>NC_088383.1:4484500-5853000 GCF_037993035.2 Macaca fascicularis | reverse complement strand
TTTTTATATTTCAGCTACCTTCTCCAAACTTTATATGAATTTCCCTTTTTCAGCATAATTATTAATTCCTGGCTTTTTATAGACTCCACTCTTCCAAATAGCAATGTTAACATTATTTTCATTTTTAAAGGTCACAGTGAGTCTAATAGGATTCCTTCAGTGAGCAGCTGTTCCCTTTCAGAATCATTGCTAGCAGCCTTCAAAACCAACTTTGCTTTCAGGAAATAACACAAGATTCTGATTTGTCCTTATTTTGTCTGTTGTAAGACAAAAAACAGTTATACTACAAGTAGGCAGAATTCTTTTAGAGGGAAATAGATCAAACAAATTTTGGTCATTAGTGTTGCACATGAAAATAACTGGTAGGGGGCAGGTGTGGCGGCTCACGCCTGTAATCCCAGCACTTCGGGAGGCTGAGGCAGGTCGATCATGAGGTCAGGAGTTCGAGACCAGCCTGGCCAAGATGGTGAAACCCTGTCTCTACTAAAAATACAAACATTAGCTGGGCCTGGTGGCATGCACCTGTAATCCCAGCTACTTTGGAGGCTGAGGTAGGAGAATCGCTTGAACCTGGGAGGCAGAGGTTGCAGTGAGCCAAGATCGTGCCACTGCACTCTAGCCTGGGCAACAGAGAAAGACTCCATCTCAAAAACAAAACAAAACAAGAAAAGAACTGGTGGGGTAAAAGTACCACTGGGCTGGAAGATTTTTTTTTTTTTTTTTTTTTGACAGAGTCTCCCTCTGTCACCCAGGCTGGAGTGCAGTGGCAAGATCTCGACTCAGTGCAACCTCTGCCTCCTGGGTTCAAGCGATTCTCCCTGCCTCAGCCTCCCAAGTAGCTGGGGTTACAGGCACGTGCCAACACACTTGGCTAATTTCTATTTTTAGTGGAGATGAGGTTTCACGTTATTGACCAGGCTGGTCTTGAACTCTTGACCTCAAGTGATCCACCTGTCTTGGCCTGCCAAAGCACTGGGATTACAGGCTTGAGCCACCGCACCTGGCCTGGAAGACGTTATTTTAAAGATATAAGTTCACATCATTTTTCGAATTTAACATATGCTGTTTTTTAGAGTGTGAGGTGTTATGAACCACTAATACTTTCTACTATGTTGATAGTTACTTGATTAAGACAGTTGTCTGAAGAAAAGTAAAATCAATGGAAGGAATCAGCAGGCAAACAGATACTCATGTTTGAAGAGTGCTGAGAACAAGTGCTGAGCGGGGAATTGCAGACGACTGAATGAATCAGAGCAATCTACACAGAAGGCCACAACATTCTAATACAAATTTCATAATTCTATAACCCCTGGTTTGAACTGGGGAGCAAGGGGAAAGTTCTGGCAGCTGAGCTCACTCTGTTTAAACTGAACAGCTTGCAGAAAAATTTCTAAACTCAGGGAGACAGAGATGGAAGCAGCTCTAGGAGACGGTGCCAAGATCAAACGTCCAAGTGAAATAATGAGAGCTATAAACAGAGGAGGTCAGAAGCAAGCAGGTTTAAAAAAAAAAAAAAAAAGCATTTTATTAACTTAAATACAGCAAGGCTGAGCACAAGTCAAAAAGTTTCTTTCAGCCAATTGTGCAATAGAATCTGCAAATGCAGAACATTTTGAAATACATTTTAATGTTTTTCATTTAGAAAGCTTAAACTTGACTATTATAGATAACAAAATAATATTTGTAATAAGATACAAAAATAATAAAAAGTTATAGCAATTGTCAATAGTTTGGAGGTTCATATTCTACTTATGCGTAGGTTACACAGTTAAATCTTACCTCGTATACCATCTCAGTGTTTTCACTTCACATAACAATTTAATCATTTCCCATATTATTGCAAAATCTGCATAAGCATCATCTGTATACATTACTTTTACTGTTTGTATATTACTTTGTTTTATATTAAACATGTTAGTAATGTACTATAATTGATGTACATAAATTGAAATTTTTTAAGTCAGTGGTCATTTTTAAGTACATTCCAGCTTTTTTCTATTATTATTAATGCTGCAATAACATCTTTGCTTACATCTTTTTTTAAAAGTTAGATCACTTATTTAAAAAAAGAATTCTACAAATTGAATTTTTGTATCAAAGATATGACATATTTTGAAGCTCTTAACTGATATTTCCAAATCAATTTCTTGAAAGCCTATGCCCTGTCAGCATTTATGTGCTAATCAGTAGAACATGCAAATTTCTGTCTCCTTGCCTGTGTGACAGTTTTGGGATAGCCTCATTTAAAAAGTTCTAACCAGACTGATGAAAATGGCATTTCATTTTCTAATGTATATTTAATATGTGTAAATGAAGCTGAATATACTTATTAGCAATTTGTAGTGTCTTTCTGTGTGGCAGGGAGAAGATGTTTTAAGGCATCAAATTAGTTATGAGGAGGAAAGCACTTGTAATGCTAAAACAAAGTTACAATCCAGAAATTAACAACCTAACATTATCCAGTCTTTTTATTGAATTGAATCTGCTATAGTTGTTAGGCCTAATATATGATAGCAAAGAAAGCTGACAATCCCAGTAAATTTGTTTCATCCTTACATAATCCTATGATGGCTAATATTTTCTTGTCAAAACAGATATTGACAGGTTTTTAAAGATAAAACTTTCATTTTTATCTTTAAACTATTTAATAAAGCTCTGACTCTAGGCCCACCGACATTACTAAATTTGAATATATTAAAGCAGTAATAGAAAGCCAGCATTATTTGCCAAGGGAGGTGATTCAGTACAAAGTAAACAATCCCCCATTAAAATGAATAAATAAAGTGGAATCTAGGGAGCGAGTGGTGCAAGAGGGCAGGATAGAAGGTACCACTAATCATTCCCCCGAAAGGTTACTAATTTAGCAGCTACCATAAAACAAAAAGCCAGCCTTCATAAGAACCCAGGCTGGATGCGGTGGCTCACACCTGTAATCTCAGCACTTTGGGAAGCCAAGGTGGGCGGATCACCTGAGGTCAGGAGTTCGAGACCAGCCTGGCCAACATGGCGAAACCCCGTCTCTACTAAAAATACAAAAAAATTAGCCAGGTGTTGTGGCACGTGCCTGTAATCCCAGCTACTCTGGAAGCTGAGGCACGAGAATCACTGAGAGGCAGAAGTTGCAGTGGATCCTGATCACTCCACTGCACTCCAGTCTGGGCAACAAGAGTGAAACTCTGTCTCAAAAAAAAAAAAAAAAAAAAAAACCGAAACTCAGAGGAGTGCTCGTAATACCTGGTTCTAGTTTCATATCACTGAAAGAGGCACTGAAGAGGCAGAATAAACAGTCTTGAATTGCTGATGCCATGCCTCCCTCACCCCCAGCAGTGGCAGTCCAGTGCCAAGAGCCTTTCTGGTCACTGGGGGAGGGAGACTATAGCAAAGGTGAGGCACTGAAACTCAGTGCTGTCCTGTTAGAGAAAAAAGGAAAACCCGGACCAACCTCAGCTGATGCTCACCTGCAGAGGGAGGATTTAACCTGCCCTAGCCAGAGGGAAATCACTGACCCCAGTAGTTGCAACTTGAGTTCCCACAAAACGCGCCTGTCCACCTCACCATCAAAGTGCCCTGAGGCTGTAAGTAAACTTGAAAGGCAGTCTGTCACAAGGCTTGCAAATCTTAGGTGAGTCCTAGGGCTGAACTGGGTTCAGAGCCAGTAGACTGGTAGGCAAGTGACCTACTGAGACACCAGCCATAGTGGCTAAAAGGGTGCTAGCATCACCCCTCCCCTGACCCCAAAAGAGACCCCTTTCTTCCTTTTGAAGAGAAAAGAGGGAAGAGCAAGGAGGACTCTGTCTTACATCTTGGATACCAGGTCAGCCACAGCAGAACAGGGCACCAGTCATAGCTGGAAGGCATTCTTTCCGGGACCTAGCTCCTGAATGTTGCTTCTAGATGCATGCTGGACCAGAAGGGAACCTGCCCCCTTGAAGTGAAGGACTCAGTCCTGACAGGATTCACCACCTGCTTACTGAAGAGCCCTTGGGTCCTGAAAACGTGACCTCAACAAAGGAACTAAATAAGGCAGCACGGACCTATCCTGGAGAAACAGATATGTGACCTTTCAGACAGAGAACTCAAAAGCGCTGTGTTGAGGAAACTGAAAGAAATCAAGATAACACAGAGAAGGAATTTAGAATTCTATTCCATAAAGTTAACAAAGAGATTGAGGCCGGCAGCAATACCCAGGTACTACATCGAGGGCCTTGGGTGAGACTGAGACTTGCTGGCTTCATGTAAGACCCAGCACATTCTCAGCTGTGGTGGCTATGGGGTGAGACTCCTTCTGCTTGAGAAAAGCAGAGGGAAAAGTAAAGGGGACTTTGTTTTACACCTTAGGTACCAGCTTGGCCATGGGGGCTTAGGGTACCAAGTGAGCTCTTGGGGTCCCTGATTCCAGGACTTGACTCTTAGTGGCATTTCTCAACATGCCCTGGGCCAGAGGAAGCCCACTGGCCTGAAGGGTGAGTCCCAGGCCAGGAAGCATTCACAAGATGACTTAAGGTCCCTGGGGTCTTAAGAGAACATCAGTGGTAGTCTGGTAGTACTCCCTGTGGGGCCTCTGGTGGTAGTGGCCGTGGGGTGAGGCTCCTCTGCCTTTTGAAAGGGGAGAGACAAGTGGGAAGGACTGTGTCTTGTGGTTTGAGTACCAGCTCAGCTGCAGTAAAATAGAACACCAGGTAGACTTTTAAAGTTTTTAATTCTAGTTCCTGACTTCCAGATGGCACCACCGGACCCATCTGAGGCTTGGGGAAGCTTACTGCCGTGAAGGGAGGACTTAGGCCTGGCTGGCTTTGCCACCTTCTTATTGTAGAGTCCCAGACCCTTAAGCAAACATCGGCAGAAGTCAGAGCGTGGTTACAGCGGGCCTTGGGTGATACCCAGCGCTGGGCTGGCTTCAGGTCTCACCCAGCACAGTCCTAAGGGCTGGTGGCCACAGGGGTGCTTGGGTGAATCCACCCCCAGCTTCAGGTGACTTAGAACAGAGAGAGACTCCACTTGTTTGGGGGAAAGTAAGGGAAGAGAGTAAGAGTCTCTGCCTGGTAATCCAGAGAATTCTTTTGTATCTTGTCAAAGACCATGGTGGTACCTCTATGAGTCTGCGAGAACCACAGCACTACTGGGCTTGGGGTGCTCCCTGAAACCGATACAGCATAGATCACAACACTCGAGTCCTTTTGAATATCTGAAAAGCCTTCCCAAGAAGGATGGGGACAAACAAGCCCAGACAGTGTAGACTAAAATAACTGTTCAATGTCCAGACACGGATGGACACCTACAAGTATCAAGAGAATCCAGGAAAACATGACCTCACCAAAGGAACTAAATAAGGCAGCACGGACCTATCCTGGAGAAACAGATATGTGACCTTTCAGACAGAGAACTCAAAATAGCTGTGTTGAGGAAACTTAAAGAAATCAAGATAACACAGGAAGGAATTTAGAATTCTATTCCATAAAGTTAACAAACAGATTGAGGCCAGGCGCAGTGGCTCAGGCTTGTAATCCCAGCACTTTGGGAGGCCGAGGTGGGTGGATCACGAGATCAGGAGTTCAAGACCAGCCTGGCCAAGATGGTGAAACTCCGTCTCTACTGAAAAGACAAAATATTAGCCGGGTGTGGTGGCAGGTGCCTGTAATCACAGCTACTCCAGAGGCTGAGGCAGAGAACTGCTTGAACCCAGGAGGCGGAGGTTGCAGTCAGCCGAGATCACACCACTGCACTCTATCCTGGGCGACAGAGTGAGACTCAGTCTCAAAACAACAACAACAACAACAACAAAGACAAAACAAAACAACAACAACAGAAAAGATTGAAACAATTAAAAAGAATGAAGCAGAAATTCTGGAGCTGACACATGCAATTGGCATATAGAAGAATGCATCAGAGTCTTTTAGTAATAGAGTTGAACAAGCAGAAGAATTTGTGACCTTGAAGACAGTGATTAGAAAATACACAGTCAGAAGAGACAAAAGGAAAAAATAGAAAACAATACAGGATCTAGAGGATAGCCTCAAAAGGGCAAATCTAAGAGTTACTGGGTTTAAAGACGAGGTAAAGAAAGAGAGATAGAAAGTTTATTCAAAGGGATGGCAGAGAACTTCTCAAACCCAGAGAAAGGTATCAATATCCAAATACAAGAAGGTTATAGAACACCAAGGAGATTTAATCCAAATAAGAGTACTTCAGGCCATTTAATAATCAAACTTTCAAAGATCAAAGATAAAGAAAGGATCCTAAAAGCAGCAAAAGAGAGAAAAAGGAAAAAAAAAACACACACACACATACAATGGAGCTCCAATACATCTGGCAGCAGACTTTTCCATAGAAATCTTACAGGCCAGGAGAGAGTGGCATGACAGAGTTAAAGTGCTGAAGAAAAATATCTTTTACCCTGGAATAGTTTATCCAGTAAAAATATCCTTCAAACATGAAGGAGAAATAAAGACTTTCCCAGATAAACGAAAGCTGAGGGATTTCATCAATGCCAGGCCTGTCCTACAAGAAATGCTAAAGGGAGCACTTCAATCAGAAAGAAAAGGGCATTAATGAGAAATAAGAAATCATCTGAACGTACAGAACTCACTGGTAACAGTAAGTACACAGGAAAACACAGAATATTGTAAGACTGTAACTGTGGTGTCTAAACTACTCTAATCCTAAGTAGATAAACTAAATGATGAACCAATCAAAATAATAACAACTTTTCAAGACATACACAGTACAATATGATATAAATAGAAACAACAAAAAGTTAAAAAGCTGGGGTATGAGTACGAACTGAACTGAAGGTGTAAAGTTTTTATTAGTTTTATTTTTGCCAGTTTATTTGTTTATACAAATACTGTTGCTATCAGCTTAAAATAACCAGAATAACCCAAGCTATCCTAAGCAAAAAATACAAAACTGGAGGAATCAGTTTACCTGGGTTTTTTTTTTTTTAAATTATACTTTCAAGTTTTATACATAGGTATACATGTGCCAAGCTGGTTTGCTGCACCCATCAACTCATCATTTACATTAGGTATTTCTCCTAATGCTATCCTTCCGCCAGCCCCCACCCCCCAACAAGCTCAGGTGTGTGATGTTTCTCACCCTGTGTCCAAGTGATCTCATTGTTCAGTTCCCACCTATGAGTGAGAACATGCGGTGTTTGGTTTTCTGTCCTTGTGATAGTTTGCTGAGAATGATGGTTTCCAGCTTCATCCATGTCACTGCAAAGGACATGAACTCATCCTTTTTCATGGCTGCATAGTATTCCATGGTATATATGTGCCACATTTTCTTAATCCAGTCTATCACTGATGGACGTTTGGGTTGGTTCCAAGTCTCTGCTATTGTGAATAGTGCTGCAATAAACACGAGTGCATGTGTCTTTATAGCAGCATGATTTATAATCCTTTGGGTATATACCCAGTAATGGGATTGCTGGGTCAAATGGTAATTCTAGTTCTAGATCCTTGAGGAATTGCCACACTGTCTTCCACAATGGTTGAAATAATTTACACTCCCACCAACAGTGTAAAAAACTTCCTATTTCTCCATATCCTCTCCAGCATCTGTTGTTTCCTGACTTTTTAATGATTGCCATTCTAACTGGCGTGAGATGGTTTTTCATTGTAGTTTTGATTTGCATTTCTCTAATGACCAGTAATGATGAGCACATCCTTCTTGTGTCTATTGGCTGCATAGATGTCTTCTTTTGAGAAGTGTCTGTTCATATCCTTTGTCCACTTTTTGATGGGGTTGTTTTTTCTTGTAAATTTGTTTGAGTTCTTTGTAGATTCTGGATATTAGCCCTTTGTCAGATGGGTAGATTGCAAAAATTTTCTCCCATTCTGTAGGTTGCCTGTTCACTCTGATGGTAGTTTCTTTTGCCGTGCAGAAGCTCTTTAGTTTAATTAGATCCCATTTGTCTATTTTGGCTTTTGTTGCCATTGCTTGTGGTGTTTTGATCATGAAGCCCTTGCCCACGCCTATGTCCTGAATGGTATTGCCTAGGTTTTCTTCTAGAGTTTTTATGGTTTTAGGTCTAACATTTAAGTCTTTAATCCATTTTGAATTAATTTTTGTATAAGGAATGGATCCAGTTTCAGCTTTCTACATATGGCTAGCCAGTTTTCCCAGCACCATTTATTAAATAGAGAATCTTTTTCCCATTTCTTATTTTTGTCAGGTTTGTCAAAGATCAGATGGTTGTAGATGTGTGGTGTTATTTCTGAGGCCTCTGTTCTGTTCCATTGTTCTGTATATCTGTTTTGGTACCAGTACCATGCTGTTTTGGTTACTGTAGCCTTGAACCTGACATCAAATTTTACTACAGAGCTATAGTAACCAAAATAGCAGGGTATTTTCATAAAAACAGACACATAGATCAGTGGAACAGAACAGAGAACCCAGAAACAAATCCACACACCTACAGTGCAGTCGTTTTCAACAAGGTGCCAAGAACATACACTGGGGAAAAGACAATCCCTTCGATAAATGATGCTGGGAAAACTGGATATCTATATGCAGAAGAATGAAACTATTACCCCTATCTCTTGCCATATGCAAAAAAATCAAATCAAAATGGGTTAAAGGCTTAAATCTAAGATCTCAAACTATAAAACTACTACAAGAAAACATTGGAGAAATCTTCAGGACATTGGTCTGGGCAAAAATTTCTTGACTGATACCCTATAAGCCCAGGCAACCAAAGCAAAAATGGGCAAATGGAATCATAAGTTACAAAGCTCTGCACAGCAAAGGAAACAATGAACAAAGTGAAGAGATAACCCCCACAGAATGGGAGACAATATTTGCAAACTCTCCATCTGACAAAGTATTAATAACCAAGATGCTTCAGGAGCTCAAACAACTTCATAGGAAAAAAATGTAATAATCCAATTTATAAAATGGTCAAAAGATTTGAATAGATATTTCTTAAAACAAGACATACCCATGCCAAACAGATATATGAAAACGTGCTCAGCATCACTGATCATCTGAGAAATGCAAATCAAAACTACAGTGAGATATTATCACAACCTAGTTAAAATGGTTTATATCCAAAAGACAAGAAATAGCAAATGCTGGATAGGATGTGGAGAAAAAGGGAAGCCTCATACACTGTTGGTGAAAATGTAAATTAGTATAACCATTAGGGAGAACAGTTTGGAGGTTCATCAAAAAACTAAAAAAAGAGCTATCATATGCTTCATCAACCCCACTGCTGGGTATGTACCCAAAAGAAAGGAAATCAGTATATCGAAGAAATATCTGCACTCCCGTGTTTGTTGCAGCACCGTTGACAATAGCTAAGATTTGGAAGCAACCTAAGTGTCCATCAACAGATGAATTGATAAAGAAAATATGGTACATATACACAACGGAGTATTATTCAACCATAAAAAAGAGTGAGATCCTGCCATGTGCAAGAAGATGGATGGAACTGGAGATCATTATGTTAAGTGAAATAAGCCAGGGGCATAAAGACAAACATCACATATTCTCACTTATTTTTGGAATCTAAAAATCTAAAGAATTGAACTCATGGACACAGAGAATGGAAGGATGGTTACCAGAGTCTGGGAAGTATAGCTGGGGAGGTGGGTTGCGGGGGTAGGGAAGTGGGGATAGTTAATAGGTACAAAAAAGTAGAAAGAATAAATAACACCTAAATATTTGATAGCACAACAGGGTGACTATAGTCAATAATAACTTCATTGTACATTTTTAAATAATTAAAAGAGCATAATTGGATTGTTTGTAACACAAATGATAAATGCTTGAGGGAATGGATACTCCATTCTCCATGATGTGATTATTACACATTGCATGCCTGTATCAAAACATCTCATATACAACATAAATATATATATCTACTATGTACCCACAGAAATTTTAAAAAAATTAAAAAGTGGAATTGAATCAAGTCTTTAAATCCAGTATCTATTTACAGAAAGAGATACAGAAACCAACTAACACCACAAAAGAACCGATCAGACAAATCCAGAGTGCACAATATTAGAATATCCTCTCCAGACAGCCAAGACAGCTGGCCCAGTTCTTCCAGCAAACCAAATGCATGCATATGCTTGTGTGTGTGTGTGTGTGTGTGTGTGTGTGTGTGAGAGAGAGAGAGAGAGAGAGAGAGAGATGGGTCTCCCACCGGTTACTTAAGGGTGAACGTCTGCTGCTTAAACCTTGAAGGCCAGGTGGTGAGCCAAGGCCATGGTGTCCAGCTGAGGAGCAGGTGTCGCTGAGAAATCAAACATCCCCAAAAGGATCTGAGAACCTACCAAGAGAAACAGCCTCTTCATAGGCACACAGCAGGCAAAGTGCCAGAAAATTAGCTTAAAAGCAGCTTAGAGACAGGAGGAGGTGCAGATCTCTGGAGCTGTTCTGCCGCTGTCCAGGAGTGCCCCATGTAAAGTCTTAATAAACTCATCTACTCACCAAGCTGAACTTGTTACAGTCACTCTTTGGCCTCTCAGCTCCCTCCCAGTTTGGAGGAAGGTTTTTCTATACAATTTTGAGTTTTTCTCATCAAAACTGGAGTCATGAACAGGATCCTAGATACCAAATGATGCGTGAGGGAGGGGCGTCTGCAGGGGGAATACTGGGGTGGCCAGCAACATGTATGTGGGGTGGAGCTGCCCAACTGCTCAAGCTTTGTGGGCCATCGCGTGAGTACCAGGATGCTCGGAAAACATAGACAAGGCCTCAGCACATATTGCCAGAAGCTAATGTATTAAAAGTCTGATAAGGAGAGCAGATGTGCTGTTTCTGTAAAAAGGCTGGATACTGAGGAATCATTAGAGCAGGAAAGGGAGAAAGGGTAGGAACACCTGCAGAAGTTCAGAGGTATGCCTGGTTTGCTAGGAATCCAGCTGATTACATATTATGGTCTATTCCTGTGCATATTTTAAGACTGATGGGCAAATTGAAAATAAAAATTCAGAGCTTAAATGGCTAACCTGCAACTACAGAGTTAATGAGAGTCTTCTACAACTATTTATCCCTTATTTTCTTTCCTGCCTGCTTTGTATCTGCTGTTGTTAAGCTACTGGTGTTGAGATAAAACTTACTATTTGTATTACTGCCAATTCAAGGTCACTTAGAGATTTGTCTGGTACAATAAGCCTTTAGTTAGACTGATCAAGCAAAAAATAGAAAAGATACAAATTATTAAAATCAAAAATGAAAGAGGAGACATTGCAATCCCTTTTAAAGATAACTCAGATGAAATGACAAATTCTTAGAAAAATATAAAATACTAAAACTGAAAAAATTGATAATATAAATAGTCCTATAACAAGTAAAGCAATTTAAGTACTAATATACATTTTTATAAATTCACAAAGAAAAGCCCAGATGCAGTTGGCATCACACAGTTCTACCAAACATTTAAAAATTAACACTAACCTTTCTCAAACTCTTCCAAAAACAGAGGAGGAAAGAACACCTTTAAGGACTCACTTTTACAGACCAGTATTACCAGATATCAAAGCCAGACAGACATCACAAGAAAAAAAATTACAAAACAAAATCCCTTATGAATACAGCTATAAAAATAGAAATAAAATGCTAGCAAATTGAACCCAATAGCACATAAAAGCATTATATACCATGACCACGTGAAGCTTATTCCATGAATGCAATATTGTTTGAACACCCAAAAATCAATCAATATAATACATTGTATTAATAGAATGAAGAATAAAACTATATGATCATCTCAACAAATTCAGAAAAAGCATTTTAAAAACTCCAACATCCTTTCATGATTCAAAAAAAAAAAAACTCAAAAAACTAGGAATAAAAGAGATTTTATTTTATTAAGAGCAACTGTTAAAAAAAAAACAAAAAACAAAAAACAAAAAAAAACCCCACACTTCATACTTATTGGTAAAAGACTGAATGCTTTCCTGCTAAGATCAGGAACAACATAAGAATATCTATTCTTGCCACTGCTATTAAACATTGTACTGGAGGTTCTAGCTAGGAAAATTAGGCAAGGGAAGAAAAATATCTAGATTGGAAAATGTTTTAGGTTGAGCTGCCATAACCTATTATTCACAAATTGGATGGTTTAGAACAATAAAAGAGGATTGTATTCTCTTCCAGCTCAGAGACTTGAGTCAAACATCTAGTTGTTTAGAGGGCCACACTCCCCCTGAAAGCTCTCAGGAAGACGCTTCCCTTGCCTTTGACTAGCTTTTGGTGGCTCCCAGTAGTAGTTGGCATGCCTTGGCTTATAGTTGAATCACTTCAGTCTCTGCCTTCATAGTTATGTGGCCTTCTTTTCTATGTGTATTTGTATTCTCTCTTCTCATTCTAAAGACTTTGGTCATTGACTTTAGAACCCACCTTAATCCAGTATGACCTCATATTAACTAATTATATCTGTAAAAACTTAATTTCCATAAAAGGTCATATTCTGAAGTTCTGGGTAAACATGAATTTTAGAAGGACACCAGTCAAGCCATTATAAAAAAGAAGTAAAACTATTTCTACCTGCAGATTTCATCAGCATGCTTGAAGAAAATCTTACGGGCTAGGTGCAGTGGCTCACATCTGTGATCTCAACATTTTGGGAGGCTGAGGTAGGAGGACTGCTTGAAACCAAGTGTTTGAGACCAGCCTTGTCAACATAGTGAGGCCCCATTTCTATTCTAATAAAAAAGAAAAAAGAAAATATTAAGGAATCTACTAGAATACTATTTGAGGTGATAAACAAGTTCAGTCAAGTTGTGGGATACAAGATCAATACAGATACAAGATACAAGATCAATATAGAGGTCACGTGACAGGGTGAGACTCTGACTTGTTATAAAAATAGTCATTGTATTTTCTTTTCTCTACAGATTTATCCTAATAAAGGAAAAAAACCTCTGCTTCGCAGGAAAAGTAAAAGAAGATGAGTTTTAACAGACTCCTTTCTGTAAAACTGAATGATGGAAACTCATGCCCGTTCTGGGGTTTGGCACCTCTGCTGCTAGGAAGGTAACCATAATGGCATTGGGGAAGGAGGAGCAGCAGGTGGTTCCTGACCAGAATTAGTCACTACGTGAGTCTGGGAAATTCAGGTGGGCCTCACTTTTCTCATTTGTAGGATACTTCTCACCAAGTTAGGTTACTTTGTGCATTAAGTAAGGGCTTTTCACGTTTTAGTAGAGATATAAACATTTGAGGATCTTGTTAAAAATGCACATTTGGAGGCCCTATCCCTGAAGGTTCTGATTGAGTAGATCTTGGATGAGGCTCTAAAATTCACATTTATAATTTATAATAAGCTCCCAAACGATTTTGATGCTGCTTGTCCAAAACTGTGCTTGGAGTGGCACTCCATCAAGATAGATGGAAGTGTGCATGCGATTGCTCAGAATTCAGAGGTGGGTAAGTTGGTTGCTGTTACTCTCTCTTGTTGTACAGTTGTAGCCATTTTCACAGTATATTAGAGGAAATAAAACCCTATTGACATGATTACCATGCTGTGCCAGAAACTTCACAGCAAACTTTAAAGTTGTGCTATAATTTTTAGTACCCAAGTCCTCCCTGTTCACCACTAATAAGAGTATCTAGAGAAAGTTCTGTAGCAAAGGAACTTGGGGAAAGAGAGACAGGCTTAGAGCGAGCTGTGTGGTCTGAGGTGGCCATGGTCTCTGAGAGACCAGGTTGGTAAGATGGTGCCATGAAAGAGTTACATGGTACTTGGAAAAATCTCGTCTTTGGCTCCATGCCATGTTTCTGGATCAAATACTCCAAACTTACAAGGGCACATATCAGTAGTTCTTGGTGAAGAATGTTATAAAAGTTGCAGGATTGTTTCCCAACACGAGAGAAACATGGTGTGTACCACTGAGGACTGCAAAGAAGACTCTCATGCAGTATTGCTTTTGCCGTGCCTTGGCTCTTTAACCTGCGGATAGTTTATCTTCACGGACTCAGTTGACTCAACCGTAGTTGGAAGTGAAACAAATATACCCAAAAGGCATTATAATTACTGAGTGAAGTGTAGAGGTGCTAATATAAATGGAAAAATTATGGATGACTTCAAGAGTCCAGGCTGGTGGGCCAGGAGATTAAAAAAATATAAGAAAGATGTGAAGGAGAAAGTGTTGCCTAAGAACCAGCAAAGCAACCAAAAGAAGAATTAATTACGAGGGTTTTTTAAGTGAAAAATCAGTTTTTCTTTTACAATAATTTTTTATTTTAAAAATAATTTATTTTAAAATATTTTAAAAGAAAATAGCTTTTTTTCTTTTAAAAGCTATTTCTTTTAAAATAATGTTTTAAAACTATTCCTATTTTTATTCTTCCTCAAATGTTCTTTGTTTTTCCAAGTTTAGATAGGTAAATTAATAATTTATTGTGTCTAAAGTTATATCTTTATGTGGATAGACAACTATTAGAACTAAATTATTGGATCAAAACCAATTTTATAACCTCTTATAGAGCAAATTAAGTTAGGAATGTAAATCTATAGATTGTGCAAATCTATAGATCATAAACATACTATAAATACATAGAGATTTAAAGACTGTGATGTGCTCATAAGGACTCAAAAGAGTGTATTGTGAGCATCCTTGCCCAATTTAGCAAGCTTGAACTCATCCATAGTGGGAGTATTTACACTATAGAAATTGGCAAATACTACAAACCAGGACTTCCTCAGAGCTAGTTGCTAAACACTTACTATTGATTTTTACTCAACATTTAGCTTTGCCACCTCTAGCTCTTAGCCCTTAGTAGGGGGAAAAAAGGTTCTTTTGAATATCTCTGCTAAGAGAATTGATCATCTGTTCCTGAGTCAAACAAATCTTTATCTCTTTATGCTCTTCCAGGTTACTATGAGTAATGTAGAAGAGGCCGTCCAGGTAGCAACTGATGTAGGCTACCACCATATTGACTCAGCTTATTCGTACCTGAATGAAGAAGCCATCGGGCAGGCCATCCAAAAGAAGATTGCCAACGGCACTGTGAAGAGAAAAGATATATTCTATACCACAAAGGTGCTGTGTACCAATGCATCTGTTTCTGCGGAGAGCTCACTCTTAGCTGTAGAGCTCCTTGGCAAATTTCTCTTCATTGGTTTAATCTTCATCTACTCAGACCTTGCGTCATGAGAAGTCTGGTTAGGAATGTGAATTCTGTAATGAGACTTTTATATTTGAATCCAGGCTCTGCCACTTATTAAATGTGTGACCTTCCCTAGTCTATAGCAAGTGTAAAAATAAATGAATATGTGCGACCTTCGACAAACTACTAAAATACTATCCTTCAGTTTCCCAAGTTGTAAAACAGAGACAGTATTATTTATGTCACAGGATTTTCATGAGTGTTACACTTTTAAAAACACATGTAAATCTTGCTGAAAAGTATCTGATAACATTTCAGATGCTCAAAAATGCTGTTATTATTATCATATGTTTTAACTCAGAAATGATTTGACTTTTCCTACTCTACGATAGTCAAGTTTTGACAAAGTGACTTAATCTTTCTTAGCTAAAAGTATGAAGTAATGTGATTTAGTCAGAAAGCATAGGCTTTGGAAACAGATGAACTAGGATCAAATTTTAGTTCTTGAATATTCCATTTGACTTGGTGAAATTTCTTAACCAAAAAAGTTTTTTAACCTCTCTGAGCCTTCCTCCTGACATCTCCACCCATTTTGTGGTCAATAAATGTTTACTGTTTATTTCTCTGAAGATTAAGTTAATGTTTATAAATGTACTTATGTACTTTTTAAACCCTTGAGCCATTTTCTTCTATTAATAATATTCTTCATATTCACTGGCATTATATCCAAAACGAATAAAATAACTTATGTATTTAAGTCAGATAGGGAAAGGAACTCCAAAGCAATTTTTACCCTAGTATTCACTGACCTGACTACTGCTAGAAAAAACAAAAAACAAAAACCATTTAAACGTGAGGGGAAGTAGTCCACAGAGATAGTACTTAGGCCCGTGCAAGTGAATCCCATGCAAGTTGATTTAAAAAAAAAAGGTTCTTCCTTCCAGCCCAGCATGTGACATATGACTGCCTTTAGCTGTGCAGTAGCTACGGCACCAGCCTTCTCAGTCCCATCTTTTAATTCTCCTTTCGTACTAAATGTGTGACCCTTCATATAAAACATTGTACGAAACGTTGGTTTCCTTAGTTTTAGTCATTTTGATGATTTCTTCCCCTAGCTTACTGCCTCGTAGAATGAGGTAACTGAAGCACCCAAAAAAGATTTCTCCTATGGGCCTAACTTTCTTTGGGAAACCTAACCATTTAATACAGTCAAGCCAGGGCCTACTGAATCACCATCAGTTCAGGCTATTGTCTGGCAGGCATTTTCCCAGTCCACTCTCCAGATGTTGTGATTTATTACGTTTGGAGTAGAACCCAGGAATGTGTTTTGTACAAGCAAATCAGATTATTCTTTTACCTTCTAAAGTTTGAGAATCTCTGCTGAAACCCATATTTTTTTCCTACATTTATTGGCTTTATTCCATATGAAAATCTGCTATGATAATTAAGAACTTACACATTCACTGGGAGTAACTTGTCACTTCTCTAAGATGGCTTGGCTGCTGATGTTTATTTGCCATTTCACTAAGCTCTCTCGAAGACTTTTGAAGAAATAATCTCACACAACTTCTCTTTCAACCATTGTAGGTGTGGGGCACCTTTTCCCACACAGAATTGGTCCAAAGAGGCCTTGAAATGTCACTGAAGAAACTTCAGCTGAGCTACATGCATCTTTACCTTCTTCATTTCCCAGTACCTTTGCAGGTTAGCACAAGTTGTTTTAATTTGGTGATCAACATAAATATTAGTAACTGAATGCAAGAGGGGAATTAGTTTGTGAGGATGAGAAGATAAATAATACTTGAAGATTCTCCCTTGTGCTTTTTATTTTTCTGAAACTGTTCCAAAGTCAGTTCACAACTCTAGCCCCAGAGTGACAGGAGTTCACTGGTATCCACGGCTTTGCCTCAGTGTTGTGGATGTACTGCTGACATTTTCAAGTTCTTATCCCCTGGAGTCTCAAACCCATGTCGCCGACAGTGGAGTTCAGTTTAGGAACAGGAAGTTCGGTGAGGACGAGACTCAGCTTTGAATGCTGACAAGTCACTGGCAAGGAGACAGCTCTTCGCAAGGGTCCAGGACCAGGGGGCCTGCTGGGCACCATAACACCCCAGAGTCTGCCTGGGAGGGGATCCAAGTGCCTCAGCTTAGCCTTGACACAGTCAATATTTATTGAATCTGTAACGTTCGAAAGCATTTCTAGAACGCATATTTCCTGCATGTACTTCCCTAGCCATTAGCCTAATTTTACAAATCTGTTCAAGAATAAGGACAGATGGTTCTATCAGTCTCAAGGTTTATGGGCCCCAAGCTTGGCTGAGGCCAGACAGAGCTTTGTGCAAACTCTCTTTCTTTTCATGTTCCAGCCTGGGGAGGAGATTTTGCCGATGGATGCACAGAGAAAGATCGTTTTTGACACAGTGGATCTCTGCAGCACATGGGAGGTGAGTGCAGCTCCAGTGAGCCCAACATCTCTGCACCTTGGGAGAGAGAGGAAAAATGGACAAGGAATTCAGGAAACTGGACCTGGTCTAATTCTGCCCACTGTTCAGACTGGGGAGAGTCCCCGAATGTCTCTCTGCCTCTGTTTTCACATTTCATCCACTTCATCATCCAGCAAGTATGTATTGAGTGCCTAGGGTGTATCAAGTTCTATTCTTCTTACCCAGGCAACATCAGTGAACAGAATCAGGGTGTTGGCCCAGGCATGGGTAGGTGGTGTGGTAGGTGGGGGTGAGAAATAAAGCTGAGCACTGGAGTTGGTTTGGGGCACAGACTATCAATGAAAAACAGAGTGGCAGGGTAGGCCTCTTTGAAAGCAGAGGTGGGTGAATCACGACGTCAGGAGATCGAGACCATCCTGGCCAACGTGGTGAAACCGTCTGTACTAAAAACACAAAAATTAGCTGGGTGTGGTGGCACATGCTTATAATCAGGACGCTGAGGCACGAGAATTGCTTGAACCCAGGAGGTGGAGGGTGCAGTGAGCAGAGATGGTGCCACTGCACTCCAGCCTGGTGACAGAGTGAGACTTTGTCTCCAAAAAAAAAAAGTGGACATTTGAGCAAAGAATTGCAGTAGATGCAGGAATTGATTGTGTGGGTGTCTGGGGAAAGAGTGATGCAGGCAGAAAGAAAGACAAGGCAAAGTTTTTCTTTTGTTTTTGTTTCTTTAGACGGAGTCTTGCTCTGTCACCCGGGCTGGAGTGCAATAGTGTGATCTTGGCTCACCACAAGGTCTGCCTCCTGAGTTCACGCGATTCTCCTGCCCTCAGCCTCCTGAGTAGCTGGGGTTACAGGCATTTGTTACCATGCTCAGCTAATTTTTGTATTTTTGGTAGAGACGGGGTTTCACCATGTTGGCCAGGCTGATCCAGAACCTCTGACCTCAGGTGATCCACCCGCCTCAGCCTCCCAAAGCGCTAGGATTACAGGAGTAAACCATCGCACCGGGTCACGGCAATGTTTTTAAGAGGGGAGAGACACTAGCATGTCCAAGAACAGCAAGTGGACATGTGAGATTGGACATGGTAAGTGAGTGGACAGTGCAGGGAATTAGGTCAGAAAGCAGAAGCTGGTGGGCCTGTAGGTGGAAGGCCTGCCTCTCGGGCCACACCTGCTATACTTCCTGTTCTCTTGGCACTTGTTGGTACTTGTTTTGCCATTGCTCCATCAAACTTTTCTAGGTATTCACTAAAGACCATGCTGGTTCCTTTAACTCTGTCCTGACCACTCACTCACATTTTTTTTTTTTTGAGACAGAGTCTCAAAAAAATGTTGAGGGACAATTTATTGGATATCAGGAGTCGCAGCAATGAAGAAAATGGGAATATTTCTTAAAAATAAGGAATACTGAGATTAAAGAACCAAGAAAGGCAGAAATTGCTGCTCGTTATACATAAACAATAAATGAACAAGAACCAAAGACGTCACCATGGTTTTCAGTCTGGGAGACTGAAATTCTCTTTTGGTCTTGTATACAACCTGCCATCTAAGAGCATTGAGTTAATTATTTAATCAATACTGCTATGCCCTCTATGGGCTGTCATCCCAAAGTAAAGCCCATGGGAGCCTCATGGGTACAGCTGTGGATGACAATCATGGCTTGGCCTGTGTTGCTGGTATTCTAAAAGATGTTTGATACCATGCAATGTGGCGCTGCATGTCCCTGGTAAACTTGGTGGTGGTGGTTCTGTAACCTAATTCTCTTGCTTGGCATTCTGCAGGTGGAATGTCACCCTTACCTCAACCACAGCAAACTCCTGGAGTTCTGCAAGTCCAAGGACATTGTCATGACTGCACATTCTGCCTTGGGGTCTGACTCAGACAAGGAATGGTAATAATCTTCATAAAGTCATTTTGTTTTATTTATTTTTTTTAGATGGGGGTCTCACTCTGTCATCCAGGCTGGAGTGCAGGGGCACAATCACAGCTTGTTGCAGGCTTGACCTTCCAGGATCAAGTCAGGATCTTCCCTCCTAGACCTCCTGAGTAGCTGGGACTACAGGAGTGCACCACCATGCCTGGCTAATTGTTTATTTTTATTTTTGTAGGGACAGGGTCTCACTGTGTTACCCAGGCTAGTCTTGAATTCCTGGGCTCAAGTGATCCTCCTACCTTGGCCTCCCAAAGTGCTGGGATTAGAGGTGTAAGCCACCTTGCCTGGCCCGTAAAGTTATTTTAATCACAGATACTATACCTTCTGAAGTAATCTCTCAATTATCTGGGGAAATTAAAAATAGATAGCAGGAGTAAATTCACTTGTAAACCTTTTACCTAACCCAGACCTACATTATAAGAGCTGAATAGAACTGCCACCTTCCATTCCTTTGTTCTTCTTCTTTGGATATAACAAAAGAAGCAAAACATATTAAGACAGCCAGAAGGTCATGAGGAAAGTTCTAGAGGATTAGCATCCCTGACCAGAATAAGCAGCTCCCAAGTAAAATGGATATTCAGCCTCAGACTTGCAGCATCTCTGCCTCTCCTCTCAGGGTGAAAAAAGGCAACCCAGTTCTCCTGGAGGATCCAATACTCAATGCCATTGCTGAAAAGCACAGGCGAACTCCAGGCCAGGTTGCCTTGCGCTACCAGCTGCAGTGGGGGGTGGTGGTCCTGGCGAAGAGCTTCAATGAGAAGAGAATCAAATAAAACTTCCAGGTACAGGGCAGGGTGGTGGCAGCAGGAGATTGACAGAGACACATCATTTCCCCATGGTATCTTTTGCAAAACTCTCAAGGTATATTTGGGCAGTTTATCTCCTTTTACACTCTATGCATATAAGCACCATATTTAATGGCTTTGTCTCCCAATGCTGCAATGGAGAGTGTGATGGTTGGAAAGAGCAGAGGTCAGGAGAGGGTCCTAATCCTGGTTTTTCTCCTACAGTATGGTGCTGAGTAAGTCATCCCTTGATTTCTATAGCTGTCAAATGAAGGAATTAGATCATGTGAGGTTTGGGCTTAAAATTCTCTAGGATTTCTTTGCTATAATGACGGCTCCCCAATAAAAGTCTCTGAGGGAAGATTAGCGATGACAATCTCAACTTTATAAATGGACAAATTCCCATGACATGCCACTGAATGAATCCTTGGTCCATGACAACTCACTCATAAAACCTACACGAAGTCCTACATGGATTTGTGTGTTTTGGAGAGGGGAGAAAAGGAAGAGCAATTGCCTCAAGGATATTAAAACTGATCTTCTCACATTTCTGACAGGTTTTTGACTTCCAGCTGACACCAGAGGACATGAAAACAATAGACGGCTTGAACAAGAATATACGCTATTTGGAAATGTCTATGTAAGTAGCTTGTTTCATTGTTGACACTAGGCAGGAGGACAGTGGGGGAATTCAACTGATTTCAGCCCACAGAAGGCAGGGTCTGTTGCTTAGGAAAGTTGTTGGAAAGCATTTTTTCTTCAGACTTCAGATCAGAGATTTTTATTTCTCCAAGGCTCAGGGCTCTGCCCAGACAAGAGTGTGAGCAGAATTCAATACAGACTGAAGCTCCCTGTTAAAGACTGGGCTCTCCTGGCTCCAGGCTGCCTCCATGTGTCCCTCATCACTAGGCTTCCCTCCAATCTGCATGCTAATAATTCCATGGTTTCTATCTCTAACCCAGACATTTTTCCTGGTCTCCTGTAGCCCACTGATTTTCTTTAAAATTAAAATTCTCTAGAGATAGTTCTATTTATTCCTACAGTTCAGACTTAATATACTTAAAATTAAAGCCTTCAATGTTTTCTCTATATATACTCTTCATGGTAATGCTACAATTAACATTTTCTTTTAAATTAAAATTCCCTAGAGATAGTTCTATTTATTCCCAAAATTCAAACTTAATACACTTAAAATTAAAGCCTTCAATGTTTTCTCTATATGTACTCTTCATGATAATACTACAAATATCACCATTATGGCACAAATACCACCCCCTACATCTAAATAACCACCTAGTCCTGTTGATTCTATATTTTAACATTTCTCATGTTGATTCTAAATTTCAACATTTCTCATGTTTCCCTAATTTCCATAACAAAGCCCACCCCCTCTGATTCAGGTTTTGAACCCGAATCGACTCTCTTGCAAGGCTGGCCACAGGGGTGGATCTTCAGCTGTGGTTTCTGAACAATGTTCAGAACTTCGCTCAGGTCTGGGGGGTTCTCAATAGTAAAGAGTAAGCAGGTTTGGAAAGTCAGGAAGAAAAAAGGGAAGAGGCTGAGTATCAAGCAAATGGAGGTGATAATGAAAATCCAATGGTAGGAAAAAAGTTCTTTCCAAAGATAGACTTTTAATGACCCTTCAAACTTTTGGATTCTATGATCCTCAGAAGGCTGTAGAGAAAAATCTGTAAGTTATTTTTTCTTCTGTTCAGTGACATTTAGTACATTTATGTATGTAAACATCTCCAAACATGGGAAGAGCAAGGAATCCAGTAGCTCCTGGACAGACTCCCATCCTCCTCTGTTCACTAGCCCCTTAACTCCCTTGAGGCTATCATGGTCTTTGTTACTATTAGTTCAGTCACTACAGGAGCCTAAAATTCCTGGTTCCTAAATAGCTCTGTGTACACCACCTCAACATTTTTTTCACTGTGCTTTCTGAAACTCCTCCTCAACCATTGGCAAAACCGTTTTATCTTTGTTGTCTTTTCTACATGTTCTTTTCACCTTTTCCCAACAGCTGAAACCCTATTTCTCTTGGTAGCACTGATTCCCATCAGCCCTCTCCAGTTGGGACTGTTATCCGTCCCAAGACCTTAGTAGTGCTGAGCCTGAATATTGAGTAGGAATTCTCTTTCTAAAAGCATTCAGCTCTGGACTTTGTGTCATCAGATGAACCCAGCACTACCCCTGTCCTTTGTAGTCATCAGGGCTGCATTCCCAGGTCTTCTCTCATCCACCAAAGATTTTAGTTCCTAGTTTTCATTCCCTCCAACAGTAGACCTGTCATAATTTCTTTTGATTTCAACACTACAGACATAATCCTTGTAATAGTCTCATCTTTCTGTTTTGTGACTTTCCTCTTCCAATGTGTTTATCCTTCAGTCTAACTCAGCCTGTCAACCTAATAGTCTTATTCTAGACCTTGCCATTACCAGTTACTACAACCATGCCTGGATGTCAGTTTTAATAGTCATCACTATTAAATAGGATAGTCATCACCTCCTACATGTCCAGCTCCTTCTCTACATGGCCGACTTCAATAATCCTTTGATTACCACATGCCCTATAATTCACTGTTACTTGACCCTCTAATGTGCCCTCTGTCCTTCTTTGCCTGCTTAAATTCTGGGGGTCAATGAATATACTAACATTCTTGAAAATACCCTCAACCCTTGCCATTTCTTCTAATGTTCTTTGCTGGTTTCTCCTCATTAGCTTGACCTCTCAGTTTTGGAGTGACTTAGAGCTCAACCTAGACCTCTTCTCCTTTCTCTATCTACTTTAACATCATTGTTGATTTCATCTAGTCTCATGCTTCAAATATCATGTAAATATAGACTTCCCCAAATCATATCCAACTCAGTTAAAGGCTCTGGATCAAGGTTTATATATCTGTCTACTCGCCTCTACTTGGATATCTACTATGCATCTCCAAATTATCATGTCTGTAATTGGGCTCATAATGGTATCTGCAATCCCTTCCCCAATACACACAGACACACACAGATACACACACAGACGCACACGCGCGTACACACACACACACACACACCACGCTCATACCAATGTCTTTCTGATAAAGTAACTGGCTCCTGGTAGTCCTCCCTCTTCTATACTTTAGCCCCAGGCATAGTAGCCACAGTGAACAGGTTAAAAAGGGTGTATGCAGGAACTCCTCAATATTTGGGAGCCTACCATTTCACTCAGAATTAAGACCAAATTCCTTACACAGACCTGCAAGGGCTAATAGGCACTCCCTCCCTTAACTCTCTGTGTCCCTGTCCTGCTCTTCTCCCCACTCTTGACTCCAATGGAGCACCAGTGACCTCCATGCTGTTCCTGACTGTATTTTTCCACTTTCACACTGCTGATAAAGACATATTCAAGACTAGGCAATTTACAAAAGAAATAGAGGTTTAACAGACTTACAGTTCCAAGTGTCTGGGGAAGCCTCACTATCATGGTAGAAGGTAAGGAGAAACAAGTCATGTCTTACATGGATGGCAGCAGGTAAAAAGAGAGCCTGTGTAGAGAAATTCCTGTTGTTAAAACCATCATATCTCGTGAGACTGATTCACTATCACAAAACCGGAACAGGAAAAACCCACCTTCATAATTCAATCACCTCCCACTGGGTTCCTCCCATGGCACATGGGAATTGTGGGAGTTATAATTCAAGATGAGATTTGGGCGGGGACACAGCCAAACGATATCACTGACATATATCAGGCCTGTCTTAGGGCCTTTCCACTGGCCATTCCCCCTGCCTAGATTGCTCACTCCTTTACATCCTTCAGGTCTTCACTCATATATCACTCGATGATGCCTTCTCTGTCACTTATCTAAAAATGCAACTCGTCCTAGAAGAGTCTTTCTCTGTACTCTGCTTTATCTTTGTCCTTGACACATATCCCTAATTTACATATCATGTATTTTACTAGTTTATTCAGTTTATTTTATCTTTACCACATTAGAGTGTTAGATTCCAAGGGCAGGGTTTTTGTTTTGTTTCTGTTCTTAAACTACTCTCTCCCTGGGTACCCAATACATATTGGTTGAATAAATAACATCATAAAATGATAAAGAGGGTAAGGGTAACAGAGAGTGGAGATGCAGGCAGGTACCCCTAACAATAAATATCAGTAATATTAATCAACAATAACATTCAATGACTTGGTATTTTCTATGTCAAAAATTATTACTTCATATATAGAAAGAGTTTTATCCCCCTTGCTAAAATGGAAGTACCCCATTGAAGTGACTTCATCTTCTAACCACTGTATCTATCTCTAGGTATAATATAAAATTTTCTCCCAAGAAAAGTCATAGATAAATCATTTCTGAATGTTTGACATACATTGAACAGTAATAATTTTATCACCTTCCTCATTATCACCTTAAAATATTTATTAGCTTTATATATTAAATCAGACTAAGCATTGTTTTAAAAAAGACAGAATTTGTTTCTGCCCTCCTAGAGGTTCAAAATATAAACGCAAACAGTTTATCTTCTCAAGCTGTAGAATGACATATTGCAAAAATGGAATGCATTGGTGTATTTGTGAATGTGTGCCCATGTGTGTAGGTATATTTATTTTCCACAATGTATTCATGATAGTATCATGTAATAGTATGTTATTATCATAAAACTACTTGGGTTTGTACTTAACTCACAAAGAAAACTGTGTTAACTGTAGGCTCACACAGTTTAACAGAAATTTGTCTTACCAGCCCAGAAACAATGAATTGACTAAGATTCTCTCTTTACCTTTTAGCTTTTCTCATCACCCAGATTATCCATTTCTTGATGAATATTAAGAAAAGAGTCTGTGGTTGTTCCAGAGTTTATTGATTTGGGTTGAGATGAATAGAGAATATCTCACGGATGGGAAGTTTTCTAGTTTATTCCAGATTGATTAGCCTGCTCAGTTACAAGCCTAAGACTCTGGATCAGAAAATAAAAGTATCTAAACCTAGTTTTCTCTTGATTCCTACCCCCACCTCACCCCCACCACCACAACTGCCAAAATAAAGATGTATTTGAAATAACCTAATTTGCTGCAGCTTTGGCATTTGCTTTTTTGTTTCTTTCCCATCTCACTAAGGCTAAAATGCTGACATCCCTGGAAGGGGTGATCACAGGGGATGTGAATCTCTCAAAAAATGCTAATAATTTGGTATACCTTCAAATTTGCAAAATCTACTTTTTTCACTTGTTTGTGGTTCTTGAGCATTTTTTCTTTTCTGTGAATTATCCACACTATACAATTATATTAGATATTATAAATGAATGTAAAACTTAATATATAATATCCAAAATGTCCAAGTTTTAATTTTAAAAGTTACTTATACCAAGAACAAGGATGGTCTCAAGTTGAATAAATAAGGATAAGCAACAGATGGTATACCCAGATGTTCAAGATGTTACAATTATCTGACCAAGATTTTAAAGCAACCATTGTAAAAATGTTTCAACAAACAATTATAAACACACTTGCAACAAATGAAAAAATAAAAAGTTTTAAAAAAATTAGAAAGTTTTAGAAAATAAATAGAAGATAAATGAATAACCAAATTTGGAAATTTTAGAACTGAAAAATACAATACACAAAATTAAAATTTTAATCAATGGAATCAATAGCATAACATAAGAAACAGAGGAGATAATTATTGATCTGGAAGATATAGTAATATAAATCATCCAATAGGAGCAACAGGGAGAAAACAGACAGAAGAAGAAAAGGAACAGAGCTTCAAGAACCTGTGGAACTCTAACAAAAGACTTAACGTTCATGCCATCAAAATCCTGAAAGGAAAGGAAGCAAAGGGTGGGCTGGAAAAGTGCTTAGAGAAATAATGGCTACTTTAATTGCTGAAAGCTTTTCAAATTTAGAAATACACATAAACCTATAGAGTCAAGAAGATAAGCGATCTTCAAACAATATAAACCAAAAGAAATACACACCAAGACATATCATAATTAAATGTATGAAAACTAAAAGAAAAGAAAAGCTTGTGAAAAAGCAAGAGAAAAATGTCAACTAACCTATAGAAAAAATAATTCAAATAATTGTGAATGTCTCATCAAACAACCATGGAGGCAAGTGACAGTAATTTTCAAATGCTGAAAGAAAATAATTTTCAATCCAGAATCTTGTATCCAGCAAAAATACTTTTCAAAATAAAAGAGATATGAAGGTATTTGCAGATGAAGGTAAAATAAAAGATTTCTTTCTCGAAGACCTAACCTAAAATAATGGCTAAAATAAGTTCTCTAAACAGAAAGAAAATGGAAAAAAAAATAGAACCTTGTGACATCAGGAAGAAAAAAAGAACAAATATGCAAGCAAAAATATGGGTAAATGCAGTAGATTGTTCTTGCCCTCTTGAGTTTTCTAAATGATGTTTGGCAATTGAAACAAAAACTAAATTTCTTATATGGTTTTAAATGGATGTGGTAGAAATATGTAACGAAATTATATTATAAATGGGGGAGGGTAAAGGAACATGAAGGGAGGTAAGGATTTTGTACTCCTTTCAAAGTGATAATGACACGAGTACACTGTGATAATTGTGTATATGTAATGTAATACCAACAGCAACCAATGCTACACAAAGAGATACACCAAAAAATGCTATGTATTAATCAAATTACATCCAACAGGATCTAACTGGGATATATAGAACATTCTACCTAACAATAGCACAAAACAGATTCTTTTCAAATTCCCAAAGAGCATGATGAAGCAGACCATATTCTGGCCATAAAACAAACCACAACGTGTAGAAAACAACCAAAATTATAAAAATCTAACAAATAGAAATTAATTGAAATTATACAGAGTATGTTATCCAACCATAAATGAATCAAATTAGAAGCCAAAACTGGCACAAGACAGGGATGCCCTCTCTCACCACTCCTATTCAACATAGTGTTGGAAGTTCTGGCTAGGGCAATCAGGCAAGAGAAAGAAATAAAGGGTATTCAGTTAGGAAAAGAAGAAGTCAAATTGTCCCTGTTTGCAGATGACATGATTGTATATTTAGAAAACCCCACTGTCTCAGCCCAAAATCTGCTTAAGCTGATAAGCAACTTCAGCAAAGTCTCAGGATACAAAATTAATGTGCAAAAATCACAAGCATTCTTATACACCAGTAATAGACAAACAGAGAGCCAAATCATGAATGAACTTCCATTCACAATTGCTTCAAAGAGAGTAAAATACCTAGGAATCCAACTTACAAGGGATGTAAAGGACCTCTCCAAGGAGAACTACAAACCACTGCTCAGTGAAATAAAAGAAGACACAAACAAATGGAAGAACATACCATGCTCATGGATAGGAAGAATCAATATCATGAAAATGGCCATACTGCCCAAGGTAATTTATAGATTCAATGCCATCCCCATCAAGCTACCAATGAGTTTCTTCACAGAATTGGAAAAAACTGCTTTAAAGTTCATATGGAACCAAAAAAGAGCCCGCATTGCCAAGACAATCCTAAGTCAAAAGAACAAAGCTGGAGGCATCACGCTACCTGACTTCCAACTATTCTACAAGGCTACAGTAACCAAAACAGCATGATACTGGTACCAAAACAGAGATATAGACCAATGGAACAGAACAGAGTCCTCAGAAATAATACCACACATCTACAGCCATCTGATCTTTGACAAACCTGACAAAAACAAGAAATAAGGAAAGGAGTCCCTATTTAATAAATGATGCTGGGAAAATTGGCTAGCCATAAGTAGAAAGCTGAAACTGGATCCTTTCCTTACTCCTTATACGAAAATTAATTCAAGATGGATTAGAGACTTAAATGTTAGACCTAATACCATAAAAACCCTAGAAGAAAACCTAGGTAATACCATTCAGGACATAGGCATGGGCAAGGACTTCATGTCTAAAACACCAAAAGCAATGGCAACAAAAGCCAAAATTGACAAATGGGATCTAATTAAACTAAGGAGCTTCTCCACAGCAAAAGAAACTACCATCAGAGTGAACAGGCAACCTACAAAATGGGAGAAAATTTTTGCAATCTACTCATCTGACAAAGGGCTAATATCCAGAACCTACAAAGAACTCAAACAAATTTACAAGAAAAAAACAACCCCATCAAAAAGTGGGCAAAGGATATGAACAGACATTTCTCAAAAGAAGACATTCATACAGCCAACAGACACATGAAAAAACGCTCATCATCGCTGGCCATCAGAGAAATGCAAATCAAAACCACAATGAGATACCATCTCACACCAGTTAAAATGGCAATCATTAAAAAGTCAGGAAACAACAGGTGCTAGAGAGAATGTGGAGAAATAGGAACACTTTTACACTGTTGGTGGGATTGTAAACTAGTTCAACCATTATGGAAAACAGTATGGCGATTCCTCAAGGATCTAGAACTAGAAGTACCATATGACCCAGCCATCCCATTACTGGGTATATACCCAAAGGATTATAAATCATGCTGCTATAGAGACACATGCACACATATGTTTATGGCAGCACTATTCACAATAGCAAAGACTTGGAATCAACCCAAATATCTATCAGTGACAGACTGTATTAAGAAAATGCACATATACACCATGGAATACTATGCAGCCATAAAAAAGGATGAGTTTGTGTCTTTTGTAGGGACATGGATGCAGCTGGAAACCATCATTCTCAGCAAACTATCGCAAGACCAGAAAACCAAACACTGCATGTTTTCACTCATAGATGGGAACTGAACAATGAGATCACTTGGACTCGAGAAGGGGAACATCACACATCGGGGCCTATCATAGGGAGGGGGGAAGGGGAGGGGGGAGGGATTGCATAGGGAGTTATACCTGATGTAAATGACGAGTTGATGGGTGCTGACGGGTTGATAGGTGCAGCACACCAGCATGGCACAAGTATACATATGTAACAAACCTGCACGTTATGTACATGTACCCTAGAACTTAAAGTATAATAATAATTAAAAAAAAAAGAAAAAGAAAAAGAAACCAAAAACAGAACACTAACATGAAAGTCACCAAACTCTTGGAAATTAAACAACACACTCCTAAATAATCCATGGGTAAAATAGGAAGTCTTGAGGGAAATAAAGAAGTACATTGAACTGAATGAAAATAAAAATGCAACATATCAAATTGCATAGAACATAGCTACAGTAGTGCCAAGAGGAGGTTTTATAGAAAAAAGGGGAAAAGTCTTAAATCAACTATCTAAGCTCTTATCTCAAGAACTTAGAAAAGGTAGAGCAAATAACCCAAAGCAAGCAGAACTATGGAAATAATAAATAGAGGAGCTGAAATCAATGAAATTGAAAAGAAAAAAAATGAAGCAAACAATTGCCTGTTTGAAAAGATAAAGTTCAGGCAAGCTTCTAGCAAGACTGACATAAAAAAGAGAGAAAATACAAACTACCAACATAAGGAATGCAACACGGAATTATGCTATAGATCCTGCAGAAATAAACAGGATGGTAATGGAGTACTACAAACAACTCTACACACACATTTCACAACTTATATAATGGACCCATTCCCCTGAAAAATACCCAACCTACAACAACTCACCCAATATAAAATAGATCATTTGAATAGCCCTATTACTAAATTGAATTTATAATATTAAAACTCCCAAATAGAAGTCTCCACGTCCAATTTCACTGGGGATTGCTAACAAAAGTATATAGAAAAATTAACACCAATTCTATACAACCGCTTCAGAAAACAAAAGAGGAGGGAACACTTCCCAGTTCATTTTATAGAGCTAGCATTACCCTAATATGAAAATGAGACAAAAACAGAAAGGAAGAAAGAAATAAAACTAAGAACAATATCTCTCAAAAATATAGATGTAAACATCCTTAACAAAATATTAGCAAATAGAATTTAACAAAATATAAAAAGAATTATACACAAAAACCAAGTATAGCTTATATCAAGGATATAGGGCTGGTTCAATGTTCAAAAATCAATTAATATCCATCATATGAACAAACTAAAGAAGAAAATCACACGATCATATCAATTGATGCAGTGAAAGCATTTGACAAAATTTAACATCCATCCATAATTAAAACTTTCAGCAAATAGGACTACAGGATAACTTTCTAAACTTGATAAAGAACATCCCCAATAACCCACAGCTAAGCTGAATTATTTCTCCCTAAGATTGGGAAAAAGCAAGGATATCCACTCTCAGCACTCTTTTTAAACAGAGTGCTAAAAGTTTTAGCCAATACAGTAAGACAAGAAAAGTAGATAAAAGGCATATATATCATAAGAAAGAAAACTGTTTCCATTTGCAGGTGATGTGACTGACTATATAGAAAATTCCAAGGGCTTATGTCAGCAAGATAGCTGACTACAGGTTCCTACACTTATCCCCACCCACAAAAACAGACCAAAGCAATGAACAAACAACTACATTTTGACCAGAGCAACTAAAGGAGAGCTGTAGAGTCTTTAGATAATGGATGAAAGAAACTCTGTGGAGCAAAGACGCTGGGGATGGCCGTATAGAGAGAGGAATAAAACATGCTGCCACTGCCACTCTGTCGTCCAGTTAGGATCAGCTCAGAACCAGGAGGAGCTTCCCTCTGCGGGAAAAAAGTAAGCAACAGGCACCCAGAAGCTGCCATTGCCACCACAGACCACTGTAGTCTTTGATAGGGGAGAATCTTACAGGACTTACAGGCCTGAACCCGGTTTAGGAAGCTGCCGGGGGTTTATACAGCTGCATTACTCCATAGAAAGAGCCCACATTACTTCCCAAACCCCCAACAATCCAGTCTCCTACTAAGCTGCACCATCTTAAAACTGGAGCCATTATTAGAGTGTGCCTGCTCTGGGGGTAGTATATACATCACAGTGAGGTGTCAAGAGTCACCAAAATAGGAAAGCTGGAAACTTGAAATGCTCAAAGGTTTTCATTACAAAGATAAGAAAGAGGGACCCTGAGGACACTGCCTCTCACTTTGACAAAGCACAGACAATGAGTCACATCAAGTAACACATGGCTTGGAAAAGGAAGGAAAAACACTGGAAGGCCAACGCTGTTCTTATCACTGCTACACAGTGCTGAAAGCAATGCTAGAATGCTAGGTTAAAAAGAAACTAGTCAAGTTCTTCAACAGATGAATGGCATATCTTTGCCATGCAATCCTACTCAGCAACGAAAATAAACTGACTATTGGCACATCCAACACGTTGGCTGAATCACAAGGTGATTTTGGTGACAGAGGAATGCCAGTCCCAAAAAGTTACATAGTGTGTAATTCCACTTATACTGAACTTGTAAAATAACAAAATTATAGGAATGAAGAACATACTAGTTGCCAGGGGTTAAGGAGGCGGCAAAGGTAGAAAAGAACTGAGTGCAATTAGAAAATGGTGACAGGGAGGGCCCTCATGGTGACAGAAATGTTTTGTACCTTGACTGTGGAGATGGAACCGTGAATGTGTGAAAAATTGTCTGACAGTGAACACACACACAGACACCAAGGAATGCAACCAAAACTGGAGAAGTCTAAGACAGTGGATTATATCAATATCAATATCCTGGTTGTGAAACCACCTTTGCAAAATTATGACTGAGACAGCAAAAGAGACCTAACTTAACTGACTCCATCTTGCTTCTAACCTCCAAGCTGTCCTTGTTCATTCCTGAGCGTAGTTTGAACTAACTTTGGGAGTAACTTAGTTTATAGTTTAAACAAAGATGGTAGCAGCCCTTTCCCACAGCAGACCTCCTTCTTGCCTGGGGACTAGATTGCCTTTGTAGGATTAACATTAGCCACAAGATTAGGAATTATGGTTGAGGAGTCATGCAGCTGGAGGCTACAAGATTCTGACCCTTCATAAACTGCTCCTAAGATCAGTGCCTGGGATATTTTGCAGACCCTGCACTTGATGCATCAGCTGGCCCCACTCAGATCAATAAACTGACTCATGTGACATTGTAGCCCCCACCCAGGAAATGACTGAGCGCAAGAAGGCAGCTCTGACTCCCTATGATTTCATCTCTAACTACTCAGTACTCCTGGCTCACTGGCTTCCCCCAACCCGCCAAGTTATCCTTAAAAACTCTGCTCCCCGAATGCTCTGAGAGACTGATTTGAGTAATAATAAAACACCAGTCTCCCGCACAGCTGACTCTGCATGAATAACTCATTCTCGATTGCAATTTCCCTGTCTTGATGAATTGGCTCTGTCTAGGCAGCAGGCAAGGTGAACCCCTTGGGCAGCTACAGTTGTGATAATGTACTATATAGGTTTGCAAGATGGTAACATTGGGGGAATTTGAATAAAGGGTACACTCTGAATTATTTTTTTGCAATTTCATGTGTATCTATAATCATCTCAAAATGCAATGTAATTTAAAAGAAAACCAGAAAACCGGTTCCAGAGCTACATGTCCTCTCTTTGGATTCTTTTCTAGTCCACTGTCAAAAGAATGTGGATATGGCTCTAGCCTTAACCCCTCCTACCTTTTATTGTGTAATTCAAACACAAAATCTGTCTCAGAGCACAGGAAGGAGGAAGTGGAAATGATAAAGAGGATCACTTTGCTGAAATATAATCAGACCTATTTAGCCTGGACAGTGAAAAACAATGGCCCAATATACATGGCGTTCTGTGAAACTGAATGACAGAAACTTCACGTCTGTCCTGGGATTTGGTACTGCTACTTACAAAACAGTAAGAATTCTGTGAGTTTGAGAGAGAAGGAGATTGACCAAAAGAACCCTAGGGGAAAACAATCCTTTCTAGAAATTGTTTTCAACATCAAATTTAAATTTTCCCCTAGAATTCCAAATGAATAATGATAAATACAATTTTTCTTTAGCAACATAACTCTCTAACTTGAGCATATGGTGGCAATGGTTGGGGTGAGGTGGACCCTTTTTGTTAAGTTTCAATGATTAAAGGCTCAAGTTCTACCAATGTATAATTATGCACGTTTTTAAAGATTTTGAAACTTAATATTGATTGTCTCTAGGAGACCTATATAAATTTATAGTCCTACCAAAAGTCACTGAAAGGGCTATTTTCCCACAAACTTCAAGTGTATTGAGGGATTTTCTTTTTCTTCACTTGTCAATGCTTTACTTTTGCTAGCTTGAGTGGGGAAAAGGGAAATTCATTGTCAGATTCACTTTTATTTCTATTATCATTAATTTGCTTACTAGCTTTTGGAATTTTCTTCTTCTGAAAATTACCTGTTCATTTACTTTACGGCCCAGGCTCAAATCCTAGCTTCAATGTTTACTACCTATTGTAATCTTTGACAAATTACTTGACTTCTACCCATCTTCTAAAATTTGATATTGGTATCGACAGTACCCAGTGCAAAGGATTATTTTGAGGAATAAACACAGAGTACGGGGTACTAACTATAATCAATAATTGTTAGTTACTAGTATTACTCCAATACCATCTTTTTAAACTTTTCATTTTCTTAATGATTTATACAATCTGTTTTATGTATTATTTTTGTTTTGTCTTTTAAATAAGATAGATGTGTTTTTCTTGGAGTATGGTTATTAGACTTTTAATTTGTTTAATGTGAAGTTTGGACATATCCATTTTTAATTTGTTAGAGAGTAACTTCATTCACCCTTTTTACATCCTATGGTTCCTTCCTTTACTTTTAGGCCAAATAACTAATAAATATTCATCCATATTCCTTTCTAATTCTTCTGTGGTTTTACTCATACGTAACTCTTTATTTAAATTGGGATTTTGGTACATAGATACATAGGAGTATTTCATTTTTCACTCATGAACTTATTATTGTATCTCTGCTAAAAGAAAGGAAGTTATTACAAGAAGGACAGCCTTGTTGGAAGACTGGCCCACACAAGGGACTCCAACATGAACACACTATAATTCACTTACTCATTCTCAAGTAGTGGGCTGTGGGGTTTAATTCAGTTTTCTACTTTTTAATTCTTTGGGATATTTTCCAGGAAAGAACAAGCAGTTTGTGGTCACACCTCTTTTGACACACCATTGTTAGTAAAAAATATGTTACCCACTTTTTTCTACAAATAAGTTTTATAAATACCTACACCATAGCTTTCATTTTTAATTCTTGGATTAGTAGTAACAATATATACTTTTCAATTATTTGGTGATTAGCTATTTCATTTTCAATTATTGTTATTTATATCACTTTCTCATTTATCCATTGAGGTCCTAAAGTTTTTCATTTAAACTTAAATATAATTTTTTTGCAGTATGGCTATTAAATACTTGCTATCTTTTTCCTTAGTTTGTTTTCTTTATAAATACATTGTTAATGTCCACATATTCACACAAATTTTTAATTTTCTTTGTAATCTCATTTGTAGAATGTCAAAGATTTTAACATTTTTTCTCTGCAGATACAAGTGTTCCACTTCTGTGCCAATAATTAGGGATTTTAAGTCTTACTTTTTAAATTACTTAACCTAGCTTTAATTAATTTGAGAGTATTCACCTATTTTTTCCCCAACTTTAGTTAATGGGATCTTATTAATAATCCTTTCATTCATATCCTTGTTTTACAGAAATCATATGAGCCATATAGTTTATATCATGGTTACCCTTGGTAATGTCTTCCTTTATGAATCTAATTTACAATTTGAAGTCTATTTTATTTAAAGTGAACAGCTTATAGAAGAGTTTGGAAGCTATACTTATTGAATAGACTTCGTCAACCTTTTCACTCTTCCCTTTCTCTTCCCTCTTCCCTCTGCCCATGTCTATAAATATTTTTAAAAGAGGCATTTAATTAAAAAGTAATACACAATACAGCATTAATTTTTCATATTTTATAAGAACATCTAAAAATGTCTCATAAACTCCATTAATCCTGGATGGATAATGTCTTGAGTATGTTAATTTTATTAAAACAAGATCATTAAAATACAGTGGAATATTTGCTACTTTTTAATGAGACGAGGGGTAACTAACTATGAAAATCTTTTAGGCCACACACAAAAAGTTCACTTTTCTATGGTAAATTATTTCAAATAACTTTTGACTATAAAGACATATTGGCCAGGCGCGGTGGCTCATGCCTGTAATCTTAGCACTTTGGGAGACTGAGGCGAGAGGATCACTTGAGGTCAGGAGTTTGAGACCAGCCTGGCCAACACGGTGAAACCCCATCGCTAATAAAAAGACAAAAATTAGCAGGGCGTGGTGGTGCACCTATAATCCCAGCTGCTTGGTAGGCTGAGGCACAAGAATCGCTTGAACTCAGGAGGCAGAGGTTGCAGTGAGCCAAGATCGTGCCATTGCATTGCACTCCATCCTGGATGACGGAGCAAGACTCCATCTCAAGAAAAAAAGACGAAGAAGACATATTGCACATTTTTATTCTCCTCCCCCAAAAATGTTCTATATTTGCCAATGTGCTCTGGGATGATGATTAGTTTTTAGATATTTTTAATTAAGTAACACACTAAATCTTCTTTCTTAAGGTTGAAAGAGATGTCCAAAAATATTTCTGTCACTGTGAGATTTTGTTGTTAAAATGATAGAAGTGTGGCACCTACAAAAATTTCCTGAACTTTAAAAGTTTTAGATAGAGTGTTTTAATCGTTTAAAAATCTTCCAAATAAAATGTTTTGTAAGTTTTGAGCCTGATTAATTACAATTACATATCAAGAGCATATCAGAGGAGATTATAATGTACTGGTCAAATTTCAAAAATTATACAATTGGTAAAGGGGACTGAGAAAACCATACCATGATTTATGAAGAGCACCCAAAGACAGACTTCCCCTATGTGCGTTGAAGCATCTCTATGAGGCATCCTTAGCTGCAGCTGACTGCCATGAAAACCATACTTCAAATTAAACTGAATATAGAATCCCAAAGTTCACATTTCTAGGTCAAAAAGCATTAAATCAAGAAGGACCAACACAAAAAGCCAATAAAGCATATTCATACCATTGCTTTGAAAAGAATTTGGTATTAATTACAATATATTAGACAGCGCACAGAGTTTGGGTTATTAATAAAGCTCTTACTTTTCAATTTTTAAATTTAATCTTCAGATGCTGTAAGAGTATTTTATAATGTATACATCATATTAGTAAAGCAGTACATTCATATAGTAATACATCAATAAATATGGATATATTTCTATGCAAGTTCAAAAAGCTTTACTGATAGAGGTGCAATCAAAAAAGTTGGCAGCCACTGTGCGGTTACCCTTGTGTGAATCAGACAGGACAACAATGCTGTCCTTGGTCATAAAGGTTCCTCAAAGAGAGTATGAAGAGTCCATCACAACAGATATCAAAACCAGCTCTTGCCACATAGATTCAGCTTCTGTCTATAAAAATGAAGAAGTAGTTGGATGGGCTATTTGTCGGAAGACTGAAAATGGCACCGTGAAGACAGAAGACATTATTCTTGACCTCAAAGGTGCCTAGTGCCCTGTGGACTCATCTTCTACCCCCAGCCTTTAACTCATTGTTTTAAAAACACAAATCCAATATCGTTACTTATCTCTGTAAAGATTTCCTGTCAGTTAAAGTTTAAATTCACTGGCCTGGAACATGGGGGGATAGTGTAGGCCTTGCCACCTGTTAAAGTCAGGAACTGGAAAGGATCTGAGGCTTTTGCCCCAGTAGAAATATAATAGTCAGCTCCTGACAGTCACATCTACTTGCTGACAATAGATAGACAGACACTGGCAGAAGACACAAGGCCCATGCCTCAGGAGCTAAGATGGCTCACTACTCTTCAAAAGCAGTAGCTAGAGCCCCATCCGGTGCCTCAGTCCTCAATTCCTACAAGTCAACTCCATGAGGGCCAAATAGCACCTGCACATGCATGGAGTGCATTCTAAGGGAGACACCACAAAATTAGGAAATTCTGATCTTACGCAGAGCCACTGCTGACCTGTCTATTCTGCTTTCCAGAGAGAGATCACTCATGTAATATAAGCCATTCTTTTTCAGAGAAAGGAAGTACAGTCTTCGTCTTTTTACCTTAAGATATCTAAAGAGATATCTGACCCTATTCTTCATTTTCCTGGAATTTCACCTCATACAATGGCTGTAAATGCCTTTGCTCAGAAAACCCAGAATTGGCAGAAATATGAGAAGTGCAGGCAGAAATGTATCCCCACACTTAGATCTTTAGCCTCACCTCTCCTGTTCCTACACTAATTCTAGCCAGAGGAGAAAAACTTGCTTTTTAAGACCATAGTGTTCTTCCAGGCCTCATGATTTTGTTTGCATTTCTGACTGTTTTTCTTTCTCTCACATATCAAATAATTACTCAGTGTCTTATCTTATATCCAGTATATTCTGTGCCATGTCCTCCTCCCTGCCTCTTAGCCTCTGGTACAGAATGTAGTCAGAGCACGTATCACATTCAACATTTCATTTTTCATTTGTTGTGTCTGATATTTGTTGTGTTTCAACTGAGAGTTGAGAATAGAAACGATGCTTCATTCATATTTGTATCCTAAACTCAATACATTGACTAACACATTGGGATTCAATTTATGTGGGTGAAATAAATGAATAAATTGTGACAAAACTTCAAAGACCATACATGATCTCGTTGATAAAATCCAAATTCCTGGCTGGGTGCAGTGGCTCATATCTGTAATATCAGCAATTTGGGAGGCTGAAGCAGATGTCACCTGAGGTCAGGAGTTAGAGACCAGCCTGGCCAACATGGTGAAACCTCGTCTCTACTAAAAATACAAAAATTAGCTGGTCGTGGTGATGGGTGCCTGTAATCCCAGCTACTCAGGAGGCTGAGGCAGGAGAATCGCTTGAACCCAGGAGGCGGAGGTTGCAGTGAGTTGAGATCACGCCACTGTACTCCAGCCTGGGTGACAGAGTGAGACTCCATCTCAGAAAAAAAAAAAAAAAAAAATATATATATATATATATATATATATATATATCCAAATTCCTTAGTATGTGTTTAAAGTGATCTGATTCCTACCCACCTTTTCAGCCTCATCTTCCACCACTCATCTCCATGCATTCTAGTCTCTGGTTGTGCCAATGAACTGCTGCTCCCCTAGTGCATGCCTTCTTTCCACCTTGAAACATGATACAGAATTTTGTAGAAGCTGCCTGAAATATTCCTGTCTTGGGCAGCCTTTCTACTGAACCTTAGGCACTCATCTAAAACGTCTCCACCACCCTGGCCTGATCTTCCACACACTTTCTCTCTGTAGCTCTGTGCTAACTTGTGTTACCTCAATTGAAGCACCAATTGCATTGAAATAATTATTTGGTTACACGACTATCTCTACCATTTAATGTTGTGGTAAAGACCAAAGACAATTCGTCTTTTCATTTTTAATGGTGAATATAGGGTTCAGCCTGCTATAGGCTCAATGAACGAATGAATCAATGAATGAAGAAATAAATGAGTGGGTCTATATAAAAACAGTACCCAATTTTCCTTTTTCTCTTCATATATGTAAGATCTACTCATATGCTTACTGACTCCAATTTTCAAATGGCCTAAAATTGATCTTCTCAAATTTGTTTCCCTGGAGTAGTTAACACTATGAGCTATGCCAGACAAAAGTCAAAGAATAAGTATGATTCATTTTCCTGAATTGTCAATGAAAGAAACTGACAATATAGATAATATTTATATTAAAACAAACATGGTAAAATCAACAAACTAACTTTACATCCTAAGGAACTAGAAAAAGAACAAACCAAATCTAACAGAAGGAAGGAAATAATAAAGACAAGAGAAGAGATATATAAAATAGAAAATATTTACAAAGGTAGAAACAAACAACAATGAAACAATGAGTTGGTTCTTCAAAGAAGGTCAACAAAATTGAAATACATTTAGCTAGATTTACTAAGAAAGTTAAAAAATGATAAGACTCAATTGAAATCAGAAATATAAAAACTTATTTAAATAAAAAACAGTATGAGACAGTAGTGTAAAAAGTTGTATGCCAGCAAGTTAGATAACCTAGACAAAATGAACAAATCCACAGAAACACATAACCTACCAATACTGAATCATGGACGAATCTTTTTAAAAATTTTTATTTTTATTTTTAATTTCTGTGGGTATATAGTAGGTATATATATTTATGGGGTGTGTATTAGTCTGTTCTTGCATTGCTATAAAGAAATACCTGAGACTGGGTAATTTACAAAGAAAAGAGGTTTAACTGGCTCACAGTTCCACAGGCTGTATAGAAAGCATGATGCTGGCATCTGCTCAGCTTCTGGGGAAGCTTCAGGAAACTTACAATCATGGCAGAAGGCAAAGGGGGAACTGGCACTTCAGATCGTTGGGGCACGAGGAAGAGAGAGGGGTGTGTGTGTGTGTGGGGGGGTACTACACACTTTTAGATAACTAGATCTTATGAGAACTCATTCACTATACAGTACCAAGTGGGGAATGGTGCTAAACCATTCATGAAAACTCCAATTCCACAATCCAATCACCTCCCACCAGGTTTTACCCCCAATACTGGGGATTACATTTGAACATGAGATTTGGGTGGGGAAAAAGATCCAAATCATACCAGGGTACATAAGACGTTTTGATACAGGCATGCAATGTGAACTAATTAATTATGAATGAATCTTGGAAACAATATGGTAAGTGAAATAAGCCAGGCATAAAAAGTTAAATATTGTGTGATTCTACCTATATGAGGTCCCTAGAGGAGTCAAATGTATAGATCAAGAAAGTAGGCTGGTGGTTGCCAGGGGTTGGAGGAGGAGGAAATGGGGAGTTATTGTTTAATAGGTAGAGAGTTTCAGCTGGGAAAGATGAAAATACTCTGGAAGTGGATGATGGTGATGGTTGCACAACAATGTGAATGTACTGAATACCACCAAACAGCAAACTTACAAATGGTTAAAATGGTATATTTTATGTATATTTTGCCACAATAAAAACATTTGGATATATTTTGCACTAATTTTCCAAGTCAAATCCAAGACTTCAGAGTCATATTGGAAACTACCAATAGGCTACCACAGCTACAGATTCCCCTGAGATAACTCTTGAGTTTCCTCTGCTGTTAGGTCCATTTCCGTATCAAAGTTTAATAAGCCATGCTCTAATAAGTAAAAGCAATGGCTTAAAAGAAAGGGGCTGTGATAATTTTATTTCTCACCAGTGTTCAATTTTGAGTTGACCCCAGATGATGTGAAAGCCACTGATGGCCTCAACAGAAATGTTCACTATCTTGACCCTCCATTGTAGGTACTTGTCTGTGTGTGTCTCCTGTTGCTTTCTGTGATGTGTGGGGCAGAGGAACAAGTCCGTGTACACCAATGCCAAGAGCAAGAAGCTGGTCTCAGGGTGAAGCATGGGAGCCCTCCTCCAGAGCTCTGGAGTCAGACTGGGTAGGGGAGAACTAGATAAGGTTCATCTCCAACCCTTCCTGCTGAGGAGCTTTTATTGACTGTACAAGTCAAATTTGATTCCTTAAAGGAAAGCATATCATTCCAGTCAAAGCCTCGGTAAAATAACCATGTTTTCCAACTGGGTCCTGTTACAAAAGAAAACAGATTCTGACTGCACTTATGCAAACAAACAACTATATTGCCATAAGTTAAGAATACTCACAAATAGTTTCCAAATTCTGGAGATATCAGGTGGAGAGAAACGAATATGCTCCAAATTTTGTTCTCAGAAATATACTTGACTCTATCGTTAAAAGTTATAAATAGCTTAAAAGTTTTCTTAACTCTGAAAAAAACAAAGCAAATGATTAGTAACGTTTTAAGCAAAAAAAAAAAAAAAATGTTAAAAAAGATTATTTCTTTTTTTATTGGTTCAGTCAATTTAATTAACTCCTGCTCTGGTTGATATTCATGAACATTTCAGCTCTCCATAAGAGCCCTGGAAGGTTTTTCTCTATTCTAATGTCATAATCTTCAAACTTATCAGAAGCCTGCATTTAAGAACACCAGTTAGAGTTCTACAGTTGATTATAAACCATCTTCTAAAGGGGACTAAAACAAGCCAAAAATTGTCCATGGATGACAAAAGTCTCAGGACAGTTACAGTCAAAAACATAATTGACAAAGAAATTTGGTTACCTCTGTGCCATAGAATGATTTTATGTAACAATTAAAATTATTAATAACATACACTAAGTCATATCAGAATTATAGCAGTTTCCCATAATTTTGGAATATATACCAATAACACATTTATACAAATACACCTGAAAGAAAATCAAACACCATTTCATATTTGACAATGCTTCCTGTATGACTTTTATACTAAATAAGCCAACTGTCACTGTTGCATTAGTGCATTATTGATGTCAGACCTAATTCTTAATAAAACCTTATAGATTAGTGTATCCAATCGTATTCTCTTTGACCATAAGGTAAGATTCTTATAAACCTTCTATAACCCTTTATAATTTTTGTTAAAGAGAAGGTCATAAGCAGGTTTTGCTCTAAGAAAAACCTGTTGTGCTTTTATTCCAATATTCAGTCTATAAAAAACTGAATAATATTCCTTTAAATTTAGCCAATATGTTCAAAAACAGAATTTCTTTTACAGGATTAATTTTTCACAAACCTTCCACAACTTGCTTAAACCTTCAGCTTTACTCTAACTTAAGACAATTATTTAACCCTTTCGCAGAAAAATCCACATTTCCATGACTTCTTATAATCTTTTACCAAAACACATTCTACTTTCCTTACATGCCTTGAGTGTAGAATTGTTTCTCCAGTAGTCTCGAATATATGTTATACTGTTAACTCTTAGCGACTTTTACTTTTGGTGAAAAATCTTGGTAAGTTTGGGATTTTAATTTTGTACTAGGTGTGTAGGATAGGACAGCAGACAGAAGTTCAGATAAGGGTTGACTGTTTCCAGCACAGCTAGGGGGCATGGCTCTCCACATGTCCCCAGGCCTTATCTAGAATCAAATGCTCCGAGCTAGGTAAATTGAATAATTTTCAAAAGCCTAAGAAGCAGTTTATGCCCTTAAAGCATTTAGCAAACTTAATATTTGACCTGCCTAATTTAGACCCATGTCTTTATTTTACCAATAATCTTTGAAACTGTCTTTATATCCCAAAGATTAAGTCACATGAACTAAACAGCATTACACTTTTTATTTTTTTGACAAAATGTTTGATTTAAGCTCTTATTCTTTTTAAGCCAATCCATTAAAGCTCTTTCATATGTAAACATTACACACACAACACATATAAACACAGACAGAGAGAAGATAAAGGACTCATTCCCTAAGCCAGGAATTGGACCCTGAACCTGGGCTGACATTGTGATGGCAGAAACCAAGAGAAAGTACTGCCACATGGTTGTAAGGTCAAGTCCCAAGGACATACAAGACAAGGGGGAAACCTCATCCAGTTTTTTTTCTGGGACCTGCAGCAAAGTTTATAACTGACAAGTTTTCTTGGCCATCTTGAACAGCAGGTATACAGCTGTCTTAAGCCCATATTCTATTCTAAGATATTCCTCTTTATGACAGAACAATACAGAAAGACACACAAAGCACATCAGATTCGCTACAGCTTATGACTAGCCTCACAAATCCCTTTTTCCATTAATCAACACTTTACAGAGAAGAGGAGATAAAGTTATTTTTACCATTCATTCAACCGGTTTGCAGGGATGGTGGAAGCATTGCCTGAGGCAGGGTGGGAAAGGCAAGGTGCTCAGGGAGGACACAGAAAGACCCACCCAAATGCAGCTACACTGAAAAGTTCAGGCGACAACTTGTGGTCATGAAGCAATCTTTCCCAGCAGTCCCATCAGCTCTCAAGTTTCCCCTCTTAGGGAGGAAAAAGCTCCCCATGTCCCATGATCCTGTACATGCCTAATCCTGTCACCCACAGCCGTCAGCAAAGAGGGCAAGGCAGATTATTCAAAGAGAATAGCAGTTAACATCCCAGTGCCAAATCCATTCTTAGCTGAAAGAGACTTTACCCAGAGGGGCCTCTAACCCTCCTTAGTTGGGCCTCTAACCCAAGGTCAGTCAAGTGTCCTTGCCTTTTAAGAAGAGGGACCTCTAACCTACTCTGTCTTAGGAGAGACCCTAACTCCCCTAAGTTAGGCCTGTTACCAAATCCCATTCTTTACCTGGGTATACACACCCCACTTACCCAAAGTTGGCTGATCACTGCTGCAGTCTATTTCCTTTGGGTCGGAGGTCTCCTCAGTATCGGCCCTTTTGTGGTTTATAAGAAGAATGTTACCGGACCCCATCACTTACCCAAAGTTAGCCTCTGAGTTGGGGGTGGGGGTTTTCTCACTACAGTCCCTTCAGTCGTCACACGAAAGATGTTACAGGAAAGGGGTCTGGATGGAGACCCCAAGAGAGGGTTCTTGGATCTCGCACAAGAGTGAATTCAGGGCAAGGCCATAAAGTGAAAGCAAGTTTATTAAGAAAGTAAAGGAGTAGGCCAGGCTCAGTGGCTCACACCTGTAATCCCAGCACTTTGGGAGGCCAAGGTGGGTGGATCATGAGGTCAGGAGTTAAAGACCAGCCTGGTCAAGATGTTGAAACCCCACCTCTACTAGAAATACAAAAATTAGCTGGATGTGGTGGTACGCACCCGTAGTCCCAGACACTCAGGAGGCTGAGGCAGAAGAATCACTTGAACCCAGGAGGTGGAGGTTGCAGTGAGTCGAGATCATGCAACTGTACTCCAGCCTGGGCAACACAGCATGACTCTGTCTCAAAAACAAACAAACAAACCAAGAAAACAAAACAAAACAAACAGTAAAGGAGTAAAAGAATGGCTACTCCATAGACAGCAGCCCCAAGGACTGCTGGCTGCCCAGTTTTATGGTTATTTCCTGATGATACGCTAAACAAGGAGTGGATTATTTCTGCTCCCCTTTTTAGACCATATAGGGCAACTCCCTGCATTGCCATGGCATTGTAAACTGCCATAGCACTGGTGGGAGTGTAGCATTGAGGATGACCAGAGGTCACTCTCATCACCATCTTGGTTTTGGGGGATTTATTGCAACGTGTTTTATCAGCAAGGTCTTTATGATCTGTATTTTGTGCAACCTCCTATCTCATCCTGTGACTTAGAATGTCTTAAATATCTGGGAATGCAGCCCAATAGGTCTCAGCCTCATTTTACTCAGCTCCTATTCAAGGTGGAGTTGCTCTGGTTTAAATTCCTCTGACAGTTGTCCCCACTTTCAGTTGTTCCATGTTTCCAGACCAAACCAAAGTATACCTCACATATACTGACTGGTGTCTTATGTCTCCCTAAAACATATGAAACTAAGCTGTAACCAAACCACAATGGGCACATGTACTCAGAATCTCCTGAGGCTGTGTCATGGGTCATGGTTCTCACATTTGGCTTAGAATAAATCCCTTCAGATATTTTACAGAGTTTGGCTTTTTTTTTTTTTTCTTGGCAACAAGTTCCTCATTGCAATTAACCTTAAACAAACTACTGTTTCTTATTGTATCAAAGAAATACAATTATCTGAAAAAGCTCTAAATATGCCTCCTTTTTCCAATTACTAATTTGTGAGGCTGGGGTTTGTTCATGAAGTTTAGCCAAGACATTTTGATTGAATGCAGACTCAGATTTGAGATCTACTAAGCCAGACATTAAAGAAGTTTGCAAACATATAAAACAATGCCAATCTTGTACATATTTATCTTTTGTCTTGGGGAATATATTATGAGAGTTTGGCTGTGGTTATTATATGCTACAATAGTTTTTAGGGGCTTACTGGCTTACTTTCCCCATTGCTTTGTAAATGATTCCAACTCTTAATTGAATCCAATTTATTTGTTTCTTCTAGTAACATCTATCCCCCTCTGATCATTTCCTGAGGTTTCCTAAATGTTCTTTTGTCTTAAGACATAGCCCCACAACCTCTTTTATCTCTTCGGCTTTAAAATAGCCCTCAAGACTCACACAGAAGGAAGACCACGTGAGGACACAGAAGGAAAAGTTCTGGAGAGAGGCCTTAGAAGAAATCAAATCTGTTAACACCTTGACCCTAGACTTCTGGCCTCCAAAACTGTGAGAAAACAAATTTCTGCCATGTAAGCCAATAAAATAAAATAAAATATTTTTAGAACAACAAAATAAAATGAAAATAAAAAAGCAGTAGCAATTCCAGCAGACCTTGCCCATCCATCTCTGTTGTATTTTCTGCTTGCCAATTTTCCTAACCTGCTTCACATAAATTCATTAGACACCCGGTGGGGTGGCACAGTGGTGAAGGTCTGTCCCTGCAGCTGTCACTACTCAATCCAACTTAATCTAACTTAATTTCAGAGATTCTCTTGTTTTAGGTAGTCTCTAGCTAACTGTATTCTCCTTCCATTGATGGAGCTACTTCTATCTTACTTTTTACAAGAATTAATTGCACCACAGTTTCTGTTGCTGCCGGGCATTTGTTCAGGGCCCTTTCTGCCTGTAGAATCTTCTTCACTAACAAGGGCTGTGATCTATCTTGACAAGAGAAGGAGCCTTTTTCACGCTCTTCAGCTGTTTGAGACTTTTCCACTTCTCCCTAGAGATGCTAATTTTTCTAGCCAAGAAACTGCTGTTTCCGTATCTCCTTCTGGGTTTAAATATACTTCCTCTGTTTAAAATCAGGGCTGGAAGTAAATGAAGCATAGAATGGCTTGAATTCATGTGACTCACCAATCTGTGTCTCAGGGTAATTGGTTTTCAGTGATTTCCCAGGGGAAGTAATGCTGGTCACCTCTGGAACAGAGTTTTACAGGTTTAATGAGCTCTTCTGTTTTTTTCATCCAAATACTCATCAACACTGCCAAGAAATGCTTCGTTTTCCACTGGTGTCACATGGAATAGAGCTGTGTGTTCAAAGGTTCTGGCACTGCCACTGGGCCACATGCCAGTCCTGGGGGGTGGAATATGTCCTATCTTCTCAGGAGATCAACACCAAGAATCACCCTCTTATTTACATAGTTTAAAAAGATTAATTTCAACATAAAGAGTGCATAGTTAACCGTTTCCCACATGGTAACTAAGAGCCCAGCCTCTGAAGCCAGATTTCCCGAGTCAAATTCTACTTACATCACTTTACTATCTGGGTATTTGTGGGTAATTTACTTAACTTCTCTATTCCTTGGTTATTTCATCTATAAAATGGAAATCATGGTAAATCCTACCTTTCTGTGAAGACTGAGTTAAAATGTGTAACATACTTATAGAATAGTACCTGGCACACAGAAAGCATCGTGTTAGAACTAGCTAATGTTAGGGAGGGATTGGTGTTGGAGCACGGATATAATTCTAAGTGACAGAGGCCACATGTGACAGAAATGCACACTAAAAATTGTAGTTTTCCTTGATCTCCATGTGTTCAAAGCACCAGAAACCAGTTGGTGAAGACAGGCTTCCAGTCCAGCACTGGCCTCCTAGTGAGGACTGCCAGGCCATGGAAACTGGGCCTAGAGTCACACCCACTAGCCCTCTCTGCCCAGGGCAGAATCCAACCAGGAGTGACAATGACCACGGCACGGTGGATGTCACATCATCTAATGTTGCTAACCTAGGTCTGGATAGTTGATTTGCCCCAGTGTATGGGTACGTGAAAGAATCCAGTCTTGTGAAAATATGCTGCATAACAAGAAAAAGGAAACACAATGAAGACGCAGGGTCTTGATCAATTTCATGATATAAAATGAAAATGTGTCCAAACCCAGCCAGAGCCAGTCACATGTCACTGTACTGTGATCACCTCCACATGCTTGCCTGTCCCATTTCAACTTGGGTGTTTAAGGGCAAGACCCAGTCTTCCTCATCTTTATAACTAAGGAATAACAATAAAGAAAGCTCGTTGGAGAGCTGGGGTTGTGCTTGAAGCATTGTTTCAGACACATAAAGTTTAAGGTGCATATTAGATGTCTGTGTGAAGAAACGAAGAAATGGAAGAAAGAGAAAAGACGGAGAAATAAAAATATGCCAAAATGCAAATTTTATCATTGATTAAAGTTGAGAACTAACAAATAGTGTCTAAATGCACAGTTCTAAGACTGTGCACATAGTCACCCTGCGGCACCACAGTGAATCCATAGGAATGCCATGGGGGATTTCACAAAAGACATACAAATGGCCAATAAGCACATGAAAAGATGCTCAGATCATTAGGCAGTAAGGAATTGTAATTAAATCCACAATGAGACACCATTTAACACCCACTAAAATAGCTGTAACAACAACAGGAGCAGACCAAAACTAATGCTGGCGAGGGTGCGGAGAAACCGGAACTTCGCACATTGCTGATGAGACTGTAAGCCTGTGCACTTTCGGAAACAGTTTGCAGTTTCTCAGAACAATCAAACATAAACTGCCATCAGTCAGCGAGTCCCTGCCATCAGTCAGTGAGCCCCTGCCATCCTCCCTAAGGTCTCTTGCTCCTTGATGCCCATTTGATGCCCATCCACACCTCCTGAATCTGTTTCCAGCTTTTTAAGCCTTTGATTGCCACTTATCCTTGGATTTTCCATTCAAATAAAGTAAGTGCCAATGAGGAGAAGCAGCTACTGAAACGAGTATCTGAGTATCTCCCAGTCTTAAAGTCAGGAGAGATGCCCGCAATCATTTGACGCAGAGGGTCCCTTAAGGGCACACGTTTACACATCCTCTATGGACCTTGATCTCCAGGCCCCAGACTGGGGAAGAACTTACACAGAAGTCACATTTCCTAGAGAAAAGCAGGGAACCGAGGAAGGCGACGGCTTGTCAGCTCCACTCAGGATGAACAGACAAGAGGGACCGAGTTATCAATTACCATCTGAAAAGGGAACTGGGAAATACTGCTCAAGAATGAGGCTGCATAACCTCTGTGACACTTTTTAAGCTCTGCAATTGCCCAGTGTTTGCTTATTTTTACTATCCATTGCTTCCTTCCTCACTGTGACTGTGCAAAGTTGAAGACGTCTTAAAATCAGACAGTAAAAGCCCGCCATCTCCTGTTAAGAGTCGCAGATGCACTGGAACATTAAGTGCTTCCCAGCGCCACCTGGTGGTCGGCTTCACTCAGTTTTCATGCCTGTTGGAAGTAAATCCATGAAATGCAAATACCGTAGTGGATCCTCATTGGCCAGCTATCATGAGACACATGACCTATTATTGTTAACCAACTTGTGTTACTGTGCAATGGAGCGCTGGGGCTCATTCCTCCCAACTGCAACTTTGTCCTTGCTGACTAACCTCTCATCAGCCATCCACCCCTGCGCTCCCCAGCCTCTGGCAACCACCATTCTACTCTCTACTTTTAAGGTCAATGAACGACGGTTTAGGTATAAGTGACAAGAAAAATTCACAAAACAGCAGTTAGATTTTTGACTCTGTGGGAGATAAAATACAAGTCACACACCTACACACGCACATGTTCACAGGAGTGCTACATGCAGATGACTGTCACCTGCTGCATGTGCACTGTGCCACTGAATCCTAACACTTCTAGGCAGACAGTGACAAAGAGTTTAAAGGTTTAAGAAGTTAAGGAATTTGCACAAAGTCACACAGCTAATGAATGATAAGGAGTCATGAACATGGAAAAATTAAAGGTCCATAGTGGTGGAGCAGGGCCTGATCACAGGAAGGTCCAAAGACCCTCCCATTTCCTGCGTCCTTCGTAAACAGTCTTCTGATTAAACGCCCCTTGGAAATTTGGTCAAACCATGATACCTCACCCTCAATCCTACTCCCACGAGGGTGAGGCTCCCATGAAGCTCTTGCACCAGTCACATGTCTTTTCGTTTTGGGACGCCTGCAGCGAAGTCCTCTCTTGAGGCCAAGCTAGAAGGTTCCTACATGCCCCTGAACATCTGGAAGGCTGGGCAGGGAGGTGGATGAGAAACTGAGGAGCAAGGCAATGGCAATGATACTGGTCGTAGCAACAATGCATTCTTGCTGGGACATATCCTGGGCCAGACACTGTCTCCACAACCGGGAGGTGCTGCAGTTCCTCCATTGAGTGGACAAGGACACTGAGGGCTGGGAGGTGAGGCAGTCTGCTCAGAATCACAGAGCTAGAAAGGCACAGCTTTTATCTGCAGAACCCACATATCTGACTCAGCTGGCCTGCCTGTGATAAAGTGAAAATGGGAAGTGATGTGGAGGGTACTGTCCCCAAATAGTCCCCTTCAGCCACTGGGCAACACCTCCATATCTTCCCTGATATGAGGAGGAAATGAGAGGCTCGTATGGAGGCTGAGGTGGGGAACGCAGGAAGTGGGAAGAGACCATGGAGCAGACATCAATTTCCTTCTGGCTTAATTCATTTTGAATAGCAGCCAAGGGCCTATGAGTTGAGAAGTTATATCCCTGGAGATTCATGTGAATCCCAGGGTACAGGAGCTAGGCCAGATTCACTGAGCAGACAGCAAGGACAGGGATCACAGCGTCTGGACCATACGAAGTCCATTAAACCATACCCTCTACCAACGCCTGGGCATGAACACCATGCTCTGCAGGGCCTCCTTCTGATACATGAATCTAAACAGGCTGAATGAGCGGATGTGAGGAAGTGAACTGTGTTTCATATCCGCTATGGGGGTTCCCCAGGTATAATCTGACTTATCAGAAGACCACATTAATAACTAGTATTTAGGAATTAACCAGCTACTTGGGAGGCTGAGGCAGGAGGATCACTTAAGCCCAGGAGGCGGAGGTTGCAGTGAGCCGAGATCACTTGACTATACTCCAGCCTGGGAGACATAGTGAGACTGTCTCCAAAAAAAAAAAATTCAGATTTTTAAGGAAGAAAAAAGCCTCTTTATTGAACTCTGACAGTGTCCCAGACTTACCCCATTTCACTTCCCAATGGGGGAAGGGAAGGACTCCGCTTTAGAATAACCTGGGGGTCATTGGCAGGGCAGAGAAGGAAGTGAAGGTGACACGGGCTGGCCTGGGGCACAATTGGTGGAGCTGGGCAATGGGGCAGAAACACATTACACTGTTTCCTCAGCTCTGCAGATGGCTTCAATAATTCCGTAAGATAAAGTTTTCTTAAAATGTGAAGGCAAATTTCATTGATCAATCATCAGTGTCTTTTTTCAGAGTAGAGGCCACACAGGCTGTCCTGGAGAAACCCCATTGCCTTCACTTAGAACACACTCAATTCTCCAGATGTGTCAGAGAAGGCGGCTCTTACAGCCCCCCTGACTGTGTGGCTCTCATCCCAGGCACAGCTGCCCTGGCGCTGTGATGACAGAGAAGGGTCAACATCACCAATGGCGTTGGTGCATCTGGGCTGAGCAGAAACAAGGAATGGGAAGCTGTCCTCAGTATTCTATGTGGAAAGGATAGTCTTTGTGATTTTTAGTTCTGAAAAACAGAAAAACAAATCAAAAATAGAAACGAGTGATTATTTTTTAAGAGAAACATTTTAAATGATACAGTTATACACTTTTAAACTCCCCAGTGCGTGAAATTAGCTTCATTCAGTGGCCCACCTTCAAACAGGAAAAGAATTACAATGAGAAGGTTTAATTAATTTAAAATGTGTATGATAAATACCTATTCAGACACTAATCATCCAATCTGTACATTCTTCCCTCTATTTTTAAAAGAAGGAGTCATATTTACATGGGGAATGTGGCCAGTCGGAGATTCCTGTCTAGGCTGAGGATGTTATCCATATCGTGCTGTGTTAACTCAAAATCAAACACCTGGAACCAAAACACAATGTTTGTAGAAAACTCAACTTTAATTCACATTTCATGGAGCGCATGTTACCTACAGAGCACTGTGCTAGACCTGCAAGGGACACACAGATGTGAAACAAACACTTCATCAGACACTTGGAACTTCCCTGAATCACAGCCTGGATTCCCCAAACGCCCTTTGATTTTGATCATGTGACTGGTGCTGGCTTGGCCTTGGCTACATTTAGGAAGCCTTGGAAAGATGGAAATATATACTGCACTCATCTTAGTGGAATAAAGGACAAGTGGGAATAGTTAAAAGGTATGGCGGCTGGGTGCGGTGGCTCACTCCAATCCCAGCACTTGGAGGCCAAGATGGGCGGATCACAAGGTCAGGAGTTGGAGACCAGCCTGGCCAATATGGTGAAACTCCATCTTTACTGAAAATAAAAAAATGAGCCGGATGAGGTGGCATGTGTCTCTAGTCCCAGCTACTCAGGAGGCTGCGGCAGGAGAACCGCTTGAACCCAGGAGGTGGAGGTTGCAGTGAGCCGAGATCACACTACCACTGTACTCCAGCTTGGATGACAGAGTGAAACTCTATCTCAAAAAAAAAAAAAAAAAAAAAAGGCACAGAATTTTTCCCACTGACTCTGCTACCCCTCAAAAACCCAACAAAACCATTTGTTCCATACACCTGCCAACTAAGGACCCACTTGGCCCTGGGACTATGAACTCTAACGGCACCATATCACAGAGTAAGTTTTCTGAGTGATCCATTTTTCTTCCTTGAAAACAGTATTCTTTTCTGCCCGTCCCTCCCCTTTTGTTGTCCCCACACACTGAGGAATAGGACCCATGGCTACAGCATCAGCGCCCACCCTGGCCTGGCAGAGTGGCTGTCTTGCGGTAGGAGGAGGGGTGCACTGAGTGATTCCAGTGCAAGGACCTGGAGAACCTCAGCCTCTCCCCCACAAGAGCCTCCCCCTCCTGAGGCCAGGAGAAAGTAGCCTCAGCGTGTCATCTGGAGGGAGTGAGGAGTGCTGGGGCTGGGGTAGGGGGATTCTTGGGTTTAAAGGGAATCGTGAGCAGTTCTAGAAGAGTCCCTATAAAGGGCAGGCAGCCTTGCAGCAGCAGTTCTGAGAGGCACTGGGGCCACAGGAGGCGGGCCGGGGCAGCACCCTGCACTGGGAGCCCTGTGCCTGCGCCACTGGGTGTCTTTCTTCTCCCCGGCTCCCACCTCCTCCTGACAGCATGAGCACTTCCTCCAGCCCCTCCTAACCCGCTGCTGCTCTCTGTGCTCAGCCCTTAGCTTTGCTTTGTCACTTCTGCTTTGGCCCTCAGGTCTCATGTCAGCCTGGTCCTGTCTCACTGCCTGGGGATGGCATTTCCCCTCAGTGTGTAGCAGACCTAATAGAGGAATGGGAGCATCTCAGCTGGGTCTGAGGTCCCTGTTTCACATTCACTGCCACTAGGCCATGGGGATCCCATCCCAGGCACTGAGAGCCACGAGGGCAGAACTGGGGCAGATGCGGCCCCCTGCCACCTGCTGAGTTGCTCACTCAGTGGCTCCTCCCATGGGAGGGTCAGATAATCATCCCCAGCCTATGTCCTCCCAGGGGCAATCCTAGCTGCCCTGCAGGGCACAGAGGGCACCTTAGACCAGGCCCCCATGTGGAGCAGATGCCAGTCAGTCAGCAATGCTAAATTCTAACCACTACAAGAGACCTGCAGCCTCATTCCAAGAGGCCTGTCAATAGCCATTGGAGAGAACTGAGTTTATAGCTCAGCCAAATCCACACTTTTCAGGTTTAAGGTTGGCTGGTCACCCAGAGCTGCTCTGGGCTATTTAAAGAGCAGGATGCCTGAGAAAGAAGAGAAGTGCATGCGGGGAGCAGGTGAGCTGGACAAGGGCCCAGCAGGAAGAGCGCTGTGGATACCCTGAGGAGCCTGCCCATCCCCGGGTCCTCCCATCGTGGGTGGCCTGTCTCTCCTGTCAATGGCAGGGCTATGCCCACCGGCAGCCAGCTTGGCATGCACAGTGAGACTGAGGGCACAGGCACTGCTACAGATGGGTCAGTCAATAAACTCCGGTGGCAATGCTTGCTTGGCACAACCAAACAGAGCCCTGAGGATGCAGCAGTGCCTCGTGGAGCTCAGAGGCAGTTCGGACACCCAGAGGGACACTCCTGGGCACATGCTGTCTATGGAAATGCAGCTGTGCAGCTGGCCCCAGGCTCACACACACCTGTGCCGAAATGATCAATGGCTGTGGGCTGCCACCAATGCCTGTCATTGCCTGTGAGATCGTTACGGGTGACATCCGTGACTGGGGATGACTGGCAGCTAAGAGCATCAGGTACTTCCATAAGCCAGGCACTATGCCACCCCTTCACTATATCATTACATTTCACCCTCACAGTGATCCTATCAGAGGGTGCTCTAATGAAGAAACGAAGGCTTAGAGAGGTTATGCAGCAGTTAAATTGTGAGTGGGCCTGTGGGAATCCCAAGTCCATGACCCTGACTGGGTTATAGACTATGTCGTCAGGGTTGAAACCACACATAGTTCCTTCACATAGCTCCAAAAATAGATTTCACACGCCAGTCTTCACTCCTGCCTCTTGGAAGTCACTAGACAGGAGTCAGGACCAGACCCTTCCCACACAACTCAAAGCAGTGCCCTCAGGCCACGTGGGCACACCTCCACGCGACAGAAGGTGGCACCCTGTCCACCAACTGCCTCCCCTTTCTCCTGAGCACATGCTTAGGAGACACCCAGCCTCCCCTGCGGGCCAGCGCAGCCATGTGACTGATGCACATGCTCAAGCCTTGCCCATACAAATGTTTCCAATAAGATGCTCTTCCCTCCTTCCTCATCTTGGGCTGGATGGAGAAGACACCAACACCCTAGGGGAGAGAGGGCCCTAAGATGGAAGGAGCCTGGGTCCTTGGATCGCTGAGTGAAAGGTCAGCCACCAACACCCGCAGTGCAGAGGCAGAGGCCCCTGCTGCATCGAGCCCCGCGATCCTGAGGCCGTGTGCCACAGTAGTCATCCCTTCCCATCTAACACACGATCTGAAACCCTCTAAATGAAAGAAGGAAAACACCTACCTGGATATTCTCTTTAATGTGACTTGGGGTGATAGATCCGGGGATCACTATCACATTCCTCTGGATTTGAAATCGGATCAAGATCTGCAAGGAAACAAAAAGTCTACTATCACACAAAGGGAAATCCCATGTAGTCTAAGTTATTTGCTAACACCGTGAGTTTTATGGTGCAGTAAGAGTCCAAGAGTCAATGACAGCAGTTACTGTTACTGGCATTTACTGAGCAGCTCTGTCAATATGTTGGTAATGACAGCCATCAGCCCAAGGAGGAGGTCAACAGAATCTGCTTAATGAGAATTCCTTAACATGCGCCCAGCCCTCCCACTAGATGTTAGAACAAAGAAGACTAGACTAAATAACTTTTCTGTTCCATCTCATACTAACCATGCATGCAGGTGGTGGGGCAGAGGGAGGCCTGGAAGCTCTTCCTCTGAGTCTAGACAGGCTTGGAGACAAGAGTACATGGCTTGAGTGACTGGGAATGGGGCTGCAGACCAACTTCTGCTCAACGCTGGGAGGGTCTAATGAGTCATAGACTCACCTGGGTGAGCCAATCCCTTCCTGGGACCTGCCAAGCCCCAGGACTCCGCAAGGATGTGAAGTCGTCAGAGAACCCCACCTGGCTCGGAACAGCCCTCCCTCAGTACCTGAGCAGGAGACTTGCTGTGTTCCTTTGCAATCCTCTGGATCACAGGGTCATCTATCAGGTCAACCCCTTCACTAGAGAGACACAGCACAGGGGGGTGAGCCAAGAGATCCAACATGGATGTCCCTTTCTTTAGAAAGAAGAAATCTTTGTCCAAAATGAAAGATTTATTTTCTGATCATGACACATGCTGACCATAGGAAATTTTTAAATGCAGAAAAGCACATCACCCCACAGTTCTAGTCTGGAGATAACCACTGCTAACACTTCGGTGAACAGGGCTACATAACATCACTTTTCATGTGTATTTTGTGCTTTTCCTCAAGAACCAGGTGGCCATGTCAGCGCACGCAGCCAGTGGGCTCTCAAGCTTTGACGCCCCCTGACTCTCAGGGCTCTCTGACTTCGTAGCTTCTACTGTACGCCCTGGCACAGCGCTGCAAATCGGTATTTGTTGATGATGATACTTTCAGAAAAGTTCACCCAAAATACCACTAAAAAGTGAATACTGTGAACATGTGGAACCTTTAAAAGTGGTTTTGAAGATGATCATAGAGTCTCTATGCATCCTCTGTTCAGGCTCGGGTGGGCCCTGAGAACTCTAAGGATTCATTTTTTCAACAAGTGTGTACTGAGCCATCACCCTGTTTCAGGCATTGTGCTATTATTATCCTCAAGGTCTCCTGAAGGAACCAAACAGAGTGCACAGTGGCCCGCCCCAGTCAGTCTGAGAGCTCCCTGACTCACTCCATCAGAGGATCCTCTACCCCAAAGCTCAGCTATGGAACGGACCCAGCCTTCTAGGGACTTTCCAGCTGGTACCAAGTTCAAACACACATGCCCCACTTCACAAGGAAAACACACAGGTGATAAAAGTCAAGTAATTTCAGCCTTTTGGGGGTTCCCAATGTTTCCCAGGTGCTGAGCTAGGAGCTGGGAAGAGAAGAATAAATAAGATACCTGCACGCTGGTTGCTCTGACTAGTGGAAGAGACTGAGAAGAAAATCACAAGACAATGTGACAGGGGCTGTGTAAGAAACATAAATGAGGGGTCAGGAGGGCTTCCTGGAGGAGATGATGCTGGACTGGACTGAACCTTAAATTAGAAACTGGAGTTTGCCAGATTAAAAAAAAAAAGATTTGTGGGTAAAGAGAACTGTATTTGCAAAGGCACAGAGGTGAGAAAACATGTTCTATCCAAGGACCCCATAACAGCTTCATGTGGCTGAAGCCCAGGATGTTCACAGGGATAGGGACGAATGAGGCCAGAGGCGGGCAGAGGTCAGGCTGGCTGCATCTCACAGGCCACACCAAGACCTGAATAATTTTTCCCAGGAAAGTGATACGATCACAGGAAAGGAAAGAGACAGCTCCTTTCAGCTTCCTCTGGGAGCAATGGGTTGGAATAGAGTGGGCCAGGGAGGGAGCCGAGGGGCTCCTCTAAGGACCTCGGGAATTCTACTTAACTAAGGCAGTGACAGTGATGGCAGAAATGAAATCATGACACAAAGTCCAACTTCTCCTGGCAGAATAATCAACAGACTTTGGTGCTGGATTGGACTAGGGATGTGGGGACGGATGATTTCCAAGCTTCTGGTTAAGGTGGCTGAATGGCTGGAGGTCCCTTAGCTGAGCGAGGGAGCACAGAACAGCTGCAGGGCCTGGGTAAGGATGACAGCAGGCTGTGCCTCATCCAACCACGGAGAGACCTGGGGAGCATCCTTGTCAGGAGGTCAGAAGGGGACTGACGCCCTGGTGGGGAACTCAGCAAAGAGGTCACTCCAGGCTGGTTTATGTCCCTGAAGAGGTCCTGCCCCTCCCATGGCAGTCCACTCACAGCCACTCCCTGGCTTCCAATAATAAGCCATGTCTTCAACCCCAGGCTTGAGAGGTGTGGACAGCCCCCTGTGGTCCCATCCCTCCACACCCTGTCAAAATCTCCGTTAAATCCTCCCTCAATCATCCCAAGGAAATGAGAAGGTGGCACCTACTTCCCAGTCGGACTGACTAACACACCATTGATGTATCCTTACCACGAGCCACCAAGAGGACGGTAAGCAGTCACGGACACACCTCTGGATTGGCAAAAACTGATCAGATTCTTCTGAGTAAGATATGGGTGGCACTCAATCTATAACAGAATCACAGCTTACATAAAATTCAGACCACTGGTGTTCAAGAAAAGCTCTACAAGAGAAGACCTGCGTCAAAGTCTTGGCTGTCACTGAGTAGCCATGGGGGCCAGCTCCAGGCGTAAGTGTTTCTGTTGTGAGGAGGCTGGACAGAGCAATCTCCAAGAGGCCAGCGGCTGTCATGGTCTCCGAGTCCATGGCCTTGGGGACGCCTACATCATCTGAATGTTCCAATACCACCTGCTCTGCGGGGCCTTCCCGGAGCACTCAAGTGAAGACTGTAACACTCCATAGCTCCCATCTCCCCAGGCCTTTATTTTCCTCTACAGCACCTATCACTATCACTTTTACTATTTGCTTATTGTCTTTCTGTGGTCACCAAGATATAAGCCTCATGAAGATAGAGATTTTTGTTTGAATTTGTTTTGTTCATAATGTCTTGCCAACACTAAGAACAATGTAGACACGTAGGAATGCTAAAAATACATCCACTGAGTAAATGAATCAAATTGAGGAACTACATGTGACAAACACCTGCTACCGGTGACTTGAATGATCATTTTAAGCAGCTAGAGAGCAGGATCACTGTCTCTTGCACATTCTCCAAACTCTCATATATAATTCCAGGTTATAGGGATATTTAAAATAAATATTTAGTGTAAATTACAGAGAACTATGAATAGTGCTTTTGCTCTCAGGAACATGCCACACTCATCAAGATCAGCCTCTTTGGAAAGCCTCCAAGAGATGCCAGCCTTCTGGAGCCTTCTGAATCCTGTGTTCCTGGGTGTCCATCATCCTATCAGAAAGCAGACCCTCCACTCCACCTTGTCTACTCAGACTATGCCATAATCATTCCCAGGTATTTAAAGTGCTGAACAACTAAAAATACTGACACAAAACGGAAGCTACTATCCATATAAACATATATAAAAACTTACGTACATAGGATTGTATACAAGGCAAAGTTAAACTACATTAGAAGCTGGGTCAGAAGCCAGGTTGCTCTTCATGGTGGCGGCCACAACAGGACCCAGGGGAGCTACTGAATGGCTGAGGGCCTTTTCCTTGTTCTGGGTGCTGAATACTTGAGTTTGTTCACTTGCAAAAATTCATCAAGTTATGTATGCCTTTTATGATTCGCACACTTTTGTGCATCTATTCTGTATAGAACTTTTTTAAAAAGCGTTATTTATTTTAAAAAATAGAACGTGATGCTCTATTCTTAATAGTCCCAAACTAGAAACTGTCCAAGTACTCATTAACAGCAGAATGGATAACTCAATTGTGGTTAATTCACAAAACAGAATACCACAAGAAATAAGACAGCACTATCTACAATCACGTGCACACAAACACAGCGCTGTGTGAAACAGGCGCGCACAGAGGGGTTTATGCCACATCATTATTTTATCTGTGTAAAGCTCTGAAGTGAATCCCAGCTGCTGGGAATGGGAACGATGCTGTGCTCGGCAGGGGTTACAGGGTCACTGGATGTGCTGTTTACTGAGCTGGATGCTGGTCCCAGAGCTATGCTCAGTTTATGAGAATGTATACAGTTCCATTTTCACATGTGCACTTCTACTCTTCAATAAAAAGCTTAAGTACCGTATAAATGATCTTTGAACATACAAAGCTAGTCTAGAAAATACAGTAGTTCTTTCCCCACAAGTCTTTTCTCTGCATTAAAAAACGAAGTGCCGGCCGGGCGCGGTGGCTCAAGCCTGTAATCCCAGCACTTTGGGAGGCCGAGGCGGGCGGATCACAAGGTCAGGAGATCGAGACCACAGTGAAACCCCGTCTCTACTAAAAATACAAAAAATTAGCCGGGCGCGGTGGCGGGCGCCTGTAGTCCCAGCTACTCAGGAGGCTGAGGCAGGAGAATGGCGGGAACCCGGGAGGCGGAGCTTGCAGTGAGCCGAGATTGCGCCACTGCACTCCAGCCTGGGCAACAGAGTGAGACTCCGTCTCAAAAAACAAACAAACAAACAAACAAAAAAACGAAGTGCCTGCGTCAGCTTCAGCAGCCTGTGAGCCTGGCGTGAAGCCATCTGGTCATCCACTCTTTCTTGCTGCAGGCTGCAGGCTGGGAAGAGACGGAGGGGAGGTCCATGCTCCCGAATGAGGGTGAGGCCCCTGCCAGGACCCTAACCACTTCTGAGCACACCTGGTGACCTGCCTGTACCGCACACGGAGGGCCAAGTGCCAGCTCATGCCCTGCCTGCCAACAGTACCACCTACCCAGACGCACCTTCAAGAAAGCCACTTGGCTAGCTGCTGCCTTTAGTCACCATTCTGAGTGCTGGCAGAGGAGAATAGGCCTGTTTTGTGCTTCACCCATCCTCCCATTTCCAGAAGAGCCCTACAGAAGTGGCAGCTGGTGGACCAGCCACACAGGTTAAACTCTCTGATGCTTCCATCGGCTTACCTGGTTGGTTACAGGCTTGAACCTCAACCCAGGCTTATTCAAAAGCCTCTCAAGTTGCTCATGGTTGAAGTTTGACACTCCGATGTTCTTCACCAGCCCAGTGATCACCAGGTCCTCCATGGCCTATAACAGAACAATGACTCCGCTGGGTGTGAAGCTTCTGTCTACTGCACTGACAATCTATGTCCCTCAGCAGTTCTGTATGGTATTCTAAAACTGGTTGCACCCAATATTTTTATAATATTTTACTTGAAGCTTCAAAAGCATTTCTGCACTCAAGGTCTGATTCCAGTCCCATCTTTCCTGGCTAGGGGATGCTGGGCAAGTTGCATGACCTCACTTGGCCCCAGTTTTCTCAGCTTCAGGACAGGGCGACACTACCTGTGCCACGGGGATGTTTAGGGTTTATGTGGAATCACAGAATGCGTCATCTAAGGCTGGCGTCCAGCACTCGACACGTGTGAGCTCTTCTTGTTCCTATTCCTCCTGATGTCTGGCCAGCATGTCTGCTGCGGATTTTATTTGTTCACCTTTCTTTCCACTGAGACACTGACCTTCTTAAGCACACAGATGCATCATCATTCTCCTATCCCACCTTCTCCACTTACTATTTTAAGGAACTTTTGGGCAGAGCAACCTAAAGCTCTGAGCTGGTTACTGACCAGCAAGCCAGGCTGCCCCTGAGCTTCAGGAAGAGCATGGCTTCGTGCCAGGGTCCGTAGTCAGCAGCAAGTCCTGAGTGACCAATGGGCCAACACGCAGCAGTCAGTTACTGCCTCAACTCTGCAACAATCACCGGAACCTCGCTGGTGCTACATGAGCACCCTAGAGTTTAACCCAGATCTTTTAGGACATAAAACAGTGTGACAGAAAGGGTTGAGGCCCATGGGCCTTGGTCCTGACATTGCAGACACCTTAGGGCAGTCTTTGTCTTCTACTGATCGGGGGAGCCTAGCCTGGGACTCCTCCCTGTTCGAGGGTTCCCTCTGGCCTCCTTCCTGGAGAGCTTCACCCAGCAAGCTCTGTCCTAACCTCAGCATGCTTAAGCTTAAGCTTACTTTCTTCTTGGGCCTCAAATGTGACGTCCCATCCCACATGCTGGTTAGCAAGACCATAAGACCAGACGTGCTCTGTCAGCCATGCTGGAGCCCAAGTCTGAGACCCACGCCAGCCTGTGGGTCAACTTCCAGGAACCACCACCTCCTTAATTTCCTGCTCAAGACTTTACTGCAAGCCCCTGCAGTAAAGGGCTGTTTTTGGTCTCAACTCTGGAAATGGGCTGACACTTGGTAACCTTCCCCAACACTGGTCTAGCCTCCCCAGCCCGAGCTTCCATGCTGCCAACTTCATCACTCTGAAATGCCTGAGAGAAAAAAGAAACTTAAAACATTAACAGTGGTAACTGCTGGGTACCGGGAAAATAAATTTTTTGATGTTAGTTTGATATGGAAGAACTCTCCTGCATTTTCTGAAAGAAATACGGTTTTTTAATCAAAAAATAAATATTTGAGAAAAAACGTGAGGTCTATAATGAGCTACCCCTTAAATAATGTATCAAGAGGGCTGCACTACACCAAACCAAAGGTAACAAGAAAGTCACTGAGGTCTCTGAGTTCTTTGGGTATTGGTTCCTTGTTTGTTCTGCAAACTCCACATCTCAGGAAGACAACCTTGATGTCTTTGAACACAAGTAGCTCGGGGCTCACTGCATCCTGGGTGGAGACCCACACAGGATGAGGCTGCCTGGTGGTATGGCTCAGCTCACCTCCCACGTGTCCAGGAAGTCCGTGTCACCAGGGATGACCATGTCGCTCTCGTCCAGAGGCAAGTCGTGCACTCCCGGATGTGAGAGGCAAAAGGAAAGTTCACTGCAGCTCATGATCCATTCTGGATGAGGAGGCTGTGAAGAAGGACAATTGAGATGTGTGAAAAACACAAACAAACAAACAAACATGTGTCAGGAGACCTGCATCCAAGCCACGGCCCTGTCACTAAGCAACCCCAGCCTGGCCATGTGACCAGGCCCAGTCTTCACCTTTCTAAGAAAAGACCAATGGCTGATGGACTGGATGGCTGGCAAAGCCTCTGCCAGCCTGATGTTCCCTGTCCATCTCTCACGAGATGGGAAAGGAAGACCCCGTATCCTCACTGATGCAAGGCTGTCCTCACCCATCGCCTCCAGAAAACAGTTTACTAATTTCGGGTAAAGAATGCGTGAGGAATGCATTTCTTCATGTCTTATAGGGCCCAGTCAACCCTCTCCTACCTCCACTGTTAGGGTCTTGTCTTCTTTTCTTAGAATCCCCATGATGAGGACAGGTGAGGAATGAGTCTACAAAGGTACACAGCAGGTAGGGGCAGAGAAAGACACCTTGAAAGGGCGAGAACCTAAAGTCACCCTTCAGAGCAGCACTGATGTGCAGTCCAGCTACCTCCCTCATGCACTCCACATGGCGTGTTAATGGTGAATGTCATTATTTAATGACACCTAATCACACTCCTAAGCAACAGTGGAAAAATGTCACATGTTCCAGCCTGGTCCACATGCAAGAGGCATTTTCCATGATGAGCTGAAGTAATGAACAGTCTCGCTTTAAAGCCACGTCCCATGTTGACATTTATCGAAGCCTCCACAAAATTGCAGCCCGGGACTCACAGTCGGTCTCTGATCTAATTGTCCAGCATCACACAAGGCCTAGCGTTCCTACTGGCCAGAAGACATGCTGACGATGCTGCATTATCCTCCTCTGTAATTTGCTGGGTGATCTGAGACCTCTTCCTTTTCTACCACCCAGAAATCCAAAGACAGGAATCTGCTAAAGGATGAGGGCAAGCAAAGTGTAACAAATGTCTGACCTGAGCACATACTTCTGGGCTCCAATAATCTAACTTAAACCTTCAACGTTCTGTGTCTTAGTTTTATCATCTCTCCAAAAGGGATGTTAATAGTGTCAACTCTGTAGAACTGTCATGAGAATTAAATGAATTAATATGTGTAAAGCACCTAAAATAGTTCTGGGTACATAATTAAAACAATGCTGGCTGGCATTGAGTGTAATATAGCTACAGCCATTGTTTTAATTATGATTTTCTGCATGCAGCGAATTTCAAAGACACAGACATCACTCTGGTTTTGCCCTCTGGCTATCTTTCACTCTTAGTCAGTGTGACTAATGGACAGCTGCCCACCTCATTTATGGAAACTAGATACAAAGCCTTGGTTAAGTAAAGCTGTGCAAGGAATGAAGTGTTTTTTGTTATTTTACTCTAAAACAGGAGCCAACAGTGTGGCAGCATAAAGAGAACTTCTCACAGGTTGGTTTGTAAAAGACTCCTGAGCAGCAGGCACCCATTCCATTGTAGGAAGAACATCCCTGGAAGGGCTTCTCTATTTCACAGGTGTCAACTGTGTGACCAGGCCCTCGCCCAGGCAGGCTGTCATCACAGCCCGGGGCAAATGTGCAGGGACATCCTGGCCAGGACCTGTGTGAGACAGAAGCAGGTTGCCTAGAGTAGGGAAGCCGCACGGCTAGACTAGGGTAGCTTAGTGGCAGAGCCATGGCTCAGATGCGTGCTCCAGAAACACTGTGAAGCAATTAAGAGAATAAAACCAAGTGGAAAAGTCAACTACCATCATAACCCACCGGACCCTGCTGCAGGTGAACAAGCAATTATCTCTCATATTGCAAAACAGCATTTACTCTCCAAAGAGAACAGAACCTGCAAGCAGAGACAAGGCCTAGGAATTCACTGGGAACTTTCTCTGAGCAGCAGTATTTCCTCATCTGATCGCTGCTTTCACCTAAAAACCTAAGGGAAGAAAACCTGCTGCTCTCTTGGCTTGGAAAAAAAAGTGACTGGCTTAAAAGACAGACCTGTGGGGGCCTCAGAGGTCAAGCCTTAACTGAGGCCCAGAGACTGCCCAAATGCCACAGCTAGCATGTGGCAGGTGCGGCCTGGGAACCCCGGCCCTGATTGCTGGTACATGCTCTCCCCACCGCAAGACAGGGTGTAACCACGGGGAGGAAGATCCTGCAAACCGCGGAATGAACTACCTACTGAATGGTACCTTGAAACCCATGGGCCAGTGTATGAGGTAGAGGTCCAAATAGTTCAGCTTCAAGGCCTTTAGACTCCTTCTGCATGCTGTTTTCACTAAGGACTTCTTGTGGCAGGTGCACCACAGCTACAAAGGAAAGGGGACCAGTGTCACACATGCCCACCCAGAGCCAGCATGGCACCCGTTCTATAGCCCCACAAAGCTACTGTCTTGGACCCAAAATAGCCGAGTTGAGATGACCACAAATACAACATGGCAGGTTCTGACGGGAGGACAGGGACATTATCCTCAGAAGAGTTCCAGGACACCTGCAGGGAGAGGCTCCAAAGCTGAACTCCTTCTGCCTGACTCCCCCTCAAGGGAAGCTCAGGAATCCAAGAAATATTTGGTGGTTATTTGGATCCCTTGGGACCAAAAACAAAAACGAAAGTGAAATTCCTGCAGGCAGAAAAGACATGATGAAAAATCAGAAGTCTCTATCTTGTGTTTCTCATTTACACAGACTCCGCATTAAGGGTTCTCTGTTCCTAAGGCACTGTAACCATGTGGGTTAGCCTACAGGTGAGTTAACTCACACTGCCTTACTTCTTTTAGCTATTTCCTTCCACACTCCCATTAAGTAGAAAAACTTGTGATTTTCCCCTCATTATACTTTTATTGACTGTGACATAAGCTAACCTGAAGGCTCTGTCACAGCAAGGAAAAAACAAAAATGATAAGTTAAATGAAAGTAAAAGAAAGGGCAATCAAATAAATGGAAACAAACGAGCACAGTATCTTCAGAAAAATAAAAAAATGAATGCTGGAAGTAAATGTATTCCACTGTTAATCACAGTTGTCTCTATGTGGTGTGTATATGTGTGATTTATTTATTTCTAATTACATTTCTGTAACTTTTCCAAATTTCCAAAATAATGAACGTATTTCCACTGCTGACTATGATCCACACAGAAGCAACTTGCTCCACATTGCAGGGCGAGCCTCAGAAATCTCCAGTTGCTCACTTCCCTACCTGGACTATTCAGAAGATATTCTCGCCGCTTGGCCAAACACACACCAAGGCTGCTCTCTTACCACCCTCTGCTCTAGCGCAGATAGCAATGGTGACTGAAGAACATTAACTTCCATAAAGTAAAACAGAAGGCAATTCAACTATAGAAACAACATTGAATCCTGAGGTATGAAATTTTAGCTGGGAAGTTACTCAGGAAATTCTCAAATCCAAAGTCTCATTTTATAAATAATGAAGCTGTGAGCCTGAGTCATGAAATCCCTAATACTCATGGTCTTAACATTCCGCTTCCAAATCAAAAGCAAAGGAATTCTTGAATTCTCCACTATCGTAGTCCACTCTGCGTCTTCCACGGGGCCTGCCTCCCAATTACCCTCCACATCCATTTCCTCTTCTCCCTCCTTCACCCACTGTGCCAGTGCAGGCCTTCATCATCTTCCACCTGCACTGCTGTTAATGTCTCCTACCTGGCCTCCTGCCTCTGCCTCAAATGCAAGCTCCTTTCACCTACTAAAATATCCTATACACAACACAAGTTGCACTCACATATGATACAAGCTGCCCTACTTAAAAACCAAACAGGGCTCCTGTCTCTAGGAAAAAGCACAGCTACTGACAGGGCACAGCTGAACTTCCATGGCCCAGCCCATCCACTACTCAGCCTCACTTCTCGTTACTCCTGCAACCTGACATCATGTGGTCCAGGGAGACCAAGTGATTTGGTTTGGCTGTGTCTCCAGCCAAATCTCATCTTGAATTGTAGCTCCCATAATCCCTACATGTCATAAGAGGCACCCACTGGGAGGTAACTGAATCATGGGGGCAGGTTTTTCCTGTGCTGTTCTGGTGATAGTGAATAAGTCTCATGAGACCTGATGGTATAAAGGGCAGTTCCCCTGTACATGTTCTCTTGTCTGCCACCATGTAAGACGTGCCTTTGTTCCTCTTTCGCCTTTTGTCATGATTGTGAGGCCTCCCCAGCCAAGTGAAACTGTAAGTCCATTAAACCTCTTTTTCTTTATAAACTACCCAGTCCCAGGTATGTTCTAACAGCAGCGTGAGAATGGACTAATGCACCAAGCTTCTTACAAATCCCTGCACCTGCCATGCTGCTTCCTGCCTTATGCCTGCGCTCAAGCTGCTCCCTCCACACCCAGAGTTTCTCCTTCAGCAGACGTGCGGTACAATTTGGAATCTGCATTTAACAATCACCCCAGTGATTCTGAATTTAGGAATCACTGTGTAAACAGACTTCATGAGGGCTAGGACTTTGTCCTACTCACCAGTGTAGCCAAAGTGTCCATTACTAAATCAATTTTGATAATGTATTGTTAATTGGGGGTATCTGTGTACTCCTACCTGAATGACCAAGTAAATAATATGAAACCAACCTGCACACAATATAATTCAGCATGCTCATGAAGCTGTGAATATTCTTGTTTATTCTGATTCAAGTATGAAACAAAATCATCAACTCCCATAAAGAAAGTAGAAAGCCCTCCCGAGATGTAGCATTACCCAAGCTCTGCCAGCCTTGCAGAGAGAAGCCCTACCTTACTGGCAATGAACAGATCCTCCCGTCTTACGGCTCCTTCCTTGATCTTGTAACGGATCCCTGCTCCAACCTCCTTCTCGTTGTGGTAAAAGTAAGCACAGTTGAAGTGCCGGTACCCTGCGTCAATGGCTACTTTCACTGCCTCAGTCACTTTCCCCGGAGAAGCCTGCAAAACCAACAAAACAAAGTGTCTTCCCACAGTCAGAGGAACCCAACACAAATCTCCCCTTTAACCCAAGCATGTGGACCACATAATACATACAAAATTAAGTCACTAATTTGGTACTAGTATAATCAGTCTAAAAACAGGTAATGTCAGAGTTATGAAGTAATTTATGAATAATCTAAGTTCCAATTCCTTTACATATTTTGGGAAAAAAACTATAGGTTATTTTTAGTGTCTGCAGAAAACTGAGCTACATGGTGTGCTTTCTGAATGATCAAAGCAATAAAAAAGTGTAGAATGAATAATAACTGAGATGCAAAGAGGCTTAAGATTCATCCTGTACACTCAGATTCCACAGCGTCCAATAATAAAGGTTGAGGTGTAGACTCACATGAAGGTATCCATTCAAAAAGAAGCATATAACAAACCCAAATGAATGTATGATGCTATAAGCCATAAGGTAGTTTAGAAAAGAGAAGAGTCACTCTAAATGAAGCTCACGCAAGGGAAGGAACTAGAACTAGGGAAGACCATGGGGGTGGGTGGGCTTGCAATCACATTAAACAGAAGACTGACAAGGGCTTTATAGTTCACAAAGCACTTTCTCATTGGAGCTTCACAGTAATCCTAGAAGTTAAAGCAGCATAATTATCTTCATTTTATGGGCAACAGATTCAGAGTGGTTGAAAGCTAATGAACCAAGTATCCATCTTAAGTTGGAAAAAGAACCCAAGAAATTGAATGGAAAGATAAAAATATGATTAAGAATAACATCAATAAAATAGAAACAAAGATGTAACAGAGAAGATCAACAAAACCAGATGTCAGTTCTTGGAAAAACTTCAGTAAAATAAACAGACTTCTGGTCAGGTTGATGAAGAGGCCAATTTTTCAAAAAAACTGACATGAATAGAAAGTAAAACATGCAGATAAAATGGACTTAAAAGAAAATATTACCAATAACTATATGTCAATAATTTGGAAAAATGATATAAAATGGGAAAATTCCTAGAAAAATTTAACTCAAGAATAAAGCTTGAATAGTTACATAATTAGAGAAAGGAAGTAATTTGAAAAAAAAGAGAAAACCACCAAAGTTTCATAAAATGTTCAAGAAATCATCTCAGTTTAACACAAACTTGCAAACAACAGAAAAAGACGGACTTAACTCATTCTACAAAACCAGCATAACCTTGAAATCAAAATCAGACAAAAATATTAAAAGTTACACATTCATCTTATTCGTGAATACCGTTGCAAAATTCTTAAGTAAAATAAAAGCAAATTGGATGCAACAATATTTATGAAAAGATAATATACCATACCCATGTTGAGTGTATCTCAGACATCTAAGGATGGTTTGTTATTAGAAAATCTGTAATTCATCAATATTAACAGATTAAAATACAAAAACAGAAGTAATCTCAATCAATATTTGTTAAGATTCAATACCAGTTTAGATTCAAAATCTAAATTCCCAGTAAGTTGGGGGAAAAAATTAATCTGATAGAGTATCAATATTAAAAAAAAACCATCCTACATCCTTTAAAATCAGGTACAAAACAAGAACAGCCACTGTGCTGGAGGTGCTTTCCAGAAGCACCTAAACAACTAAGAAGCAGCAATTTTAAGCTTAAAGACTGGAAAAAAAGGAAAGTAAACTGCCATTATTTGCTGATGATATGATCATTTGTGTAGAAAATTCAAACAAACGTAAGGCAAATTAACAGAAATAATAGTACAGTTTAGTAAAGTGGCTGGAAGTGTAATGAATATAGCAGGTGAAACAAGTAGAAAACGTAATTTCAGAGAAATATAATTTCCAGTAGTATAACACACTATCAAGAACCCAAGAATAATTCCAACAAAAGACATATATTCTCCTCAGGAAAAACTATACAACCATATGAAAATATGTTAGAAATGAATCATATTTAGGACAATTTATTAACAGAGAAGAATATCATGCTTGTAGAAAAGTTAGATTTAATATTACAAAGATGTCAATTATCTCCAAGTTGGTCGACGGATTTAATGTAGTTCCAATCAAAACCCCAATAAAGTTTTCCACTGAAACTTGTAAGCTAGTTCTAAAACTTACAGTGGAGAGTAAGGTGCAAAAATAAAAAGCCAGGACCCAGGTACACGCATCTGTCAAAACTCATCAAATTGTACACTGTAAATCTACAAGAGCAAAGAGAGGTGACCTGCCCTACTAGGTATGAGGGCTTATCAAGGAACTGTAGTAATTAAGACAGCGCCGATCAGGCACACAGATGGATCAAATGGCCCCTAATAATGAAGAGCCCAGGCTGAGGTCTCCAGACATCTCACGGCTCCCCTGGCTCTCTTGTGCTTCAGTCATCATCTTGAGAACACTCCCTAACTAGCCGCATGAGGACAGGAGGTGTGTGGAGCCAAGTGGAGTGGCCCCAACCATCCCAACTGAGACCAGCCAACTCCCAAGTGAAGGAGCCCAGCTAAGGTCCACAGAGCTGCTCTCCTGACCTCCCATGCAGGAGGTACACACTTGCTGCTGTACACCACCAAGGTCTGGTGTTTGGCCATTGATGCAGCATTTCTGGGGCAACAGATAACTGATAGATCTGTGATGTTCATTCACTATTAAAAATAGCCAAGTAAAGATAAGCCTTTGCATAGACCAGTGATGAGTGATTGTGATTAATCCAATTTGATGCACCTGTAGTCCAAGAAAGAAATATAATATTTTGACCGCTTAAGCACAGTTTTCACTAATTTTTCCTTATCCTGTGTGCACAGAAGTCTGGACTCCTGCACCAAATTGTTGCATAAGGGAAGCAAGAGACTCAACAGTTTAATCCATCAAGTGCTTCCTGAATGAATGGCTGCCAGATGCACGTCCTTTACTAGATGCTGAGAACCAATATGAACAGAATGACACTCCTAGCCTCTAAGAGTTGGTAAGCAAGTAGGAGAAATAATTTAAATAATATTTTCATGAGCAGAACTTGAGCATTCTGACTCCTCAGTAACTAACTTCCTATGTGACTTCTTATAGCTTTTATCAACAATGAAGTTTAGCTTTAAAAAAAAAAAGATGAAATTTTAAACGCTTTTTAGTGCTGTCTCAAATCACTGGCAGGAATTGAGTTCAAAGTAGAGAAAGGTCATAGAATAGAATGGTGGTTTTAAGAGGCTGGGGCTGGGGGAGGTGAGGAAGGAGGGAATGGAGAGTTGCTCATCAAACGGTACAAAGTTTCAAACACACAGGAGACACAGCTTTTAAGACTTACTGCACACTAGGATGCCAAAGGTCAACAATAATTTACTACACGTGTATTTCAAAATAAGACATTTCAAACATCTCACCACAAACAATAATACCTGAGAGAAGTGATGGATATGTTAATTAGTTTGATTTAACCACGCTGCAATTGTACACACGTCTCAAAACATTGCAGTGCCCCCCATAAATGCACAGAGCGATAATATGCCCTTTTTCTCAGGCATCTGGACGGGCTACTTCTAAACAGGGAGGAACATGAGGTCCCAAAGTTTCCTTTAAAGCCTAATCAGCAATTCCAATTTTCCTTTTTTTTTTTTTTTTCCAGCAAGGTCTGGCTCTGTGCCCCAGGCTGGAGTCCAGTGGTGCCATCAAAGCTCACTGCAGCCTCGACTTCCTGGGCTCCAGTGATCCTCCCACCTCAGCCTCCTGAGTAGCTGGGACCACAGCCGCGCACCCCTCAAGCCCAGTTATTTGTTCATTTTTGGTAGACACAGGGTTTCGCCATGTTGACCTGGCTGGTCTTGAACTCCTGAGCTCGGGCGATCCTACCGCCTCGGCCTCCCAAAGTGCTGGGATTCCAAGCCTGCACCCCGCGCCGGGCCCCAACTTTTCTTTCTCTCATGACTGGAGAGGAGGCTTCGAGGTTCCCTGCTCAGGCTGAGTCCAGCGCCGCCAAGGCCTCCACTCTGCATCCCCGCTCCAGCTCTGAGTGACTACAGGGGCTCGGCCTCTCCACCGAGCAGCTCGGCCCAACGCCGCGGCTGCAGCCCCCGAGTCTGACGCGTGGCTGCCGCAGTCCCCGCTTGCGCGGAGAGCGCCTCCGCGGGCAACACCGACTCGGTTTTAGGAAAGGCCAGGACCGGCCGCGTGTGGGCGGTGGGCGGGCGCCGGCCAGGCGGAGGGGAGGCCGCCACACTTCTCCCCGGCCCCGGCCTGGACCCCGTCGGGCGCCCCCAAGTCCCGCGCTCCCCTAGGTTCGGCGCGCCTCCCTGCCGCGTCCGCGTCACCTTCCAGCAGCTGAGGCCCACGGCGGGGATATCTCCCATGGCCGCCGCCGCCAGCCGCCCCGCCGCCCCGCACGCGACTACCCAGAGACGCCGCGCCAGTTACCGCCGCGCTGGCGACGGGCGGCTGCGATTGGCTGGAAGCGCCTGGAGACGGTTGACAGTCCGACAATGGTTGGAAGCGTGAACGCTGGGCTTCCTGACTGGCTGCTGCTGTTGCGCGGCCGGCACTCTGACTGGCTGGTTTTATCAAGGACGGGCATCCTGATTGGCTGGAGGCGCAGAGCCTGCGGGAGTTTCAAATGGCTGGAGGCGCTGCGCTCTGGACATCCTGATTGGCTGGAGGCATGCACGACGGATTTTTCGATTGGCTTGCAGAGCCACGCAGGAAGGGGGAAGGTTTTCCAATTGGCTGGCATTGCCGCTCACGCAGGCGTGACGTCCTGGTTGCCTTCTGCCTCACACAGGGTGCACACGCGACTGAGGGTAGGGCAGAGGTGCCAGGCTAATGGGGAGAGAGTCCTCACCGTTCCAGGGCATCTCCATGGCCGGGCCATCCTAGGGCAAGCTCTAGGGTCAGGGTGCAGAGTCCTGCGTCCCCTGGGCCACAGGGCGCGCGGGAGTGAGGCCCCACCCCCTTGTACCAAGGATGGCCATTCTCAGGTGCCCTGAGGCCCCCAGCCTGGGAGAAGCGTGCCTGGCTTTGGTTCCCCGTCAGGGACCCACCGTGCCCTTGGAAAAGGCCTTCCAGTCCCTGGGGTCCTTCCCGGCCCAGAGCAGCTGGGCTTGCAGGACAGCGGGGGTCCTGGGTGGTGCAGGAGAGGCCGAACCCTGCATGTGGAGTGGGGTGTCCTTGCTTGCAGCCTCGGGCTCCCGTTTGGAAGTGGATGGGGTGGACTGGACAACCCCTTATGAGTGGACTGTGCTCCTCCGGGGCCAGTGGAGGGAAAGAGGGGTCAAGAGAACCTTCCGACACCCCTCTCATCTCTCCTGGAGTTTACAGCTCCCCTTCATTGCCCCCCTCAGCCCTGAGAGTCTTACTGCCTTGAGGACACCCACACCCAGGTGAGGGCTTTGTTTCTGGGTTCCTCGCCTGGGTCTGCAGTGCCAGTGCTGGCCATCAGGGGAGGCGGTGCCCATTTTGCTCAGTGGGGCAGCTGCAGCCAGAGAAACTCCCAGGGTCCCCCTGCCTCCCACCCAACTTGCATCTCCTGTGAGTAGCATCCATCCCCACAATGTGAGCTCCTCACAGGTGGGAAGGGGGCTCTTGGATACTCTCATTTATTCATTCAGAAACTGTGCCTGGAGCACTCACCTGTGCAAGGGCAAGTTAGACCAGGGTGCAGTGCTGAAAATGACCTGCATGGGCCCTGCCCTCAGGAGCTCACCGTTTGGAGGAATGGATGGACAGAGCGTAAAAGCAAATGCATGAGAAAAAGAAAGAGCAGGTGCTATAGTAAAATAAAGCAGGTGCTTGTGGTGGGAGGCGGAAGGGACAGAGTGAGGGAGTCCTCAACACCTCAGTGAAGTGGCATTTGTGCTGCAAACAGAAAGGCAAAGAGTGAGGGAACCAGCCCTGCACAAGTCTGGGAACAGTGTGCCTGGGGGAAGCTCAACTGCACTGCGATCGTGTGTGATGCTATTTCATTGTTTTAATAGAAATTCCGTAAGTCTATGACGTTGAGCATCTTTTACTCTGCTTGTTTGCGATCTGTATATCTTTGATAAGGCGTGTTTTCAGGTCTTTTGTCCATATTTTTATTTGGGTCGTTCATTTTCTCATTGTTCGATTTTAAGAGTTCTTTGTGTATTTTGGATAAGAGTCTTTTATTAGATGTGTCTTTGTAAATATTTTCTCCCAGTCTGTAGCTTGTCTTTTCATTCCCTTGACATTGTCTTTAGCAGAAGGAAAGCTTTTTTATTTTAATGAAGTCAGCTTATCAATTATTTATTTCATGGCTCATCCCTTTGATGTTGTATTTTAAAAGTCACTGCAAAGGCATAAGAATGATATAATGGACTTTGGGGACTCGGGGAAGGATGGGAGGGGAGTGAGAGATAAAAGACTACACACATTGGGTACAATGTGCACTACTCTGGTGATGAGTGCACCAGAATATCAGAAATCACCACTAAATAACTTTTCCATGCAACCAAACACCACTTGTCACCCCAAAACAATTGAAATAAAAATTAAAATTAAAAAATCAGAGACCAGACAGAAAAAAATTAAAATAAAAATTAGTAAATTAGAATATCCTGGAACACAGTAATCACTATAAAAAATAAAAATAAATAAATAGATCACTGAACCCAAGATCATCTAGATTTTCTCTTATTTTCTATAAGTTTTGTAGTGTTGTGTTTTACATTTAGGCCTTTGATCCACGTTGAGTAAATTTTAATGAAAAGTGTGAGATATGTGTCTGGATTTATTTTTTTGCATGTGGATGTCCAACATCATTTGTTGAAAAGACTGCATGTTCTCCCGTGTATTGCCTTTGCTCCTTTGTCAAACATCAGCTTACTATATTTGTGGTGGTCTATTTCTGTGCTATTTTGTTGCGTTGATCCATTTGCCTGTTTCATAAATGCCACACTGTCTTGATTACTGTAGCAGATTTCTTGTAGGTCTTGAGGTCAGGTAGTGTGAGTCCTCTAACTTTGTTCTTTTCCTTCAATTTTGAGTTGTCTATTCTGGGTCTTTTGCTTCTTCATATGAACTGTAGATTCAGTTTGTCCACAAAATATCCACAAAATAATTTAGTAAAATTTTGATGGGATTACATTGAATGTTTAGATCAATTTGGGGACAGACAGCTGATGTCTTGACAATATTGAGTCCTTGTATTCATGAACATGGAATATCACTTTATTTATTTATTTATTATTTATACATCTTTCATCAGAGTTTTGTAGTTTTTCTATATAGGACTCATAAATATCTTCTTAGATTTATACATAAGTATTTCATTTTGGGGGCTGCTAATGTAAATGGTACTGTGCTTTCTAGTTTCAAATATCACTTGTTGAATTCTGATATATAGGAAAATAGTTGACTTTTGTATATTAATCTGGTCTTCTGCAACCTTGCTATAATTGTTTAGTGGTTTCAGAAGAGTATTTGTCAATTCTTTGGGAATTAAGATAGGCAATAATGTCACCTGTAAACAAAGATAGTTTATTTTTTTTCTTCCCAAACTGTATACTTTTTTGCTTTTTTCTTTTTTGAGACAGTCTCATTCTGTCACCCAGACTGGAGTGCAGTAGTGGGATCTCGGCTCACTGCAACCTCTGCCTCCTGGGTTCAGGTGATTCTCCTGCCTCAGCTTCCTGAGTAGCTGGGATTACAGGCATGAACCAGCATGCCTGGCTAATTTTTAGGTTTTTAGTAGAGACGGGGTTTCACCTTGCTGGTCAGGCTGGTCTCAAACTCCTGACCTTGTGATCCACCCTCCTCGTCTTCCCAAAGTGCTGAGATTACAGGCGTGAGCCACTGCACCCAACCTTTTAGTTCCTTTATTGTCTTATATTAGAATGTCCAGTACAGTGTTAAGAAGGAGTCGTGAGGAGACTTTTTTTGCCTTTTCCTGATAGGAGTGCTTTTGAACAGTACAGTTTCCCCACACGTGCCCTATTAAATGAGAAAGTTATAGTGGGTGTTTGGGACCTTTGGTCTGAAAGATTTCTAATGGCCTCATTGACAGATGCATTTGTATGTTATGGTGTAACTTCACACTCGAAATATTTTTGTCTTTGTTATGGCATTCTACTATAGCTGCTAAGATGCTGAGGCTTAAGAAATTCTTCTTCATGAATACTTATTACCTCCTTCTCAGGTATTGTCTTTTTGTCCTTGTCACTGTCTTTAGTGGATACTGGGATTTGCTGTTTGTAATTGTTGTCCTAGTGATCTGCTTCCTGTGTGATATACTAGATCTATTAGTGTCTCCTGCATATCCCATGGCTGGGGATGTGAAGAGTAATAGGTAAGAGAGCCTCCCATGGAAGTCGCTGAAGGGTTTGTGTGTTTGGGAGAGGAGATTAGGAAAGTTCACAAGTAATAATATAAACTAGAATAAAAAAGCAGCATGGGATAAATATAAATGATATTCAGTGGGATTCTAAAAGGAAGAAATTATATGAAGTTGTGAGGGATAAATGATCATTGAAATCAGCCTTCAAGATAAGAAGTACTAATGAATAGAAATAGGGAGAAATAATTCTTTGGTGGTTGAGGAGTTTTATTTAAAGATTCTCAACATATAACACATTGTCAAGGGGAAAAGGAGCATGAAGATGAAGTGTAGTGTGAATACACTTTTTAAAAAGTGCATTTTGGTGACTCCATGGATGGCCTGTTCTCAGGGATGAAGGAAGTTAACTCTGGGAGGGAGTGAATATTTTAGGTTTAGATATAGGCATTTCTTTATCCAGTTGCTTTATTGGATATCTTACACTGAATAATAATGTATAGGGAATAGTCTCTCTGGGGCATCCTTTGCACAGTGGCTCATTCTAAATCCCCATCATCAGTGCATGCATTGAGAGAATAACACACATCTGCTACAGCCTGTGTGTATGTCTCTCAATGTTTGACACAGCTTCACACAACCTTCATAATCACCTCAGCAAACTCAGGCCTAAACCCTTTGAGACAACAGAGCAACAAGTGTGATTTCTCTGCACACATATGATGTTTAGAGATGAGGACAGGGAGAAGTGCAGAAACAATAGCACACGGGTTTTTTTGCATCTGGAAAGATAAGGACACTCAGGGGAGAAAATGCAGGGTCCACTAGGGTTGAGAGAGTAGAAACCAGCAACAGAAATGCCAGCTGCCCATGAAGCATCAAAGAAGCAGCTAACAAAAGCTAAGCCCCGTCCCACTGGTGGCGGCTCTGCCAAGCCTGTTTTGATAGAATTGAATTTTTGCACACCTCACAACAAAGCACTCAGCCTTTCAGTTGTTGCTTTCAGTCACTTATTCTAATAACATCATTAACCCAGGGAACAGCACTAAGTGATTCTGTTTGGGTTGAAGCCAGTAAGAAGCCCAAGGATGAAATGTATCACTTCATGCTGGATCTTTACAAACACCATTCCTGGCACTAAAGGTTTACTTGACTTCTCTCCCTGATAGCCCAGGGACCTATCTTCTGCCAAGGTTTCAATGAAGATGACCAATCAGAATCATCTAAGCCAAAATAAACCTCTTTTTGTCCTCCAAGAGCAGATTTGCTTGTGTGAATGACGCAGTTGTTGTCTTGCCAAGTCAACAGCTTTAGAAGTGAATAGACTACTTAGAGGCCAGGGATTATAAATGTACAAAAAGAGGAAAGACTCCACAAAGAGTATGTGAGATTTATGACCTTTGAGAAATAGCATTTGGCTGAGCCAGTGATGACAAGATCAAGTGGGGAAGCATGGACCTCTGCACCGAACCACTGTGCTAGATCTTTGTGAACAAGGAATTCCATTTGTTTGGTTATTCACCAGGACTCCAAGTATACTGTTTTGTCTAATAAGAAGCTAAAACGGCCAAATTCAGCTCAAAGGAAATACCATGGCCACTCAGGCAGCAATACTAGTTTACAGAATCTGGACAAAATTCAACTGCTGTAGTGGAAGGGAGCTCAAGAAGGAATGTATGAAGTCTCTATCTTAAATTCTGTTTAAAGTGACACAAAAATAATAGCTTGTCATGTGAGCAACCAAAAAAAGCCATCATGTGGCCAGGTGTGGTGGCTCATAGCTGTAATCTCAGCACTTTGGGAGGCCAAGGTGGGTGGATCACAGCGTCAGGAGTTTGCCACCAGCCTGTCCAAAATGGTGAAACCTTGTATCACTAAAAATACAAAAATTAGCCAGGCATGGGGGCACACACCTGTAATCCCAGCTACTTAGGAGGCTGAGGCAGGAGAATCGCTTGAACCTGGGAGGTGGAGGTTGCAGTGAGCTGAGATCGGGCCACTGCACTTCTGCCTGGGTGACAGAGCAAAACTCCATCTCAAAAAAAAAAAAAAAAAAAAAAGCATCACTTTTTAGTCATAAATGGATTATGACAGAAAAATAAAAATCACTGTGGTGTAGTGTCAGAAGACCCTCAAAACACTTCCCACTATTCAGAGTGCAGAGAAAAAAAAATCAGGAGGAAATTCTGCTTGTAAATGCTTATTAGACATTCCCAATAAAGGAAAATTCCTTCTTCATATCTCACATAAACTGGCCCCACATACACAGAAAGCAACCAGTAAGTGGCTAAAGTAAAGGATAAAAAGACAGCCACAAATATTAGTCCACAAGTTTCTGAGGACAAGATTATGATATCATAAGGAGCTCTTTTTCACTGAAGTTGAGCAAAGCCAACTATCCTGTCTTCTACCACAGCTTAACTGGTGTTAGACTTTCACCTGAAATGTCTGCCTTATCTTTGTCTCATGATGAAAATAAAGACTGTCCAAGCAACCACAAGAACCATAAATGTGGTTCTCATCGATGCGGACACACGGGGGACTGCAACTTGTCAATCTCAGACTGTGCAGGCACGTACCCTTCAAAGCAGCAGTTCTTCTGCATTATAGCACTGTGTGACACAGGAAAAAATAGAAACAAAAGATGTGTCTGTAGCAAGGTTGCTTCTGGAGGTATTAAATTATGCATCTCTCCTCTCTCTGCTTCTCCTTCTTCCCTCTTGCTTCATGTTTCCTGCTGTATCCTCTCCATGTGGCTTTAATAAATGGGAGCATCTGCCCGTATCTGAAATGGCTACAGGTGTTGCCATCACATAACCAATGTGTTGATTTAGTATAGTATTATCGTGTCATTTCACTCCAATGCCTGAACTTTGTGGAAAATGACAACCTTGAATGGGGTGGAAGACACTCATCTACCCCTCAAGTGAATTCCTTGCAGATTTGTTTATCAGTGATTGAGTACGACCAACCGCCACATGTTATCCACTTCCAATAAAATTTTAGCTAAATAGAGGCCTTAAGGAAAGTAATCCCAGCTCTCTCAAACATCACTACAGGGGATCCCATTTCTTGTTCAAATTCAATCTTGAAGTAGATTCCTTTTAAGCTGAATCAGTTAGAATTAACATGGATTGGAAGAAAAAAAGATTAAACAACTTTTGAAAATAATTGTAACTATTAAAATGACAATAACTGAAATTTATTGAGAATACCACACTTCAGGTATTGTACTAGGACATTTACCTGGCTTATCTCATTTAACAATTATTTGGTGGAATCTAACTATTTTAAATTGCTCATAGTATTGGTAAGTTAAACTAGCAATTTGTTTTTATTTTCCCACGCTGAATTATATATTAGATGCCTTTATTGTTTTAGTTTTGTAATTTTAAAAAATGTGCCCAGGACTTCATTGCAGGTATTCTTCAGTATGGGAAACTCCCCATCTCCTCTCTACTTTACTACCACTGTGCTTTTGTTTTTTTTTTAAAGTTGGAAAGGTAGCCCATAGTTTAGAACTATGAGATAATTTCCTGTAGCTTTTCATTCTAAATTTTTGTTTGTAATAATATGAAAGCATTCATTTATGGGATGACATCTGATATTAGATAATAATATTGTTGATACTATATGTCAGTTTTTATAGCTCATAGTCGAATTTACAATAATTCAATCTCAGATTTCTAGAATATATTTGTCCTTTCTGTAAATGATTTACATCTCTTCATAAAATCTTAGTTTGAACTATCCAGTTATGCCTTCTTGTTTTAGGATCCTTCAAATGTCTTGGGCAAGAATTTAGGAGAATAATATAAATGGTAAAGATATAAAGAAATGAACAATGTACCACATTCTTTATAATGAAAGAATAGAAACTCTAGATGACAAGAAGGTGGTATATATATTAGTAAATGTTAAAGCCCCGTTGTGTACACATGAGAATGTGGAAGGAAAGGGTCTTGCATATCATCGATGGGGACACACAGGGAACAGCAACTTGTCAATCTCAGACTGTGCAGGCACATACCCTTCAAAGCAGCAGTTCCTCTGCATTACAGCACTGTGTGACACAGAGAAAAAAATAGAAACGAATGATGTGTCTGTAGCAAGGTTGCTTCTGGAGGTATTAATTTATGCATCTCTCCTCTCTCTGCTTCTCCTTCTTCCCTCTTCCTTCATTTCCTGCTGGAGCTGGGCCTTACAGCTCCTTGTCTGAGGGATCTGGGCAGGGAAGGCAGCAGAAGCTTTTGGAAGACACAGGCTCTTCAGGCCAAGTGCCCTGGATACAGGGTGAAGAGAAGGAGCTTTGGAAAGAAGGGTCTGAGGGTAGAGCCTGCAATGCCTCTCCTGGACCCAAGGGTGGGTGAGTGACTGCTCTCCGGCGGAATGGCTGCTGCTTCATCCCTTGGTGTGAGGGACCCAGAGGGACGACTCACAGCCTGAATGAGGACGCCCTGTTCCTCTGACCCAGAAGCAGCCAGAGCCTGATAACTGGGAGACAAGAGCAGGGGCCAGCCACCTTCAGCAGTGATTGGCAATCCAACTGGCTTCTTCACCAACCTGGTTGGAATTAAGACCACTGGAAGGAAACAACAATGATTTTTAATATGAATTTAGTTAGTTTGTTTGTTTGTTTGAGACAGAGTCTTGCTCTGTCGCCCAGGCTGGAGTGCAGTGGCGCGATCTCGGATCTCGGCTCACTGCAAGCTCCTGGGTTCACACCATTCTCCTGCCACAACCTCCTGAGTTGGGATTACAAGCGTGAGCCACCATGCCCGGCCTTAAGTTTTTATACTGCAATTTGTTTTGCCTTAAATAAGGAATGAAGACTGTTTGGATGAATTGTAGAATCTATAGAAGGGAATATTCTGCCACTACTGAAATCCATGTGGTGCAGCCACACATGCTGATAGGGAAAGTGTCCAAGGTCCCACACTCAGTGTAAAAGCAAGATGTGTGATACGGTTTGGCTCTATGTCCCCACCCAAATCTCATGTTGACTTGTAATTCCCAATGTTGGGAGAGGGACCAGGTGGAAGGTGATTGCATCATGGGGACAGATTCCCCCTTGCTGTTCCCGTGATAGTGAGTTCTCATGAGATCTGATGGTTTAAAAGTGTATGGCAGTACCCACTTCCCTCTCTCTCTTCTGATCTGCCATATTAAGATGTGCTGACTTCCCCTTTGCCTTCTGCCAAGGTTGTAAGTTTCCTGAGGCCTCCCCACCCATGCAGGACTGAGAGTCAATTAAACCTCTTTTCTTCATAAATGACCCAGTGTCAGATAGTCATTTATAGCAGTGTGGGAACAGATTAATACAACATGGAATTTGACAAATATGACACACACATTCAAACACATAATATATTGTACATACATACACACACATATACACATATGCATACATATACAAACATACACATGCCAATACACACATACATACAAATACACAGACACAGGCACATAGACACACACACAGATGTACTCACACACAAATACACAGACACAAGTACACAGACACATACACATATGCTGTATACACACGTGCATACACGTATGTAATATGCATACACACACAGAGAGACATAAATAAACACAAATAGACACACATACAAACACCCACATAGACACACTCCCCCCCCACAGACACATACACATTCATATACACATACACACCCCATCTATCTATCCGTCTATGTGCTCCATATGCATAGAAAATTTTGCAGTAAATGAGAAATGTAGCAGTGATTACCTATGGGAGGGAGCAGTAAGGCATAAGACAATTTTTAAAATGCTGGATGTTTTGAGATTTTTACAATATACATGTCTTAATTTATGATTTTTAAAAACAGTTTATAAATGGAAGCAATGTGAAGAAAGGCATTTTTATATTTACTTGCACAGGCAAAAAATGTAAAGCCAACATATTTTTACCAGCCTCATTTTCTAAATAATTATATTATTGTTGATTGTATATAGATTGATTCAGAGAAAATTCACAAATTGTAAATCAAGTTGATAAGGATGTACTTGAGCTTTGGAAATATTTTGTGAATTGATTTAATTCAATTGATTTAACCAATTCAAGGTGAATTCATTAATTTATAAATAAAACTGAGGAGAAATAATGGTATAATTAAAAATAGTTCCTACGTATTAGCGGACAACTTTCCTTCTAAGGTAGGACTTCAAAGTTGGTGAAACCCTTGTGCACTTTATAGATTGGTTCTTCCTGCCCTCTGGTGGCCATTACTCAAAATGCAGACAGAGCTATGTGGAGGTGAAACAATGAAACGTTTTTTGTTTTTGTTTTGTTTTGTTTTGCTTTGGAGACGAAGTTTCCTTCTTGTCGCCCAGGCTGGAGTGCAATGGCGCAATCTTGGCTCACTGCAATCTCCCCCTCCCGGGTTCAAGCGATTCTCCTGCCTCAGCCTCCCAAGTAGCTGGGATTACGGGCACCTGCCACCATACCCGGCTAATTTTTGTATTTTTAGTAGAAACGGGGTTTCACCACGTTGACCAGGCTGGTCTTGAATTTCTGATCTCAGGTGATCCGCCCGCCTCGGCCTCCCAAAGCGCTGGGATTACAGGCGTGGGCCACTGCACCTAGCACAATGAAACTATTAATACAACCCAGGCAGTGACTCACGGAAGCCTGAGAAATCCTCTCAACATCCTCATTTTAATTTTGCAACATAATCGTGATATCTTGATTAGTCTCACTCGATATTACTGACATAAAATCGAATTATGCCATCTCAAGTATTTGACTTATATATTAAATTATCCAAAACTACAATAATTTTCTGTAAAACGTTTACATGTATATTGTTAGACCTTACCACGTAAGAGGTGTTTTGCAAATAAGAAAATAAAAACACTTCTAAGTGTACTTATTTTTTTTTTCCTACTGTTAGGTAAGTCGTTTAAATATTCTATTTTTTGTTCCACATTACCACTCTGTATGTTCTGTCAAGTGTACACTTATTATTCAGATTCCATGAGGAATAGAGTGACTCTGAGGGAGGCTGGTACACTTAGTAAGTGGCAGGCCCAAGGGTTGGAAAACAATCTGGCTCCTGAGTTTGTGTCTAAGCTTTCCTTCCTTTAAAAATCCATAGGGTTGGCCGGGCGCGGTGGCTCACGCCTGTAATCCCAGCACTTTGGGAGGCCAAGAGGGGCGGATCACGAGGTCAGAAGATCGAGACCATCCTGGCTAACACGGTGAAACCCTGTCTCTACTAAAAATACAAAAAAAAAAAAAAAAAAAATTAGCCGGGCGTGGTGGCGGCGCCTGTAGTCCCAGCTACTCGGGAGGCTGAGGCAGGAGAATGGTGTGAACCCGGGAGGTGGAGCTTGCAGTGAGCTGGAGTGCACTGAGATCGCGCCAGTGCACTCCAGCCTGGGCGACAGAGCGAGACTCCGTCTCAAAAAACAACAACAACAACAACAACAACATCCATAGGATTAATTTTGAAGTAATTTTTAAGTATTTAACTAGAATGAGTTGATAACGTGCAACTTATAAAATCTTATAAGATACAATTTTTTGTTTAAGGCAACGTTCGTTTACCCATTTTTTTTTTTTTTTTTTTTTGAGACAGAGTCCTGCTCTGTTGCCCAACCCGGAGTGCAGTGATGGGATCTCTGCTCGCTGCAACCTCTGCCTCCCAGGTTCAAGCATTTCTCATGCCTCAGCCTCCCGAGTAGCTGGGATTACAGGAGCATGCCACCAAGCCTGGCTAATTTTTGTAATTTTAGTAGAGACGGGGTTTTACCATGTTGGCCAGTCTTGTCTTAAACTCCTGACCTCCAGTGATCCGCCTGCCTTGGCCTTCCAAAGTGTTGGGATTCCAGGCATGAGCCACTGTGCCCGGCTGGTTTACCGTATTTTTTAATACACTAATATGTGTTAGCCTCAAAGACCTAGGTTCTTCTCTAAAGTTTATAAACCAGGCTTCATGACTTTAGGGGAGGTGAGTTTTTAGAATATCGAAAAGGAGATTTTTCATTTTTTAAACCAAAATTTAGAAGCAGAACCTACCTGGCACTAGCGTCCTTTTATCCATCATGAAAGTCTGGTCCCTTTGGTAGGGGCCAAATGGATGCTTGTGGCTCAAGAGAAGGTAAACCCTGAGAAAGAGTTACTGAGTTAAAGAGTATAGTTTCAGATAAAAACGATTAACTTCAGAAATTTTTTTATAATTATGGAACTCCAGACTAAACATTCTTAGGGTTTCTGGTCCAAAATAGCTTCATTAAAAATATATATATAATATGTGTATTATATATATATATATAAATATAATATATATACACACACACACACACTTGGACATTCCACTGATCGCTGCTGTTTCAGGTGGGGTCATTTTAAGCTGTTAGTCATCTCTGGACCAGTCGCTGTGATCATTCCAAATGATTTTCCCCCTTGAATTTCAATGACATCTATGCTGGGCTCAAGGGTTCATGCCTATAATCCCAGCACTTTGAGAGGCCAAGGCAGGTCGATCACTTGAGACCAGGAGTTTGAGACCAGCCTGGCCAACATGGCAAAACCTTGTCTCTACTAAAAATACAAAAAAAAAAAAAAATTAGCTGGGCACGTTGGCTCACACCTGTAATCCCAGCTACTCTGGAGACTGAAGCACAAGAATTGCTTGAACCCGGGAGGCAGAGGTTACGATGAGCCAAGATGACACACTGCACTCCAGCCTGGGCAACAGAGTAAGACTCTGTCTCAAAAATAATAATAAAAAAAAAAAAAAGAAGAAGAAGTCAATGACATCTGGCGCTAATGTATGCAACTCATACGGTGCTAACTTTACACAACCAGTAGAGTAGGAGCAATGGAACGACCCCCAAGAGCTAGAGAAGAATCATCATCCCATAGGAGTTAAGCACGTAAGCCCCGTGTGTAATGGACCAGGTCAGATGTTCGCAGAGTCACCAGTGATGCATCTGGAGATGTGTGACTCCCTGCAGCATCAGAGCAACTCCTGGGAAGTCTCACGGAGGCAGAAGAGAGACTCAGTGATAAATGAAACGCTACATCTGGCCAGCTGTACTGCCTATGTGAAGACCGTATTAAAATAACCAGGCAACTCTTTCGATGTTAGTTTAATAACAGCTATGCGAAATACTTAAAAACAACAATAACAACAACAACTGTTCTAAGTATTAATTCAAGCAAGTCCCACTTCCACCCTAGGGGTGGGGCATTCTTTTTAACCCGACTTTCATGATGGATAAACCAACGCACAGAGAAGTTCAGTAACTTTTCCAGGATTCCAGTCTTGTAAGTAACAGGGAGGACCGACTCCCAGGTCCACCCTGGCATAGCAGCACACTGTGCTGTCTGTGTAACGGCCGGCCTGCCAGTGCTGCAAGCTCCTGAGGACGGGAAATGTGTGTTACCTTTCCGCCGCAGGCCCAGTACCTTCATCACTGCTGTTTTCCCAACGCAGTTGTTTGTTGGAGTGGAGGAGTGCTTGGAAGGCAGGAATTTGCTCTTTTTTTTCCATAGCACTGCCCTGGAGACAGTGACCAGATCTTCAAGAGGGAACATTATTTATTCATCATCAATTATGGCTGCAGTGTGAAACAGAAAGAATACAGACATAAAATACACAGTACCTGCTCTCACAGGCCTCATGTCTTCTTAAGATGACAAAGTGATGTTAATTTTAAGATAAAATTCTTATTTAAAGGGTGACTTCCATATTAATCCTAAATGAGTGTGGGTTTCATGTTGGAGTTTCAAAATACAGGAATCAAAAGCTGATAGAACTGAAAAGAGGAAATAGTCTGCAATTCTAGCTGGAGATTTCAACACAGTAACTGTTAGAATCAGTGCCCAGACAATATGTGAAAAGATAGAAGAGCCGGACAACTCCATCCTGCCCAGACATTATTGACCATACCCAATCGAAGCAAATACCCATGCTGTTCACAGGTACTTGGGACATTCACCAAGAGAGAAGCGACCACATTCTGGGTCATAAAATGAGTGTGAGTATGTTGGAAAGGATGGAAATCCTGCCACATTTGCACCCCCAGCTGCAGAGGCTCTCTCTGGGTGCAGGTGGAGAGAACAAGCCTACTGTTGGGGTGACAGGCAGCACCTGTGTGCAATCGTAGAGGCCTGCACTAAACAACCTCAGAGTGTGCAGAAGAGGAGAAGCTGGTGAGACATGTGGAAGAGCAGCCATCAGCAGGACACAACTCCTGGCAGCAGCTGTGGGGCTCAAGAGGAGTAACAGCCAGGAACATTCACTGGTTCCTGGCTTGGGTAATGGTGTGGGTTATGATTTGATTCACTAATTAAAAGTGCAAGGCAAGAGGAAAGATTTGGAATGAGTCTGTGCATCTGTGTCATTGTGTGTGTGTGTCCATGAGTTTGTATGTGTGTGTGTTTCTGTGTGTCTGAGGGTGTCTGTGTGTGTGTGTATGCATGTGTTGGTGTGCGTGTATGTGTGTGTGTGTATTTCTGTGCGTGTCTGTGTATGCGTGTGTGTGTCTAAGTGTGAGTGTATTTGTGTGTGTATAAGTGTGTGTGATTAGTTCAGATTTTCTGTCTTATCTATCAGAGAGAATATCAATTTGAACACAAGTGAGATAGCTCTCCTAGATAAATGGATGTCCAGGTCAAGTGCATTCAGGTGGTGGACAGGCCCAAAGTTGTGAGTGGAAAGTGGGGAGGGAGAAGTGATGGGAGAGGGTCCTGAACACCTCCATTAACCAGGACATTGACGGATGGGCAGAAGCTGAGACCATGAAACTTGTGCCACGGAACTAGGAAAGAACCCAGGGGAAGGAGTTGGGCAGGCATTACTGGTCGTTCACCCAACAAGCATTACTCCTTCATCCACACTGGCAGAACCTGCCCAGCCCTTTCCTCGTGAATCAGGACAGTCCTGTTGAGTGTAAACCTGTCCTGTGGTCCTCTTCCCTATGGGACTGAATCATTTAGAGGGGGGAATGGCTCCTAAGCCCAAATAGGACTTTCTCTACTTAGGAACTCCTAAGCTAAGGGGAGTCTTTTCCCTCAAGGCTGTGAATCATTCATGCTGGGACAAGGGGTCCCTTGTCCCAAAGGATTCCTAGAAAATTTTTTCAGGTTCTCAAAGCCCGGGAAGAAACAATTGCCTTGCATTTGGTGGACAGTGGTGTGTCTGGTTTTGTTTTTGCCAAACACAGGTACTCTCACACAGTCACATGTCACATACGTGCACACAGCACTCTCCATTTCTCTCTTATTACTCTCCATCCTTCCCGCTTTCTCTTCCTCCCAACTTCCTATGCCTTTTCTCAAACACACACACACACACACACACACACACGCACACACCACGAAAGCTCAAGTGGATCAAGCCCCCAAATCAGCATCATGTGAACGTGGCCACATTGAAAAAGGCAGCAATAGCACCTTGACGATGCAGGCCCTGATGATGAATTAATCTTGGAGACTCCAGATATTGGGACCTCTTGTTGCCAGGTGTGGTTAGTTTACCTGAGATAATAAAATTTCCTTATACAGTCTTTCATTTTTACCCATTTTTTAAAACTTAAAGCTAAAGATATTCCGATTTTTATACGGTGGCATCACAGACACCTGAAAAATGGCTTAAAGGAGGGGAAGGTGAGGCAGTGACAAGTTCAGTGGTGACATTCACACAAGCAGCTTCAGTGTGACCCATGTGAAGGCAAGATTCATCATGTAAGATTCGAGAGGGAATGAAAAGTGAGGAGGCAGGATGTGCAGGCCGTGCCCTCTTCTCTACAGGACTTGGCTGTGAATGGAGAGATTGAAGGCCAGGTAGGGTCAGAGGGACGATACTTTCTTTGGTTTTGGGTTTGGATTTCTTTTGGCCTATTTAGTTTTGCTTTGTTGCCTGTTTGTTAACGGGCACTGGACTGTGTTTATTTGCCGAGGGGAAGGCTTCACTGAAAGAGGGAAAACTTGGCACAAAGAAGAGCCTGGATGTCATCAGCGGGTAGAGAAGCAGAGAGAAATTGCTCCTTACGGAGAGGTGGAAGGACTGGCCTCTGTCCTCAGGAAATAACAACTGGGTTGTCTGCTTCTGCTGCAGAGTTGTCATGGGCAACCCTTACACACTTCTCGGCAGAAAACTGTAGCTTCCTCAAGGGAATTAGAGCTTTGCCCCTATTAATTCTCTCCTCCAAACAACACCATTAAGACTCTGGCTATTTGTGAATGGTATCTGTGGAGGAACAGTAAATATCCCGTGATGTTGCTCCCAAGCCCCTGTGCTGACAGAGAACAGCCCAGCAGTTTTTGTCCTAAGGTCTCCTAACCAAGGATCTCCAGCAAAGGTGGAAAGAAGACACCCTGGGTCTATTCCAAGCCTCCGTCTTTCAGTTTCCTTCATCTGTCTGCTCATCCTGTCTTCCATTCCTGGATCACCTGGTCTTGTCAGACACTGCTGTAATTCCACTGTGCAACTCACAATGGAAAACCTGTACAGGCATTGGGAAAGGGATGGAACCAACAGTTCTATGAGCCTTTTGGAATTAAAAACTTGCTGTGTCTGTGCATAGATAGATTTATTTGTAGTCAAGAACTCTCTGCATTCATTGTAAGTTTGAAGTGGTCTGTGAGTCCAAAGGGCATTACAGACGTGAACGTGGAACTGCAGAAGAGGATTATCTCACTTCTGCCCACTCTTCACTCCAGCCAGTGCCCAGCAAAGTTGTAGGGACACTGGCTAATGAGACGCAAATCATGGTCACATCCTTTCTCAAGAATCCACCCATGTCAGTGCTGTTTAGCCCAGAATAGTTCAACAAACATTATCAGGTACTTGTGATGGAGCCAGGCACTGGGCTAGAAGCAAGGGATATAAATACAGTATCACTTTGGGAGGCAGAGGCAAATGGATCACCTGAGGTTAGGAGTTCAAGACCAGCCTGGCCAACATGGCGAACCCCATCTCTATTAAATATACAAAAATTAGCCAGGCATGGTGATACTTGCCTGTAATCCCAACTACTCAGGAGGCTGAGGCAGTAAAATCACTTAAACCTGGGAAGCAGAGGTTGCAGTGAGCCAAGATCACGCCACTGCATTGCAACCTGGACAACAGAGTGAGACTCCATCTCAAAAAATAATAATAAATAAAAATGAATAAATAAATAAATGTAATACCACCCTAATTGTTCTCCAGGAGCTTAGTCTTATAAGGAAGACAACCCTTAGATAGATAACTTCACTTTCACATATTTGCATATGAATATATACACGTATATAATAGGTATCTGAGCTGCCTATTATGTTATACATAAAAGAGGAAAATAGCCTTTTCTTGGAGACTGAGAGGTTGCCTGAGTGGAGACATAAAAAATGATGAAAAGATGTCTTCATAATAAATATGGTACAAAAAATATCCAGGAAAAGAAATAGTGTGAGCAACACAGTAGAGTCACAGAAATACAAGAAATATGGCTTTTGTGGACCACGGTATTTCAGGAAAAGGAGAGAAGAGATGAAGCCGCAGGCTTTTGCTAGAGATCCATTTTTAATATGCTGAGGAATTTATACACTTAGAGATGAAAGGGGTCTTTAGAAAGCTAAGAAAGAGCCATGATTGATATTCTACTTTGGATGGATGGTGCCGGGACTCAAGTGGATTCAAGTGAGGATAAGATTGGAGGAAATGACTAATGTGGCATTGCAAATATTTCAGGCAGAAGACAATGGCACTGGATGAGAAGGGATGTGAATTATTCTAAAAATGTTTGCAAAGCAAACCCAGCAGCATGTAAAAATGGCATCATGTCATGACCATGTGGGGTTTATTCTGAAAATGAAAGACTGATTTAATATTTGAAAAATCATCCATGTTAATAAACCATATTAACAGACTAAAGAAGGAAAAGCATATGATCATCTTTAGAGATGCAAATAAAACCCTGAAATAATTCAATATTTATTCATTCAATATAATAAGATGCCCTCAACTAAAAAAACACACACACACAAAATCCCTACAACTGAAGTCATTTGTTAGTGAAAGATTGAATGCTTTCTTTCTAAAATCAGGAACAAGACAAGGATGCCCCCTGTTACTATTTTTATTGGTCAATGTAGGTAGCTTAATAAGGAGCAAGAAAAAAGAAAGCACATAGATTGCAAATAAAAAAAAGTCTGTTTCTATTCACAGATAGTGTTAATTGTGTAAGAAAATACAAATGAATCCATAGAAGGCTACTAGAACTGAAACATGATATTAGCAAAACAATGTTTAAAAATCAGGCCAGGTGCGGTAGCTCATATGTGTAATCCCAGCAGTTCGGGAGGCAGAGGGAGGAGGATCCCTTGAAGCCTGGAGTTCCAGATGAGCTTGCCCAACATAGCAAGACCCTGTCTCTACAAAAAAAAAAAAAAATTATCTGGGCATGTTGGTGTGTGCCTGTGATACCAGCTATGAGGTGGGAGCATTGCTTGAGCCTCCAAGTTTGAGGCTGCAGTGAGCTATGACTGTGCCACTACACTCCAGCCTGGGTGATGGAGTGAGACCCCCCATCTCTAATAAATAAATAAATATATAAATAAATATCAGTTGCATGTTAATATGCTAGCAATGAACAATTTGAAACTGAAATTTCAAGATTGCCATTTTAATAGCACCAAAAACCTAAAATAATTATGACGTATAAATGTTATAAACTCTATGAATGACCTGTATGTCAAAAAATTAAAAAAAAAAAACTTGTGAAAGACACATTGATTAAAGACCACCTAAAAAGACATAAAGATGTTCGCTAGTCATGATCTGGAAGACTCAAGTGATATTGTCTTTCTCCCCAAATTAATTTATAGAATTAATGCAATTTGAATCAATATCACATGTGATTTTTAAAATAAGAATTGACACAATACTTCTAAAATTTAGTAAAAATTCAAAGGAATAACCCAAACCACACTGAAAAAGGGAGAACATAATTGGAGGGCTCATACCACCTGGCTCAAGGCTCACTGTAGAACTGCCATAGTCAAGTCAGTGTGGCATTTTCAGGATAGACACCTGAATGAATGGAACTGAAAAGAGAGTCCAGAAATAGACCTGCTAAATATTATCAATTGGTTTTCTCCAAAGCTTTGCAAAGGCAATTCAATTGAGAAAGAAAAGTCTTTCTAGTAATTGATGCTGGGACATTCATATGCATAAAAATTGTACTTTGACCCATATCTTGCACTGTATACAAAAATTAAAATAGATTATAGGCTTAAATATTAAGACATACAAAGTTTATTTTTTAAATTACTTTGCTTTAAGTTCCAGGATACATGTGCAGAATGTGCAGGTTTGTTACATAGGTACATGTGTGCCATGGTGGTTTGCTGCACCTATTGACTTGTCCTCTATGTTCCCTCTCCTCACCTCCCATCCCCCAACAGGCCCTGGTGTGTGTTGTTCCCCTTCCTGTGTCCATTCGTTCTCACTGTTCAACTCCTTCTTATGAGTGAGAATGTGCAGTGTTTGGTTTTCTGTTCTTGTGTTAATTTGCTGAGGTTAGTGGCTTCCAGGTTTGTCCATGTCCCTACAAAGGACACAATCTCATTCCTTTTTGTGGCTGAATAGTATTCCATATTCCATGGTGTATATGCAACACATTTTCTTTATCCAGTCTATCATTGATGGGCATTTTGGTTGGTTCCAAGTCTTTGCTATTGTGAATGGTGCTGCAGTAAATATACATGTGCATGTGTCTTTACAGTAGAATGATTTATATTCCTTTGGGTATATACCCAGGAATGGGATTGCTGCATCAAATGGTATTTCTGGTTCTAGATCCTTGAGGAATCACCACACTGTTTTCCAAAACTGTTGAACTAATTTACATTCCCACCAATAGTGTAAAAGCCTTCCTGTTCCTCCACAGCCTTGCCAGCATCTATTGTTTCTTGACTTTTTAATAAACTTCATTCTGATTGGTGTGAGATGGTATCTCATTGTGGTTTTGACATATAAAATTTCTAGAAGTCAACTTGATGACCATAAGTTCAGCAAAGAGTTCTTAGATATAAGAATAAAAACACTGTCCTTGAAAGAAAAGGTCAAATATAATTAATCGAAATTAAGAAACCTTGCCTTTTGAAAGACCCTGTTAAGAAAATAAAAAGACAAGCCAAACTATGAGAAAACACTAGCAAAACATATATTTAATAAATAAGTAGCATTCAAAATATATAACAAACTTTCAAAATTCAATAGTGAAGAAAGAAAGCAATAAAAATTGGGCAAAATATTTGATAAGACATTTCACCAAGTAAGATATATTAATAGAAAATAAACGTGAAAAGATGCTCAATATTCTTAATTATTACAGGAATTCAAATTAAACCACAGTACGATACTACTACACCTCTATTAGAATAATCAAAATTAAAAAGCACTGGCCACATAAGGTGTTGGTAAAGATGCTGACCAAACAGAGCTCTCCTCTATTGCTGGTAGAAATGCCAATGTTATAGTCACTTTGGAAAAAAACGTTTCAAGTGGCTTTGTTTGTAATCCTCCCTGGAAACTGGAACCATAAAGAGACCTTTCTACCGTATTCACACATTTACCCACTCCCAATCTTTATTTTACTAGGAATCTTTTAATGATAAACATATTCCAAATAAGATTTTGAATATAAAAAATAGAGGTTTTTGAATTCTGAGGATTAGCAATAGTGTACATGTTGGCACATATGTATTTTATTTTTACCTGTATACACTTTCTCATTCTTTTGCAAATCAAAGTCTACATTAACCCTGAGACCCCAGCTCCTTCATTTTATCCTCACATGATAAACTCTGAGAAAACTTTAAAACACATTTACAAAGGACATGATTGCAACTCTTGCATGCTCTTTCAGCAGAGCTAAACTCAGGATATAATTATTTTCTTCAAAAGTTCGGTTGACTCAACATATTTTCTAAAGAGGAAATTCCAAGGCTTTGAAAAACACATCTGTGTTATACAGAAAACATTTTCTAAGCAGGAAAAGTCTTTCTGACTATGCAAAATGTCATCAGATTTTCAATCACATGTTATCTCTCTCCAAAGACTCCTTTTCCTTGAGTCAGTATGGTTTAGAAACATGGGCAAGCAAGTCGTGGTAATGTCAGAAGCTTAGCCAAACGACTATGGAAAACAGATACTGTATTAAGGGATTTTCTTAGGATAAAACAGCAGCTTTTTAAGTCAGCTCTGCATCTCCGGTTTGCATGGTTAGGCTTGATAATGGCACGCGTCTCAAAAGCCCGAGATAAGCGATGCCCTTCAGCTGCTCCTCATAGACGTACTACCGACCACTGGTAATTATGTCTTTAATCTTTTGAAGTAAAATGTTGTTGATTCTTTTCAGCTTGTATTTTTCTCTACATCTCATTAAAAGCCTACAGTGAGTAAAAATAATAGATGAAAAGTTGATGTGGATGATGGAATTTAGAAATGAAACTTGAGAGCCTGATGCATCATCTGTCCATCACTGGTTTTCAACGCATTTCTTCTGCCCCTCATGCAAGGAGGCGGGACCCACACTTCCAGCCCTTTGGAGCCCCTGGGGAAACTCTGAGATATTCCAGTCCCCACCTCTGTGTGTTCTGATGTCACAGGTCCACTCCACGGAAGGACTGGAGCAGAGAGGTCTGATACAACAGCAGAATCTAAGCTGCACAGCTCTATACCTCTAACAAGCAGTTTTGAAAATACACGGATATTATCATTTTTATAAAGAAAATCAATTCAAAATTATGCATGTTTCAAGAAGTTGGAGATAATTTCCTTTATTTCGAGGAAGACAATACTGAACTATGGGAAGATGGACAAGGTTAGTTCCAGCACAGAGAGTCAAGCTCTCGACAGACATTGGCCTGGACACACAGAAGGGCAGGGTTCAATACTCTCCACCAAGCAAGAAAATCGTTCTGTTTCCAGGCTACTGGGAAAGCTAGTTCAGAAAAGGTGGGCTCCATACACTCTTATTCTTTTCTGCACCCCTAAAATCCTGAGACAAAGATGTATTCTTAAACTAGGCAAATGCTCAAGCAGTCATTGTAGATTCTGAAACCAAAGGGACGTGTGATTTGCTTCTTGTTGTATTTATTTGTTGTGTTGTTTTTTGTTTAGTGTTACCCTTCCAAGTCATAATAAGTAATATTTGAGAAGCTGCACTAAGGTGTCAAATGTCGCTCTTGATTACAGGTAAAGTACGATTTCAACAACAAATATTATTTTAAGTGAGTGATTTCTTAACAACGCAATGTCCTCCTTCTGGCAGATGGACCAAAGAGGCTTAGCTTTATTGCTTTGTTAAAACTCAGTCACTCTGTGACGAAAGACGCTCTTTTGCACTCTGTAGATCTACATGGGAGACCTCCCTGCGCTGTGGCTACTTTCCTGCAGGGTTAGGTAGGGATGTGCTCTCCATGGTTCCTGCCAGCAGGAATTCCTCCTTTCCCCTTCCTGGGCTCCTCCTCCACAAGTACACAGTCCACAGACCTTGAACTTACGTAGTGAGAGTAAGAAAGAAAGAGAAAAGAAAAAAAGAGGTAAAAATAAACATCCATAAGTTCCATATACACTGCTGTGAGCGAGTGTGTGTGCTTTAGCAGGATAAAAAACTTTTAGTATTGAACAAGCCAACTGAACCTGGACTTTTCCTGCAGAATCCTCAAATAGTTGAGCATCCAATAGAAGAAATTCAGCCAGAATGTGACATCATCTGGCCTAGTTTCAAGAACAACTCTATGTTAGACATTCTTCGCTCTTTCACCTGATGGGCAGGTTGAAGTGTGGCATTGCCTTATACCCCATCCCTTGCTGAACACTGGAAAGGAAATCACCCCTATGATTAGTGAACGTATGTCCATTTGTCTGTTCTTGTTCAACAGCAACATAAACTACAAAAGCCTGGATTTTTTCTAGCGCTAGGAATTTGGATGATTTAAAACATCTGATCAAATTCAGGTAAAATAAAACTGGTGCAGAAATCTAGCTATGAAAGAAAAATTGAATAAGAATAAAAGATCAATGTGTTGATTGCTTGCCCATCAAACTTGTACAAGGATAACATAGGCTAAGATATGTAAACATCTAAATATTAGAGACATGTGACATGAAATGTACACAAAATTTAAAACATGAAACTATACCTAACTGGCTATGTACTGTTTATTTCAAGAATTGAATATTTCAAGATATTTCAAATATTTCAATAAACTGAAATATTTCAAGAATATTTCAAGAATTGAATTTAACAATGCATGGACTTGTTTACAATTACAAACAACTTTATAAGGCATATTTCTCAATTTTATTACCCAATCCAACAGTCCCATAACAGTGGAGAAGCCCTTAGCACTTCTTGTATCTTTAAAAGATTGTAACATTTTCTTTAAGACTTACAACTAAATCTTTAAATAAGAATTAGCTATTTTAACATTAGAGGATAACAATTTTTTAAAGGACTGCATTTTTTTTTTTGCTCAGAGAGTTACATAGAAAAGGACTTTCTCTTCACTTCTCTTTCTCTTACACATACACACACACACACACACACACACACACACACACCCCACCACAAATCAAGTGTTTTCATTTAAAACAAATATTTTGGACGAGATAAGAGTGTCTGAAAGACAAACTGTCTCTTTTTTGGTGGGGGAAAAGGTGGAAATGGAATGAAATCATAAAAAACACAGACGTAGATAATTAGTTTAAGAAATCATAGTCATGTTTTTAATAAAAATTTTAAAATTCAGATAAAGTCATTATTCGTTTGTTTTTACATTAATTAATCTCATAACTATTAATTAAAACCCACTAGGAAGTGGAAATTAAAATACTTAAGCAAGTCTTTCTGGTTGCAATTAACAAAACCCCTCTGAGCTGGCAGAACGCAGCACCAAGGGCTGTTGTACTTATCTGAGGCATCTAAGGGAAGGCAGAGGGGCAGCAGGGCCTCCGAGGGAACCATACCACAGGCTTACTGTGACCCAAGGTGACAAACATCTCATCTCTGTGTCTCTCTTCTGCTTTGTTCTTTTCTCTCCTTGCAAACCAACATGTTCTAATTTTGGGTGTGCATGAATCAAAACTACCCAAACTCTTCTCAGCCCTGCCTGCAGGACACCAGTTAAACGGCTTACAGACACTGGTTAGAGTTTGAAATCCCAATCCACATTCCAGGAAGAGAGCACGCTGTTGGCCCTGCCCTGCTCTCCTGACATCTCAGGTTCATCAGTTATACCTAGAATGTTTCTCAGGAAAGGGTTTGGACTTGGAGAGTGGATCCAGGAGTTGTGAAATCAGAACAGAGATTTCAATGCAAGGGTGCCCAACACCCCCGCTTCATGATCTTGGTAGAAAATCTACTGATAATGTTATATAACCACACAAACAATGTTTGAAAGTCAACATACTGTCCTAACTGTAATGTAAAGGAGAAACAAAAGGAAGATCATTTAAGATAAAATGATATGATTTTAGTATTTAAATACTTTGACACACCCAGATGCACATCCACTGTGTGTCAAATCACTGTGAAGATGACAGTTACATTCAAATACGTAGGGATTTGATATAGGTGAGTTGTATTGGATGCTTAAATGCCACAAGAACAATGCTCTTTGCGATGATTTTCCTGAACTATGGAGAGTTTAGGGTAAATTTCTGAACTGAAACTACCATCTTCTCTCAATTTAAACATTAATTGAATTTGTATAAAATTTAGTGAATATTAAAATTATGCAAAAATGTGTGCTTTATTTAAGCTTGTGGAGGCTCAGAGAACTAGATTAGTATCTGGGTGTCTGTGAGTAAGCAGTAGGGCCCTGGCAGGCTGTGCAGGAGGAGAATGGCTCTGCATGGCGGCAGCTAAAGTCCCACTCACTGTGGGACAGTCAGATCCCCTGACATGCTCTACTAAATAACAGTGACACCCTCGCCCATTTATGACACTTGCACATATCCCCACACATTCCAGATTACTGTGCCCATGAAGGGCCGTGGTTTTTAGAAATACACTTTCTGAAAGAGAACTTCACAAGCATTAAATCCCATTGCTTCCCCTCCTTTCAGTTCCCAAACCCTGCACTTTCTCCCACTGAAGTTTGTCCCTTCAAAGTTGCCAATGTACACCTTAAACACATTGGTAATGTTCAGCACTTATCTTACTTGACCTATATTTCTCTGGCTACATTCATGCAGTTTCCCATGCAGACATCTCTTCTGATAGCATCTCTTTAGTGTTGATGCTCCTCAGATCTCAGTCCTACAGTTTCCGCTTTTTATCCCGCGTGCTCCTAGGAGCATCCTTTTCTCTCTCAGCCCTTCTGTGATTAGCTCTAGGCTGATGTTTCCAGCGTTTATATCTTCAGTGCAGACCTCTCATTAGAGATCCATAGAGAATGTTCAGCTGCCTCCTAAAAATCTCCCTTCAGCAGTCGCATGGGGACCTGAAATGCAACACCTATAAAACCAACCTTAACATCTCCCCACCCACCCACCTTTCTCCTGACCCAGGGACCGTATCTTAGTTTAATGGAGTAATAAGTGGAATAAGACACCTATAATCAAGAAGCTGTTGGTTGCCCTTCTGGGTGGGTGGAGATATATGTTCACATGAGAGCACAGTTATCCTTGATCCTCTTAAGTCACTCCAATGATTCTCTTGGTTATTGAAATGTTAGACTAGCAGATACCTAGGCCCCAAGCAAAGACAATGTTACAATCTTCTGGTTCTAGGTGAGTGTGTGTGTGACTGTCTTGGGAAAAGCTGTATTTCCCTAGGGTATTCGGCTAATGAAGAGGCTGGGCAAGGTGAATAAGAAGTCAGGGGAACTGGCCAGGCGCGGTGGCTCAAGCCTGTAATCCCAGCACTTTGGGAGGCCGAGACGGGCGGATCACGAGGTCAGGAGATCGACACCATCCTGGCTAACATGGTGAAACCCCGTCTCTACTAAAAATACAAAAAAATCAAAACTAGCCAGGCATGGTGGCGGGCACCTATAGTCCCAGCTACTCGGGAGGCTGAGGCAGGAGAATGGCGTAAACCCGGGAGGCAGAGCTTGTAGTGAGCCGAGATCCGGCCACTGCATTCCAGCCTGGGCTACAGAGAGAGACTCCGTCTCAAAGAAAAAAAAAAAAGAAAAAAAGAAAAAAAAAAAGTCAGGGGAACTTACAAGGAGATGACTAAGACTCATCTCTTCTTTCCAAGGTAGGTAAAGAAGAACGTAGAGGCGCTGAGCTTGTGGCTCTGACCAAGAATCACTGGCAGACAGTGATCCAAGGACCCTACAGACCTGGATATGAGGTTGGTGGGATGTTGTGATAGAAAATGTCGATGATCCCAGTATCCAGTCGCTGTTGATTTTCAAAGTAACTGAACCTTCCTTCTAAGTTTTAGCTAGGAATGTGGCCACACACACCAACCATATTCCTCCATTCCCTTCCATCTTCACAACAGAGTTCAGGCAAGTTGAATGGAGTGAAGGGAATGTGTGCATGTGTGCATCTGTGTGTGTGCGTGTGTGCATGTGTGCGTGTGTGCATGTGTGTGTGTGTGCATGCATGTGTGCATGCGTGCGTGTGTGTGTGTGCATGCGTGCGCATGTGCACCTCAGCCACAGAACTCTCTGCTCTGGACTTTCCTTTCCCATCTGCTATACAACATGGAGATAGCAGTGGCCTGGCTTCAAATCTGCAAAGTAGAAAAAGCCCCCAGAGCAGAGAATCTTAGCCTAGGTTTCCATGAACTAGTTATGAAAATAATAATTGTTACCTTATTTGTAAGAACTTCTAAAAAAATTATCATTGCCTTTAACTAGGAATGAGGAAAAAAGAAACAATAGCATTAGCAGTACCTCTGATTCACCAACTGAAACGTTAGATGATTTCATATCATATCACAGGAATGAACGAGACTTCAAAATAAGTGTACCGTTTATGCTCATCACCACTTCAAAGTGATGCTGGGCACAAAGTTCCTCCCTTAGATTAGGTTATTTAATGTCGTATTAAAGCAGCTTATGTTACCATATCACAATTTTCAAATATTTTGTTTTTATATTTTTATATTTTGAAAACTATATTCACTTTGTTTCCTTTGTAGCCGTATGTTTTTTGTTTGTTTGTTTGCTTGTTTTTGCTCTTGCCATGTTACTCAGGTTGGAGTGCAGTAGTGCCATCATAGCTCACAGCAACCTCCAACTCCTGGGCTCAACCAATCCTCCCACTTCAGCCTCCAAGTAGCTGGGACCACAAGTGTATGCCACCACACCTGGATACTTTTAAAATTTCTTGTAGAGATGGGATCTCCCTATGTTACCCAGGCTGGTCTTGAACTCCTGGGCTCAAGCCATCTTCTCAAGTTGGCCTTCAAAGTGCTGGGATTATAGGCATATAGGTGAGAGCCACCATGCCTGGCTATCTATATTATTATTTCTTTTTGAGGAGTCTATAGGCTTTAACATGCTGCCAAAAGAGAGCACTACATATGATAAGGGTAAGATCTCTTGCCTAGAGTGTGGTTTAATAATACCATGAGAAGAGCCTAAGTCAATGGCTCCATACAGCAAACTGCTCCACTAGCCTGGACCACTCACTGTGGAACGGCTACATGAAAGATGAATGAAATTCCATATCCTTTAGCACAACCTGTATGTGTCTCTCTGTTTAGCAGTCATGGAACTGATCCTCCCTCAGTGTCTCCAAAAAGAACCGGCCCGGCTGACGCTTTCCTTTGGGATTTCTAATCTTCGGAACTCTGGAAGAATACGTTTCTGGTGTTTTAAGCCACAGGTTTATGGTCATTAGTAATTGCAGCTCTAGCAAACCCATACAGATTTTGCTACTAAGAAGCAGGGTGCTTCTGTAACAAATACCTAAAAACGTGGAAGTGGTTTTGGAATTGGGGGTTGAAGGCTGGAAGAACTTTGAGGCAAATGACAGAAAACGTCTAGGTTGCCTGGACAAGCCTGTTGGGGGAAATATGAATGCTTTCAGTGATTCTGCTGACGTGGAGACCTCAGCAGGGATCTGGGATGGAAATGAGGAAAGTGTTATTGGAAATGCTAGGAAAGGAAATCCTTGTTATAAAGTGGCAGAAACTTGCCTGAGTTGTATTCTGAGGTTGAGTGCAAAGGATAATTTGTAAGCAATGAAGTTGGCTATTTAGCTGAGGGTATTTCAAGGAACATGAAGAAAGTAAGGCTTGGTTTCTTCTTAATCATTTTGGTAAAATATGAGAGGAGAGAGATAATTTGAGGAAAGAATATTGGAGCAAAAAAGGGACCAGGACCTGATGACTTAGGAAGTTCTGAGCCTTTTTGGATAGCAAAGGATACCGTGATGAGGAACTTCACTGTGGACAGAGAAAGGATGTCCTGTAATGAACACCAAGGGAGTGCCCAGAAAACCTTTCACTGAAAAGATTAGACACGTATCATGGATCCAATCTGAGCAGAACCCAGGGAAAGAGATAGGGTTACCCAGGAAGAATTCTGGAGAACTCTTCTGTCTAATGACATAGATTCCCTTGTTATACACAGGAACCCATGAGGATTTTGAGAATGTTAAATCAGTAGAAACACTGCCAACTTTGACCAAAAGGGACAGAGACAAGACAAAATGAGAGAAAGTCATGGGACTTATAAACTTTACAAGCAGGAAACAGGCCAATAGAGCTACTTGACAGCCAACATGCTCTACCCTTTCAGAAAAAGGAAGAATGACTCCAAGGACAGAGCTGTGGTTTTAGAGACTGACTGAGCTACTGCCACCTGCACCCAGAAGCCAGTCACACCACCGCTAAAGGCCCAGGGGCAGGGGCCACCCACAGAGCTGCTGTGGGCCCAGGGTGTGTAGGATCATGCTGCAAAAGATTGTTCTCAAGCCGTAAAACCTAATAGGGTCTGCCGTGCTAGGTTTTGCTTAATTCCAGTGGCCCCTTTATCCCTCCCATTTTTCTCCTTTTTGGAATAAAAGAAAAAGCAATAACAAATGTCTTCTTAGTTTTAAATGGAGAAGATGTAAATACACCAATGTATCTTGGGAGCAGATAACTTGTTTGCTAGATTCACAAGTCCAGAGAAGGAGAGGAATTTCCCCCTAGGATGGATCCTTCTCTAAGTTTGACCTATATCTGATTTAGATGATTAGATTTGGTATCTTTGACCTGATAATACTTTTTAATGAGATTTTAGACTAAGAATAGATTTTAGTCCAATGGGTTAAGATTGTCAGGGATGTTGAGATGAGGTAGATGTCATCTTCTCATGGAGCAGACATGGATTGGAAGTAGACAGTAGGCAGACGGTAGAGGGCTGAATTCATGCCTCTCCAAAAGATATGTCCACTGGGAACTTCAGAATGTAACCTTTTTTTGGATTAAAGAGTTTTGAAGATACAATTAAAGGAAGAATTTCAAGATGAAATTATTTTGGGTTGGGATTGGCCCTAAATCCAATAACTGATGTTCTTATAAGAGAAAGAAGATTCAAGTTTGAGACACATATACACAGCTCCCAAATGCAACCCCTGTCCTGACTCCAGCCCTGCTCAAATAGGTTGTTTTAGAGACAGAAAGTTTCTTCTATTTATTCCAATCAGAGTGATGTCCAGGACTTCATTTCATGATTGGGGAAGAGACTGGACCACAGGCTTGGAACTGCAGCCAGCCATTTGCTCCCAGAAGGGAAGGCAACCTGAGTGTGCAGCCCAGACACAAAAGACAGGCAGAACCAGGAAAAACAGAGGAGCAGAACTGCAGCATGCATGAAATTTCTTTTGAAACTTGAAATACAGGAAGTAGAATCCCTGAATAGACCAATAACAGGTTCTGAAATTGAAGAAGTAATTAATAGCCTACCAACCAAAAAAAGCCCAGGACCAGACAGATTCACAGCTGAATTCTACCAGAGGAACAAAGAGGAACTTGTACCATTCCTTCTGAAACTATTCCAAACAATAGAAAAAGAGGGACTCCTCCCTAACTCATTTTATGAAGCTAGCATCATCCTGATAACCAAAACCTGACAGAGACACAACAAAAAAAGAAAATTTCAGGTCAATATCCCTAATGAACATTGATGCGAAAATCTTCAATAAAATACTGGCAAACCAAATCCAGCAGCATATCAAAAAGCTTGTCTACCCTGACCAATTCGGCTTCATCTCTAGGATGCAAGGTTGGTTCAAAATATGCAAATCAATAAATATTATCCATCACATAAACAGAACCAATGACAAGAACCACGTGATTATCTCAATAGATGCAGAAAAGGCCTTTGATAAAATTAAACACCCCTTCATGCTAAAAACTCTCAATAAACTGGGTATTGATGGAACATATCTCAAAATAATAAGAGCTATTTATGACAAACCCACAGCCAATATCATACTGAATGGGAAAAGCTGGAAGTATTCCATTTGAAAACCGGCACAAGGCAAGGATGCCCTCTCTCACCACTCCTATTCAACATAGTATTGGAAGTTCTGGCCAAGGCAATCAGGCAAGAGAAAGAAAGGCATTCAGATAGAAAAAGAAGAAGTCAAGTTGTCTCTGTTTGCAGATGACATGATTGTGTATTTAGAAAATCCCATCGCCTCAGCCCAAAATCTCCTTAGGCTTATAAGCAACTTCAGCAAAATCTCAGGATACAAAATCTATGTCCAAAATCACAAGCATTCCTATACACCAATAATAGACAATTGGAGAGCCAAATCATGAGTTAACTCCCATTCACAATTGCTTCCAAGAGAATAAAATACCTAGGAATACAACTTACAAGGGATGTGAAGGACCTCTTCGAGGAGAACTACAAACCACTGCTCAAGAAAATAAGAGAGGACATAAACAAATGGAAAAACATTCTATGCTCATGGATAGGAAGAATTAATATTGTGAAAATGGCCATACTGCCCCAAGTAATTTATAAATTCAGTGCTATCCCCATCAAGCTACCATTGACTTTCTTCACAGAATTAGAAAATATTACTTTAAAGTTCATATGGGACCAAAAAAAGAGCCCGTATAGCCAAGACAATCCTAAGCAAAAATGACAAAGCTGGAGACATCATGCTACCTGACTTCAAACTATACTACAAGACTACAGTAACCAAAGCAGCATGGTACTAGTACCAAAATAGATATATAGACCAATGGAAGAGAACAGAGGCCTCAGAAATCACACATACAAGCATCTGATCTTTGATAAACCTGGCAAAAACAAGCAATGGGGAAAGGATTCCCTACTTAATATTTGTTATTGGGAAAACTGGCTAGCCATATGCAGAAAACTGAAACTCGACCCCTTCCTTGCACCTTATACAAAAATTAACTCAAGATGGATTAAAGGCTGAAACATAAGTCCTAAAACCATAAAACCCTAGAAGAAAATGTAGGCAATACAATTCAGGACATAGGCATGGGCAACGACTTCATGACTAAAACACCAAAAGCAATGGCAATAAAAGCCAAAATTGACAAATGAGATCTAATCAAACTAAAGAGCTTCTGCACAGCAAAAGAAAGTATCATCAGGGTGAACAGAATGGGAGACAATTTTTGCAATCTATCCATCTGACAAAGGGCTAATATCCAGAATCTACAAGGAACTTAAATAAATTCATAAGAAAAAAATAACCCCATCGAAAAGTGGGTGAAGGATATGAACAGACACTTCTCAAAAGAAGACATTTATGCAGCCAACAAACATGAAAAAAAGCTTATCATTACTGATCATTAGAGAAATGCAAATCAAAACCCAATGAGATTCCATCTTACACCAGTTAGAATGGTGATCATTAAAAAGTCAGGAAACAACAGATGCTAGAGAGGATATGGAGAAAGAAGAGGTCTTTTACACTGTTGGTGGGAGTGTAAATTACTTCAACCATTGTGGAAGATAGTTTGGCAATTCCTCAAGGATCTCGAACCAGAAATACCATTTGACCCAGCAATCCCATTACTGGGCATATACCCAAAGGATTATAAATCATTCTGCTATAAAGACACATGCACATTTATGTTTGTTGCAGCACTATCCACAATAGCAAAGACTTGGAACCAACCCAAATGCCTATCAGTGATAGACTGGATAAAGAAAATGTGGCACATATACACCATGGAATACTATGCAGCCATTAAAAAGTATGAGTTCATGTCCTTTGCATGGATATGGATGAACCTGTAAACCATCATTCTCAGCAAACTAACACAGGAACAGAAAACCAAACACTACCTGTTCTCACTCATAAGTGGATGGAAGTTGAACAATGAGACCACATGGACACAAGGAGTGGAACATCACACACGGGTGCCTGTCGGGGGTTGGGGGACTACAGGAGGTATAGCATTAGGAGAAATATCTAATGTAGATGACGGGCTAATGGGTGTGGCAAACCACCATGGTACGTGTACACCTATGTAGCAAACCTGCATATTCTGCACATATATCTGAGAACTTAAAGTATATTTTAAAAAGAAAACAGAAACCTAAAATACTCTGACTTTTCATTTATGTGTCAATAACTTTACTTTTTAGCTTGAGCCAATTCCAGTTGCGACTTACAGGTTACATTTTTGTTACACTGTCACATTTGCTAATACAATTGATTTATAAGATTTAATTTACAGAAAGCACAATATATTTTAAACCATGCATTTGCATCACATATTTCTGAGTGTATATGCTGTGAGAGCCTTGGTAATTTTATCTGAGAACTGCATATTATTCAGAACCACTAAGATCATATCCTTCAATCCCTCATTTCGTAAGTGAGAAACTGAGGCCATCAAAAACAATTGAAATTGTTCAGCTTAATAGATGTAGGTAATGACGTAGTTAAGCTAAAAAAATTAGTTCATTTTGACACAAAATCACTTCTGCCAGCACAGGACATGTTTCATTATGTTCCATGAACTGTGAAATTCTTATTGCAAGTAACCAAGCTAAGCCAGCTAAGAGAGGTTTGTGAATGTGAGAAGTCTTCTCTCACACCTGGAGTGGAAATTGAGAACATTCCATGAAAGATTGCAGAATCCATTTCAGGCCTTGGAAGGACTTCCACCCGCCTCACAGAGCAACAGCTACCAACACCAAATGAAAGCACAGGAAGAAAAAGAAGCAAAGTAGCTGCTGCTGTCCCACCTTCATTGATTGATTTATCTGACAAGTGCTGCGTGTTACTTTATTCCAGGCCCTTTGCTAGTTCTTGGTGATAAATGATGAACGGAACCCAGGCTCTGCCCTTATGGAATCCAGCAGGAAGAGAGTTCAGCAGAGATAGTTGTAACACAGCTGGAGGGGGAATTCCTAGGGAGGAACTGGGGTCAGAGAAGGCTTCCTCAGACTTCAGAGCAAGGAGGATTTAGCAGGTGGGAGTAGGAGGACAGCATTTCAGACCAAGAGTAGAGCATAAGCAAAGGTTTGTGATTGGGAGAAACAGGGAAAATCTGTGTCATTCACGTGGCTGAGAGATGAAGTGCAGGGAATTCCGAGCCCCCAAGAGAGAACCCCAAGACACCAGCAGAGGTAGAAGCTCACAGGAATCTCCACAGAACGTAAACACCTCCCCATGAAATAATAAAATGAGGCCTTAGTTGCAGAAAAGGATTGAGTATCCAGCTGTTATCTGGATAGAGACTTAGCAATGTAAAAAGTCATTTTCAAAGCAAGTGAATTTTATAACTTTTAAAGGCCATATGCCTACAGCATTAGAAATCATATGTTTTGGATTTTTGCTTATAGAAGTGTGACAGGTGGCTTTCCTTTCACACATTCTAAGGCATTTTCAGGTTTAGAAAACTGGAATGCATAATTGAACAAAAGTCCTGTAAATAAACATTTATTTTTCTGTGTCTTTGCAGAAACTAAAAATTCCTCTCTTTAAAATGTTACCGCAACATGGTTTATCTTTCTGCAAAGAGATACCTAGATCACTTGAGTGATCTTTTTATTTTTGAGCGATATTTTGTTTCTGATACAGCCTAGTCTCATTTGTTTTAATAACGTATTTTTTTCTTACTGTATACATAGGTTTGTCTAATTACATCCTGGGTACTCTTGAAGTACTTTGAGCAAAAAGAGCAGATGTCAATGTTTCCCAGCTTTCTGTAAATTCTTTTAACATACATAATCCCCCACTCAATTGTAATTTTTTTCTAATTAAGAAATATTTGTTGGATGCATCTGTTCTATGTTAAACTATGTGTGCCTCATATATGGACTCTGGACTCCTTAGAATACTGTTTATAGTATTGGTGGTTAACCCATCACTTCCCACACTCCAGACATCCTAATGATGGTCAGTTTGTCAGGAAAGCAGGAGCCAAGGAGGGACAGTGTAATGCCTTTTTGGTTCAGTTCCATTCTGAGACTAGCAAAGCACATGCCTTGCCGGTCATGACCCATATTCATGGGATGTTTGTATTACAGGAAACAGCCTAAAGGTACCTACAAGGGCACACTCCTACAACAGCAGAGAGTCCAGATGTCCCAATACCCATAACGATATATGTTTTGAAGATAATAATAGCTATGCTTGGATGTACTCACACACTAGATGGTCAAGGCTAGTTTTCTTTAAATCACTACAGCAATAAATTTGTCATGATGCCTGCTCACCTGCACGTAGATACAGCTTAGCTTAGTCTTTGCATAGACTAGACCTCTATATAACGAAAACTTAAAACAAAGCCTGTTGGTTTTTCCTCTTGCTTTCCAAGGGTGCCCTACTCTATAATAAAATAACTTTTAATAAACCCGCTTTTTTCACTGCACTTTGTGAATCACCCTGTATTCCTTCCTTCATGAGATCCAAGAATCTTCCTTGGATCTGACAAATCCAGTAACAAATCTATTCCAAAACCTGCCGTGCTCTCTTAAATCTCTTTTTTTTTTGGCCGGGGGCGGGGGGAGATTTGGTCAGAACATTGTAATTTCTGTGGACTTTTATTTGTTCTTCTAGCCAGTTTCAGGAGTTCCCAGATTCTCAAAGTAGCAAGGCAACAGGAAGCTTGCATTTAACCACATCTATACATTGCATTCAATTTTTAAAACACACACAGGGTGTTACAGTTCTGTGATGCCTTTAATTGTTCCTTATAGTCACACAACTGAAACTTAGTGTAGAGTAAAATGAGCTCATTGTTCATAAAACAGCTCAAAAACTGAGTGAACATGGTGCTCTCACTTAAAATGGAATGCTCTATTTTATTTATTTTTTGTCATCTTTATTGAGGTGTGATTTAGATACAACAAAAAGGAAAAATTTTAAGTGTGTGCTGGCAAGAGCATCGTCATTGTCCATAAAAGTCATCCCAGGGTTCCTCCAACCCTACTCACTCATCTTTCTATCACAGTTGCTGAGTTCAGCTGCTCCACAACTTCACATAAATGGATGCACACTGTGGCATTTTTTTTATTTCTGGCTTCCTTTGCTCAGTATGTTTTTGAGAGTCATCCATGTTGCGTGTTAGTCCTTTCTCATGGCTAAGTAGCTCTCAGTTATATGAATATGCCGCAATTTTTAAATTCATTTGCTTGTACCTGAACCATTAAGTTGTTTTTAATTTGGGGTTATGTACAAGTCTTGCCACGTACAAGGCTTTTTCTAGAAATATGTTTTATTTTTTCCAGTAAGTATCCATGTATGGAATTGCTTGGCCATAATTTTAAATTCACCAACAGCAGCATATGAGGTATGCAGTGGCTATGCATTTTCACTAAAAGCATTGTTAGCCTTTTAATTTTAGATATTATATTTGTTATAAACTGGTATCTCATTCATTATGGTTTTAATTTGCAGTTTTCTGATCACCAATGATGTTGAACGTCTTCTAATATATTTGTTGACCATTCTCTTGTGAAGTAGTACCTACTTAAGTCCTTTCGACTCGTTTGTCTTATTAATTCTTATTGTAAAAATCATTTGTATATGCTAGATAAATATATATTTTTCCTCCATGTCTGTGGTTTCTAATTTTATTTCCTTAATGCTGTCTTTAGAAGGGCAGATGGTTTTACTTTTTATGATGTTTAGTTTATCCTTTCTAAAAAAATGTATGTTTTATGCTTTTTGTGTTCCATCTATGTTTTAAGAAGTATTATAATTTTAGCTGTCACAATAAGGTCTCTCTAATCCACTTCAAATAAATTTCATAGTGTGAGATAGAGGTTGCTTTTCTTTTTCATACAAGTATTAAGACACCCTTTGTTGAATAATTTATCTTTTTCCATTGAAATGTATTTGTGTCATTGTAAAAAATTCATTGACCATATTTGTATGGGTCTATTTCCGACTCTTTTTTTTTTGTCTGTTCCACAGATCTATATGTTTAAATTTACACCAACTCTGACATATCTTGGCTATTGTTGCTTTATAGTAAGTTTGGAAATAATATGGTGTAACTCTTTCAACTTCATTTTTCAAAATTATTTTTGCTTTTCTAGATTCTTTGATATCCACTTACATTTTAGAATGAGCTTATTAGTTTCTGTGGCAGAAATATCTGTCAGGATATGGATTAAAATGCATTTACTATAAATAAATTTGGTAAGAATTGACATCTTATTGATACCATTGCCATACTGTATATTTGTATTTGGATTGTCCTTTGTTTCCCTCAACATTATATTTTTCATCATAGATGTTCTCCATAATTTTGTTAATTATATTTATTGGTATTTTATGGCATTTATGCCATTTAAAATTATATTTTCTAATTGTTTGAATATATTTAGAATTCTAATTTATTTTTCAAAGCCACCTAAATCCTTGCTAAATTTATTAGTTAATTTTAGTACATCAATTTTTGATTACTTAGGATTTTATATAGGAACAACTATATAATCTATAAAAAGAGGCTATTTTAGTTCTTCATTTTAAATCTTTCTTATTTGTCTTGCTTTCTTGCACTGGCTAGGATCTCCAGTAAAGTATTGGCTACAAGTATGTAGAGCAGACTTACTTTCCTTTTTTCTTTTTTTGATCTTAGAAGAAACGCATTTAGTCATTCACATTAAGTATTTTGTCAGCTATAGTTTTTTTTTTTTTTTTTTAACATGTCCTTAATCAGGTTAAGACAGTTTCATTGTGTTTTTGAGAGTTTTTCATGGATAGATGCATTATTTAGTCAAATGCACTTTTTGCATCTATATGGTGATTATATATTTTCTTCTTATTCTGTTCTGTGGTGAATTACATTGATTGATTTTTGACTATTGAACCAGCTTTGCATTCCCAGGATAAAACCTACTTGCTTGTGGTGTATTTTACTTTAAAATATTGTTTTATTTAATATCTTAATATTTTGATGATGTTTTTATATTATTTCAATCTTCAAGTATATTCTTTTGATATCTTGTGTCAGGTTTTGGTATCAAGGTTATTTGCTCCTATGAAATGAGTTAGGGAACATTTTGTCCTCTTTTATGTTTTTTTTAAAAAAGCTTCTGGAATTGTTATTATTTCTACATAAAATATGTTATGAATTTAATAATGAACCTAGCTTATCCTGGTGTTTCCCTTGTCAAAGACTTTATTATCAATTCTATTTTATAGTAAGAATAGTTGTGTAAGAATAGCTGTTTTTATACTATATTTATATTATACAGTATAAATACAGAGAGAATAGCTGACTTTAGCTATGTTTATAAATATAGCTATTCTTATACAGCTATTTTCTCTCTTTCTCTGAATAATCTTACTAGAGTTCTGACAATTTAATCTCAAAGAAACTATTTCTGCTTTGTTAATTTGTCATTGTTTTTGTTTTATTTCATTAAGTTTCAGAAAACCTTTCTTTTTCTACATGTTGCTATTTAAAATAATGGATTTCCTTGTGAGAAATACTTCAGGTGAGTATCACAAGTACTACTCTACTGTGTTTTCACCTTTATTCAGTTCGAAATACATCCTAATTTCTCTTGTGATTTTCTATTTGAAGCATGGATGATTTTGAAATGTGCTATTTTATTTCTAAGTAAATGGAATTCCTCTAGAGTTCTTATTGTGTTTGATTTAAATTGAAAAGAACATGCCAATCCCAGTTACTGGAGGCTATCTTTTCTTTTTTTTTTTTTTTTTTTCTTTTTTAACAATACAAAACTCATTTATTAATGCACCCCAAAATATCACTAGATTACATTTTATTTATTTATTTATTTTTTTTTTTTTTAAATTTATTTATTATTATTATACTTTAAGTTGTAGGGTACATGTGCATAACGTGCAGGTTTGTTACATATGTATACTTGTGCCATGTTGGTGTGCTGCACCCATCAACTCGTCATTTACATCAGGTATAACTCCCAATGCAATCCCTCCCCCCGCCCCCCTCCCCATGATAGGCCCCGGTGTAGGAAGGGGAACATCACACACCGAGGCTATCTTTTCTAGTAAGACTTCTACAACTTTCCAATATATTTTTCCTTTTTTCATAGAATGTTTGGAAATGTGTTGTTACATGGCCAAATATTTAGGGGTTTCCTAGAAATATTACTAGTTTCTATAGAAAAATCTTGTTGATCAAACTAAACAGGATCATCTCATTATGGCATTTCATAGCCTCTAGAGCAAAATACATATATTGAAATATAGAAGATATTTTACTCTTAAAGAATTCTATTATATGTATAAGAGCTGCTGGTTGTTTTTTTTTTTTTTTGAGACAGATTCTCGCTCTGTCGCCAAGCTGGAGTGCAGTGGCGTGATCAGTCTCAACTCACTGCAACCTCCACCCTCCAAGTTCAAGCAATTCTCATGCCTCAGCCTCCCGAGTAGCTGGGATTAAAGGCACCTGCCACTACACCCAGCTAATTTTTGTATTTTTAGTAGAGACAGGGTTTCGCCCTATTGGCCAGGCTGGTCTCGAACCTCAAGTGATCTTCCCACCTTGGCCTCCCAAAGTGCTGGGATTTCGGGCGTGAGCCACCCTGCCCCGCCCAAGACCTGCTGTTAACACCAGAGATCTAGGATACCTTGGGTCTATTTTCAAAGGTCCAAGTTTTGGCTACGGCATCCTCTATTGCAAAAACACTGGGTGTAAGGTAGTACAAAAAAGGTTTGGTTAACAAAATATAAATAAAATATAATAAAATAAAATATAATCCACCATTTCTGAAATGGCTGCTCAATACCTTCTGAAGTCTTTCTTGAACCACAGGAGACCACAGGGCTCCTTGTTCACTCTGACATCTTCACAGCAACAGTGCTCAGTTTGGAGACTGAACTGTGGGAGGCACAGTAAATAGAGCACAGTTGACTGTGGGCTGAGCTTCCTCACTGTTGAGATGACTGTGCTAGTCTCCAGGGCACAGACGCATTCACTGTCCCAGGAATAAGCTCTTAAGATGGGCCATGCTGCCTCCTACCTGCCTTCACTGCCCTCAATAGATGCCACCCTACCGACTCTTCTCAGCATTTTTATCATCCTAGACACATCTATTATGGCATGTACTGCATTATTTTCCTGCGCATTTTACTAATTTTTGCTTTTCTGGATTATGATAGTGACTCAAAGTATAAATTGAATTTATTTATTTAATAAGAGTAGAAGAACTGTGAATAGGATATGGACATTATTAACATTAATGAAATGGGCAGAGAAGAAGATAGTAAATAAAAATTTGAACATTTTTCCAAGACATACAATAAGTAAGAGTTATTATGTAAAGAGAAGAGAGTGTCATTAAATACTCAACATTGTCAAATGAGTCAGAGAAATCAATTGTATGAAGAGTGACACATGACTTTTTTTACTTGGCAATTAGAAGATCATGGATTAATTTTCCATGTACATATTCATATTCAATAAAATACAAAGCACAGAAGCTGATGTATAAAGCATTAAGCTATATAAGACAGTAAATAACAGAACTGATTAGAAAAAATATGACACATACTTAAGATGAAAAATTATAAATGCATTAAACTGAGAATTGTGACAAATTTGCTGAAAAATCAATTTAAATGTTGTTCAATCGCTGCTATGTATCTTGAAAGTGGTATAGTGTATTCTTGCTATTTTACTTTATACATTTTTCATGTTTTTCAAAACACCATTCTTGTTAATGTATTAAGTTCTGAACGTCATTTCTTCTTTGTTACATCTCTTAATGATAAAGATAATTTTGGCATATTAGTAAACACTGGAAGTGTGTTAAGACTTATATTAGATAAGTATAACTTACGTTTTTCTCCAAAACAATTTTGGTCTGTACCATATTTGTACATAGACATTATTTTTCATTCTCCTCTTATTTATTTATGGCCAAATATTCTCTACTATTTTTAATTACTGGTGACTCAGGGAAGGATAATTTCTAGGCTTATGCCCCCAAAACAGATGCCTATGTTAAAAGAGCTATTTTACTTCCATCAGAAGGTCAGCATTACCTGCTGAAGATGAAATTTATTCCACCTTTTGTAGAAGTTTGATCACATTATCATAACTCAATGACAAATACCACAGTATGATTATTTGTACTTGAAATTATAAACGTGTAAATCCTTACAGTATTCTATAATTGAAACACTATTCAAAATAATTTTCCATTTAAGTAATCTAAGTTGTGTGTTTTTATAGTAGATTCAAAAGTCTATGAAATTTTAACCATGCCCTCATGTCCCTGAGTATTAGAATGTCTAGTGCATTAGTATGTTAGTGTATTGGTATCCTTGTTGCTAATCCAGACTGCCCTTCCTTATTTTACTGTGTCATTGCTGTTCTATTTGCACAGTGCTGGTGCTACTTGGCATGTTGAGCGTTGACAAGAAAATGACACAAAGCAACTTGCCAGCCATAACTTTACACTTAGTTCCATATATATTTGGAGTTAGCCAATGGTATTTCAGCTAACACGTATTTTATAGGATGCCTTCGATCATAAGCCACTGCTTTTATTTTTTGTTCCTCTTGCCATGTTACATATATGGCTGATGACATTTTCCTCCTTGTGGTAGATAAAGAAAAAGTACATGAAAAATCATTTCCAGACTGTGGTCTCACAGTGGCTTGTGGAGCGAGCATATAAATAAGGTACTGTGGATAATAAGCATGCTGTTTTAGTATTTTTTAAATCTGCCTTTTAAAATGCATTTTAGAAGGAATATATCAAGCATACATCAAATTTATGTAAGTGCTGTTGGCAGAAACATTACATATTTCCCCCTTTCAAATTGAAATTTTGAAACATTAAAACATGGTATTTATGTCATAAAGTGAAATGTCTCTCTAACTCTATCCAAATATGTATATCTCAGGTTTTCTATATTTATATAAAAAATAGTGTTTCTCTTAACATTTTGCTAGTTTTCTCTCGTCATTAATTATATAAAAAGATCTAATTTAACATTTGCCAATGCTTTATTCACAAGTGTGCTTTGTTGAAGAAGTAGATGATTTAAATATTTTTATGATTTTATTTGGTCCAAACAGGTTTAGACCACCATTTACCCAAATAGATTTGCTTTTTAAAACTCAAATGCCAAAAAAATTGTATTTTTAATATCAACATTTTGGAGGTTAGGGAAAGTTACTATTATATTGATATTGTTATAAATTGCAAATTTTTCAGCAGTCATTTTGAAAACCAGGATTTATTCAGACAACAAGTAGTAAATTTATTTGAGATGATTATTTATATGTGTATAAATAATACACTTTTTTTATTGTAAAATAATACAATATTTTTTATTGTACAATATTTCATTGTTTTATAATACAATATTTTATTATTGTATTTTACAATAAATATATTGTGATATTTTAATATATTGTAAAATATTACAATATTTTATTATTTTATAATACAATATTTTATTATTGTAAAATAATAAAATAATGAATCTACTAATAATACACTTATATGTGTATAAATAATACACATAAAAGATCTCTATTTGTTAAAACCTGAGGTACTGATTCTTATGAAGATAAGAATCAATAACTCAGAAATAGCCAAATAACATTTGAAGGGAATTTTTGACCTGCCAGTGGGACCTCACATAATGTTAATTTTGGTTATATACTAAAATAATGACAGCAATGATAGCTAACATTTCATGAGTAATTATACCCACAAGGCACTGTAAGTTATGCCTTATATATATATATATATATATATATATATATAATCTCATTTAATCCTCACAACCAACTTATGAGGTAAATAATACTATTAACATTTGAAATAAGATAAAACTGAGGCTTTACAGATATTACAGATATCGTCCACTGTCATTCCACCAGGAAGTATCAGAAGGAATTCTCTAACTCCATAACCTGTGGTCTTAGTCACTGTCCTACACAGTTAATGGTAAACAGAGGGGTGGGGTTCCAAGACTATGGTACCTGCATGGATCCTAGAGGCTGGAAATAAATATATTTGCCTGGACAAAACTAACAACACGCCAGCCTGTAGTTGTTATTGTAATGCTTTTCAATTTCAAATCAGGATATGAGGTCTGACAGGTATGAGTAGCTAAGGGAGAAGGCTGGACAGAATTTCTGATACCCTGGCTGTCTTACACATTTTGGGAATAATGATTGTTGTAACTGTAGGTTAAATGTGCTGAATTACAACGAACCAGTCACAACATTGCCTTTTCCAAATCATTCATGAAAGGAGTGATGTTAGGTCAGATCGCACGCATTTCTTCAGGCCATTCCTAGAATATTGTCCTTATGAAATTCCAATGTTGTATTTAAGAATACATTAAAGAAAAAGAGAGAGCTACCAATAAACTGATGAAGGAGAACACATTTTGCTGGTGTTATCTGGACATTAAGCTAAACAGGATGCAGGCAATTGTATTTAAAGTCATAAGACATATACTTTTTGAAATCTAAGCAAAGGCTATATAAATATAATTACTTTCCCTAAACTACTTCTTTTCTTTCTAACTGTAGTAAGCAATTACCTCTCCAAATAATATTTACGGAATCCATTTCAATAAGAAACAAGGAAAAAAGTTGAAGATTAATTTTTTTAGCCATACTTAACCTCTCAGTCACATTTTAAAATGTCTTCACTGTTCCAAAATGTGGCACATATGCACTTGGAAATAGAAACTGAAGTTTGACTTGTGAATACGGTCCATATATTAAAAAATAAAGTCAGAAAAGGCATTTATTGAGCTGTGTCATTAACTTATTGTGAAGTATAGAGTGTAGACAAATGACTGCTAATGGAGTTGTCTACCTGTTTAATGGGACTTCAGCTTGGTCTGAAAAGAATGATCAGTGTTTGAATGTTGAATTTTCACACAGGAGAGATGAATGCAGTGGCTTTCCAGGGGCTGTTAATATGTGGAGTGGAGAAGCAGTCTAGGAATGAACCTCTCACCAGAGAAGAGAGAACAAAGGTGTATAACTGTTCATCAACATCAGAGCTGGAAGTTTTTGGTAAGATATTACTTATTGGTTATCTTCCAGACCCATTTCCATTACCTATTGGCTTTGTATGAATGTCTGAATGATGCCACATGAGATGCTCAGAATTTTGGACTGAAAAACCTGCTGATCAGCCAGATACATCCAGCGATCACTGGATTTTCTAAATAATTTCTGTTGTTCACTCTTCATTTCGCTACCTGGCAGTCTCAGCAACCACCAACTCAAAGAGGAAGAAGATGTTCATTCTCATAATACCTTTGTCACTTCTCTAGGAAGCTGATCTTGAATATCCTCACCTGCACAGAATTAGATCATATGACCCACTTAACCACTTTTAAGGCCAGACAATCCCCCAAAAGAAGGGTCTGGGAACCATACTCTCCAGCTACTTCTGACTAGGGCAGTAAGACACACTAGCAGCTCGGTTTCACGTCAAGTGACGTGGGCGGCTTTCTTCTGAAGCTTGATTTCACGGTGTGCCAGAATGCCTGTGTGGAACTCTAGTTTCAGAAGCTAAGCTAAGTGGTACTTGGGAAAATCCCAGGTGTGATGAGATTCTAAATACCAGGGGCAGTGAACCATGTGGTAGAGCTGGATAGGGAAAATACTGTCATTCGCAGAGTGAGCACACAAACATTACCTTGAGTATATCTTCAGTCTCAGGGGCTTGCTTCCTCATGGTTTTTCTATAGTGTGTTTTGTTATAGAAATACCTGCACATGAACTAAACATGTGTTTAGGGAGGACTTCTGCTCTCTCCACTGCCCCGAGGGCATGTTGTTGGATAGGTGATCCCTAGTAAATCCTGCTGTGGAAGAATATTAGAACATATTTCATGGATACCGAAAGATAGTGATGCTCCCACAACATTATGTGAACACGTTCCTCATGGATAAGAAAGGGAATAGGGAAAGAACAAAGGATGGGGGGCAGGGGCCCTGAATGGAGGCTGAACTTTCAACTACTAAGGCTGAAATCCTGAATTCATCATTTACATAAGAACAACTAACAGTTAAGTAAGAAATTATCAAGCTATCCTTTTGTTAGCAAGGTTCTTTACTGCTATCAAAAGATACAGATGCATGTAAGAAACTTGAGATTAAGGAGAAATAAGGTCACATTTTTGCAGATCTGAGTTAGAGCTCTGAATTTTGTTTCCCATTAAATATTGCATTTGACTGACTCTGTTCATGTGTGGGTGAAGTATCACATACTTCTGTATGCGTATTTATATTTTTTTGTTCTTTTTCAACTTCTGAAAATATTTCATTATGGCTTTTCAAATAATTCTCCAATATTTATTGTGAGCCTATTATGTACAGTAAAATACAATCATTAAGAAACTTACAGTTCAGTTGAGGGGTCAGAACTTACGTGTATATAATCATACTACAATGTAATATAAATGCTAAATTTGTGACATAGACTAATAATGCTGTAGTATTTTAGTTGAGAGTTAATTGCAAATTGCTTGGGATGTCTAGAATAAAAAAATCTTGGAGCTGATGGGATGCATGGCATATGATACACTGTCAATAATAATAATCATTGTTAATGGTAAAAAATATATATATGTGTGTGTGAATGTGTGTAATTTGGCTCCATAGACTTGCATCGAGAGGAGAAGGAGATGTGAATGGGGGGAAACATCAGAATGATGACTCCTACAGTTGTTGGAGCAATTAAGATATTAGGAGGAATATTTCATTGTTATAATGTAAAGGGGGTAGGGAATTGAAGAGCTCTGCTTACTATCATGATGGATTATATGCATGCAGCAGAAAAGGAAAGAAGTACTGCTGACAGGAAGACCTAGGGTCTTCCTTAGCCAGAGGTCTCTATAGACACGTCATCAACAGTAATGGCAACAGCAGTGTATCATCGTGACAATGTGCTTAATCAGGGCTCAGGTGTTGAAGATGCGGATTTGGGAGGGCCTCTTGTTGGGGTGCTTAAGCCATCCTGGTTTCAGTCAGGTCAGGTCCACTCATCTAATACTGGCCTGAGGCCCAAGACCAAGATACAAGGACTGAGGCTGATAAGTGATTTGAAGCAGTGCCTGATATTCATGCAAGAAGCTAGAAATGTCAGTTGCTGCTTGAGGTAAACATTTGTTTTCCAGGGTAAATGTTACAGCTTCTGCTTCTCATAACAGTGTCATTCAAGCGTGTGTCTAAAGGACAGCAAGACATCATGGAAATAGCTTTCATTCCTAATCCATAGTTGTGTTAAACTATAGAACCATTTAATCCTCCAGCTCATTGTGATCATCAAAACAGAAGCTGCAAAATATTTCCTTCATTATAAAAATAAAACCAAGTGCTGCTCTCTGCTTCAGATTCCTTTTGAATACTAATGCATAAAAACCAAGATTAAATTAATCTCAGCTGTCTCAGTCACACTTGGCTAATGAATCATAAAATAGTTTCATCTTCGTATGACAAGTTGCCCTTGATGGCAAATTAAAATCTTAATAAGGGTTTTTAAAATACACATGCATATATACATGCACAATCTCTTTCATTAGAGCTCAATGTCAAAATACAAATTCTTTTGCTTTGCATTTCAGATATTGTAAACTTTAGAGAACATCTTCTGGATCTTTTTATCTGGCGGCTTCAAATTATCTGTATACAAATGCCTTTAACTTAACCTTCGAAATAATTGTTTTGGAAATCTTGCTAGAGTTACTGGATAGTGGTTTGTTTCTAAAAATTATATATATGTCATTTATTAACTGCTTACTTAAATAATGCAAAAATGAATGGTATAATTTTCTACCTCCCGTGCTTCCCCAATAACGGTGGCTTCTTTGGGGCCGTGATGTAACAGAGATGTCAGAGACCAGTTACAGAGGCAGATTGCTGCAGTGCTAGGGAGGAGAAAATTTTGGAAAAGGAGATGAAACAAATAACAAAAGCAGTAACAGCAAATTAAACTTTAGCTTGAATTTTATATAGCATATACTGGTAAAAATATTGTTTCAAATAACAGTGGCTGTGTGGAACAGTGCTTCTCAGACTTTCATATGCATGCACACTGCCTGGAAATCTTGCTAAGTATAGATTCTTACTCAGGAGATCTCGAGTGGAGACGAGTGCATTTCTAACCAGCTACCTGTGATGCTGATGTGGCTGATCCGCGGGAAACACTTTGACAAGCAAGGCACAGCATAACGTACATGTAAATAGAATAGTTTGCTTTGTTTGAAGATATAAATCCAATTTTAGAAAAAGATGTATCTAGGCAGATAGTTATAGTTTTTCTAAATACGGTGAATTAGCCGGCTAACTTCAAATACCTTTTTCTGCCTACCTGTGAATTCGCTTTCTTGGAATTCTCAACATTGGCTTAATCTCATATGAGATTTGATTCAGCAGGGATTCCTAATGCGAGTATTAGTTTAGATGTTTTTTATAAAGAAAAATGGAAAAATGGCAAAATATAAATTAAGAAGACAAGCATAATTTTAAAATTATTATTACTTTTGTATTTGATTTGTTGGCTGGAAAAGGGTATGGCATTTTATATTTCTGAAAGAGGATTTAAAACAAGATTTAGAATATTACATCTAATTCTAACAATTTACTAATCATCAATAATTCTTACTTTAAGCACCAAATCTGATGCTCACTGGAACAAGTATGTATTCAATTGTAATAATGTTTATGCCAGGTTAAAACTCCAATCCAAATGCCAAGACATTTAGAAAACTAAATTCTTAGATGTTATCTCAGGACTTTTTTTTTTTCTCTTTTTCCAAAGAGAGAATAATGTTATTGACGCACTGACCTTTCTCCCAGATTCTAAACTCAAATGATTGTTTAAAAAGCAAAACTCTTACAGTCAAACTGCATACTTACTGTTTGAATGCTTCATAGCAAATCTCCTTAATAGATTTATTAGAATAAAATGTTTGTTGCACATCCATTCTATTATCCTTTTTTGTAGAATGCAGAGCCTAGGTACACTGAGACATCCAAGACTGCTGCCGGTTCAAGAAAAACCGAATATAAGGAACAGGAGTCAGTTAGGGGCTTCTTTTACAGATGAGTCATATAAAACCATATGGGAAGGACCCAAGGAAGATTTACCCATTGTTAAATTTAAATTCATCTGAGTTATTGGAATTTAATTTTAGAACCATATACTTGGATTATGATATTTTTGCCTAATGTGACAATACTAAGTGATAGGACTCAAACAAAAGATTCCTAACAACATTCATATGCTACTCTATCATTCAAAAACGATGAATTAGTTACTTTTAATGTTACACACATTTGCAATTTGTTTTTATTGCAAAATATTTTCATATATCAAGTGTCAAATGACTAACACCTAAAACAAAATAAATTTTTACACATTTAAAAATTATAGGCATTAGATATTTTAAAATAAACTTTTTATTTTAGAGTGGCTTTAGGTTTATAGAAAAATTATAACAATTAGAGGGTTTCCATATATCCCCCACTGGTTCCTCTTTCTATCATTAGCATCCGATCTTAGCGTGGTGCATGTGTCACAATTAATAAAACAATATCAACATATTATTCCCTAAAGCCCCTAATTTATTTAGATTTCCTTGTTTTTTACCTATTTATGTGTTTATTTTTTCTGTTCCAGGATCCCAACCCATCCAGGACACCATGTTAGTTACAGTTATCGTGTCTTTTTAGGCTTCTGGCTGTGACAGCTTCTCAGACTTTGTTTCTAATGACCTTGATGGTTTCAAGGAGTACTGGTTAGACGTTTTGCAAAATGTGCCTAAACTTGAATTTGTCTGCTGTTTTCTTTTTTCTCATTATTAGACTGAGGTTGTGGTTGTTGGGAGTAGGATTATAGAGGTAAAATGCCATTTCCATCACATCAGTACCGGCTGTTTGCTGTTGGTGCTAACATATCACTGTTGATGTTAGCCTTGAACACCTGGTAAGATAGGATTTTTCAGGGGTTTCCATGACAAAGTGTCCCTCTTTGTCCACTTTTCCACTCTGTATTCTTAGAAAGGGAAGTCACGGCCAGGTGCAGTGGCTCACGCCTGTAACCCCAGCACTTTGGGAGGCCGAGGTGGGCGGATCATGAGGTCAGGAGATCGAGACCATCCTGGCCAACACGGTGAAACCCCATCTCTACTAAAAATACAAAAAATTAGCCGGGCATGCTGGCGGGTGCCTATAGTCCCAGCTACAGCTTGGGTGACAGAGCAAGACTCCGTCTCAAAAAAAAAAACAAAGAAAGGGAAGTAGGGAAGTCACTACGTAGCCATTGCCACACTTAAGAAGTAGGGAGTCCTGTTCCAACTTTCTGATGGCAGAATATCTACAATAATTATTAGGAATTATTTTGCATGAGAGAGATGTCTATTATGCTTGTTAATTGTTAATATTTATTTGTTAATTCATTCAGCTGTTTATACAGTATGGACTCATAAATATTTATTTTATATTTTGGGTTATGATCCAATAGTGTGTGCTTTATTTACATTGCTCATTAAAGTTATTCCATCTCTGGCCATTGGGAGCCCTTTCAGTTGCCTCCTGTGTTCTTCTGACATACTCATCTCATTGTGGGTTTGTTGTTCTTTTGTTTGATTTTAAACTTTCTGACCTTCTGGCACTACAGTGATGCTAGGGCTTATCTTGTAAATTACCTGGACCAGTCCTGGACTCAGACATTTCTTCAGTAAGTCCTGGTTCCTTCTACTGGAAGATAGTATTAGAAACCAAGATCTAGGTCCTAGGTATGCATGCTGCTATTGGTGAGTCGTTGCTTCTAGGCCCTCTCAGTTGACACAGCACAGAAATACATGTGTGTACACTATCCCATGTATGTATGTATGTCTGTAAATGTAATATTTAATATATAAACATGTGTTTACCAAAACTGTATTAATAACATTAAGTTGTGTGCGAGTTCATACTGAGGCCTCCACCTCAACTCATAAGGATCATTGTAGCTGCTTCCTCTTCACTATCTATAACTTTCAACTCCCGAAATGAACACCTGGGTGGTAGCAGCTACCATTGATATACTTAACTGCTCAATTTAAGTTTACATGCATAGCGGTTTCCCCAGCGGGAATCAACTTGATCAGCCAGACTGCAGGACTTAGGGGCAGTCCCTTACAGACAACTGTCATTTCAAGAATTACTCAGATCAGCACCTCTTTCCTCCATCCCCTTCAGGGAGGTGGTTTTATGCATTTTTAATATAGTTAAGTTAGACTTTTTAGTGACATATATTCCATGCTGGGCTCTCCGGACCTCCTGATTTATTTTAAACTTGCATACAGTAAGGTTTACTCTTTGAGCTGTAATTTTCTGTGGATTTTGACAAAGACATGGTGTCATGTACTTATCATTACAGTTCCGGAAAGTTTCACTGCCCTGAAAATCCCCATGCACTTTGTCTACTCTTTTCTTCTCTACCTCTGCCCTCTTTCTGACCACGTTTTATCTTTTTACAATCTCTATAGTTTTGCCTTTTCCAGGATGTCATAGAAATGGAATGGTACACTATGCAGTCTTTTCAGACTGGCATCTCTCACTTGGCAAGAGGCACTGAAGATTCACCCAAGTCTGTGTAAGCCTCCGTGACTCATTCCTTTTTATTTTTGAGAAGTATTCCACAGTGAACCACAGTCCGTGTATCCATTCAAGTACTGAAGGATGTATTAGTTAATTTCTGTTTTGGGAAATTATGAATAAAGCTGCCATACATACTTGCTTGCAGGGTTTGGTCTAAACATACTTTTCAAATCAGTTGTGTAAATACTTAGGGGCATGACTACCGGGTCATATGGAAGACTATGGTTAGTTTTGTAAGAAACTGCTCAAATGTCTTCCAGTGTCTGCGACATTTTGTATTCACCAACAATGAGCAAGAGTTCTGCTGGCTCTGCTTTCCTGCCAGGTATTGCTATTTTGGCGGGTTTAAGAATAACCATAAATATGTGGTGAGTTTTGCCACTAGTTTAATTTTTATTTCCGCAATGACATGTAATATTGAGCATCTTCGTCTTTTCGTGTGATACTTTTACCCTTGCTGAGGTATTCGTTCAAATTTGTCCATTTCTTTCTCTCTCTTTCTTTCTTTCTTTCTTTCTTTCTTTCTTTCTTTCTTTCTTTCTTTCTTTCTTTCTTTCTTTCTTTCTTTCTTTCTTTTTCTTTTCTTTTTTTTTTTTTTGACAGAGTCTTGCTCTGTCGCCCAGGCTGGAGTTCTGTGGCGTGATCTTGGCTCACTCCACCCTCCACCTCCATGGTTCAAGCAATTCCCCTGCCTCAGCCTCCTGAGTAGTCGAGATTACAGGAGGATGCCACCACTCCTGGCTAATTTCTTTTTTTCTTTTTTCTTTTTTTTTTTTTTTGTATTTTTAGTGGAGATGGGGCTTCACCATATTGACCGGACGGGTCTCGAACTTTTGACCTCAGGCAATCTGCCCACCTCGGCCTCACAGAATGCTGGGATTACAGGCATGAGCCACCACACCCGGTCCCATTTCTTAATTGAGGCATTTGTTTTCTCATTGTTGAGTTTTAAAAGTTCTGTATTTATTAGAGTCAAGTCATTTTATCACATACGTGTTTTGCAAATACTTTCTTGGGCTTCCATTTTTATTCTGTTAAATTCCTTTTACAGAGCAGACATTTTTAATTTTAATAATGCCTAACCTAAGAATCTTTTTTTGCATGTGAATGGATCATGCTTTTGGAGATGTATTTAGAAACTTAGAGTGCATTTCTAGTAAGTTAGAAATGTATTATATTAAACTGAAGGTCAGGTAGATTTTCTGCATTTTCTTTTAGAAGTTTTGTACCTTTGTATTTTACATTTATGTTTATGCATCATTTTGAGTTAATTTTTAAAAAATTTTTTATTTCCATAGGTTATTGGAGAACAGGTGGTATTTGATTACATAAGTTTTTTAGCGGTGATTTGTGAAACTTTGGTGCACCCATCATCCAAGCAGTATACACTTCACCCAATTTGTAGTCTTTTATCCCTCACTTCCTTCCCATCCTTTTCCCCGAGTCCTCAAAGTCCATTGTGTCATTCTTATGCCCTTGTATCCCATTTTGAGTTAATTTTTGTGAAAAGTGTACAGTCTGTGTCTAGGTTTATTTTTTTGGAAATAGGTGTGCAACACTTCTGATACAATTTGTTTAAAAAACCTGTTCCTTCTCCATTGAATTACCTTTAGACCAATATAAAAAAATAAATGAGTATGTTCGGATCTATTACTTGGCTTCATATTCTGTTCATTGATCAATGTGTTTATTCCAGTTTTGAAACCATGCTTTCTTGATTACTATAAACTTTATAGCAAGTCTTGAAATTGGATGATGTGAATCTTCTAACTTCATTCTTCTTCATTAGAGGACAATTCTAGATCTTTTGCATTTCTTCATACTTTTGAATCAGGCTGGTGATATCTAAAAAATAGCTTGCTGGGTTTTGAACATGAAATATTTCTTCATTTATTTAAATCTCATTTGATTTCTTTCATCAATGTTGTAGTTTTCCACATGCAGATACTTACATATTTTGTTAGATTTGTTCTAACAAAAGAGTTCCTTCTTTTGGTGCTATAGTAAATTGTATTCTTTTTTATATTTTACATTCCAATTGTTTACTCCTAGTATACAATAATTATATATGTTAATATTGTTCCCTGTGACTGTGATATACTCATTTGTTACTTTTATATATATATATATTTTTTGAAATCTACACAGTCATTCGTGTGACAGTTTTATGTCTTCCTTTCCCATTTGTATATTTTCAGTTACCCTCTTTTGTCTTTTTGTGCTAGTTAGCATTTCGGGCACAATGTCAAGTGGAATTGTATGGGAATACATCCTTGTCGTTTCTAATCTTAAGGGAAAATCATTAAGTGTCTCACCATTAGGTATGATATTAGCTGTAGGTTTTTGGTAGATGTCTTTTTATCAAGTTGAAAGGTTCCCCTCTATTCCTAGTTTGCTGAGAATTTTTATTTTGAATGGTTTTGAGGTTCGTCAGATGCTTTTTCTGCATCTATTGATATGAGCATATGATTTTTCTTCTTAGTTTGTTGTCATGATGGATGACATTGATTGATTTTTGAATGCTGAGTCATTCTTTTGTATCCTTTACTTCAGGTATGAAGTGATCCCACTTGGTTGTAGAGTATTTTAAAAAATACATTGTTGGCTTTGACTTACTAATATTCTGTTGAGCTATAATTATAAGACATGTTGGAGTCTAGTTTATTATTTTGTAATGTTTTTAATCTGGCTTTGGTGTTAAGGTAATTCTGGCCTCATCAAATGTACTGGGAAGTATTCCTTCTGCTTCCATTTTCTGCAGTGAAGTTTATAAAGTTTAACCAAATTCTCCTTGTTTTAATGCCTAAGCATCACCCACTACTGTGCCTCACATGTCCCAGTGTGAAGTCTCTCTGAATCAATTTCTTTCTGTATTGGGGAGGTATGGTTACTAGTCTCAGATTAATGGTTGCAAATATACAGTTTGATAAAATAAATAAGACTGATAGATTAGTAGGGTGACTATAGTCTACAATAATTATCGTATATTTCAAAATATCTAAAAAAGAATAATTTCAATATTTCTAGCATAAAGAAAAGACAAATATTCAAGGTGATAGACATCCTAGTTGCACTGGTTTTATCTTTATTGATTACATGAATGCATTAAATTATCACGTGTGTCCTGAAAGTGTGTACATCTATTATACATCAGTTAGAAAACATTTAAAAACTCAGATGCCTGATCACTATTTATTCCAGCTGTCAATTGGCCCTCCTGGTTTTGAACCCCGTCAGTTCACTGCACTTGCAAAACTCAGAACCTCTCGTTTTTTATCTTTCCCCATTCTTTAGTGAAAAATCCTCTTGAGATTCAGCTTCCTTTGTTCTGCTAAGTCAGTTTCCGCCGTCCCCGTCCAAATATTTGTTAATGTCTCTCATCCACTGCAGCCTCTCCTTTCAGTCACCTGTCTGTGAATTTATACTTCTTCTCTATCATTTCAGCAGGATTTGCGGAAGGAGTAGACATAGGTGAGCATGTGTCTAATCTACTACATTTACCCAGAGTTCCTATAATTTATTTGCTTAGAAATGTTATGAAGCTTTTACAAAATAATATGACATCCATAATGCATTATTTAATAGAGCAGAACCTTGCATTTTATGAGTTTATCGTTCATGCAAAAGTAATAGAAACCTGAAGGAGAATTGCAAGGCTTGAGGCTGAAAAACATCTAATTTATGGAATTTGAGAATTGTAGCATCCCTGGGGTAGAGTTGGGTGTTTCTCTTTGTGGCAGATCTTCTCCTTACTCTGGAATAAAATGATCTGGTGAGTATAGATTCACACATATGGTAAAGTTTCAGTATAAACTCATGCAGGATTCAGGTTGGAGCCTAGTCATTATTCTTGGTACAAAGGATTAACCCAAATACAGTTTCTTCATTTGGAGCTACTGTACATTTATTTAGAAATGGAAATTGGATATATAAACAAGGCAGTATCTTTGTACAATAGAGCATTTTACCCCTAATTTTAGATTTGAATTATTCAATGAAGAAACATGAGGCATAGGCTTTCAGGAATGTGGAGGCCATGCTACTTGTAGAAGCATGATCTCCACTCAATACTCTGAAGAAAACTCTATGGAAGGACGTGGCTTGACTACCACGTCCAACTAATGATTCGCTCTTCTTTAGAAGGTTATTTAAGAGCAGATAAATATGACTTTGGAGAAAATGGACTATTTCATTTGTGTTTTTTGGTGACCAAACCATTTTTTGAGTTTCTGCTTTCTTCTTAAGTAAATAGCTATGTTTATTGTCAATTAATGTGGAACAGGAAAGAAGGCAGGACCCAGATGTCTGCCATTGTTTTGAGAAAGGATATTGGTAGGTTTTCCCAAGCCATCTCCGCCAACCCTCCTTGACACCCTTTGTCCTGGGATCTGGCTCAGCAGGCACACTTATGGGGGGTGGCACATATTCTCAGAGGCTGGGAAGTTTATGGGGAAGAAGGGGAATGAACCCCACATCCAGAGACAGAATTACCTGAAACTTTAACATTCAGGGACTCTTGTTTGATAAATCCCTCCAAAATCTTGTTAGAGGCTTCCTCCGTGGCAATATGTTTCCTAAGTCATGTTTTATAAATGGCTGCTTTTTAAAGAAATTTATTTAATGAAGAAGAATCAGATTTTCTTCTGATTCAAAGCCTCAGGAATGGATGAATCACATGCCCATTTCCGACTGTATCTGCTCTCCTTTCTTCGCTGGAACTTTCTCAGCCAAAAGCATCGTTTGGAAGAAGCAAAAACAATCTTATCTAAATGGATGTGTGCAGAGAGGACTTTGTATTTACAAAGAATTTGTTTTATTTCCTGCTTCCTGTAGATGGAGCTAAATCCTTAAGCATATGTTTACATGTGCTGGAATTCCCAGGAAGGAGATCTTTGAAAGACAGTAATAATGTCTGCTGCTGAAGGCTTTTAATTCTTTTGACAATAAGTGGTGCTACGATGTGCACAATTCGGTGCTAAAGAAGGAAAGTTATTTGCAGGCAGAATCCTGTACCTGCCTCCTAGTCTCTGCAGAGAACAGAGTTTGTCCTTGAATAGAAATGGCCAGCAGTGTTACTGTTGCTGTGTTTTGTATTTTGTCTAAGGTCATATTCAACTTCTTTTTTTTCTCATAAAAAATTAAACTGTTAAACTGCCCATTATCCATTGTCCTTTTACACGGGTGTTTCCTGGTCTTGTCTGTTGCTCAGTGTGCTTGAATGACCATGTATGACAAATAGTAATGAGCTCATAGTATTTTCCTTAGTCAGTTAATAAACAGTGCATATCTTTGGAAGAAGAGACACACTTTATTACTTCCCCATATGGTTTCAAAGGGATGTGAGAACACAATGAGTCAGGCCAACAGGAAACTTAAAAAAAGAAACAGAAAAAAAAAAGATTTTAAAGAATCTTATTGTGTTTCTCCCAAGTTGCTCATAGCAACTTATTTGATTCTAGAAATAGGCAAAGAAATTTTATACCTTAATAAGAAAAGAAAAAGATAAATAATATTTCAGGGAGTTGAAATATCAATATTTATATGGAAAACAATTGTATTAAGTGAGTCCACATATGTCTTACGTGCTTTTTAGTGTATCCAAGACAGCATTAAACACATGTTACTTCTTAAAAAAAATAAATGACCCCTAAAAAGTTTTTTAAGAGATTTTTCTACTTTTTTCCAATTAGCTTCCATTTTTGTAACTAGTACAGTAATTCACAGGCAAAGTAAAAACAAACCAGCAGGGCGCGGTGGCTCAAGCCTGTAATCCCAGCACTTTGGGAGGCCAAGGCGGGTGGAGCACGAGGTCAGGAGATCAAGACCATCCTGGCTAGCACAGTGAAACCCTGTCTCTACTAAAAATACAAAAAAAATTAACTGGGCATGGTGGTGGGCGCCTGTAGTCCCAGCTACTAGGGAGGCCGAGGCAGGAGAATGACTTGAACCCGGGAGGCAGAGCTTGCAGTGCACAGAGATCGTGCCACTGCACTCCAGCCTGGGCGACAGAGCGAGACTCCATCTCAAAAAAAAAAAAAAAAAGGTAAAACAAACTGATTATAACATAAAATATTACTTTGAGCTATTTTGAGTATTTTTAAACTTCATAATTATTTGAAACCAGGAAGCAAGAAATGCTGGAATCAAAGTTAATTTCAGGCTCCAAATTTTTAAGCTGCGTATTAAAACCTCTCTCATCTTATGTACATTTTAATTCTTTAAAGTTATGAAATTTTCAAAAATCAAATATATATTTTATTTGGATTATACATAAATTTGCAGATTGAGTTAATTTTATTCATATATGAGCTTTAAATTTATATCCCTAATAATTCTCAGAAACATCAGAGTACTCAGTTTTGTAGGCTGGTTAGCATTTTGATATATCATTTACTATTAGTTTTTAGAGGTTAGAGCATCAATGAAAAGAAATATTGGTACTATAGAGGCAAGTTCTGAAATCTGTGGTTTCCGAGTCAACATTCAGGATTGTTCTTTTAAAAAACAATATAATTAACATTGCTCAAAGTTACATTTACTATACTACAAAGAGTCTCTTGTTTTGATTTATTAGGAAGACATTAACAGCATATTCTTTTTTATGCAGTTTTCTTAAGACTCCATTAAAACAAATGGCTTTCCGGTCTGTGCCCCCTTCCAGGTCAGCTAACAATTTTATATTGATTTGCAAAAGAGACTCCATTATAAAAACCTTTTGTAATTATCTAAATTCCATGTGTTTAGGAAGCTTTTGAACCATCCAGGAATAGGCTAATTTCCGTAATGGTGAGAAAGAATTGTATAGTGGTTACAATAAATGCTTGTCTACTTACTTAGGCTTGTGTATGAATCTGTAAGTGTATGATTTGCTAATTTTGTTAAAAAAATAGTAAAAATTCCAATCTTCATTTGTATTGTTTCCTATATAAAAAAGCAAAGCATTAGCAATTACAGTTATATTTCTTAGTAATGTACTGTCAATCAGCTATCTTGAAAATGGAACTGGGAAACCAGAACTTAATATTCAATGTGATAAGGAAATTTGAATTCATTTTATATACCATAAAGCTTATAAAAGTTATTAATAAGTAACCATAAGAATGGATTAAAAAATACTTAAAACATACCAATTGACAGATTTGTAAATATCGTTGAAAAAGTTGGAGATAGCTTGGCCGAGATATCTACAGCACCTTTACACTTTAAAATTTTCATATCAATATGCCTTCTTATGAGGTATGTGTTTGCTGTGTTGACCATGTTCAAATTAGTTATTTCAAATTCCCCTTTGTTTAGGACTCTTGAAAGCACACAGGACTAACTGAGTTAGGACAATGGACTTCCAGTGCTCCCTTGGCTGTTGCCTTATTTAATAAGGCCTGGCTTGTGCAGTCACTAGTTGGATTGGATTATGTTCTTCCTGACATTTCCATTCACTCTGTTGCCCAGCCCTAATATGTTAAGCAAGATGAGCTATCCTGGGGCCAGCATGATTTTCCTTTAAAAGCATCCTCATCAGATTTAAATATTTACTGCTTTCCCCCACATCAAAGTCAATTAAATAATTTCCCATACAATTTTTGAAAGCCAAAAAGCAATCTAGAAAGGAACACATCCAAACCCAGTGACTCCACTGTAGAAAGAGAAATGAAAATGTGGGTTTCACTGGAGTGTTCTGGCACGGAAATACTGTCTCTTGTTAACTTTTGGAATCCTGGAATGTGGCCCTAGGAAGGAAAACCCTTGAACATTAACGGGCCTCTTAATGAATTTCTCTATTTCTCTATGATCTTTCCTTTAGTTCCATAGCTCCCATCTAAGTAGAGGGTGAGGTCAGAGGGAATATGGAAAGACATAAAGCAAATTATGCTGTTGGCTATCCATATCATACAACCTTGTTCATGCTGATACGGATTGCAGGCATAGGCAAAAATGAGTTTGCATTTCCTGAGCATATCTGACCTCACCTTTGTTGTGAATAAATCACAGACTGTCCTGGATTCCAGAAGAGTTCCAGCCAGTGATGCTGGCATTCCAGGAGAATCTTCTGATTCTTTTGGCAAAACTCGGTTAAGAACATATTGCCAGTTCTTCAGGGGCTCAACTAAATGTGGATTCCATTCACAATCACTTTTGCTTTGCATGTCGTGTACACTTATGACCAACATGTTTATCAGCAGTTCCAGAGGGCAGCTGCGAGGTTGCTTCCAAATATTACAGTCTGATTCCATAATGTGTGTAGAATTTGGAATCCATTATTCTCATATTTAAGGACAGGTTTCAGATTTCAGCACTGAAAGATGTCTTCTCAGTTCTTTCATTGCTTTCAGGGTGCTCAGCTCACATGGCCCGAGATAGGAATTGTGCAGCCTCCACAGCCACCTAAACTATAGACTTTCTAGAGGACTCTATGAAAGCCTGTTTCATGTGCGGCATGATGGAAGAATACAGTTAACTTTTTCAATACTAGAACCATAAAAAGTCACTGAAACTATATTACCTTTTTGTTTATCCTAAAAGAGACAAATATTCACCCAATCTGGAAACACAGAACATCTTCAAATGCACCTCTACGTTGTTGAAAAAGGCATGATTTGGAGAACTTTAAAAGTGTTGAATAATGAAGAATTCTTTTATTTATTCCTTTGATAATTCTACTAAAAGTGCATTTTTTTAACAAGAAGACAGTTTCTTTGTTCTTTGTTCATTAACAGTGCTTTATTCATCATAACTTTGAATCAAATTATCCCTTTCACAAAACTGCTCACGTTGTTTCCTGTTCCTTGGCACGATAAAGCCATGCATATGCATGATGCGTCACCAAGTGTCATTTTAGGAAAGACCCTGTTAGTGTGCCTATGGAGAGAAACAGAGTTAGAGTATTGTAGCCATGGAAGCCACTTTACTTTGCAGCCTTAGCTTCCTGGAGGGAATCTGGCGATGGGAAAGGAATTCCATTTTGCATACTACATTGTTAGCGTGCAAATGCTCCACTTATTTATATCATTCAATTCAATCTGGACATCTTATTTTAAAAATGTGTATCTCAGTCCCTCTTTGAAGAAACATATGACAAAAAATATATGAATTAGAGCTCACAATTTTACATTATTTGTAGATCATAATAATGATCTTGGCATTTGTATTTACCTTACATGGAGATGGGAAAACATTTTGGAAGGTTTTTTGGAGAATAGGAGAGGGGAATGAAATATATCATTAAAACAGGAAGACATTGCTGTCACCTAATCCGACAGCCTCAGGACTACCAGCAGATGGTGCAATAACCTATTTAATCCTTGGCATTATCAGAAAATAACCAAGAATGGCATTTTCTTTCTTTGCTAATTAATTCTGAATGCACCTAAAAAATAATGACTTTAATGATAATAACATTTAAAATGATAACCATAGAATCTATAATAATTTTTAAATAATAATTATACATAATATCTGTCTTTTTGAACTAAAAGACACTTTAGAACTCTCTGGTCCAAGCCTTCTGTTTAATAGCTGAGGAAACTCAAGTTCGTAAGTTTAAACTTCAACCACCAGCTAAGGAGGGTCATGATGAGAGTCCTGGTCATATGACTGAGCCCATCACTCATTGATTCAACAACATTATCCCTCAGCAAATACCATTTCTAGCCCAATAATCAAAATTTGGTGGGGTGGGGGGTAGCATTTGATCATCCAAGTTAAGATTTTTCAGCAGATGTTTATCTGGGGAGACTATTCTATTGTAAGAACATTCATAGTTTTAGAAAAGAGGCATTTTCTGGGAGAACATGCTCTCCTGTCCTCTCTGTTTCCAGCTGCAAACTAACGTGTCATTTTGCCAAATGCTTCCTGTCTAGCTTCTGGCTATTTCTGAGAGAGAAAGAGAGAGAGAGAATTTTTTTTTTTTTTACACATTTTCTTTGTACTAGGAAAATATTTCTTACACAGTCAACAATAGCTTATTAATGGGAATGATTTAAGGAGCCCAAGCTTCTATTCTGTTGCCAGAATGCCAACGGGAATGTATGCTACTATTCAAAAAATAGGTGTTGACGATAGCCTGCACTATTGCACGGTGGTGAAAGAAGAGCACTGAATGTTTCAGTTCATAAAAAATGCTTGATGCATCAAAAAGAATCACCTCACCTGATTATTGAAAAGTACAGAGAATGAATATGACAGCCATGCACGCTCAAAAATTTCTTCATTTTTGGTAATTAACATTATTTCTTCTTGATGATGTTGCCAAATGACTTGAACACAGTTTGAAGAACCATGCATGATCATTTATGCTGAAAACAAAAGAAATTAGAAGCTTTCATTGCACAGGTAAGAAAAGAAAATTTCTGAAAACCAAAACTTCCTACCAGATCTATCCATATTTGTTTTATTAATGGGTAATTCTTTCTATTAGCTGATGAAAAGATAATGTTAGTTTAACAGTGAAATAACTTTTAATGTATTATAATCGGTGAATACATGGTAAGCAAAATTACAATCAAATGTCTGATTGAAAAAAATAAATTATTTTATGGAATTAAAAATATTATTTTATTAAATAAAATATGGTTTTCTTTTGAAAGTGTCTGGAAATCAAATTGCCAAGATCAATGCAACCACTTAACTGAGTTTCATTTTGACAAAAGGCAATCTGTGGCAATATTGCTTTAGAAGTAAGATGAAATGCATAAATTCAGAAAAAACATTTTGCCGATTGCCTGACTCAAATAACTGGTTATTATTATTGTTATTACCATTAGAAGACAAAAACAATGGCCTCCCAATTTTCAGCATATGCTACTCTTAAGCAGAAGGACCTTTAACGAAAGCTAAGCATCCAGGCCTTGGTTTACTCATCAAAGCCAATGACCACATCAGATGTTCCCTGGGAGCCTCCTGACATTTAGCATTTGGTGATTTTATCATCTTACTCCAAATAAAGGAAGCAGCAAAACCTCTCTGATTGTATTTTGAGGTCTCTGCATAAATAACTGTAAAGCACATTTGACCACGTTATGAGAAAATTTGGTAAAATAAATTTTATTTGGAATGCCTACTTGAACTGGAAATTAACAATTAGAGGACATGACTTCCCTGACGTTTACCTCATTAGAAAATGTCTTGTACAAAACACCGGCAAAAATCTTCTCTTGAAAACAATCCTTTATTATTTAAAGGTGGAATTTATGCCCCCCAAATTTATCCTTCTAACCAAATTTAACCCATTTTGCATAGCTCATGTTTTCTTTTGGCCAATGTTTAAACTAGCTTTTATTTTTTTAATGATTAGAAGCTTGAACATGTAAAAAAAAAAATACGTATTGATAACTTTTATAGTATGAACCAGGAAAATATTTAAAACCTTTTAAACCTAGTAATAATTATTTCAAAATGTTGCCTACTAATGATGACTTACTAATTATTGCTTTGTCGTCTTAGCATCTACCTACATTTGCTGAAGAGTTGACAAATTTTCAAATCTACATCTTAGGCCTCAGTTTCTCCATTTGAAATGTGAGGAATTGGGCTGAATGAGATCTAGGTTGTCCTGCCATTCCGAGTGTGTTCCCTCAAGACAGTGACTGTGTTAAGGACTGCAGGGCCCAGTCAGTCAATGGGGTATGTCCCTTAAGCCTTATCCAAAACATTCTGGGTGTGATGTGTTTCAAAATTCAGAGTTTTTACATTTCTTTTGGATTTTAGAATGCTAATACATTACAAAACAGTATATTATATCATCCCCCCAGCAAGGTATGGGGCAGCTCCATGTAATTAAACTCATTATGGATTCTGTGGCTGCTGGTATGAAATTGAGAGTAGTGGTAATCAGGGACTCTAAATAGCTTGTCATTAGCTCAGGTCAGTTACTGTGGCTAAACACGTTATGGACAATCTTTTCTCTTTGTTTTTCTTTTTGTTTTTACTGCATTTAAGATTTCAGAATGGTGGACAAAGATTGTGAATCTGTACAGCTATAAAGCTTACTAATTAAAATAAAGACTACACACACAAAGAGAGCAAACCTTGTGATGACTGCACAGTAATGAGGATTCAGATACAACGTGGTCGCTACCTGACTCCCACCTCCACGAAAACCCATTCTCAAATGGAGAGACAGGTTCATATCCAGAAGAGGGCGTGGGCTTTAGGGTAGAGATATGGCTTTCTCAGTCAGTTTTTACTTTGTTGGTTCCAGTATGATTTTCATTATCTTTACTTTTGTGTTTTTTACGGCAATGCAAACATACAAACTAGTGGGAAACAATGCTGACTTCTATTAACTTGCAATAACCCACATTTTAAGCAATGCAATGATTCAGACCTCAGTGTCAAGGGGTTTTATTATGGAACCACTAGTAACTCATAGACTCTTCCTATGATGTGAAATAAATGAAGACCAACCAAATAAAGGCAAAGGCTGTGTATTCTGAGTTCGCCTAGAGCAGAGGAGTCAGCTACTGTCATTTGTGTTTGGCAGAGACTGAAAGGCAGGTAAGAGGCTGTGAAGCTTTATAGTGGAAAAAAGGGAAGGCTCAGTGTGCCCTGACTGGAGGCTGTTGACCTGGGGAGCTGTAGGCAGGCTACCTAGAATCGGGGCATCCTATGGGATTGGCTAGGAGAGCATACTTGGTTTTCTCTGTTTGTTTCTTAGTTGGGAGTGAGGGCGAAATTTAGGGAAGCTGTCAGTTGTTAATCAAGGGGTGGCCATTTTGGGCAGATTGCTCAAAAGTGGAGTTTCTGGGTGAGAGTACTATCTTCTTTTATAGAGACAGGGTCTCTCTCGTCACCCACCCTGGAGTGCAGTGAATGATCATAGCTCACTGCAGTCTGGAACTCCTGGACTCAAGTGATCCTCCCGCCTCAACCTCCCACAGTTCTGGGATTATAGGAGTGGGCCACTGCACCCGGCCCAGAGTACTATTTTCATATATGGTCTAGTTGTCAGCCTTTTGCTTAGTAACCCTCTCAGTGTAAGGCAGCTCTAGTGGGTAGTTACAGAGTTTCTAAAAAGGAGAGACTCACAGGGGTTAATTTATGAATGGAGACTCTCAGGAAATTGTTATGACCCTGCATTTGCATAGAAAACTCCATAGTTTTTCTTGGGTTATTTGTTTACATGAAGCAGCTTCCGAGCAGGACCCATTAGACACAAGAGGCTGCAGGAGGCTCCGCTGCATCCTGCAGTCCACAGCTGCAGAGAGTATTTGTGTAAAATTCATCTCATTCTCATCAAGGAGCTGACATTAACTTTCTAATTGTGATCATATAGCAAAAAGACTTTAAGAACAGTCACGAATTTCAAATCTTAAATAAAATGTTCTCTTTTCATGCAAAGCTCCCTCCTAATGGAGTATGCTACCAAATAATTTGCTTTGCAGTTCCCAGGGAAGTTATTGAGAAAATGATGAATAGAAAGAAGAGGCAAAGAATAGAAAGATTGGAAAGAGAGATGGGCCAAAGAGTTTCTGAGTAACTTGAACAAAATCAAATACTAGGAAAATTAATGATTAGTCAAACTAATTGATTTATAAAATGAATGGTCCACTCAGAATAAAAATAATGATATTAAACGGCAGAATAACTGCATTTGAGGTTATTGAAAGGAAAGAAAATCTCCTCAGTGACTGGAGTTAATGGCCTGCTCCTGCCCTGCTATCAACTTCCTTCATTCAGAATATATATATTTTCTCTCTCTCTTCCTCCCATGGAATATTAATATCCATATGACTATTGAATTTGCCCACAAATCACAATAAAGCAAAATTATTATTTGAATATTACTCCCATATTTTGAATACTCCCCGAAGTGCCTTTTGAGTGATTAGAGTGATTTTTCCTTTAGTGCATGAAGATACTGAGTTTAAAATGAAGGCTGTATACACAGCCCCTAAATTCATAATATCGTTTTACATTTTTATGAAGATGTTCATCTGAAGCTTTCAAAGCCCATTGCTGATTTAAGGTCATTCACATTCAGCCATGAAGCTGCTCTGAAGACACAGGAACTGCGTAGCTTTCTATTGGAAATGTCAAGGGCTGTGAAAAGTCTAAGATTTTTATCCTACTTGCAACCAACAAGCTATGCAGCCACAATTTTATGGATGGTGTCAAAAGACAAGACACTCCTGGGTAAGAAACGAAAGACTTTACCACTTGTGGTGTAGCAGCCAGCTGGAGCATCTTGTGTTTTGAGTTAGTGCCAGTTGTTCCCTAAGTCCCACAGGTAAGGATGTGAGTTTTCCCAGATGGAGGCATGGAAGCACATATGCATGGGGTGGTGATGCAGGAGAGGGGCGCTGAACTTAGAGAACCCAGAGCTTTAATAATGGGTGGGAAGTGTATCATTCATCTGCTCTAGAAAAAGTCATGGAGGGAGTCTCCTTCATAAAAGGACCTTTCATAGTGTTTGCTATTCAGATACCCTTGGAAAGATGAGCTGAGACACAGGGTGGCCAGTGCCTCTGCTCACAAGGTGTACCCGAATCCAGAGGCCCGTGAAAAATTATCTTCCAAAACAATGATGAATTTTCCCACGAGCATACCTCTCCACTGGCCACTATGATTAATCCGGTCAATTATTCCCCCTCGACCATGAAGTTTAGGCTGCTAACAACAGCATGAGGGCAACCTGCAGTGGTGACCTAAGCTATGACACCCCACCCCAAGTCTGGGATGCAGCCAACTGAGCAAACTGCATGAACTGGGAGGCAGCTGACCATTGCTCACGTCTCTCCTTCGCGTATGTGTTTTCTTACTGTTCTTGCACTGTAAAGGCAGAGGTTGCATCATGGCCCTTGCAGCCTGCAAAGCCCAAAATAATTACTGGCTGATTCTTCTCAGTGAACATTTGCTAACCCTGTCACAAACCATCAGGTGCCACCGCAGATTGCCCTGTGGCTCTCTCATTAGGTTTCTGAGTGGACGTTTCCACATGGTCTGAGGCATTCATCCAAGAAGAGTAGGATGTATTAGTGACTGTGCAGATTCTACCTTGGCCCACCAAGAGGACATCCAGGGTAGTCCTGTCATCTGTAACAACACTGGCCAGTGAGTTGAGGCTGTGTCACTGATCACTTCGGCCAAAGACAGGACATTTCTTAGCACCTGTTCTGATTGGCTGACTTCCATGGTCAGGATGAGGGTTCTCAGGATGCGTGTAAATACCAAGTCTCTCTGGAAAGCTTCCCTGAGTTACCAAGGGATCCTCAAGTCTGAGAGAGCTCCACCATCATCCAAGGGCCACATGGAGTTTCTTGCACTGCTTCAAGGTCTCCTGCGATAACTCCTAAGATGGAAGTCGCTGTGTTTTGGGGAGGTAGACTGCAGCATGCAGTTTTGACAAGATGGCCCAGGTCATTGTTCAGGTCTGATTTTTCAAATTCAAAAAACTGCAACCTCAGGCATAAATGATTAAGGATGGAGCCCAAGTCTCTGGGTCCCCAAGGGGGACTGAAGCGCATACTCACCCATCTGAATATACTGGAGAACAGGAAGGAGAGACTCAAGCTTGCCTGGTTCTATTGGATACAGACTCTCTCATCTCCACCCCATCAGGTCCTATGGAAGCCCAAATTCAGCTGAAGAAGTTAAGGGAGTGCTCAGTGGGGAAGGGTGGGAGGGCAGTTGGGGCATTTTGGGGTCCTGTTGTTGTTGCTTCTGCATCTGATACAGCAGGAATTGAAATGTTGCACGCTTGTCCTTCCCATTTCCAAGTGCTGCCTTCCCATCAGTAAGAGCCGCGGTTAGAGAGGGACCAACAGGAGGATAACTCCCACATGCTTAGCGTTCCAATAATGGAACATTAGGCATAAATTGATAAGGTGCTTTAAATGCAATTAATCTTCTGCCAGGATTCATTAAATAAGTAGAGAATGACTTTAAATATTTACCCATCTCCTAACAAAAATGCACAACTGGGGACAGATGTTTTGCACTTTTATGTCTCTATGGACTGTGTAAGAGTCACATCTTACACAGTGGGTCATCATCTTCTTAGACTGGTTGCTGGTGACAGTTCATTGATCCAATATGGTAAAGTCATGTCCTGGTCTGTGTGCTTTGGGGTCCACAACTCTAACAGCCTGTTCTAAGGTTCTCGACCACGTCACTGTCTAGCTAAACCATTCTGCATTTCAGTAGGTAAACCAGCAAGAGGGCTTAAGAACCATGTTGCCCTGTCCACCTCTCTATTTCTGATTCTTTTCTGGCCTGCGATCCAATGTTAAACTGTTTTTGTTTAAACTATCCTCACTTTAAACTGTTTTCCTCTTTTTCTTCTCCTTTTTCCTGATCTCCTTTATGTTTTTCATTTCTCCTCCATCTGAATATACCAAACCATCCTTTTGCTTCCTCTTTTCTCTTCATTAATTATTCTAGGGACTATTTTTTATTAGGAAGATGTATTATTTTAACATGCTTTATAAAGTTAGTGGCATTAAGGAATTAATGTCCTTGGAAACTCATACATGTTCAGCTTCTGGACTCCCCTGATTCCAAAGAGCAAGAACATGCCATCTCTGACAGTGTCTACAAGAACATATGTCCACCAGATCATATGAAAAAGCCAACATACAGTGTAGCCAATGTCCACACATCCAGAAAAGACTCTCAACAAATTTAACCCTTCAGTATTCATCGTAGCCAGTATGTATCCAATATATATAGTAGACTGTGTTTTTATATTTGACGAAGTCTTGCTATTTGAAATAAAATAATCAAACCAATAACAACAACAACAACAACAAAACCCATACATGGTGATAACATATGTGAGGCAGTAGTAATTTCTCCATCTTTTCTGTCCTGTCTTTCCTGTTCCTTGTTCCCATGCTGAGAAGGGACGGATATATCTCGGAGATTACATAGGTTCTAGTCAAGGACTTCCTTGTGAAAGTTTGTTTCACATTTTCCCTGGATAAAGACTAATTAAAAGTTTGGAAAGTATACCTTTTTTTTTTGCAAGCTTACCCATATTATGTGCTTTTTCTTGATACAGCTGTTAAATCTTTGCTTTACATGTAGTGTTAGGAAGTCTACTCTAATACACACACACACACCTTTAATAAGGTAAAACATGCATAATGTAATTACCATTTTAACTATTTTTAGGTATAGAGTTCAGGGGCAAGTACATTCACGTTCTTGTGCAACTATCACCACCATTTTTCTCCAGAACTCTTTTTATCATTTCAGACTAAAACTCTGCACCCATTCTCTCCTCCTCCTAGACCCTGGTAACTCCTCATCTATTTTCTGTCTCTGTGAATTTGACTATTCTAGGTACCACATTAAAGTGGACTCATATAGTATTCGTCCTTTTGTGACTGGCTTAGTTTACTTAGCATAAGATCCTCAAGGTTCAACCAGGCGCTGTGGCTCATGCCTGAAATCCAGGCATTTTGGGAGGCCAAGGTGGGTGGATCACTTGAGTTCAGGAGATTGAGACCAGCCTGGCAAACATGGTGAAACCCCATCTCTACTAAAAATACAAAAATTAGCTGGACCTGGTGGTAGGTGCCTGTAATCCTAGCTACTGGGGAGGCTGAGGCAGGAGAACATCTTGAACCTGGGAGGCGGAGGTTGCAGTGAGCAGAGATGGCACCACTGCACTCCAGCCTGGGTGACAGAGCAAGACCCTGTCTCATAAAAAAAAAAAAAAACACACACACACACACAAAAACAGAAAAAAGATTCCATGCTGTGGCATGTGTCATAATTTCATTTCTTCTTATTCCTGAAATACATGTTTAAATATAAATTTTTCATTACTATTTTCATTTCAAGTTAAGTTTATCAGATCCTGCAGTCCAGGGACTTCACACTTTTTGAATGATGTCTTTCTTGGACAATTTGGGAGCTCTTTTGAGAAACTGAATACAATTTGAATACACTAAAATCTGAATCACACCTTAGATAAGGACATAGCGTCTTAGTGAGAAGAAATTTGATTCTGCTGACTAGGATACTAAAGTTTGACCTTTATGGTCATCTCTTAATAAAATAAAAGGAGAGCACTGGGCTATTAAATAGTTTATTCATGGATCATAGGGTGAATAAGACCTAGATCCTAGAAGAAACGCTTCCCACAGAGACACTCAGACTTTTATTCCTGTCAATGTTCTTGTGGATTTCAGGGAGCAATGATGGCTGTAAATCTGCAACTCATAGCATTTCAGGCTAAACACATTCAGCCTTTATTACCATTGTTCACTTGACCTCTTTATCCAATTTTTTTTTCCACCCACTTGCCAATATCACCTTGTTCTTATGTAGGCTGTGTTTCAGCCAGCGTAAGCCTTACTAACAAATGAGGTGAAATCCATCTGAGGAGGAAGCCGGGGCATGGTGAATTGAAATAGCTTGCCTCAGGAGCAGCAAATTAGGTGTGGGACAAGAAATAGAACTCCAGAGTACACCTTTCCAGTCATTGGCTTCAGCTGGAGCCAGCATCCTTCAATGAATCAATCAGCATTTACCTATCTGTCCCCCACAGTAGTTTTGCAAATCGCTTTCAAAAATCGTTGAACCACCAACAGTTTATTCAATAAGCAGAAAATACATCCACCTGCTTAGGGAAATTACTCTTACCATATAATTGCCTCTTATGTTGAAATGTCCATGAGACCCTCTCAGGAAATAGGGGACAAGATAAAGCACAGGTTTCCCCCCAATTCAAACATGCGTGTCTCATACACGTCCTGCCCTTGGAAATGGCCAACACTGCTCTCTGCCTCCTGTTTACGGTTAAGGCTTTCACTGTCTCCTGCCACCTCTGATGAAATTGCTAACAAATATATTATCCTTACCCTTTGGTTTCTATTCCAGCACTTCAAATGCATCAAGGGTCCAGAGAGAAGCTTCTTCTGGTCACCTTGATCTTGTGATGCAAGGCAGGTGGGAGCAAGGGCTCCACCTCTGCAGACACAGAGATGATGGGGTCGCCATGCTGGTGTTTTAGTCCTGGTTTCCTCTGCTCGAGTAGTTGGTGGTCTCCTGCCTGTTCCGTAACATAACTTCACTTTCCTTACCTGCAAAACGAAATTAGTATTTCCTCCCTCACAAGGTGCTTGAAGCCCCTCACCTTGCATTTACTCTGTCTGAGAGACTATAACATATCTATTATTTTGTGAATGGGGCAAAAGGAATTGAGAGTGTCAGGGTGTACCTTTTAAATAAGCCACTAAAGGCTAATCCTCATTCTGCAAACTGACCTAAACAATTTGGCTTTCACTAACAGATTCTTTTGGTCAGCTATGGCATTTAGAGGGAGAGGAGAGTGTGTGTGTGTGTGTGTGTGTGTGTGTGTGTATATATGGGATGTGTGTGTGCATGTGTATGTGTGTGTTTACAGTCAAAATACCAAAATATATCTATGTATATAAATATATTTGCTTTCTTTGTTTTTGTTACAATAAAATTGTACATATAATTCTGACATACATATTTTCATAACAGACACAAAAATTGTCATACGAATAATATCACAAAAGGTAAAAACAAAGTAGAAGAAGACATGGGAACAGAGAACAAAGCAACATACAGAAAAAGTAACAAACATGGTAGATACGAATCCAGCTATATCAATAATTGTGTTAAACATCAATGGTCTTAAATACGCTAGACAATGGAATATTATTCAGCATTGAAAAGAAATGACCTATCAAGCCATGAAAAGACGTGGAGGAACCTTAAATGCATGTTACTGAGTGAAAGAAGCCAATCTGAAAAGGCGACATCCTGCAAGATTCTGACTCCATGGCATTCTGGAAAAGGTAAAACTATGGAGACAGTGAAAAGATCAGTGGCTGCCAGGGGTTAGGGGAAGGGGAGGATGAGTAAGTGGAGCACGGCATTTTGAGGAGGTGAAACTACTCTGTAGGATACTGTAACAGTAAATCTATATCATCATATGTTTGTACAAACCCACAGAACACCAGGAGGACAGCACCGAGAGGGAGCCCTGCTGTGGACTCTGGTTGGTAATGATGTGCCTGTGAAGCTTCGTTGTTTGCAGCAAATGCACCAGTCTGGTGGTGGGGGATGTTTATTGATAATGAAGGAAGCCATAGGTGGATGGGGGCAGAGAGTTTATGGGAAATCTGTACCTTTTGCTCAATTTTGCTGAACATAAAACTGCTGAAGTCATCATTCTCAGCAAATTAACCTAGGAACAGAAATCCAGACACTGCATGTTCTCACTCATAAGCGGGAGTTGAACAATGAAAACACATGGACACAGGGAGGGGAACATCACACACCAGGGCCTGTCTGGGGGTGGGGGCCTGGGGGAGGGAGAGCATTAGGACAAATACCTAATGCATGTGGGGCTTCAAACCTAGATGATGGATGGGTTGATGGGTGCAGCAAACCACCATGGCACATGTATACCTATGTAACAAATTTGCACGTTCTGCACATGTACTCCAGAACTTAAAGTGTATATATATAAATTAAAATCTATTTAAAAAAAAACAGCTAACCTGCTTTGGTAACTCTGTTCTGCACTGTCGGGTGTTCCATGCTGGCGTGTGAAACAGGAGGGTTTTGCTGGCAGGACCCGCCCACTGCACATGCAGGTTCAGGTGACAGAGACCTCTGGAAAGATGAGGCCCGTAGGACCAGGGGGCTTCTTGTTGACACTGAAGGTCAGGCTGCAGGAATGCCCGGGGCTCATACAATCTTTTTCACTGAACATTATGTGAAGCATCATTCATTTTACCAGTGAAGAAAATATTTCTGACATCCTTTGTGCTTTTGAACAAAGCCTGTGGTATGGATTTGCATGATACTTAAATTGCTGAGTAACCACTTCAGGAGGGTTCTTGATTAGGGCACTAAAAATGTTAACACAACACCCGCGGGATGTAGATGAAGGTCAACTTGTCCTTGTGCATCTCTCCCAGTGTTGATGGCAGAGTCTTAGTATTTCAGCTGACAAAGTCTCTGCCCTGCGCTTCCAATATTCCCTTACTGATAAGCTACAGGAGGACAGAGACAAACGTTTGACTTCATTAGTAACTCCTGGAAGTTGCCCAATTTAGGAAAAAGAGTTAATAAATCCAGAATTTTATAAGAAATTTTTGGTAAATCTGTAGTTTTTCAGATCAGCCTCAGCATCATAAGACAATACTGCAGGTTATTATAAATAGTTAAACAAGAAAAATTAAATTCCAACCAAACAATTGATCCTTAACTTTTTTTTTTTTTTTTTTTTGAGATGGAGTTTTGCTCTTGTTGCCCAGGCTGGGGTGCAGCGGCACAGTCTTGGCTCACTGCAACCTCTACCTCCCAGGTTCAAGGAATTTTCATGCCTTAGCCTCCTGAGTATCTGGGATTACAGGCACCCGCCACCACGTCTGGCTAGTTTTTGTATTTTTAGTAGAGACAGAGTTTCACCATGTTGGCCAGGCTGGTCTCGAACTCTTGACCTCAGGTGATATGCGCGCCTAGGCATCCCGATGTTCTGGGATTAGAGGTATGAGCCACTTCTCTGACCGATCCTTACCATTTGATAGAACAAATGTTATGTTGCTCAGCACATAGTTCAGGTAGCCATTTTGAAATTCACGTCTGACTACAGGGGGCCCCTTCTTCTCCTCTCCTGATGAGCTTGAGTTCTCATCTCCCTGTCTTGTATGTCATGAGACCCCTTTGTCTACTGTGGCCTTAATGAACCCAGGAAGGGATTCTATATCGCACATGAGTGTGGGAAAGAGAAACTGTGACTTGTCTTAGGGAACTGATTTTTTGTTTTGTTTTGTTTTGTTTTGTTTTGTGAAAGCTGGCAGAGACTCTTTCTTTCCTATAGCATAGTTCTTTAAATCTTACACTCTTTTACAATCCTAACTAACTTTGTGATCACGTCTTCCATAAATACACCAGAATCCCAGTCAGAATACGCACGTAGGAAGGGAATAGTCTGGAACTCAAATGATTAGATGAGTTCAGGGAATATGCCTAATGATGAATTTTGAGCTGATTTTTTGAGTGTCGTTTTCACTATCTTCATCATATCCATCAGCTTCCAGCTTCCCATAGCTATCATAGGCTAAGAATAAAACCAGACTGGGTTTCCCTAGTCAGCATTCTCTTTGTCTAATCTTCAGAGGTAAAGTCCAGATGCTGTAAAGCCTTGGCTGGTGCGGTGGTATAGGGCTAGCAGCATGTTACAAAAAACTATGGCCACGCAGTCCTGGGGAGGAAGAGTCTACAAGTGCAATGTGGGGAAGGAGATGTAAGAAAATATATGATTGGCCAGGTGCTGTGGCTCATGCTTGTAATCCCAGCACTTTGGGAGGCCAAGGCGGGTGGATCATCTGAGGTCAGGAATTTGAGACTAGCCTGGTCAACATGATGAAACCTCGTCTCTACTAAAAATACAAAAAAAAAAAAATTAGGCATGGTGGCATGCACCTCTAATCTCAGCTACTTGGGAGGCTGAGGCAGGAGAATCACTTGAACCCGGGAGGCAGAGGTTGCAGTGGACCAAGATTTTGCCATTGCACTCCAGCCTGGATGACAAGAGTGAAACTCCATCTCAAAAGAGAAGAGAAGAGAGAAGAGAGAAGAGAGAAGAGAAAAGAGAGAAGAGAAAAGAAAAGAGATATGATTTGGGGATTCTGCTGCCTTGCCTGGGTCCTGGCACAGGACTAGTGGATGCCTGACTATGCCTGGTTGTCACCAATGAAAATTAGCATCTATAGGATTCTGGAGGAAAATGGCAATCTTTGGGAAACTGTGCCATCTTTTAATACACTTTTTCAGTCTTCCTAATGGTCTGCTAACTACATTTTGGAACTTATCCAAAATAGATCTGGAGGTCTATGTCTTCCTTTTAAAAAATTAATTGACTTAAAATAAACTTTATTGGCAACAGTCTACCTTAAATTAAATGCACGTGTTTTTAGTGTATAGACTGACCAGTTTTGACACGTGATCCCCACCTTGACCCAGACACACAACATTCCCATGACTTTAGAACGCTGCCACCTGTCCCTTCACATCCCTCTGTCTACCCTCTACCCCACCCCAAGCCGCCTAAGCTAGTTTTCACCACTATAACTTTTGCATGTTTTAGAACTTCACATAAATTGAATCATATAGAACATACTCTTTTTTATCTGACTTCTTTGAATTGGCTTTAGGCTTTTAAGATTCATCAATATTACGATGTGTCAGATCCGCACAAAAAGTGTGTCCCTTTTTACTGCTGAATGGTGTTTCATTCCAACGGTGGACAGGCATTTGGGTTGTTTCCAGTGTGACTATTATGAATAAAACTGCTCCAAACACTGGTGTATAAGGCTTTGGCGGCATTGTGGTTAGCTTGTTTTTAAAATTCTGATAGATAAATCCATTGGAATGAACTTGCTGGTTCATAGGTTTAATTTTATAAAAAGCTGCAGAACTATTTTCTACAGTGGGTGTGGAGTTTTACATTCCCATCAGCGAGGTATGTGAGTTTCACGTGCTCCACATCCTCATTAATTTTTGGTATTGTCAGCCTTTTTAATTTTAGTCATTCGAGTGTGTGAAGTGTTATCTCATTTTAATTTTAGTTAGCACTTCCATGATGAGTAAAGTGGAACATCTTTTCATATTCTAAGATTAAGAAAAATCTTAATACCTGAATATCTTTGTCTGTTCAAATAGTTTGCCATGCTTTTTTTAAAAAAAAATTACTTGGATTGTTTGGATTTTTATTATTAACTTGTGATATATAAAAATTATTATGGATCCAATACATGTGTATGTGAGTGTATATGTGTGTATATGGTGTGTGTCTGTGTGTGTAAGAGAATCTTTATATCCTATATCATTTTTCTGTTTTTACTCTAAGTTCTGGGATACATGTGCAGAACATGCAGGTTTGTTACATAGATATACATGATGTAACATGTTGGTTACATGATGATGATGTATTGCATGATGGTTTATTGCAACTATCAACCCATCATCTAGGTGTTAATCCCTGCATGCATTAGGTATTTATCCTAATGCTCTCCCTCCCTTAGCCCCCCACCCCCCCCCCGACAGGTCCCGGTGTGTGATGTTCCCCTCCCTGTGTCCATGTGTTCTCATTGTTCAGCTCCCACTTATGAGTGAGAACATGCGGCATTTGGATTTATGTGCCTGTGTTAGTTTGCTGAGAATACCTAAAGGATTATAAATCATTCTACTACACAGACACATGCACATGTATGTTTATTGCAGCACTATTTCCAATAGCAAAGACTTGAAACCAACCCAAATGCCCATCAATGAGAGACTGGATAAAGAAAATGTGGCATATATACACCGTGGAATACTATGCAGCCATAAATAAAATGAGTTCATGTCCTTTGCAGGGACATGGTTGAAGCTGGAAGCCATCATTCTCAGCCCCTCATGCTGACAGTTTTATATATACTTATTATTGTATATAATATATAATTATATACACAGTTTTTTATATACTGACAGTTTGTCTAATTGTTTTATCAAGTACTGATTGTGAACTTGTTTTAGTTCACTTATTTTAGTTCAAGGATAGTGTTTACTGTTATTTGTTTTAGTTCATTTCTTAATAAAGCTTGAAGTTTCAAGCTTTGCCATTAGATATATATTTATTTAAGATAGTATATCTTCCTTATAATTCTCTTTTTCTCTTTAATACTCTTTATTATGAAGTCTACTTTTAATATGTTGATATAGCTATGTTAGCATACTTTTATTGGTTTGCATGTTGTACATTTTCTTTCCTTGTAATTCAAGTAATTTTTCTTTTTTTAAAATAGCATTTCTTTTAGGAAGTACATATTGCTTTTTATCTAGTCTGAAAAATTCTGCCTTCTGATGAGATCTTTAGTCTATTTATGTTTACTGTCATTATTGACATAGTTGGATTTAATCGTGCCATTTTGTGATTTTCTTTCATTTGTCACTTCTATTTGCTCCTCTGTTGCCCTTTAACTGCTTTTATTTTATGTAACTTATTTTTAGAATTCCACCTTATTCTCTCCACTGCAATTCTGTACTAGACATATTTTAAACTTATTTTTAGTGGTTGCCCTAGGGCTGACAATATGAATCCTCAATTTGTCAAATATTATATAGAGTCAGCATTTTGCCATTTCATACTTTATACTCCACACCCTACAGTTCACAATTCACATGTTATAATTCACGCTTGCTGCCTCCTCCCACTCAGAACACTTCACTTTCCAGATGTAACAGAATTATGAGATTGCAGTCTCACTCACCTGCCCACCATCATCCAAGCTCTTCTTGTCACACATCTTGTATCTATAAATGCTATAAAATTTACCTTACAATATTATTTTTAAACAGTTTTTAAAAGAAATTAGGAAAATGGAAAAGTCTTTTTTTATTTTCCAACATAGAGCTACTTTTAGTATTCTTTATTCTTTTGTGAAATTCAAGTTTCCAATTAATATCATTTTCTTTCATCTTGAGAATATTACTTGGCATTTCTTAGAGTTTAAGTCTACTGGTGACAAATTCTTTGGAAAAATCTAATTTAACCCTTGTTTTTGAAGGATATGTTTACTGGATGTACGGTTCTGAGCTGTTTATTTTATCTTTCAGTACTTTAAAGCGGTCATTTTATTATCTTCTACTATTATTTGATAAGAATTAATAGAAAGGTATACAACATTTCTCTTTTTTTGTAATATATCATTTTGCTCTGGTTGCTTTCAAGATTTCATCTTTATCTTGGATAGTGTTACATCTGCTTTTCTTTTTATTTATTCTGCTTTGGTGTGTGAGTTGAAGTTTTATAAAAACCTGGGGATTTTGCAATTATTCTTTCTTCAGATACTTTTCCTCTCCTATCCTCACGGTCCTTTTGGAACTCAAAATATTAGCATACACGTATTAGGTTGTAGCATACATATACTACACATGGTATTTTCTCGTGGGACCAGGAGACTCCACTCATTTATCCTCAAGGGTTTATTTTGATCCTTTGTACTTCAGATGCAATGATATCCATCAACACCTTTGATTTACTGACTCTTTTATTCTGCGAAGCTTACACAGTAGAATTTTTGGTTCAGGAATAGCCTTTTCAATGCCGGAACTTTTCATTTGGTTTCTGCCATGCTTTCCATGTCTTCACTGAGGCTGTGTCTCCATTCATTAAGATCATATCTTCCTTTAATTCTTTCAATATAATTACAAGAGCGCATCTGCGCCATAAAAGGGATATATTTCTGATGGCCTGTTTTCCCCTATGGGTCATATTTACTTATTCTTTTGTATATCTCATTGTTATTTTGTTACTGTGTCCTGGGACATTGTAGATGACACATTGCACAGCCTCTGAATTCTGTTCTCATCGTCTGAAAACTGTTGATTTTTTATTAGCAGGCAATATAGTTACTGCCGATGACTTTGAATTTCTATAGAATTGCTTTTTTAAAAATTGTATTTTCTTAAAATTATTTATGTATTTAGAGATGAAGTCTTGCTGTGTTCCCCAGGCTGGAGTGCACTGGTGTCCTCATAGTTCACTGCAGCCTTAAGCTACCAGGTTCAAATGATCCTTCTGTCTCAGCCTCCTGAGTAGCTAGGGTCACAGGCACACACCATAATACCCATATCACGTTTTGTTTTCAATAGGGATGGAGTCTTATTATGTGGCTCAGGTTAATCTAGAACCCCTGGGTTTAAGAGATCTTTCCATCCCAGCCTCCCAAAGTGCTGGGATTATAGGCGTGAGCCACCAAGCTAAACCTAGACTTGGTTTTATGCTTTGTCAGGTCTGATCTATGGAAAGACCAATTCATTTCCCAGTTGAACTTCCGAAATCTCCCTTCTCTAAGGATTTTTTGTGATGATGTGGTTTAGGCTTTGTGAAGGTGGGGCCACAGCAGGAGTTACCCTAGGGGGTGGCTTCTATGCCCAAAATGAAACATCTAGCATCTCAGCTCTGTGCCTGACTGCTGTTGATGAGATGTCTTTAACATCTCTCCATCATAGCAGGCTGGACTCCCGATGTCCTTCAGCAGGACTCTCTTATCTCTGTCCTCTGCTGAATCTCCCCTTAACATAAACCCTTAAGCAGGTTTATGTGAAGACGGGAGCAGTCATCGCTGCATAAGCATATGCAGCCTAGACTTATGATGCGTCCCCAAAGGGATGCTCGCGATCGCCATGACGCCCCCTTCTTCTGCCCCACAGACTCCCAAACCACTCACACTCTGACCCCTGCCTTCTCACCTCCGTGGAGTTGCCATTCTCCGCATGGGGGCCAACTTACTGCACTGCTGTTCAGGGAATTGCTCCCCCACAGAGAGCCAGGAGAATCATGAGTTTCCCTTGTCCCCGTGGTCATATTCTTATGCTGCACATTGTCCAATGCCTGAAAACAGTCACTTCATAGATACGGTCTAGTATGGTGCGTGTTTGTGAGACCAGTCCATAAAAATTACTCTATCATAGTCTGTGACGTATTTAAAATTCTATTAAACTAACGGTAATTTTTAGAACAATGCCTCTGCTAAACAGAATACCTGACACATAATGAGTGTTTCTAGGGAAGCAGATGTGCATTACTTGAGCTGTTGGCATTGCCTTCACTCTTACATCAGTCAGGGGAATTTGGCTCCTGACTTACTATCCCCATTTTAACAATGTGGAGACTAAGGCTGAGGCAGGATGAGTAATTTATTCTGTGTTATGTGCTAAGAAGGGCAGAGCAGCAATTTAAAGCCAATTTTGAATGATTTCAAAAGTCATACACATGATATATATCTCTACCCAAAACACTTGCATATGCTGCCTTTACCAACCAAATCATACAGGAGGAAGCAGAATGTTTGAGCTGATAAAGACCCTTTATAGAAATGCCCAAGAAAAACTACCTGTCTCTAAACATTTTGGAAGAAACCTCTAAATAACGTCTTTCTTGAAGCTGTGATTGCCAATTATTGATTCCCTGCAGAAAGCAAGCAAATACATAAAGATAAATGGAGTACAACTTTTCTTGAGAATTAACTAGAAATGCTTATATAAATAAAAGTAAGGGTTCATTACCATTTTGTAAAAATCTGAATGCTTATGTTACTTTTTCTGAAGCGGAAAATACTCTGGTATGGGTATTTTCATCATCTCTTGCTGCAATATTGCTGTGGAAAAAGTCACAAAGACAGAAAACCAGGAGCCTGTATTGCTTTCTCATGGGATTACAGGTCATTTGCAACTCACCTGGCTAAGCTGAACTCCAGAATTTGGACCAGAGGCTTCAGGATGCTGGTGCAGTGCAAGTCTGGTCCACGTGTCTCCTCATCCTTTGAGGGTCATTGACTACTCGCTGTATCTTCTCTGCATACAGTTCATATGAGTGCAAGACGGCTCAACAGACCTGCATACAAGTTTAAATATTTTGCATACACTTCATTCCATTGCTGAAGCAAGTTGCATGGTCAAATCTAACATCTCTGGGCAAGGACAGGCATTCATACCACTCTGCTGCACTGCAAGCTCACGCAGATGAGCAGATCATAAAATGTGATTGATGCGTGATAATGCAATGACCAACCTACCACCATGGGCAGGACCGTCTATTGATACTGAGCCTCTTAGTAAAACGAGCTCAAGAATCCAGAACTATCTTCCTTCAGTTCAGCTGTCTGATCAAAAACTTGAAATCTGGAAAGGGTGATATCTGGAAAACCTACCAAAAGTGGCTTTGGGAAAATATCAGTTAATGTCAATTTCATTAATTATCCAATAAGCTAAAATATGAACATATGTGAACAGGTCAATAAGATTATCTTTACTTTCTAAATTCCTTTTCAGGATTTAGAATAATTTTGGTAAAGGGGAACATGAAATAATTATAATTTTAATTTCTTTGAAAAGACATATAATTGTATTTTAGACACTGTAATTCAGTTCATTATTTTAAAGTTAGAATATAAAAATGAACTCAATATATTTGCATGTAATAAAATGTGAGAAGTATATTAGCTCTTGTTTCTTAAAATACAACTATATATTGACTTTTGAAACATTTAGAATATAAAAGCTCATGCTATCCATTTCCTTACATTCTGAATATTTTAAATCAGAAATCAAGTCTCATTGAGTTTTCCAATTCTCACACAAATACAAGTTCTAAACTTACCTGTAGAATTTAGAAGTGAATTATTTGACTGCTTTATTCATGCTCAAATATTTCTAAAATTTTAACTATCCTCATTAGTATTTATATCTTACCTCTCTTAAAAAGGACATTTCATGTAATTATTATTTTTATATAGATTTTAAATGTTTTACTATAATACAGACTTATTTTTAAGCTCTAGCTGAAAAATACCTCTTAACTCAGATGTTTATTTTTTTACTTGGTACCTCTTAGTTTAGATATTTTTTTTTCTTAGTAGTTTTTATAGTATAAACAATTAGTCAAAGAATATAGTAATGTTTAAAATAAAGTATGTTATTTATTGAATACAAGCAATGGTTCAATGATTTAAGTTCTATATTTATCTTCTCAGAGTAACTTTCTGTCAGTAAGAGCAGATTTATGCAAACACATTTAATAAACAATAGTGTATTTCAACATCTTTAACCCACTTTTGAAGAAATATTCTACGTAATTCAGGAAAAATAATTTTAGTAAGAAATATTATTCTTAACATAGATACATATATTTGACACTAAACATATATTTAAGAGTTTATTAGACATTATCATGTATTTTTACAGAAATATCATAGATGCTTACATAGAATCTGGAAAACTTTAAGTTTCACCAAATACTCATGTACTTTGGGCTTATAGCGTATGAGTTTTAGCAGAAGAGAAGTGAACCAGAATAGAAGGAGGAGGGGATATTCAATAAGAGATTAAAAACTGCTTTCTCTAGGTAAGAGATGTGGTCTTCATTTGATGCTCAACTTCAACAAATAAAATTCTACAATGGAAAATGTGTGATTTACAAGGTATGTTAACAAGTTATAAAACCTAAGAAGTGGATTTGCATTTTTTAAGAGCATAAAAATATTAGTTTGGCTATTCAAATGCATTAGGCTGTCATTTAGGTCCTCTTTTTCTTTATGTGCCCAATACTTTCATCTTTAGACCTCACCAATGCTAGACGTCTTCTTGTCCTACTTGATAATTTTATATTATATTTTATTCAGCCTAGTGATGTGAAGAATATGTTTACAATATGTTTACATTGCACATTGGTTTCTTGTCATATTTCCGGAGATTGAATAATGACTGATAACAAGAGATAGGGACGTTTTCAGGATTTCAAGTCTTTTTTTCTAGGACTTGCTCCTTTTTGATAAAGCAGTCTCTACACTGGGTCTTTATATAGAGTAATTTTCTTTCTGTCTATAAACAGACCTGGTTAAGGAGAAATGGCAGAACAATTTTAGAGTATGGAGTATCAAAGCAGAGCACATTATTGATGTTAATAGTTTCTTAATTTATGAAATGTGGCATGTTGAGTGCTGTTCTAAATGCTTTCATGCATCGATGCATGAGGGTGCTGTGTGCAGTCATGCCGGGTCACATTGCCAGGATCATCCTCAAGGACTGAATGACCCACTTGCAGGACTGTCAGAACAGTGGACGCTGACTGATCACAGCGAGGTCTGTCTCCAGGAATAACCCCTGGCCCGAGCAAGCAGCCTCACTCCCACTGGAGACATCTTTGAAGGGTCATGGGCCAGCGCAGTTCCAGAAGTTCCCCTACATTAGTATTTATATTGTGTGATTAATTCAGCTACTTATGTTGCATTTATATTTATGTTGTTAGATTATTGCTGTATCTATGTGTTTATGTGTTTTGACTATAGTATGTATGCTGTTTGTTTAATTCTGTATCAATTTAAAAAAGGAATGAATTAATGGCATTTCCAGCAACCTGGATGAGATTGGAGATGATTATAAATGAAGTAACTCATGAAAAGAAAACCAAACATCATATGTTCTCACTCATAAGTGGGAGCTAAGCTATGAGGATGCAAAAGCATATGAATGACACAGTGGACTTTGGGGACTCAGGGGAAAAGAGTGGGAAGGGAGTGAGGGATAAAATACTACAAATTGTGTGCAGTGTATGCTGCTCGGGTGATAGGTGCACCAAAGTCTCACAAACCACCACTAAAGAACTTGCTCATGTAACCAAACACCATCTGTTCCTCAATAACCTATGCAAATAAAAAAATTAAAAAATTTAATGAAAAATCAGTCTAAAAGAAGCTCTTAACCCTTAGAGTCTTGTGGTCACAGTCATTTACATCCATATTTTTATTGCAGCAAAATAATATGGTGATGAGCAAAGCACTTTGAAGCACAGAAACATTTACATTAACATAAAATTATATGGAAGAAATGGAATGATAATTATATTCAAGGAGAAGAAAATGATGTAGAAATGCCAACTGTTATTTGAGGTTTTTCATGTATATTTTCAATGGATGATCTGAGAGATAAAATCATTCTGGTATTTAGATTTCACTGGGTAAATTTAAGATCACGTGTCTAATTTTTAACCAACCGTTTTTTATTTCTAAAACTCCCATATTTGCTGATATGAAAATTACATTATTTACAACTATTTCAAAGTATATCAAAAGTTTGTAGCTGCCACTTACACTTGCAACATTGTGGGAGGGAATATATAGTTTTTAAATTTATTTTTGGTGTTAAAAATAGGCAAAAATTTCCATCAAATGAGGTGATCCCGAATTGTCTTTTGGCTAAAAATTCAGTGATGTGCTCTTATTTATTCTAGCAAGAGAGTCAGTGCAATCCAGTCTTTTGTGGTGGTCACCCATTCATGGTGAAAAAGAAAATTATTAGCAATGGAAGAAGTAATATCATGAGGCAAACCACAAACAGGACGTAGTAAAAGATGTTAAGATTTTGGGGAAAAGTATATTTGATTCAGTCAGTTAGTAATTTAGGAATTCTCTCTCCCAGTTGACGATCTAAGCTTTTCAAATTCAAGGAAGGTCTACATCAGCCTGCTGCTCACCTTCATAAGTCTTGACAGGACATAATAAAAAAGTCCAATGAGATTCATATTAATCAAAGCATTGCTTAATTAAACTTAGCCTTCCCAGAGCTGCCATACAAATTACCACAAACTTTACGGCTTAAAACAATAGACATTTATTTTCTCACAGTTCTGGGGGCTGGAGAGTCCAAAATCAAGCTGTTGGCAGAGCTACACTTCCTCTCAGGGCTCTAGGGAGCATCCTTCCTGCCTCACCCAGGTTTTGCTGCCTCCTGCGTCTTGGCGTCTGGCAGCATCGCACCCATCTCTAGGTTCGGTGTCATATCGTTACCTCTGAGTCTTTTTGTGGACCCTCCTGTCTCCTACATGGGCACTTTTCCCGGATTTAAGGCTCACCTGACTCCAGTCACCCTCATCCTGATCTTTAATAACACCCACAAAGACCCTATTTCCAATAAGTCACATTCTGAGATTCTGAGTGGATGTGAAATCCAGGTGGACACTATTCGACACACTTGCATTTTATATAAGCCATGTTATCAAATGTCCTTGCCACTCAACAAAAATAAAAAGAAGAAAGTAACTGTTTGAGAAAGGAACTTGTTGTATCTCATAGATGAGGCAGTTTAGGTAGACTGACACCTGCCAAAGTCAAAGCTGAGATAGGATTCCAGGATATCGGGTGACAAGTGCCATTCTCTGTGCACCAGCCATTCTGTGGTGCTGGCTATTGTCCTTCCTCTCCACCTAGTCCATGTCTTCATGAGGACCAGCGGCGCATGTCCCCATCACTAGCCTTGTACTGGCATCTCCTTGGTGTTGGCGTCACTGAAGGACAGGGAAAGGGAAGTGTTTTATGAAACTTTGCCTCCAAGATAGATGGAAGGTTCCAACTCTACACATCCTTCCCAGCCCATAAGATGACCTTGACTTAAACGATGGAAAAGTGCTTTCCAGCAGATGGAAGTCCTCTGTTCAAAGGATGAGTCCGTAAGAGACTGCATAGTCTAGCCCTTCAGGTACTAAAAGCATGTGATGCTCAATTAAAGCAGACAATCTGGCTTTCTGTGTCCTCATAACTGACCCTGATCAGAAAAATATGCTTAACCGCTATGGGCAAAACACTGCAGTGTGCTTCAGGAATCACGCTGATCTTATTACTATGTGACCTTTTACATTTGTGGCACTTGTGTGTTGTCCTTAATTGTCGTGTGAGTATTATCAGGATAAGAAACATCTACGATTTTTTTGTGCAATCCATTTTTTAGATTGCTTAAAATGAAATATGTTTATCACCTCTGACATTTTACTCTATATCTTTATAAAAGAAATATATTGTATCTGGAAGGAAATTATATTCCCTTGATATATTTGTGAAGACTGAGAAAAAGAATACATTTCTTCCCTCAAAATGGAGAGTCACTATAAGCAGAAGGTGGTGGAATTATATGGAGGCATAAAGAAGGCAAACAATAATTCCATTCCTCTGCAGGACAGTTGGAGGTCTGACTTCAAATCTTTATCCAGTTATTCCATGGTTCAACTGGAAGAACTGCTTTATTTCCAGGCAAGAAGCATCATTTGAGATTTTCCATGTATACTTTCAATGAATAATCTGAGAGATAAAATCATTCTGGTATTTAGATTTCAGTAGGTAAATTTAAGATAATGTGTCTAATTTTTAGTCAACCCTTTTTAATTTCTAAAGCTCCCATATTTGTTGATATGAAAATTACATTCTTTACAACTATTTCAACTTATAACAAAACTTCATAGCTGCCACAATAGAATAAAGAGGACTTATTCTATTGCGCATTTCAGAAAATGGATCCACTACCAGCAAGAGAGGCAATGACATTATATGGATCAGCCGGCAGGATTGTCAGATTCTATTGATCAACTCTTCCTTGTGGCACTAAACACTCAAAACATTATCACCAGCATATTTACAAACTTTGTGGATTTTCTACATTTTCAAACTACAATATTTCTGGACATTCCAGCTTTATAATTTCATTCGAACAAATATTTGAGCCAAACAAACATTATGTTTTTCTTCCCTCTACTCTTCCAGCTGGAATCATTGCAGGAGTTTTGCTCATCTGCCAAAACTTAAATCAACGGCTTTATCTTGTCATGAGCAAAGCATAATAAGAATTACATCCACAACAATTGTCAAAGTGTGGTTCGTACTTAATTATCATAATGGAGTTCTTAAATTAAAATTGAGTCAATATATATATACATACAAAGGTGAAAAGGTAAGTGGGGTATGCAACATAGTAGGATTATCATCAATCTCTGAAAATGAGAGATCTTCCCTTTTATGTGAAAAGACAGAAGGCATCAGCCTGCTCAAGCTGGTCTGGAAATAAACTACATTAGCATTTACAACAAACCCATGGCACTAAGAGAGATAAATATGGCCTATATGAATACATTAATGATATAGACTGATGATATTGGAAACATAAAGTACATTAATAATGATACGATTATTAAGTAAATTTACTTCTTAACTATCTTATCAAAATAAAAAGAATTTAATCTTAGATGTTTTGAAAAATTCAGAAAACTAACACTTTATATAAGTTTGAATAAAGATATCACTATAAACTGATTAAAGTATAACGAAGGAACCTCTCTCTTTAGAATGGAGAGGAACTGGGTATGGTGGCTCATACCTGTAATCCCAGAACTTTGGGTGGCTGAGGAAGAAGGATTGTTTGAGCCCCAGGACTTTGAGACCATCCTGGGTAATATAGTGAGACCCCATCTCTAAAAAATATATATATATGTATGCTTCTTGCAGGGAAACAAAGCAGTTCCTCCAGTTGAACCACAGAATAACTGGATGAAGACTTGAAGTCAGAGGGGCATGGTGGTGTGTACCTGTAGTCCGAGCTACTCAGGAGACGAGGAAGGAGGATCACTTGAGCACAGGAGGTTGAGGCTACAATGAACTATGATCACACTACTGCACTCCAGCCTAGGTGACAGAGCAAGACCCTGTTTCTAAATAAATAAAGAAACATTTAAAAAATAAAAATAGCTGGGCGGGGTGGCTCAAGCCTGTAATCCCAGCACTTTGGGAGGCTGAGACAGGCGGATCACGAGGTCAGGAGATCAAGACCATCCTGGCTAACACGGCGAAACCCCGTCTCTACTAAAAATACAAAAGCTAGCCAGGGGAGGTGGCGGGCGCCTGTAGTCCCAGCTACTCGGGAGGCTGAGGCAGGAGAATGGCGGGAACCCGGTCTGGGCAGAGCTTGCAGTGAGCTGAGATCCGACCACTGACTCCAGCCTGGGCAACAGAGCGAGACTCCGTCTCAAAATAAATAAATAAATAAACAAACAAACAAACAAATAAATAAAAATAGAATGGAGTAAATAGGAGAATTTAAGTGTAATCAGAACTCATGTTAGCTTTGCCAGGTTTGATTGTGTTGTATTATCTAAGCAGGACACAAAACACAAACCTCTTCTCCTCTGTCTGAAAGTGCAAATCTGAACTTGCCATAAAATTAAAGCTGATGTCATTTTGCAAGAGCTTTAAGATCATAGGTGAGAGTTTTCTCACAGTTACTTAAAATTTAGTTAAGTGAAGGTTCATGTTATATATAAGATTTGGATGTTTTTCCCCATAAAAATAAATTGCAGTTGTAACGTTTTCCCAAAATTAATGATACTAGCAGATGTGCCTACAAGAATCAGGGTTGTAATAACTCATGGTCATATGGTTGGACACACCAGACACAAGATTTTGTTGTTGTTCATGTATTTGTTTTTTCATTTCAAGTGATTCTAATTAGTGATAAATGACTAAGGTACCAAATAATAAACTAGAATTATTTTCTTAAATAGAATACTCGGTCTGTCAAAGTTTTCAAAACAGCACATTGCACAATGAAAAGCAAGCTCCCTGGAAATACTGACTGTTATTCAATATTTCTCCATTACCAGTAGGTCTTAACCAAAGTAAATTTTGGTAAAAACTTATTCCTACAAAGAGACTTAAAGTTATAGTATGGAAGAAAAGACATGTACTGTGTGAATACAAGATCCAGGGAAGCATGAGGACCCCCATCTAACAAATCGGACGCCGCCCAGAGCCTGAGAACTATTGGCAGCCTCAAGAGGTTCATGTAGAGTCAAGTTCACTGACAGTGTGACCCTATTGTTCCCTGAGAGTCGATGGGCCATTCCCCTTGCGGGAAAGGGAATCAAGTTACATACCGCAGGCTTAGGTTTTATTTCAAAGTGCCATGCTCAATTAGTATACACACACTAATCTGTTTTCTGAAATTATATTGCCCTAGAATTCTGAATTGTGTTATAAATTAGTCTTTCAAAATGTCCACAGTAATCCTCCTCTGGCAGCTATCACAAGAATTTAAAGTTGTTCTAAAATCTACACCTACAAAAATAAACAAAATACCACAATTGTTTTAAAATGTTTTTCATGCCATATTAATAACATCAACAACCAGAGTACTCATTGGCAAAATAAAAATAAAAAACCGACACTGGTGATATGAAGACAATATTGGTTCTACTCCTCCTGCCCTCTATCTGCAGAAGATCCTGGTCTTTTTTTCTACATATTGACACTTTCTCCATGGAGTATTCCTTAATCTCCTTTGTTTGAGAAGACCGCAATTTATCCAAGTTCCTTTTTCCTTACCACACAATTAACACCTCCTTATACAGTAGCTAATGTACTGATTATTTTTGTCTAGCAATTTAGCACTTGATAATAAATGATTCTGTTCTTCAATTTTCTTTGGCTATGCTGCCTGGTTCCCAGTCCTCTTATAAACATGTGTGCAGACCCAGGGCCCTACTGCCTGGGATCCCAGCCCTGCTCCTTTCATTACAAGTGTGTATCATCTCAGGAAAATCACACAGACTTTTTTGGCCTTCATTTTCTTGGTGCAGAATGGAGACAACGATAAACAATAGTCATATGGGTTGTTGTCCGAAGTAAATAATGATTACATTCAAGTATGTAGAGCTCTCTCGGAGATGTAGTAGTGCTATATAGTGTTAGCTATCATCATCATTGTTTTATTGTTATAGTTATTTTTATCCTCAATGCTGGTGACCCTCAGACCACATCATTTGAACTCTGCCTTGCACAGGTTTGATCACACGGTGAGGGCTCCATGAGTATAGTCTCCTTGTGCATGAGTGTGGGTGCGATTCAGGTTTAAACTCTCAACAACACTGCTTTTGGTCACCTGAGTAGGTCTACGCAGTCATGTAACACAACTGTGAGATGCAGATGAGACAATAGTAGAGACATAAACTCATAACACATCAATAAAACATGGTACCGCTTCTAATGCAAAGCTTTTCTGAAGATCGTGATGACACAGAGTAGAGGCATTGAAACAAGCCTGGGGAAGCTCTAAGGATAATATAAATGTAGCAACTATTGAAAACATTTGTGTTTCTTTAATTCTTTTTATTCATCTAAATAAATTCAATGTCATCATTTGAAAGTTCAAGCTGGGCACGGTGGCTCACATCTGTAATCCTAGCACTTTGGGAAGCTGAGGTTTGCAGATCACTTGAGCCCAGGAGTTCGAGACCATCCTGGACTACATGATAAAACTCTATCTTTTAAATAAATAAATAAATATAAAAAACATTAGCCAGGCATGGTGGCCCACACCTGTAGTCTCAGCTGCTCGGAAGGCTGAAGTAGGAGGATGATCTGAACCTGGAAGTTAGAGGCTGCAGTGAGCTGTGATCATACCACTGCAGTACAGCCTAGGCAACAGAGCAAGACCTTGTCTCAAATACATATACGTATATATATATATTTTTGTCTCAAATATATCTATTGTCTCAAATATATATATATATATTTCAAGAGCAGATTTAATATCAGGAAAGCGTTAAACAAATTAGATACATTCATGTGGCAGAATATGACACACCCATTCAAAATGCCATCATAGAACATATCAAATGTAAGGAAAGTTGTTCATGATCAATGTTAAAGGAACAAAGGTCAGTGTGGTTGAAGTTTCATGAAGAATGAAGAGGCGGAAGAGAAAGCAGAGAAGGAGGGGGAGGAAGAAGAAGGGAGTAGTAGGAAAAAGGAGGAGGAGGAAGGGAGGAAGAAAAGGTATTTTCTTTCTGCTGAGTAAATTGAGTTTGAAACAAAAATATTTCTGACTGAAGAGTTTAATCTAAGCTTTGCGTAACCTGAATCTACGCCTGAGGCTCAGTTTTATTGAGAGAGGGGAAGTAAGAACAAGTAAACAATGGAAACGTCCCTTGCAGAACAATTGCTCTTATTTTAAAATAGAGTACAAACTGAGATGCTGCCCATAGCTCAGAAAAATCACACGTATATTTTTTATCTGAAAAAGAAAACAGATTAAAAAGACTATTTAGAAATAAATTTAATAATCAAGCAGTCTCAGGACACTCATGGCAAAAGAAAGAACAATAAGCACAAATACAAATCAATGTATATATGTTGTATGTCTGTTTCTCAATTTACTTTCCCTTAAAATCCTGCTAAATAAGACGTAGTTATATGTTCTGTATATTGATCTAGAAAGCTGTTTCACTTTATAAACACTGCAAAATAAACTGTATATGCAGCTCTTAATTTGTTCCATTGGAAAATTTTTATAGAAAATGCAAGGAGTATATATTGCATGTTGTTTATATTTGCATGCCATCCCACGTGATTATTTTGAATTATAAACTAGAGGTAGTAATATTTATTCCATTTGTCATATTTAATTGTTTCTACTTAAACATTGTTTATTAGGATGAGAGTCATGAGACCTTTTGAAAATTAAAAGAGGAGGTCTTTCATCTGACTTGGTTACAGACGCAGGCCTGGGGAGCTCATCAAGATCCCAAGCAGGAGACCATTAAAGTGTCAATCTAGTGAGATGTACGGGCTTTCTTAAAAACTCAAACATAAGACACCACCTGGGCAATAAAATGTATAGGAAGCAAATGAAAAAATTCTAGCACTGACTCTCTATTCTGATCATTTATTATTGATGCTGGTATTCATATATCAGAATGACTAATATATTCATACACTTCAATTACATTACTATTACAGTCTTATTTTACATAAGAATATGAACTAATGATATACATATATTTATACAAATGCTTATATCTAGATAGATATTCTCCTCCATTCATGCATTTAGGATTCTATACCTATTCTCTAAAAAAAGTAAGCCTTTTCATGAACTGAATCAAAACTTCAAGCACTGTGGCTATTCTCAATTTCCAATAGAAAACAAATTTCATGGTTCAATTCCAAATCTCTATTATATATGTGTGACTTGTACTACCTAGCAATTTTTATTTACAGGTTAAATAGGAACATAACAAAGTAAAAAAAAATGCAAATAAAATTGGCAAATATATAAATAGCTGCATGTATATGTGCTTATTTCATTTTCTGAGATGTCTCAATTTCATATTACGGGTTGGAATTTGTCCTGAATGCATTACAACCAAGGTCATGTTTCCACTGTTTGCTTAGCCAAGAAATACTTTGTGGGTTATGCATTTGGTTAAAATTAAGATCATAGGGTGATAATAGGGATGAATATTTTCTGAATGGAAGAGTCACAGGTAAATCAGAAAAAAAGGAGAAGAAAGTAAATGTTTAGTGGCATCTCATTTTGGGAATAGACTGGCTGTTAGAACAAAAGGAAAAAGACGACAGTGAGATACGGGAGACAATAGAACTCTCCGACACAATCCTGTATTTGCTTACAAATATTTTCCTTGTTTGAGGTAAACCAAATAAAAAAAAATGTAAATCTCGTTTAGATGCTGTGTATAGAGGGAGAACGCAGATACATTTGCTCTGGCAAGAACATTTAGTAGTAATTAAATGCCACAGGAAGAGGAGATGGCTGAGACGGCTGAAATGGGAACTTGGAACAGAAATCTCTGACATGCAAGGACTTTAAATACAAGACAAAGGACAGTCTGTTGCTATACTAAGGTAGAGCTAGAAACTTCTTTCAGATACTTTATTTGAAGAACCCCAGTAATCTTCTTTATAAAGAGCATCTTTATGTTGTCTGCTTTCCTTTATTTTTTTTTTTTTAATTTTAATTTAAGTTCTGGGATACATGTGCAGAACATGCATGTTTGTTACACAGGTATACATGTGCCATGGTGGTTTGCCTCACCCACCAACTCGTCATCCAGGTTTGAAGCCCCACATGCATTAGGTATTTGTCCTAATGCTCTCCCTCCCCTCGCCCCCCACCCCCCAACAGGCCCTGGTGTGGGATGTTCCCCTCCCTGTGTCCATGTGTTCTCATTGTTCAACTCCCACTTATGAGTGAGAACAGGCGGAAAAACCACCTTTATCTTAAAGAGTGTTGTCCAACTTGTTTCTTGCTCGTTAATGTCGCTGAGACAGATCTGTTTGAAGATATCCCACTATCTGCTTGAAGCCATAGTATTTTACAGCACACACACACACACACACACACACACACACACACACACACCCCTCCTTGGACATACCAGCAGATGACCCTGACTAGAATGTACACTCGTGTGTTCCGTAGTCCCTGACGCACCGATCTTTTTCTGACACATCTTTGTCCTGTCCCACTACACTGTTTGGCAGAAATGGAGGAAAGAACATTTAAGGTATTTTGCCAAACATGGGCGGGCGCGGTGGCTCACGCCTGTAATCCCAGCACTTTGGGAGGCCGAGGCGGGGGGATCACGAGGTCAGGAGATTGAGACTATCCTGGCTAACACGGTGAAACCCCGTCTCAACTAAAAAAAATTAAAAAAAAAAATTAGCTGGGTGCGGTGGCGGGCGCCTGTAGTCCTAGCTGCTCGGGAGTCTGAGGCAGGAGAATCGCTTGAACCCAGGAGGCAGAGGTTGCAGTGAGCTGAGATAGTGTCACTGCACTCCAGCCTGGGCGACAGAGCCAGACTCCGCCTCAAAAAAAAAAGAGAAAGATATTATGCCAAACACAAGCATTTTCAAAACTGATTGCACAGTAGAAAAAAAAATGTTACTGAATGCAAAAACTTATATCAGCTGATTTTGACTTTCAGTATGACATTGTGATTCCTATTAGGCAGGTGGCTTTTAGAGGAAAACGTTTCTAGTTTTGAGTTTGGAATTTTATGTAGCTACCTCCTTCCTAAGTGACTTGAAGCAATAGAGCAAGAGAAGTTTTCACTGACTGGAGTCAGTTCGGAAGAACGTATGGAATTGTCCTAAAAGAAGAAAATATGATATTTGAACAGCAGTGGGTAGCAAAGGGCCCAGAAATGGATGAAAGGCTTTGCCCTTTGGGGAGAACGTCTATCGGCAGGGCACTCTGTGAAGCGACTGGGGTTTTAGGTGCAGGCCACATAAGGAACGGTTGAACTGTGACATGAACTGTTTCATTACAGCAGAGTTTAGTAAAGATGTGTGGCATGCAATGTCCTCAAGCCTTTGGCTTTGTGGAAAATTGTTAAAAGTGGTTACATCTTACATTTGGGTTTATTTGTAAGATGGGCTACAATAAGCAGTGAGATAATTCAACTTCAAACTGAAAGAGGAAGAAAGGAGGGAGGGAGGGAATGAGGGAAGGAAGGAAGGAGTGAGGGGAGGAAGGAATGAAAGCGAGAGGGAGGGAAGGAGGGAAGGAGGGAAAGAGGCAAAGAGGGGAGGAGGGAAGGAAGGAAGGAAGGAAGGAAGGAAGGAAGGAAGGAAGGAAGGAAGGAAGGAAGGAAGGAAGGAAGGAAGGAAGGAAGGAAGGAGAAAGAAGGAAGGAAGGAAGAAGAAAGGAGGCAGGGAGGGAAGGAAGGAAGGAAAAAAATATAAATCAAAGATGACCATGAGAATCTCTATAGTCTATATTAAATTTTCCATAATAGGTAGGGGCTTATGCAGGGGTGTGTGTGTGTGTGTGTGTGTGTGTGTGTGTGTGTGAGAGAGAGAGAGAGAGAGAGAGAGAGATACTAAAGAATAAGGAAAGCCCAGATTAAAGAACTTGGAGACACACAGGTTATATTAAAATTTAACAACATGAACTTGAACTATGGGAAGCAAGTATTCCACTTATTCAATCATTTGTGTAAATAATTTTAGGCACAGAGTTAGGTTCTGGGGGACACAGGTGTTAGTAAAATGGTCTCTTTATCATGGGTGTTTTATTTATTTATTTATTTATTTATTTATTTATTTTTGAGATGGAGTCTCGTTCTATTGCCCAAGCTGTAGTGCAGTGGCAGAATCTCAGCTCACTGCAACCTCTGCCTCCCTGGTTCAAGCGATTCTCCTGCCTCAGGCTCCTGAGTAGCGGGGACTACAGGCACACGCCACCATGCCCAGCTAATTTTTTTTGTATTTTTAGTAGAGATGGGATTTCACCATGTTGGCCAGGATAGTCTCAATCTCTTGACCTTGTGATCCGCCTGCCTTGGCCTCCCAAAGTGCTGGGATTACAGGCGTGAGCCACTACGCCCAACCATGATTAATGAATTAAGAAACAAAGTAGAAAGAAATCTTACCTTTGGCACAAATAATGTGAACTAGCATACACTAGGTAAAACTTCATAATATTCACAGTTCTAATTTTAAAACAAAAAGCAGAACTACAGAAATATAGCAGCTATTTTAAGTTCACGGATAGGATGCAATTCTATCTAGAAAAAGATTCTTTCCATTATCTAGTAATCCGATGTCATTGAAAGACATCAAAAACTCTTGTAGGCTTCTTGCCTTGCTTTTCCTGGATTTAAAATCCTGGAGCTATTCTCACAGACCGTATGGGTCAGGGCTCCACATAGAACATCGCATTTTCCACCCTGGAAGCTTTGCAATGGAAACTTTGCAAAGTTCGGGGTGGAGCTGAGGGAAACAAACAGGAGATACAGAAGGAACAGAAGCTGGGACCATCAGGGAGTTATTACCACTGCCCTGCCTCATGGGGCAAAAAGAGGCGCTTTCCAGAGCCCAGAAAAGGGGTGCAGTGTAGAAGTGAGTCACTGGACAAGCCCTTGCCCTCTGCCAGTCAGACTCCCGAACCTGCTGAACCCAAGATCATGGGAAGGGAAGCAATATTTTTTTTTTTTCAAAATGTGTCATTGTTTCCTTGGTTCCTAGACCTGTTGACCTCAGGTACGAAAGGGGTGGCACAAAACATTGCCTTCCAGTTTCATGCTTTACTGTGACCTTGCAGGGCAGTGCCTTAACAATGAAGGTGTCCTCTCCCAGCTATTGACTTAGCTGAGTCTTCAATAGGTCGTTCTCCATGTTGTGCTGCAATGTGGTGGAGTACGTGGTCAACCACTGAATTTATGTTTGTCTCAGGCATCTGTGGGTTGTCTGGGAAATTCTGCTGATCCGAACTAGAACTGGCCAATCTTAGCTGGGCACTTATTCATCTGTGGCCAGCTCATGAGCAGGCTGGGAGCTGGCTGGCCTAGAATATTCCCAGCTGAGACAACTCAGGTTTCCTCCACCCATCTCATCCTCCAGGGGCTGGTCCAGCGTGTTCTCCTGATGGTGCCTGGGTTCTCAGAAAGAGTGTGCATGTTGTCAAGTCTCTTCTTGCAGCATGTTTTCTGCTGTCCTACAGGCAAAAGCAAGTCTCATGGCCAATGCAGAATCTATGTGGGAGGAAACTAGGAATGGGAGTGGAGACAGGGAGAGGTGGAAAATGACTAACTTTAGTGTAATCTACCAGAGGCACGCTGGCCTCAAAACACGTTTGAAGGTGTTCCTTTTTAATTATTTTCTGGATGAATTTATGAAACATTGTTTTCAATTATTTCTTAAATGCTTAGAAGAGTTTCTCAGCAAGGTCACTTATGCCCAGATTTTCTCTTTTGGCTTAGTTTCAGTTACTTTTAATCAGTTACAGGATTAATTTGTTTAATAGATAAAGAATAATTTTAAGGTTCTCTTTCTAGTCTCAGTTTTGGTAAATTTGTATTTTTTAATCAAAGTTGTAACTTTTTTTCAATATTTGTCATAAAGTGATGTTTTTATGTAGATGGGATTTGTAATCAGCCTTTTATGATTCTTGATTTTTTAAAAATTTGAGACAGAGTCTTGCTTTGTTGCCCAGGCTGGAGTGCAGTGGCGCGATCTTGGCTTACTGCAACCTCTGCTTCCCGGGTTCGTGATTTTCGTGCCTCAGCCTCCAGAGTTACTGGGACTACAGGCACCCACCACCACACCTGGCTTTTTTTTTTTTTTTGTATTTTTAGTACAGATGGGGTTTCACCATGTTGGCCAGGCTGGTCTCAAACTCCTGACCTTAGGTGATCCATCCGCCTCGGCCTCCCAAAGTGCTGGGATTACAGGCATTGAGCCATCATACCCAGCAGATTCTTGATATTTTTAATCTGTGTTTTCCGTGTTATTTCTTACTAGGATGTTATCAGTTGTGTTAATTTTTTAATATTTGGCTTTTTAAGAGGTAATGCCATAAAATATAAAAGTGAGACATTCGTATTGGGCAAGGAACACCACCAGATTGCAGTGAAGATCTGACATCTTTGAAAATAAAGTTAAAAATAAACAGTGAGATGGTTCATAATAAACTGAACTATATTAGTAGTAAGGATGGGCACACAAGTTAAAATTTAATTCCTATGTGGAAAGGATGATGAATAAAAGAATATTGAGCCTGGGGAAGCCCAGATCTGGGAATTCATGAAAACTATCTTCAAATAGTGGAGAGGCTGCCATACGGAAGAGGGGTTAGTTTTTTTCTGTGCCTCCCCAAGAGGTTGGAGTAGGTAGGATTTATTAGCAGAAGTTATAGGGAGAAGGATTTCAACTTCATTAAGGGAGACTATCATTGCTGTGCCAAGCAAGGATATCTTGGCTTAAGTCGTTCAAGCTGAAGCTGGATCCCTGCTTAGTGGAAATACACGGGGCTGTGGGTCTCAATATGTTCTCTCCCTGAGATCCTGCAGGAGTTCTGCAAGACAAAATGATTTTCATAGTGACACTCAGACATCGTTTGCCTTTTGTGTTGCACTGATGGGGTAAAAGCAATGGTGGAGAAAACTAGGGATGGCTGAGCACAGATATGAGCAGTGGCCTGAAACTACGTCAGCAGTGAGTTTTATTTTTATCCATCAGAACATTAAAAGGAATCAAGTGCTGACTTCATTTAAGAAACAGCAGTAAAACAAATTAATTTACAATATTGACCCTTCAGTACACCTATTTTTAAACATTCCTTGGTTAAATACTTGTGATAGATGGGAAATATGCATACTTAGCTTCTGGAAGTCAAAGTATGATTAGTAAGGAACAGCACTTGTGGGATACAGCTGTGGGTTGATTTAGTTACTTTTTCATGGAAAATAATTTTTAATTGAAAGAATAACAAGAAATCTTAGGTTATTCAGACATGGGTATTTAGTAGACATTTTCTTAAACAGAATAAACTGATCCTGTCACTTCAAGGAAAACAACGGATACTATTTGTTGCCAATAAATTTGGGCTTTCAAGTGATAGAATTTTGGAAAACATTGAATCACTATTGTGATATTGAAGCTTCCTAGTAGCTACATACTTCTCTTATGATATCAATGGTGATGGTATAAGTGTGAAGTTTTGATATGATATATTTAAATATGTCAACATTTGGAGGAATTGAAAAACTAAAAAATCTAGTAATTTCCAAATGACATCATGCATGATGTCACGGCATCATACAGAGGTAAATGATCCATTGAAAGTGCGACATAAACTCATGGATAGTAATGTACCAGGGTACAGAACATTCACTGATAAGTTTTCAGATTCTACATTACAATTTTCACACATTGATGCTTTTAAGAAACTACCACTTGTCAAATTTTGGTATGGTATCACATGAGGATAACCACAATTATCTGAAAAGGCTATTATAATACCCTTCTTTTCCACATACATCTCAGTGTGATGCTGAAATTTTTTATATACTTCATCCAATACAACATATTTCAATAGTGTGTATGCAGAAGCACATAGAAGTATTCAAAGAACCCAGCTATGCTCTATAATTCAGACATTAAAGACATTTTTCAAAAGGTATGGCAATGTCTATTTTCCACTTTTAAAAATTATAGAAGAGATGGTAACTCTTATTAATAAATATGTTCACAGGGTATTGGTTTATTATTATTACTTTTAAATGAACCAATAAATAATCATTTAAATTGTTTCAAATTTAACTCTGAATATGCTAAAGATTTATAGATATAACCTATTTAACCAAAAGCTCCTTAGGGTTCTCTAAAATTCTTAAAAGTGTATAGGGGTCCTGAGACGAAAATTTCCAGAACGATTATTACAGATCAGAGAGGTGAATTCAACACATGAGCTTTATGAGTTTTTTTTGTTTTGTTTGTTTGTTTGTTTGTTTTTTAAATACAACGTTTGAACCCAATGTTGTCATTTTGGTGTAGAATATCTTGTTGACTTAGTTCCTTCAATTCCCATGAGTGAATTCCCAAATATGTGCGTGATACCGATTGGTTGGCCAAAATGATTGGGATGAATGTCAAAATCCTTTCATTTTATTTTGTAAGCATGGTTTTATTTTAAAATAAAAGGGATTTCATACCTGACACTTAATACACATGTTCACTTATGTCGTCTGTAAGTAAATATTTGTATCAGTCCAAAAAACACCTCAGCTCAGCCATAAGATGACTGGTTCTAGAAGTTGACAGTCGTGTTACCCCATCAATATCTTAGGCGGAGTAAAGACTTAAATGGTGTATAATTACATATAACAAAGGAAGGCAATTGTTGAAGATCCTCTCTTAAAAATAATTTTAAAAACTTCAAATGAGTTTAAAGTGTGTAGTATTCATTTTGTTTTAGTCTTCCACTGCATTTTATGATTCCCTGGAAGGCACATTATATATTAATAAATGGCTGGTTTTCCCTTGATTTTTTTCACCTTATTCTTTCCAAATGGCAAAAATCTGTTTCTGTGTGAACTTTAAAAGTTTGAGTGAGATGCTTCAATGCTAATTGAGTTTTTCCCTGGAGAAATCGTTTCTAATTAAGATTTTTTAAAAAACCTTGGCCTCTTGACCTAAACTTTTAAATGGTATTTTCTCATATTGTTATATGCCAACTACACACACATACCAACTGTACTCAAAATTGGAAATCTTCATCCCTAAAAATTTATCAAAGGTCTTCAGAAGAGTATTGACCTACTAGTAACATGTAGTTTATAATATGGTTATCTATTTTAAAACTCCATTAAATATAGACTGTTATTTCCCAAATAGTGAGAAAACAAAACTTTTTTCTTCTTTGTAACATTCCAGGGCACCTCAGCATGTAACTTTACATAACTAAGAAATGTGCTGTGACTTACAGGGTTGAGAAAATAAATTCTTGAACAGCCATTTTTTTCATTTGTTTAAGCAAATATTTAACAAATGTCATCTAAGTGCCACTAACTTTGCAAGGCACCAGCATAAAGTGGCAACCACACGAACATGTCTATAAGTAATACTGTTGTTTTTTTTAATGAAAATCTGACCCTGAATGTGTCTGTGATCTGATATTCTTGAGTCCATCATGAGTATTAAGTGCTTTTCTGCCACTGCAAATACAGAATAGTTCATGAATTGTTTCAGCATTTAGTATTAGTTCTTATTAATAGATACGAGGAAGCACTCATTCAAAATTTTTGTGCCCGGTAATTACATTGTCTTCACAATAACATTGTGATGTAGACTTTTTATCACCTCTGTTTTTCATAGTGATATGTATGATCTCTAACAATATACTCAAGGTCAACCCATCTAAGAAAGTTAATATTGCAATCTACTGGTTTATTAGTTCCATGATGGTAGACATCATAATAGTTTTTTGAAATTACCTAAGTAAATAAACAATAAATTTGTTTTTCTAAAAACATCACTCGAGGTCTATTTTCTTTATAATAATATATACAACAGAAACTTCAAATTAGTACTCAAGAAAAATTCAGTAATGTTTCTAAATTGCTAAGCACAAAACTGAGAAACAATGTCAGCTTGCAATGCCATTAGAAGCAATTTTATTAGCCAGTACATTTGCAGAAAGTTCCTGGCATCATTGGCTAAATGACTTGGTTATTCTTCTCATTCATACACATATATTAGTGGGATCAGCACTTATAAACAATAAGTGATGTAAAAATACAAAATGTAGAGACGTGAATCTGTAATGCTTTTAGGAAAGATAATGAGTCCTACTGAACCTGAAATGAATGGTGATTATGATTTAGATATGAGCTTCCAATAAAGTAGCCATGAGCCTCAGGCGACTACAAGCTCTTAAGATGTGGATGACGTTAAAGACATTTAAAATGTCTCTTTTCCACTTTTAAATAATTAGAAAATATAGGAACTTTTATTAATAAATGTATTAACAGGCTATGGGTTTATTATTATCTCTTTAAAATGAATCAATGAATAATTATTTACATAGGTCTCAAATTTAACTTTGAAAATGCTAAAGATTAATTGAGATGTACTGTACATTTAAAATACACAGCAGATTTCAAAGATGTAGTGTGAATAGAAGAATAAAACATTTCATTCATAACTTTCATATTAATTGCACATTGAAATGATAATTTTTGAGCACATTGTTTAAATAATAGAGTTACTTTAGTTGGTTTTAGTTTTTTAATGTCATTACTAGACATTTAAAACTATTTGTATGTGTCTTACTATATTTCTATTGGCAGTAGTGGTGTAGACAACTGGTTAGCGAAATGTGTAGATTTTTTAAAAATTCGCACACTCTTATAAAGGAATTGTAAGCATGTCAATAACACATCTGGCATTAAGTTACTAAAACTTTATTTTATTTGCCAACTAAGTTCTTTATCAATTTACTATGACTAATTTCCAAATTTGTTGGCAATGACATATTATAACTGTATACTGGAAGAACTTAGTTTCCCGACATCTATTTTAATTTACTTTATTTTGCCATTCAGAATGATCATGTTTTTGATGAATATTAGTCATCTACCCTTGAAAGACGCTTGCTTGAAAATATCAAGAAAATGGAAAGCATTTTAACAACTTAAGACTATATAGAAACACATTGACAAGGTAAATTGCTTATATACTCTGCAGAATGTATATGAAATTTTAAAAAAATGGTACCCTTTTTCCAAAAAAGTCTATTATGCAAAATGTTGGCCCAACACTGTGGCTCACAGCTGTAATCTCAGCACTTTGGGAGGCCGAGGCAGGCAGATCACTTGAGGTCAGGAGTTCAAGACTTATCTTCCCAAAATGGTAAAACCGTGTCTCTACTAAAATTACAGAAATTGGCTGGGTGTGGTGGCAGGTGCCTGTAATCCCAGTCACTCGGGAGGCTGAGGCACGAGAATAGCTTGAACCTGGGAGGCAGAGGTTGCAGTGAGCCTAGGTAGCACCACTGCACTCCAGCTCAGGTGACAGAGGGAGACTCCACTTCAAAAAAAAAAAAAATTAATAAAAATAAGAAATAAAAAAAGTTAACCAAAATAAGCATTTCTGAGACTTGAAACATCATTTTGTCTCTGAACTAATAATAAATTTCAGACTTGTAGTTAGGGTTTTCCTGTCTGACATCTCGCCCCAGCTCTACCTTAAGCTCGGGGCCATTTTGTTGTGGTAGGACGGAAGGCATTAATTATCTAAATCAGCGCAGGAAAACACTGAATCACTGAGACCTAAATTCCAGTAATATTTGTATTGATGACAGGGTGATTGTGAAAGATACAGAATCAGCCATACATGGGCAGAATGTGTGACAGTTTTGCTGCCTTCCCTCTTGGGATAGTAAATCAGGCTTTACCCGAGGAGAAGGTAAACAAACTTGAACTTGGCTGCATGATGGGGAAAAGACTTTCAGAGACTTTCCAGCAATCTCCATTTGATTGTCTTTCCTGGTTGCTTTTGGGCCCCCATAAGAGCCTTTTGCAGTCCGAGCAGTTGTAAAGTGATCCATAGTTTTGCTCATTTCCTTCCTACATTTTTGATGATCTTGTTTCTCTTTTTAAATCACAATCTCAACCTGGACCTCTGTGCAAACCCATGGTGAATTCAGAGCTTCAGACGTGCTCCATCTCATACAACTTGCCCTAACAACACTGGGCCTGTGCTCTTCTTGGATCTTGCCCCATAATAAAGCCTCCTCTGATCTGAGCATAGTTCTGAAAAGTAACCCCGGAGACTAATAAAATCATTTGTGTGACAATGATACTAGACAGAGCTGGCATCGTGTATTATGTCTCCAGGTAACATACTTACAACATGTACAACATATACTGCTTAAATAATACAATAAATATATGGCTCAATATTCGGTTATAAAATATTTGCTATGAAACTGATATTTTATAAGTCCTTTAATTAAATAATAGGCCTCATTCTACTCCGCTCTGATTTTTCCTTTGTAAAATTTATGTAGCTATCATTTTACCCTCAAGCATTTTTGAGAGTCTCTGTCATCCTTTGCATTATAAAGGTCTCCTTCAGTTTCAAGAGAGAAGGCTTAGTTAATCATGATGGAGTTTGTTATTATATAAATGATGTTGATATACAAATATAACATATATATAAGCATATATGTGTATGTGTGTGAGTGGATGTTATATATAAAAACAGAAAAATGTTCCCAAGTTCACATAGACTGGTTTATAACAAAAGTAAAATCCTAACTCAAGTTTTCTGATTTTAGATCCTAAGCACTGTGGAATTAACTTACTTGTATATTTTTAAACCCAGCCCTTAGACAAAAGAAAAGAGGTAAAATACATGAATAAAGCTGGTAAGTGCTAGTCTGTTACAAAATCATTGAAAAGTTGACAGATGTTTACTGGATTTGTATATTAGGTTTGGATGATTTGCCCTAGAATACAGGCCATAGGTCAAACAGAAGCGTTCTCCTTCACTCTGGAAGGGACAAAGGAAGGGAGGTTAAGGAGATGGGGTCATAGTCCAGAAAAGCTAATGTGGAGGAATGATTGTTGCTGAGTTGGATGGTGTGGTGGGGAGGGTTGAACCGTATGCTGTATTCAGAATTTGCTACGGGGAGTCCTGAATAGAGTGTAGGGGCTTAAAGAGGTGGGCAACCCTCCCCTTCCTCAGGATAGCTAACGAGGCCCTTGGGAACTGGAGTGCCTGCTTGTCAGGAGAAGATTTCCATCATTACTAATGTTACTGCTGCCTGAACCCCTAGTTCTTGGGCTCTTGCATAAGTCATAGAAATGAGCTCCAGGCCAAACAGAAATGTTCTCAGGCAAGGTTGAATAGGCTTAAGGCTCAACCAAAGCAAGGGAGCAGCAAATAGGAAAGGGCCCCAGTGCTAGCTCCCTGAAGGGCTCGGCCTCCTCATTTTAAGGAAGCTGGGATGGGAACAGGAGCCCTGTGGAGGGAGAAGGAGACTGGAAATTTTCATCAGCTGCGTGGTCTGATAACACACTTCTTCACACATCATATGTCTCCTTAGCACATTAAGTCTTCACCCCTGGGTGTGTTTTAGTATTTCAATGAGATTATAACGAGGAAAAATTCAGTGGAAGGCCAGTGCTGAGTCCACCTTGTCTTCAGCTGGGTGCATCTGGCCCGGTTCTTACCAGGAATGCCAGTCTCACCTCAGCGACCTTGGAAGATGGACAGATTCTTGGGAGGAATGCTGGAGTCCACTTTAGCAACCTTGGGAGACGTCACTCAAGGAGGTAAAGGGTTAGGGTCTTCCCTTCATGGTTAGGAATTTAGCTTGCTCAGCCAAGTTAGGAGGGGGTCAGCTTGCTAAGAGAGTAGGCATTATACCAGGACATGTTAGATATATTAGGATCCTGAGCACCGTGTCTCCTGTCTGCCAGGACGGAGTCTCATCCCTATGCTGTCTCACCAAGACATCAAGAACGACGACAAAGCCAACACTCACAGGACACACGAACGCATGGACAAATGGCACGCACACCAGGCCTGCTGAGGTAGCATTGCAGAAAACGCTGAAGACAGATGTTACTGCCCATGTATTATGAGGCAGCAAACAGAGATACAGCAGGGCCAGAAGCCAGACTCAAGGGAAATTTTCCCCATCCTTAGGCCTGGGACATTTAAAGTGTGAATAGAGAAACACGGACACCTCCCAGGACCTTGAATCCTCACCCTCCTTACCAGCTAACCTTTGCTGAATGGTGATCAAGGGTTGGCAGGGGGGCACTTGCAGACTGGAGTCCAAGTCTGGCCATTTCAGCTGTGTGTTGTGGCAAACTCATGAGAGGAATTGTCACATCAGTATTCATAGTTAGGAATGCACCAGTTCTAATTCTAGCGTTGGCTTAGGATTGGTCTGAATTTATTGTCTTAAACCCTGAGCCATACCTATATTCACAGAGCCTGAAGGAGACCAACTCTGTCTCTGGGATAGACAGCTTCACCTTGACCCCGCACAGTTTTTCGTATATTAGCTCCACTTTGATAGTCAATGTGAAACCTATCCAATTGTCCCATAGAACTGATGTTTACGTTTTTTAAAGTAAACATAGAAATTGACACTCCCAGTCTTAAAACTTGAGAAGCTTACATTTGTCTTATTTGAGTTTCTTTCTCAGGAAACCAACCATCAGGCCCACTGATGATATAAAGAAACTGAAATTCACCAGATCATTGCATCTAGAGAATGAGATCCCAGCCTCTTCACTCATTATGATTGCCAAACGAATCACCTGTTGCCTGCTGACCAACTACTTGTCCTTACCCCTCCCTAATTGCTGCTTTTGCGCAGGTAGTGACATTTCTTCTTTGCTATATAAATCTCAAATTTTAATTGGTTGAGGAGACAGATTGAGTGTGATCTGTTCTCCTTGGCTGCCACACCTGATTATAGCCTTCTTCCCTGGCAATACTCATTGTCTCAGTGATTGGCTTTCTGTGTGGCAAGCAATGGACCTACAGCACCACCCTGGTGTCAGGGTAACAAAAACATACTTGGAAAGGAAGGTGCTGATTTGCAATTAAGCTGTTTCTCATATGGCAATTCTGTGTGGTATTTTCCACCCTGTTTAGAAGCTGGGTTTTATTTAACAATGGAAAATAAGTATTCATCAAAATTTTCCCTGTAAATGGGCTTTCAAATGAGTAGAATACTGGTCCTTTTTGAAATTGTGTGAAGATTCTTACATAATGCTTTATTCCATGTTTCTATGATTTAAAATTATGTTTCCAATTCTAATGGTTAAACACAACTTACTTACATATTCCCTACTGTCTGCTTTACACAAACTATTTCTTAATACTGTGGTTGACTGTAACATACTATTTGTATGCTTATATATTTGTAAAACAGCTCAGAATAAAACCCAGATATTTGAATAGCTACCCCAAAAATAAAAGTAATATTTTGAGCTGAAACTTCTGATTTTTAACTGCCAACATTATAGTTATTCTTAAATAAAAGATAACATCTTTAAAAATCAACAAAATATGTTAATTTTAAACAGTAAAGGACATCAAAAAAGTTTAATAAAAATGATTCTTTATGAATTTCTTTACTATTTATTATTTTTAAGATTCATATCCTGTGTTTGAACTCAACAACTTTTGGACTGGGTTAAGATATATGGTTAAATTCAGCTAAAGTAATGTTGCCAAATATTTAGGATTCTTATAAATTATTACCCTCTAGTTTATTATCTTCAAATCTTTCTTCAATTATTGAGGAGTTTCATTTAAAATACACTAGAAATAATTTTAAAAGTACATATTTTATGTTATATAATATCACAATTATTAACTTAGAATTACAAAATTAAATTAAAAATCCAGATAATGTTTTCTATACATGAAAATGTAAAATTTTGGAAATTTATTTTTAAATTCTCATATAATTTACTAAAAACCAATAATAAATAAAAATGAATGTTTCTAACTTAATGCAACTTATAAAATGTGAAATATTTTATCATAAGTGCCCTCACAATCAACTAATCTCAGGATAGCTAAATTGAACATATCTCAAAAGTCAAGTTTGGTCAATCTGGCAATGTACTTTTGAACTTGGGAAGTATAAGGCAGTTGAAAAACAAATGTCTTAACTTTTTACTTTCCCAATCCATAGCTGAAGTATTTCCATGGCTGTATGGGGATGTCATGTTTGAAAATGTTAAATTGAAGCAAGGTCTTGTGTTAGCACAGTGTATTTGAGGATTTATCATCTATTAAGGACAGACATTTACATATTTGAAAATGTTGAGCTATGTGCACATAGCCTGTTTAAATTTGTGAATCACCTCTGCAATGAAATAGGTATAAAGACCTACAGTGTGATCTAATGTTAGAATGAGTCATAATGGAATTATGTAGTCAAAGCAAACAGTGAAAAGACACACAAGGATGTGGAAAGAAATAATGGCATATTACTGAATAGTTAGACTTTGAACTTTAAAATAGATATCTGCTAGATATCATTCTAGGGCAAAGCCAACTATGAGAGAGTCATTTTTCTTTAAAAGGAGCTCTTTGTGGAGGCTAAATATAATTACTATTGTGTGATTTATAGACAGCTCTCGAGCAATGTGGATATTTTTATTCCTCTCTCTCTGAGTCTGAATGTTCACTGTTGTTACCTATTTGGATAAAATATCATTTTGAAGTTTGACCTCTTTAAAAATTCTCTAGATCTACTGGTATTGTTAATTTTGATTTGGGACTCTGAATTTTATCACATGAAATTCTAAAAAACAACTATATTCTTACTGGTCAATTTTCTCAAATTACTTCAAAAAGAGAAACTGATTGAAAACCTCTTTACACAAAGACAGCCTCAATTAGAGCTGCCTCTGTTTAAAGAAAAGTTTTCTTGTTTAATAGTGTTTATAGTATTTAACATGATCTAGCATGTGATTTTTGTTTAATAAGAATGTTTAAATATTATGTTAATTAATTCATTATCTAACAATATATGGACTTGGGGACAAGATAATAAGAAAAAATATAGAATCTGTAATACAAAAAAAGAATCTTTTTATGTGTCAAAAATGTGTATTCTGGAAATTGTGTTTACATTCTTTAAAACAACTATTAAGTAGACAGAAATAATAGGATTAATAAAATATCTATTTATGAGCCAGTATTCAAAAACAAACCTCTTAGTGAAAATAGTTACACAGTTTTTAATAAATCTGAAAAAAACCCACATGGTAAAAACTTGATTTTCTTATCACATTTGCACCCTTTCAAATACATAGATTTATTTCAGTAAACTTATGAGAAGAATGTTGACAATAAAGATATTCTACCTAAAATTATGCAACACAAGATATATAAAAACATGGATAGATGCATGAAACATTATGGATAGTAAAGGATACTTGAAAATGAAACGTTATGGGAAGTAAGAAATATTTGAAAAGGAAAGAGAGATTAATGAGAGAAATTTTACCACTAAATATTAAGACACAATTAACCTCTAATAACTAATACTTTTATTAGTGTTGATCTGGTAAAAGAACATAAGATATTGTGTGGCAAAGTTGAGCCTGCAAAAATATCTGTAAGAATTTAATATATGATAACATTGCATTACAGATCAAGGGAAAGCATTGGTGCAAGAACGCAACTCAAAAACATATTTCAATTATTTTTTGCCTTCTAAATTTTTAGGAAAAATTTTAAAAGTGCCTATATTACATATGATCACAGTTATGAACTTTAGAATTATAAAATTAAATGAAAAATCCAGATATTTCCTATGGATAAAATGTAAAATTCGGAAATTTACTTTAAAATTGCCTTATAATTTACTAAAAATCCTTAACTAATAAGAATGAATGTTTCTAACTTAATGCAACTTACAAAATGTGAAATTTATCATAAGTGCCGTCACAGTCCACTCCCCAAATTCCAGGTGGATTTCTCACAAATTTCACGAGGAGATAAATGAAAGGAGAAGAATGAGGAAGTAGGAAAATAATAGAGAGAAAGGATGAAGAAGGTGAAGTAGTTAGGGGCCAATTTTTTTGACTACAAGTTATGGATTTAGCTAGGCTTAGAAGCTAAAAGCAAAGATTACAAAATAAAATATTTTATATTTGAGGGCATAAAATGTAAATACTTGTGGTCACTAAAAACATAGCAATCAAGGCAGATAATATGAAACAGGCACACACCTACAAACACACGCCCAGGCATGAGTGTGCACACACACCCAATGACAATAAAAATGGGCAAAGACATTAACAGACTTGACTAAAGCGAGAATATACATGGCTAATAAAACACAAGAAATCCAACCCACCGATAATCAAATAAGTTATAATGGTAAGGTAGTTTATGGTGAATTTTTCTTTTTATAAATTTTTGAGGATTAAAATTGTTTCAGGTGAAGTAATAGGATGAGATGGGTTCTTGGACTATGCTATTTGAAATATAAATTAGTACAATTCTTCTGATTATTATTTTAAAAATATGTACCAAGGACCTTAAAAATGTTCATGGCTTTGATTCAGTAGTTCTATTTTTAGAAATGCATTCTGAAATATGAAATCATGATCGAAAGTATTTAGAACTTACCTTCAACATAAATATGAAAAACACCAAAGATAAGTTTAATGGGTGGTTATTTAATACCTAAATAGTGTACTTATTTCTAAAGTATGTTTCCAATTAGGTTCAAATGAATGACCCAAAGACTTTCAGTATAATCTTGTGTGAAACAATCAGGAGAGAACTGTGTACATTGCATAGTTTAATCTCAAAATGTAATATCGAAATGATAGGCAGGAAGTACAATAAAATATTGAGATTATTTTTCTCTGAGGTATGGGGTTGTATAGCATTTTTTAAAATGTAGGCTTTCTCTATTTTTTCCATTTCTATATTTCTATTATTTTCATCTATTTCCTTAATAATCATGAAAAATCATAACTCTTCTGAAAACCATTAAGAGCTTGTAATGTAAGATCTGGCCACAGGGCACAGGGCACTCTCATGCTGAAGCACAGACATTCTTTCCCTCAGTTAGAAAAAGTCTTCTCTAAGGAGGTAGAGCTTTTCCTTTTTAACATTCATTATTAACACACACCTTATATCAACTTGAAAAGACATGTGCAGATTATAATGCTAAGTGTTTAGGAAAATTGAACCTAGAATTTCAAAAAAAGTACTCAACAAAATTTCTACTCTTGAATGACAAATGAAAGCATTAGCTAAATGCCATAGGCCAGAAACTCATGCTTTCTAATGAAAAGAGAGGGAGGTAAAGATGAAGACTTCATAAATTATCTTTCAAACAGCTAAAAATAGGGAGATACTTGTTTCAGTAAAAAATTATTTAACTTTCACAGCATCAATCACTCTTCACGAATTGACATGCACCTTCTACTCAGTAGGACTATTTCACTACTTCTTTTATGATAATAACTTGTTAACTCTTTGGCCCCAGATTAAAGGAGGTAAGCCCAATTGAGGCCCACTTACTCCAGTACCAGTTCCTCCTCGAATTTCCTGGGACAGGAAGACAACTTTGACTGAACTTAGCAGGGCTTCATTAGCTGTAAATCAAGAGCAGCAGCTCTGGACCGCATTCTGACAATTTCATTGCCAATCCATTTTGGTTTGCAAACAGGAAGTGTAGGTGCCTTGTAGACAAAATGGTGGTAAAATAAGATATTTGCCCTCCATAAAGAGAAGAATGTTTCTAATCACTAGACTCAGCATGCCCTCTGGGAAATGAACTTTTCCCTTTGTTACTCATTGATTGATTGATTGATTCATTCATTCATTCATTCGATGCATGTTTCAGGAAAAACAAAGAGTACACAAAAATAAATAAAACTTAATAAATACTCCTTATAACTTTACAATCTAGCAGAGTAGGACATATTAGTCTCACACTTGTATTGTGTTCTTCTTTCATAATATTTTTATGCCCTATGTTGACGTAACTTTTGATGGGTAACCACAGAATAGATCAACTGTTGACACACACCTATACCCTGCTTTACTAAATAGGAGGCCATGGGGGTGATTTTCTTTAAAAACCTGTTTTACACAGACACACACACACACAGACACACACGATTTGTGGAAAGATTATAAGATAGAAATCTTCAGAATCTATCTAAAATATAAATGATGAAAACGTTTTATGAATTGTGTTTAAGACACATCTCTGTGCTACAAAATGGAATGTGCTTACACCCAGTAATAAGCACCAGATGTTTGCTCCTGGGAGACTGGATAAAAATAAGACCCGTGAATGACTTTGTGACCCATCTGGGATTGTGAAATATGCATGGTTTTTGTATGGAGATGCAGTTAGCTAACATACCTAAATGTAAGCATGTGACTCACGGGTGGTAGGGCATGGGGATGCAAAACTAGCTTTCCAGTTGGTCTTGTTTACTGAATGATATCATGTTCTTTTTGCCCCGTGACCTCACCATCAGCAAAACAACATATCCTAGCTGATGGCTTACACCGGGCCTGACAGTGAATAGGGAGGGTTTATTTGTTAGTCTGTGTTTGGTTGTTTTTTTCCTGGATTGCTCGTATAGCAACCATATCAAGTTTCCCAACAATACTTTCTGAGATATTTTTCTAATTTTACTTTTGATACTCAGATTATATTGATTGGGGTCTCTTACCTCTTTCAGAAGGTAATCTTTTCTGTAAATTGTGATCACTTTAAATAACTGGTTTATTCTCAACACTAATAGCTTTTCTAGACACTATATTTGCAACTTGAGTGAAATGGCCCCTGTGACCTCATGCTCCACATGTAGGGTACCCACAATTGCATGTTTCCATTTTATTGAAATATCTATATGCAAAACTACAACTCACAATGAGACCGTGCACAAGTGAACACAGTGTAAGATGTGGCCCTTTCTTGAGGTGCTGTTCTCAAATTGAAACGGACCCAATAGTCCCATAGACAGCTTTTTTTGGATAAAGATAGAAATTGTCCCTTCTGGCCTTAAAGCTTGAAACTTAACATTTGTTTTACCTGAGTTCTTTCCTCAGAAAAGTACCCACAGGCCTCTCAAAAAGTATGAAAGAACTGACACTTACAAGATCATGGCATCCAGATAATGAGACACTAGGCTCCTCATTCATTAGAATTGCTTCCTTACCCCTCCTTAGTTACTGTCTTCCCACACATGGTTACGTTTCTTCCCTGTCATATAACCCCCTAATTGTAGTCAGTCAGGCAGATAGATCTGAGACTGAGCTCCCATCTCCTCGGCTGGAGAGACTGATTAAAGCCTTCTTCCCTGGCAGTACATGTTGTCTCAGTGATTGGCTTTCTGTGTGACCAGCAGCAGGACCTCGACTGAACCCTGGTGTGTCAGTAACAAAATGTGTGCTGCAGATTTACTGCTTTGCCTATTCTGCCAGCGGGGGCATTGGCTGGAGTGTTTCAATAGGGACACCCCTGTTCAAAGAGATACTCTGAAATTTTATTATCATTTTTTTGTTTACTGAATCATACAACAAATTAAAAATTACAAAATTCTAGTGATAACATTCAATTCCACCTCTGTAAGAATTCATATAAACTTTCCATTTATCTTGACAAGATGTTCTCAAGTGTGTTTTATGAAGTACTAATCTCACAGGCTGCTCTATAAAAAGTGGGGTTTGTGTTGAAATAAGTTGAGACATCTTCCCAACTCTCTCCTCTCCTCCCATTGGGTTCCATATGTATTAGTACAGAGCACCGAGAAGAAGAATAAAGGAACCTGATCACATTTGCTTAATCCAGAATTTCTCAACTTAACTTGCCCACATAGCTCTTCTCAACAAAACCTCTTTAAAACACCACAGAGTGGATAAACATGAAACAAACCACTAGAAATGCTGACTCAGGGAGCCTCTGTCCAGCTGGATCTTGACTTCTCTTTTTGTACCACTCACGTCCTATTTATCTTCTGTGCATACTCTCTAGTTCTTCCCTATCTCACCAGACTCTAGCTCTTTTTGTCTTATGTTGGTGTGTATTTCTCTGTAAAAAGAACTTTGTCATAATATACAAAAAATGGTAAATTCTGTGACTACATTTGCAAAGTGTGCAAAGTTCAGATTTTAAACGCTGATTCTTCATTAACTGTATTTGGAAAGTATTACTTTTCTAGTGTTTCCTGTTAAATGCAGTAGGAAATGGTGTAATTAATTAACACAAGGTATGTCTCTCCTTTTGTAGCCCTGTAACATTTTGCCTTTTGAACGTTCTAGGTCTGTAGTCTTTTCTGTTTCTCCGCCATGAATCCAAGATGAAGCTAACTATCCTAGTGAATAGAAATACAGTCCCAGGAAACTTCTTGCTTAACAACAATACATCTGCTTGAAGAAGCTCCAGAATGTTATTATTTCACCTTCATTCCCAGTATGAGGTGCATCACAACATTTTACTAGGAGCATTAGTTACTGTATTAAGTATGATACAAAACTTGTGTTAATTTTAGAGGGAATAAATCATCCCGGTATAATTAGAAACTTTAAAAATAAAACCTTTTATTCTCTCTCTCCCTCTTTCACAATTTTCTGGAATTCCTTTCCATTTTTCTTTAATGTCTTTATTTGCCCTGAAAAGGACCGGGCATTCCATTTGCATTCACATTCATCTCAATGGTGTCATCTACATTTAGGTTCTGTCACTCACGAATCCTCACCCTTGAATTCATCTCTCAATTTTCTGATCCACCTTGTCCCCACAAAAGGCGCCTACTTAAAAATGTGATGGTATTGTGTTTTGTTTGCTCATCTATCTTCTTTTAAAGGCAACAATCAATTTTGCATTCTTAGTAACAAGCAGTGTGTGAACCAGCAAGCATCCAACGGTGGTTAAATAAATGGCTGATTTGTCTGCGACATGTAATTCTTTATAACTCATATTTTGTTAACAAACTCTTCCAGAGATCCTAATTACAAATTGCTAAAAATTGATACCAGTTAAAATAATACCTTATAAATGTGCACGGATTTTCTATCATGCTGCTCATCATATGCATACAAGTTCTTTTTCTTTATGTGTTATTTTTATTTTATTTTTATTTACTGTTATATAATAGTTTTTTGACGAAGTCTTTTTAATGGTTATTTTGACTGGCTGTATCATGGTTGAGTACTATATCATTTTATTATTGTGCAGTCATATAAGTATGCAACTGTAAGTATTATTGTTCAGCAAACATTTACTTCTTAGCTATTTATAGTTTTTGAATAATAAAAATAAAATTTGAATCCAGGTGGTCTGGCTCCAGAACTCCTGCTCCAAACTGTCATCATGCACTTCATTTCTAGGCTATGTTTCTTAACACAAAATCATTAAACCAAACAGGTATGACAAGCTTTTTGGGCAGAACAATAGTTTCATGTATCATTTTTAGAGGCAAAACTGTATGAGCCGTGACAGTTTACAGGAATAAACTGACATTGATTCACTAAAATAACCTTTACTTATTTGTTAGTATAAAATCATGTATTACAGTAGTTCAATTTGTAGTTTTTACAGAGCCAAAGAAGTTGTATATGTTTGTTACCTAGTCATATTTTCACTTGTGAGAATTGTTTTTGTATATTTTGAAAATATGTCATGTGGAGACTTGATTGTATTTTTTGTTATGAAAGTAAGATAAACGTTAAAATTTACCTGTCGTAACATGTATACATATATTTTCTAGTTCATGTTTTTGTGGTAACTTTGTTATTCATTTTAGTTTTAAATGTATACATTAAATTTGTAAATGTATTTTAGCTTTACATTTTCATTTTGAACTTTAAAATTCATTTCATTTTTAAATGTTCTGGTCTGCTTTTCTGTTAACCTCAAAGTTGGAGGCATTGTTACTTCCAATCAAGACTATTTTTATCTTTTTAATGTTTTACCCCTTCATCCACTTGGAGTTTATTTTGGTATATAAGTTTGCATTTAAGTATTTTTGTTCTAACAATAGCTATGAAAAGGCTGTTTATTTTTGTCTTCCCAGGTGAAACTCTAAAATCTATCATATGGAATTAGTCGTGGTTCCCTCCACCACCATTCACCTGAAAATATTGACGTTTATCCACCTACACATTCAAGTCCTAGAACTTGAAAAAAAAATCTCATTATCCCATGTCACATCTCAGGTAATAGCTAAGGATGATAGTTATTTACTTAATAAAATGTGTGGGTACCTTTTTTCTGGTCAACGTTTTCCGAATTAGCTTTCTGCTCAGTGTTATATTTATGTGAACTACAATTCCACTGGCCTTTGTTAAATTGCATAGAAATGCATCGTGTTGAACCTATTTGCAGTAACTATTTGTCTTCAGAGCACACCACAGCTCCAGGAAGAAAATGTGAGAAATCCTCTCTGGAATGAGAGCCCAGGACTTGGCTGCCAGTAACTGCTGCAGGAGAAACAGCCTTCTCTCCCCAGCGTTCATGTTTCCAGCATCCCGGCCTCCCTCCACACTCTGTTACTTCCCTTGTGGAAGAGGGAGAGGATTATCTGAGTGGGAAGTTCAGAGAGAAGAAGCTGGCAGGCATGGTTCATCCCTTCATTCCTCTCTCTGGGACTCACCTCTCTGCAAGCTGCTTCTTCTTGACTCTTGGCTTTTGTGCATTGACAATAAGACCCCAGGCTCCAGGAAGGGAGCCTGGTGGTAGCACAGACACCTATGGCTGGGAGGATGGATCTCCTAGTTCTAGGGCTCATTGTTCAGAAGACCCTAGTACTGCAATCCTCAGCCATATCTTCCCCATAGCAGTAATAAGGCTGATATTTTTATCTCCCTCTACCAAACTTCTGCATTTATCTCTTAGGTGGTTCCAAGTCTGAGTGAGTGAGTGTCACTGGTTTTCTTTAAGTCCTCATAGGAATCCAAGATCAAGAATAAATATGTGGAAAGACATGAAAATATTAGCATCATATGTACTTAAAGATTCAAGACTCACTTGATCTATTTGATTGAATATTAGCAAAGATAAAAGACATGTTCTGATTTTTCTTCTCTTTGAGGTCTCATATATTCACACTTAAGGGGCTCAGGAGGCTACAACATACTGAGAATATACATATCTGTCTTCCCAAATCTCTCCTCAATTTTCACAAAACATGTTTAAAAACTATTAGTCTTGTAAACAAAAAATATTTGGTTTACTCTTATAGTTAGAAAACTCTAAATGTCAAGGAAGCAAAAGTTACAGGTGTGGAATGCACTACCCTTAAATTTAGGGTGAACAGGTGATGGCAGCTGCCTTCTGTGGGTGGCAGGGAGTTGACTGTGTGGACTCTTGCTCACTATGGCCTGTGAGTATTCACCTAACACTATCTGATAGCAATATTTCACAGAAATTGTCAAATGCCTCTGGTTTCTTTGCAGCAGTCTTAATGTAATAAGTGGGCAGACAATAGATTATAAAATACAGGGATGTTATCCCTCTCAAGTTCGGCTCAGGTATTATCTACCCCCAGCCCTAGACTATGGCGTCCTGGAAGGTAAATTCTCCTTCTTATTATTAGCTTTGTTATCAGATTGCCTCATAGTACTTATGCATAGCTGGCAATAAATATTGCTTAAAACAACATAATTGGATAATCTGCTAATGGTAAACATGAGTCTCAATAAGAGAACAGAAAAAGTAAGACATTCCATTGAAAGACATCTGTTGAGCTTTCTTGTGAGCTGGATGGTGAATAAAGAGTTTCTAATGGTTTCGTGTCTTTTAGATTTCGGGATAAATAGGTGTGTATGAATCAGCTGAGTTTTGTTACTAGGGTGCAGCAGTATTGCAGATTTCCCAAGCTTTGAATCAAGAAACGCAGAAGCCTTTCTAACATTAGGCCCCTTCCCACTTGTTATTTTGCTGTTCATTGCTATGGATTACCACATCTCATTCTGCAGAAAACAAACAAAACAGGTTTTCCAAAGTCAGGAAATCTCACACCTATTTCCAGAGAAGACCTCATATTCTACACCATCTCAGTTTCCTCGCCTCACATAGGAAGAAGGAGACTTCTCCAGTGTCATAAAGCCGATCGGACATGGAAATTGAGTCTCTTAACTAACACACTAGAGTTTTTTGTTTAGCAGTAGTGACCTGGGGTGGATGCTCACTGCATGTATTCCCTTTAAGATGCCTGCTTTTGCACAATTCACAACTGCAAAGATAGGGAACCAACCTAATCGCCCATCCACTGACGAGCGGTAATGAAAATATGGTACATGCACACTATGGAATATTACTCAGTTATACAAAAAAGAATGAAATGGTGTCTTTTGCAATAACTTGGAGGGAACTGGAGACTAGTTTTCTAAATGAAGTAACTTGGGAAAGAAAAACCAAGCACTGTATGGGAACTAAGCCGTGGGCACGCAAGGGCATACAGGGTGGTTAATGAACATTGGAGACCCAGAAGTGGGGAGGGTGGGGGTTACGGAGAAAAACTACATACTGAGCACAATATATACCATGAGGGTGACCGGTGCACTACAATTTCAGACTTCACCACTATACAATTCATCCATGTAACCAAATGGCTCTTGTACCCCTAAAGCTATGTGAATCATAAAATAAATAAATGTTATTTTAAAAAGAAAAACAAACGAAAAAAGGTGTCTGCTTTTTAAAAATCTAACCTTTAAAGACTGATCTGATAACAGTTATGAAGGATGGTGCCTAGAGAGAAGTTCTATTTTCCTGGGCAGGTGAGACAGTTCCAAAACAAGAGCTATTTTTATTTTTTTTTTAATGCAATTGCTTTTTTTTCTGAACAAGACTTGCATTTATAGTAATTTTATGGTACAATATGAATAATGGTTCTTGAAATGCTTTTTTTACAGGACAAATGTAAGCACCAAGGTAGTTTTTTTTTTTTTTCCTGTTCAATAATAATTCTTTCCATTACACAGAGAAATACTCAGATACGTGGAACAAAATAAATCATATTTAAAGAAGCTAAAAATGTCTTGTTGGTTAATAGGTAATTCTAAATCAAATAATTAATTTTTTCTTTGTATTGAACCATGCAGAATAAAATTATTCTAATTATATTCATCAATTAATGTAGTAAACATCTTTGTGTGCCTTTTATAGTTTTGTAGATGCTGTGCTGTGCTGGGTGTTGGGGATGTAGAGATTCAAAAGTGTGCAACTAATCCAGACTGGAAAGATAATTTCCTGAAGGCAGTGATATGTGAAGGTAGCTTTAAAAATGTGTAGGAGGTTGACGGGAACATCAAGGAGGAAATTCAGCATCAGAGAACGTGTGAACTCATCAAAAACACACTTATTTAAGGCAGCAGTTCACAGTTCCAAGTGACTGGGGCATAAAATTCAAGGTGGCAAATGGTGAGAAAAGAGAGTGGAGGGTCCTACCAGGAACTGATAGTGACTAGAAGGCAGGACTTGGACATCTGCTAAGGATTTAGGGTTTCTATCCTGAAGGCACTGGAGACTCCTAGCATGGGGTCAGAGCTGCATGAAGCTGTGTGGCAAGATTCATGGTTTGGAAAGACCACAAAGCTAATGTGATGGCTGAATTAGGGGGTCAAGGCTGCACTCACTGATGCCAGCTAGATGCCTGATGCATGGGTGAGGCCAGAGGTAATGGAGACTGGACGGGAATGAGGGGGGTCTGGAATGAACTGAAGGAAGTAGGGTAGACCCTTCGCAGACCGCCAATCATATTTTTAGAATATATTGTTTTAATATAATATTTTATAACATATTATTGGCTCAGTAACTGTATATATTTTTAAGTGATGAGACCAAATGAGCCATAGTCACCCTACCTGAGGTCCATGGAAAGGTATTAGTAGTTCCCTTCATCCAAAATATTACAGACCTCATTTTTATGCATGTTAAAAACTACAGGATGACCGTCTTATTCATTTTATTAGAAAATCTATGGGAAATCTATGTGTTTCTTTCCCATGTGTTACTACTGTTTGATGATAAGTAAGACGGTGAACGTTTTCATCAGTTTTTGGGTTTTGACTTGTGTTTTGTTGCTTTTTCTTCTGATTTGCTTGTTTTTGAGGAAGTTGACAATCCTGGATGTGGACACTTTCTCCTAGAGGAGCAGGAGTGCAAGGAGATGGAAACTCTCTCTCAATGTGCAGGGAGATGCATTAGCTTAACAGCCCCGCCCTCTCATATTAGTCAAAGAAACAGAACCCGTAGGATATGCTATATATGTGTGTGTATTTCTTTCTGTTGGATGAAGCCCGCATGCATTAGGGAGGGCAATGTGCTTTGCTCAAAATCCACCAACTTTAATATGATTCTCGTCTGAAAATACCTCACTGGCAAATGCACAATGTTGTTTAACCATGTATCTGGGCACCATGGCTGGGGCAAGTTGATGCAAAACATTTCATGACTGCAGACCTCATCTCCCCAACCCTGCCCCTTCCACCTTCAGGGAAGAAAAGGAGAGAAGTGAGAGTCCTTCCTTTCTCCCAGAAATTGGGTGCTCACCAGGGCCATGTTCTGCTCTCTGTGCTAGGCTGTTCTTCAGAAGAACTGGTGCTGTTTCAGGTCTCCCTGATTTATGCAATTTCAATTCCATGCTACAAAATCTGAGTGCGCTGGCAAAGAGCTCTTAGAAATAAAGAAGACATCAGATTCTAGATACAAAAGAAAGAGGGAGGTGTCTTGGCTTGGCCAGGACATGTGGCTGCAAGCTTTGGGGACAAGAGCTATGGGTTTTCTTGTCAGTTAGTGGATTGGACTGGGTCTTGCTGCATTAGGTTGTAAGTCTTGTGACCTGGGCTGCCACCCATCAGTATTGGCCAAATGAAATTTCCAATTTGAGAGGTCACTTAAGTTGATGGAGCCTTTTTCCATAGGATGAGGCACCTAATTGAGATGTGCCAGGCTGCAAGAGCAGAACCCTGAGCACAGGACACCAAGGCTCAGCACAGGGGACTGTGGAAATCAAGGGTGCTGGGCCCAGAAGATGCAAGTCTCACTGGGGACCTCTGCAGATACCTCCCAAAGGGCTCACACAGGCATAGCAGAGGCTAGTCCAAAGCCCGTGCGGCTCCCCACTAGTGGACCCATTCACATCACCAACTTAAAGATTGATCAGCTCTTCTTCATTCCCCACTTGAATAGCAATATGCATCTACTGGATGAATTTCACTTTATCTGCAATCCAGATATCAACAGTAGCCTAGAAAAATTGGCTTAACCCTTAAGTTCAGATCTTCAATGTCATTTCCTGAATTTCTTCATATTTCCGGAGAAGTCAGAATCTCATGATCATCTCTGGCTCTATTATAGGACCAATAGGTGTGTGTGCAGTAAGAGTCCAACACTGAGACAGCAGGGACTGCAGCAAAGAAGGAGTTTAATGATTGCAGAGTGGTGAGTGAGGAAATGGGAAGAGAGCCTTAAATTCGTCTTCCTAAGGTGTTCTTGGCTGGGGTTTGTGAGGGCACAGTGGAGGGCAAGGGCTCATGGGCAACATCGCCAAAGGGCCCAGGGGAGTAGAGCCACATGTCCCCCCATTCCCATGGGCATCACCCCAAGTCACAGTTACAAGCAACCCTCAAAGATTCACAAGAGAGCTGGGGCTCGGGAGGATTAGAGGATCATTCCTATATGCTTGATCCCAAAACACACCCTAGCAAACCCCATCCAGGGAAGGAACTGACATTGCCATGCCCCACCCAAGATGCCAGGGCCAGGAGGTGGCATCAGTCATGGGGGGATGGGACACTTTGTGAGCGGGCCTTGGGGGCCAGGGTGCTTGGATATAGGTACCTGACAGCTCATTCCAGGAGGCAGGAAAGCAGCAGGAGCGGTTACCACCTGTGACCTGAAGCTCTGAGCCCAGGACATGCTCCAGCGTCCATTGAACTGCCCTTACGAAACACAAGTTCCAACATGAAATTATCACAAAATTCAACACAATACCTGCAGACCCTGATGCCCCAAGTGTGGGGACTTCCTGAGCACAGGGCCTGGGTGACCACACTGGCCAGTGTCCATGAGGCCAGTTCTTCTGGCCAAGGCCTGCTGAGGTACAGAAACTGCTGTTGTGGATAAATGCAGAGGAAAAAAGTGACCACACGCAGCCAGCTCTCTTCCTGGTTTTTTATTTGGAACTACCGGCCTGCAAAAAGCACCTATTTATCTAAGCAGGTCCAGGACATAAGAGTTTCCAGTTTTACAGGAGCACCACCTCATGGGGAGGCCCTCTCCAGACCAGTCTGACTCCAACTGGGTGTGAAGACACTTCAGTACCACGGAGTCCACTCACCTAGGGTAAGTCACATACTCCACTATCAGCCTTATTAAGGGTCATATTTTGTCTCTCATCAGCCTTGCTCTTATTTTTTTCTTCAATTGCTCAGTCAGATCAAGGGCTGAGCTTATGTTATCAACCGGATCCCTGCAATCCCAGTAAGAATATGCTTGGTTCTTGCTGAGGCTGACCATGTGTTAAATGCTTCCAGGCTGCATAGAGGAAGGGGCTAAGTAATGTCGCTGTTCCTCTTATCCCCATGAGCGTCAGTTTCTTTAAAGCCTCAGTGAGCTGTTCTATAGACACATGCAATACTCATAGGCAGATTGAGCAGCACTCTCTCTTTCTTCCCCTCATACAGAGGTGCATGTGCTTCCAAACTTTAAACTTCAAAGGAAAGGAAATCTTCAATTAAACATCCGTAAAGCAAGTTCCCTTTTACTGTCTCTCAATAATGAATGAGGTGCAGAATCAATAGCAGCATAGATGTATTCAGAGGGTAATGACAAGAGTTCATTCTGCTCCTGGCCAGGGTCAAGCTGTCCAAACTCAGAGGTGATGTTCTAATAACCCAGCCTGGTCCTCTATACCCACGCCTGCGCACCTGTTCCTTGCTTTCCTATTTTTTTCATGCTGTTCACTCTGTCTTCCTTGCCTGGCTGATTTTTATCCATGTCCTAAAATGTAGCTCAGAGCTGACTTCCTCTAGGGAGGGTTCCTGTTGCCATTAAAGTCTCTTGCGTGCATGTCCTTGATGACCTGTTGTGGATACCAGGGCCATAAGTTCAATGACCATACTGTTTTGGGACAATCTATTTACTCATCCATCTTCTCTTGCTAGACTAACAGCAGTGCAAACACGGAAATCATATCTGTACCTCATTTACTCTTTTAAAGCCCCATCTCCAGTTTAGAGCTTGGTGTAGAGCAGTTCCATTGAAATACTGACCTGAGGACATTTCAACTTATATTTAGTTATGTTCTCATATTTTTCTAAGAGATTCAAAACAAAACTGATAAGCATGTTTTTAAAAAATGAGTATCTGATTGTTTAGAAATGCTTTTCACAGAAAAAGACTGATCAGAGTCTAACAGAAGCAAAACTACCTTTTAAACTATTTATTTTAAAGTTCTTCTCTCCCCATGTAGCTTTCACATGGTCTCATGAGTTATGACATCAACTTCTTCTATGACCTCTAGAAAGTCATTTTATGCCTCAGTTACTTTGTTGGTGAAATTAGAGATGATAACTACTGCTAAGCAATATTGATAAAAGATGTTTGATTTGAAAGTGTTATAACTGAGTGCTCCCAAACGGTAATTCCAAGCACATTTTTCTAAGGTTCTGAGGATTGTGTTAGTGATAAAGCAGAAGGATGGGCTTTCCATTTGACAGTTCGGTATTTCCATCTCTCAAATCAAGCTAGCAGAGTTAAATGTTCTGGTCATATTTAACTCACGTCTCTTTTTTCCAAATTATTCAACTATGCCATGGAAAATAATATTTGCTTTATCCTATCGTTAGACAGTATGCTGACAGGCTTATAAAATGACATGATTTTTCATTTCAGTAAACCATATTTAAATCATCATTGTATTCCTTATCTATCTCCTTGGAGGTAATTTGGTTTACTACATTAAAGTGAATTTTATATTTTTTGAGTCTTCACTGAAAATTGGTCCTATCCTCTATTACCCAAATAAAGACTGTACTCAGACACAATGTAGTATTCAAGAGCAGTGGCTAAGCAACACAAACAATCTAGGAAAATTGTACAAGAAAGTTTGAGGATAATGCTAAAATTTGAGTTTTGGCCTCACCTTGAATGCAGTGTGCCACATCTTTTGCTGTTAAGTTAAAATGTAACTTTGATCAAATCATTTCCTTTGTCTGCTCCCCAGCAGTCATCGTTTCAGTGTTCATGTCTATGTCGATAAATTGTGAACTGCTAGATCTGATTTCTCACTCTATTTTTATAATCTATTCTCTTCGGATATTTCAATTTGGATATTTCAATCTTTTAAGTTCCAGTGAGCAAGAGTAGACCTAAATTCATATTTGCATTCAACATTTGGGGACTAGGTTTTTTTTTTTTTTTATTACCACAATAAATACATGCAGAGTGATTTCTATGTGTGATAAGATTATAAGAGACTGATTGAATGGTAGCACTTCCCTTTGTTTCCTCAGTTTCTCAAGGCAGCGTGAGGGAAGTTCGGTGATCCATGCAGCTGGTGCCTGTGCCAGGAATGAGGGTCCCAGGGATGGTAGGGGCACTGACTGCCTTTCCCTCCACCAGGAGGCTAGGGGCTGTCATAGTCCACTTAGTGCTGCTATAGTGGAATACCTGAGAGTGAGCCATTTACATAAAAAAAGAAGTTCATTTAGCTCACAGTTTTGTAGCCTGGGAAGATCCAGAGCATGGCCCTGGCTTCTGACAAGGACTTTCACACTGTGTCATAACCTGGAGAAGGCCAAGGGGAAGCAGACACGTTCAAAGAGAGGACTGAACAGGAGAAGGAGGCTCACTTTATAACAACCCACCGTCCCAGGAATCCAATCTCAAAAGAGCAAGAACTCACTACTGCAGGAAGGACACCAAGCCATTCATGAGGGATCCAAACCCATGACCTAAACACCTCCCGCGAGTCCCCACCTCCAACGCCACCACATTCACATTGGGAATCACATTTCAATATGGAATTTGACAGTGGACAAACTCAGCTATAGCAAGAAGTCAAGCCTCTGCCTGGAGTTACAGATGGACCCTCTATATTCTGCTGTTTCCAGGATCCGAGGTCCTATAGCACACTGCACTTGGCCTGCCATGTCCTGCAGAGAAAGTGCGTTATACTCAGAAATGAAGGTGTTGTCCTTTCCTTAAATCCTGCCTCTCCTCACTGTAATCAGTGGACCCTCCATTACCATGAAACTGTAGCCATAGCGACTTGGGGGTATTGCCGGTTAACCTTCCCTGTTTATACCTCATCAAATCTGGCCACTTCATGAAGGTCTGTTCTCAATCGTATTTCTTAAATGTACCCTTTATCATTTCAGCACGTATCAGGACAACCAATACTTTTAATGAAAAATCAGAAACTTCTGTTGAAATTATGTGGTCCTGTTCTTAATCTCCCTTCCAGTTTTTGGTTCATCCATTCTTCCAGTATCACCTTTAACCCATTGCTTGCTGACTAATCATTTGCAGTGTTTCTGTAGTTGTGTCTACAAGACTCAAACTGACCCCTTGTCCTGATCCCAGTGCTCTTCCAATTCCCACCACTCATCTTTGACATGAATGCCTGTCACCGTCCCAGTCGCCCCCTAGTGTCCCAGTAACAGCCTGCAGTGTGGGTGGCTGCTGCTGGCTCCTGGGAGCACACCCTTCTCTAGATGCCTTCCTTCCAGATTCCCTGTTCCGATGTGTCTGCCAACTTGGTCTGTGTTTTGGGAAATGTTACTTGATTCTTCCATCAATCTCTGGAGCACAGTGACCCTGCTTTTGTTTTACCTGCCTTGGCAATGGGCACAGAGCAGGAAATACTATATAATTCCCTTACAATTCCAAGTAGGGCTTCTGACACAGGTAAAACTTGAGGCGTAGTGCCAAAGCCATTTCTAAGAAGGTTGGTGGTCAGGGTGGGATTCTACCCCACTGTGAAGTGAAGGCACAGCAGGGAACCAGGTGTGTCAGAGGCCCATTTCTTGGCATTGTGACTGGAGAAACCTGTCTGTGACCTTGGGCATTTGTCTCCAAGTCTATTCGGGTTTGAGACTAACAGTGGGACAATCAAGACCAGACCTGACACAGGAGTAAAATCTGAAAGTCCTCCCAGTCCCGATCAAGAATAAGGGAAAATGAGAGAGCTGAGCCCACAGAGGCAGGGACTCAGGGGTGCTGATCAGAGAGGCTCTTTAAAAGTTGCATTTGGTAAACATTATTAACGTGCTTGCTAAATTGTCAGAAGGCAGTAAAATCAACATAATACAAATCGAGGCCATTTTCATTGCTAAACTTTTTTGCATGTGGCCGTTTTAATTGCTCCTGTGTTTCTAAAGCAAGAGGAAATCCCATTCTTTAATTTCTGTCAATTAATAAGAAAAAGGATGACATTTTTTAACCATGTAGCAATATTTTGTTGAGGAAAAATCTACCGCTTATTAGCTCTTACTGTCATGAATACTCACCCATTTGATCACTAAGAAATAGATTCTAAGTTCCAAAGACACGACTCTTTCAAGTTGAAGGCATTATGTCATTATTTAAATTGTAATACGTCAGCTTTAGGTCAGAACGTGTGTTTCTTACCAGTTGCCTCATGTGTCGTACAAGGCCTATTTGGGAATTGCTTTCAGGGCTTTTTCCTGAATCGGAGGGGCAAAGGCTGTAACTCAAGGAAGAAGGCGAATTTTATCACTAACTACTGTAATTGTTCAGAAGACAATAAACACTTTCCTTGGACAAAGTAATAGGTGAATCCTACTTCCCACTCCAACCACCAGCAGAAGGGTTTCTCCCCTACCTCTGGGGTCATGGGGTCAGCTAGGACAGTGTCAGTAGTTTGCTTTTGTTTGCTTATGCATGAGGTATGTATTTGTATTATTTTCTTCGGAGAACTAAGTATATCAGAAGGCAACAGCCCATAATATAAGTTAAAATTGCATGCTGCATGGCTGTACAGTGCTTTATGTTTTTTTCAAATTGAGTTCCTTTAATAACCAAGTTGACTATCACATCGGCAATTCCAGGTACTCAGAAATGACATTACTCTACCTATTTTATGTATGGGTTGACAGTCAGACACGCTAGATGACTTGCCAAGTCTCCCAGTATTCGGAGTCAGTGCCCTTTCTTCCACTCAGTCCTGCATCACCTTTTCCACGGTGGGCTCTTCGAGGAAACCCTCGCCTCAGAATGCTGGAATTCCCATTTAGGTTCCTGAGAAGTAGGGAGTGAGATTCTCCAGACCAACTTTAGGGGAATAAAAGGAAATGAGGGTAAATCGATATCCAGCTTGTCTTTCAGAATCCCAGAAGTATAGTATTTAATCCCCTCCCAATTTTTATATCCTGTTCTATGTGGATGTAATTAGGAATCCTATAATGATAGTGGTTAAAGAATATCTAATGGTGAATTAATATTTAACATTTCAGGTAGAATGGTAGATACTTTATTTACATTTTCTCATTGAATTTAATTCTTAAGACAATTGATAGATGAGATATTCCTTTTTTTCTAATTTCCTTTTGAGAAAACAGTATTCAGAGATGTTGAACTATTGATCCAAGTTGACACATCAGTGAATAGCTAACATAGGGTTTGAACTCAAACCTTGTTTACTGGAGAGCTTTTCAAAGGCACTACAGATGGGGCCGGCCCTGGCCAATGCTAACGTTTTCCTCCTCCTTTATTCCTAACCCATCTGAAAGTTCTGTTCTGTATGGCACCGTAAAAAGCAATGAAGAAACTTTGAATGTGCCCTTCAATAAAGGAGATTGAAGAGATGAGTGTTCTAATTTATTTTAAATCTCTGAGCTCTTTGGAAATGGGTTATCAAAAGCAGTGTCCTTAATCTGTGATTTGAACTTATTTAATGAGATTCTAAGTAGGGCTAAGGAGAATGTTAACATTTCCCTTCCTGAAATTTTATAGCTTTCTACTTTTTAATGTTTCTTCTACATGCTCACTAACCCTATGTCTATTTTGATGGCATTATCCCACAGTGATCGTTCAATGCAGAGCAGTTGAGGAAGACTTCTGTGTCCAGTGGTGCCACAGGCTGGATCTTGGACTGACCGTCCCCTTGAAAACAACTGAACATGTTAGATAGAACATGAGATTAGAGAAGGGTAAGGAGAAGGATGGAAAGGGAGAAGATGACAAGGGAGAAATACATGGACAGGAAAGAGAATTGGGAAAAATTTTGAGAAAAACAAATTTAAAAAAACTGTTTTAACATTTAAGTTCAGGGGTACATGGGCAGGTTTGTTACATAAGTAAACTTGTGTCATGGGAGTTTGTTGTACAGATTATTTCATCACCTAAGTATTAAGCTTAGTATTCTTTTGTTATTTTTCCTGATCCTCTCCTTCCTCCCACCCTCCACCCTCTGATAGGCCCCAGTGTGTGCCGTTCCTATCTATGTGTTCATGTGTCCTCATCAAATTAAATTGGCCTTATCATCAAAACAACAAACAAACAAAACAATGATAAAACAGAAAACTAAAAATCCCTTTAACAATAAATAATGTGACCGTGCACGGTGGCTCATGCCTGTAATCCCAGCATTTTGGGAGGCCAAGGTGGAAGGATCACCTGAGGTCAGGAGTTCAAGGCCAGCCTGGCCAATGTGGTGAAACCCTGCCTCTACTAAATATACAAAAAAATTAGCCGAACATGACGGTGCACCCCTTTAGTCCCAGCTGTTTTGGAGCCTGAAGCAGAAGAATCGCTTGAACTCGGGAGGTAGAGGTTGCAGTGAGCCGAGATCGCGCCACTGCACTCTAGCCTGGGCAACAGAGTGAGACTCTGTCTCAAAAAAAAAAAGAAAAACAAACAAACAAACAAAAAACCCCAAAACAGACAAGCAAACAAAACATGAAACAAAACAAAACAAAAACAATAAATAATGTGAGCTTGGCTCTTCCAATCTCATGTCAAGCCCCATACAAATTTAAAAAATCAAAAGATTCATTAGGCAAGTAGTAAGTTTTTTTTCTAAAAACATATTTAACTTATTACTGTGGGAAATTTTAAAGCTATACAAAGTAGAATATCAAGGATCACGGATCATCATGCATCTATGACATAACTTGGATAATGTCAACTCAGGCCCATTTGTCGTCCCCTCCTCCTCTTCCCCATCTAATGGATTATTTTGAAGAAAATTCCAGAAATCAGAGTAACTACAATCATTACTCATTTATACAATTAGAAATTTTACAAAATAGAACCACAACACCATTCTCACATCTAAAAACTGAATAATAATGACCAAATCACCAAATGTTTAGTTGGTGATCAAATTTCCCTAATGGTTTCAATGGTTTTTAAACCTTTTTACATACTCAGTTTTATCATTGGTAGTGATAAAACAATATTCCTTTTGTTTCTAGATCCTTTTAGGATATTTCTATGGGGATACATGAGTAAGCTTTCCAAGTTCTTTATTGCTTATTCATCTTCACCCTGTGGTTCATAGCAAAATTTGCAGGAAACAGTTTGGTCAGTCTAGATCAGAGATTGACCACAGATAGGCTTTGAAGAGCATGGCTTGCTATAGCCAGAAGACCATGCCAACTGAGCCTGATATACTGTTTAAGAATCACTGTGTGCAACTGTGCATAAACTCAGCTTCCTCTCAATGCACCGCCTCATGCTTGCCAATTGTGCTCTAACTGCCTCTTGAAAGTATCCACCCTTAATCTATTCTACAGGAGGCTTGGCAGCATTCATAGGTATTCCTCAACTTGCTGTAGATGCAGATGTCTGTGTTACTTCAGACTGCTTGCAGTGCTTTAAAAAATCATTACATGGCCATTCTCGACGGCATAAGAGCTGGGCAAAACTATTATGCCTGAACTTGAATCACAGGATATGATTCAAAATGGACAAGGGAAATAACAGGAACTGTTTAGATGAGCATTTGTAAAAACACTCAGCAATGACTTTTCTCCTTTGTCCTTTTTAAATTGTTAATCTCAAAATTTTAAAATCTGAAATCGTTCTTATTTTACTAAAGATACATCTAATACCAATTGTAAATAGTATATCAAAATTTGAAATTGAGGCTGAACTGGAAGTAAATTTGTTATAAGTCATGCTTCATAAACCATGGCCTTTGGGGTCTGTAACAGTTGGGTAAATACTTCTGAAATTCAGGCAAACAAGACAACTGACAAATATAAATTTAGGAAAGTTACTGAAGCAATTTATGATCAATATAGAGAAATTTAAGAAGCAGATAAATACTATTAGCCTTAACTCGACTTGGGATTTTCTCATAAAGTATCCTTCTGTTGCTTCTAAAACTTAGTCAATTACATAAGCCAGGAGACTTGGCCGTGTGAGAAGTGGGCTGTGTTCATGATACCATGAGTAAAATCTATTTGGCTGAGAGCAGTGGCTCACACCTGTAATCCCAGCACTTTGGGAGGACAAGACAGGTGGATCACCTGAGGTCAGGAGTTCGAGAATAGCCTGACCAACATGGAGAAACCCCGTCTCTACTAAAAATACAAAATTAAATGGGCATGGTGGTGGGTGCCTGTAATCCCAGCTACTTGGGAGGCTGAGGTAGGAAAATCACTCGAACCCAGGTGGCAGAGGTTGCAGTGAGCTGAGATCGCACCATTCTACTCCAGCCTGGGCAACAAGAGTGACACTCTGCCTCAAAAAAAAAAAAAAAAAAAGGAAAGAAAAAAAAAAATCTATTCTGCTTCTATCCCTCTCCCGCCCCATGAAATCCCAGTTGTCAGCTTCTTGGTGGGCTTGGTCTTGATTTAAATGCAGGAAACACTTAATTGGCATTTGGGCAACAAGGGCAATAATTTTAAGCTGTTATAGAAATGAAATATTAATATGAAATCCATTAACAGAAGATGGAGCTGATTCTTGATATCACTAAAAGTGGTCCATTAAACAAGTTACTTCCCTTGAAGTAGCTTCAAAATCCATGACTTAGTTACTTATTCAGACTATCAATTAGGATGGGATATTGTTCTGAACATCTATTGATTCAGATTCCCCAAAATGGAAACCAGAATATGTACATAGATAAAAATATTATAGAATATATAGAAGACATAAAGTGGTCACATTATTCCAGACATATACTGATTTAAAGTCGTTGTTTTCTAAGACGATCATTTATCTTTAATGAATCTTTCAACATGAATACATCTTTTCTCTTTGAGAAATCATATAAAAGATAATTGTGGCAAATGATATGTAAAACAATTAAGAATTCTATCACACTGAAAGTCAGATTTTTTTCCTGAATGACCATAGATAAAGGATCAATTTTTTAGTATTTTATATTATTTTTAATGCAATTTTAAATTTATGGACAGTACAATTCACTTTTCTTTTGTGTCTAATTTGATAAATCATGATGCATAGTCATGTAATCACCACCGTAGATAACAAAGAGTTCCTTACCCCCTATACAATCTTCTAGTACTGACATTTGTAGTCAAACCATATGCCCATTTGTCCCTATAATTTTGTCTTTTCCAGAATGATATATGAATAGAGTCATATAGTATGTAGCTCTTGGGTCTGGCTTCTTTGCACTGACATAATGCATTTGAAATCTACCCAAGTTGATGAATATCTTAGCAGTCTATTCCCTTTTATTGCTGAATTGTACCTATTCTATTGTATAGATTAACCAGTTTGTTTACCCATTCACAATTGAAGGATTTTCTTGACATCATTTGTTGAAGATATTGTTCTTTATCCATGACTTGTCCTGTTACCCTTGTAAAAATAGTTACTTGACAATAAATGCAAAGTGCTATTTCTAGACTTTTAATTCTAATACACTTCTCTGTATGCCCAGCCTGTCTTCATTACTGTGGCCTCTTAATAAGAAATTGAGAAGTGTCAGTATTCCAAATTTATTCTTTGTAAAGATAGTTTTGGCCAATTTAGATAAAGGTTTATACAATTTGTTGACTTTAAAAAATAAGTTTTTGGCTTTGTTGGTTATCTCTATTTGTTTGCTATTACCTGTTTTATTTATTTCCACTTTAACGGTTGGGTTGGGTTCAGTTTAGTCTTCTTTTTCTAGTTTCTTAAGGTCCAACATTGTTATTGATGTTTTGTTTTTCTTTTTTGAATATTGGCATAACAGCAATATACATTCCACTGAGTACTGTTTTCACTACATTCCATATGCTGTGGTATGTTGTGTTTTTGTTTTCATGAATCTCAATATATTTCATAGCTTCCCTTGGGATTTCTTCTTTGATGTATTAATTATTTAGGAATGTGTTAATTTCTGCACACTGCAAATTTATAAATTTTTCTGATTTATTTCTGTTACTGATTTTTAATTGTATTTCATTGTGATTGTAGAATAAACTTTGAATGGTTTCTATCCTTTTAAATTTACCAATGTATATTTTATGCTTATCATATTGTCTATCCTGGATAATGTTTACATGCACTTAAGAAGAATGCATTCTGCTGATTTGGATAGAGGGTATTACAGATCAGCTGTACCTTCTTTTGTTAAATGTCTTACAATTTTTTGTTGAAAACTAGAATTTTAAATATTGTGCAACAAATCTATCAACAGGATTTTCCCTTTCTCCCCGTGGTTTATTATTGTCTCTTTTGTTATTGCTGTTGTCACTGTTTGTTTGTTTAGTGACTTCCCAGAACGAATTCCCTAAAGTCTGTATTCTTTGCCATGTGCAATCACTAAAGTCTCCACTCCGTTTATTGATGAGCTAATGATAGGTCACAAATTTCCTGAAATTCCTTGAACCAACAATAAGTCTCTCACTCTCTGCTGAGAAGCTCGGTACATGTGTTGGGTTATGCCTTCACTTTCCAGCAGTTCACAAATCTGCCTCACTCTTCACTTCCTGTTTGAATGGAGTCTCAAGGACGGCCAGAAGTAAGAGATTGAGGTGCTCTGAGGTCTTTCCTGGCACACACTCAGCCCTCTACAGGTGCATGATCTAGATTTCCAAGGGTGTGGTAGAGCTTTTCGAAGTCCTTAAGGTACAACTAATTCCCTATATATATGTTTTAGGTTTTTGGACAGATTCTTATTTGCCTCAACTGTTATTGCTACCTCAGGCGCCATTCTTATTTTTGCTTTTGCTTTTTTTTTTTTTGCAAATAACATAGGGCATTTCTCACTAACTGAGCTCTGAGGTCAAATAAAGGTAGACCTGGCAAAGATGCTTTTCTTGGTTGCTGTTCGACAGGATGAACGGTTTCAATTCTCCTGGAATAGGGAATTTCAGGGTAATTCGAAGATGGTCTTCCTCTTCCAGAGACTGCCAGGCTTCTGATTTTTAAAACTGCCATACTGCTTATGCATCTGGTTGTCAAGAGTATCAAGAAACTAGGGAGAGGAGGATGCGAATCGGGCAAGTTTAAATGTCACAAAGCTTTTATGGAGAGTCGACCTTTTTCCGGAATAAAGACTCTTGAAAATGCTGCAAGTCTTTTATTTCTAGAGTTCTTTTTTTTTTTTTTTTTTTTTTTTGAGACGGAGTCTCGCTCTGTCACCCAGCCCAGGCTGGAGTGCAGTGGCGCGATCTCGGCTCACTGCAAGCTCTGCCTCCCGGGTTCACGCCATTCTCCTGCCTCAGCCTCCCGAGTAGCTGGGACTACAGGCGCCCACAACCGCGCCCGGCTAATTTTTTTGTAATTTTTAGTAGAGACGGGGTTTCACCGTGGTCTCGATCTCCTGACCTTGTGATCCGCCCGCCTCGGCCTCCCAAAGTGCTGGGATTACAGGCGTGAGCCACCGCGCCCGGCCTATTTCTAGAGTTCTGAAAAGGCTGATTGCAATGATTTGCTTTTTCTTCGCCAGTGATCTTATTGTTGTTTTGGAGGAGAGGATTTTCGGAGGTCCACTACTTTTTAAGTACTCTCTTTGATAATGTTGATTAATCTAAGTTTGAAATCAGGTAAAGTGATTCCTCCAAATTTGTTCTTCTTTTTTAAAAGAAGTTCAACTATTCTACTTCATTTCCCTTTTTATATACATTTGAGGATCAGCTCGTTAATATCTAAAAAGCATACTGCTGGAATTTTAATTGTTTTTGTATCATATTAAATGTAGTCACATTAAATCTAGATCCATTTAGGGACAATTAACATTCTAAAATTAGGTCATCAGATTCATACCTATAGTATATCTCTCCATTTAGGTAGGTCTTCATTTATCCTGTCATGAGTGTTTTGTAGTTCTGAATCTACCAATCCCACACATATTTTTAACACTTAAATATTTTATTTTTGTTAGTTTCATTTTACTTATTTTTAAAATTTATTACTTTTTTATTGACAAATGAAAGTTGTATATATTTATGTTTTATGACGTGATGTTTTGAGCTCTGAATTCATTGTAGAATGGCTAAATTGAGCTAATTAACATATTTTTCTGGTGAAAACATTTAAAATCTACTCTTCCAGTGACTTTTAAGTACCCAGTATTTCATCCAACATAATGTCCTCCAGTTTCATCCATGTTGTTAAAAATGTGAGAGTCCCTTTTGTTTTACTGCTGAATAATATTCATTGTGTATATATCACACATTTTCTTTATGTATCTATTGTTTATGAACCCTTAGGTTGATTCTGTATCTTAGCTACTCTGAATATTGCCTCAATGAACATGGTAATGGTAATGCAGCTATATTTTCCAGATATTGATTTCATCTCCTTTGGATATGTGCCCAGTAGTGGGATTGCTAGATCATATAGTAGTTCTATTTTTATTTTTTTCAGGAACCTCCATACTGTTTTCCATAATGGCTGTACTAATTTACAGTCTTAGCAACAGTGTACAAGGGTTCCATTTTCTCTACATCTATGCTGACACTTGTTATCTTTTGTCTTTGTGACAATAACCATTCAAACAGGCATGCGGTTTTATGTCTTGTGGTTTTAATTTGCATTTCTTTAGTGATTAGTGATGTTGAGATTTTTTATTTATATATAGCTGTTGGCCATTTGTATTTCCTCCTTGGAGAAATGTATATTCAGGTTCCTTGACCAATTTTAATTGGGCCCCTCTTGAGTTGTGTGAATTTCTTATATAGTTTTGATATTAACCCCTTGTCAGATATAGAGTTTGTAAATATTTTCTCTCATTCTATAAGTTGTCTCTTCATTCTGTTTGTTGTTTTCTTCACTGTGCAAAAGTTTTTAGTTTGATGTAATTTTATTTGTTTGTTTTTGCTTTTGTTGCCTGTGCTTTTCAAGTCATACTCAAAAATCTCTATCCAGACCAATATCATGGAGCTTTTCCAATATGTTTTTTTCTAGTAGTTTTAGTTTCAGGTTTGATATTCAAATCTTTAATCCATTTTGAGTTGATTTTTGTATACGGTGTGAGATAAGGATCTAGTTTTATTTTTCTGCCTGTGGATATTCAGTTTTTCAAACAGCGTTCATTGAAGATACCTTCCTTTTCCCATTGTGTGTTTTTGGCACCTTTGTCAAAAATGAATTGACATAAATGTGCCAATTTATTTCTGATACCTATCTATATCACTGTATTTCCACTGGGTTTCTTGCAGATACCTTACGACCATACAGTCAAGTCTTTTTGTTTGTTTTAATTCGATTTATCAATCTTCATTTTTGATTTGGTGTGCATAGATTATTTAAATTTAATGTAATCACTGATTTGGTTAGATTTAATTCTAACATTTTTTATTATTTTCTGATTGTCGTTTTTGCTTTTTTATTTCTCTGGTTCTTCCTTGTTCTCATGGACTGAAGGTTTGACTCTTCCTCAAATTCATATATTCAGGCTGTAATTTCCAATGAAACTGTATTGAAGGTTAGGGACTTTATGGAAATAATTAAAGTTACATTAGATTATAAAGGTGAGGCTCTAGTCCAATAGGACTGGTATCCATGCAAGAAGAGGAAAAAAAATCCAGCACTGTCTCTCTGTGCACACACAGAAAAGAAGCCATGTGAGGACACAGCAAGAAGGTACCTGTCTGCAGGCAAGGAAGAGAGGGCTGGCCAGAAACCGCACCTGCTTAGCATCTGGATTATGGACTTCTGGCCCTCAGAACAGTGAGAAAATAAATGTCTTTTGTTGTTTAATCCACCCAGTTTGTGATATTCTGCTGTGAGAGTCAACACCAAGTAATATACTTGCCTTCATTTTTTTGCTTTTTAACCTACTTTTAAATATTTAATTCAACATATGTGTTGTGTTTTAGCTATATCTCTTTTTACTATTTTAAGTGGTTGATCAAGAAATAAAAATATACCTGCCTAATGTCATAATTTTCTTTCAGTTATTATTTTGCTTCCCAACATAGTAGACTTGCAACCAAATAGAATCATTTGGCCTCCCCTTTTTATTATAGTTGCCATGTGTATTACATCTATCTATCTATCTATCTATCTATCTATCTATCTATCTATCTATCTATCTGCCTACCTACCTATCTCTCTATCTATCTATCATTTATCTATCTATATTAAACTGCCCCAGACAAGATTAGAACTTTTGTTTTCTAAAGTCATATATATTTCGCAGCTTTATAGCAGTAGAAACATATTCTATTACTTTGACCCAGATATTTACTATTTGTTTTGTTTTGTTTGGTTTGGTTTGAGACAGGGTCTGGCTGTGTCCCCCAAGTTGGAATGCAGGGGGCTGATCTTGGCTTAATGCAGACTCAACCTCCTGGGCTCAAGCAATCCTCCTGCCTCAGCCTCCCAAGTAGCTGGGACTATAGGCACACGTCACCACATCCAGCTACTTTTTTATTTTATATTTTTTGTAGACAAGGGATTTTGCCATGGTGGCCAAGCTCGTCTCGAACTCCTAGGCTCATGGGATCCTCCCACCTCAGTCTTCCAAAGTGTTGGGATTACAGGCATGAGCCACCACGCCTGGACGATATTTGCTATTTTCGTTGCTGTTCCTTCACACCGGGATTTTGAAGATTCCTTCTGGCATAATTGCACTTCAGTTCTTTTAGCATTTTTTTAATAGCCATTCTGCTTGAGATAAATCACGTTAGATTTATTCAATGTGAAACTGCATTTCACACAGCAGTCACCCTTGTGTCATTCTCGTGCTCTCCTGGCCCTTGCCCATCCTCCTCAGACAGCTCTCCCTTCTGCATTTTCCATTTCTATTGGCAAAATATCTGAATTTCAAAGTTGGGAGCCCACTTCTGCTCCTTTCTCCCCTCATCCAAGCCCTAGTAGCTACTATCTCACTATTATTTAGAATGGAAAACAGCAAGTCTATTTGAGAAACATTTATGTTAAGTGAGTAGGAATTACTGATGTGTGTCTTTGACATTAACCCATGAGCAGTTGTGTGCCTGTTTTATTTTGGTTTTGTTCTATATCTACAGCTATTATAGCTCTATCTGTATCTATCTATGGCTATTATATCTATCTCTACATATGTATATAATGTGTACCCATGTGTTATTATGTAAACATACACATATTCTTACATGTATGTATGTATCTATGTATGTATATAATATACACACATTTATACTTATATACTGTAAATATATTCATTCAGCATCTTATTCTTGGCTACGTTACTATTAAGAATTCTCCATATAGGTATATTTTTCACCTTCAACCTCAGGATACAAAATGAGAGAGCATCGTAACATTTTAAGTCAAAATTATAATTTAGAATGAAATGTTCTGGCAGTTATCTTGTAAAGGATATGGATATTTTTATACTATTTATTAAACTATGAAATGACATTAACTGAGAACATCCTACAGCTTCAGCTGTTGTAATTTCACACATCATGATGGCCTCTGATTTCAAGGTTCCTGTGTGCTTTAGGGAAGCTTCTCCAGAACCAAATCCAGCATCATAGTTGCAAAGGGGTCAGCTCGATGCCAGCAAAATGAACTAGAAAATTGAGTCAATTAACAGGCTAATTCAGGATAGATTTTCCTACAATATATACAATATGAACATGAGTTTTACAGGACTATGTAAATGACGGAATTTGTAGCTCATTAAATGGACCCATGGTAAGCATGGAAAACAAGAGGACGGGGCATCTTATTGGGAGAAAAATGAGTGCTTTATCAGCTGCTCACATCCAATGCCTGCACCAGGCTGGTACCTTAACAGCTACTCATCACTCAGAGAAACCAATCACGGCCTTATCAAATGCCCATTCTCCCTGCAGATCAATCAGTGTCCCTTCCAGTCCTCCCTGACTGTGGTCTGGGTGACAGCCCCTTCACTTGGAATTTGATTCAGTCTCATGTTTATGTGTTCACATTCTATGGCTTCACAGGTGTCCCTCCTGGCTCTGCCTGCAGCTGTAGGTTGGCTGTGTCCTACTCAATCCTTGCTCTTTGTCCCCAGACCTCCAGCCCAAGCCAGATGCAAGACCCTCACATACTCTGAAAACAACATTCAGACATCTCATGTCTATTTGAACATTTCTGAAACTGGAAGAATGACTGCTATTGCTTTTGTTTTTGAGATGGAGTCTCTCTCTGTCGCCCAGGCTGGAGTGCAGTGGTGCGATCTTGGCTCACTGCAAACTCCGCCTCCCGGGTTCACACCATTCTCCTGCCTCAGCCTCCCGAGTAGCTGGGACTACAGGCACCTGCCACCACACCTGGATAAATTTTTTGTATTTTTAATAGAGATGAGGTTTCACCTTGTTTGCCAGGATGGTCTCGATCTCCTGATCTCGTGATCTGCCTGCCTTGGCCTCTCAAAGTGCTGGGATTACAGGCTTGAGCCACCGTGCCCGGCCTGCTATTACTTATTTCTATTTTGTAGATGGAGAGTCAGGATTTGGCAAAAGTAATTTGCGGATCTTAAACAGAGGCCTTCAGACTCCCAGGCCAGCACATCTCTCATAAAATGACTCTGCATCCCGCCGTAGCCCTGAGTGAAGAGTTCTTGGCCTTCACAGACCTTCTCGGGGTCACTACTGAATTCAATATAGGGTCATTCTGGCCATGGGATATTTTAAAATTTGTATTCTAGGTATTTTTTTCTGGATGTGAAACTCAGACTCAGTCCACTTCGTTTTCATTCACTCAACACACTTCTTTTATTAAACTGGTCTCTTTGGTAAGCCACAGAATGCACAATGAACAGCAGAAGCTAGTGTGTGTGGAAAGTGACAACAGAATATGTCTTTGCAGCCATAAGAATATGATGGCATTATGAATTGTGGAGTAGTTGGGAATCCCGTAAGGGCCTAAGGATGAACTGATAAACCTAAGCTATATGTCAAAGGAGAAGTTGTTTATATACTAGATATCTATTTAACCCCCAACTGAATGGAATAAAGCCCCAATTTTCGTAACTAAATTTCAAATTATTTCATGGTACTTTTCCACAATTTCCTGATGTCTCATAGGAAGCTCGTACTAATATGATAATGTAGAAATGTAAAATGAGGTATATGGCATTTTCAAATACGTGCTTTATTTTTCTTTGGGAAAGTATATTGTACTATTGTGCTCATTCTCATGAAATTCATTGGCATGTGCGTGTTACCCACCACCCAGAAGCAGCTGGCCTGAGAGATCTGATGGGATGCTGTTGTTGTTCATTTGTGTTGCTATCAAGGAATAGCTGAGACTGGGTAAATTATTATTTTTTAAAAGTGTATTTGGCTCATGGTCCTGCAGGCTGGCAAGAAGCATGGTGCCAGCACCTGTATCTGGTGGGGGCCTCAGGCTGCTCCCAGTCCTGATGGAAGGCAGAGGAGGTCAAGTTTCAATGGTAAGAGAGGAGGACAGAGACGGGAGGAAGGCACTAGACTCTTTTCAACAACCAGCTCTCAGGGAGAACTCTTGCAGGAATGAACAGAGTGAAAATTCACTCATTACCATGAGGACAGCACCAAGACATTCATGAGGGATCTTGCTCCCCCACACTTCTAGTTAGACCCCACCTCCAACATTTGTTCCATCAAATTTCAACTCAAGGCTTGGAGAGGTCAAATACCCAAACTATAGCGGATGTTTCTTTGCGAAGATTCAGTGATGCTTCTGTCTTGGTGGCAATGCCTCCTAGAACTGGAATAACATTTTTCAGGATGTGATGTGTGCTCTAGATCAACGACCAATATATTAGTTTTTTTCCAAAGCTAGAATCCATGGGTCCAAGACTGAAGGGGTGAAAATGGGGGTGATTTATCTCATTATTGCTCCTAGTGATTCACTGGCAAGACATTTTGCTTCTTATTCCTGTGATATTGGGGTCTTCTGGTCCCCAAAAGAGGTACAGGATTGTGATACTGTCATTAACCGGGGATTTAAGACAGGGTCTTATCTTGGGCTTCCATAACAAACCACAGACAAGGTGCCTTAAAAAACAAAGTATTTCTCACAGTTCTAGAGGCTGGAAGTCCAAGATCAGAGTGCCTGCTGGTTTAATCTCTGGTGACAGCTCTCTCCTGGCTGGTGGATGGCCAGCTTCTCACTGTGTCATCACAAAGCACAGGGGGACAGTGAGATAGAGAGACAGAGAGATTGCGAGAGAGAGATTTGGTGTTTCTTCTTATAAAAACACTAATCTTATCAGATCAGAGCTCCACCCTTATAACCTTATTTAACCTTAATTACATCCTTATTCCAAATACCACCATGCTAGGGGTAAGAGCTTCAACATATTAATTTGGAGTGGATGCAACTTAGCCCATAGCAGATGGACACCAGGCCCCTTTGGCATCTCATGCCTGTGAAGCAACAGGCCAAGAAGAGTGTTCCTCAACGGGAGTAGGTAGAGGTGGTCAAGGAAATGCTGGTCAATGCTGGTCAATGCTAGTCAATTAATTAATAATTCTTTCCTATGGTCAAGGAAATGCTGGATTTATATCCATTAAGGATAAGTAGATGTGTTTTTGAAATTATGAAATCACTTGGGATGCTTGTCATTACTTCCATGTTCTATAAAACCGGCTGTTGTTTAATTTTTCAATACAATGCTACAACTCAATACAGGCAGGCCTCCTAATGGTGTAGAACCTTCTAAAATGAAGAAATGAGCCATTCTACAAGGCAAGGAGCCACAGTTAGCTATGGTGCTTGCCAGGGGAAAAGAGAATACGAAAGGGGCTGTGGAAGAAGCAAGTTACCATTATCAACTATGATCATGTGAGCAGTGGCAGAAAGAAGGACTTGAACAGTGTTGAATATATTTTTACCGGCCAGATGCAGTGGCTCCCGCCTGTAATCCCAGCACTTTGGGAGGCTGGGGAGGGCAAATCACGAGGTCAGGAGGTTGAGACCATCCTGGCCAACATGGTGAAACCCGGTCTCTACTAAAAATACAAAAATTAGCTGGGTGTGGTGGCACGTGCCTGTAATCCCAGTTACTCAGGAGGCTGAGGCAGGAGAATTGCTTGAACCAGGGAGTTGGAGGTTGCAGTGAGCTGAGATCTCACCACTGCACTCCAGCTGGCAACAGAATGAGACTCCATCTCAAAAAAAAAAAAAAAATTATATCTATCTATCTATATCTATATTTCCTTATGTTGATTTGTGTATATATTAACCAACTCTTTCCTTTTATTCCTTTATTTCATTTTTATACAATTTAAGATAAAATATATTAATAATAATTAACTTTACACCTTTGTATTTAAGTTACAGGATATCAATGGAGGACTGAGAGGACTCAGCTAGAGGAATGAACTTTCACCTAAAAGGACTTTGTGGCCCATTTTTTGAAGAGCGTTAAGAGGTACATGGTTGTATGTAAAATAATAGCATGATATTAAACAAAATGCATGATTTTGCTGTTGTGTTTATTTGGAAGTTGTCTGCGGAGGAGTATCATGCATGAATGCCAGTTAACAAAGCGTGCATCATGGTCATTTTACACTGTACCAACTTAGTTAACTAGAAAAGGAATCTGCCAATTATGGCCTGAGGGATAGATTCTGCCCACTCTCTGTGTTTGTAAATAAAGTTGTATTGAAACATAGCCATACCTACTCGTGTGTCTGCTGTCTATGGCAACTCATGCTCTAGAATGGCCTGATTGAGTGGTTGTGACAGAGATCATATGCTCTGTAAAGCCTAAAATGTCTCCTATCTGGCTATTTACAGAAAATTGCCTGTATATACATATATATTATATGTCTATCAGGGTCATCATTGCAATAATTTATGAAACTCTACTCTGACAATGTCTAAGTCCTTACTCACATTGGTGTTTCTGTCATCCGAACATAGTCATACACATAAACTTTATACAGCCATTAAGCCAGCCTGCCTGCCTTCCTTCCTTCACCTCCCTCCCTCCTTCCCTCCTTTTCCTTCCCTCCCTCCTTCCCTCTTTTTCCTTCCCTCCCTCCCTCTCTCCTTCTCTTCTTTCCTTCCTTCCTTCTTTCCCTCCTTCCTTCCTTCCTTCCTTCCTTCCTTCCTTCCTTCCTTCCTTCCTTCCTTCCTTCCTTCCTTCCTTCCTTCCTTCCTTCCTTCTTTCCACTAAATTGTGGATAAAGAGAGCTATGCAGTGGCAAGTCCATTTGCCCAGAACCTACTCATCTATTAGGAATGCTGAACAACTCCCTGGCTTCTCTTTCTAGCCCTCCTTTAACACAGACGTAGGACGGAGCATGTTATTTGTTTTATTGAAAAGTTTGTTGTTTAGTTTTACTCCCTTCAGAAAGATTAACAGTGATATAGCTAAGATAATAGGTGTTTTTTTTGTTGTTGTTGTTGTTGTTTTCTGTGCACGTTACCTGGTGCTCCTAGAGGAAAGTCTGAAAGCATTAAGGAGGAAAGATAGTAGCACTGGCCCTTTTGGAACTCCAAAAGGTCCAGGAGCCGCAGTGGGCAGGTGTTGGAGATTCCCCTTAGGCTGACAGATGTCACCCCATCTACTCTGAATGATGAAGTTCACACCTGCTTGATTGTTAAAATTTGCTTTTTCGTATGTTCCATTTATCTGTTGCTGTGTAAGAAACAACTCAGAATTTAGTAGCTTGGCTTGGGTTCTGCTCACCCCGTGTTTCCGCTGCCTTCGGTGTGGGCTGGGCTGATGTGGTGACATTCAGCTGGTAAATATCTTGGTGATTCAGAATACATATTAAAAAATGTGTCTAGGTAATTTCACTCCCTCCACATCTTTGATAGCTTCAAAATATTTTGATTTCCATCTTTCTTTATGTTCTAAAAGCATGGTCCTCTATAATCTCTGATCTTTTTGTAGATCATATTTTTATACAAATGTAAAATCACAGAATTTGTTTCACATTTTATTTGTAAATTTTTATTTTATAATGGGAATTTACAAAGCAAAATGCCAGGTAAATATTAAAAGATTCTTGTAGTTATGATATTAATACTTAAGGGACTCAGGGAGTTAAAGAAATATTTATGTGTGTATGTGTGTGTATGCCTGAGTCAGTCTGAGTGTGTGAGCATATGTGCGTATATGTGAATATGTGCATGTGCATATCTGTGTACATGATTGTGTGCATATGTACCTGTGATCATGTATGTACACACATGCATGGGTGTGTGAGTATGTGTTTGTATCTCAATCATGCATCAGCTTTTCTTCAACAGTAACTATAGTGGCCATTTCCCCAAAATTGTAGTAAAATTATTCTTTTTCATCTAGTGTCTATTAATTTTACCTGTAGGAATAATTTGTTTCAGGGCCATCTTACCTGATATAGGCTGCCTTGTAGAAAATACATTAAGTCCAAGATAAAAAAAAGGAGAATGAACTCTTTCCTGCTATAGGATAAACCCACTATGGCCAACTAAGCTGAGATAAAAACACTCAGGCAATGGAGTGCTTCAGAAAAGAATTGATTTTTGATATTCATTCTACATATAATCTAATCACTCTCATTCATATCCCTGTAATATACATTTCATTACAGCTCTCAGATTTATCCTTACATAGGAATAATCAGTGAGAAAGGAGAAAATATGTGTAAAGTATCAACTTGCTTCTGACATCATGAAAAAAGGTAAAATTCATTTTAAATGCCTGAAATAGTGAAATGTCTTTCTGCCTCATTTTTCTTCCCTTTGAATCTCAAATCTGGGTTCTAGGAGAGGTGTGCATTCCATTCCCATTCCAAAAAATTCCTAGTGGTGGGAAAATAGGCCAACTGTCGGGCATGTGACTATGTTCAGTTGAACTCTAAATATCATAAACGTTTTCTTCTATATTTCATATTTTCCACTCTAAAAATAATGGTATGATGAAAATATCAACTTTTTCCTAAAGCACGAAACTATTCTCTAAACTTTAGATTGGTAATTAGAGAATACAAAGGATAACATACTGCTTGATCTATTTGGACAACTTAAATGTAAAAACCTACATTTTCTTGGAAGTTGTAGAATATTAAGAGATAATGAATATTCACAGTTTTATTTAACAAATCAAATAAGTATTCATTCCTCCACCTTTCTTTTATTTATTTCTTTTGGTACTTTCTTCGCCGTGATTTCTTGGCACTATATATACCATAAAATGTGGTAGTTTTCAAATAAACTTCCACAAGGTAAATATTGAAATCAATCAACTTGTATTTTTCTTTTAACCTAAAGACATTATAAAATTCACAAGATTTCTTGTAGTAATAGGAACAAAAAGAGAACATTAAATTCTTTCTCACAGTGTTTCAAATTCAAGTCACAGAGTCATTCAAACAAGATGGAACAAAAATAGAAATTTATTGGCTCAAGTCAGTGAGGGTCCTGGGCTGGGTGCTCCCAGCCTAGTCGGTCTGGTGGCCCAGGCAGAGCCTGTAAGACGATGTCGGGTCCTGTGCTTTTGATGCTTTATCCTGCAGACCCTTCCCCACATTACAGCAGACATCCCCGCAGCTCCACACTCCCCTTGCCTTGGCACTCACGTTCTCAGAGGAGGCTAATGCTCCCTTTTGCAGTGCCCATATTAAACCTCAGGTATATTGTTTTCTAAAATCATGCTTTTGCATCCAGACCAGGGAAAGAAACACTCATTGCCAGTCTGCTCCTTGTCCACTCTGTGTTCAGTGACATTGGGATGCCCTAGACCAGGGAAGAAGAGTTCTCAGCAGGAAGGCAAGGAAGGCTAATATCCCCCCCAAAAGAATAAAGAGGAGGAATGCTGTGCAGGATAAAACAGATTATGAAATTTTAGAGGCAAAATGATTTTTACAAATACTCTATTTTAAGTATCTCATGTTACAGATGAGAAAACCGAGGTACCTGGTAGACTGCTTGACTTTCCACAGTTGTGTTGTAAGCAGTGACACCCGCAAGAAGAGAGTACTTCCTTCTGGTTGCTCCTTCTGAAACCTTGCAAAAATTTTTGAAGATAGTATATATGGGGCATGTTAAGGAGAAAGTTATTTGCTTTATTTATCTATTTGATTTATACTTAGGTTTTTCTATGGGATGCTTCCTTGTATTTCCTGTACTCACCTCAGCCCAAGCTTACGTCTACAGGAGTGTATGCATTATACGTATGACATACTGTGTAGCAGGTTCATGGTGCCTGCTTACCCACTTACCTGAGTCCCATAAGACAGAACGCACTGACACACAGCATGCTGCTTGAAGTAGGTTTAACTCACAGACAGGCAGCAAGGGACAACAGAGGCCTAGGATTCACTGTGAGCCAGTCTCCCAAGGCTCAAGAAATCTGCTGAGGTAGATAAGAGTCTCATCTGAACCTACCCCATTCTCACTGCTGCTGAAAGCAGGTTTTATACTCTAGGGTCATGTGATTCTCTCAGCTACAGTGTTGAAAGATTTCCTGTTTTAAGGGGGAATTAGAACAGAGCCCAGGCTGTTGCTGCCAGCCCAGGATGTTGTATTTCCAGCACATTCTATGGTTATTCTTGAGACCTATAAGTGAGAAAGGAGGGAGAACTTCCTGCATGTGTGTGTGTGTATGTATGTATGTAAATGAGAAAGATAGATCAATCCACATGGTGATTCATTTATTTAATGCCATGAAAGATAAAGCAATTATAACATTTGCATCTAGAACTTAAAATTAACGGCCCTTGCCATTGAATAGATGACTTTTCTCTCTAAATTACTTTCCAGCAGTATTTCCACACCTGTAGAAACATCTCTCAGAATAGAAGAATGAGTTCAAACAGATCGTTACCACAAACTCTAATCCCATCCAGCTGCTTATGGTAAGACACAAATATGTATCATCCACATAGACCCACTGATGTGTATTGAAGATCCACATATACAATGGGAGGAAACATCCAATTTTCCATATGCCTTCTATCTTCCCCATTTCTGATCCACAGGCCTTGTAGATTGACAGAGACATAGAATACAATACACATTTGGCCTTGAAATCTTTCTAAAAAAGCCTGGAGTCACTGAGCTCAAGGAATGAGTTGGAAGGACAAGTTCATTAAACTGAAACACTGAACAAACACCGATGAAATAAACCAGAAGAATTTCGAATAACTAGACATTTTCTCTGAGCCATCCCTGACCCTTTCAATACCAGGTCCCAAATGAAGAAGTAAATACACAGCATTTTGAGGTAAATGTCAGCACCTTATTGCAGAAACTTCTATTGCAAAACGTATCTTCCAGATGTCCAATAAAATGTATAACAACCCCAAGCATCACCTGATCTTATTGTCACAACTTTGAAAACTTTTGGAGTATTTATACTCAACAGTACAAATGTGTGTGAGCATAAACACATGTACACATATATAAATAACTTTGTATATGTATATATGGCAAAAGGTGTAAATATGTGATATATCCAAAGCCACTCATACTCTTTGGAGAACTCAGCAGTAGAGAGCAAAGGTGTGACGCCTTCAAGATTCAGCAGGTCCTGCGATTCCACAGGAAACGAGCCAGTTCGGCAGTTGACAGGCACTGCATGCCTGCTGCCATGGCCAGGTGGGGAGGATTACCTACAACATTACAGAGCCAAGCGGAGAGAACCAGCAGCCAGCCTGACAGCAACTTGTCCTAATCAAAAGCATGGGAGGTTTTTCACATCTTGGTCTGTTTCCTGTTTAACACGCGATTTGGATGTTTTGGGGAAGAAATCTAATTTCAAAATTGTCTAAATAAGTTTAATGACAACTCCCATGCTGTTGGAAAGTACACCACTCTGAATGACATCTATCTTGTACGCTACCTACTGGGAGGCCCAGCAATCTTTTTTTTCTGTAATAATTTTCTTTCAGCAGAAAATATGACACTGTTTCTGAATAACTAGCAGTTACATACTATATAAATTGTGCACTACATATACTATGCACTCTCTGAACCAACTGTATCATAAATGTTGGCACTGCACGTTTATGTCAAATTAATGTGATTTACTGAATTTTTCTAATCCCCTTGCAGGGTAAAACCCAACATATATAAATATTTCTCCCTAAGTTTTCCCTCTCTGCATAAGCTCCAAATAAACTGTAAAAGTATTTTCTTTATTTTAGCATATTTCAACTTCATGTGTAGAGACATGTACCCAAGATCTTGGCTTACCCTATCTAAATCTCTCACAACTTTCAGAGTAAAAACTTTGATAATTCCCTACCAATCATTACCCAAGAATAAAACTAAAAATAACTTGCAGCGATTTATCATGTATCTGAGTTTCAATACCAGACACAATGCTCCCCAGACTGAGAGAAGTTGCAATGAAATTCCACTGCGACAAGCGTGTCATTCAGGTAGGAGAATGCAAAGCAACCACACACTGTGGTCTTTGTTCCTTCTCAACCTTAATATGTGATTCAGTCTTTCCATAGTCTGGGAAATTCACCTAACTAAACCTAATGAGGAAAACCTATGTTATTGGTAACCAAATACCGAGTGGGAGATCAGAGCTCAAATTCCTGCTCTAAAAGTTATCAGCAAAAGAAGTAAGTTACATATCATTGCATTCATACACGTATTTATAATTTTTTTCTACTGAAACTAGGCCTCATAAAACTTAGAAACTAGGCCTCATATAGAAAAAATTAACACCAGGTGGCTCTGGATAGGGTCTCACCCTGCCTCGATAGGGTCCCACCCTGATAGGGTCCCACCCTGCCAATTCCGGGAAACAACCTCATGGGGTCCCACCCTGCCAATTCCGGGGGTCCCACCCTGCCTCGAAGTTCCCGGAATCAACAACTCCAGGAGAAAAAAACCTCATAAGGTCCTGCTCTAACCAATTAGCATAAGACACCTTGCTCAGGCCATAGACAGACCCAATTACCACGCGCCTAAAGCTTTGTTTGAATTTCGCGCCCTAAGCTGTGTTTGAACTTGTGTTTGCCTATATAAACAGCCTGTAACAAGCAGTCAGGGTCCCAAGGCCAACTTAGAGCTTGGGACCCTAGCGCGCTAGTAATAAATAACTCTCTGCTGTGAATCTCGTGTCGGTGATCCTTCGCGGCGACCCCTGCCCAGGAGGGAATCGACAGTTCGGTTCCAACACTACTTTTATCTATCAACCAATCAACAGCTATTTTAATCTACTCTGTGAAAGGCCCTGTGCTCATCCACCTAGCAGATACAGAGAAGCGTAGCAAGAAGCCTTGTTGTCATGGAATTTGTGAACTAGATAAGAAGATACAGGGACAGCCCCAGTCCCATGTTGACATCTGTAAATGTCCTTCCACGTGCTTCTACAGTCAGTGCACACAAGCTATCCTACACGTAGCTTGTACAGGATAATTACAAGCTAGTGTAAAGCTATATGTAATTTATAAACACAAAATAAAATAAGCAATTAATGTTGTATGATCTCAGAGTTGTGAGTAATGTTTAAATTAATGCATGTAGAAGGTCAGACATAAATTAGGCTCTGTGGAATGTGCGGGGCTGATTTAAAGGTAAATGCCCCTGAAGTGTCCTCTCATGTCACTGCTGACTCTGCAACATCAATCCCCATAGGAATTTATGTTTCTGGAGCTCCCTTTTGGGTTGTTTCCAGAACGGCTTGTTTCAGGAAAGTGAATTGGAATAATCATGGTTGGTTTTCAGTTGTATGCAACAGATCGGTTTTCATGTGATGACCCTTTGTGCTCTTCCTATGACCCTACACAACTACACAACTTGATTATTCACTTAAGGAAAGAAGGCTGAGTGAGCAAAGAGAGGCCACAGGGTCCTAGTTCATGAAACTTTGCAGGGACAGGAAAGTGAATTGCAATGTTTACTAGAGAGAGATGTGTCCAGCAAAATTCATCAAACTACTTAAGGTGAGTTATTGTAGGAACTACATAGCAGCCTTGCCGAGGCTCGCAAGACCCCACACTCAGACCCTCCTTCCAACACTTCCAAAGTAGTCCAGCCTCAGAGCCTTTGTGCTTGCAGTTTTCTCCACCTAGAACACCTTTCCCCAAGATATCCTCTGTTCTCATTTCCTCATTTCCTTCACTTTGGCTAAAACGTCACCTCTGCAGTTAAGACTTGTTTTACGTCCATCTTAAAAATAGCCAAGGGCACAGCTGCTTTCCTTATCAATCACTGGCCTCACTTTATTTTTCTTCGTTGCATGTATTGAATCATGACCTTCTACTTTTTAAATCTGATGTTTCTGTATCTGCTCCTCTCTGTCACCACCACCTGCCCCCACACACATACCATGAAGCCATGGAAGTTAGGTATTCTGTTTTCCATTGCTCTTTCCCTAAAACCTGAAATATTGACTGGCACCTACCGGGGTCTTGAAAGTACCTGTTAAAAGAATGAACTACAAGGCAGCAGGAATCAAAAAGCAGTCCATTTTGGGGTGTGTGATATTTCCAAAACACTGAAACACTCCAGATCAGAAACCAGAAAACTGCGCGAAGGCTGCTGTTGTCACTTGCAAGTGTCTCTTTCATGGCGAAACACTTAATCTGTGAAAAGTTCACCAAATCCCACCCTTTGGATACTTCGATTGATTTATTGTGTCTTGTATGTTGTTCTCAGTGATGCTGCACTGAATACTGGCACACCCAAGAAGGAACACGGGGTCATATAGACACAGGTTGTTTTTATCGTGGTTGTTAACTACATGAAGATGACTTGGAAATTGGATTGATCTATTATTTATACGAAAACAGGGTCTGTTTGCTATTACTGCCCCTGCTCTTCAGGGCTGCTCTGGTGTCCCTGAGAATTACTACATCTCCTTGCATGCTTTGCATTTTTGGCCCTTCCTTCCAGTTACCTTGACCATCAGAGGTTATTCTTCCAACCAAAGATCACTTGATAGGATACCTATAAAATGCTTTCCTCTTACTACAAAGAGTCACAGCTGGCTTTGTCTCCCAATCCCTGCGGCTATTTTTCCATTCTTTTTAAATAGAACTATAAAGAATACCTAGCATATCTACAGATGCTATTGTTTACATGAAAAGAAATTAGAATGTCTATATGGAATGCCAGAGACTCCTTCAAGTAAAATTATATTATTGTATTCATGTATTCATTCATTCCTTCACTCAACAAACACTGATTGTGTCTCTGGCATGAGTCAAGTGCTATGGTAAGTGCTCATGCTTAAAGATGGATTAAGATGCAATCTCTGTTGTAAAACAAACCATTGTCTGAATGCAGGTGGGACTATGGTAGCCTAATTTCTTCTTTTTGGCGAAGACCCAGGCAGAAGAGTCCTGGAGCCAGAGGAGTCATTAAGTCAGCCCTCTCTCCTCTTCTTGAAAGCCTCTCAACTAAGCAGGTAGTACTCCAGTGTAGCCACTCTGTGATATCTGATTTGTGTCCCTTTTTTGCCCTTGTTCAGTATTGGCCCATACTCCTTCAAAGTCACCCAGACCCTCCTTTCAGCCATCTGTTAAGGTTACAAAGCAATTCAATCATTCCTTCATGTAGTGACTGTCAAAGATGTTTGCGTTACATGTCACAAATTTAACCATTATTAAGGACTCCCAAAGTGCTGTGCTCTACCTCAACCACGCACTTTTAGTGATGCAAACTTGGGGGCTCCTGGAAGACAGTCAATAAAATAATTTTAGATGAGGGGAGCCTCATTCTAAACATGATTCATCCTTCAGTACCACGGTGGTAATCTGCCTTTAGGAATCAAGTAATGTCTCATTGAAATTTGAGGCCAAGGCTGGAAGCATTGGCTTTTGTCTATAATCCCAGCACTCTGGGAGGTTGAGGTGGGCTGATCGCTTGTGTGCAGGAGTTCAAGACCAACCAGGGTAACATGGTGAATCCTGTCTCTACAAGAAATACAAACATTAGCCAGGCATGGTGGCATGTTCTTGCAGTCCCAGCTACTCGGGGACTGAGGAGGAAGGAACACTTGAGCCCAAGCAGTTGAGCCATGATCGTGTCACTACACTCCAGCCTGGTGAACAGAGTGAGATTCTGTCTTAAAAACAAAAGCAAAATAAAAGAAAGAAAAAGAAAATTGAGGTTAAATGAACGCTACGTTGATCCTAATAGTTATTCTTAAAGGTACTGTCTTTCAATATCATCACCCATCTAATCCATAATGTTTTCTCCTCTCTTTAAAGTATTTCTTCAGTTTCCAGGAGGCAAAAAGATTACTGAGACTGCTCTGAAGGCCAATAGTCATAAAGAAAAATATAAAAGTGGCATCTCTGCTAGGCAAAATTTATATCCAACAAGGAGACTCAGGCTTTCACAAAAGACAAATTCATGGCTTCCTGTTTTCAAAAAGGGAAGTGAGTAGGTACCTTTCTCTATAGGTGTGTGTCCAGCTGGACTTGGGAGAAGTGTAACAACCAGGCAAGGGCCAGGGGATGGGGTAGAAATAGAAAGCCCCATTATCTTCACCTTTGCCACCTTCTCTAATTGAGATCTAAAATTTCTTCTTTTCTCTCATTCACTTCTGGTAAAAAATCCACGTACACCAGGAAGGCATGACACCTTGATAGAAGTAGTCCTTCATATTTCAGTGTGAATTTAAAAAGCTGATTAAAAGTTTAACAAAAGGAAAGAGTACGTCGGGAAGTGCTGGTCATTTGACAGGAGGATAGTCCCTGGTAAAAAAGGAGCTATGAGTATAATAATAAGTGGTATTCAAGACAAAACACACAGGGAAGTTGCTGAAGAGTCACCCAGCTCATTGGAACAACAACTCAAAGATCATATTAAATGGTAAGCAGAAGTAATTTAATTCCTTACTCAAACGAAAGCTAACATGGCCCACATTTACATGCTTGTACTGTATTTCCAAAATGATAAAAACATTCCCCTTTTGTTGTCAAGATAGGAGTGCTTGCATTCAAAACAGGCTTAACGCCCATCAGTCCATTGAAGCTCATTAGCCAAGAGATGATTACTACCTTAGCACGAACGATGTATATCTTAGCATGCATTATTCAGCTAAAAGGAGTTTTAATCCTCACGCATTCTGACTATGATCTGATAAAAGTTTAATGATACATTAGAGTGGATGCTTTAGATTTATTTCTACGACTACCAAAGCAAGCCTCAGTTGAAATAATCTAGCCATTATCTTTTTGGGTCTTACACAGTTTTCCATGACTTATGTTATTATTTCTGTGTTTTTGCAGTTATCAGCAAAAAGTAGTTTCCATAACTTTATAATTGGTTATTTGTGTTTGTTGTTGGCCTTAAAATACTATATTAATTCACATAGGGACACAGACAGATGTATGTTTGGATGTTGAGCTGTAATTTTTCATGAGCTGTTATAATAGAGTCTCATGGCTTCCGCTCAACCTTCATTTCCCTCTTCATGGTTTAAGTGAATATAAAACAAACACAAATGCTTATGTGCAGCAATTTTCTCTCACAAATAGGTCTACAGTTATCTCATCAGGAAGATATATTGTATTTAAGACCTGATTCACCCTCTTTCACACCCAGGCAAGGTGGTTTAGGGAGTATCATTGTATGAAGTAGAATTAGAAGCACTTGGAAACTTGCTCATCTTATGTATAAACCTGAAATTAACTTGTCGAATAGAAAGTAATGAGAAACTGATTCAGTTTATCTGATGCTTATTTCTTGTGACTAACCTATCATTTAAAAGAATTAGTAAAACAGGCATTTTTGGCCTGGGTTAGCTATATATTTACAATGGTTTTCTATTTCTTTTTGCACTTAAATATTTAGTTCCCTTACTTTTAAAATAGAATGTATTTTAAAAAATATTCTGGGAATGAAATGTAGAAAGAACATATTATACGCACTTCTATACTTCTGCCGAAGTTTGTAATATTCCACTTCTTAAATACCATTTATGATTTTACAATATTGTTATTTTCACATGTATATTTTACATGTATATCATTATAGTGTTTTGTGGATAAAAGCCAACATTGCATTCATTTGGGATCCTTCTATCACAAATAGCACAGCACATAATCAGTAAATAGTAAATATCTAAACAAAATTTATAAAAAACATATTATTCTGAGTAAGTACTACGTGCTAGGCTCTGAATAAATAAAAAATAAAATTTTCAAACTGAAGCTTAATTATGACATTCGTTAACTGTCTTGCTTTTGAATCCATAAACAAGCAACTTATATGAAGAGGTTAAGTGATGGCCGGCCCTGGGAGCCTGACTTGCAGAGTGTCCTTCTTTGAGAGACTTTTTCACTGGAAGCCCAAAACCCTGTCCAGGGAAATCAGAGGCCAAATCCAGGTCCTCAGACGCAGACATAATGCTCTCTCTGTTAACTATGCATTATAGTCATTGTACCTCCTCCTGGTATTTTTGTGAAATTTATTTAAATGATCTATGAACCTTTCGGCAAAACCCAAAGAAGAGAGAGAATTCAATTTCTAAAGGAAAATCATACAAGAGAAAATAATTTAGAAATATTTAACAAGATATATTTACCTGACTCTGAAAACTCAGACCTGAAAAGAAGAAACACTCAGGTTTTTTAGTTCAGATGCTTTCGGGGGAGCACATAAACGGAAAAGTCACATACTGTTTTGAGATAACCTCCATCTCTTCAGAAAAACATTTGGGGGAACCAATGTAGCTTCTTCTTGTTTATAGGTAAAGGCTTTTGCCAATGATAAGTGAAAAGCAATATATTTATTATTTAAACCTCTAGCATGCCTTAAGACAAAATTAGCAATGAGGTAGTGAGGTTGTGAAGTGGCAATGGAGGTGATGCTGGTAGAAGAAATAAAGAAGGAGAGGAAGGAGAGGAAGATAAATGGCTAATGTTTAACGAGCACAAATTTTCTGATGGTCATTGTTGTGCCTATTTAGTCCTCCCTGCCATCCTGTGAGATAGGTTCTTACTTTTTTTTAATCTTCAATTAATGGATGAGGAAGCAAAGTTTGCAGCAGTGACCAAGTTACTTAACTCAGGTCATTTAGTTTGTTCTCTCTTGCCCAGGGTCCTGACTCTCTAACCTAAAGCATAGGCCCCATGTACATAGGGTTTTGCTTTTTCCAGCATCTCTCATTTTCCCAGCTGGTTTTTATATTTTAAATGTTATGCCAAAATAATTTTCAATGAAGTAAGTGCCTCTCAACAGTGCTGTCTCCCCTGAGGTTACTTTTAACCCAGAGAAATAAAATTCTAATGATCACATTTGTGTCAAGGCTCTGGGAAGATTATCTGCTCAGAGGAACTTTCTAAGAATTTGTACCTTTGTATTCCAGATGCAGCTGCCCAATTTTGTCTATTCGTTGGCTATCAGAATATTTTGTCTATTCGTTGGCTATCAGAGAATACTAAACAAGGAAACAAGCAAAAAATAAACCAACAGGAATTTTGCTGTCCCATTATGTCCTAGTTTCTTAACTGTTTCTGTCTACTTCCCTCCCCACCATATTTCTTTTCATATGTGAGTTTTTCAAATATTTAATGATGGTGATGGTGCTGTTGAAGTGAAAGATTTATGCATCACTTTTATAGTCCAAACCAATGCAATTTTCTTGTGATGTTAAAATATTAAAGTCAACTATATTTAATTTTAGCCATCAGTCTTTCCCTACTCCTGTTTTCAGGATTTTTTTTTTACAAGAAAAAATGAAATTTACTAGTAAACATTGTTAAAATTTTTTTAGTCAGATTAAATTAATAGAGTTTAATTGAGCAAAGAACAAGTTGCTGATTGGGGCAGCCTCTCGAGACAGGGTAGGTTCAAAGACTCCAGCACAGCCACGCGATGGAAGAAGATTTATGAACAGAAAAAGGACAGAGATGTACAGAAAATGGTCGAGAGGTGCAGAAACAGCCGGATTGCTTACAACTCTGCGTTTGCCTTATTTAAACATGGTCTGAACAGCTGACCCCCTGTGACTGGCTGAAACTCCATGATTGGCGCAAGAGTAGGTAACAGTCTGTTTACACGTCCAGTTAGGTTACAGTTCATTACATACAGAGAAACGTTTAAGCTGAACTTAAAATAAGTAAGGAGGCAGCTCTAGGCTAAACTTGATTTAGCAAAATAATCTACTAATTCTTTTTGTAATAAAATTATTTAATTTTCAGGTGATAAGATGAAGTATCAGTCTCTGAGATGTGTCATACCCAATAGAATCTGGAGTGGATATTTGCTTTTGTGAATGGTTGTCACATTAGGAAAGTGCATTTAGGAAAATCAGATATTACATTTTCATGGTTATTTGAGCTTGACCATTTTCTTCCTTTATGGGACAAATCATATGGTACAAAGATCAACTAGAAAGAAGGTTTCACGTTTTGAGTTTTTGGGAGGGGTTTTTTAAAATACTATTAAGACTATTCTTTCTTTACTTAGTAGGGGGAGGTAGGAGGGGCATACCAGAATTCAGAAGTGTGACCACCATAACCACTTCATTCTTCAATTCATTTTTCGGTTCTAGGACATGTAAGCAGACAAGGATGGTCTCTAGGAACCATAGGAGTTTCATCCATGTGAGCCATCCGCCTGGTTTACAGCCTCCTGCCCTGCAGGCTGGTCTTCCCTAAACCCTGGGTGGAATATAGTAACCTAGCTGGTTGGAACCAGTTCCTGACAGACCCTGGCAACTTAGAGATGAATCCTGGTGAATCTTCCTCATGTTTGTGTAACACCTCCATCCTGGAGGAACTGTAATTCCATTATCATAACATGCAACCCGTGTGCTGCCATGATGACACTGTGTCTGTGCCCCCGGGACGCCTCCTCTACATGCAATGATGCACCCTCTCCCCTCTCCATCACCCCATAAAACCCTCCTGTCACTTTCCCTCAGGGACACACTGCTTTGGAGAATACACCCAGTGCTCCCCTTACTTAAGCCAAGTAATAAAACTGCTATTGATCAAAACCTGCCTTCTTGTGGAGAGTCGTTTGTTGCTTGACAGGTGAATGAATCTTGTTTGGTTTTTTTTCAGATAAAAGATATGAAAAATTAAACAAACAAAAAACCCCAGACTTGAGACTTTCCCTTAATAACAACAAAGAGTCCAAGTAAGAAGTCTACAGCTTGCCTTCATCTGTGGCGGACTTGCATGAATCATTTTCAAATAAAGATAATAACTCAGTTGGTCTTGTAGTCCAAACAAAATGTGCTACTTCAGGAACATTCTCTTCCTACGTGGCCTTTGCTGCTGAGTCAGTGTGAGACCTTGAACAAGTCTCTGTTTGTTTTGTACTATTCAGATTTCCTCGTCTGTAAACATTAAGTATCTACGTTCCCTAAAAGTAGTTCTGAATGAATGTTATTTAATGGTGCCAATGATGTTGGAGACACCCTGTGGTAAGTGGTTTAATTTATTTTTGCAAGTTGGTATAATATCAATACTATAATGACCTTAAAATAAATGGAGAATGTGGATATGTGGATGCTTTTGTTATTGAGAAGGGGGCTGACTGAGAGTCAAGGACAGTTCGATTTGTTTTTCTACATTAGTCCTATTCATCTGGCAAATGTGAAGTCTCCATTTCATCATTCATGTTCCTAAGGCGGGTACTAGCTTTAGTTACATTTTCTTGCCAAAGTAAAACTTGCATCATATACTTAGGAACGTGTGGAGCACTTCTCAGAGCTGTGCTTAATCTCAGGTGCCCAGAAGTGTTGAAACTTGTTTACAGAACTCTGGACTCATCTCTGATTTACTAACTCAAGTTATTCCCTGGACCTATAATTAACAACTTACCAGGCTGATATTTTCCTCAACCACTTAACACAAAAGAGTGATTACGGAGCTTCACATGCAACATTATCCCTTAAAACTGACTCTAAACAAGGATTTAAAATAAGGTTATTTCCATGCGCACAGGTGATCAAATCCATTGTGTGATAAAACAATAGATCTTTTTTTATGATGTATTTTCATATCTCTGTGACCTTTTTTGTTAGAGAGGTGATACCATTGAGTCCCGGCAGACTTGGGGTGACTCTTAATATACAAAACGATAAATACCTTCTTCTTCAAATAATTCCAAGCTTGTTTGACTCCTTTAAAATAATTTTTAGATATACTTGTCAAATTCTGTGAAATATCCATGTATGAATTTTGATTGAAACTTCATTAATGATGTATTTATCCATTTCTTTTTCTTTTTAACTTAAAATTTATATTTGTTTATATAAAAATTCTGAACATACTATTTTTAAACACTAGTTATAGCTACTTTAGAGTTTTTGGTAGCTATTGTGGAAAGTTTCCTTGTATTATTACTTTATTATTATTACATTATGTAATTGTTTTCATTGCAATATAGTGATATTTATTTGTATATTGATCTGGCACCGTAAAACTTGCGAAATTTTTCTTTTTGTTTTAGTTGCTTATTTATATATTATCTTAAAAGTTCCATGAGGATGGTCATATGAGTCAGCAATAACGATTTTACTAATACTAATTCCTGTATTAGTTTCCTAGGCTGTTATAACAAAGTGCCATGACTGGGTGGTTTTGAACAAAGGGAGCTTATTCTTTCTTGGTTCTGGAGGTCAGAAGCCTGAAATCCAAGTGAAAGTAGGGCCCCCCCGCCCAACCAAAACTCCAGGGAAGAATCCTTCCTCACCTCCTTTAGTTTTCTCAGGGGCCCGCAGTTCTTGGCGCCCTGTGGTTTTGGGGCGGCATCTCCACCTCTGCCTCCGTCTCCACCTCTGCCTCCGTCTTCACCTCTGCCTCCGTCTCCACCTCTGCCTCCGTCTCCACGTGGCTGTCTTCACTATGTGTCTGTGTCCACATTTCCCTCCTAGGAGGAAACCACGGATACTGTGCATTCGATTATAGATCCCTCTAATCTATGATTACCTCATCATTAAATCTGCAAAAATCTCATTTCCAAATAAGGTCACATTCACAGGTTCCAGTTGAACAGGCATTTTTCCACGGAGGAGGGTGGCACTAATTAACCCAGTAAACTCCACCAGCGGGCGCCCCAAACTTCATGTTCTCTCATGTGCAAAATACATTTACCCATCCTAATGTCCCCCACATTCTTAACCCATTAAGCATTAACTCGAAATCAAACATGTCACGTTAATATCAACTCAAAGAGTTACAAATCTCATCATGGAAATGATCTAAATTAGGTATGGGTGAGACTCTTCGTTTTCATCCACAATGGGGCAAAATCCCTTCATCCACAGAACTGTGAAGCTAGAAAACAAGTTATCTTCTCCCAAAACACGATGGTGGAAAATCTGAGGTTGTCTCTATCTTGCCCTCATATTCTGAAGAATACATCTGTTGGATGTAGAACTGTGGGTTGGCAGGTTCTTTCCTTGCATTACCTTATCATATTTTTCAACTGTCTTCTCATCTCTAAAATTTCTGACAAGAAAAAGATATTTGAAACATTTTTTGGAGGTATGTAATATGCCATTTTTCTCTGGCTTGTGAAAACATTCTTTCTTTGGCTTTAAATACTTTGACTATTACATACTTGCTCATTTTAATGATGTTTGCTCACACTTGGAATTTGCTGAGTTTCTATAATCTATATTTATCTTTTACCTAATTGAAAAATATTCAGTTTTTTTTTTCAATAATTGTGTGTCTGTTTCTTTCTGTTTTCTTTCTCTTCTGCTGTGGAACTGCAGTTACATGGATATTGGAACTTCAGAGATTATTTCACAGGTCCGTGAAGCTTTGTTCACTTTGCTTATCAACCTTGGTATTGTTCAGATTTTAAAAAGTTCTGTTGGTCTCTCCAACCCCTTTCTTTGTCAATTCTATTCTTCTGTGAAGCCCAAATTATTGTGTGCTTACTGCATATTTTGTATTTTTCCATTCTTGCGTTTCTTTTTTGTTTTGTTTGTTTGTTTTTGTTTAAGACAGAGTCTCACTCTGTCGCCCAGACTGGATTGCAGTGGTGCAGTCTTGGCTCACTTCCCAGGTTCAAGTGATTCTCCTGTCTCAGCCTCCCAAGTAGCTGGGATTACAGGTGCATGCCACTACACCCAGCTAATTTTTGTGTTTTTAGTAGAGATAGGGTTTCACCATGTTGGCCAGGTTGGTCTCGAACCCCTGAACTCTGGTGATCCACCCACCTCAGCCTCCCAAACTGCTAGGATTACAGGCATGAACAACCACACCTGGCCGATTCTTGCATTTCTATTTGAGACTTTTTCCTAGTTTCTATTTTCTGATGAAACTATTTGTATTTTGATTATTAAGAGCATATTTCTCTTTACACTACTGAGTGTAGTTAAAATAGTTAAAATAATATCCTATGTGCTTATTTCAACATATATTCATTTGGATATTGTCTTCCATAGGTTGTCTTTTCTCGAGAATGAGTGAAATATCCGTCTTTCTTCACCTGTTGACTGGATTTGAATTGCTTCTTGAATATTCTGAAGATGTAGAGACTCTGAATCTTGTTACAATCCTAAATAGAGTATTGATTTTCTAAACTTTAGCAGGCAACTATCTTGGACTCAAGAACATTTTATTTCAAAATTCATTCCAAAGTGCCTTATGTATGTACGGTTTGAGGTTGGTTAGTTAATTGACTGAAATTTGTGCATAGGATCTGGCTCCCCCTCTCTGGTCATCTCCTTTTTGGAACATCTCCCTCACTTTCTAGTGGCAATGATTATTCCAAACTCTGTTCTCTGGTTCTATAGAACAGAAAAAGTACAGATTTTCTATCAAGGATTTACTTATTAGTGCTGACTGCAATCTGCATTGGGGCTAAACTCATTAAGAACACAGGAAAATTACCCCATGCCATTCTTTCTTCCAAATTGATTCCCTTCTATAATCTTCCAGCCTCTGGTCAATCTGCACTGCCTCCAGGCCGCTATTCAAAATATTTATCCAGGATTTGGGTTGTTATTTGTGGTGAAATTGGCCTGGCGGGAACATCTTTGGCTATGCCGAAAGTGGAACACATACACCATGCTTTTGCATTGTCTTTGGCTGAAGCCACTAATATTTCATCTTCCCCAAATATGTCTTCTCTTCATGTATTAACTTGGGACTTTCACAGTTCTTTTGTATTATTAATTTGAACTACATATTTGTGCGAAGATCGAAGTGGAATATAATTTGTTGTAAAAAGTATTTTCTCCCCCAACTGAGTCCCATTCAGAAGGCTACTTCGCTTGGAGTATTTTTGTCCCTATTCGGGGGCATTTTTCTGGTGCTCTTATTATTAATAGTCGCTTTTCAATAGTCCCCAAATTTTGCAAGTATGTCTTTGAAATTCCAGTATAAGCTTAAGACAGTAACTAGTCTCTTATCTCCTCTTCTGTTATGGGTATTAAAACCCCAACCATTGCACATTCTTCTTCTTTTCATGCTAAGAAAATTACCTTACACCCAGTAAATATGCAGAATCTTTAAAGGACTGAAAAAAATAGGAAAATGTTTAACATAGTTAGCAAGGTAGCTGCCTCACACAAGAAACTGCTTGATGATTAACATTTAAGTTTTAAAGCGGTAAAGATAGCCCTTGTGATGAAGGTGATTAGAACGTGATACAAATGACGTTTCAGTGGACCAGAGTGACAGTTACTGGTTAGTTCAACAGGTGAGACTCAATCACAAAGAGTTTACGGATCTTGCTGAAAATAATGGAGACAGGTACCATGGCAGAATCACCACCCTATGCACAACTGACTCTCTGAAATGAGTGCCTAAACCACATGGCAACCAAATGTGTATTATAATTAGTTTCTGAGAAAGTAGTAATAGTACTTGTTGCAAATCTTGATGTTGTTTTATTAAAAAAAAAACCCTAAAATATTATTTATTTAATATTAAAATAATGTTGTAAATATCATTTGATGTAAAGTTTATTTGCAGAATCAAAACTCCTATAAGGAAGTATTATAATACTGGGAAGAAAATTATTTCAAGACAGTGACTCACGAAAAAGTGTTATGTGCTATCTGTGAAAATATGCCAATACTCCCTTGTGTGAGAATATGCCAAGAAAATCTTTGTAGTTTTGAACATTGTCTTTATTACTCAATTAGCCACTTCTTATACTGTAAAATGTAATTTAAATGGCTAAAAAATGAATACATTAAGACAATAAGCACTTTAGGCATTTATTATGAACCTGCTGTATTTATGGAAATGCTTATCAGCCTATTATTTCTTTCAAACTCTAGTCAATACCAGATCTGATTTGTGATTTATGTTTTCCTAATAATGAATTCTTTATTGAATTATAGTTACATGACACTGAGAACAAAGATTTTGCCTCTGGCTGTTATCTAAGCAAGGAAGCTCAAAAAATATTATCTACATACTCTTAATTAGAGAAATCCTTTAAAATATTTTAAACTTTGTGAAAATTCAGACAGGCAGGAGATGCATTTATTATTAAGATTATTTTCAAAACCAAAGCCTTATTAATAAAAAATGAAATTAACAACTTGACTTTTGAGGTTTCACTCTGTCCACAGTGAGTCTATAACTTTGGGAATGTTATTTAAGGTCTCCATTTCCTAATTAGTAAACTAGAAATTCTATTAATGTCTTCAAAAAATTGTTGTGAGGAACATATAATGTATGTATAAAATGTGGACACAGTATTTGGGCCATGATAGTAAATTGTTCAAGAAAAAATTATTTATAAGCTTTCTTCCCTACATTCACAATTTGTATTGCAATTTTAAATATATTTTTCAGAGTAAACCATGACATTTTATTATACATTTGTTTTCACTTCAAATGGATTTTAGTCACAAGGTTGTTTGAACAATATAGTCTATTCTAATCCATCAAAATAAAAGACCAACAAAATATAAACTTGAAATTTCATAATGAAACACACTAGCAATGAATTCAAAGATATAAAGAGAAATCTCTTGTAGGAAATAATAAATCCAAGTCACGTTGGCTTAACTGATTTCTGGAAATGGAAGAGAATAGGCCACTCTTATTCGCCTGGTATTCCTGGGGATAAATTGTGCCTTTACAATGAAACTAGTGGTGGCTTGCTCTGCCTGTCCTCAATAGTATAATGTCAGTGACTGCCAAGAATGCAGCTTTCCCAGGATCAAGAATGGAGCCTGCTTCTTTACCATATTTCCAGAATGATATGCATGTTGCTTAGCCAAGTAATTAAAGACTCCACATTTTAAGACTTGTTGTTTTCTCTGATTATTATAAACACAAAATAAAGAAAATATTTATTAGTCTGAAAAGATATGGTAATGGAATGTCAGGGGAAATGACAGAGTAAGGATCTCTGAAATTTTTCCAATCTATAAAAACAACGAGAGTGCTTTCAAAAATGAGTGGAATCAATCTTTTCAGTACTTGGGAAATTAACCAAAGGCTTGCAACAATTCAGCAGGTTTATTCAAAAAAACTAATTTAGTCTTGGTAAGAGCAGCACACTTTATTGAGTTTTAACATTACTTTTTTTTTTTCTCCTCATTTCCCACCCCCACCAGGGCTGGCAGTCCTAAAAATAGCACACAGTAGTGGGACAACCAGCAGCCTGCCAACCACTGGGGGCCAAAACAAGTTTGGTGCTTGGTCAAAACCCAATTCCAATAGAATCATCATTATTTTAATTGTCTGCTGGTTCCTGGAAGACCCTATTCACAAGGCTTGCTTTTATTTGACCTGACTCAGAGCTTACTCAGAGCAACGGTCTTTCTGCAGGGCATGTATGGAAAGCAGTTAGGAAAACAGAAAGTCACATATATGCATACAGCTGTGGACGTGCTCTGAAATCATCTGAAATGGCCGTAAGCTCTCACCTCTGGCTCACCTTTCAGCCTTACTCAAGCAAAAAGTGAAGGGTAAGGCAGAATTACCAAGTGCCTGGTGGAGTCTTGAAGGCATGCCTGAACACATATGCGGAACCCATCAGCAAAGGCTGGAGGACTGATTGATTCCAGGCATTTAAGGAAATGTCTTTTGAATCTTTGGGTGACCACAAAGCTAAGCAAGCAGAGACTTCAGTGATACAGGTAACAAAGAACAGAGACTTGATAGAACTGATTTGGAAAATTAATTAATGAGAAACAGCAAGAGAAACAAGCAGTGGCAGCAACAAACACCAGGAAGGGAGAGCATCTGATGTCCAGTGTTTACACATTATATTATTTAAAATTTCCGTTTTCAGAAAACACTTTAAGCTGACTGTTATATATATGCTTGAACTAGGTTGAAGAGTGTCACCCCCAAATCCATGTCCACTCAAAAACTCAGAATGTGAGCTTATGTTAAAATAGGGCCTTTAACTATATAATTAGTTAAAATGAGATCATTCTGGGCTAAGATGGATCCTAATCCAATATGACTGGTTTCCTTATAAGAAGAGGGAAATTTAGTCTCAGATACATATAGAGAGAACACCAAATGAACACAAGAGTAAAGGCGGAGGAATACAATTACAAGCCAAGGAATCACAAAGATTGTCAACAACCACAAGAAGTTGGAAGACAGACATGGAATATAAATTCCTCTAGAGCCTTCACAGGGAGCATCACCCTGATGACACCTGGATTTTGGAATTTTAGCTCCCAGAACTGTGAGATGATAAGTTTCTATTGTTTTGAGCTACTTAGAGTGTGGTAGTTTATTAAGCAACCCTAGGAAGCTAATACAATGCACAAAGATCTAAATATAATCACGTCTAAATAATTAAAATGTGAGACTATTTAACCAAATAAAGACAATCAATAAAGAAATAGAAGTTATATTTAAAAAACAAATTCAAATTCTATAGTTTAAAATTGCATTAGCTAAAATAAAAAAATTCACTAGAGAACATCAACGGGAGGTTTGAGTAGGCATATAAAAGAAATTAGCAAGCTAGATATAAATCAACTGAGATTATCCAGTGTAAGGAGCAGAAGGGAAAGAAAACTGGGAATATCCTCAGAAACCTATGGAATGCTGACCTGCACAGCATTATACACAAAACGGAATTCAGAAGAGAAAGGGAAAGAACGAATATTTAAAAATATAGTGGTCCCAAAAGTAACAAATATAGTTAAAAAATTTACACATCCAAAAAACTAAAAATATTATAAATAAATGCATACATTTATGCATAGAAACATTATAATCAAACTGTTGAAAGCCAAAACTAAGAGAATCTTGAAAACAGCAAGAGAAAAATATCCATTATGAATGAAAAAAATCTAAATAAAATTTAGAAATGACTTATTTTCAGATGCAAAGAGGCCAGAAAACAAGATGGAGACATAATCGAAGAGCAGAAAGAAGATACTTTCAACCAAGAATTCTGCATCCATCAAAAGCTATTCTTCAAAATTAAAAGAGAAGTTAAGATTTCTCAGAAAAACAACTAAAATAATTTGTCACTAGCAGATCTGCCTTATAAGAAATAATAAAGGCTGAGTGCAGTGGCTGGCTCATGCCTGTAATCCCAGCACTTTGGGAGGCTAAGGAGGGAGGATCGCTTGAGCCTAGTAGTTTGATACCAGCCTTGGCAACATGGAAAACCCTTGTCTCCACAAAAACTTTTTAAAAAAATTAGTCAAGTGTTGTGGCACACTGCTTTAGTCCCAGCTACTCAGGAGGCTGAGGTGAGAGGATCATTTAAGCCCAGGAGGTTGAGGCTGCAGTGAGCCAAGATTGCATCACTGCATTCCAGCCTGGGCAATAGAGTGAGACCCTGTCTCAAAACAAACAAACAAACAAACAAACAAACAAACAAACAGAAAACTGAAGGTAGTTCTCTAGGTTGGAATGACAAGACACTAGTCAGTAATTCTAACCCACAAAACTAAATGCAGTGAATAAAGAGCACAGGTAAATATAATTACATAGGTAAATATAAAGAACAGTATAAATTCATTCTTGCTTATAACTAGTGTAACTATTTTTCTTCTGTATGATTTATAAGACAACTACATAAAACAATAATTATAAATCTGTTTGACATGCATGCATAAAGATGTAATTTGACAATAGTTCAAAAGAGAAGTCAGGGAAGAAACTTACAGTAGCAAAACTTATTTTATTATTGAAACTAAATTAGTGTTAATCCTGACTAGCTTGTCATAATTTAAGATATTAATTGTAATCTTCAGGTAAATAACTAAGCAAACTTTTTTTAAGTATTAAAAAATGACAAGAGAATTAACATAATATATTTGAAAAATTATTTAATTTAAAAAGAAGGCAAATAATAGAGAAATAGCAGAATATACAAGCCATAAGATTTTTAGAAAACATATAACAAAACAGTAGATGTGAGTGATATATTAAGAGTAATTACATTAAGTGTAAATGCATTAATAGTCCAATAAAAAGTCAAAGATTTGCAGAATAGATTTTAAAAAGTGATCTATGCTGTCTGTAAGATACAGATATTAGATGGAAAGACAGATGTTATAAAGAAATGATAGAAAATGATACAATATGTAAGCAGTCAAAAAAGGAGAGCTGAAGTGGTCATGCCAATATCCAACAAAATACTTTAAAGCAAAAATTGTTACTGCAGAAGAGTATTTTGTAATAGAAAATGGTCAATTCATCAGGAAGATATAAAGATTAAAAACATATGTGCACCTAACAACAGAGCCCTAAAATACATATAGAAAAAACTGATAGAATTGAAAGCAAGAAGAAACAACCTGATAATAAATTACCAATTTCAATATCCATCTTTCAGTAATATATAGAACATTTAAACAGCAAATCTGCCAAGAAATAGAAGACTTAAAGATAATATAAACTAATCAGACCTGAAATGTATGTATAGTAGTGTCCATTTGATGACAGAAGAATACACATTCACCTAAAGTACACATGAAACATTTTCCAGAATTGACTATAAGATTATAAATTATAAAACAATGATGAAACAAAACTATTTTTAAGTTAAAAGTATTAAAGTCATATAAGTTTGTTCTTTCACCACAAGGGAATGTAATTTGAAATCAGTAATAAAAGAATGAGAAGGTCACAAATATATAGAAATTAAACAACATACTCCTAAATAAACAAGAGATTAAAGAAAAAATTACAAGGTCAATCAGTACTCTGAGGTATATGAATTCAAAACTACATCAACTTTTATGGAATACAAGTAAAGCAGTGCTTATACGGAAATTTATAGCTGTAAATGCCTATATCAAAAAATAAGATTAAAAATATCAATAACTTAACCTTCTGCCCTAAGAAACTAGAAAAAATATTAAGCTAAACAAAAGCTAGGAAAGGAAAGAAAGTATTAAAATTAGAGTAGAACTAAATGAAATAAAGACTGTAAAATCAAAAGAGAAAATCAACAAAACTGAAAGTTGTTTCTTTGTGATAAGATCAATAAAACTGACAACCTATAGCTAAATTGACTGCAATGGAATGAATAATTGTGCCCCACACTCCCCAAATCATATGCTGGAATTCTACCCCTCAAAGTGGTAGTACTAGGAGATGAAGTATTTGACAGGTAATTATATCATAAGGGTGGAGCCTTCATGAGTGGCATTAGAGCCCTTATAAAAAGGGACTCTAAAAAACTCTTGCCCTCTTTCCACCATGTGAAGAAACAATAAGAAGACAGTAATCTGCAAACCAGAAGAGGACCCTCGCCAGAACCCAACCCAGCTGGCATCCTAGTCTTTGAATTCTAGCCTCTAAAACCGTGAGAGATAAATCTTTGCCATTTATGAGCCGCCCACACTGACTAAGAAATTAACTAAGAAGAAAAGAGAAAATACTTGAATTAATATTATACAGAGAGAGATAGAAGACATCACTACAGACCTTGTCAAAATAAAAAGAATTATAAGAAAAATCTACTAACAAGTATATGCCAAGAAAAAAATGCATAATCTAGAAAAAATAGACAAATTATTTGAAAGATATACAACTTCATTACTTACACAAAAAATCCTCAGAATAGAACTGTCACAAGAAAAAAGATTGAACTTATTATTTTAAACCTCTCCCCAAAATATGCCATACCTGCCTGGCTTTACTGGTGAATTATACCAGACATTTAGTGAAGAACTAACATTATATACTCACAAACTCTTCCAAAAAAGTAGAAGAGAACAAAGCACTTTCCAACTCCTTCTATGAGACAAATATTTCCCTGATACCAAAATTAGAAAAAAAGATTGTAAGAAAAGATCTACAGATAAATATTCCTTATGAATATTGATTAAAAATCCTCAATAAAACACCAGCAAACTGAATCTAGCAACATATCAAATAGATGTACAGACCATGATTAAGTCAGATCTATTCCAGGAATGCAAGGTTGGTGTACCACATGAGTATCAATCAGTGTAATATATCATGTTAACATAATAAGCAACAAAATACATTTATCACCTCAGTAGACACAGAAAATATAAAATTTTCATAATTAAACACTCAAGAAACTAAGGATATAAAGAAACTTCTTCAACTTGATAAAGAGTATTTCTAAAGAAACATTCAATTAGCATCATAGTTAATAATAAAAGATTGAAAGCCTTCCCTCTAGGATTGAGGAAAAGGACAATGATGCTCCCTGACGATACATCTATTTAACATTGTACTGGAGGTTCTGGCCAGGACAACTCATCAAGGAAAATATATGGACAGCATCCAGACAACTGACTCTATTGCATATGACATAATCTTGTATATTTTAAGACTTAAGGAAATCTTAGAGAATACATAAAAATACTACTACAGCAAATAGACGAGTTTAGCAAGGCTGCAGAAAATAAGATTAATATATACAAATCCGCTGAATATATAGAGTGGCAAAGAACAATTTTAAAATGAAATTAAGGAAACAATTCAATTTTTAATTCCATCAAAAATGATAAATACTTAAAATACACTTAACAAAAGAAGTATAAAACTTACTCACCAAAACAATAAAACAGCACTGAAAAAAACTGCTAAACAGTATATAAACGTATCTGGTGTTCATGCATTGGAGGAAAATATTGACAAGATGCTGTGTACCCAAATTTTTGTACATATTTAATATAATCTCTGTCAGTATCTTAGCAAGCTTTTATTGCAGAAATTAAAAAGCTGATCCTAAATTTATATGGAAATACAAGGGACCTACAAGAGCCAAAACAATCTTGAAAAGAACAAAGTAGGACTCCATCTTCCTGATTTTAAAACTCTCAAAGCTACAGTAATCAAGAATGTGTAGTACTGGTATAGGATAGACATAGAAATCAACGACCTAGAACTGAGAGTTTAAAACTGTGACATATAAGATAAGCCAGTTTTTATAAGGGCACCAAGACAATTCAGTGGGGGAAAGAACAATCTTTTCAACTAATGGTAATGACACAAGTGGATATTCATATGAAAAAGAATGAAGGTGGATTCCTACCTCACATGATTAACTCAAAATGTATGTGTTAAAATGATAAAACTCTTACAAGAAAAGAGATACAAATCTTCCTGACCTTGGAATGGGCAATTTAAAAAAATAACATAATGCCTAAAGCACAAGCAAGAAAAGGAAAAATAGATAAATTAAACATCATAAATATTCAAATGTCTGTGCATCAAAGGACACTATTAAGAGTGAAAATACAATTCACAGAATAAGAGAAAACATTTGGATATCATATATGCGATAAGGGACTTGCATTCAAGACGATAAAGAACATTTACAAACTCAGAAAAAATATACAAATGATAAAAATAAACAAAAAATTTTAATAGATATTTATCTAAGGAAGATAACATGAATGGCTATCAAACATGAAATAGGAAAAGATGTTTAACGTCATTAGTTGTTGTCAAAATCTCAATAAGATACCACTTCATACCCACTAGGGTAGCTATAATAAAAAAAAGACTAGCAATAACAAGTATTTGAGATGAGTGAAGAAATTGGGACCCTCCTAATTGTTAGTTACAATGCAAAATGGTGCAGTTGCTGCAGAAATCAGTCTGACAGTTAGATGGTTAAACTAGCTACTATATGACCTCGCAATTCCACTTCTAGATACACACCCCAGAGAAATAGAAACATATGTCCAAACCAAAACTTGGACATCAAAGTTCATAGCAGCATTTGTTTTTTAGTCAGAATGTGGAAACCAAAAGCAAATACAGCCGAAATGTGCAAACGACCAAATGTCCATTGAAGAGAGAATGAATGGGTAAATACAGTGTTGTCTAGCCCTACGATGAAATATTATCCAGCCACACAGTAAGTGAAGTTCTGGTACATGGTAACATGTAGCTGAATCTTAAAAACATTATCTAAGATAAAGAAACTAGAAATCTTAATACAAAATGTCAGAAATAGTATATCCATAGAGACAAAAACTATTAGTGTTTGCCAGGGCTGAGGGAAGACGAGGAGTTACTGCTAATATGGAATTTCTCTTTGTTGTATGAATACATTTGGGAATTATATAGTAGTGATGAATATGCAACTTTGTGAATACATGAAAACCACTGAAGTGTACACTTTAGAATGGTTAATTTCATAGTATGTTTTTATTTATATTAAAAAACAGACCAGGCAGGGTGGGCTCAGGCCTATAATCTCAGCACTTTGGGAGGCCAAGGTGGGAGGATCACGTGAGGTCAGGAATTCCAGACCAGCCTGGCCAACATAGGGAAACCCCATCACAACTAAAAATGAAAAAAAAAAAAAAAAAATTAGCCGGGCGTGGTGGCACATGCCTGTAGTCCCAGCTACTTGGGAAGCTGAGGCAGGAGAATCGCTCGAACCTGGGAGACGGAGGTTGCAGTGAGCCGAGATGGAATCACTGCACTCTAGCCTGGGCAACAGAGCGATTCTCTGTCTCAATAAACAAACAAAAAACAGTAGATGACAAAAATATAGCCGTGAATTAGGAAACAAACTTTTATCATTTATAGCTAGAAATGGACATATCTAGATCTAGAAATTATTTTTCAAATAAGCAATGCAAACATTAACTTCTTATATTTCAAAGACCCTCAGCTTTGCCACAAAATTCACAAGGGCATGTCTTACACAATTGTTTGACAGATGTTGATTTAGTGAAGCTGATGAGTCTTCAATGTCCATTTATTTATGTAGTAATGGTTGAATTCCACCTAACGACTCTAGCTTTAATTATAACAGGATTTCACATATTTGGGCAATTCTTTATATATTTTTCACGTTACTTTATATCATCCTTTCAGTAACATTTTCAGTTAGACTCGGGCATTTTTTTTTCCCATTTTGTGTATGGAGAACCTAATGAAATGAGAACTTCAGGGTTTTATTCAAGATTGTGTAATACATTATGGAGGCCCTACCAGTCCTAAACCCTCATTCTTAAATTACTTCCGAAATACAACAAAGGGAGAACCCACACAAAGAAAAATATCCATGTTAAACATTTCATGAGAATGCTTTTTCCTGCTAGCTTAAAAAAATCAAGCCGATATGTAGTTTCACGGCAGTGAATGAAATGCTCCTTAGACTTTATTTTTAAAGCCATTCTTTGAACGGTTTGAAGAACCTGCAGCAACTCTCAGCTCTGCCTTGTGAAACAGAATGTTCATATCATCTTGTTACTCTTTAAAAAGACATTTTGGCTCTGAAGAGTTCACAGATTAAAATAGGTTAACACGCAGGACGTTAATCTCTGTTTATAGAAAATACCGAGACAGATGGAGAAGTAATTATGAATAAAAATAGATCTGTTTCTCAAACAGATTCCTGAACAGAGGCATTTAAACATCAAGGAAACTGGAGGCAGGGGCAGGGTGAAACCTATCCCGTTGCTCTGACACACCATCCTGGAGTGACAAATAGGATATTGACAGGGGAATCTGTTTAAGCCTGGAGCCATAGCTAAGCAGGACTTCCAGTAGCTTCTATTATAAGTAGCTTTTTCTGTGCCACCTAGATTTACTTGGCTGTGCCACTAGAATTTTGGACTCGAACTGAATGAACACAGTGTTGGTCTGAATACCGCTCCTCTGCCTGTAATAGGATCCACTGACATTACCCAGGGTGCTAAGGCATGTGAAGTGCCTCTGTAACCAAACTCCACCCTTGAGTCAGAGCCTGGTAATCCCTGGAGACTAACAGACATCCACGTGTTCTGCATGATTCATGCAACTGCTATCTGCAGACAGTTGCTGGGTGAAACGCCCTGTTAAATGTTTACTCATTATGGCTACTTTGCCTGACTACTCTTGAGTTATTTTGACTTGGACTAGAAAAGAAAAAACGAGAGCCAACAAAATGGAACAAAGAATTTGCCCTTTCTCCTGAACATTAGGATCTTTGGTGATTTGTGTGTAGCTTCCCTAGGACAATATGAGACTCATGTTTACAGGGAACATAGAAATCTGGGAAACAGAGACAGAAGACATCAAAGTGAAGAAGCAGAAATAAAAGCCCGGCTGGTCGGGATAGTGTACAGATATGCAGTTAATATAATTATAGCAAAAACAGGCATACTTGTGCCAATCTTTAAAAAAGGATGTTTTAAATCAGGATTCCCCAACCCCCAGGATGCAGACTAGTACTGGTCCGTGGCCTTTTAGGGACTCACAGCAGGAGGTGAGTGGTGGGCAAGTGGACACAACGGCCTGAGCTCTGCCTCCTGTCAGATCAGCTGCGGCATTAGATTCCCACAGTAGCGCAAACCCTACTGCGAACCGCGCATGCAAGTAATCTAACGGTGCTCTTTATGAGGATCTAATGCCTGATAAAACGGTTTCACCCACAAACCACCCCCCACCTACCACATCCGTGGAAAAAAATAGGTTCCTGCTACTATGAATATGGGGGACTGCTGTTTTGAACGATGCTGAATGATTTTATTCAGTTTTGTTTTCTGAAAAGACTGCTTCAAACTAACTTTTTGAAGTTTTCCATCAAGTGTGTGTGTGACAAGTAAAAGAAATATTGTTACAAAAATATGACAACAGACTTGCCATCATTTAGCATATTATTATTGCACAACAACATTTTTTCCTGGATGGTATTTATTAGATGTGGTGGTTACAGAAAAACATAAGCATGAACAGTATGCCTCTATTTGAATACATAAATGTGTTCACACTTGATTTCAGAGAGAGAAATTGAGAATGAGTTGAAGGGAGGAAGATAAAAAGGAAGGGGGACTCAGAGCTCTGCAGTGACCCAAATATCAACAAGACTTGGGAACATTTTGGATCCTGACAAGGGCTGTTCTCCAAACCACGTGTGTGCTCAGCGTTGTACACAGTTCAGTTTACTTCATGCGTTGGAATTCAATGGTGCCAAAGTACATTGGTAAACAAAGTGGACACAAGAGATAATCTGCTTGTCAGCTAGAGACAGACAAGAGGCATGGAGAGGGGTGGCTGAAAATAGGGCTGTTGGCATGCACTCGGGGACTGGAGTGGAGGAAAGTGCTTGGGGGCACTGCAAATAGCACTGAGGGGGAAATCTAGGAGGTTGGGTCATGCCGAGTCTGTGAGCCACAGATCAGGAGAAAAACATGTGACAGGCAAACCCATGGGGTTCTGATGCAGATGCTGTGCCGTGTTCCTCATGGGACTCCTGGCAGGTGGCTTGGGAGAGGGGCTTGTGTGCCTGCAAAGCCATCTCCGGTGAGCAGAGCTGCGAGGTGTGCAAGGTAGCCTCTGACTCCTCATGGGCAATTCTTTCACATACCTGCCAGAGGATGGCTCTTCTGCAGGAAAGAAAAGGAAGCACAAAAGGAGTGGAGGAAGCCAGTCCAGCAGCCAGCCCTGATGCTTTTAGTTCACTCCTTCTTTACAGAGTTCACACATCCACGCATGGCCACAGAGTAGGAGAGGTCACTGCTAGGGTGATCAATGCATATCAAAACTACAATTACTTGCATAGTCATTGCCAAATATAGATTATAAAGTGACCTTATATACATATTCCTATCTGGCATACATCTTTGGTAAATTAGCTAAAAAGGAAATGTTGCATCACTGTATTCTTGGCTATGTTGTTCACAAAAACACTTGGATCTCTTAAGAGTAATACAAGCAAAATCTGGCTGTTTTCCAGCATGTAAAGTAGTTTAGTTGCCATAATATGACTTTTGTTCATCAGGTCACTTATTCTCCCTGCCACTGAATACTAACATTTGACCCTGAGACCCCCTGGCAGCAGACACAGAGCCTGACCCACAGTGGACTCTTGCTGTCTATATATTTTTTGAGACGGAGTCTCACTCTCTCTCCCAGGCTGGAATGCAGAGGTGTGATCTCTGCTCAGCCTCCCAAGTAGCTGGGATTACAGGTGTGCACCACCACACCTGGCTAATTTTTGTATTTTTAGTAGAGAAAATGTTTCACCATGTTGGCCAGGGTGGTCTCTAACTCCTGACCTCAGGTCATCTGCCTGCCTCAGCCTCGCAAAGTGCTGAGGTTATTGGCATGAGCCACTGCGACTGCCCCCTTGGTGTCTATTGATGGGTCCAGTCCAGTGATGCAATTGGAGGGAGCTAGAGGGAAGGAGGGACAGCAGATGGGGAGAGACAGAGATGGGAAGGAAGGGAGAAGAGCAAGAGATAGCATGGAGAGGGAAGGGGCAGAAGAGAAAGGAATGAAGAGGAGGATGAGACTCAGAGAGAGGGAGAGAGGCAGACAGAGGGGTGCAGAGAACGGAAGTCTTTCAGGAAATCTACAAGGTGTCAGGCACACCGTCTTGGATGATTTATGGAAGCCTATAAACAGCTGTATAATAGACATGATGGGTGTGCTGGGTTTCTTATTACTGCCTTTTGTTTGCCTGCATTAATTCTTCACCTTTTCCTATGTAATTTTTCAGTCAGGGAAGCTGATTTCTATAGATTGTACTGCCTGGGCTGCCATGTGGTAGGTGGGAGGAGGGAGATATTAGCACAGGGCGCGGTATTTACGCCTTCGTCACCCCCGTGGCACCAAGTTCTAACAGTGGTTAGGTCCCCTAGTGATGCAGTTTCTGTCAGGGACCCTGATTTGGGGGCTCCAGAGAGTTCTAGTAATAGAATAGAATTTTCTGTTATATGTCTAATTTATACCAAGAGCCAAGAGTACCTGACTATGGTATACAAGTTACAAAAATCAACCTCTCCATCAAAGGTGTTTTCCAACAGTGTCCCTTGAAATGTGTTATTCTCAACTGACAAGACCAAAATGTAGGGAAACTGTGAGCCAATCCAAAAAGCTGCACAAAAAAGACACGACCAATTTTTAGATAAAAATTTTACTGTTAAGTTTGCTCCGCAGAGGAATAGTGGAAGGCAGTGTTTGTGAAATTTTGCAGTTAATACACATACGAGAGTCACATTTCACCAGGGGTTTGAGCAAAAGTGAATTGACTAGGGGAGGAAAGAAAGCTGACATCCACCTCTTTCTTAATTCTTCCAATTCAGAAGCAGTGAGAAGCTTTTGGTATCAGTTGTTTAGATGGGGCTTCACTCATTTCATAGCCTTGTCACATTATTTATCTCATCTGTTCTTCACAGCATCTCATGCTGTGGTTAGAGCACCAATTGTGAAGAATATAGGATACCAAGTCCATCCTAGAAATGACTTCAGGAACTTCATGCTGTAGCTCCATAGTCTGGGAATGGCAGACAGATTCAGCACCAGGAGAACATCACATAAAGGACAAATGTGTATGTTTAAAAATGGCCAGTTTCGGCCTGGCATGATGGTTCACGCCTATAATCCCAGCACTTTGGGAGGCCGAGGTAGGTGGATCACGAAGTCAGAAGGTCAAGACCATCCTGGCCAACATGGTGAAACCTCGTCTCTACTAAAAATACAAAAACTAGCTGGGCATGGTGGTACATGCCTGTAGTCCCAGCTACTTGGGAGGCTGAGGCAGGAGAATTGCTTGAACCCAGGAGACGGAGGGTGCAGTGAGCCAAGATTGCCCGCTGCACTCCAGCCTGTTGATGGAGCGAGACTCCGTCTCAGGAAACAAACAAACAAACAAACAAACAAAAAACAAAAAAACAAAAAACAAGTTTCTGCTTGACTTACAAGACCTCAGCCAATGTATTTCTAAATCAAATAACAGATTGGTGAACTCACTTTTAAAGCAATGATCTCAGGTTTTCAAAACAGATTTAAGAATATGGTATCAAAATCCTAGTCTAGGTTTCAATATTTCAGTATTTACAGATGATGTCTCAGAAAGCAAAGAAGCCGTTATTGACAAGCGCTTTGCAGGCCAAAGGCCACTGCCAGGGAATATAGTGACAGTGGATTTGCTGCCAAACTGATGATTATTTTCTTGTTTTCTTTTCAGCCCTATTGGTTCCTGGGCTCGGACTGTTGATGCAGCTATTTCTATTTGGTTATGGGTAAGTCAACACTGTATTTATCACTGTGCCCATGTTTTCCTTCAAAGAGGCACATGTAACTGTGTCCAGTTGCAGCTGAGAGCATATTTTAAAAAGGAATTTGGCTTCAATGTCTTTAACTGACTTTAAATAAATTGCTTGTGAGACTGTAGAGCAGAAGATTTTACAATATTAAACCTAGCTCAGAAGAAATGCTGAATTTAGTAAATAATCATTTTTAAGAACTTAGATAATGTCACCTTTTAAAAAACCTGGGACTTCAAATAACTTCAAAATGAGGAAAAGCTTTTATCAGCTATAGAGTTAAAATGCGGATGTTAATCACAGGTTAGGGTCTTAATAATTTCTGAAAAGACAAATGCAGCATTATTTGTGGAAGTACATACAGTTGTGTATAGCGTAACAACATTTCGCTTAACAAAGGAACGCATATACCATGGTGATCCCTCAAGATTATCATGGAGCTGGCAAACTCCTGCCAACTAGTCAGGCAGTCGCCATTGTAAGACTGTAGCAAAATGCATTACTCCTGTGTTCGTGGTGATGCTTGTGTACAAGACTTATCGTACACATGACTGTCAGTCATACGAGAATATAGCACATACAGTTAGGTATAGCACATAATACTTGACAATGATAATGAATGATTAGGTTACCAGTTTATTTATCATACTGTACTCTTTATTGTTATTTTTGATTGTACTCTTTATGCCAATATATTATTAAAAAGTTGGTTGTGAAACAGCTTCAGGCATTTCCTTCAGGAGCTATCCAGAAAAAGGTATTGTCATCATAGGAGATGCCAGCTTAATGTGTGTCATTGCCCCTGAAGATCTTCCAATTTGACAAGAAATGGAGGTGGAAGACAGTGATAATGATCCTGACCCTGTGTCAGTGTAGGCTATAGTGGTTTGTGTTTTAGTTTTTAACAAAAAAGTTTAAAAATTAAAAAATTAAAAAATATAAGAGCACGTATAGGATACAGATATAAAAAGAGACAATATTATTATTATTATTGTTATTTTTTTGTTAAGACGGAGTTTCTCTCTTTTGCACAGGTTGGAGTGCAGTGGCACCATCTTGGCTCACTGCAACCTCCGCCTCCCGGGTTCAAGCAATTCTCCTGCCTCAGCCTCCTGAGTAGCTGGGATTACAGGCGCCCGCCACCATGCCAAGCTAATTTTTGTATTTTAGTAGAGATGGGGTTTCACCATGTTGGTCAGGCTGGTCTCGAACCCCTGACCTCGTGATCCACCCACCTTGACCTCCCAAAGTGTTGGGATTACAGGCGTTAGCCACCATGCCCGGCCAAAAAGAGACAATATTTTTGTTCAGCTGTACAGTGGATTTGTGTTTTCAGTGGAGTGTAATGACAAGAGTCAAAAAATTAAAACAAAGTGAAAAGTTTACACTGTAACAAAAAGTTATAGTGGGCTAAGGTTCATTCATTATTGAGGAGAGAAATTTTTTGTGTACGTGTTGTGCAGCCTAAGTGTACAGTGTCTGGAAGGTCTACAGCGGTGTTTACAGTGACATCTAAGTCTTTCACATCCACTCACCAGTCACTCACTGACCCACCCAGAGCAACTTCCGGTCCTGAAAGCTGCATTCGTGGTAAATGTCCTACACAGGTGCACCATGTTTATCTTTTATACCGTATTTTTACTGTATCTTTTCTACGTTTAGATATGCAAATACCATGGTGTTACGATTGCCTACAGTATTCAGAACAATAACATGCTGTACAAATTTGTTGTCTAGCAGCAGCAGGTGTATAGTTGGCTCTTCCGTCTAGTTTTGTGAGAGTTCACACTATGATATTTGCATAACAACAAAATCACCTACGGATGCATTTCTCAGAATGTATCCCCATTGTTAAATGATGAATGGCTGTGTGTGTGTACAGGCAGGACTCTGTGTGTGTGTACTATATATACTATATATGCATACCACATATGCACACATCCACACTATACTATGCACTATACATATATACAACTACATAGGCAAATATAAAACTACATGTGCATAAATACACAAACACACATACATATGTATGTATAAAAGGTAATGTATTGATATTATTAATAGTGACAATGTGTACTAAGCATATATTTATATATTCTTAAATATATATTATTTTAATACATACTAGATTATGTTATATACTAATATACTTTTTTAAAACTGAAAGAAATCGCGTTGCTTTTCTATTTGTGTTTCTAAATATGATGTCCATATTTTTTCTGATTTTATTACTGTAGCTGTGATCAGGTCATGTAACTTAATTTTGATGATGTTTCTTAGAGTACAGTCTGAGGGTATCCAGCCTCAGATTATCTGAGGATGTAGCTCAAGATTTCCTAATTTTGCAAACAGCAAGCGTCCCAGGAGATTCTAAGACTTGCTAACAAAAGGCGGGGACTCACTGGACAGTTACTGAAGATGGACAGTAGGGGGCAGAAGCGCCCACGCTTCTTTGATATGGGTAGCTTTGGTTTTTCAGTGACGGGGAACCCTTTGACTTCAGGTGCCTACTGCATTTAGAATTTTCAAATGAACGCTTCTTGCCTGTTCTCTTATTTTTTTCTGCCTCCAAACATTATGTCTATCATTGCAAAAGTAATACAAAATCACTGAACAACATGTGGAAAATACCAAATGTATAACAATAGAAATAAAGTAAAAAATGCACTACTCAAATTCCCATCAAGAAATAAACATTCTGATAATATTTAGTTTTATTTTCCTATATATTTGTGTGTATATATAAACATATATCCAAAATGTGTTATAATATAAAATGTGTAAGATATATACAACAGTATAAACAAAATTATGTTGTATATGTCATTTTCATGTCATATGTCAGATATAGCATACTAATACTTATCCACTTTTTAAAAATGCTGATCCCTTTGAAATATCCAATTATCAATTGTGTTTCTTTCCTTGCTTAAGTTACGTTTTATGACTTTTGGTAGTGAAGAGATAAAATTCATTACAAAACGTGCCAGGCTTAAGCAATTTTCCAAAAGGATTAAGTAATTGCAGTGGCCTCAGGCTATGCACAGTTTTTTAAAAGGGAGTGTCTCTCATTTTCTTCAGCATAACTTGGGTCACAGAAACCCAGGTCTAAATTCATTACAAACTCATATTCTATCATGCCCTGACCCTGGCAAGTTATTTTGTTGCAAAATCCTTAGACAATTTGAGAATGTCAAAGCACATTTTCAAGTCTTAGCATGTCTCCATTGTCTATTAACTGCATGTATTTTATGCCTTAAAAAAACTTCATCTTCAGATTTTCTAGCTTTCTTCTGCAGTTTTTTTTTTTTAAGAATATTTTTCTATCATTTTAATTCTCTATTGTAAAACTTGGAAAGCTCTAGTTTTGGACTGCCAAGAACAGTCTGAAATTAAATCAGTTTACTCTCGCTCTTAGTGAATATTTTGGGAGTGCTATGTACTGAATGAGTCCCCCAAAAGTTCATGTGTTAAAACTTAATCCTTCTGCCCCCATGATGAGATGAAGGGATGAATGAGGGCTCTGTTCTCATGATGGGATGAATGTTGCTATCACAGGAGTGGGTTTATTATCACAGGAGCATTATTGTTATGCATGTGAGCTCTGCCTGGCTCCCTTGCTCCCACTCTCACCATGTGATGCTCTCTGCCATGAGTGAGGCAGCAAAAAGGCCCTCACAGATGCCCGCACTGTTGACTTCCAGCCTCTAGAACTATGAACTAAAGAAACATTTTTTATACATATTACCCAGTTTGTGATCTTTTGTTACCACAACAGAAAAAGGCAAGAAGACAGGGAGGTTCAATTATGATGTCATTCATGGGAAAATGGTAGACAGGACAGAATCTTTGCTGGCTCCCTAGATGCTGCCTGGAATGCTACTCTTGGAAAACAGTGGCTACAGAGTGATGTCTTTCTCCATAACTTTAATTTACCTTAAGAAAAGCTTTGAGTGCTACTGAGTCAGGAATGAAAAACCTAGAGAATGTTCTGTCCCTTGGGAGCAAGGAGTATAGTCAGTCCCTGTACTACTCCCCAAAGAGGCATGAGGTTTCACCCTCCTTGGGCTCCCTAGTGACTTATAATGCCTTCCTGTAATTATTGCGCCAGTTGATTTAATACTAATCCACTTAATTCAGTTAACATCAGATTTTTCCTAGGCATCTTGTTAGATCTTTTTATATATTAAAAGAGAGAGAGAGAGAGAGAAAAAAAGACTTGCTTCTCTTTCAATATTCCTGGGAAATTGGATATCCATGTGGAAAAGGTAGATCTATAGCTCACAACAAATAAAAAATAAATTTTACCTAATTAAATGTAAAAGATAAAACTTCATCATTGTAGAAGAAAATATAGAAAAAGCTCTTTAGGTCTGTGAGGGAGAAAAGAGTTATCGAAATCAGACCATAAAGAAAAAGCACAAGTCATAAGGGCAATAAATATATAAATAGAGTTTAACCTCTGAAACACTTGACCAAATGTTCTGTGGTAACAACAACAAACCAGCCATTGAAGGGAAGAACAGATTGACAGTGCATATAACATAGAAAAAAGTAGTGATCAAACTATTTAAAATTGTCTAATAAATAAAAAAGAAAATACCAAAAAAGAAAAAAAAATGAAGGATAAGAATAAGCAATTGACAGAAGAAGAATTTGTAATGGTCAGTAAAGAGATGTAGTAATTTTTAAATAATAATAAACAATGGAAATAAACAGAATGCCCATTAGCAGGATAGGTGTGTGTGTGTGTGTGTGTATATATATATATATATATAGTTGTGTGGTAATAAAATGTTATGTATTGTGCCCTAGATTTTTGTATTTCTGAAATTGTTTATTAAAAAAGTCGTTGTCTCTTTTTCTAACAATTTAAACAAAGACACTAAAAGGACCTGGTGCTATATCTGTACATTAAATTTTACGTGCCAATGGAAATAATTGAATTAAGAATAGTTCTGTTTGAGTTTTTTCAAAGCAGTATATTTTTAAAGACAAAATAACTGAACTAAGTGAACTAAATTTATATAAAAGAAAATAGCTGTTTCTGCTAAACAGCCTGTTGCATTTGAAGTCTTTGCTATCTCTGTGGAGACCAGGGGCAATCTAAATGGAAATAAAGTAACTTTATAATTGTAAATGTGTATTTGAGTGAAAGCTAACCTTAGGGAATAGTGGAGAGTACACTGGGTATTCACAGGTAAAGAGAGATGATTTCTAGAACAAAAAATATGAGCCAGAAGAAACGGGCCAAATATTAGTGTCCTCGTTTAGGATTTTAATGAAGTTGTCAGATTTATGGGCTATTATAACTTACAATGGGCAAAAGAAGGTTAAGTAGTCTAGATTGGAGAGGGCAGAAATTACAACAACAACAAAAAAATTCAGCCACCAAATGATGACACAATCTTCCAAATTATAAATCTGATCTCATTTTTATTTAGTGACATTTGATATCTCTCAACTTTCCATACTTTAATATATTCAGTAGCAAATTTGATAGGATTGAAAAAAATGACACTGTAATTCCAAAGTCTTTTGCATAGATCATTTCTGAGAATCTGTCCCTAACCTAACCTCATCTCCAGAAACCTCTCAAGCTGCCCCATGTCTCAGGTGAGTAGACTGGAAAAAAAGACCCGATTAACTGCCCTAATATTTTATTTAAATTTAATATAAGTATTTGCCATTAGTTTACAAGTAAATGCTTTAATACATCAAGATTCATAGAGAAGATTCTGAATCTTGAATTTTGTTGATGACTCAGTGTTACTGAAAACCTAGAACAGCACAGTTCCACCTCACGGTGACAACAGATGGAATGCCCTAATCTTTTAATTATTGGTTGTAAAACCTATCCCTTGGAAAAACAGGGAATCTTTTATGACGGCATTGTGTCTGCCTGCTAGTGCCCCCGGCAGCTTCACGGAGCTTCCCGGTGCTGATGGGATGGTGGAGACTGTTTTTGTGATTCTTTTCCAGAGTTTAGTTATTCATTTGTTCAAATAACATTGACTATGTGGAAATGATTATTTGGTGCCATTAAGAGATAGGTTGTGTCTCATTCTTAAAAGTTGTAGACTTTGTAAACAAATGTTATCATTATATTAAATAAATAGTAATATAGAATACAATAACAATTACATTATAATAAATAGTATAAACAAATAATAGAAAAATTATACATCTTTTCAGTCCAATCACCTGTAAAATAATACTACATGAGATGCTGCCCTAACGCTTTTCAAGTTTCGAAACTGAAATCGATTAAACCTGTTTGAAAACCTATATACATGCATTAAGCAAGGTGCTACAGCGTATTTCTCTACTAGCTGGCTGGGATTTTCCCTTTCATTTTCCCTATTGACTCTATTAGTGAGGAGCCCTTTAGCTCGTATTTTAGGTCCACATTTATACATAGTTCATAACAGGAATTAGTAAATAAAAGCTACTGAGAGCAGTACTTTAATTTCTCCATGAAGCTCATTCATCTGGGTGGTAGCCAGCCTCTGTTACACCACAAACACCCAGCTCCAAGCTTCCCGCCTTATTTCAGGAGAACATCAGCCTCTCAAGTCCAGTTGATTATTTTGTTTCCTAAGCTACATCAGTGTAGAAACAGAAGGAAAAGTGGAGGACGTTAGGAGAATAGACCCTGAGTGTAGCAAGTAGGAAAGGTTGACAATGTGCTGCAGGAAAGTCAGCATATGAAAGTTCAGAGACAGCTGAAATGCACAGTGCGAGGGGGTGTGGAGATGAAGGGCAACCCAGACAGTCCAGATGCTTAGCTGAGTGAGCATCCGTCAGCCCAAAGCCTCACTCATCTCAAACACCTTGATTTTCTACACCGTATACCCCACCCCTCACCATGAATGGAGAGCTGCTGGGTTGATTTCTCTCTTGAGTTACCATTTCTGCACATTGCACCAACAAGTACGTGACTGACTGTTTCAGTATTGACCTAAACTTTCAACTCTTGGGGTCAGATAGTTTTCTCAATGAACTGAGTTTGAACCCCAGTGGCAAGGTGGGTGCCTGGCAGTGTCGACGGCAGGATAACCCGGAGCTGTGGTGAGTCCCCAACAGCATGGCCTGTGTGTCGTTGATGGAACATCCAAAGCATTGCATGAGACTCTCAGCCATAAGGGATGGTCAAAATTAGTCACGTAAGAAGGTACAATCAATTTTCACAGTCACTTCACTTTTAAGGAGGTAGAGTCACAGGTCCTGGAAAATAAGAGAAAACTAAGAGAAAGTAAAAATGAAAGCCAAAATGGAGTTCTTTGTGCAATATGTTCAGAGCATTAGAAAGTAGAGTAAAATGGTAATTCTCAGAACTCCTCACCCATGAAATGAGTATTTTGTGAGCAGGTTAGTCTTTTTTCCATCTATTGAGTCAGAATCTGGGTGAGTCACACACTTCAGGTGGCAGATGCCAAAACGTCCTCATGATTAACCAAAGGGTGCTTGCTTAGCCTTGCAAAGCAAATACAAATATTCAAACAAACATCTCTCCAAAAGGCACCTCTCCGCTTTCCGCTGACTAACCCTCTGTGTTATGTCTTTACCTAGAGCCCCACACTTGGGATGGGAATGACGTGGTCCTGTGCAGCCCTATTATTTTCATGTCAGAAGCCTGATTAGAGTGATGGAGAGGTTTATAACGTATCGTACTTTCCCCTGTAGAAAACACATTTCTCCTAACGCCATTTAATATTTCATTGCCAGGATATCCAGTGATATAAAAATTTTGAAACCCTTTATTTTCTGTTGTATAGGTAAGAAAAAGAAAACATCAATTTACAATTTACGTATAAATCCCACAGATATCACTTAAAATCAAGTAGTAGGTAATATAACCTGGCAGCCATCATAATGCTCAGCGTTTTATGATTCAAAAACCATAACAATCAGGTTAAACAAATAGTACTTTTTATTAAATGTCACTCAATCCCAGGGCTGAGAATTCATTTGTGTTTTCCTCTTAGACTCAATCACTGCAGTCGCAATCAAAAGATGGCTTGAGCTGGAACCTGGAACCTGCTAATCCTGTTGGGCAGCCTGTGATTTTGGAAGTGAAGGGAAAAAAAAGAAAAAAGAAAAGAAAAAAGGGAAAATTTCACATAAAACTTCCAGAAGACTAAGAAGATGGAAACTTTTGTGTTGTGCATTCAGTAACGTGTACTTTCATAAGCAGATGGCAAAGAAAGAAAGCCTGAGAATCTGGCCCGACGTTTTCATTTCAGAACCCTGCATTTCCCAAATAGAGGAGATACAGCACATCCGTTGCATGGTAGATCCAGCTTGCTCTCATAGTCGTTGTGCAAATAAACATACATGTGACAAAGCAGTGCAGTTTTCAGTTGTTAAAAGTTGTGTCATTCCACGAGATGGAGCAAAGGACATTGTCGATGTAAACAGGCAACAGGACTCTGACTCCACACCCCTCTCTGCACGGAGGATGCTCAGTCCTTATACCACAAAACGTGAGATGCTTCCGGCCACCTCCTGGCACCGACGCCTGAGCTCTGTGCTCACCCCACTGGAGCTCCTGGCAGTTCTCTGAGCAGGCTGCACCTGTCCGGAGTGATCCTCTCCACGTAATGTTAGACATTAATTTCCCTGTGAAATCTGTTTTGACTCACTGAGGTTATGAGCACTTTATCACAACTATCATCATATACTATTAAATCTCCAATTTTCTTGTCTCTGTTACTAGACTGGGAGCTCCTTGAAGGCTGGACCTGGGTTTGGCACTGAGTGGCACTCAGCACATACTTCTTGAATAAGAGAATGTACGTACACAGTGGCATGAAATTGATTTGATTTTGTCGGTTTTCTTAAGTGCTAAAGTTGTAGACAGTTCAGTAAAAACTATAAAGCGGTTACCCTGTAAACCATGAGTACTATTAATTGGAACCGCCTTTCTTACGTATCCACTTGTGCTTCTGTTAATGTTTCCAAAATAAATAAAGAGCAGGCTAGAGGGAAATTTCCAGTCCTTAGAAACCATGGCATGAGAATACATCTGTATTTGCACTCTGAGCGAGGGACTTCCTCTTGTTGTGTATGTTTCATTAAGAGATCTGGGAAAAATTAGCCTTGTACCAGGATCTGAACTATAGTTTGAAAGTGTTTAATGGGTACCAATGTTCATGTCATCATTTTTGAACAATATACAGTACATTTTTAAACACTTTCCTTCCGTTCCATTTTTATACTTTCATTATGTTTGCCAGCATTGGGCAGTTGGTTGCATTTATTGAAGTTTGAATAAAAAAATCTAAGATGAGTTACCCAAAATACCTACTAAACACATCTTGCAAGATTGGTCACTAATAATTTTTATATTAGAGACTCCCCTCTCTATAGACCTCCAATAATTATTTTTAACATCTGTTTTTCACTTCCAGTGTTATTTTAATTTTACTTCTATATAGGGTTTTATGGATGTCAGATGTTTCAAAATGATTTTTAGTTGTCATAAGCAAAATTGTGGTCATTTTGATAAAATTCCGACATTGAATTCCAATTTATTCCTTCAAAAATAACATAAATTGCTGGCAAAAGTCAGTAGAAAATATTGTATTTATATTTACATGGATTAAGTTGCCAGGAGTGCTATCAGAAAATTTAAATTAACATAGAATGGGATGAAATTTCCCCAAGTCAAAGATACCAACGGAGAGGCAAGGAGAGGTGGTCAGTGGTTAAAGACAGATGAGCAATTAAGATATTTTCTTCTTAATAAAGATTCAGTTTGTACTTTGTCTTCTTGAAATTTGGCAGAATATTTCACAGTAGCCATTGGTGATTGTAGTTTTGGATTTCCATATTTGAAAACTATGCAGTACCTCCATCAGATTTGTTATAACAGATCCAAATTTGGAAAGTTCTTTACATATTTAAAATGATACATGAGTGGTTCCAGATTCTCCATGGGCCTGATTTCTGGCTGACCAAGGGAATCTCTATTTGTGTCCTTCTCAGGGCTTAGATGCCTGCTGTGCTCACTCCTGCCGACAGGCATGGCCACCATCTGCAGTTCCTGGCTGCACTTTCTAAACAGCTGCCTGGGTCAGTTCTTTTGAGTAAGATATAGCAGAGTTGTAGAATTTACAAATGAATGGAAAATCATCACCCTACCAAGTCTTAAATGGTTATGACTCCACCACTCAAGAAACTTCAGAAATCCACCTTTGGTGATCAGAAATACACTGAAGGGTCCATGTAGTAATGTTTGTGTGTTAGATTCTGTTCCGTTGTCCAATGTTCTCCTCATTTTCAGTCAACTCTTTATCTCTGCAGTGGTGGCTTTAAAACATGCCTGCAAATTCCTTGACTGTCTTTCCGGTGGGAGGCAGAGTCTAACTCCCTGTCCCCTGAATGTGGGCTGGCCTTTGGGATGAAAAGAATGAGGTTGAAGTGATGCTGCCCAACTTCTAAACCTACTTCCTTTTTTTTTTTTTTTTTTTTTTTTTTGAGACGGAGTCTCGCTCTGTCGCCCAGGCTGGAGTGCAGTGGCCGGATCTCAGCTCACTGCAAGCTCCGCCTCCCGGGTTTACGCCATTCTCCTGCCTCAGCCTCCCGAGTAGCTGGGACTACAGGCGCCCTCCACCTCGCCCGGCTAAGTTTTTGTATTTTTTTTAGTAGAGACGGGGTTTCACCGTGTTAGCCAGGATGGTCTCGATCTCCTGACCTTGTGATCCGCCCGTCTCAGCCTCCCAAAGTGCTGGGATTACAGGCTTGAGCCACCGCGCCCGGTCTAAACCTACTTCCTAAAAGGCATCTTTGGCCTTTCTCTCTCGCTCACTCTCTGTCTCGCTCTTTTCTCTTGGGATGCTTGCTCTGTGGGACTGGCCATTCTAGTGTGAAGAGGCCCAAGCCATCTGGAATAACCAAGTGTAATATTAACATTGCATTTAATCATAATATGAATGCTGTGTGTTTAGTCCTGGTAATGGAGTAGAGGCCACGTGTTACCTTCCTGGGTAAAAGAATAAAAAAAATCTGTGTCTCTCTCTTTCTAAAGCAAAGGAGAGTTGAGAATGGTGGACATATGGATGGTGCAGATGTTACCTTCATCCTGAGGTTTTCCTGTAAGACTAACAAACACCTGTACAAGTCCTTGGTTTCTCGTGCCTTGATTTTGTTTTTTTTCTTTTTGACACTGAGCCTTGCTCTGTCACCCAGACTGGAGTGCAGTGACACGGTGACATGATCTCGGCTCACTGCAACCTCCGCCTCCCTGGTTCAAGCAATTCTCCTGCCTCAGCCTCCCGAGTAGCTGGTATTACAGGCACATGCCACCATGTCCGGCTAGTTTTTGATTCTTAGTAAAGACAGAGTTTCGCCATGTTGGCCAGGCTGGTCTCGAACTCCTGACTTCAGGTGATCCGCCTGCCTCGGCTTCCCAAAGTGCTGGGATTATAGGTGTGAACCACTGTGCCCGGCCATTTCCTTGTTCCTTAATTATTAAACTTTCAAAGACAATATACTGAAATATATGGGAATGTAGGAAAATAAAAAATATAGTCAGAATAAAAACTCTACAGCCTTACTTTCTGCTGACATCATCTGGACACACCTTTTCTCAAAAAATGCTGGGTATGTTAAGCCATTGTGGCAATTGATTTTCTTCATCACAAACGAAGTTTGGTTTTTGTATTTTACTTCCACTTTTAAGTCTAAATAGAAGATAAATTATATGTTAGATAGGGTTTTTCATCTTTTGGTACATCTGTGTCGGCGATAAATATAAATTGAAGAATTGGCATGCCTTTCCCACTGTCAGGAATGGAATGCATTAACATTTAAAATCCACTAATTCTATTGATCTTTGGCTGGAAAAGATTGTTTAAGTTGTTCTTACTCCTATCTCTGACTCGTAGGCCAGTGAGAAGCAAACCACAGCAGGAAGGAAGAACGTGATACTCATTATGCTTAGAAGGGAAGGAGTGGGAAGAGTCCAGTTTCCTTTTATTTTATTCCAAATTCTTCATTTTTCTCTGCTGTTTCTTTTTTCTGTGCTGAGAAATTGATTATTCTGAATCCCCTCCTCACCCCATCTTGTGCATTACATATGATCAGCAGTAAAAAGACCACACATTTGTCCTCAGCTGCTTACCTGCCAAGAGAATCCAGATGAGCTCCAGCATTGCTTTTAATTTCTATGGAACTGGCTGTGTAACTCTATTAAGACTGATGACAAAAGAACTATTTTTGGTGCCTCTTAGAAAGAAACACACTGGAGCCTGTTATTTTCAGTAATCCTGCTGTTCAGAGAGAAAAGCACCAACAAAGCTACTTTTTTATCAAATATCACTAAATTCTCCTGCCTCTGTGGGTTTATCCTTTAGTCTATGCACTTGACCAAAAGTGCAGTATATCAAGGCTGAACAAGCTCTGCTGGTTGCCTGATTCCAAAAAAAGGAATCGAGGATGTATTGCGCCTTTTGTTACCCACAGATTATGAATCTTGAAAACTTTCTTTTCTTGTCATTAAGTGTTTAACAAGGATGTCATTTTAGGATCTTATCAGGGGAAGTGGCTTGGAAATTTTATCTTTATTCTTCTCAATTCCTGCTTCCACAAACACAAAACCACTTTTGCAGATTCAAATTAAGGTTTGACTGACTTCACCAAGGAAGCTGCAAAAAAAACCTATGATGCCAGAATATTAAGATTTCTCATAAACCATTCTGTGTATTCGCAACTCAGTGGTGTGCATGTAATAACAGCAGGCTCAGCCTGTTCAGTCATTAACAAAGACTGGTGAAAAAGAATACATGGGCTAGTAACCTAGCAAGAAAATATGAAGTTGAGGGAGCTTAAGTCATCAATGAGAATGGAGTGAACTTATATTAAATCTCTAGCACTACTGTACAAGATAAATGTAAGAAGCACAATGGAGGTATAATTAAGATAATTTGGAGCGTAATTTATGTCAGTTCTGAGAACAGAAGTTAAAATAACTGCAAGGTTTTAAATTTGGGTGAATAATAGACTGCAGTAACTCTAAAAGAAAAAAAATCATCAGAAAGAGACGTAGAAAGATACAGTATAGATAAACAAAATTAAATTATGTAAGATTAGGAAAGAAAAAACTGGTGATGGCAAATAATACTGTTTAAAATATTTGAATAGTGTAACAGAGAGCATTGTAAACTTGTTTCATGTTTTATAGGAGAAAGATTTAAGAGGAATAAGAAAAATTAGAGAATATGGATCAAAACATTAAAAAAAAATATCTGTTCTAGCAAAACAATAAATTGAGAAGCCTTGGCAAGAAAGCTTCCTAATGAACAATACTAGTGATGTCCAAGTTGAGGTTAATGGGCTCTGAAGTCACAAGAAGAATCTTTGCTTAGAGTGGGAAGCAAGTCATCCTTCGCTCCTCCTCGTTCCTGATATTTTGTTCAGATCACACATCCAGTCCGGGACAATGTCTTGCTAATTCTGTATGGTTGGGTAGTAAACTAGTATTTATTGTGTGTTGCACACCAAGTCAGGTACTCAGTTTGCACTGCTGAAAATACACAGACGTTTCCTGTTCTTACGGGACTTGCATTCTAGTGGGAGGGGGAAACAGTATATAGAGAAACTCATACATAAAATTATTTGGGGTAATTATAAGTGCTGTGGAGACAAAACAAAAAAAAAGCTGGCTAATGAGTTAGATGGACAAGGGTAGCTATTTTGGATAGAGTTTTCAGATATTTTATCTGTGAGAAGTTGGTAAGTGAGCGGAGGGCTGAATGTGGAGGAGGAGCCAGGTAAGCACATCTCTGAAGAAGAGTTTACAGGCAGAAGGCTCATCCTCTAAAGGGCTTGAAAGGAGACTGGGAGGTTTGAGAACAAAGACTGTTCTGGTGCACCTGGAGCAGAGTAAGCAGCGAGAGCGTGATGGAGATAAGATTGGAAAGACAGAAAAAGCACTCAGTCAGGCAGGCCAGGGACCACTGCAGCAAGTCAGATGTTACTTTAAGTGGTGTGTTGGAGCCACTGCAGGACTTTTGGAGGTGGCAGTTATGATTCTGGTCACTCTGACTTCTGTGTGCCCATCGGCTGGAGTGGAGGGTGGGGACAAGAGTGAGAAGAGAGTGAAGGGCGAGAAAATCTTTGCAATGGTCTGGGTGAACATTCACAGTGACTTTGAGAGGAAGGGCAATATGGAGAAGATAATGAGGGATGAATCACTGCCGCTGAAACAGGGATATGTTTTAGGCAATTGGGCCAAGACATCTTGATAGATTGCCTATATGTGTGTGAAGAGTCTAGCCAGGAGAAGGGTGGAGAGGGAAAGAAGAGGAACCAAAGTGATTTTAGGTATTCGTCTTTAGCAACTGAGTGATATGGATAGAAACGAGGAAGAATGGGGAGGAGCAGGCTGTGGGTGTGGCAGGAATTGGGAGAAGATGCAGCTGTCTTGGTTGAACCCAGTGTGTGGAGCTTACACAATATCCAGGTGGAGATATACAGTGTATCTGTATCTATATCTGCCTATAACTCATGTATATCTATCCACATACACGGATTTTTTATATTGGATATTTAGAAAACTGAGACTTAAAATATATATATTTGGTATCGTGAACCCAAAAGTATCTGAGACAGGTCTCAGTTTAGACGGTTATTTTGCCAAGGATAAGGACATGCCTGTGACAGCCTCAGGGATTCCTGATGACATTTGCCCAAGGTGGTCAGGGTACAGTTTACCTTGACACATTTGAGGGAGACACAATACATCAAACAGTACATGTGAGATTTGCGTTGTTTTGATCTGGAATGGTGGTAGAACTTGAATCAGAAGTTCCAGGTCATAGGTGGATTTAAGCATTTTCTGATTGACAATTGGTTGAAAGAACTATTATCAGTAGAAAGGAATTTCTGGGTTACAATAAGGAGTTGTGGATACCCAGGTTTTATCATGCAGATAAAGTCTCCCAGTATAGGCTTTAGAGAATAGACTGTAAATATTTCTTGTCAGACTTAAGGTTTGTGTTGATGTTAAATGCTGGTCAGCTTTTCCTGAATTCCAAAAGGGAAGAGAGTATAATAAGGCATGTCTGACTCCCCTCTTCCCTGGACTAGTTTTTCAGATTAACTTTGGAATGCCTTTGGCAGAGAGGAGGGGTCCATTCAGATGGTTGGTGGCAGGGGGCACTTAAAATTAACTTTGGTTTACAGTTTCATCAGTGTATAGAAGGGAAGAGATGAAATCACCAAAACAAAGATTGACAATAACAAAGAGAAGCCTCAGGATTAAGCCCCCTGAAGAATGGGATTCCCTAGATGAATAGGATGGTCCCAAGGAGATTGCGAAGAGGCACAAAATAAGAGTGGAAAACTATTTTTACTTTAGCAACATGGAGTCAGAACAAGATGGAAATCGAAGATTGGTTGTTGGACATGGTAAAGTGAAGTTCCTGTGAACACTGAAATGAAGCAGTTTTGGTGGAGCAATGGGGTGTTTGATTGGAGTGTGTTCAAGAAAGAATAGGGAGGAAGAGTGTGGGGGGCTTTAGCAAGGAGATTTGTTGTTGAGGGAAGCAGAGACTGTAGGCAGCGGTGAAAGAAACAGAAGGCCTGTTTTGAATTTAAGGTGAGATGATGTCTGTACGTAGATGCGAGGCAGAAACTGATGATGTGATTATCATCAGAAAAGAACGAAATGCTAGAGCAAAATCTTCGAGTGGGCAAGAGGTTATGACAAGGAGTATAGAGATCAGCAGATTTATGGTGGGCAGATAAGGCAGATAAAAGTTTTCATTATATTGCTTTACTTCTTAACGAGGTAAAAAGACAGTTACTTGGAAAAACATGAAAAAGGGAAAAGATTAAATGCATACGGAGAAAGAGGAAGTTTTGAAATCATGTAATCAAAGAGGGGAAAAGAAAATTTGCTAAAGAAATGTAATAGAATTGCTGGACAGTACTGAGGGCTTAGTTGATATATGTGATTCAAATATAAAGATGAGTCCATTCATTATGCTTGCATTTAAAAAATATATTCACATTCAGTTGATCCAGTATGGGGGTAAAGTAGACTGAGGTATACAATTAATTGAGTTACAGTTTCGCCAGGCCGGCATGCACACAAGAGGGAAGAAAGATAATGGAAGCTGTTTGTAAGGAAAGGATTGTATTGAGTATATTGATGGTGATATACCTAAGTTGGGAGGAGAGGAAATGAGGATTCAGAATGGAATATGGACATGGAAAAATTTGCGTGAGTGTGGTAGGTAGAATTCTCAAGATGGCCTCCTTGTGTTGCTCTGGTGATACGGTTGTGTTAAATGACAAAAAAGATTTTGAAGATGTAATTAAGGTTAGTAAGTCATTGACTTTAAGATAAAAAGATTGTCCAGGTGGGCTTAAGTTAATTTCATGAGTTCTTTAAAAGCATAGTTTTCTTTCTCTGAGGAAGGAGAAGTTTGAGAGATTCCAAGGATGAAAAGGATTTGATGCACCATAATAGGGTTGAAAAAACATGTTAGGAGGAGTGTACACAGCCTCTAGGAGCTGAGATTGGCCACTATCTAACAGTCAGGAGGAAAGGAGGACTTGAGGCCCATACCCACTAGGAGCTGAGTTCTTCCAAAAATCTACATGAGCTTGGGAATGTATTGTTCCCTGAGTCTCCTGAGAGAGCCCATCCTAACTCACACATTGATTTCAGCCTTGTGAGATGGTAAACAGAGAACCCAGGTGAGCCTGCCTGGATTTCTGATCCATAGACCTGGGAACTCAATGATAGGTGTAGTTTTAAGTCATTATGTTTGTGATATCTTGCTACACAGCAATAGAAAACGAACACAATGACCAAAAGATTGTAGATTTTATTGGATTTGAAGGTAAGAAAAAAGGAGGAAGTATTCAAATAATCAAATGCTTAAAATTGTAATTTTGGAAGTGATACCGCTATTGGTATTAAAAAACCTTAGAGTGTGAAGAAAAAAAGAGATGTTGAGGCAAGTTGTAGGAAAAACTACTTAGAAGACAAGATAAGAAGGACTGTGGGTGCCAAGAGCAGAGAGAATGTGGAATCAGACACTGGGCCTTTCTTCCAAGTGACCCCCAACATCATCTGCCCACCCGCCCCATTCTACCTGCATTTCTGGTCCTCACATATTATGGCCCTAGACAGCCTTCTTTGTCTTCCCCAGGACAAAATGTGTAGTTTTGTTCCTCCCAAAATCTGATTTCAGAAAAACTAACCAAGTAAGACAGCTTGTTCGTTTACTTGTTTTATAAAATACCTTATAAGTGGGGATTGTATGCTGTTCACCATCAATATCCAGCACTTGATCAGGATTTCCCATAGGATTGATTCTCCTTTCTAAATCTAATCCAATGTTTATCAAAATAAAAGCATATTAGTGAAAATTCTAAATGTCTAATACTGCATAAGTTTGTGTACATGCATAGTTCTTCCTACTTAAATTTAAGTTATTTGCATTAGCTGAATGATTTCCCTTACTTCAACAAAGCTTCATTGTGTCAATTTTGTCAAAGCTCCTTGGGGGCTCTATCACAAACTAATACATACTTTCTATGTCTGTATTCTATGTGTTGTCACAACTAGCACATACCTAATGTCACATAACTACTTACATCCTCCTAATTTGGATATACACTGGTCTGGCCAGAGTGGCTTATTCACTACCTTGGCAAAATCAAACAGATTACATGCACTTTGACAAAATAAATGGAGGCACATTTTAAATATTTGTTTTTCAAAGCACACCAAGCATATATTTGTATGGCTTAAAATATTAAATCAATTAATCACAGAAATTAAAATGATAATAAAAAGAAAGCACATAAACTGGAGACACACTCAAGTTTCAGTATATTACCATTATAACTCTCATGGCCATTTCAGCAACAATGTAGTGTCTATCTAGAAACAGACTACACAAAAAAATGAAAGCAAATTCATTTTTGTCATGGGGTAAACTTATAATTCAAGTTCCTATCTGTAATTTCCTGTGCTGATAGTACATTGATCTCAACAGGATTATTGTCTGTGAAATAACAGGGTATGAAATAGAATTTCCCACTGGGACAACAAAATCCTATTGAATAACCCTGAAAGGTGACATCTACCCTGAAGTTTATTGTAAGTATATATTCCCATCAGATTTGGTCTTTTTTACTCTGAAAGCCCTGCTTTCACTAGGCCATGTAGGTGGAACCTCAGGCATTAGTATTCCCAGCACAGATGTTCAAGGGAAGTAAAAACTCAGAGCCTACCAGAATGTAGTGCATACAAGAGGAACTTAATAAATGAACATACACATCTATGCCTATACAGACACATTCTTGTCTTTCTTGTAACCTGACTGGGTGACTTCAGTCCTTTAAATATGTTAACTCTAATTTATCCAAGAAGAATTTGTCCTAAGTATTTATAATTATATGTATTCGTTTCACCAAAATAGTCCATTGTAACAGAAAAAATAAAATGACATATCCAAGGCATGCAAAAAAGAAAACACACATTTCTAAGCTGAGTGTGTCTGCCTTAATAAAATATTATGGTAATATTCCCATACCAACAATCATGACCCTACAATTATTATGTTATGTTGTAGAATATCTTAATGGTTGCACAATATTTTCCTTTTTCTGTTAAACATAACAAAGTTTGGCACTTACTATAAACTTCCTTCCTGAAGTTCGTGTTGTGTAAATGTAAACGTAATATTGGTATAATCATTACTTTATCACACATACTTTTAGTGTCGTCGTAACTCCTTGGATAATTTTGAATCAGTCTCATCATGCTGACTAATAATCGACAGGAAAAATGTTCTATCAACTACTTATTGTATTGAAGATAGCATTTATTTTGTCAATAAGCATTTGTTATTGTTATATAAACAGAGAGTTTTGTGTCAGGAGATTATTCACGTCTATGCAGAGTGGTATTAGAAATACTAACAGAAGTTTCCTGTAGGACAATAACACCACCATATAGTGAATGTATCGGTAAGAAAAGTTCTCTTTCAACTATTCATTCTGTATGATAAAATCATCGCGGGTTTTTTTTTTTTTTTTTTGACATCAACTTGATTTTTCCAAGAATTGCTTCTCTTACCCTGAACCTTCTAATCTTGTCTGGACTTTGAAGCAGGTGCCTTACCCTCTTCAAACCATACCTGGGCACATGACTTGAATTCTGAAAGAAGTGGCTTAATTTCTGAAAATTAGAGTGAACTGCAGCAGTCTGAAAAAAGTGATTATTCCAAGTCTCTAAACCAGCAATCTTCAGAGCTGTCCCAGCTCCCTTCCTTTCTGAGATTGGCTTTGGCATTTTCTCATTTATTTGAGGTACGCCATGTACTTCCAACACATTCCATTGTTCCTTGTTAGCCAAGTTTCTTCATGTTTCCTGCCAGCAAAGAGCTCGAATAGGACAGGCCCTATAATTGGGCAGGAGCCTATTAGCATGATCTCCAGAGAGGTCTGTAGACAAACTCTCATTCCAGGCATTCAATTCTAAGCTCAGAAACTGATGTGCACCATGCTCCATCGGTAGGGAGGCTGTTGGTGATAAATGGAAAGAAATCTGTTCCTAGCTGAGCACACCGTGTCAGACCTGTGCATGATTATTTTACCCTGAACAAATATCGTGCTGTGTGATTACATATTGACAACTTACAATTAGCCCTAATAAAGGGCTCCCTAACACATATCTATGCTGCTAGCCTACATGAAGAACTGCCCCAGATTTGACATATATTTTCTATTATGTATGGGTTTAAAAGAAGAGACTTCTAGGTCTAGAAGGTCATTTGCTCACTCAGACATCATCATGCACAACCATGTAATTCCTGGTGATGATTTTGGCTTCTGGAAGTTTAAACTTCTGTTCCAGATAAATATTGATTTTTCTATCAGTTGTACATATTCCATGGCCTTCCTTCTGCATCTTTATGTATGCAGACTTTGTTTGGTTTTAGTCTTTTAGTTTGAACAACTTGTAAAGTGTCAATCCAATGGTTGATCACTCGTGATTTTTACATATTGATCCAACTGTAAGTAATCTTTTCATAATTTTATGTTATGCATTATTTCCTACATTTGACCATAGTAGCCTGCTTATTGTAAGAAAATAATTCAAATATTTAAATGTTAAAAAATTGCCCTTACTGGTGGTTGTTTATTTGTTTATTTTTGTTTTTAAATAGAATTAGTTACCTATAAGACCTGGTTTCTAAATATAGCCCTTTCAAAAAGCCTTGTAACCATTAATATTCAAACTTAGATGCATTATTATTTAAGTAGATACTAGCAAAACCTGCTGTGTTAACTCACAGAATTGTTAAAATTGAATGCTACAGAATCAAAGATTTCTATTCCTGGAAGCAAATTTAGATTACAATAGTCCAAACCTGTCATTTTACAGATACAAAATTAAGGCCCAAAAGTGTGAATAAATTGTCAAGATTCTGAAGCTTTATGGACCCTTTAAGGATATAAAGTGGATTCTAAATGTAATATGCAAACCAATGCAAAACAAAACAAAACAAAAAACCCCAGAAACTGTAATGTGATGTAAAATGGAAGATTATATGCTTTCCATTAGTTCTTGGAATCAGTTTATTCCTAATATGGCACATAGGATGATTGAGGAGTCAAATGTGATTTGTGAAGGGAAAGTACCCAAATGCTGAGAACCCTGTCTGACAGAATTATAGAGATTGAAAGGAAACCTTTAGGAACGTTGTTTCTATTTGACATCGATCACTTATTTTTGTATCTTTTCTATGAAATGATGGCATCTGTTAAAGTTGGAATAGTGAAAAAGAACAGGGACTTCTGGATAAACTTGCGAGTGTTTACATTTGTATTTATCTTCATTCTTTTCTTAGAAGGGAAAATGAATTTGATAGATTGCCTAATGTGTTTGACCTTATTAAGAGATGTTTTGCATTTATATGGACGAGTTTGAAAACATTAGAGATCGATGGTTAGAAAACTAAGGACATTTATTCATTCATACTTTATTTTTTTCCCTTTGACACATTTTATAGAGCTCCTGCACCAGGCATTATTTTAGTACACCAACAAGACAATGACTGGGTGCTAGATGGGGAAGGGGTGTAGCTGGCATTTTGGAGGAATGGCAAGGGGGCCAGAGGCTGAGGCACAACAACATTCAGAAGGGCTACAGATAGGCAGAGGGCAGTGAGCCCAGGCTGGTGTAGGGCCTGCCGTTGACCAGAGTGGAGGTGGGAAATCTTGGCAGAGCTTTGAGCAGAGACTTGTGTGTCAACAGGATCATGCTGGCTGCCCTGTTGAGAATGGAATGTAAGGGCAAGGACAGAAGGAATGTGACGGGTGAGCAGGACTATGTGTGACCTGAAGGGAAGAATTGTTTGTGCCTTGGATGCAACTGTGGTGAAAGGAGCCCAGACTGGGGACATATCTGAGGGTAAACCTGCCACGACTTGCAACCTGGATATGGGATAAAGAAATGAGTGAAGGGAGAAGTCAAGTTTTTGGCTTGGGGAAGAGGCTGAAGTTCCCATTGACAAATGTGAACAATTTCCTGCAAGAGGCATTTTGGGACCAGAGTGGGGGTCATGGAGGTGGTATAAAATCAGAAGTTTCATTTGAAGCATAGTTACAGTAAATATCTATTAGTCATCCAAATAGACATATAGGGTGGATGGTCCAATATTCAAGTTAGGATCCAAGAAAGAAGTCCAGGCTGAATACAAAATATGGCGTTATTGGCAAGGAGATGATATTTAAGCCTTGCATGCAATCCAAGTCAGGAAGGGTGTAGGCATGGGTAGGATAGTGGGCTGGTCCACGGGCTGATCCCCACATTGCTCCCCAGTCTTTCGTAGGTGAAGAGATAAAGGAAAACCAGTGAGAGAGCAGAAGAAGTCACCAGCGAGGTCCAAGGAAAACCAGTGTCCTGTGGGGTTTTAAAACAAAATAAAGTGTTTTTAGTGAGGGGCAACTGATCAACTGTGGCAAATGCTGTCATTAGCTCATGTATTAGGAAGATAAAAATTATCACTGGATTTAGTAACCTTGTTAGGAGCAATTTTCCTGGAAATGGGGCAAAGCTCATCTGAGTAGGTTCAAGAGTGAATGGAAAGAGGATGTAGAGACCGCAAGGGCATGAACTTATTTTGGGAATGTCTTTGAAAAATAAAAGAGCAGGGAAATGGAATCATAGAAGCTGAAGTGGGGTCAGGAGAGGTTTATTCATTTATTTTTGGTATGCCTAGATACTAAATGGAATTACTTAGTAAGAAGAGAAAGGAAATAAAAAAAAATTGCATCTAGTTAGTTTTCTAATGAATATCCCACAAGGTAATTTTAACTTTGTAGGTCTGCAAAATTTCTCAGCCCTGATCAATTGTTAGACAAAATTACATATCCACAGAGAGTTGGATGGTCAAAAACGCTCTAGCATGATACAAAAGTTCATGCAATCATTTTCATCCTTATTTCAAAGCTATGAATCGTTCTCCTGAGTGGTGACATTTATGGGACTTTGTGCCAATTGGTAAGAGTGGGCTTTGCTGAGAGCACAGGATGTCCAATGAGTGTGATAAGAATATCAGGGTATAACCTTTGATGCCAGTTTGGGTTCTCATTCAAAGGACGCAGATCATCAGGAGTCAGATGGTAGGCAAGAAACATTATTAGTTGCACAAAAATGAAAAAAGAAATAGGTCCAATATATGGCTCAGTTGTAAACAATGTCCATAGGGATAAGATGTAAGCAATGAATATTTATTTTTAAAGAATTATTATTTAACAATATTAGAAAACAGATGAAGGGTGTGACTGAGTTGGGTAATGTAAGAGTTAAATTCTGATACTTCATAATAGGAAATCACAGCTAATATCTAAAATTGGCAAACCAAGTAATAGCAGTGTGAAATAAATATTCAGAAATAGAGAGTGCCAGAGGAAGCTGAATGGAGAATTGCTTTCTCCTGGGAGTGGCGTTAGGGGCAGGTGGTGATGGGCTAGGAGTAGGAGACTGCTTACCATGAGGTGTGTCTTATACTGTGGCTCCTAAATTAAATTTAAACATAGAGAAAGAGGAGCAGAAGCAAGTCTGTAAAGTGTGGTGGACAAAGTTCTACGTATGGGACCTTCCACTCGGGCCTCGTATTTTCTAAGTGAAGAGAGGTATTATGTGAAGTCCTACATTCTCCGTATACGATGCGTTTAAAGTTGACGCAATTACTTCAAAATGCATTCTTAATGTTTGGGTATATGGGACTTTACTGCATACCTACAGGGTCACTATGAAGCAAGTGAAATCTTAAATTTTATTTACTTTCAATCTGCATTCTTGTATCCAGATTTATTTATAATACAACTTATTTAACAACATTAGAAATTTTCTCACTGAGCCTCTACATGCAGTAGCCAAAAGGTAAAACTTGATTGTGACGTTTTAAATAATGAAAGTTAAGTAGACTCTCATGTGTTAAGTGGACTTTCCCCTTTTTTCTACCTATTACATTTTCTTATTGAAGGTTAAACAGAGTAACAAATGATATGCAAAATTTTTTCCTGTGACAGTTACCTCGAGGTCAAGTATCATCAGCATATATTTGAAATCCCCAGAGAACAGGTTCTGGTTCTTGTTTCCTTAAAATCATAGGTTTAAAAAATTCAAAAAGAGAAATGAATAACAATTACACATTTAGCTCATCGGAGATGCTGAGAATTTAGTCATAGTCTCGTGAAGCCCTTGAATTCTGGGGATTAATCTTTCTTTTTTCTTTTCTTTTTCTTTTTTGTCTTTTTTTTTTTTTTTTTTAGAAAACAGTATTAAAATAACCTGATATTATGGCCTTCAAAATGCTTATCCAGGCATTCTGTAAAAAGTGAAAATGTCTATATATAATTGTGACCAAAAAAGAAAAGAAAACTATCAGTTTCTGGCTGTTTGAGCATAAATCAGAAGTGACTGTGTATCTATGTAAACGTAAAAGCAAAGGTGGAACGTGTCAGACTCCATGGCGCCAGGCTGATCACGGAAGAAAGTGAAGAAATTCTCCCTGCACAGCCGATGGTGCCTGTTGCTGAGACAAATACAGAAAAAAAAACTTCTTACTATTTTCTAACATTGTAGAGTCTCCTTTTTTTTTTTTTTTTTTGATTTAAACAGTTCCTACACATGGTAGATACAGCTACAAATTGGGGAGAGTAGTTAGAATACTAGCTGGTTTGCTCTATCTAAATTTTTTAAAAAGATAACGCTTCTTGAAAATGGTGCTACACATCTAGGAAATTGTTTATGTAAGTGGTTTCTTCAAAATGAAAGAAAAAGGAAAGAAAATATTGTTGTATATTTTGGAGTCAATAAAAAGATAGTTAAATGCCCCATAATCCCTAACGTCTCTGTCTTCCATTATGATGATAAATAAATTTTCGAAAAGCTAAATCTCAAAAGGAAAACTCTGGGAAACTGCAAGACTATCATATATATCATATATATGATACATATGTGTATATACACACATGCATATTTATGCTGTACATATATGTGTACATATATCTTAAATTAGCTATAGGTATTGTAACACAGAAAACAATAGCACATGAAAAATTATTCAAAAATGTTTTTGATAATCCCAGTTGATCAATTAATCAAATTCACAAAACTTTGAACAATCCAACGCCAGCTACCCTGGTTAAGGGTAAAAGGATCAGCGTGGGCCTCCTGTCTTGCCCACGTTCAGGGCTGGTCACAGGGTAGATGATGGAAGAAGTTTTTATGACCCTTTCCAGAGAGAAGCATCCCTGCCTCCTTTGAAATGCCACTGTAATTAATCTCTGTCTTTCTGATGCTAGAAATCATTATCTACACATTTTGGTTATGTTAAAAACTTAAGGTTATTAAACTTTTATTAGACTTGAAGTTATTTGATAACATCTTTCCCTTATTCTCTGCCACAGTTTCTGTAAGAGAAAGAAGAGGATGTTCCCAGCATCTGTTTTGTACAAGTTGTGCTAATAGGTTTTTGTTTGTTTGTTTTGCTTTGCTTTGTTTTCTAAACATTGATTGCCTCATTTGGTCCGCAAAATCAGCTTGCAAGATGAAGCACCTGAGGTTTGGAAATTGTGTGTTTAAGGCATGCATAAAAACAAACAAAAAAATTCATTGCAATAGCTTTTAGGGATACAGGCAGTTTTTTGTAACGTGGATAAATTGTGTAGTGGTGAAGTCTGGGCTTTTGGTGTATTTGTCACCCAAATAGTGTACATTGTACCCAGTAGGTAGTTTCTCATCTCTCCCTCGCCTCTCACCCTCCCCCGTTCTCAGTCTCCAAGGTGCATTATAATCCTCACTGCCTTGAAGGCATTCATTTATTGTGCTATGCATCCATGTTTTTCTCTAGCTGTGTCTCGCTTTGAAGCCCAGCTCCCACCTTTCTAAGGCAGTGTCTCAGTGACTTAGGGGAGGACCTGTTCAATATCGTTGTCAATCCATGAATATGAATGCCTAAGTCACCTGCTTGGCTCCATGGTCTACTCAGCGCACCCTCCTTTGTTTTAGAGGCTACCATGGTGATGTTTCTTCCTCTAGTGACTCATTTCCCTCCCACCTATTTTCTCCCCATTTCCTTAGTTTCCCCTAAGACTAGAAGAATGCAGAGAATGGAGATGGGGTTGTTAAACTCAGCGCTGCTGCCTCTGCTCCTGTTTCCCTTGGCCACTGCCTTCATGATCACGTCTAACAATCCCGTCATTCTGTTGACTTCAGGACACCTTCCTTGCAGCGCTCACCACAGTTGCAATTTGCACTCATTTTTCTTTATATTGAGGACAGTTCTCTCCCTCATTGAAGTGCAAAGTCTCTGAGGTCCAGGCAGCATCTATTTTACTCTAACATTTGACCTTTTGATCCTTGCAGCAGTGTCTGGCTCGTGGACCTGTTTACGTAATAAACCAATACACAGATCATTGTTGGCACTCTGAAAACAATACCCCAATGTGAAGGCCTCAGCAGCTTCTTCAGACGCAAAAGTTTTTCTTTGACCTTCTCCTGCCCTGCTGTCTGTCAGTCCCATTTCCAGAAATCCAGCCAAAAAACCTAAACAAATACTCTATGTAAAAACGGGCCATAAAGAAATGATCTGACCTTCTTTGTGTGACTACAGGTCATTAGAGCCTCATTCCTCAAAGGGCCCTGCCCCCACCCAGAAGGAAGCAGTGCTGCTCAGAGAGGCCAAGAAGAATCTAGACAGACGGGCCTTGCAGGGTTTCCCCACTCAGTCTATCAGCCTCATGTCAGGCCTTTTTTGTGTCATCATATTCTGTGTAGCTGTCCATACTTTGTTGAACCCAAGGATACATAGGAACAATTTTCCATATATTTTTGGGTCTCCCTTGTGAAAGCTCTCATGTAGACATCGTTAAGTACATTTCTGTGCCTTGTCATCACGTATTAATCAACCTGCTTCATGTCAGTGATTTTGCTACAGGACTTTCTTCTTAGTTCAGCTAACAGCCGGGTTCTTATCATACAACCGTAAGAGATTAGTCTCGCAGACACTCTGAAGCAGGTGAGAAGGGCAGGGCTTACTGGGTGAAAAGGGAACAAAAGGGAAACAAAGATTCTCAGCAAAGAGAGTCCTAGTAAGTTGGCTTCTTACCTCATAGATTGAATCTCACGTTACCACCGCAAGTTACCATCGCAAAACAGGAGAGGTCAGGCTCCTCCTTACTGCAAAACAACGGCACAAACTTCCTGAGGCTCCATCCCATTCTCCCCGTGCCCAGTGCACAGGCTGGTTGGAGGTTCTCTGGGGACCCCTTTATACTTGGCTGTCTCAATCTTTCAGTGAACCAAGGCCAAGGCTCTTGGCCCTCACATCATCTAAAAATGAAAGTTGCCTGTAGGAGTGGGTCTATTTTCACAATTCAGTATTTTACATTTTATTTTATTCCCTGTTTCTAATTTTTCTAGTTAGTATTTCCACAAAAACATATTAAACCCTAAAGACGATTGCATGCCTCCTGACTTGTTTTTGATTTCACTGAGGTGTTTGCAGCCGTATACCATTGAGCCTAATATTGGATGTTACTTTGAGAAATGTTTTTATCAGGTTTCAAAGATTTCTTTTTCCTTCCGTAGGGATACATGCTTAATATTATCGAAGGCTTTTTGGCAATTGTAAAGTGGTCCTCTGGGGCTTTTTCTTCTACATATCAATATGGGACTAAATTATATATTTTAAAATATTGAATCAGTAGTTCTTGGGGATGAACTGTACCTGGCTGATACATTATTCCTTTGATATACTTCTGAAGTATAATGTGTTTCAATGCTCTCTTGTTGGTTTTTTTCTTTTTAGTCTTAGGTTTTTCTCTTTCACTTTAGACTGCTTCCTGTTCTTGGTTTTGGTATCAATTTAATTTGGTTTCACAAGAAGAATAATTTTACAGCATTAATTTTTCCCTGCGTTCTGGGTGAATTTCTCAAAATGAAGACATTTCCTTTTCTTAAAAGCTTGAAAACAGTTGTTCATTACATTGTCTGTGGTGATGCCATTTAGAAGGACAACTTTTCAAATTATCTCAGGGGTCTCTTTAGGTATCTCAGTAATATTTCAGTAATTGTGTTTCCCCAGGAAGGCCTAGAATCATCTGTTTGATTCAGATTTTTGAATCTGTCTCATGGGCTTGCCCCATGCATCTAGTGGGCCACCTTGTAATTCTTTCCACTTCCTCTGGTTCTGGATGGTTTCCCCTGCTGTGTCTGATTCATAACCTGATCTCCAGCCCCCTACAATCTCCTTCACTGTCTGGGAGCTGCCTGCACAGAGGGGAGCCTCCTGTAGGAACCTGGACCACCTCCCTGAGAGGCGATTCATGCAGATAGTTCACATCAGACAGCTCCTTCTCCCAACATAGACCACAGGAAACACAAACCCTAGACCTCTGCCCCATCAATCTAATTTAACTGGAGAACTGAAGAATGTTGCACAAGGCTGGAAACTGCCCTTTATTTGGACACGTAGAGTTTCCATGTCTAAGTTCTTCCCAGCATTGTCTTCATAGTGATTTTAATTTTATTTTTGCTGGGGTCCATGCAGTTGTGGCAATGGCAAACTCTACCATAGATACCTGTTCTTCATAAAAATGCACTCATTCAAGCATTTCTCATAAGACCAACCATCTTTTATTTCTCATTTCTTTCTCATGAAGGCATTGCGAGATTCTAAATTAGTGTGAAGCCATGCCATGAAGGATTCCACGTTTCCATGATGGGGCTCACATGTGCAGGTCTCACCTCGCTCCAGATGTATAGTGTGCGGTATTCATAAGGTTTCAAAGTGGAATGTACTGTAGAGCCTTGCAAGGTTATTTAATACTTGAGAGCCTACCATTAGCCAGCTAAGGAAACAAAGGTAAGTCTAAGCGGAAAAATTGTTCCCAGACTTCAGGGAGCATACGCTTTTGTAGGAAACAGGCAATAAAAATAATCAAACCTTGGTAGTGTGCAAAGTGTTAGAAAGAAAATAAATAAGATGATGTAATCGTAAGAGAGCAGGGAATAAGCCAGTGTGTGCTACACAAGATGGTCAGGAGCAGATGCTCGAAGGGTGGGAATACCAGCCCTTCATATCATGAGCTGTGGCTGGTGTTCCCACCCTTTGAGCATCTGCTCCGGCAGTTAAGGAGCTGCAGGGCAGAGTAGTTCAGACAAGGTGGAGAGGGTGGGCAGGACTCCACTCTAAGTGTAGCGGGAAGTCCTTGATGGGAGGATTTTGTCTAGCTCAGTCTCATTTCACTGCTCCTAAAGAGGGGATTCTGAAGCAGAGGGAAGGGTAGGAAAGTTGCTACAATCAGTAAAAAATCACAGTGAGTGGGCAACAATGCTGGCAGTGAGGAAGAGGAAGAAGGCGTTGACTGTAGAAATACCTTGGAGATGAATCCTATCAACCTTGATGTTTAATGTCAGAGTTAAGAAACGTGCATGGCATTCACTAAGATGTGAAAGGCATGGCTTTTTTAAAAAAATAGCTGTAACTCTTTGAGACTCATCAGAGGTCCTAGGCAGCAAAGTAGGCACGAGAATTGGGGGTTCTGTTTTTTCATCAGCTTGGAAGTGACATTTTGCTAAGTCCATCCTTTAAGGTTTTCTCTCAGGCTGTCTTATAATCATCTTCTTCATTTTGCCAATTTCAAAATGGGAAATTGTCTTGCTTTCTACCGGCCATTTCTTTATGAACTCACAGCACTTTGTAGTCTCCTATTGGTACTGTCTCTCTTTGTTCTATTACATACGCTGAGCACATGTCTGTACAGATAGGTTAGATTAGATTAGCTGAGGTTTTTTTTTAGATAAAAATATTCTAGGAAAAAGAAGGGATCCAGGTAATTTAGTGTTAGAATACCTGCAAATATTTACTCGTTAATTTTTATTTTAATTTTTATCTAACTGATATAACTTTACAGACAGACGTAACATTCACATTTTGTATGTAATAGACAAGAAAACTTTCAAAAACACATTATGGAGAAAACAATATAGTGTTATTAGTTTAGTATTTTTTCAAGTAAGAACATTAAAAGCATAAAACTACAATTTTGTGACACCATTATTTCAAAAAAGTAATGACGCTTTAATACTTACAAAGGAGGAAGGGCAATAATTTCTGAAGACAGTTTTTGTTTGTTTGTTTCATTCAAGAACTGTACATTTATTTTTTAAAAAGTCATAATGTTGCTCTCATTTTGCCCATTTCTCTCTTGATCTGTGAAAACATCCTCCTAGAACTTCAGTCCAGGGACAGGAACTGGTATCAGAGAGTAAGAGATGGAAGAAAACAAGTGACATATTCTTTACTTCTGCTTAGAACTGCTGATTTAGATTATCATAATGACAATACCCTATTGTCTTCTTCATTCTCCTTATCTTATTATTGTTATTATTATTTGAGATGGAGTCTTGCTCTGTCACCCAGGCTGGAGTGCAGTGGTGCAGTCTTGACTCACTGCCACCTCCACCTCCCAGGTTCAAACAATTCTCTTGCCTCAGCCTCCCGAGTAACTGGGATTACAGGCACCCGCCACCAAGCCTGGCTAATTTTTGTATTTTTAGTATTTTACTTATAGAATTCCATGATGCCAAATTATATTTTGTAGATAACAAATAGAGAGCTGTGTCCCCTGACTTGTCACCCCTACAGAACACATCAAGATAACAGAAAACAACCATATATTCTGGAAAGAGAGGAGGCTGAATAAAGAGAGATGATGACCCTTGGGGGAGAGATTTGAGTGTCTACAGTGGAAAAAAATGTCACTCCTTCCTGGGAAGAAAGGTCAGGTGTTTGAGTGTGCGACCCCTGAATTTCACAGTAAGGGGGTCTGGTTTGGATGCAGTTGAGAAAGGCCACTGGCTACTGATGTAACCTGAGTCCAAAGGGCAGCAAGTGGAGCCTGTTAGTTACAGAGATTGCTGAGGACCACAGATGGGTGCCTCAGCATTGCAGGACTGTGAGTGGAGCCACTGCACAAGAGCAAAAGCGTCAAAAGTGACCATCTTGAGCTGCCCTTAAGTGCCAGCGTCTGCTCAGCTTTGTATATGATCACATTGCATCCTCATTGACAACCCTATAAGGAGGTCATAATTACTTGCTCGTTATTGAATAGCTTTGTATTCTAATTAGGCTGTCTAGTTATCACTTAAGAATCTGTCCCAAAGCTGCTTATTGTTTCCAACAGCAAAGTTTTGAAGTCTTTTCAAATAGGAAGCTTACTGGCATATTGTTTTCCGAAGGACATGCATTTAATGGATCCTAGGAGTGGGGTGCAGCAGAATAAAGTTTTAGCTGCTTGTGCAAAGCTAAGTGTGCAGGAAATGCAGGGCCAGGAATCAAGGTAGGCCTAGCTGATGCCTCCCTGCCTTTAGCTGCTCCCTGTGTTCTGCCTAAATCGTTTAGACTGGGCTTGCACAAGAGGAATGAGTTTTATGATGAAGGGGAACCAATGACTTCCCAGCTTCATGTCCCCACCACTGAATGAGTGTGGCCCAGCTGTGCCCACCCCTAGCCTGCAGGGTGCAGTGGAGGCAGGGCCAGCTCCCAGGCTGTTGTTGGGATCATAAGCTCTAGGCAGAGGAGAACTGGAGAGGAGAGGAGGGAAGGGGAGCCCAGAGCAGGACCACCTCCACATGGACTTAAGGAAGGAGAAGCCCTATGCCCATCACCTTGCTGAAGAGGACAAGTGGAGGGTATTTCAGGGAAGAAAAGATAGACATAGAGGCCAAAAGCATCCCTACAGGAAGATGAGCCAATGACACAGTCATCGGAAGCCATTGCTGTTTCCATTGTCCCATGATGGTGAGAGGCCACCCTGGGAAGACAGCCCATGCATGGCCCCTTCTTACACCCTCTTCCCCACTTTCAGTAGAGATGTGTTCTTGAGAAAACGAACCTTGAGGAAGCTTCTGTGTACAAGGACCTAAAAAATGTGCTGTTAGAAAGAATGTGAAGCTTTGGCATGCTAACTAGACAACCTAATTAGAGTCTCAAAATACACACTCATCTTAATGCAGGAGATGTCCAAATACCTGGTCTTGTGGTCCTGTCCAGTAAGAATGAAAGAGGAAGCAACAGTTACCAATTGCAAGGCTTAATACCACGTGTACATTTGCGCATCTGTCCATTGAATAATCACAAGAACATATGTGGAATTATTTACCAATCCAAAGAAGAAAGCTGAAGCAGAGATAAGTTAAAAGTAGAAATACACAGGACCTTAACTAGAAAGTGAAGGAGTTGGCCTTCAAAAGCTGCTCTGTCTGACCGAGGAGTCTTTTCTGTGTAGCTACTAGAGTCATCCACACTGTCTATTGGCCAGTATGGAAATTTCAAGAACGTTTTCCTTTAGATGAAGAATCCATAAAAATCCTAATGACCCCTCTTATGGTTTGGCTGTGTCCCTACCCAAATCTCATCTTGAATTGTAGTTGCCATAATCCCCAAGTGTCATAGGAGGGACCTAGTGGGAGGTAATTTAACCACGGGGGTGGGTACCTTCATGCTAGTCTGGTGATAGTGAGTTCTCACGAGATCTGATGGTTTGAGAAGAGGCTTTCCCCATCTCCACTCTTGTTCTTCTCTCTCTCCTGCTGCCTTGTGAAGAAGGGCATGCTTGCTTCCCCTTTTGTCATGGTTGTATGCTCCTGAGGCCTCCCCAACCCTGGGGAACTGTAAGTCAATTAAACCTCTTTCCTTTGTAAATCACCCAGTCTCAGGTATGTCCTTACAGCAGTGTGAGAACAGACTAATACAACTCCTCTTTCCTACAATGTTTCCAATCACACATAGCCCTTGGCTGCATCTGCTGAGTCAATCGAGGGGCATAACCTGACCAGGAGCAAAGTTAGGTCTCAAAACTACTCACACTTCCACTATCTCCTTCTGCCCATCTTTTTCAGAGTCCTGCACAACATTCCTGATCTATAAACTATCACACAGACCAAAATCACATACAGCAGGAGCTTAACTGTGATTACAGATGTGCTGACCTAATCGAAACTCTCAAACCCCAACTGCTTTTCTTTAAAAGAAAGTGTAGCATGCATCCAGGGAAGTGCAATTTCAGCCATCTCTTTATCTAGTGTGAAGTGAGAACGTAGTGATGTCCAGTTGGTTTAAAAAAAGGGAATGTTTCTAGTAATTTTCTTGGAGAGCGACCTGTGATCCAGCTTTATGTTAGAGTTTCTAGAATATGCCTTCTTGTTCATCAGAGCTTAAGCGTAACTTTTTCCCCCCAATGGTGGCTAAAACTTTGAGAAATCTTCCACCAACTTCAATTGTTAACAATGCAAGCTAACCTGAATGGTGAAATCAAAGTCAACTATGCAACTTCAAATTGAATGTATTGCTATATTCTTCTACAGGAGGAAATTTTTGTTTGTAAAAGTTCCTGGTCAGGTCAGGGAGGGAAGAAAGAAAACTGGCAGAGAGGGAGTCAGAGAGAAGAGAAAGAACAAACAAATGAACAGTCCTCCTGTTTACCAAATGCTAGGGCACAATCCAGACTGTTTCCAGTATTGAAGACTACTGCCTGGATAAGTTTACTGTGCAAATAAGTGGAGATATAAAAAGAAAATATTAGGTTGATGCAAAAGTAATCGCACCAACGTAATATTTGCAATTACTTTTGCGCCAACCTAATAATTGAGAAAATATTTATAAGCTTAGAGTATGTGATTGCTATTCTTACTGCCACTACCAACAACTCATTCCTGTGAATCCACCACTTTCCAGAACAGTGATTTTATACTTTTTAAATGAGAGTTCAAGTAAGAAGGAGCAAAAATTTCCACAATCCAAAATCTCCTTTTCCCCACTTTTCTTTGAAAAAGCTATCAATGACAGACAAAGAAATGCCATGTCCAAAGAAATTGTTGGGTGTTAAAACTTTCTTAATAATGAGATAAGGATGCTGAACAATTTTGCCATTACACACACATGTTTAAGAGTAGTTAATGAAAATTGATAAAATCACTTTATAGATTAACCAAGTCACAGCATTTATCTTGAAAATGATTAAAGCGTACTATTTAATTTTTTTAAATGGAGAGCTGCCATTTTAAACTCCAATTTAAGAGAATATTGATACAAACAAGAGCCAAGTGTCCTACAACTGCAGAGGATCCCCCGTGGCATTGACTAGGAAGCTGCATTGTCCCCCATCAGTGAAGTGGGTGGACTTTCTGGAAGGTTCGTTAATCGGAGCCCTCTATGAACTCCACAAATATGCTAATTTTAGTTCAGGAATAATGCATTTTAATAAACCTTAATAACTCAGTAGTTAAGTTTCAAATGAATAGCCCTTATCCTACAGAAAAAAAACATCAGTGGAATGAAATTATTTGCTGACGACCATACTAAAGGGGTGAGTTGGGGCAGCTACTTGACAATATTTTTGACGATTAAGAGAAGCTATGTAGACAATCATAAGATTGTCATTGTACTTTGGTGGCGGACTCTGCAATCAAAACTATACTGAAAAAGAGCCACAATGTATCACATTCCTCCCACGCAACTAGCACAACGAACACATTATTTTATGAAAAGTCACAACCTGGAAATCAGTCTTCAGTAAAAATTCCACACCCATCCGATTGCTTTAAGATTTTAAGTTTTTCCTGGACAGAGAAAGGAAGTGTTGGAAAGAACAGTCTGGTCATTCAAGGTTTTGCCCTGCCCTGTAGTGGAAGCCAGACTTTGGGCCGGGGCTTTCCCTTCAGTCCTTAGTGCGGTCTGCTTGTTTAAAGGAAATTTGATTTACAAGAAGGACCAGGCAGGAGTCAGAAAACAAAAACAAATAGCAAAACCGAAAAGCAAATAGCGTGTCGGTTTCTGACTGTGCTGGTGAAAGGCACAAGGATGAGAAGTGAAGGAGGAAGAGAAGCCGGGAGCAGCTCCGGGATAGCAGCTCCAAGGAGCAGCCAGAGAAATGTGGTGACTTGGAGGCTCGTTCACAGTCTTCTCTCCCTAAGCGTACTGAAGGTGAAGCCAAAGAGCCATGGCTTATTAGTCAGAAGAGTCTCAATGAATACAAGTAACACTGTCTTTTGATTTTACCCAATTGTCTGAGAGAGAATTTTACAATAAATAGTTTTCTTAGGGGGAAATTGATGTGATGGAGGTTGTGTTTCACACATTTCCAGCCCAGTTGTGCTCACAGGAAAATTCAAAGCAGGAGCAGAAGGCAGTTCCAAGACCCCAGTGAGAGGCAGAGGTGCTCATTTTTCAAAGCTTGAGCCTTTGTGAGCAGTGGAGGTGGGAACAGGGGCACAGAGGCAGGGAAGGAAAACAAGCATCATTTTAGCAAAGAAATCAGAAGAAACAAGGGGGAAAGAAATTTAACAGCTGCTGTTAAATTACACACAGAAGTGTGAAATATGGGGGAGAGTGAGCAATGTCTGAAGAATATTTTTGGCAATTTGAGATATGTGGATGACTATGTCACCCCCTGATTCACCACTTGAAGAGGATCTAAAATAAATGGGTAGATTATTTTCCAAGGACATTAACTTTAGATGATGATGTCTTTAGTGTGATGTTGAGCTGAGATTGACCTGGGGAGACCTGGCTTTCCACAGGCTACACACATGTTCATTGATGAAGCTTCCAAAAAGAAACATTCTCAAGCATAGTCACGGCTGCCCATGTCTATGCTTAATCTCTCCCCAGGTCAACCAGCCACTCCAGGTGCCCTTATTTTGTTGACGGTAGCACTAATTTTCTATGAAAGAAATGATGTCAGCAGCTTCCTGATTGTCCTGAGCTTGCCATCTTGTTAGTCCTACTGCCAGCAGGGTAAGGGAGAGAGTTTGTGATGATTTAACATTGAATAAGCATGGTGTTGGAATTTGTAATCAACATTAATCATTTTTAGCAATGCAGACTGTCTTCTGAAATGCAATTTCCTCAGATAGTGTGTTCATGGAATACTGCTACGGTGTCATATTATTACACACACCCCTAGATGTAGCAATGTTAACAAATTACATTAACATAAGAATATTTGTTAATTATGTTATAAGTTAAACCTGTTAAATAAGTGTGTCAAATCTCTTATCCCTGAGCTGAAAGTGCTCCCATTGTGCAAATGGTCATGACTTTGCAGATGATTCCTAGTATTCTTTAGGGATTGCATCACTGTAACCTCATGTCTCCATTCAGGGTACAGTTGTGAGAAGTACCTCTCTTGGTTTTATGCAACTATATTATCTTAAGGCTTATTTTTGAATTCCTATATCCTATTACTTAACCTCTGTCTCTTTTGCTTCTTTTATTCATCACAGTTTTATTTTATTTTTTTTCCTTCAGGAACTCCCTAGCAATTTAGTCTTACATCGCTCTTTTCTTTGATAGGTTCCTATATTTTCCATCTCACTAGCAGTCACAATTTGTGGATTTGGGGATTATGTCCTTTTAAAATTCCTGTCATGATCACATACATGCTGTTCTCACATCAGAATCAATGTTTCCTGGCTAAATATTATTGCACATGTCAGAAGTTCTTAAGTTGGTATATACCGTCATACAAAGAGCAATGACCAAGAATTCAAAACGCCCAAGTTTTATGCCTGACCTTGCCCATGAGCCCTTGTGTGAGCTGCTACGGACATGGTGTCATCAGCTGTGGGATAAGAATAGTCACATTTACCTCACCCCTTTTATAGATCTGTTGTTAGAGACTTCTTATAGCGATGTAAGCTTGCTGATCAATCAATAATTGTTTCAGAATCTGTATTACTGGCTTACAGTTGAAACGTATCCGGGTTTAGGAGCAGTGAGAAGCCAGAAGTGATACAGAAACTGAGAAAAAAACAAAACAAAACAAAAAAAACCTTACATTTGGCAAATAGTCACAAGCACACTTCTCAAACATCAAAACATCAATATAGGTATTTTCCGTGCAAAACTAAATATGTAAAAAATAAAAAGAAAGTTAACATAGGTAAATGGATAAGTGGTAGAATCTTTTCTGCTTGAAGACAAATGGACTTTTTTTCCATTACAGAAGTCATCGTGATTATAAGAAAAGTGATGTAAAATGTATTAACAAAAATGCCAGTTTTTTCTTCATTTCATTATGTGAAGAGTCCAACACATTCTCTTTACATGTTAGAGGTGAGTTTGATTCCTAAAGTATATTCTGCTCCAAATTGTATTCTACTTATATGCAACCTAGAAACTCATTTATTAAATTTATTAATTCCTATAGAATAATGATGTTAAAAGTTTTTATAAAGAAGCTATAAAATTGTCAAGAATAGACAATCATTTTGAGACATTTATGTAATAATTTGATAATGGCATGTTGTGCAGAGAGAGTAAGAATGAGAGAGTGAGGGAAAGAGAGAGAGAGAGAGACAGAGACAAAGAGAAAGAGACAGAGAGAGAGAGAGGCTGAATATTTCGCCATAAATCAGAACTCAGAATAAACCGTGCAATGTAGAACTCATACTGGGAGGCAGTTTAGTAATTCATCGGGCCTAGTTTCCCCTATCTGAAATTAGCATTGCTGGCAGCTGACACATCACATATTTCAAAGTCTTCACATGCAGAAAGGTTCTTAACTTTAGTAAAGGTATGGCTTTTAGCAAATCTCTTGCACATGATCAATGATTGTTTTAAAATTACAAGCTGGAGATAATCACCCGATATGATCTATTAGAGTTTGGGCCTTTTCCCTAAATGCTTTTAGAAGTAGGAAGGGCATCATATTAATTCTTCTTGATATTTCATTAGTTTCTTGTCACTTGTTTCATTAGTTATATGCTATTTCACATTGGTGTCAATGACACAAAGCTAATTTCTTGACACATACTTTTTTATGAACCTCATGAATTGTGCTCATTATGGCAAATGGGCTGAATTTTTTATTGGTTTATCCTGAATGAATGATTATATTGAAATAATTTACTTTGTAATTGTTGCCAAGAAGGTACTTCCACAAAAGTGTGTACATTTCTAAAGAAATGGTTTGGAGGGAATAAAATTTTACAGTATTTGATAGACAATGAATATGAATAATGTAATTGCCATGTTCACTGAAACTCCCTCTCAAATCCTGCCTCATAAAATAAAGGTGATTTTTATAGTCTAACCTAACTCAAGAAAATGTTTTATTTTTAAAACCATGGAGAGTGACAACATTTTAAAAGGTGGAAGAAAGGCCTCAAATATTTGACCTGAGAAATTTGCCTGTAAAATATATGAACGAAATAGAGCATCAATATGTTTAGATGGATATAAAATTGCTTTTGTGCATTAGAACCTTAAAATTGTAACTACACTATAAAAATAAGCATACTCTTTAAATTTTTAAAATGTGTTTAAAGAAATAAGGAATTCACTGATCACGTTTTGCAAATTATACTATGTAGAAAAGATGCTATTTATTTTATTATTAAAGGTATTTTTCATTGATAAATCATAATGATACATGTGTGGGGTACAGTGTTATGTTTAATACATGTATACAATTTTCAATAATTAAATCAAGCTAATTAACATATCCCTCATCTCTCTTACCTATCGTTTCTTACGATGAGACATTTGAAATTTACCCTCCTAATTATTTTAAAATATACAGTAGAATATTATTGACTATAGTCACCATGCTCTACAATAGATCTCAAAACCTACTTCTCCCTTCTACCTGAAACTGTGTATCCTTTGATCAGCAGCTCCCCATTCTTTCCCTTTCCAACCCCAGCCCCTGGTAGCCACCATTCTACTCTCTACTCTATGAGTTCAATTCTTAGATTCCACATATAAGTAAGCTCATGTGTTATTTATCTTTCTGTGTCTGGCTTATTTCACTTAGCATAATATCCTCCAAGATTTATTCATGTGGTCAATGACAGGATTTCCTCCCCATTTAAAGGCTGAATAGTATTCCATTCTGTGTATGTACCATGTTTTCTTTATCCATTCATTCACTGATGAATGCTTAGGTTGATTATATATCTTAGCTATTGTGAATAATGCTGCAATAAATATGAGAGTGCAGATATCCTTTGATTTCAGTTCCTTTGGATATAAACTTAGAAGTGGAATTACTAGATTACATGGTGGTCCTATTTTTAGATTTTTGAGGAAACTCCATATAATTTTTCACAATAACCGTTTTGAAAATTGTTTCTTATCTCTTTGTCACACTTCTCATTTTGTTCATAAATAGTTTTCAAATTTTATTTAATTTTCTATTCATATTTTCTTGGAGTTCGCTGAACTTCTTTAAAAGGACTATTCTAAATTCTCCGTCAGTCTTTTCATGGATCTCATTTCTTCTGAGGTCTGTTATTAGAGCTTTATTGGTTTATTTTGGTGGTGTTATATTTCCCTGAGTTTTCATAATCTTTGTTTCCTTACATTGCTGCCTGTGCATTTGAGGAGATGGTCAACTCCTCAGGCCTTTGCAGGTGTCCTTTGGTGGTGACAGACCTTTATTTGGTCTAGCCGGGGATTGTGGATGGGTCAGCTGGCAGCAACCCTGGACAGGCAGAGAACCCTGGCGTCAGGTTCTCTAGTTGTGCTGGGTCACTTCCTGTGCTCTGATGTTGAATGGTACTGCTGACCGTGCTCCATGTGCCGATGATAGTACTGGCCGGACTCTACCAGTTGCTGTCTGGGCTTTGTAATTATCTCTGAGCAGGTTGTGCAGGTTGTTTTCCTGGCTAGGCAACACTGTTTCTGGGGATCTGTAATTGGGCAGAGCCCTGTGCTGGGGCTTCAAGGCGGGGTCAGGTCTCTGGGTTTCAGCGTGGTCACATCGGGGGTTGGAGTCAGAGGCTATGCTCCACAAATATGTGTGAGCTTGGGCTTGCCTCTCAGCCAGCAGCAGGCTTAGTAAGGCACAGAGGCTGGGTAGAGTCACTGTTCAGCAGCTGTTGTTGAGTGGGGCTATATGCTCCTTCTGTGGGTAACTGGTGACTTGCACTTGCCTCCTGTCCTGTGGAAATCTTGAGGAGAGCACCAGGGCTCTGTGGAGAAGCTGGCCAAGGACCTGAGCCTGGTAGACCCAAGGACCATGCTTTCTGCAGCACAAGGCTGTTGGCTTGTCTCTGAGTTATGGTGCCTTCGTGGACTGGAATGCAAAACAACAGCTGAGGTCCATGGGCTGGCCATTGTGAGCCCCACTCCCATTCTTGTTTCTAACTCACCGCAGGTAGTCTAGTCGTGCCAGTGCTCCCGATGGTTTTCATGGGAAAAGACAGGCATGAGGCTCCAGCAAAGGACCCCAGAATGACGGGGAAGCTGAATGTCCACCTCCAACTCACTTTTCGCACTACAGAAATCCTGAAAGGAGGGGAATCCTCTGTGTGCAATGTTGTGCTGGTGTGGGAGTGGGTGGCAGGGTCAGTATGACTTTTCTATCTGAATACGGCTTTTTTTCAGTTTTTCAGTTCAAGGGAGTGTTTCAGCCTCATTCTCAAGTTCTGAGATGTTTATGAAGATATTTTTTTCTGTGGATAGTTCATAATTGGATTTCTGTTGGGGGCATAAGCAGCCAGAGAACCCCTATTTTGTCTTGCTGAGGTCACTCTTTCAGAGGAGATGCTATTTAAAAAGAATGCTTTCTTATTTCTAAAGCAAATCTGTGAGTGTGATGATGATTTTCATGTATTTGTCTCTGCTTTTATAACTACCTTAGTATAAAAATGAGATATAAAAAAATCACACTTGGAAAATCTTATGTTGGTAGTTTACAGCTATTCTACCATTTACTATGTGTGTTTGTGAGTGTGGCCAAAGCAACAGAAAGGGTATTTTCTGAATGCTGCTGAAAGGTAGATGTTTTATCTACAGTATGTTTTCAAATGACTTACTTTCTGTTGCTTACTATTGAAAGATAAATCCTGTTAACTTAGAAGGTCATTTTTGTTACATTATGATTTTTGAGTAAATTGGCTTAGAAATAGACAGCTGGAGAATTTAAAAAGTGTTAAGTTTTCAACCCACTCTCTATGATCCAAAATTTAAAAGTGCTAGTGTTGGAGAGCACAACTAACATCCAAAATACAGTAATAACACTACCAATGGTGTCTACATTGTGCTTAAGTTTTTTTGAATTCCTTTTGGATGCTTTTGATAACTAAACTTTACATAAATACTCCTACATTTATTTTATGAAACAAAATAAACAAAGCAAAAGTAAAGATAAAGGCTTTCAGTAACACTGTCTCATGGTCTTTTTGATACTGACTGTGTGAAGGAGTTATTGAGATTTTTTTTTATCATAACATGAGTTCTATCACTCTAGTTTATATAAATTTTATTTCTTTACCAATGTGCTATGGAAGTTTGCTCACCAAAAACCATTTGTTGTTCTACACTGGGGAATGCATAAAATATACAATGATATCTGTCTGCCTAGATTTTGAACTGGGTAGGGTTTTTGGCATAGGGTAGAAATGAGTACTTGCTAAGATAGAGAAATGAGAGGTATATCTTAGCATCAAGCTACATGAATGTGATGGTACACACATTAGAACTGGGTATAACTTAAGTCTTTTGAATTTGTAAGAAGTATTATTTGGGAAATATATACATAGTAAAACATTAAAGAGGACTTGAAAGGTTGATATTACCATTCATTGGAGATTTGTTAAATAAATAACTTGATTTTACCTTTTTAATGTCTCCCATGGTTTGCCAAAAATTTTAGTATATATAAAAATATGACTCAAACACAAATATTTTAACACTATTGATTCTATGAGTTTGGTATTTGGAATTAGAGAGAGGTGATTATTTCTCTCATTAGCAAGCAGTGTGATTGGTGTGAGCTTGGGAAGTTTCCTGAGAAAATTTTCTCGTTTGTTCCATAGTGATGAAAGCTGGCATTATTTTCAGGATTAAATAATAAGAACCAGTGTATAAATAATTGGCTTTGAGCATAGTGACTCTCATATATATAACATACAGTATGTTGACAATTACCATTATCCAAATGGTTAATTAAGAATGATTTTTAGCAATGTTAGCAATATGGCAGAGCAAGGACATTTGAAACTCCCTTCACCTGTAAAAACATAAAGAACAATGGCAAAACTTGTCAAAATCCACTCCTTCAGGATCCTGGATATTAACTAAAGTCTTGCAAAAATCCAAATAATGTTTATGGGAAATATAATTTTAATAAAATATACTTTTTTGGCATTTTAATTTATCTTATTCCTAGCCCCTCCCCTAGCTCTGTGACAGCCTTGAAAACCAACAGCCTGAAAAAGCAGCAGCACAATCAGAATAGTTTGGAGCTCTCTAAAAGCCCCTGCCACAGAGAATTGTTACCGTATGACTTGTCTAGGAGTTCACTGGAAAATCCAATTCACAGGGTTTGTTTCTATTTGACCTGACTTAGAGCTTACTAAGTTAGAACATAGATGTCCAAAAAGGGCTTTGAAAAGCTCCAGCATATTCGTGGGTTTCTAGATGGTTACATGCATATGCAAGGCTGGACAGGAAAGATTTGAGAAGACCTTACAGTTATGTACAAACAGGAAGTGAAGGCTAAATCAGAGGTAGGAAGTGCCTCCCAAAGCATTAGATGCGTGCTGCAGTAAACTTAGAGAACTTGGGAGACTTAATTATGCAAAGCGCTAAGGCAACCAAGAAGAGATTTCTGGGGTCACTTGTGCTATAAAATACAGACTCTCAAGAATTAATTCTAGAGAGTCACTAAAAAACATTGCAGCAGCAACAACAACTAATAGCAACTAAAAACAACAATAAGTAGTAGCAATAATAAACCAGGGGAGTGAGGAGGAAACATTAACTTGTAACATTATTTAAAATGTCAATTTTCAAAAAGAAATGAGACCTTTAAAAATATACAAGTATAGCTGATGCATAGGAAAAGAAAATCAATCAATAAAAAATGTCCTTGAAAAAGGACAGATGTTGAGCTTACTAGACAAAGATGTTAAGTTAGCTGCTGTAAATATGTTCAAAGAGCTAAAGGAAATCGTGTCTGTAGAAGTTAAGGAAAGCATGAGAACAGCGTATTATCAAATAAAGAATATAAAGAAAGAGATAAATATTACTAAAAAAGAATTAACTGGAAATCCTGGAGTTGAAAAGTCTAAATGAAGAGAAAGTAGAAAAGTAGCTGAGGGTAGAGAATGAATACATGGATTATGTAATACAAGAAATAGGATATTACATTAACACCTTGAAAGAGGTCTAAAGCAAAAGATACTATGTCATACTTCAATTATACCAGATGCCTGGAAAAGTGAAGCCATATATTGATGACACTACTCTTGCTTTTAAAACCTGACAAGATTGAGTGGAAATTTAAAAATCTGAGTAGTGTCACTCAGAGGCATTTTCATGCAATATAAAGGTGGCATGGAGTAATTATCAACAATTAAATGGAATTCTTATCATATGTGCATGTCTTTTGAGTTGTATATCATTTTTTCTGTAAGGAATCCATGGCCAGAGATTAGGGTGTGAACTGTAATATTATGATATAATATATATTATATCTCTGCCTGGGTTCCTGGCACACAGCTTCTAAAATCCTTATAGTTTCTGAGGTGATAAGCGTCTTTTTACATGCTAATGAAATGACTGGAGGCTGAGGGCACTTGGACAGCCTTGGGGTGAGCGGCTTGTTATCAGGAAAATCAACCATGTGATTAGAAGATTAGAACTTTCAGCCCCACCTTCAACCTCCCGAGAGAAAAGAGAGGCTGAAGGTTGAGTTGATCACCAGTGGCTAGTGATGTGACCAATCATAATGAAGCCTCCATAAAAACCCAAAAGACAGGGTTCAAAGAGCTTACAGATAGCTCTTTGGAGGTTCCAGGAGAGTGTCATATGATGGAAAAGCCATGGCCACCCTTTGCGCCTTTCTGCATACACTAGCATATGCATCTGTTCCATGTGGTTGTTCATCTCTATTCTTTTAAAATCCCTTATTAACAAACCACTTAATGTAAGTGCTTCTTTTATTTCTATGAGACACTAGTAAATTAATTGAACCCAAGGAAGGATTGTGGAAATCTGGAATTATAGCCAGTTGGTCAGAAGCACAACTCACAACCAGGGGTTTGCAACTAATATCTGTAATGGGGCAAAGTCTTGTGGGACCGAGTCCTCAACTCCTCAACTTGTGGGATCTGACACTATTGATAGGTATTGGAGATTTAAATGGAATTATCAGACACCCAGTTGATGTCCATTGGAGAGATGATTGTTGATGACAGAAAATTCCCAACACGTTTTTGTGATCAGAGGTGAACTGTTTTATCAAGTGGTATGTAAAGGTAACGGGAAAAATCAGTTCTTTTTTTCTTCACAAGTACAATAACTGAGAAAGAAAAATAAATACCACAGCGGTTCATAGTTGTTTGTGATAGCAGAAGAAAGAAGCAGCAAACTTGAAGATAGGTCAATTGAAATTATCTGATGTTAGGAGCAGAAAGAAAAAAAAATCTCAGGATTCCAGACACCATCAAGTATACCAATACATGTATGGTGCGAGTGTCAAAAGGGAAGGAAACAATGAAAGGCTGGAAAAATATTTAAAGAAATAATGGCCATAAACTTCCTAATTTTTATAAAAAACTTTAATCTTTACTTCTAAGAAATTCAATGAAAGCAAATAATAAACTTTCATTATTTGAGAAAAAACTCAAAGAGTGGCACCCCTCGATACATGATAATCAACTTTCTAAATATGACTACAAAGACAGGATCTGGATAGTAGGAAGAAAAATAAGACTGATTTAAGAAAGGGGATCTTCAATGACATCAATAGCTGCTTTCTCTTCAGAAACCATGGAAAACAGAAGGCAATGAGATGTCATATTCAAAGTCTTTTTAAAAAGTCTGTCAACCAAGAATTCTATATTCATAAAACTAGCTTTCAAAATGATGAAGAATTTAATACATTAACATATAAACCAAAACTGAAAGAAATCATTGTTAACCTACATTTCCTATAAGAAATGCCAAACAAAATATTTCAGGCTGGAAAAGTTTTTCAGACTAGTCAGTAACTTCAATCCATATGAAGATGGGCAAAAATGAAAACATGAGTTAATGGAACTACATAGGTAAATGTAAACTATCATAAAAACATATTTTTGTGAGAAAATTGTAAGTGCATGTATGTGTGTATATGTGTGTGTGTGTGTATAACTGTATATCTAACACTAACCCAAACCATATGTATATATGGAAAGAGAAAGAAAGAAGAGAAGAAAAAATATTTTTTAAAAATTGGCTCACACAATTGTGGGTACTTACATGCCTAAAATCTGCAGGGCAAACTGGTAGTCCGGAAACTCAGGAAGGAGTTGACGCTGTAGCCTTGAAGCAGAATTTCTTCTTGTCTCATAAACTTTGGTTTATGTTCTTAAAGTCTTCAATTGATTGGCCAACTCACCAAAGGAGAGATACAGAGAGCAAATAAGCATTTTAAAAAGATAGTCAACATCATATTCCACTAGAGATTTGCAAGTTTAAACAATGAGACACCACTACACACCACCTTTTCATTAGCCAGAAATGAAAGACATTGACAGCGCCAAAACCTGGTGAGAACGTGAAGAATGTATTGCTCATTGGGATGCAAAATAATATAGTCACTTTGGAAAATAATTTGGCAGTTTCTTACAAACAAAACATACTCTTAGTATATATCCTGCAATCACACTCCCTGGTGTGAATTGAAAAAAGTCCCAGATAAGTTGAAAGCTTATGCCCACAAAAAATTCTGCACACAAATGTTTATAGCAGCTTTATTCATAGTTGCCAAAACTTCCTGGCAACCAAGCTGTCCTTAAATAAGTGAATGGATAAACAAGCTGTGGAACATTCACACAATGGAGTATTATTCAACAATAAAAATAAGTGAGTTATCAAGTTACAAAACTTTATTAAATAACTTTAGATTCCTATTGCTAAGTGAAATAACCTCATCTGAAAATGCTACATGCTTTATGATTCCAACTTTGTAACATTCTGAAAAAAGACAAACCCGTGGAGACAGCACAAAAGAGTAGTGGTTGTTAGGGAATAGAAGTAGGGAAGAAAGAACAACATGGTGGAGCACAGAGGATTTTTAGGGCTGTGAAACTGCTTGGTGTGATACAACAGTGATGGACTCATATCCTTACATGTTTGTCAAAAAACATAGTATGCACAACAAAAAAGTGAATTTTAATGTAAACTATGAACTTTAATCATAGGGTGGCTCAACAATCATCAACAAATGTCGCACACTGATGCAAGATATTAATAACAGGGGAAATTAGGAAGTGCGAGTTCATATGGAAACACTCTGTAATTTTACTTATTTTTCTATAAACCTAAACTGCTTTAAAAAATAAAGTCTATTAATTTTTTTAAAAAGTAGTAGAACAAACTTGACAAAGTTACACTTTCTGATTTCAAGCTTACTCTGATCCCACATAAAAAAAAAACTTGTGTGATGTCTGCGCAAGAATTTGTATGTGGATCTATGGAGTAGATTTTAGAAAACAGAAATAACCCCACATATTTATGACAAATTATCTTTTCATAAAGGGAGTTAGATAATTCAATGGGGAAAGAAAAATATTTTTAACATAAGTTGAAAGAAAGAAATTGTACACATTCCTAACACCACATACACAAATGAACTAAATATGGATCAAATAAATCAATGTCACAGCTAACTTATAAAATGCTTGGAAGAAATCCAGGTGCAAATCTTTTGACTCTGAATTAGGCAATGATTTATTTGATGTGGCACCAAAAGCAAAATTAATTAATTAATTAATAGATAAATAGATAAATTGAACTTCATAACAAATTTGAAATACTTTGTTTCAAAGAACATCATTAATAACATGGATAACCCATAGAGTGGGAGAAAGTGTTATATGCATATCCATATCTCATGGGATTAGTATGCAGAATACAGAAAGAAAGTTCACAACTTGGTAATCAAAAGGCAAACAGGCCGGTGCAGCAGCTAATGCTTGTAATCACAGCACTTTGGGAGGCTGAGGTGGGTGAATCCCCTCAGGTCAGGAGTTCGAAACCAGCCTGGCCAACATGGTGAAACCCCTTCACTACTAAAACACAAAAATTATCTGGGCTTGGTGGAGCACACCTGTAGTCCCAGCTACTTGGGAGGCTGAGGCAGAAGAATCGCTTGAACCCAGAAGGCAGAGGTTGCAGTGAGCCAAGATCGTACCATGGCACTTCAGCCCAGGTGACAGAGTGAGACTGTATCTCAAAAAAAGAAAAAAGGCAAACAACACAATTAAAAATGAGCAAAAAAAATTAATAAAACTGTTTTGAAAATTATAAACACAAATGACCATTAAGTACATAAAAACATGGCCAATATGATTAGTATTAGGAAATGCATATCAAAACCACAATGAGATACCACTTGACACCCACTAGCATGTTTATAATAAAAAAGGACAAAGAATTGCAAGTGTTGATGAGGATGTAAGAAATTGAAACCCTCATACTATGATGTTGGAAGTGTAAAATGGTGCAGCTACTTTGGAAACATCTTGGCAGTTGGAAAATTGCCATATGACTACAACAATTCCATTCTCTGGTACATATTCAGATAACTGAAAACACTGGTCCACTCAAAAACTTGTACAGGAATATTCATAGGAGCATTATTCAAAAAGCCAGAAATTGAACACAACACTAATCTTTCATCAATGGATGCATGGAGAAGCAAAATGTGATATTTTTATTACGATAAAATATCATTATTCAATCTTAAAAAGAAAGTAATGGCACATGCTACAATATGGATAAGCTTTGAAAGTGTTATGCTAAGTGAAGAAAGCCAGACACAAAAAGCTATATATTATATTATTTCATCTGTATGAAATATCCGGAATGGGCAAATCGATAAAGATGGGAAATAGATTAGTGACTGCTGGGGCCTGAGAGGAGAAGAAACAGGGTGTGACTAAGTGCTACAGAGCATGTAGCTTGTTTTGGGGGCAATGAAAATGTTCTGGTGTTAGAAAGTGGTGATGATTGCACAACTTACTGATGTGAAGTCTTAAAAGAATGAGTTTTATAATGTATAAATTATGCCTCAAAAACGAATAAATAAAAAAGTAAAAATAACTAAAAATTAGGTGATTAAAAAATAACTAATATAAGAGTTTCACTAATACCTTGGTCTCACAAGATTTTCATCAGATCATGTTAAAACAAAATTGAGACTGGAATATAAAGTGGATTTGTTTCACTTCCTTACTTTAGCCTGACTCAGTGCTTTGGGATTTGAAACTGGCAGGCACAGGATAAGAATAGAGAGAGAAGTCAAAATGAAGTCAAATTGAATATTTTGCACAATGAAGTAACATTTTTGTCTTTTAATGTTTGAAAAAATACCACAGCCTCCTGTTTCCATTTTCTTTTTCTTGATTTCATATTGTTCTGATAAATAATTAGGAATGTATGATAATTTCTCCATCTGAAAAAAATGGTCAAATACCCTGTTGCAGCATCGTCTTCACATGAAGGGTAAATGCATTCACTTCTCCAAAGAAGAATTTATCGTAATGATGTTATGAGTTTCCAAGAGAACATAGAAGCCATTGGAGTTTGAAATTTGTGCTGGTCAAAAGACAGCTTGTTTCTTCAGAGAAAAACATCTTTAAGAGGCTAACGAGGTTTTCTAAACATCAAATAGCTTTCCTAAAAATATATATTTGGATTATTTAATTATAAATAAATAAAAATGAGATTTTAATTTACTTCTGACCCCCCAAGAATTTAAAAACCCAAAGTAGGGGGCAAATACAGTGGAAAACAATTGAAAAATAAACATTTAGAATCTTTAGAATTTTTGGAATCTTTAATTTTTAGAATCTTTTTGGAACCTATAATGTGACAATGTAGAAAGACAATTTTTTTCATACAAATACATTATCTTGATCAATATGGTTACAATTCTTTGATAAGAACCATTTGAAAGGTATTTCATAGTTTGAGAGCAGTGATGAGTTTCAGCTTTGAAAAGTCACTGTGATTTTGGAACAGAGAAAACAGACATGAATCCATGCTATGGTCAATGTGTTATGCAAGAGACTTAGATATGATACCTCATTTTATTTGTCCTAAATTTTTCTAATAACTTAGGCTGGAAAATATACCCTTTTGTTTTTCTGAGCACACTTGGAAAGCTCAATACAAAAGGTGAAATTTCAGAAACAATCCAATGAACTTTATCATATTAGGCTAGACCAAAAGGACATGTTAGATAAATTATATTTATCATTCAATATATTCCATTTAATTTGATTTTTTTATAGGTCTGAAGGAAGAGGGAATGATGTTTTTAATCCATTTAAATCTATCAGTACATTCTCCTGATTCTACCCAGGTAATAATTAGAGCTTCTTTTACATTCTAAAATACCAGATTATCTTGCATAATATCTGTATCTGTTGAATGAATTAGGTAGATAGCTAATAGGAAATCTTCTCATAATTGGAGTGCTTCTATTAGTTGCAATGTCATTAGTCAAAAATATATATATTGTGTTTATTTTTCGGTCAAACACATTAAGTGGGAAACTGTATGTGAAAAATTATTGAAAATGGTAAGTGTTTCACACATGCAAGGCATACAGCAAGAATCTGAGCCGCTTTATAACTGGATAATTCATGGATAGAAGACCTATTCCAGCGTCAAGCAAAATTCAAAATGACCAGCAATTTAATATATTTGTGTTGATTACTGGTCATATATTTACCAGTGAATCTGCAATGCATTGGATGCAAGCAGTGCAGGCTCATCTCCATCAGCATGAAACATGGAAACACGGGCATGGAATACGTGTGTGACTCCACTTTACCCAACCCCAATATTCCCAAACTTTCCTACACAGAATCAAGGAGTGTGCAACAGAATTTTACATGCAAAGGAGAGCAAGGATTTAGGCAGTTGCATTATATATAAGAAATTATAAGGTAATATTAGAAGACATTCTGTTTAGACAGAGCTTATGCAATTAATCTTAATATGCGGTTTGCATCCACCACCACCAATGACTGTGTCCTTGGGGATTCTGTTGACCATCCTGGAGATCTGCTATACAGGGAAATTAACTATAATTGTTAAGATAAAACAAAACATGTCTTTTGATATTACATGGAGTTACATTTTTATATTGGGATTGTTGTGACTTTTAAGTTGCATTGCAATGATGACTGAATAAGTAAACTTTTTGCTTAGTGACCAGAATGAATCTCAAATTATGAGTGCTCAAGAAAAAAAAATGTGTGTGTCTAATTTCCTTAATAATACATTAAATAGGCAAAAATAATTTTAAGCCAAGTGGAAGTAGAGTGATTTAGGAATTGGGCAGTTTATGACCATACTATATTAATGCTAATGAACAAAAAACCTTATTTACTTTAGTTAAGTGGTTTGGGCTTGTTCTTTTAAAATTGTATCATGTAGCTAACAGAGTCATTAATCATTCAATTTTAAGTGAGCATAAAGTCAGTACCTTTGAGAATAAAAAATGAAGAGAAAAATACCTCAAAATCTTATGGGAACGACGACTTCTAAAAGACACTCACTAGAAAGAAAGGTGTTACACATGGCACGTTGAAATTCACAATATGAAGCAATTAAGAGAGCTAAATTAAATCTACTTTGTTAGCCTGCCAGAGTGAAGGAGTTTTCTTCTTCCACAGTCTGGCTATTATTAAACCAGGCTATATGTTTCGTGTGTTTCCAGCTTAGCTCACAGAATGCTGCTGACTTGAGAGATGGCAAAGAGATTTATTAGGGGAAATTTTTGAATTCACATCTAAATCCTTAAACATAATCAGGTAACAGCTCAAATATTCCAACTGCTTCATTGTTAGAAGTTAAAGCAGTTCAAATTTCTCTTTGTGCATTTCACAGTTTATTTGTTGGTTTCATTTTCCTTGTTTTATACTTCCACCATCTCTTAAGATGACATCATATTACATAAATCCTGTACCTGCTTCCATCAATTAAAAATTATAGCCTTAAACCTAGATTACCATTTTATTCTTCCTAGTACTATCACCGCAGACATCAATTCGATAATGGGAAATAATAATAGGTTTGGGACTTTTTGTTAAATGTAAAATTTCAGGGTTATTTTGCTTTTTGCATTTCTTTCACTCAAGGAGGGAAAAAACCTTGAGTGTACTAAATCTTAATTTCATATAATTATGCCAAATTACATTATCCTAATGATTGTAATAGACACCACTGATTAAGAAAATGTCTTTTTGGTTGTGACTAAAAGGAACATTAAAATTTAATTGAAGACAAATTAAATACTCCAGGAATTTGCCACCTGAAATTTCAAGCAGTAGAAGAAACAAAATATATATGGCTTTTTTTAAAAAAAAATATCAGACTCATTCTGAAGAGTTATGCCTTTTGCTACTTCTTCTTTTCTTATTTTTAGGAAACAAATGTGTTGAGTGTATAAAAGACAGAAGCATCGTGCAGCATCTTTCACTAGAAAAAAAAGAAAGGCAAGCAGTAAAAAAGAGCCAAATATACAATTTTAAATGTTCTACTAGCCATGGGAAGAAAGAAAAAAAGAGAAACAGCGGAGATTAATTATAATGGTAACGTTTATTTAACCGAATCTATCAAAAGCCTAGTATTTCAACAAGTAATCAATAAGGAAAAACAATTGAGGTATTTTAGCTTTTTAAATTGTTGCACTAAGTTTTCAAAACTCCACGTGTATTTTACACGTGTGTGTGTGTGTGTATATATGTATACGTGTGTGTATATATATACACATATATATGTATACTTTTGTGTGTGTGTATATATAAGTATACGTGTGTATACATATACACATATATATGTATACTTGTGTGTGTGTATGTGTGTGTATGTGTGTATATATATGTATACGTGTGTGTATATATATACACATATATATGTATACTTCTGTGTGTGTATGTGTGCGTGTGTGTATATGTATATGTGTGTGTATATATACACATATATATGTATACTTGTGTTTGTGTGTGTATATGTATAAGGGTGTATATATACACATATATGTATACTTGTGTGTGTATGTGTGTATATGTATATGTGTGTGTATATATACACATATATGTATACTTGTGTGTGTGTATATGTATACGTGTGTATATATATACGTGTATATATGTATAGGTGTGTATATATATGCACATAAATATGTATACTTGTGTGTTTGTGTATGTGTGTATGTGTGTGTATATATGTATATGTGTATATATATATACAGACACACATATATGTATACTTGTGTGTGTATGTATGTCTGTATATATAAGTATACGTGTGTGTATCCATATACACATATATATGTATACTTGTGTGTGTATGTGTGTGTGTATATATGTATACATGTGTATATGCATATATATGTATACTTGTGTGTGTATGTGTGTATATGTGGGTGTATATATGTATACATGTGTGTATCTATATACACATGTATATGTATACTTGTGTGTGTATGTGTGTGTATATATATGTATACGTGTGTGTATATATATACACACACATATGTATACTTTTGTGTGTGTGTATGTGTGTGTGTATATATATGTATACATGTGTGTATATATACACATATATATGTATACTTGTGTGTGTATGTGTGTGTATATGTGTGTACATTAATAAATGCCTTTGAGAATATGATTAAAATTTGTTTTGTAAGGCTGCAGGGCTTAACAATCTATGTTAAGGATAAAGCCAATAAACTTTTAGAAACATGTCAGGCACTATGATTTACCCCATATTTCTTTCCACATTCTTTGTGAACACAATGTTGATTTTGCTTAGGAATCTACCTTTTGTGCAGGTGACCTTGTTATGCTCTCTGGGGTAAGTCCTGGGTGAGGTTGCGCTCCCTGGGCTGGAATTTGCCTCTGCAGACCCCTATAGGAAGCACTCAGGATAACCCACCCTGGGAGGGAGTGGCACAGAAGCCTCCGAGGAGGCTCCAGCCTAGACCACCGGAGCTCTGACACCTGGAGATGCCCCTTCTGAGATGTCCTGAATTCAGACAGAGCCTGGGTCATGTTCTCCACATCAAGCAGACATCAGGCGTGGGCTGCGCCTGGAGGGGACATGAGCTTGGGTAAGGCAGCTTTCTTCCATGGCCTGGGTGCTCATCTGGGGCCCTCAGCTGGCAGCATGCCCAGCAGCTAATAGAGCATTTCGTTTTTGATGGGGGCCTCTCTGAAATGCTGAATAACATGATCCTGTTCTTTCAAAACTATCGGCTTCCTAAGCCTATGAAGAAGTCTAGAGATGCAATGTACAACATGAGAGGGTAGTTAATAATTCTGTATTGTATGCAGGCACTTTACCAAGAGAGTAGATTTTAGGTACTCAAAAAAAAAAAAGGAAGAGAAAGAAAGAAAGAAAGGAAGGAAGGAAGGAAGGAAGGAAGAAAGGAAGGAAGGAAGGAAGGAAGGAGGGAAGAAAGAAAGAGAGAGAGAAAGAGAGAGAGAAAGAGAAAGAGAGAGAAAGAGAAGAAAGAAAGAAAAAGAAAGAAAGAAAGAAAGAAAGAAGGAGAACGAAAGAGGGAAAGGAACAAAGAAAGTTAAAGAAAACTCTATGAGATGATGGTCATGTTAATTTGTTTGACTGTAGTATACATAGATAAATATATCAAAACATCATATAAACCTTAAGTATCTAAAATATATAAAAAAATAAGAGAATTGTGCAAAGCACTAGGCAATCAGGTAAGGCATCTGTGGTGGGGTTTGTGGCTCTCTGGGCGTCCTAAGGATGGAGGGTGTTACTAATCACTATCTCACACACCTGCAACCAGACCAACTGTTGCTAGCCATGATGGTGCCTTGCTACACTGGAAGTAAATTCTCCTCAAATGGGAACAAAGGAAATCCCATCTTCCCTTCTAGCAGTGGGGAAGGTATTCAGTTCCAACCTCCAGGCTGGCCTGAGTCCCCTAGCAAAAAGTCTTTAAAATATCGTTTGCTCCTATAAAAAGACACAGAGATTCCCTCTTTCTTCTGGATATGAAGTCTGTGTGAAATTAAAAAAAAAAAAAAGTATGCTTTCCTCTTTTAAATAGTAACATAAGTACAAAATAATTTAAACTTCTTTTTGATCAAGGAATGTGTTAAATCAGTAATGTGTGCTCTCCTAGAAGCAGGGGATCAGCTTTAATTAAAGGGAAGCTGTAAAGAAAATCATTTGAATGTAAAAGAATTTTGTTTACACTTTATGTTGTAGTGTAATTTTTTTTCTCATGTTAGCTAAAAAATTGCAACATCTATTTTTAGGGAGCAAAACCAAAAATATATCTGCTAACTAATCAAGTTGAGACAAATAACTTACTCTAAAATATGACTGTTCTTCATTTATAAGTGACAAATAACTGTTATATTTTTCTGCCACCCAAAGCAAAAAGTTAAAGACTTCCCTGCTGTCAAATTTACTAAACTAAGATGTGTTTATATATAATTTGTAATCTTTAGGCTCGAGGGAATTACTTGCAATGATAAAATGTTTTTGTTGGAAATATGTTAGTGTGAAATACGTGTCTGTCAGTTTTCTTTTGTAATTAACATGACATATTTAAAAATTTCTATTCCTAAAAATAATAAAAAACCAAGGCTTTAACAATGACTAAACTGTTTTTTAATGACTGCAATGCATTTTAATGACAAAAATTATCTTTTAGAAAAGTTTAATGAGAGAAGTTATAAGGAAATTGAAATAAGCCTTACAGTTTCTAAACTTACATTCATGTAGGGCTTTGTTTATCCAATAGTGTAATGAAGAAAGTTATTCTGAGGACTGGCTGAGATGCTAAAGACACACAATGAAAAGATGAGAAGAGTATGAAGTTGGTGACCCACTGAAGTTGATTACATCTAAAGTTACTGTCACTGAATTTTTAAATTATGTATGATGATAAATTTCCATTTTGCTTAAACTCCTTGATAGAGGACTTTATGTTACAACCAAAAGCAGTCTAATTGATACAGAGAGATCAAATGTGCACTGGAATTATGTCAGAGGAGGTATTGCATAATGATTAAGATTGTGAGTTTTTGCATCAGTTGGCAGTAGCTTCATATATATGACTTTGTCAATTATTAAAATTATAAAATAAATTTGGAGTGGCAGTGAGGGAGAGGAGTAGAAGGAAGAAATATCAGTTCTTTTGCAGGCAGAGAAGCAGAAATAATGTGCAAATGATCAGGAGAAATTATGAGAGACACAAGAAGAAAAATAACACAAATAACAAAAAGTCATCTTGAAGTGATGATGTAAAGAAGAATTTAAAACCGGTGTTAAAAATTAAATGCAACATATCCAAAATATTGATATATGTATAAAGGAAAATTCACATTTGCAAGTTTGAAAGATAAGGATTTCAAAATATAGAACACACTTGGCACATGATTCAGTTTATGTTTTGTACAAGAGACATATCTAAAACAAAGAGAAAAGTCAAAAATTAGAAACACGGAGAGATGCAAACAGGCATGTTAGATATGCCAGCAACAACCACAGCTATCGCCATGACAATATCAGCCACAATGCAACTGGGCTCACCAACCGATTATCTGAATCCCGCAACTCAGGGTAACGTACTACTAAAAGGATCTCGGTCAGACACTTTGTAATGATTTGAATACGATCTGAAATGAAAATCTAGCATTTATAGATTTCCATAGATCGCTAATACTCATTTTAAAAAGCACAGATAATATAACAATAAATGGATATGAATATATTAGCTATGAGAATTTAATTGATGTTCAATTTCACGGCAGCTTAAGTGGTCATAAATGGATGAAAATGTAATGGCCTTAAACACTATAATTAAATTAAATTGATTATATTAAACATAACTCTTTAGAGAATGCAACTTCTTTCAAATCCTATTAAAAATCTACACACAATTTTTTTTTCTTTTTTCTTTTTTTTTTGTTTTGGAGACAAGGTCTGCCTCTCTTGCCCAGTCTGGAGTGCAGTGAGGTGACCTTGGCTCAGTGCAACCTCCACCTCCCAGGATCAAGCGATCCTCCTGCCTCAGCCTCCTGAGTAGCTGTAACTACAAGTACGTGCCACCATGCCTGGTTAATTTTTCTATTTTTAGTAGAGATAGGTTTTTGCCATGTGGTCTAGGCTGGTCTCAAGCTCCTGGACTTAAGTAATGCACCTGCCTTGGTCTCCCAAAGTGCTGGGATTACAGGCATAAGCTACTGCACCAGGCCTAAAGAATTATATCATATATGCCATTGATATGGTTTGGATCTGTGTCCCTGCCCACGTCTCTTGTTTGGCAAGAGAATTTGAATTGTGATACTCAGTGTTGGAGAAGGAGCCTGGTGGGAGGTGACTGGATCATGCAGGAGGATTTTTCACGAATGCTTTAGCACCATGCTCTCAGTGCTGTTTTCACAATATAGTGAGTGGGTTCTCTGGAGATCTGGCTGTTTAAAGGAATGGCACCTCACTTTCTCTTGCGTCTGCTTTCGCCATGTGATGTGCCTGCTCCCACTTCACCTTCTGCCGTGAGTGAAAGCTTCCTGAGGCCTCCCCAGAAGCAGAAGCCACCACGTTGCCTGTACAGCCTGCAGAATTACTAGCCACTTAAACCTCTTTTCTTATGAACTACCCCGTCTCAGGTGTTTATAGCAATGCGAGAACAGACTAATACTGCCATAAAGAAAATTTTAAAAACTGCCAAAAATAAAGAAATGGCATAACCAACTTTATCTATAACAATGCAATCAAACTAAGTATGGTAATAACAAGAATAGAAACAAACAAAAAAGTCATCTGATAATTTTTAAAAAGAGAAGGAAAGGAAGAAAATGTCTCTTTAAACAACTCATAGGTCAAAAAAGCACTCATAGAGGAAATAATAAACTACCCAGAAATTACACTAATTCAATTCCCAGAGGACAATCAATGCTTTGTTTTCTGTATTAATAAAATAAAAGTCATAAATAGATTAAATATTTATTCTTAAAGACTTTGGAAATTGGAATATAAACTCAACGAAAGCAGAAGAGAGAAAGAAAGAAATACAGATGAAAGCAAAAGTTAATGAATCCAAATGTGGGAAAAGCTATGACCAATATATATATATTCAAAATATCTTTAGGATAAAAGCAAACAATAAATCACTTAATTAAGATAAAAAGGGATATGTTAAAGGGGATAAAGTCTCAGAAAAGTAATTATAAGATTTAAATGCTATGTAAATATATGTGAAAATATGGGTAACATGGTTAAACTTCTAGCAAAATACCAAATGTCAAAACTGATTCCATAAGAGAGAAAATATATTTATATAGATTACATTAGAAAATAAAAAACAATATTTTCAAAAGTCTAAGAAATAGATAAATCCCATAGCCACATACAATTCAGAGCAAATAAGGGTGGGGAGAGTGAACTTTAAAAAAATTGGGGGTGTATAAAATTAGAAAAAGAGAGGAGGAGACTTTATTTCTTGTAAAGGGTTACAGCCTGCAAGGTGGCCATCTCACAGGCTGGGGAGCACAGGCTGGGGAGCACAGCCTTCAGCCAAGGCCAGAGACAGGCACTTCGAAGGAGGAGGGGTTTGGGCAGGAGCTTTATACTGAACAGATTGTCTAAACATACATATTCAACAGGTAAGAGGAAGACCTATGAATATTCATGAAAGGAGTGCTGACGCATGCTTAATGGACAAATGTACACGTTACATACAACCCATGTTCACTTTGGGTGGAGACAACATACTACAGTGAGGCCCTATACATCAAAAGATCTTTTCGGGACACGGAGGCCCCTGAGTGGTTCTGAGCCTTCTGGTTATCTCTACAGAGATCGTAGACCTCCCAGAATCAGGCCACGGCGGATGATCCTAGCTGGAGAAATTTTCTGAAATTAGTCTCTTGTTCAATCAAAGCTGGAGTCATGGCTGATGAACAGGGCTCAGTTAAGCAGCATCTGTGAGCTGCAAATTGGTTCACGATTGGTTATCTCCAGGCCAGGGCTTATTTAGCTGCTGGAGAAAAATTAAAACCCTGTGGCAGTGAGAACACAGTTTATTATTCAAATGTGGGCTGTGTGACTTAACTGTTGCCTGACATGGCCTTAGGTCCTGTTTGTAGTTTGGTATCTTATTGCCAATAGGATTCTGTTCTGTCAGTCTTATAATTATCTCTATTTTAACATTAATGCTGGTCCGTTGTTTTGTCTAAACAGCAAAAGAGAGGAGTATAATGAGGCCTCTGAGCTCCAGTTCTGTCATGGCCGGGAACTCAGTTTTAAGGTTTATCTGGAGTCTCTTTGGCCAAGAGGGGGCCTTAGGATTTAATTTTAGTTTACAGGAGGCAGGACAAAAACGTCTCCTTGCTCAAACTCTTTTTAATAATGTTTTGTTTTGAGATAATCTTAAAGTTATGGAAAACTATACGCCCCTCATCCACATTTCCTCTTCAGCTGTGTGGGGCTCGCCGCGGACTACATTCTTCTCCTTTACAGCAAAATGCCCCAGCCCAGGACCCCAGGCTGCATTTGGTAGTCAGGGCACATCAACCACCTCCAGACCAGGACAGTCCATTAGTGTCCCCTGAGCATCAGGACCGCAACTTTTTCAGAGATTATAGGCCAGTCATTATGTTGAATACCCCCGATTTGCGGCCAATCTTAATGATTAGATTCTTAATGATTACATGTTTCTTAATTATTAGATTCAGATGATGCTTTTTTGGCCAGAGAAGTATAGAGATGGTGATGGCTTCCTTCACTGCACGCTACCAGAAGAAAAATAATGTCAGTGTGTTCCACTACACTGATGGCAACTTTGACAGGTTTCTCCATTGTAGCCTTTTTAATTTTTTTTTTTTTGTTACAATAGATATTTTGGGGGAGATCTGATATATTTTGGCTGTGTCTCCACCCTAATCTCATTTTGAACTGTAGCTCCCATAATTCCCATGTGTTGTGGGAGGGACCTGGTGAGAGGTAATTGAGTCATGAGGGTGGTTCCCCCATACTGTTCTTGTGGTAGCGAATAAGTCTCACAAGACCCGATAGTTTTTTTTTTTTTTTGAGGCGGAGTCTCGCTCTGTCGCCCAGGCTGGAGTCAGCGGCGCGATCTCAGCTCACTGCAAGCTCCGCCTCCCGGGTTCCCGCCATTCTCCTGCCTCAGCCTCCCGAGTAGCTGGGACTTCAGGCGCCGCCATCACACCCGGCTAGTTTTTTGTATTTTTAGTAGGGACAGGGTTTCACCGTGTTCGCCAGGATGCTCTCGATCTCCTGACCTCGTGATCCGCCCGCCTCAGCCTCCCAAAGTGCTGGAATTACAGGCGTGAGCCACCGCGCCCGGCCAAGACCTGATATTTCTGTATGAGGTTCCCCGCTTTCGCTTGACTCCGGCTCTCTCTTGCCTGCCACCAGGTAAGATGTGCCTTTCGCCTTCCGATGGTGAGGCCTCCCCAGCCCTGTGGAACTGTGAGTCCATTAAAGCTCTTTTTCATTATAAATTACCCACTCTCAGGCATGTCTTTATCAGCAGTGTGAAGATGGGCTACTATAAGCTTCTTTGGGACTACACAGATTCTCATCATTCATGCAACCTTCATTCACTATTTTAGCATCCAATGAGGTTACTTGTCTTGATGAATTACAATTCTGTGCCAAATAGTAATTTTCTAATCTGAGAATTCCTTTCATGTTTTTATTAATTGGTAAGGAAGAACTTTTTCTTCTCCTCACTAGTTTATTCAATCAAGTGTAGAGTCATGGTTGTCTATTTTATTCAACGGAATGTAATCTGTTAACATCAGTATTTATTCTGATGCTTAAGTTCGTGATTTAGCTAATGGAAACCCTTTCCAGATGGCTCCTCTGTCCTTCTGATATGTCCTCATCTCTAAATATTTGATAAAAAGTAAAAATAAAAATAACTTAGAATGTATGAAAAAAGAAACTTCATTAATGGAGCTTCTTTTTCTATTCTATATATGTATATGTCATAAGCCATTTGACTGGCACAATCTCCCCTGGTGTCGTCATTTCTAATACATAATTAATTCATGTTTTATACATACACATAGAACTACATAAAGCTTATGTAGATATTTTGACTGATGTCTATCTGCATTAAGAAAAATCTGATAATTGAAAACACTTTCACTCCACATAAGATAATGCAAATATGTAAATAAACAGAGGTATGTAAATAAGATATGCAAGTAAACATAGCTTTACTTTTTGTTTAAAAATTATCTATTCAGTATTACTATAATATCATTGTAAGCTTTTCAAGTGATTTTAAATATTCACCTTTTGAGTGTATGCTGTTTCATTTTCTCTAACAAATAGAGTAGCTAATTTTTACCTACGTAAAACTATCAGGACAAACTTAATCTTTCAAAATGATACCACATTTTCAAGACACAAAAATCTTTCATTACATTTCAAAAATCATTTCAAATTACATTAAAACATGTAATTCCTGTTTTACAAAGGGCAATATCTGCAAGAGACTTTAAAATGATAATGTTTATTCAGAGGTAAGTTTTTTCTTTATTTCACTTTTATTACAGTTGGATTAACTGTGCTAATAGATAGAGATTTTCAGAAAAACCCCTATTAGATTGAGGCATATTTTAATTCTTTTTTTAAGATTATAGAATTGCATTAGAAATATTTTGATGATTTTTTTCTGGTTACAAAAATGAATTAGAGAAAAGGTAACCAAAATGGCCAGAATTGCCTTGAAAACTGGTGACAGAGCTTGAACTGTAGAATTCGGACATGCAGATTTCAAACAGGTAATAACCTCTTAGTTCTAAGCTTGCACCTTAATTAATTGAAAGCAAGCTCTGCTAGGAAGAATCATTCCAGGTTCGGTGGAGTTAATGATATATTGGATGTTTCTATCTAAGTAACCGTATTCTTGTAATTGCACTATATCTCAGTAAGGGGCAACGTAGAGCAATAAAATAACCTATTGAAAACCTTCGTTTTGGCTTTTATCGTTTGAGTTTTAAGATAACTATATGCTCTACTTAGTTGCAATGATTTTGGCATAGTGTTTAGCTCCTACTTTGTTCAGCAAAAATGGATTTTCTTCCTCAGGTTTATTACTTTGATAGTTAGTCACTTGAGCAACAGTGTTTCTAAAGCAATTTTGATCATGTCATTGGAGATAGTTTAAGTGAGACAGGCTGACTGAGGCCTTTTCATGTTTCTTACTATGGGTAATTGCTATTTCTACAAATGTCAAAAAGTGCCATGTTTTCACAGAGCTGTGAACAACATTGTCAATTCAAGGGCAGCAAAATGTGAAAACAATTTCAATGTTTTATGGGTATTGATTTAGGAATAAACAATAGAAATTCATATTTAATACTCAGTGTTCTTGCTTATAAATCTAGTGCTTATAAGCTGAAAATATCCATTAATACAGTGGCTCTAGAAAATGGAGAGAAAAAGATCTTGATAGTTCTTACAGAAAAACAATCATGACTTTCCTTATTTCTTTATATCAGTCCTGCCAAGTCATATGGAGCCAATATCCTAAATTCAAGTTCTATTTTGAGTAGGCCTCTGTGCTAAAATTCTTCTTTGGCGTGTGTTCACGCAATAAAAGGAAGGTTTTAAGTGGCAGTTGTTATGTCCACAGGAAATTATAATACAGTCCAGAATTAATTGAGAATAAGTGGTTGCTGGTGAAGTTGTGAAATGACCTTGACATACTTCTTTATGTCTTTATTTCCACTATTCAATCAGCAAAGATTTAACACCTTCTCTGAACAGAACGTTGCTGTGTGTTAATAAAAAATGAAATTTAATTTCCTTTATTCAGCGGGAGATGAAAGCATCTTTTAGGCCTAGAGGAGAAGGTAGACAAACGATTTCTCATGCAGGTGTGGAGGAATTTTGTGAATTTCCTTGGAAGTTCTCCATATCTCCAGGGAAGGTGCTTCTCTTAGGCTCAGTCATGGACCACACTGGTGTCCTGGACCTGCTCACAGTGGCTTCTTCCTGGCAGGCACTCCAGCTTGTGCAATTCTGTGGACCATTGCTCACATATGAGGTGGGTGGGGGTAGATCAAGGCCAAGTTGATTAAAGTCCTGCTGTAGTAAAGAGTACAACACGGCTTGAAAAGGAATATTCATAATTAGAGTAAGCAGAACTTTCAGTTCTGAGGTGGCCCCTGCAGGGATCAAATTGTTTAAAGGGTCATAAGACCATAAGCTGCACTCCCAGATCGTGCAGATTTCTCATCCGTTGGAGCTGTGCTGACCCCCAGGGTTTTGGGTGTGCATCCTTGAAGAACTAGAAAAGCCCTGAAGAGTGGAACGCATTTACTACCTCAGCTTCCTAGTATGTGTGTGTTCTATGTCCCTCTTTTGGTTTTCTGATAGCTTGGTGCAAGATTGATACATAATTTGCCCCTCCATTTTCACCAGTCTTAAAGCCCACACCAGATTCTGTAGCCTGGTCTGGCTCAGATGACCTCTTTTGCCATAAAAATGGAGACGTGTGACTCAGTTAACGTAAGATGAGTCAACAGACCCTGCTGCATCTCTGGCTTGGGTGGATAATGATAAAAGAGCAAACAAAGTTCATAGCTTTTTCTATTGCTTGAAAATCTTTACTGTTTGACTCTGTGTGTCAAGAATAAAATAGAGTGGAAATTGACCTGTTGACACTCACTGGCCAAGTTCATTCACTTTTCATCATCTATTTATTCAGCAAGTATTTATTGCTTACTCACTGTGTCCCAGGCACAGTTCTAGCTGAAGACAAGAGACCTCTGAGGCACTCACCTTCTAGTAATAGGGGACAGACAATGATGTGATATAAACATAAAGAGGGAATACATAGAGTGTCAGGAAGTCCCATGTGCCATAGACAAATAAGAAATAAAGCAGTGAGAAGGATTGGGATGGAGGGAAGGGATTGTTAAGGTGTGAGGTGTGCAAGCAGGCAAGCCTAATTACAAAGTTGGCCTTTGAGCAGACATGAAGGAGGTGGTGGGTAACCACGGTAATACCCAGAAGAATAGCCCCAGGGCAGAGGGAGTAGGGAATGTAACAGCAGCATGGTCTGCCAGAGCAGGGCGAGGAGCAATGTTCAGAGAGCTGTTTCCCAGCACTGAAGAGCCTGGGCTCTGCCTCTCCCTGCACTCACTCTCTTGGAATTCACATCTAGTCTTAGGATTGTAGAGACTTTCACGTACAGAGGACTTCCAAATTTATCCCTCCTGTCCATACCTCTCTTTCTTTATTAGATAACATATGTAGAGGGGTGTAAGAAAATTTAATTCCCTAAATTGGTGTTTAATTTAATTAAAATTAAATGGGTGCAAAATTTAATTCCCTAAATTGCTGACCGTTCTAAAGAAACAGTGTTTGGGCTATCATCTAGTTTTGTATCATTGATATTTCAGAAAGAAATGGCTAAAACTATCAAGGATTGAAAGAATGCTCTGTAAATTAGGGAGCCTGACCAGCCGGGGCAACATGGTGAAACCTCTGCTCTACTCAATACAAAAATTAGTTGTGAGGCTGAGGCAGGAGAATTGCTTGAACCCAGGAGGCGGAGGTTGAAGTGAGCCGAGATCATGTCACTGCACTCCAGCCTGGGCGACAGAGCAAGACTCTGTCTCAATAAATAAATAAATAAATAAATAATTAGGTGCCCTGGATTACCAAGAATATTATCAGATTATTCAGTAGAGTAAAATGCAGTGTACTGGATAGTGTACTGGATTGAGGGTAGCATTTTGCTCACAAAAAATAAAAAATCACTCCATGTGGTTTGAGAGGTATGACAATTCTGCTTGAATAAAATCCACCTCACCCTAAAATATATAATATTTATAAATTACTATTGTATAGCTATGTATTTAGATTAAATGTCTCTTGGTCAAAACAGAAACAACTTGACTAAAAGAGGACTTTTCTAGTCAAACAACAAAATTAGCATTTATAATATGTAAGCCAGTGTTAAGCCACAGCAATTGTAAATTTGTGGTCTTTAACTACCTATGAATAGCTTTGTGTTAAAATTATACTCATCTCAGCTATTTGTTCATGATGGAAAATACACAAAGAAATTTGAAGAACTAATAATAGCTATTGCTTTTTGTTATGACAGTTGTCTCTACTATTTAATTGTTAGGTATAATACCATTCACGGCAACTGGAAACAATGGTAACTTTCATGCTATTACAATTGCCTCATGAATCAGAGTCCTGGTAGGCTGCAAAAGCATAATAATAAAAGTGTGTCATAAATTGCTCTATGCAATTATCATATTTCATGCCTTGTTATTAGGAACTTTGAATTTTTCTGCTTAGGTAGAGTTATGATTTTTTTAAATAAAAGCTCTCTTATTCCAAGATATTACAGTATGATCTGTGGTATACATGACTCCACGAGGGGGCTTGCGTCACTTGTGATTGTAAGGACTGAAACTCAGATGTGTATACTGGTCCATTGGCCTTCCTCATTTCCCCCACCTCCCTCATCCCACCACACTCAGGCAAAGTCATCACAAATGATGCAGGTTGCTTTCTTTGCCATCCACTCGTTGTCTGAACCATGGTCTAGAAGGGGTTAATTCAAGCTTCTGTGTCTGATTTGTGGTGCTCTGGGGGCATCCCTTTATCTCCATTGCAAATGGTATCCCATGATGCCACTGAATTTCTTTCACTTTGTTTATTATTTATTTATTTGAGACAGGGTCTCGCTCTGTCACCAGGCTGGAGTGCAGTGGCCTGATTATAGCTCACTGCAGCCTCGACTCCTGGGCCCAAGCGATCCTTCCACCTTAGCCTCTTGAGTAGCTGGGACTATACGTGTGTGCCATCATGTCCGGCTAAGTTTTATTTACTTTTTTTGTTTTCAGTAAAGAGGTCTTAGTGTCAGGCTGGTCTCCAATTTCTGGCTTCAAGGGATCCTCCCACCTCAGCCTCCTGAGTCATTGGGATTACAGGTGTGAAAGTACATAATTTTCTGGAAAATCTGAATATTTTAGCCTACGCAACTACTACATATTATGAAGTATTCAAAACATATCTCAGAAGAATCATATAGTCCAAAGGTATGTGTTGATTATTATCAACTTCTTGGTCTATGTTATCAGCGATAGACCATGAAACTGCGTTAATAACAAAGCAGAAAAACACAAAACGTGACTATACTAGGGAAATTGATCTTTGTCCTTAACAGATTCTCAATCCCAGGAGATTAATTTTGTAAGCACTAAAGGAGCTCTTGTGACAGTAGGTTAAACAGTGACTTTCTGGAAATAATTCCTACCCAGTTTTGTAATAGAAGGTGATTTATGCTAATGTAATCCAACTCTATGGCTCTCCAGCACAAACTCTGTTGGTCTTATTAATGATATGGGCCCGGTTAATAACACTCCCTCCAGCTAGGATCACTTTCCATTTTTCTATATTCCGCTGCACTAGTGGAGTACCATCTACTTTTCCCCGGCTACATGATAGCTACACGTTTTGATCACCTTAAGCATCTTTGCTAATAAGTCTTTAATACAAGAAAAATGCTTTAGAAAATACATCATGATTTTATCAAAATAGGTGTTACACTTAAGAGAGAATCCTAAAACCTGCAGAATTCTTACCACCATACCTCCCTCATCAAAATAAATGTGCATTCATGAGCTCTCCAATTATTAAAAAAATACATGCTTATTATGAAGTGTTAAAAAGTATGAGGAAGAGGAAAATATCCTGTAATTCCTCCACCAGAAATACCATTAATAAAATAAACACCTATATACACACTTTAAAAATATAATTGTATACTACATTATATTATTGTTTCTTGAACATTTGTCCCTGCTGCTATATGTTATATAGTCTAAATTCTGACTCTTCTGACTTTATCATGATTTTTATGACCAGTTTTCTACTATTAGACAATTAGGTTATTTATGTTTTACTATAAGATATAGGGATAAACTTCCTTTGATAAAAAACATTTCATTTATTTGTTATCATTGCCTTAGGGTGTATACTTTCCTTTTTTTTTTTTTGAGATGGAGTCTCACTCTGTCACCCAGGCTGGAGTGCAGTGGCACGATCTCAGCTCACTGCCACCTCTGCTCCTGGGTTCAAGTGATTCTCCTGCCTCAGCCTCCCAAGTACCTAGGACTACAGGCGCCTGCCACCACGCCCGACTAATGTTTGTATTTTTAGTAGAGACGGGGTTTCACCATGCTGGCCAGGCTGGTCTCAAACTCCTGACCTTGTGATCTGCCCACCTCTGCTTCACAAAGTGCTGGGATTACAGATGTGAGCCACCACACCTGGCCGGGTGTATTCTTAAAAGTAGCCTTTTTCATTCAAAAGGTTTAAACATTTATTGCTTCAATATGTATTGACAACTGGCATCTATAAAGTTTGCATTGATGTGCAGCTTTGTCATCAGTATATAGAGGAGAATTTTTCTGCATTTGTACTAACATGGGTTATGAGATGTTTTAATCACATAGATTGGGTGGTAAAAATTACATTTTACTGCTCTTCTAATTTGCATCTATTACTGCTATAATAATAAAATATTTTTATGTGTTTACTTGTCCTTTGCTTTTTCTTACATGTATGACTTGCTTATAATTTAAAATTTTTCCCATCGTAATGGTGGCATACTTCTCATTGACTTGTATGAGACTTAAATAATTAAAATGTATTATCACAGTTTGTTATAGGCCTTTTAGATTTGTTTTGCAGTAATCTTTGCACACATTGTGAGCATTAACTCAGGGACAAGTTGTATATAAAAAGGTCAGGAATAGATAGTTGATAGAGTCCATTTGCAAGTAACTGGGATAAAAATTTAATTAGATTTTTCTATTTCAACACAGCATTCCTTATTTTTGAAACATACCTGAATAATAGATGTACAATCCATTAACCATCTTGTCCAGGGTATTCTAAAGGACAAGGGCACTTCATAATCATAATGATAACATAAAAGGTAGTTAGGATTTCCTGAGGGCTTACTGTGCATAAGGCATGTGCCAGGGAGTTCACTTCCTGACAACTACCCCACAAATAGATATTATTTCTATCCCCATTTCATGAGCAAATAAACTGACCCTTATACAGTAACATGCCCAAGATTACAAAGCTAGTGTATGTTCTACCACAGTTTCACTCCAGCTAAGATTAAAAATCAAGTTCATAAAATTACCTCCTGTTTTCAAGGTAGAAAGAGATTTTCTGCAATAAAATCTTAGAATTAATCTAGTAAGCTGAACTGTATGAAATTATTCTTTTTCTTGTTCAATAGAGATTCAATATCAATATAATTATACAGTTCAAACTAATTAATTTAAAACTGGAAAAGACCATAGAAAAATTATATTTCAAATAATTGTAAATTTTTTTTTTTACAAAAATATCATTGTTAAAGCCCAATTAATGTATTTTACAGAGGTCAAAACTGAGACTGATAGAGTTTAAGCAGATAAGTAGCAAAACATTAAGTTGGAACATGAAATAAAGCAATTTGTAAAAATGAAAATGCATCATGGCCAAATGGCCTTTATCTCAGGAATGTAAATGTGTTTGTTCATAAAGCAATGAAATGCACCATCTTGACATAACAAAAGAGAAGATTCATGTGATACTCTTATTAGACGCAGATATATCCTTTGCCAAAAAGGAACAAACACTCTCAGTAAATTAGAATTACAAGGGAACATTTTCAACTGATAAAGCGCACCTACTAAAATTATTAACCTAATATTTCACCTAATATCAAAATACAGGAAAGGGTATGGGTTTTCCCCACTTTTATTCAGCATTGTGTTGGATTATCCAGGCAGTGCCATGAGGCAAGATAAAGAGAAAACATTACGGCAATTGAAAAGGAAGATGTAAAGTTGTCTTTATTCTTGGAGGTCATTCTTATTTATATACAAATTATGTAGAAACTTACAAAACAACTATTAGCAGTAATAAGTGAAAATAGTATCGTGGCACGATGCCTGGTCAAGAAACAAAAAGAATTATATGTCAATACTATAATAGCAAAAACCTGGAAAAATATAAATAAAGAGGGATTTTAAAAAATGCTATTTAGAAGAGTATAAAAATCATAACGTATTTGGGGCTAAGTTTAGTGAAGGATGTAGAAAGCCTCCATACTATTTTAAAAGTACAGCATTTTGAATAGAGAAATTAAAGAAATATATAAAATCATAGTTATACCATGCTCATGGATTGGACGATAATATGTTGTGAAGATGTCAAATATGTTGATTGTAGTATATACCTAGGGGTAGGGAAGAAATCACTGTAATGTTCCATAGACTCACTGCATCCAGTACGAGATTGTCCTGGCCGCCATGCTGCCATTCTGAGAGGAGTTTGTGATAGAACGTCAGGTGTCAAGGAACCATAAACTCTGAACAATGTTTTCCATTATGCCCAGCTGTTATCCAGTGTATGTTTATCCGTGTACATTTTAATATGTTTCTTTGAAGAAGCACAGGAGGAATCATTATGTATATACTTGTATGGTATGGCTGGATATTTTCTCATGGAAATTTGGTCTCCTGAGGAGTTCGATTTCTGAGAATTGGCTTAATTCTAGAAACTGCAGGGACAATGTTCAACATTATTTTGAGGAAGTACCTTTCAGTCACCTGATCATCAGTCTTTGATGTCTTATTATTATATTATAGAAGGGTCAATGTCCTTGGTTATTTTTGAATATATAATACTTTTATCTACTTTTTGTTTTGTTTTGAATTTTAGCACTAACTTGTCTATTATCTCCATTGCTACCAGGGAACCTGGATTAGAAGCAGGTACTGCTCTTGGACCTGGCCTACAGAGAAGAACCGACACAGACCTTCTTAGATGTGTTGTCTTCCTGTCACTGGTGCATTCCTTATCAATGTAGTAAGCAGTGTATCCTCTGGGCCCTCCAGCTGAACGTGATTGACCGGTGAGTTTTCCTATTGTCTCTAGCATATCTGTTTCTCTGAGAATTTTCATCCTTCTCTTTTCATTTGCTGAGGCAGTTCTAGTAGCTCTATTTCCCTTAGAGTGGCCCTCTCTTTCAAACTTATAAGAGCAGTTTTAACTGGGCAGCATTTCCTGGATTCCCTCAGCAAGACATGGTCCACAGGCGTCTCCTCCCTCCTGGGTGTTAGACCCACGTTACAGGAGAGTCTCCAATGTCACCAAACTCTTCCAAATCTAATTCTATGGTCTGACCATTGATCCAGCATCCTTGAGATCTAGTCTCATGAGTATTTTCCCGGCTTCTGCTGTTCATCCTGGAAATGATCGTTTTACTTCCTTTAGTTGGCCCAGTACTTCTAGTTTTTGATCTGGTGGCCGGGGGAAAAGGTCAGGGTAGATCCTTGTGAGGTGTGGTGACGGACAGGCTGCCCTGAAAAACAGAGGACTCCATATCATTATTAAGAATGGGGACTTTGGGAGGCCGAGGTGGGCGGATCACGAGGTCAGGAGATCGAGACCATCCTGGCTAACACGGTGAAACCCTGTCTCTACTAAAAATACAACAAAAAAATTAGCTGGGCGTGGTGGCGGATGCCTGTAGTCCCAGCTACTCGGGAGGCTGAGGCAGGAGAATGGCGTGAACCCGGGAGGCAGAGCTTACAGTGAGCCGAGATCGCACCACTGTACTCCAGCCTGGGCGACAGAGCAAGACTCTGCCTCAAAAAAAAAAAAAAAAAAAAAAAAAGGGGGGGTGCCCTAGCCTTTCATGTGATGCCAGCACTAACTATGATTAGTTTCATTTCATTCTCTATAATTCTGTGAAGTATGCACTATTAGACTCATTTTTCTAATGAGAAAATTACTTTCAAAGGAGAAAGTTACTTAACTTTTTGGAGGTACTAAAACCAGTTTTGGGGCAGCTTTGATTCAAATTGAAGTAGCCTAGCTCCAGAATTCATGTTTAACCATCACTTCTTATTTTTGACTACCAAAGAAAATGAACTAAAATCTTACCTGCTGTTATCAGAAAATTGTTACCAACAAACAAACAAACAAAAAAACAAAAAAACACAGTGAAAATAAAAGTCGTTGCCTCAACCTGTATTTTCCACATCCTCAAGGCATATTCATATCTGGTATTAAAACAAACTCTCAGATAGGACAAAGGAACTCATCATAAAGAAAACATAATTATTCCATGTGATATTTAATCACAGTGGTACATGCGTTAGAAACATTTGGACCATTTGTTAAAACTGTAGGTTTGGGGGCCGTGTATCTGACCTGCTGATCAGAATATGTTACAACAATTCCCAGAAGTCTGCATATTTAAAAGCTCCTCACTCCCACCCCACCTTATTCTGATACACACTGTAATTTGAGAAAAAGTTACCTCACTAGGGAGGCACATAGAGTTACCATAATGTTGGTCCAATAAAATATAATCTAAAGAGATTCCAAGTGGGAGTCGAGCAAAGTTAATATGTGTTTATGAGAAAGCCGTTTATTCATTATAGGTTACAAGTGGTCCCAGGATGGTGAGAGTGTAATGTAGTCCTTTGAGGAAGGGAAATATTTAGGACCAAGTCAGGTATTATAGTGTCCTGGAGTCTAAAGCAGAGCCCTAGTCTGAGGCTGGGTAACTGAGCAACCTAGCCAGTGGTTTATTGAGAATGAAGCACTGGTCTATGAATAGCTCTGACATGAGGCTGCCTTGTGGGGTTCTGGGACTCGAAGCCTATGCTGATGCTCACAATTTCCATTTGATCATTAGGTCATTGGTCTTCCTGACAATATGTCTTAATTCAGAGCTCCAGAAAATAGAGAAATGAGGCAGCTTTGACTCCTAATCCAGCTCCATGGGGCACCCATTGGTAGACTTAGCACTGGGCTACAAGGGACGCAATAAAGAAAACTGCACTTCTAGCAAAATAATTTGACCCTTTTATGTTTTATTTAACTAGTTCTTCAATCCCTATTTTTAATAAAAAAAAAATGTAAAGGTAAACTGCATATCTGTAAATAGTCCATCAGATGTTTGATTTTCCTATTTGTTTTATTGACATGTCCTCCCCTTTCTCCTTCCTAATATATTCTCAGCCACATCCTCTCTGTATTTCTGGACAGTGTCAATGATGACTAATGGGGGCTTTTTACTGAGCAGTCCTGGTTCATGATGCTACTGAAAAGATAGCTTTCAAATACTAACACACTTTGCCTATGACAGATTTCAAAAGCAATTTCCTTCTAGTTGTAACAAAAGAATATTATTTTCATCACTGCTTCTGTGCAAAGTTACTTAAGGTGGTTGAGAAACACTGTTCAGTTCTTGATTTTTAAAATGTGATACACAAATTATGCCATTTTCACAGCATGTTGCAAACCATGCTAGATTACTGACTGTAGTACCTTATTCTGATTGAGCTATTTGGTTTAGAAATATTTCAGTGTGTGCTACTGACCACCTTTCGTCTGTTTATGAAGCATCTATAAGTGCTGCCTAGTGAACTAGGATTGGCAATTGTTTCAAAACTTCCATGTATTTTCCAGTGATTATTTAAATGCGTAGCAAATCTTGGCATCTCAAATTCTGTCTTCAACTATTGACATCTTAAATGTTGATTATTAGACAAACAATATTTCCTGGAAAGATTGTTTTCATAACCTTCATTGGGTGAGTTATGTGAGCTTATGAGAGCTATTTGAGATGTATTTCAAGAATTCTTCATCCTTGTTCCCTTTTTGCTGCTAATGCCACATCCATAAAGATGTTAAAAATAGAGTGCACCTCCAGTAGATGTGTTTATAATTTCTTCCAGGTCTATCAAGAGCATTACCAGAGTTATTAAACAAAAAACAGGTGAGGTAAAGTTCTAATTAAATTAAAGTGTCAGTTTTGCTTTAACGGAATTAGTGTTGTTTCCAGCCCTGCAGCATCTTCCAGTGGAGGGACAATGAACTACTTACTTAATAGTCATAGTTTTAGTCTTGATTTGGTCAGCACCTGATTTAGGAGTTTGTGCAATCCAGTTCCTGTATCTGAGCCTTAGTATATCTTGTCAAAAATAAAAATAATATGTAATGGGAAAAGGACCCAGTCCAAGGTTCCTGCCGTCTCTAAAACCCCTACCTTCCATGTTGAATAAATGGTGTTACCCTAAGTTTGTATTCGAGAAAAATCATTTACAGAAATATAAATTCTCATTATACTTTGCTTCCTCTCCACATCTGGCTGGATTAGCTTTTTCATACTAACTTCACTTAACAACAATGCCTCTGGTTTGCCTACAGTGGTGATATGAACTCAGGGATGCACATTCCTCATAGAAGACATTCTTTGTCACCCCCAACTGGGACAGCTTAGGAGGCCTACATGTTTCTGGAAGAAAGGTCATTTTCCAGGAATGAGTTACTAGTTATGTAATTATGGGCCGGAGAGCCCATATCTGGGCCCTGTCTGCTCTTGTGGGCAATGGCAGGGCCCAGAAGTGCCCCTCAGCTCTGACGCTGACCCACTGGCATGGGTGCAGAACCCTCCATTGCTGGCCACTCTCCCGCACTGTGCAGTTGACGTAAACCACCACACCAACAAATCCAGGCAATGTTCTGGAGGTCATTCCTCCACCAGCCAAAACAGGGTGGTTCTCCCCTGTGAGGACAAGCTTGGTGAGGTGAAGGCCTCTTCCCTGAACAAGAAGAGGGTCTCTGGAAATACAGTTAACCCATTCCCTAAGAAAACATTCCTTTTCACCACTAATCATGGATTAACACAAACGCCATTGACTTCGACTAAGAGGGGTTTTGCCTAGCTCCCTGATTAGCAAAGACGGAAAGCACACTTAGCATTTTTTTCCCAGAAATGCACCTTTACTAGGTATTACAAGCTTTCCTACAAATTTTGGATTCTTTGAGGGCATGCATGAATTTAGGTGACAGACAAAATGTGGTTGGATTGATGATGAACCGAAGTAAGATTTGCCTGGCTTCAAGTTTCATGTTCTGTGCATCTCCATCGTATGCAACAAGGGTGTCAGGTTAAATGTCAAACTTCTTCGTAAGTGGAGCCCTTCCATTAAAAAGTTATAAAAATAAAAGAACTCGTAAGGTCTTGTTTATGTGTTTTTTCGTTTTTGTTTTTGTTTTTTTTTCTTTTGGAAGCTTGTTCTTTAAACTTCACTGAACAGTTGAGTTACGCAGGGGCAGAATTTCATTTGAAGTGAAACTGGCCTAAATCATTCTTCTGGAACTCTGCCAAGGGCTAAATCAAGAATGTGTGGCATCCAGGCCCATTAGGGGTGAAATGTAACCAACTCCAAATGTTTTCTGCTTTCCTGACACAAGGGGACTTCACGGAGTGGCAGCTGAATATTAAACAGCCTTTTAGCCTGAAATAGAATCTCAATATTTCTCTAGTTTCTCTCATGAAAATATTGTTTTAAAAACATCAACAATAGATGAATACAATTCTCCACCTATTTTACCTTTACTAGTATACTGTTTATGGTAAAATTTTAAGTTACACAGTATAACTCACACTCTACCATGTAAGATTTTTTTCTATTATTTGGAAACAAAATAAATAGTAACTTTGAGACCTATGATAAGATGAAAACACATTATTGTCTTTTTCTCCCTGATGTATAACCAATCACTTTTAAATATATTATATTTCTTTCTCATTTGACTGAATGTTCTTTTTTATGCTGTGTTTCTATGTCTTTATGTACTTGAAGGTATTCATATAAGTATAAATATTTACATGCACATGTGTATGTGAGTAAAAAATAATTACTTATTGTGTATTGCAAATCCTGCGTTTGTTCATATATGGATCTTATATATTCATATGTTTAACAAATATTTATTTAACACCTATATGCCAAGCACTCTTCTAAGTTTGGGAGCTAATATTCTGCTTTGATGAATTTTGCATTCTATATTGGGTTGCAACATTATTGATTTTACGGTTACTATTTTGGATGAAGCACATACATTTGTGGCTTTCTACAGTATCAAAATTATTATAGGGAAAGTATAAATAATTGAGGTTACTATTTTTTATGAGATCTATTACTTTATTTATAGCAATTGCTAAGTGCAACATATTTTTGTCTTCATCAATTCCATTTTGCTACATTCTATAAATATAATCTTTATATAGGAAACACCCTCTAACATTTGTTATTTATATTTTAGATTTTAATATATATTACCTAGAATGAAAAAATAACACACAAATTTAAATAAACATATAGTCATTTATCTTCTAAATTAATTTGTTGACAGTTAAGGTAGCATAGAGAATTTGTACTCAGTATTCCTAACACACTTTGAACTTCTTGAACATACTTTTCTCTGTTCAAATCAACCATGCTGAATTGTTTATTGGATTATGAAAATTACACAAGACAGCTTGTAATAATGTATAAGCTACAACAAGATAATACATTAAAGTTGGTGGTAAAATGAAAGTGAAGACGTATAGAGGCATATATAGAGGCATACGTATGCAACTAAAAAACATTCCTGATCATGGATAACTTAGTTGATATCCATACTCCTCGACCATAGTCACAGTCACAGAATAAAACGATTTAAGTAGCTTAAGAATACAGATGCTAGGGTCCCATCCCACTGATTGGCCCCCTGAAGTGGTGGCCTCACCATGTTAGATTTTTAAGAATTTCAAAAGTGTTTCTAATCTATAGCCAAATCTAGAGAACTACTTTTAGTTGGATCATAGATTTGTCTTCTAGTTTCAGGGCAGACAATGCAGTGGAAACTTCAGTTATATTAGAGGATAAACCACCTAATTAATAATGTTCATAAGGTTAAAAACAAGGCAATTTTTCAGGAAAAGTGCACCATTTAGAGGTCTTAGAACTGAATGTATTTTTCCTAGGGGATGTTCTTGGGAGGACATACTGTCATAATGAACAGCATCCCTAATGGCATCTCTACAAGCAGTACATGATGACATCTGTGGGACTCTTTCTTTTAACACTCTGATTAGTGGTACCCCATATGTTCCATTGCTATTAACTTTTCCAAGCAACTGTGTTATTAAAAAAATTAGAAAAGGTGCAAGGCTGTGAAAAGCTTTTGCACCAAAATATACCGAAGTATTACATCTAGCATGTTTTTAGTAGACATTGATCAGTTGCAGACTAATTCTCACTGTATTGACTCTGTTACGTTGAACAAAGGACTTCCATCACTAACATTAACAAGGGAAACAGCCTATACAATTAATTAGGGAAGAAAGAAGCATAAAATTAATCCCAATAAATGGTAAGGAAAGGATTTATTTTAGTAAGACTTGTACATTTTGCACCAGCAAGGTTAATGTTTTATAAGTATCATTAGTCTCTGTAAAGGGTTGATACAAGGGAAAATTGAAAATGATGAAGCTTTGAAGTCCAATCTATGTTCCTTTAGCCATGGTTTTGGAATTAGACTTTATGCATTAAAACATCAACTTTTTATATGTATGCCTACATTTTTTGGTGTGGCAGAATAAGGATTCCCATCAAAACAAATTAAAAAGGTAGCATTATTAGGAAGCATGAAATACTTAACATTAAGATCACACAAACAGATTGTAAAAGTTAATACTGTGACCTTCAAAAGGACGTGTTGTAAAATACAGAAATCAACACCCTTCCTCAGTGTTGACTGGGGAATCAATTATCAGTGTCATTATGCCTGAAGGCAGATCACTGATCATTCCTATTACTATAGCTATGATTGCTCTTGCTACGGTTCCTAAGCACTACTCAAACCCTATCGTAAGCGCCGACAATTCCCTGGGTCCCAGTTTCCAATGATTTAGAAGGACGAGGTTGGAAATCAAGATTTGAAAGGTTGAGAAACCTCCGTGTCAATGATTTTTTTGGTTGTTTGTTTTTGATGAAATATTTGCTGAAAAGACACCGTAAAAATAACTCAACAAATACATTCATATTTATTAAAGTAATGGCATCTCAAATCTTATGCTAAAAATCTTTTTATTTCATGTGCAGAAAAAGCCTAGAGTAAAAGCCTTCAGGGCCACTGTAAACATTTTGGAAAATCATGGCTGGCTCTGCGGATCCAAGTACCCATGGAGTCTCCACTGTCTTGAGAGACATGGTGAGCTAACTTCTCAGAACTACTAAGAAGGACTCACAGTATCAGGACTAAAATGTTTGAAAAAAAAGAAAATTTGAACACATGTGAAGGAAAAGAAAATTTTGAAAATGACTGCTCTATTCTCCAAAGTTGTTAAAAATACTTCCTGCAAGTTGAAAAATGGAAAAAAAAAATCAGTTCTTGTGGGTTCCGTTTTAGCTTCTATTTTCAGTAAAATGGAATGCTTTTTGTGTAGCAGGATTTAGTGATACTTAGATGTGCTTGAACCCAGGTATGCAAGAGGGGCTCAGAAGAACAGAAGGATCCAGACTGCTTATTGGCAACCTGATAGAGAGCTATACGTAAAAAATAAGACAAAAACCACTGTGGGGCAATAAGCACAGTTGTAGCAATCATAAAACAATGAATGGAGAAAAATACCAAAGGCAAGTGTGGCAGAAGTGTTGGCAAAAATATTGATCAATTTAGGCACTGATCCACTGAGGAAGCACAGGAAAACAAAACAAAACAAAACAAAACAAAAGCAGGGATATTTTCTAAACTCTAAAAGTGATGTGCTCACTTTTCTTATGTGCTCACTTCTTAAGAACAGGAAAGGGAGCATGAGGCACTTGCTGGACTTATATATTAGAGTGCAGCTGCTCAAAATTAAAGACAACTTTCCCCTGGGTCCAAGCATCTCTGTCCTGTTCCTCCTGCTGTGAGCTGTGGATTCTGCCATCTGTCTCCGAGTTGCAAGATTATAAGCAAGCTGTGAACCACGGTTGTTGTCTCATCTGAGGGTCAACTGGGGAAGGATCTGCTTCCAAACTCAGGCAGCTGTTGGCAGCATTTACCTTCATAAGGGTGTTACAGTGTGATAGAGGCTGCTGTAATCTGCTTCCCATGGGGTCCTCCCCACATACAAGCTTCCAATCCACAGCTTGCCTCTTCAGTCTCCAAAGGGGAGAGTCCTCTGGCCTAATGGAAGCCATATCCTCCATGATGTAATCACATATATAAACAGGGACATCCATCACATTTGCTGCCTTCTATTGATTAAAAGCAAATCACAGGTCACACTCAAGACAATGAGAGGGGATTCCACACAGAGAATTCACAACACTGTGACTGCTACTAGTCAGAGACCACTGGGCCACCTTATTGTCTGTCCAACACAAATATGGATGCAAAACTTTTAATAAAATGTCACCAAGTAAAAACAGAAATATGCAGAAGAGACTATATATCATGACTAAGTGGAGTTTGCCACAAGAATGCAAGATTGGTGTAATATTTAGAACATAACCAATATTAATTCTCTATGTTAATGAAATAAAGCAGAAAAAAATCATGAAAATCTTAATAAATGAAAAAAGGCATGAACATAATTCAACTTTCATTAGTGATAAAAGCTCTCAACAAACTAAGAATAGAATGAATCGTTCTCAACTTAATGCAGAGCATCTAAGAAAAAACCGTTAACTCGTATAACATTTAATGTTAAAATACATAATGCTTTCTACCTATGATCAGGGGCAAGGAAGGATTTTTTTCTCAGAACTTCTGTTCATCACTGTACTAGAGATTCTAGCTACTAGGGAGGCTGAGGTGGGAGAATCACTTGAGCCCAGGAGATTTAGGCTGCAGTGAGCCATGATTGTGCCACTATATTCCAATCTGGGTGACAGAGTGAGACCCCAGCTCAAAAAAATAATAATAATTGACCAGCTGGTTGATATTTATGTGGAAATGCAAAAAACCTAGACAAGTATAAACATTCTTCAAAATGGAGAAACAAGTGGTAGAACTCATGACACATAATACCAAAATATAACAATAATTAAGATGGTGTGGTAAAGATAAAAGATGCATCAATGGGACAGAATAGTCCAGACAATGACCCACACTTTGTTCCTTTGCACAACCTTGTAGTTCCCTTCCAGGGTGGCTCCGCACTCAGCCCTGTGATCGCCTGAATAATGGGAAGTCAGTGAGTGCAGTGCCTGCAGAGTGAGCCTGCTTGCCAATCACCATCACCCACTCTTGCACTTGTGCAATGATCAGAGGATGTGCCCAAGCCAGCCTGAGAAAGATGAAAGACACGTGACTCAGACACTCCATTACCCCATTCCAGGGTCATTAGCCTGCCAGGCATGAGGGTGAGCCTGTCTAAAACAGCTCAGCTGAGCCTTGTCTAAACTGAAAACCTGCAAAGTCATGAGTGAAATAAGAGTTTATTACGTTAAGTTTTTTGTTAATGATGGTTTTGAGGTCATGTGTTAATCCAGCATCATTTTGAAATAGGTAAGCGATGTCCTTATAATTGAATTTGTAAGTACTTATCAATGTACTTGTACTTAGAATCTATCTTGAAATCTCACCTCAAAGAAACTCTCATTTCTTTACTTTAAAAAGTTATTAGTATTATTGAGGTATATGTGTGTGTGGGGGGGTAATAGTTGGAAAGTCTTGTCATTCATATTATGGGTTTGATTTTTTCCCATTGGTAGCACAGCAGTCCATTTTTCTAGTACCGAAGATTGTGTTGCCGCTGGATCCCAGACAGTAGCATGAGATTTGGAGAGGGTATTGTACACAAATAATTGAGTCTCATGAAAATTTTCTAAACGGCCATCTGATTTGCCTTTATCCACCAGAATCCAAAAGTCTTATCAAGTTATCTTCAATCTATGCAATGAAAATGATATTTATCCCAAAGGAGGATTTTGATAAGATGACGCATAATGGGCATTCATAACAGTCAAGTGTTTTATTTTGAATACAGAATCTGCATACCTACTGCTTTCCAACTTTTGTAAAAAGAAAAAGAAAAAGAAAAAAAAGTCAGAATTATCTAACTCATTTTTGCATAAATAATTTCCATTTTCTATTTTTCCATTATCCAATTCATTTGCATAAATAATTTTCATTTTTCATGTTTCAATTCACATCTGACAAATGTTATTATACTTTTTCAAATACTCTTTATTTCATTCATTGTAATTCCAATTGGCTTAGTTAATAATCTTACATATGTAAACCATCCTCAGCCTTTAAATGAGGTTCTTTTTCTGGGATTGAAGAACAATTTCAGTCAATCAATTAATTACTAATTTCATTTTCCATTTAGCACCTACTCCCCCTGTATTTTTTAACTGAAAATGTACTTATTCTTATATTTTTATTTTAATATTTATTTTTCAAGTCTGCTAGTGACAATCCAAATGATATTTTTTAATCCAGATATTTTTAATTTAGAAATTATGAGAGGAATTTTGGTAAACCACACTATCTCTCTAAGGAGCAACTGAATATATTAGAATTCTAAAAGGTACCACATGATGGGAAAAAAATGGCAAAAATAATCCCAAAGACTATATTATATTGAGAACTTGAAATGAAATTCTAAATCCTCACTAACTGAATGAACTCCCTTTTGGCCCAGGGGATACCAGAAAACCCTTAAAATGGAATTCCTGGACATGACAGGATGGGTGGTCAGGCATAGCTCATTACACCCCCTCACTTTTGGGGTTTAGACACAACTGACCAGCATCGATGTTAAAATGCAGATTATGAGAATGACAGAACAGACTCTCTCTGACAGTATGATACCAAATTATAAACAGGAACTTAAGCACAAGCTTGTTCTCACTGCCATAGCTTTTTTTTTTTTTTTTTTTTTTTTTTTTTTTTTTTTTTTTTTGTTCTCTCTTTCTAACAACTAAATAAGCACTGGCCTGGAGATAAGCACTAGTGAAACAATTTTCAGTTCATCCACTGCTGGACCCTGATTAAGTGACTCCCCTGTTCCACGAGCCATGACTCCAGTTTTGGCTGGACAAGAGACTGATTTCAGTAGCTTTTTTCATATAAGAAGACCATTGACCGTGGACTGATTCCATTGACCATGGACAGTTTCCAGAGGCTGCACACTGTCAAGACTTCATATCCTGAAAAGACCTTTTGACATATAGGGTCTGATTGCAATGCTTTTGAATGTTATCTCCACCCTAAAGTGAACATGGGTCATATGTTACATGCATGTTTGTTCAATACACATGTGGCAGGATCCCTTCATGAATATTCATAACTCCCACTGTAACCTGTTGAATATGTATGTCCTACCCCAACCCCTCCTTCATGGTGCCTGTCTTTGGTCTTGACCAGAGGCTGTGCTTCCCAACCTGCAGTCTGGCCACCTTGCAGGCTGTAACCCTAAGAAATAAAGACTTCTTTTCTTCTTTTTAAAATGTATAAATTGTGATTTCTATTAAGTCAACAATATCCACAGGAATAATCTTATTCTTGAGATAGTTTTTGTGATCTGAGCTTTGTTCAGAAACTGGAAAAGTTACAAAGTAAAACCATAATTTACTTTAGTGGGTTAATTGTGTGCCAATTTAAATTTAATTTTTTCAACTGTGCTGAGGAAAAATTTATGCCTCCAAAGCTACACATATATAAATTTCACAATTTGAAGAATTTTGACATATGTGTGCTGGGTGAAACCACACCATAATCAAGATAACAAACATTTCTACCTTCCCTAAAAGTCTCTTCACACCTCTGTGCATTCATCTCTTCATTCAACCCTTTCTCTGCAATCAGTGATTTACTTCTTGTCAGTATGGTTTAGTTTGCACTTTCAAGAATGTTGTAGAAATGAAATTATAGAGCAGTACAATGTTTTTGTCTGATTTTATGCACTCACAGGATTATTTCAAGATCCATCCATACTGTTGCATGATTCAGAAGGCTGCTCTTTTTATATTGCTGAGTAGTTTTCAATTGAATATACTACATTTTATATATCCATAAGTCTAACATGTGCATTTTGGAATGTTTCCATTTTTTGGTAATTGCAAATAAAACTGCAATGAACACTCATGTATAAGTCTTTGTATAGACATGTATGGCCTTCTTTCTCAGGTAAATAATTACTAGTGGTAGAGCTTCAAGTTGTAGTAGGTTGCTCTGGCATGAATGTGCATCCCTCTGAAATTCACATGTTGAAAGCCTCTCCTCTAAAGTGATGGTATCAGGAGGTGGGACCTTTGTGAGCTTATTAGGCCAAGAGGATGTAGTCCTCATGAAAGGGATTAGTGCTTTTCTAAAACAGACCCCAGAAGGCTCCCTCACCCCTTCTGCCATGTGAGGACACAGTGAGAAGGTGCTGTCTATGAACCAGGAAGCCGGTCCTCACTGGACCCTGAATCTGCTGACACCTTGATCTTCAACTTCCAGCCTCCACAACTGTGAGAAATAAATTTCTGTTGATAAGTCACCCAATATGTGGTGCTTTGTTGTGGAAGCCCAGGTGGAATATGAGATAGATGTATTTTTTACTCGTCAAAAAGAATTGCCAAATAGTTTCCTAAGCTGTCACATCATTCTTACCCAGTGTTTGAGAGGTATGTGTGTCCTATATCCTCACCAGCCCCTGGTGTGGTCACACTCTTTAATCTTTCCAGAAGGTGTGCAGTAGTATCTTTCATGTTTTACTTTTAGGTTTTATATTAATGTCTGTGATCCATTTCAAGTTGCTTTTGGGGTTTGTATGGTGCTGTATATGACAGGGTCTCACTCTCTCTCATCTAGGCTGGAGTGTAGTGGTGCAATCATAGCTAACTGGATCCTTGAATCCCTGGGCTCAAGAGATCTTCCCGTCTCAGCCCTCAGAGTAGCTGGGGCTACAGGTAGGTACCACCATGCCTGGATAATTATTACAATTATTTTATAGAGATGGGTTCTCTCCATCTTGCCTAGGCTGGTCTCAAATGCCAGGGCTCAAGCAATCCTCCTTCCTCAGCCTCCCAAAGTGTTGAGATTACAGGTGTGAGCCACTGTGCCCAGCCCTATGTATGCTTTGTTATATTTATGCCTATTTCTTTTCAAACAATTTTAAATGTTATTTTATTTTCAATTTTCTTGTTCGTTGTGTTCATTGTTAGCATAAAAAATACACGTAAATTTTGTATGTTTATCTTGTATCCTAGAATCATAACTGAGCTCAGTAACCAATTCTAGAGTTTCATTTTGTTTTGTTTGGATACCTTGAGATTTTCTATGTAGACAATCAAGTCATCTGAAAACAGATAATTTTATTTTTTTCATTTTTGTTTTGTGTCCCGTCTGTTTTTTCTTGCATTATTTCATTGACAGGAACTTCTAGTAATATGCAAAATAACAGTGGCAAGAGTAGAGATTTTGCCTTGTTCCTCATCTTAGGGGGAAAACATTCAGTCTTTCATCATCAAGTAGAAGAAGCTGTAGAGTTGCTTTTGTTGTTGTTGTTTTTCAGTAGAAACTCTTTATAAAGTTGATGAAGTTCCCTTCCATTAGTATTTTTCAGAGAATTTTTAACATGAATAAGTGATGACTTTTGTCAAAGGCTTTTTCTGGATCAATTGTTAAGAGCATGTGCTTTTCTTCTTTAGCTTGGCTTGGTAATATGCTGGTTTGCATTACTGGATTTTCAAACACTGAACAACCTTGCCCCTGGAATAAACCCACTTGGTCATGGTGGGTAATTCTTTCTAATATTGCTAATTTTTACTTGTTAATATTTTGTTAAAGATTGTAATGCTTGTATTCTGGAGGGATATTCGTCTGTAGTTTTTGTGTTCTTTCTTTCAGAGTGTTGGCATCATGGCAAACCTAGCTTCATGATATAAATTGGGAAATGTTTTCTCCTCGATTATTTACTAGAAAAGATGGTGTAGAATTGATGTTAATCCTTGTTTAAACATTTGGTGAATTCTTCAGTGACACTATATGGGCCTAGGAATTTCTTGTTAAGGGGGTTTTTACATTATCAATTTGATTTCCTTCATAATTGTAGGGCTATTCAAATTATCTACTTCATTTTGGATACATTGTGATAATATGTGTTTTTTGAGGCATTGGTTTACTTCACCAAAATCATCACATTTATAGGTGCAGAGTGGTTTGTTGTCTTCCCGTGGTATCCTTTTGATATCTGCAGTTTGTAGTGATATTCCCTGTTTCGTTTCTGATATTGGTAATTTGCATCTTCTCATTTTGTCATTCTTGCTAGAAGTTTTATTGATCTTTTCAGAGTACCAGCTCGTTACTGATTAGTGATTTTTTCTCCATTTTTTCTGTTCTCCATTTCATCGATTTTGCTCCTATCTTTATTATTTCATTCTTTCTGCTTGTTTGGAGTTACTTTTCCTTGAGGTGGTCACCTAGATTATTGATTTGAGCCTTTTCCTTCTTTCTAACATATGCTCTTAGTGCTATAAATTTTCATCTCACATTCCTTTAGCTGTGCTTCACAAATGTTGCTAGGCTGAATTTTCATTTTCATAAGTCCAATGTATTTCTGTAATTTCCCATGAGACTGCTTTGATTCATGGGTTATTTAGTCATGTTTACTTTCCAACTGTTTGGGAGTTGTCCTGTTGTGTTTATGTTATTAATTTCTAGTTTTATTCCATTGTGGTCAAATAGCACAATGTATACTTTCAATTGTTTTAATGTTTTGAGGTTAGTTTTATGTCCCAGGAAATTGTCTATCTTGGTTTATGTTCTGTGGACACTTTAAAGGAAGGTGAATTCTGCTGTTGGGTGGAGTGCTTTAAAATGCCAGTTACCTGTGGTTACTGAATGATGTTGTTAAATTTTACTATATTCTTGCTAATTTTCTGTCTAATTTTTCTACCAGTCGTTGAGAGAGGAGTGTTGAAGGTTTGACTACAATTGATATTTTTTAAAAAAATGATCCTCTGTAACCTTTATAAGCTTTTGCTTCAGATAGTTTGTTTACAATATGTGTGGTGCATACACATCTAGGATTGCTGTTTTCTTAGTGAATGTCCACTTATTAGTATATAATGTTTATGTCTTCATTTTATTGAATATTAACACAACCATTACTACTTTTTGAAAATTGGTATGTGCATAATACATGTTTTTCCATTCTTTTTTTTTTCAACCTGCCTCCATCCTTATATTTGAAGGGAGTTTCTTACAGATAGCATACATTGGAGTCATTAACACGATTGTCATTTAATATAAAGATTTATGACAGGGCTTAAATGTGCATTTTTGCACGTGTTGTAGTGTGTTCACAGCTGCTCCTTCAAGCATTTTTATGATGGCTGCTTTAGAATCTCTGAGCTCTGACATGTCTGATTTCCAGTGTGTGTGTCCATTGCTTGTCTTCCTTCATTCTCTATGATGGTTTGTTGTGGTTCTTGCTGTAACAGTTGTTTACACTGAAATCTGGATATCTTGGTTATTACACTTTGGGACTCTGGATGTTAGAGACGGTTTTTCTTTTAGCTGGCTTCTTCTGGCTGCTGCATCAGGGCTAGGCTGAGCACCATGCTGTTACTGTTACCTGTGGGTACACAGTTTAGGTTTCCTATCTGTCTTCATTAGCAACCACCAAGGGGATGCCCTGGTACAGCTGGGGGTGGGACTTCTGGTCCTCACTAGGTTTCCACTGGTGAATTCCTGATGAAGAGAACAAGCTCCTCTTTACTGCTCACATGTGGCCCCTGCTGATGCCATTTGAGGGAGGGGGCCTTGCTGCTGGGTGTCCCGACTCCTCCAAGCCTCATCTGACACCACAGGGTCCGGGGCTGCGTCTCTGCATTGTGCCTTGCTGGGCTCTTCACTCAGCCCTGGCTGGTGGGGGCATGGGTGGGCCTGCAGTTTATTAGGTGGTGTTTGGCTACAATAGAGCATTTTCGTCTCAAAACATTCTGTCTTGCAAGGCTGCTCTTTTCACATCCTTTTGTTGGGTGTTTATTGCCTGTGCCCTTTGCTGTTTCCAGGTTTCTGCAATTTTCAGCTCCAATTGTGGTTTCTCTCTGGGAGAAGGAAAACTCGAGGATTTCGCCCCGATGGTTTCTCTGGAGTCCTGGGCTCACTCACTCATCTGCCTCTTCTCTCCACCTTAAGAGTCTTTCCGTGTTTATATATATAAAACATTCAGGGTTTTTAGTTGTGCTTAGTGGGAAGAAAAGGGGAAAGCATAAATACTTTATCGTCCCAGAAGTAGAAGCAATCTTTATTTTTTAAATGGGTTAAAGTGTCCTTTGGAGGAAAGTCTCTGAGTTCAAAAAGCTTTGCTAGAAGTTCACATGGGAAAATTCAAATAAGAATGATCAGTCAAATAAAACATATCATAAAATTGAACTTTCCATGAAACTCACATTTAAAAGCCATTTAACAGAAGAATATACGTGTAAGAACAATGTGTGAGCACCATTTAGTTTTATTATGCCTCTACCAGCCAAAAAACTCTCTAGGTGGAATTGACAGAGAATGAATGAACAATTTTAGTATTTGAAGGTCATTATATCCCACTTATGCTTAATTCCAACCAGAGATCACACGCTTTGCATTCAATTTACACCCCAATGGCAAGTCTGCAACTCCTTTGTAGTCCAAACTTTGTCAGAGGGTATGATAACAAAAGGTGTGATAACATGTACTGTTTCCCAAGCATTGAAGAATTTACATATGACATTCTCTACATTCTTGTGTTTTATTTTTCCTGTGTATTAGTTATATGTGATAGTATGATTTTGTTTATGTGTATATATAATAAATATACATAATTACATATAGATCTATCTATAATATCTCTATATAGAGAGAAAACTACATATATAGAAAACTAATATATATATAACTATATATATAGAAAACTTTTATATATATATGTATATTTGCACCCACCATTCCTGGCTAATAACTCCCATAACCCTAGTCACATGTTTTGTTATGAGGTTGGGGTGCTCTAGACCTCAGGAGCAGGCTTCAGGAAACAGAATCTCTCACGCTCTCTGACCTTCTCCTACCCTCCTTTCACCTGTCTTGGCGGGACTCTAATCTGACTCTCACTTCAGAGAGGGTCCTGCCCCATACCCGGGAGGAAGGAGCACTGCACAGCTATGCTGGAAGAGTCTGAACAGACAGGCCTGGCTGGGTTTAGATCACACCCTTTTGGTAAAACCACATTTCCACTCAGTCATCCATGCTTCAATCACGGACGGCCAATGAAGTCTCCATAAAAGGCCAAAGGACAGGGTTCGAGAGATTCTGGAGAGCTGAACACAACTCCATGGGGACAGAAGCTCCTGTGCTCAGGGTGCTTCCAGACCTCACCCCATGCATCCCTTCAGCTGACTGTTTATTTCTGTCCTCTACTTATCCTTTATAATAAACCAGGAAACGTGCTTCCCTGAGTTCTGTCAGCCTCTCTAGCCAATTAACCAAACCTAAAGAGGGTGTCGCAGGAACCCCATTATAAAACTGGTAGGTCAGAAGTTCTGGAGGCCTAGACTTGCCTGTTGTCTGAAGGGAAAGGAGGAGCCTCCTGGAGACTGAGGAGTCCTCAAGCTGTGTGGGATCTGATGCCCCCTCCAGGTAGATGTTGGCATTGAATTGGAGGACACCCAGCTGGTGCCCACTGCAGAAATGATTGCCTGCTTGCTGGTGGAGATAAATCTCCACATATTTGGGGGTCACAGAAGTCTTCTGTGTTAATGATTGCTTTTGTTCTGGTGTGAGAGCAGAGGAAAAGCATGGTTTGAGTTTTTTCCAGATGTTATACCACTTGCTTAATATTTTACTTTAAAATTAGTGTAATATAAATTTTTATAAACTTCAACAAGGAGAAACATATGTTATGAAAGATATGTCAGGAAAACATAATTTATTATATACACATATAAATAATTAGAATTACAGAAATAAACCAATGTAACACATATATATAGAGAGAATATATCACATACATAGAGATAATACATTCACATATATATATAGAGAGAATACATTAACAAATAAAATTTTATTGTCATTAAAGGAGAATGAGCTTAATTTTTTCAAGTTCCTAGGTTCTACTTCCAAATTTGGCAATTATTAAATAATATAATTTTTAATATTTTCAGTATGCAATAATAATCCCACAAACAGCTGTTTAACATAATGCAATATAAGTCTAAATTAATAACCAAATTACAAAAAGCTCTCTTCTAAGTGACTACTATGAAAAAATAAATCAAAACTTTTATTACAAAATAATTAGAGAATGATGGTAGTTAGAATATTGCATATCAAAACTTACAAAATATACAAAATATTACTTATAGCACAAGTCACAGACATAAAAGACTCTCTTTTACAAAGAAGAAACATGAAAAACTTTTAGCTCAATGTGCTAGAAGAAAGTAGCAGTGTAAATTTTAAAGAAATATAATGCAATCAATATACACACAAGAAGAATACATATATTAGGATATTTTTCAAACAGCAGAATGGATAATTTGAAGAATTATTTGGATAACATTTGAGGGTAATCAGTACTTTTTTTGGAGTTCTAATTCTGGTTAAGATGGGAAGGAACCTCTTATTTCTGCTAAAATGGAAACTTTTAGATAATCCACCATGTCATAATATTCTTAAAGGCATCAGAGTTGGAGATACATAGATATAGCTTGAAAAACAAACAAACAACAAACAAACCAACCCACTAAATCCCAACGATACAGCCTTCCCAGGTGAAAAGTGGCACAGAAGCCTTTATATTTGGGACCTGGTGGGGGCCTTGGGAGGCAGTGCAGGAAGAGTCGTGGACCTAAAAACAACCCAGGTTTGCTTGAATTAGAAACAATCAACCAAAATCAATAAACCTGTGGTCTGATGCTTCTTCAGGTTTGAATCTGGACAAGCCTGAATGCAAAGATATCCAACATTAAAGGGAACATTGCAGAGAAACCAAGGCTGGGAGGAACCAGGAGGCAGAGGAGAGCTTTCCTCTCAAGACCTCAGCATCTCATGGTCTCGACCTGGTGGTCTCCAGCTCTCTTGAATTTTGAAGTTAAGCAGACTCAGTATCTCACAGTCTTAAAGTCTTCAGGTGGCAAAATCGCACATCTTTTGATGAAATTGATCAGCCTTTCATGCACATGTCACCCTCCCATCCCAGCAGAAGGAAGGTTATCTTCCCTTGGTTGGTGGGAAATGCATGTGTGTGTGCATTTGCGTGTGTGTGTGTGTGAGCGTGTATTGTATATTTCCTACTTTATCCATGGCTTCTACTTCAATAATACACACAGCATACAATAAAAGGTGAAGAGATATGCACCTTTGCAAAAGAGACCAATAATCAAGAGGAAAAAAGTAAACAGAAACAAACTTTTAGATGACTCAGGTGCTGGAATTCTTGGACAAAGGTTTTGAAATAACTACAATATGTCATAGAATCTATTCATTAGAAAGAAAGATGGACTCATTAAAAAGGTAGAGAACCTCAGGAGATATTTAAAAAATATAAAAATAAAATTATTTGAAACTTTTAGAATTGAAATTTCATATCTGACATTTCTTGATTATTGAATTAAAAAACTGAAACTGAAACTATAAAACTAGAAAAAAGAAACAAATTTTTATGATCTTGACTTATGTAAAGATTTCTTAAATACAAGACTCAAAGCAAAATCCACAAAAAAATTTGATAAATTGGATTTTATTGAGATTTAACAAATGTACTTCAACAGACACTGAAAAGAAAACAAAAAGACAAACCACACACTGGAAAAAAAAATTTGCACAGCATATGTCTGACAAAGATCTTGTACCTAGATTATAAAAGTAATTCTCAAAATAAAATCACAATAAAAAGGGCCAACTATTTAAACAGACTTTTCCCCAAAGAAGACATATCCATAGCAAATAAACATATGAAAATATGCTGAAACTTTATTAGTCTTAAAGAAAATGCAAGTTAAATGAAAATCCAGTACCACTGTACTTCTATTAGAATGGCTAATTCTAATTAAAATTATTAAATTAAATTAAATAAGTGATTGACCCCACCAATGACTGACAAGAATGTGTGGGTCAGTTGAAACTATCATATGTTGCTTTTTGGGGTGTAAAATGGTACAGTATGTTTGGAAAACTTATTGGCAGTTTCTTACAAAGGGAACCAACTTTGACCCTATGATCCAGCGATTTCACATCTGTGCATTTACAGAGAGAAGAGGAAATAAGTGTCCTTAGAAAGACTTGTGTTAGGTTGAGGAACTGTTTGGAGCATAGAAATGGGGCCAGCACAAGAGGGAAGGGTGTAAAGAAATAGGTGGGCGTGTAGACTTTGTAGATTAATCAGAGAAGAAGGGATGGGAAGAAATGGAAATGAAGCAAGTTTGCAGCACATTCAGTGTTAATCCTAGGTCAGCTGCTTTCTGACCTGCTTCCTCATACTTGTTCAGTTCCCATTGTCGTAGAATCACATGGACTCTATTACCCGATTACAGGTCCCTTTGACTGCTCAATAGATTACAACTTGAACATCATGAAATGTTGTTTTCCCTTTGAGACATTCCTTCAGGTCCTGCGTACTGATGAAACCACTGTCAGCTGTTTCCATAACCTGATGATTTTACCTCCCTTGCCCCCGATGAATCAACAGCCCCAACTTTCTAGCCCTTTGCTCTCTATAATCCCCTTAAAAATCCTAGCCCAGAACTCATCAGGGAGATGGATTTGAGGGTCTCCTCCCATCTTCTGACTGGGTGCCCTGCAATCCTTAAACTCTGTCTCTGCTGCATCGCTGCGGTCTCAGTGTAATGACTCTGTGACTGGGCAGCGAGCAGATGTACGTGGTGGGCCTGTAACAGGTGTGGATGCCAGTGTCAGGAGCTGAGCTGAGCTGAGCTGGAGAGAGTAGAATTGCCAGGTGTCCACGTTGCTGATTAGGATAACAAAAAGTAGTGAGAGTAACAGTGCAGCCTTTCCTTGCTCACTGAGATGGCATAGATGGGAGCCTAAACTTCGCAAAGCTCTGACTTCCCCTTCTATTGTCCCCCATGGTATGAACAGGTTGGGGGTCAGGCGAATCAGCATGGCTTCTCACTGCCAAGGGGAAGAGGAAAAGGAGAACAGGGCTAGGTGGAAAAGCACTGAGCACTGAGTCAGAGTGAAGAGAAAGGGCTCCTCCTCCCCACCTCCCTGATAAGGAAGTCTCCACACAGGTGCTTGAGGAAGGCCTCTGTCGAAAGCTCCACATAAGGAGACATCTGAATGAAGGCGCTTGATGAGAGTGCAGGTGTGCTAGGAGCATGGTGGGCCGGACCCTCTGGAATCCTTGACTGCAGCTCCTTTCAGAGACTGCCACGCACTGGCTGTGCACCAAGAAGTCTGCTGTGGGGAGGGCAGCTTTCTATGGAAGGCCTGCCAGGTAGAGCCTTTATCATTATCTATTTTCAGGTCTGACAATCACATGTGGGCTTTTTGGCGGGGAACCAGATCTTCAGTCGGGTCTTGGAGGACCTCACATGTGTCTTATTAAGGAACCTGGACTTTAAACAATTGATCAGGTTTGCATAGAAAGATTACCCCAGCAACAGTGGAGAGTATGAATGCGCAAAACATTTGGAAAAGGAAAGACTCAAATTAGGGCCTTAAGAGAGTCCTATGATAATCCAAAATAAATTAGAGGCTTGGCATAAGGTATGGCTTATGACTTGACTGATTGCCTTCATAATCCCCTCTACTGCTGCTGTTATAGAGATTGAGAGCTAAAATACTCAATTCCCAAGATTCCTTTTTGGCAAGTACGGATCATATGACATAATTCTTGCCAATAATATATGAAAGAAAAGCTGTTTATAACTTCCAATAAAGTGTTGGGCATGTCCCAGCCAGAAGACAGCCATGCCCTTCAGAGCTTTCCTGTATTGCCCAGACCCAGTGTGAGGCACCTGAATATACAGGATCATCCCAGTCCTTCAGGATGAAGCCACAGGCAGTGACTGTTAGAACATGAAATCTAATAAAAAGAAGCCTATACACCAACATCGTGTTACATGAGTAAGCTCTGTCTTTCTATTGCATGCTACTGACAATATGGCTATAGGAATAGGAAAACAGAAGCTCTTGGGGCAACTTAATGAATGATGGTTTTCTTTATTAAAATGGACACCTGAAAGGGGATGATTTTGGTATGCCTGAGATGGAAATAAAATGCAGATGGCCAGTTTGCATTTGAATAAATATCTACTGTTCAGGGCTAAGGCTGGTGGGCAACACAGATTGGCAGCATATAAACTAGAAGCCATGGTTGAAGTTGTGAGAATACTTGAGAGTTGAATGATAAGGATATAAGGCCAAGCAGAAAACTGAAGAGAAGAAGGCCAGAAGAGAACGAAACTGGATGGAGGCTATATAGTGAATTTCAGACAAATTAAGGAAATACAGCAGGTGATGGTGTCCGTGAAGCCAAAGTAGACTCCGGTTACAGGAAAGGGTGAATGCTGCCCAGTGTTACAGACTGGCCACCTCAGCCTCTTCTGTGCATTCTGTTTCAGTGAACCGGTGGTGGCAGAAGCCACGTTGCCAAATCCAAGTGTCCAGGGCAGTGTAGACGGTTCTCTGGTATTTGATCCAAAGAGTAATCTATTCTGGGGAAGCAAAAAATGACTGGTCCTAACATAGCAGGGTATTTTTTCTCTTTGTCAAGGTGGTTGGAGAAGCAAGAAAAGGGTCTTTCCTTAGAGAGGGCGGGGGGCAGTTAAGCTTTATTGCTCGTGTTTGAATAAACGCCTAGTCTGGTCTCTTCATCTTTACAATTTGTTTACATTTTTGCAAAGTCAGCCACCGCATCTTAGAAAGAAATTTCTTTAAAATACTATTTTAAGTTTAGGCATTAATATTGTCAAATGATCCCATTACATAATTTTAAAATGATAGTTTAATCATCAGAGTTTAAAGAATTTGCATTGGACAATTGTTGAAATAAATCACTTAAAACTGTTCACAACTCACTTTTTCAGAATCTCTAAAAGACATAAAACAACATATCTTTTCATAGGTTTCAATAATTCTTAAATACTCCCTTTATTTACATAGAATGATATTTCCTATTGTGCTTTTGTTTCTTTAGTCAAATTATTCATAAAGCTTTCAATAAAACAACGTTTATGATCTGAATATAATTTTATCCCCTGCATTCTGGAAGGATGCTGTCTATTTTTACAGAACGTCTTATAAAATGAATGACAAGATAATTGTGTGATTAGCACATGGATGGTTAATGACTGGGAAAATGGGTCTAACATAAAGAAACTCGTTAAAATATATTGGATGGTGGGATCTAGCAAACAAACGAGTTAAAACAACAGATCGATAGTATCTAATTAACCCTAGAAAACTTTAGGGAGAGAAATATATTTTTTTAATTTCCCTAGATCATAAACTAAAAAAATAATATTTGCTTTTAAAGCCATCAGGAAGCTCCTCCCTTCTCCTCTCGGTTCATAAAAGTTCTATAGTCTGTCCCAAATCTTGGTACTTACCAGGCTTTTATAGCAAATGAGAAAATAGTAAAGTTAATGCCCCTTAACAGGAATTTCATTTGCACCGGTTTCATTCTGAGTATGACAAATTCATTCAATACAACTCAATTTTTACACAAAAATGATTTAAGATGGACTATTAGATTTGTACAGTATTTGAACTTTCCCCTTCGGCTATGAGGAAATCATCATGTCTTTAGTAATAAAGACTCTTTAAAACAACTGAATTTCAATACAAGGAATAACCTCAAAGGCAGAAGGTTAATTTGTTATAAAACATCTCCATCTTCTCCTGCTCCTACCTATCCAATGGCATCTTTTTATTCCAGTTTCTTTAATTTCTTCCCCTTGAAGGTTTCTCACTCTCTAGCTTTGCTGCTGGAAGATGCACTTTCCCTGTCTGCCCTAAAGGATGAATTACTTCTAAGTGAGTTAACTTTGCCGCAACAGTTCCCCGCCCCCCTCCCCCCCACCCTCACTGCCCCACCTCACCCTTGTGTTAGTGTGTGCCGTATGCATTGTATGCTAAAATAGGTAGTGGGGAATTATTTTTACCTTTTAAAAGAGTGGGGTTTCAGATTCTACTCTCTGATCATCTTTAAAAACCTTGGATAATGTAGTGGGCAGTTAAGAGTGAGCATAGACCGTCAAAAAACATTACAGTAACACATTGTAGGCCTATCTCAAAATATCACATGCACATTGTAAATATATACAGCTCTTATGAACTCATAATAATTAGACATTAAAAATTGAAAAAGGAAAGAAATAACAGAACATCCTAACAGAGGAAGAAGTAACATCATCTAAAACACCTGTATCTCCATTTAGTCTAGATGCACAAGACTAAAGATTCAAATTTTTATTAACAAAATTAAATATCAAACACGTTGCCTGTAAAAGTGAAACGTTCTTCTGTTAGACTATTCCCCTGGCAGGTTACTCGTGCATGTTTTAAATACATATAAGGGATTGGGGGTGGTCTGAGGCACAGTTACACCAGTGTAATTTAGCGAATCTACCATCCTAAAATCTTCCCTGAATAGAGAAATGAAATTTAATTAAATGTTGAAATTTCTTTGTTTAATTATAATGGCAACGTACTTGACTCCAAGTCTCTTTTCAAAGAGCTTCAGAAACTCAACAAAATTGCTTTTTGAGTTTTTATATTTTTTTAAATGTTGTGGCTACTGTAGAGGTTCTGTGGCTTTCTACGCTATGAATGAATAACAATTTTTTTTTCATCCAAAGAAATGAAATACATAACTAAATTTTAGTATATTCTATGTACTTGGGCCTGTTTGCATTTAAACCCAGACACCATCCCAACAGTTTGGTAGTTTGAAAATAAACCATAATACATTGTTCTGAATAAAATTGCATAAATGTTACATGAATTTGAGTCATTTTATCAGTAGACTATATTATAAAGGATTCCTTAATATTCAAATATATAATAAGCTGATTTGACAGAGAAAAGCATTATCTTGAATATGTTTTCCCCTTTGTTGAAAATCATTTCTGAAGCTGCAAAAACAGGTGCAAGGGCCCAAAATCCACATGACTATGTTCCTTTGGTGACACTGTTTCAGAGCACTATAAGTAAAACATTTTAAGAATGTCATTCCATGGACTACTAGTTTTAGGTCAAAAATAGATGGTATGTGTCTTTATATAAGCTATGGAATCATTAATCAGTAATGTAATTATGCTCTTCACTGTATGCTTTCATCAGTTCTGAGAGTGAATACACTGTTCACATGGATTTTGAGACTTACAGGGGTATCATGAGTGGCTGGCAATGTTAAAATACAACAAATTGTGTTATTTCAGTCATACAATAACAAACATCTTTCACACTTTGAGAAATTAGGGAGTGAATGGATTTGAAAACACTTTGCAATCAGAAGATGGCTATGTACCTTAGAGATTGTTTTTAATACAATTGCAACCTATTACTGCTAAATAATTTAGGAGCAATTTGGACATGACCTGCATGGTCTAAAAGGCTGGGAGGAGTAGCAGCCTTTAAAGAATTCAATACAATCAACTAACAATCAATAACCAAACTCTTGGAGCACCTGCTCAAAGGCTCTGTGTTCATTTTGAAAGGGAGCAGCCTTATAAACACACACCTTGATACAGCTATCAGTCTTTTTAGAAGTCATGAGCCACTGTCCTCTTCCCTTCTCAGCAGCAATTTCAAGCGGTCTCCCAATCTTGTCAAGCCTTTGATCTTCAAACTGGACCCTTTTGACTTAAATATTTCATTCAGCAGGACCTGCCTAAGCCCCACCTCTTCTGTGAAGCCGTCCTCAATCCTCCATCTATGGGCCTGTTGTTTCTTCTAAATGACACTCTTCACCCCTCCACCAGGGCCATTCCACATCATTCTCTAATTATCTTTTTTACCTGCTTGTATAAAAGAACGGGGAGTATGTCAATCTTATTTATTCTTGTTCATTTTGTCCTCCCAAATGAATTTATCTTCTGCATCTAGCAAAGGCCATGAAATAAAACAGATGCTAGAAATACTTGAATTAAAGTAAATTTAAAAAGTATGCAGTTAGCTGGGGGCAGTGACTCATGCCTGTAATCCCAGGATTTTGAAACGCCGAAGTAGGCAGATCACCTGAGGTCTGGATTTTGAGACCAGCCTGTCTAACTTGGTGAAACCACCCTGTTTCTACTAAAAAAAAAAAAAAAAAAAAAAAAAAAAGCTGGGCATAATGCTGGGCACCTGTAATCCCAGCTACTGGGGAGGCTGAGGCAGGAGAATCGCTTGAACTCGGGCGGTGGAGGTTTCAGCAAGCCATGATTACACCATTGCACTCCAGCCTGGGCAACAAGAGCAAAACTCCATCCTCTCACCACCAAAAAAAAAAGTACACAATCTAGGCTGTGAGAAAAGACATGCAGAATGTTAAATAAAACCTGATAGGATATGATAACTGTCAAGAAAAGTTAATACAAAAATTAAGAGATCAGAGTAAGGGCAAAGGTCACCCAAATGCCAACTTGGGAAGACATTAAGGAAGACAAAGAGGAGACAGCTGCTAAACAGGGAAGAGTACGGGGTTAGCATAGAAAACGTGAAGTAGAATCAGAGCTGCTGTTCCTGTGAGCTTGTTAGGGAAGCCACATTTACCTGTTGTCTTGTTAACTGTTTTACTGGATGAAGAACGAGAAGATAAATGAACAGCTGCCTCAGGCCAATGCCAGTGCCCATTAGAGTACCGGCAACCAATACTTTTCATTAACTAGCTCATTCGAATTATAGTGACTAACGTAATTAAAGCATAGAGTTATAATTTATTCAGTAACTTAACAAATATTCTCCTAAAAATTAGGAAGAGAATGACCAAAGGTGAAGCGGCACAAGAAGACCTTTGGAACAGCTAGACCAATGAGCCTGGAGAAAAGAAGTTTGGATAAATAGGTAGGCACCAGGTCACAGAGGACCACATTAAATATTTTGGATTTATTCTTAGAACAATGGAAAATATTGAAGGGTTTCAACTGGGAAAAATGACATAATATGTACATGGTTAGGATATGTCACATGGCTCACAACATGGGGAGTGGATCTGAGACCAGTTAGGAGGTGGTTTTTTGCTCTGTCAGGAGACAATAGTGATTTGTATAGTTTAGATAGAGAGGGAAGGAAGAGAAGTGGAAACAAATAAGTAAATATGCTATTGAGCTGACAGGATTTGATAAAGGATTACATACGAGGGAGAAAGAAGAAAATATCCACGACTTCCAGATTTCTAGCTTAGGCAATGGAGTAGGTGAGAATTTACCAAGATAGAGGGGACATCGTAAGATGACTAACTTTAGGTGGTAGATACGGAATTTGTTTTGGGCGTATTGAGTCTGAGAGGCTCATGGAACATGTAAGAAAAAATTTACATTTTGCAAATGGATATATGGCTTTAGAACTGAGAAGAGCAGTGTGAGACAGAGAAATGACGATGTATATGATTACCAAAGAAATGGAAGTGGTGATGATGTAGGATACGGAGGATCTCCAAGCAAGACATCCATAGTGAACAGAAAAATGCAATCCTGAAGAGGATGCTGAGGTGGAGAGGCTGAAGAAGCGGGGGAAGAAGAAGAGATTATTTCCGAAAGAAAGAAGCACCTAAACTTAATAAAAAGACGGAGAGTATATAAGATAAGACCAAACAATATCTGTCTGCTTTAAGACAAAGAAAGATGAACACAGATACACCCACCCTTACAAAAAATGCTGGATAAACAGCGTATTATCGACTTTTTCTTGAACCCACTTAGAAAACGGCGATTGTAGGACAACCACGCAGCTGGGAATATGAGGAGAGATGGGTGCCTGCCGAAAGAAACAGCACTGTAACAAGAAAAGCCTGGAATTCTATTAAAAAACTTTTCCACCAACTGAGAGGGATCCGAGAGACCAAATAATGACTCAGACAAGTCCAGCTTGGTGAGTAGATGAGTGTATTTGGATTTATGTATGAGGCATTCCCGGATGGCAGCAGGATAGCTGTCGAGGTCTGTGCCACCTTTTCTTTTCAAACCACTTTTAAGCTGATTTTCTAGCTTTTTGCCTACTGCATTTAAACAATGAGACTGCTTTTTCTTGGTAGTTTCTCAGATACTCTCTGGGGTGTTTAGGTTTTTAGGAACACCTGCTCCTCCGCTGAACCCTTTGGCCTTGGCTCAGTGCCTGGCCTTTAAGGTTCAGGCAGCAGGCAAATACCCTTGACTAAACGGGTAGGGGACCCATCAACTATGAGGACCTAAACATTTACTTACCATGGGCAAATGTCAAAGGACGTATATAAGCTGAGACTCTAATAGTTTCTAAATGCCAAGATTGTGTAGCTCCAGGGACTGCAGGTCTTGCGTGGGTGTGACATTCTCTCTCAGACTTTTCTTCCACACACCTCACAAAGTTCAGGCAGAGAAGATGAAGTTAGCCTGAGGCTGGTGCCTTGCTTTCCACACCTGAGTCCTGGCCACATGAAAGCTTAAGAAAAAAAGACAAAGTGATGGCCAAGCACAAAATCTACTTACCTCTGTTCCTATCAATCTACATAAAGTGTCTGGCTTTCAATAAATATGAAAATTCAAGAAAAAAATTTCCCTCAAAAAGAAATCATTAACACTAGATATTAACATGACACAAACAATACACCAGGCAAGATCACACAGGACATTTAAAAAACAATAACGTTGTAAAAGCTGTAGCAAAACAGAGACAACATGCAAGACCATGTGGATAATTTCAGGAGAGAGGTAGGAACTAAAAGAATTAGATGTAAATGCCATAAATTTTTAAAAAACACAGTGATAGAGATTACAAATGACTTTGATGGGCTAATTTGTGGACTTCACACAGTAGAGAAAATAGTCAGTGAAAGTGAGTATGGGTCAATAGAAATTACTGACACGAAAAGAAAAATAAATCACAATAAAAAAGGAAAACAGAATGAAACATTCAAGAGCTGTGGAACAACATCAAACGATTTAACACATGTATAATTGAAATTTTAGAATAAGAATAGAAAGAGACTAAAAAAAGAGACTAAAAAAAGATTTATTTTGCTATTTATAGCAAAATAAATACTGGGAGAAATATGACTGAGTTTTTTTTTTTCTTTTTCAAAATTAAGAATAGATACTAAACCACAGATCCAAGATACCCACTAAACAACAAAACAGATACACACACAAACACACACACACACATACACACATATACACACCACACGCATTGCTAAGTTCATATCATATTCAAACTGCTAAAACGCAAAGAAAAGGAGCAATTTTGAAGGTAGCCAGAAAATGAAAGATGCATTAACTGAAGAGTAACAAGAACGCAATTATCGGAGACTTCTCATCAGAAACCATGCTAGCTAGAAAAAACACAATTATATCTTGAAAGTGCTGCAAGAAAATTAAATCTACCCAGAATTCCATATCAAGCAACAATACCCTTTAAAATTGCAGGAGAAATAAAGACTTCTTCAGACAAACAGGAATAAATTGCTGACAGAACTTCAATACAAAAAGTATTTGTGGGGGTTCTTTAAGGTTAAAAAATTAGAATAGAAATTTGGATCTTCACAAAGAAGTAAAAAACCCTGAAAAGAGATAAATAAATATAAAATAAAATGTATTTTATTCTTACATTTTCCAGCTTTCTTAAGGTCTAATAGCCAAATAAAATTGTATGTAAGTATGGTGTACAATGTGATGTTTTGATAGATGAATACATTGTGAAACGATTACCATAATCAAGCTAATTATCACATCCATTGCCTCACATAGTTAGATTGTGTTTATGTTTTGTGTGTCATGAGACCACTCAAATCCAAATTTTTGCAATTTTTAAGTATAATAAAATACAACATTATAAACTGTAATGTTTACCATGCTGCACAATAGATCCCCAGAAATTATTCCTCCTGGTTAATTCAAACCCTGTACCTTTTGGACAGCATTTCCCCATTTATCAACCTTCCACCCCTGGAAGTCACCATTCTATTCTCTGCTTCTAAGAATTCAAGTATTTTCGTTCCATACAGTAGTGAGATTCTGCAGTGTATGTCTTTCTATGCCTGGCATATTTCACTTACCATAATGTCCTCCAGGTTCATGCAAGTTGTTGCAAATGACAAAGTTTCCTTTCTTAAAGTTGAATAGTATTCCAATGAATATATACAATGCTCAATAACCCCAAAAAAAGGCCAAAAAAGGAGAAAATGGAAATGAAGACAAGTGTAACAATTAGAAAATGGCAAGATCTTAGATTGTAATTCAGCCATATCAATAATTACCCTAAATCTGAAGGTCTAAACATATTATGTTAGGTGACAGATTGCATGATTGGATTTGAAAAAGGAAGACCCAAGTGTATGCTGTCTATGAGAAATCCACTTTAAGTGCAAAGATATAATTAGATTAAAAAAGAACAGATGCATGATTACTAGCTGACACGGGTTTTCCTTTTGAGATGATAAAAAGTTCTGAAGTTACATAGTGATGATGGTTGCATGTGTCTGTGAATATATGAAAACTCATTGAATTATACACTTTAAAGGATAAGTGCTACATGTGAATTAGATCTCAGTCAGTAAAGCCACTATAAGGTAAAGTCATAGCCAAAAAAGCAAAAGAATAAAGACTGATACACCACAGAAACACTAATACTCTTCAAAAAAGGTAAAGTAGTTATATTAATTTTAGAAAAGTTGAAAATAGAATATTACATAAAGTGGTAAATGATCCAAAAATATATCAGAATCCTAAATGTATGTACATGTAAAAATAGAGCTTCAAAATACATGAAGCTAAAACTGATATATTTGGAAAGAGAAACAGATAAATCTATAATTATAGTAACAACTTAATAACACTCCTTTCTGCAATACATATACAGAAAAATCAGTAAGGATATGGGTCACATTTCCATATCCTTCCAACCAATAATGTCTAATAGACATTTATAGAACATTCTAAGAAGAGTAGAATGTACCTTCTTTTTAATGAAACATTCAAGAAGACTGACCAAATTCTGGGTCATGAAACAAACATTAACAACTTTGAAAGTACAGACATTGAATAAAGTGGGTTCTAAAACAATAACAGATCTAAACTAGAATTTGAGAACATAAAGCTATCTGGTAAATTCCCTGAACATCTGGAAATTAAAAAATACACTTTTAAATAACCTGGGGATTAAAGAAGATTTTTGAGGTAAGCTAAAAATCTCCATTGTTCTTAGCTACATTTTTAAATCTAGAAAATTTCTAAACATATGATCTAGATTGGGATCGGTAGAGTAATGAATGGCAGGTGCAGAAGTTAAGAATATGTGTTTTGGCTATGAATAACGGTGTGTTGGAAGCTAGATGGATCCAGGTAATTTAAGTATCTAGTTTTGTTGTATTTTTAAAATATCCACGAACTGCACATATTTGAATGTCTGCATGTGACAGTCACAAGAGGGAGAGTTTAAAGATAGTAAGGGAGTGAACAATGCAAATAAATAACAGTGGGTTCCAAAGAAGGTGAAGAAAATGGCATTCAGAGATCAATAAAATGAGAGAGAAAGAAAAGGAAGGTCGATTCAAGCAGGGATGTAAATTTTTCATCAGTAAGTTGAAGAGATTCTTGTCTGATGGGAGCTGCTGTCCTTGCTGCACTGTGACCTTGGGTCACGCAATCCTGGCGAAGTCAGTCTGCATTGGCATCCAGTTTCTTCTTCGAAAATGGAGATACTTACAACAATCCTAATTGTTTTTGTATCAAAACAAAGCAATACAAGAAGATTGTTTTTAAGGTGACTAAAAATTAAAACCACAGTGTTTGCGCATGATAGAAAATGAATGTATACTATAGACGATAGATATATACCACCAGGCTTGAAATGTTAGTGTTGGAGCCAACACCAAACTGTGTGTGCAGCCAACACCACCAGTGTCACTGCACCCACAACTGCCAGCAGGTCCTCCACCCCAGCTGCATTGCCTCTGCCACTGTCGTGAATGCCCTCATGGCGGCAGGCTCCCTGGTACCTGCCAGCACCCCACTGCCACTGACAAGTGTGCACCCCCCGGAGCTGCTGCTACTGCTGCTCCTGGCACGTGCAAACATGGGCAGATCCTATCGTCACCGCACTTGAAACGCTTTGACTGACACTACCCTTTGGAGTGGAGTGACCAGCAGTCAGGGAGCACCTCAGCCACACCCAGCACAGTAGATTCCTAAACAGGAGGAGCCCGAGAACAAAGTCAGGGCCCAGTACAAGTCCTCAGAGTTAGAGCCCACAGTCCAGGAGTTAGGAGCTGAGAGCTGACCCCCTAATATCTTCCAGAAATGAAATCAGTCTGCCAAATCCATCTTATATCACAATCAAACCCTCAAGGTCTTCCAATAGGAAACAAAAACAAGAACAAAAAACATCCAAAGGTCAGCAACCTCAAAGATTGAAGGAACATAAGCCCACAAAAGTGAGAAAGAACTGGCGCAAGAAACTGATGACTCAAAAAGTTACAGGAACTTCTTTCCTCCAAATGACCACATCACCTCCCCTGCAAGGGTTCTGAACCAGGCTGAGATGGCTCAGATGACAGAAATAGGATTCGGAATATAGATAGAAATGAAGATCTTTGAGCTACAGGAGTACGTTGCAACCTAATCCAAGGACATGTTAGTGTTTTACACTTTAAAGACAGCTTGCTACCATTTTATAAAGAAAAGAATTTAAGTACAGAACAGATACGTGATTTGCCACAATCACTCAGCGGCAGTGTGCAAAATCTAGGCCTGAGTGCGTATGTGCCAACTGCCTTTGCTTCTCTCTCTACTGCAGACTGCCTTCTTCAAGCTCCTCATACCTGTTTGCTCCCAGCTGTATAATAGAGTGTCTCATACACGCTTTGTAAAAAGTGAGACCTTTATTTAAAATGACTATTTTTTCCTGTTAGAAATATGGTAGATTTTAATGAATACAAGAAATGATAGAGTTCTAGACTGACATAGTGGTGGATGTAATAAATGTGATGCATTCAGTGATCTAAGAGCCAGCACAATAATTGTCCATATTTTAATTATAATCATATTGAAAAGTCACCCTGGGGAAGGGGTGAATTTGAAAAAAAAAAGAAATTATGGAGCAAGATGACATCAAAATCAAGTTCTAAATGCAACTCCCCAAGAATGCAAAGCTCTGGTTCTTTCTTTACATGTTAGTTTCTAGTTGAAGATGCCTCACCTCCCCTTTGCTCCAGAATGCCCATGCAACAGAGAACATATGGCACAGAATACAACATACTGTGGCTTCAGTGTTGATCACATGAAGCACACTGTCACATTACAGACCACTAAGTGAATGGGTGCATCCCTGTGATAGGTATGAGTTGTGTCCTTTGAAACCAAGATCCTAAAGTATTTTCTGTGCAAAAGCATTTTGATAATTCCCAATCCCCCCAAATCAATCAAACGAGTAAAAACCAAAACAAAAATAAATACAAGCCACAAACTGTGGAAACTGAAAATACTGTATTGTAACCTGTCTTTGGCTCTCAGTTGGAATGGGACTACTGGTGGGATTTAGAAGAGAATGGCTCAGCACTAAGCCACAGCCACTGGTTCATGCATCTGTGTATGCTGCTTCTAGAATAGGCAGCAGGGAGCTAAGTGGAAAGGACAGGATACACCAGGAAATAATCAGGTGGGTCCAATACCTGGCCCCAGGCACACACCTGCCAGCAAGCAGGAATGTTCATACAACGTGCGAGGGAAGAAATCAAGAGGAATGGCTGAATTTTTCATGACTGCAGAATCTGCTCAGAAATTCTATCTGACTTTTGCAATGTCTGATTCTTATCTCTAAAGCAAATTTTATTAACTGCCAAGTCAACCTCCAAAATTCTCCCATGGAAGAAAAGTTATTGTGGACACGCTCAACCAACTAATTTATGATTCTGCCCATTCAGCAAAAGAAATTTTACTTAATTTTATCAGATTGCCAGGCTCTCTTAAGCCCTCATTTCTGTATACATTTTAGGTCTACTAAATTCTTTAACTCAAAGGCAAGCCCTTATCGATAAATTAAGGTCAGAGGTTACTTCTTAATATTCTAGCTACTCTGTACAATAAGGTTAATACATTATATTCTTCATTTTTTTCTTTCTGTACTGGAAAAATAATGGCCCACAAGTTACCCTGAACTGCAAACCTCTTCACTGAACCATATGAAGCTGTTTCTGGATATTTCATTGTAGAAATTAGAATGTCAAGGTTGAAGGATACAAATTCCTAGGGAGGGCTCCCAACTATGAAGTGGATGTTCTCACAAATAACCCTTCAATATAATACAAAAGAAAAGAAAATAATGTGACACATTTGTGCATAGGCTATGTTAGGCATGGCCTGAAAATTATTTTAAGATTCACCACTTGTAATTTGGAGATAAATTTTCAATAAACATTTACTTATACTAACTTATTTCGCTATACATTGTTTCTGTCATCCTAAAATGTTTTTATTCTCACTTTCATGAAAGTATATGTATGTGTTTATGTGTGTATATACACACACCTATATGAAGTATAAGATCTCATTGTAATATGATGATATCTTAAGGGACTATTACCAAGCCTGGACAAAAGCATATTGTCATTTTGTTCAAAACAAGCCTGATATTTATCAGGTTACAATATTCCTTATCTATTTATTTATTTGAGAAAAGTTAAATATCAAAAATTAAAGTATGTGTACAACATTATATACACATACATTGTGGAATGGCCAAATCAAGCTAGCTAACATGTGTATTATATCTGTGTGGTGACAACACTTAAAAGCTACTCTCTTTGCAATTTTCAAGTACATAATAAAGTATTATTAACTACAGTCATCGTGGTATACAATGGATCTCTTGAATTTATTCCTCCCGTCTAACTGAAAGCTTTTATCTTTTGACCAACATGTTCACAATCTTCTCCAACATTCCTTTTTAAATATTTGAAATTTGAATTAAGAGGTTTTGAGTATTATTTATTGCTTTTAGGTTAATTATTCCAAGATCTATGTGCCTCTTTTTCAGAAGATTTCTATTTAAAAAAGGAAGTAATGTAAAATCTGTAGGACCTCTTTGTTAGACGGTATAATATTCTATTCTACTTGTCTGTTTTTTTTTTTTTTTTTTTTGAGGCGGAGTCTTGCTCTGTAGCCCGGGCTGGAGTGCAGTGGCCGGATCTCAGCTCACTGCAAGCTCCGCCTCCCGGGTTTGTGCCATTCTCCTGCCTCAGCCTCCTGAGTAGCTGGGACTACAGGCGCCCGCCACCTCGCCCGGCTAGTTTTTTTTGTATTTTTAGTAGAGACGGGGTTTCACCGTGTTAGCCAGAATGGTCTCGATCTCCTGACCTCGTGATCCGCCCGTCTCGGCCTCCCAAAGTGCTGGGATTACAGGCTTGAGCCACCGCGCCCGGCCCTACTTGTCTGTTTTTATTAGAAAACATTGGAAATTAAAGTTTCCTGGTGCCTCATTAAGTTAAGAGAGTTACAATTGCATGCCACCTTTGTACCTGCCTCAAACTAAATAAGATTTGCAAATAGGTGTCCTCTGTGACCGATCAATGTGATTAATTGTATTAAATGTGGTCAGGTGACCCACCCGCCACACACATTTTGAGAGCAGTCATCTGGTCCTCTTGATAAAGCTGAGCTATGTGTTCAAGGCCAGTCCCTGTGCCCACCCCTCAAGTGGGTAAAGCTAGCCTGTGGTGTGTGTGCGGCTGAGGTCAGGGAGGAAGTCTGCCTGGAGCAGAGGAAGTAACATCTCAAATTTACTAGTATTGCTGCTGCACAAACCATCACAATGAACTTCTGTCCCTTAGTATCTTGAAATGTTCTCAAAGAAACTCTGGCCAATTCAGAAGATTCTTATCTTCCAGATCCTAAAATAGTAGACCCAAAAGTCCATTTAAAGTTTCATTACGTGACTCATACCTGTAGTCCCCACTTCTCAGGAGGTTGAAAAGGGAGGATGGCTTGAGCCCAGGTAGTGGAGGCTGCCATGAGCTATGATGGTGCCACTGCACTGCAGCCTGGGCAACACAGCAACAACCTTTCTCTTTAAAAAATGTTATTGGGTGTTTTAATTATTATAATGAACTATTGATTGACAAATCGATAACATTTTACTAGATACAGAGAGGATCTCTTGGGTGGCTTCACTGTAATTACAGACCTAATTTTTATCATCTTATTTTCTAAATGTTCTTACGTTTATCTCACTGAGTAACACTCACTCATTCTACGTATGACCAGACACCATTATCATCTTTAAGCCTTAGGTATTAGAAAAACAAACCACTGATACTGGGGATATTTAAAGAAATATGATTTGTTTAGAGATCATTATTTGAAATATAAAATTCTCTCTAAAACCTAAATTTTTAAATGATTGGTAATCATATTTCTAGGTACATTTATCCAGGTAAATTATACTCATTCATTATTACCACTTAGCACTTTTAAACCAAGTAGATTTATTTCATTTCTATTCACGTGTGCAATTCATATGAAATTCATCTTAATGAAACTCACCAATTCAAGTAGGATGTTCTCAGGTCTTCAGTCAAGAACCTAACGATGGTTTCGTTTCCTTCTTTTCAAAATAAAATCTGTGTGCAGTTAATGATATAATGACTATAATGCGTGGAAGATGTCAGAAATTAATGTAATGCCTTGCAAGATGTGAAGTTGCTTCTTGTAAAGAATGGGTGAAGAGTGCAGTGGGAAATGTAACGCTCACCCTGCTTTAATGCTACTCAACGCCCACGAACCCTGGAGCTTCAGTGTTAAATCATGATTTTATTCTTTGCCTAAATCATTTTTCCCTTTTTCTTCAATATTTTTGTGTCTTATTTTCTAAATAACTGAATCATAGAAAGTAACTGCAGTGCCATAAACCTAGGGTTGTAATTTTAAAACTAGTTGAGAAAATATAAATTACTCATTTTCTTTTTCACTGGTTATTGCTCTTTGGGAAAAAAAAGACAACGGTGGGGATATTAGGGATCTTCTAGCCCAATTTATTTTATGGATGAGCAAACTTGGGCAGACAGAGATGAAGCAAGTGCCTCAAATCAAACCATTACCTAGTAGCAGAGCAGTGTGGACACCCTGGTTGCCCTCCCAGTGGTGCCCACACACCAGCCAATGTCCTTGGTGGTTCCCAGATTCAACAGGAGCTTCTTCCGTGGACCTTTCATTTGAAAACAACACAGATGTGCAGGTCTTCTCCATCTGTGTACACACACATTTAAGAAACACATTTCTCTGTCAATAAAAGGCCTTTGCTTGTCTTTTCCTTTAAAACCGCCAGGTTAGGAAATTTAATAAAGGGGTAGAACATGGCTTTGCTGGGCTCCTGCCTCCCTGCTCTGGGTCCTGGGCTGTTCCCACAGATGCCTTCCCCTCACACTCTCTGGCGCTGGACCAAGAGGGAGGATCACTCCCAAGAGCTTCAGGAGTGTCCCCACCAGCAGTATTTGCAATCAAGAAGGTGCAGTCTTCTGTTTAACCATATCTCTCTGGTGAAGGAATGTGCGATAGTCATGTGGATAATTTTGGACCAATAGTCCTGCCTGTTACCGCCTCCATTAAGCCACAAATATTTATCACATACTTATTTATATCCCTCTTGTTTCCAAAGGATTTGTGGCCATTCCACACCCTGTAGCCAGTGTTTTTGACTATGTTTAAGGCAAGTCTTCTGCAGCTTGTAGCGTACATATTCTAAGGTTTTAGACATTTTTAGTCTTTGCGTACTACTAAGATCTATCAGACTGTCCCTAAGGCTAACAACAATAAAAGGAAAATAACTAAAATGGCAACAAGTAAGAGTAGTAGATGACCATCAAAATAGCCATATTATTTTAAGTGAAAATGTTTGCTTATACAAAACTAAATTGAAAAGTTATGTACTCAAAGTCTAATAAGCTCCTTTATACTAATGGTGAAGACATTTAGTCTCTTAGTAAAATGTTAATTCAATGTAAATGATATTTTTCTACCTTAATGTATGCCTCTTGACTATAAATTAATAGAAATAGATACAATTATAAGATTTTAAAATATTCCCTTTTTAAAAGTAACATCTAAATTATATAAATATTAAAATCTAGAAAGGAAACAGAATACACGATTGGGTCAACATCTTACCACAAGCATCACAAATTAATTATTAATTTTCTATAATCAAGTAATTGATCTCTATGTATTAAAACATACAGGGTCCCACATAAATTATTGTTAATTGCATTCGTGTCATTTGTAGTGCTCTATATGTTCCATTGAGCTTTAATGAGAGCTATTTAAATACACACTATAATAAACATACTACGTATCAGGGGTTTTTTCCCCCTAAACCTGCAGTTATGAAGGAAAAGTGCAATCAGAAATGAAGAGGAATAAAAATGGTGGGATTTAATAGAATCCTGGGGATGGCCATGGAGAATAAGTTGTTTGGAAATTGTCTTTCTTTACTTTCAGCCAGTGTCCTCTCGTATAATAACTTATTGTTCTCATCAACTTCTGCAACAGTGCTCAAATGTTAATATGCGTTACAAATGTCTCGGGAAATTTGCTAAAATGAAGGTTCCGATTCCTTGGGTCAAGGATGGGGTGCCTGATTTTGGATTTTTAATAATCTCTCAGCCAATCCCAGTGCCACTGGCTTGCAATCATAATTTGAGTAACAAGGTTGCAGCGCAGTGAGTCTCAAATGTGGTCCATCATCCACCTGCAACAGATTCACAGGACTGCTTCTTTAAAAAAAAATACAGGAATGCTAGGAATCACTCCAGATCCAGTGAATCTACATTTTGAGACTAGAGCCCACTTTTTAGCAAATCCTTCGTGTGAAAGTTTACAGACAGCAAAGTTTGAAAAGTCCTGCTCCACAGGAATTCTCCAACTCAAAGTATATGTGCCTTTAACTCTAAAAGTTAGACATCAGAGTCAAGAGCACCTTTTCACAAAATAATCAAATTGAGACAAGGCTGTCAAACAGAGAACTGGTGCAAACAATTACTGCCCCCAAACAGTAATACCCGATCATCAACTGTTTGAGAAGCTCTGTCTCCTTGTCTCTTTATTTGGTGACATAGTCTTTAACTCCAAGAACACTAGCCCTCCAACACCAGCTGCATTAGAATCCCCTGGTGGGCATCCTAAGCAAGATTTCTGGGCCCACCCCAGAGTTTCTGAGTAATTAGATCTGGGTTGAGGTCCAAGTATCTGCATTTCTGATTTCCCATGTAATGCAGATGCTGCTGGTTTGGAGAACACACTTTGTCCTAGACTATTGCATAATGTGGATCACTCAAAAAGTCTAGAATTTTTGTGCTCCATTGCATTTATTTATTCATTCCAAGTGTTATTTAAACTGAACATATTTATTGTCCACAAACTGCCCACATGACAAGACAGTGCACAGGCCTTAAGAATGAAACAAAATATTGGTCCCTGTTTTCTGGGATGTTATAATCCAAGTAAATCGATCAAACTAACTCATAAAACCACTCAACGATACTTCAAGGAAGCACATAGCAATGTGTTAAAAATGAATGAGTTATACTCAGAGAACTCCAAAAGTTTTAACCCAGCTTGGATTCGGTTAGCTTAGATTGGATTAGTTTGGATGGATTTAATGAAAAATATGGCAGCTAATGTGTTCCTGTTAGACGTGATAGCAAATTGAAAGAGCATTAACTCAGTATTTGTAGGTTCTTTGGTCTTTTCTATGAAAGCAATTGTATCTTCTTCAAATGAGAAGTGCTTGGTACCTTCCTTTCTGATCCTTATATTTTACATTTATTTTATTTAAAAATAAATTCTTATTGTGTTTTTTCAAATATGCAATATTTCATGTGGTTCTCAAACAGGCATGCTACAGTGCATGATCTGAGTGGATTCATTCACAACCTATTCACAGGGGATTCGAAGGAAACAGCTCCCCTTGAAGCTGGGCTCTGGGCTTTCTATTCGCTTGGAATCTGATATGAGCAATGTGATCCGAAAGGTTACACATTGGTCTTCATGTTTTTTGTATCCTTCTAGAAATTGTATGCGTCTTCATTTAGAGATGGATATTTAAGAATATTTTCAACATTTTTTAAAATTAAGTTTTCAAATATTACATATTGTCTGTAACTTGTTTTATTCAACTAACATATGTAACTTAGACATTTTTCATGAATACTGTTTTTTTCAAGCCTTTCAAACTTCCCACTTTATAGATTGACCATTGTTTGTTTCACCAGCCTGCTATTAACGTATATGAGCTTGTTTTCAATGATTTGCTCTTATAAACAAGACCAGCATAGGCAAACCCTCAAAAGAGACTCAGCTCAGGAGAGCAGTTGGCTTCACCCAGGAAAGAATTCAGGAATGAACCAACAGAGAAAGAAAGCAAATTTATCAGAGCAACAGGGCACAGCAAAATGGCGGCTCCATAGCCAGAGCAGGGCTTTCTCATAGGCAGAGCAGCCTAGAGGGAAACTCAGGAATTGCTGGCTAGCTTTATTTATGTCCACTCTTAACTATGTACTAACTGAGGGGTGAGGTATTCAGAATTTTCTAGAAGAGGAATGGGAAGTTCTGGGAACTATATAAGGTAACTACAGGTCATTGTCATGGCATTTATAAACTGTCACGGTGCTGGTGGGAGTGTCCTTATGCTAATAAGCAGTGAGAACAACTAGAGGTCGTTTTTGTCCCATCTACTGGTTTTTCTTTTTTCTTTTCTTTCTTTCTTTCTTTTTTTTTTTTTTGAGATGGAGTCTCTCTGCGACGCCCATACTGGCACAATCTTGGCTCACTGCAACCTCTGCCTGCCGGGTCCAAGTGATTCTCCTGCCTCAGCCTCCCTAGTAGCTGGGATTACAAGCACACACTATTATGCCTGGCTAAATTTTGTATTTTTATTAGAGACAGGGTTTCACCATGTTGGTCAGGCTGGTCTCGAACTCCTGATCTCAGGAGATACACCCACCTCGGCCTCTCAAAGTGCTGGGATTACAGGCGTGAACCACCATATCTGGCCTCTGTTGGTTTCTTTACTGCATCCTGTATTGGTCAGAGGGTTGGTGGTTGGTTTTTGAAAATAAATCCTGCTGATCTCCTACCTCAAGACCACAATTAACAAAATCATTTGTAAGTTACACAGTGAGTAGTCAAGCTACATGATCGATCATGAGAAGTAGACTGCCAGTTCAAAGGAAAGGTGTGCATTTTTTATTTTGCTAGTATTGCCAAAATTCCCTCTGTAGGGGTTGAAGGTATGGACAGACCAAAAGGCTGTGTAAAAATCAAAGTTTTACCCTCTATGGTTACATCACATGAGGAATGTTCCCAATCTGATAGCAAAAAGTGGTGCTACAGATAATTTGAATTTCCATTTCTAGCGTTAGCAGTAGAGGTTGGCATCTTTTCTTATATTTAAAGGCTATTTCTACTTCCCATGCCTTGAACCCTTTATTCATTCTCTTTTCCCATTTTTCTTTAAGATTGTTAGTATTTTTCTTACCATTTGTTTGACTTTTGTTTTTCAGTAAACTTTAATTTATTAGGAAGATTCTTTTCTTTCTGTTCCCTCCAAAGTATGAACCCAAATGTATTATTTTAGTTGTTGGATGGTTTTACCTTAGAAAATGAAGAGTTTTCTTTTTAACATAGTAAGTTTATAAAATATAATAAAGGCCAGGAGCGGTGGCTCATGCCTGTAATCCCAGCACTTTGGGAGGCTGAGGCGGGCGGATCACCTGAGGCCAGGAGTTCAAGACCATCCTGGCCAACATGGTGAAACCTCATCTCTACTAAAAATTCAAAAATTAGCCAGGTGTGGTGATGCATGCTTGTAGTTCCAGCTACTCAGGAGGCTGAGGCAGGAAAATCGCTTGAACCTGGGAGGTGGAGGTTGCAGTGAGCCAAGATCGTGCCACTGCACTTCAGCCTGGTGACAGAGCAAGACTCTCTCCCAAAAAAAAAAATTAAAATTAAAAAAAAGTATATCATTTTTATTTCCACTGGATTTTGAATAATAGTTTTAAAAACCCACTTAAAACTTACAAAGAAAAATTATTATTTTTACAAGTTATTTTAATGAGTTTAATTTTTATATTCAAGTCATTTATCCCTTAGAAGTGTAATCTGGTGAACTTCGTGAAATATGTATCACACTGTGTTTTCTCCAGACAGCCACAGGTTGTTCTGTTAATAATACCATTTATTTAAATGTATTTCCATATTATCTATAGTGATGTTTCTTATTTATGGTTGATAATAGTTATTTGTTCCATCTCTGTTTTTTCTTGACCAATTTCACCAACAATGTGTCAGTTTTATGAGTCTCTTAAACCAACCTCTGGCTTTGGTGATCCTCTGTGTGATTTACTATCCTATTAGTTAATTTTACATTCTATTTTTTTCATTGTTCCACCTTTTGCATTTTTTTGCTGTTATTTTTCTAATTTCTTAAAAGAAATGTGTCTTTGGTACATTGTTTTTAAGGCTTCATTTTATTCTAATTAATGTATGCATTTACAATTTAAAAACCAAACCCATGGCATTAGCTAAATCCATAGGTCTTGAAATGTGCAAACTATTTTAAAATTACTTTCAATTCAAAATATTTTATAAGTTTATAATTTGTAATTATAAATTATTGTAATTTCTTCTTTGATTTGTGGGTTATTTGGAAGTATATTATGTATTTTTCAAATGTTTGATAAATTTCTAGTTTTCTGATGTCTAGCTTAATTCCATTGTCTTCAAGAAGTATATTTTATATGATTTTAATGTTTAGAAATAATTTGAAACTTGATTTATAACCCAGAATAGGATCAATTTTTGTAAATGTTTTATGTGTACTACATACAAAACAATATGTATTTTGTAGATATTGGAAATAATATTCTAGAAATGTCACTTTGGTCTGGTGTGCTAATATCTTTTATGCCGTAATGGATTTTTTTTGTCTGCTTATTTTATTAGTTAACATCTTGCACAGTGCTGGATGTGTTTATATTCTCTTTTGGTGTTTTTCTTTTGCTTTCTATATTTTAAGCCTATGCCACTAGATGGATTCAAATCCATAATTATTACATCTTCTTGGTGAATTGGTCCTTTTTTCATCATTATGAAATGCCCATCTTTAATGTTTTTTGTTGTTGTTTATTTTGATTTTAAATATATTTTTGTTGTTCTATGTAGTTAATATTTATTTGGATTTACCCAAATATTTATTTTTGTCTTCACTCTTTCTTGTGTCTCTGAACCTTCATTGGGAGTGTTTTTTCTTCTCCCCGAAAGACACCCATGAGTGCGAATTTAAGAGTGACAAACTGCGTTAAGTTTACTTATAAAATTATAATTATTTAATCTTTATTTTTTAAGGATGTATAATTTTGGATGTGGAGCTTCAAATATACTTTCTTCTTGCTTCTATTGTTTCTGCTTAGAAGCCAGCTGCCCATTTTATCATTGCTTTTTTGAAATTAATCTGTGTTTTGTTCTCTGGTTACTTTTATGGTTTCTTGTTCCCCTTAGTTCCAGCTATGTCACCGTGATATTATGAAGAATTTTTTAAAGTCTGTATGATTATGGTTGTTATTCATGTACCTCTTTAACTGGTAGCTAGATCTCTTCTGTCATTTTCAGAAAACTGTCAACCCTTATTTCTTCACATTGTTCTCTGTCTCATTCTTTTTCGTCTGTGTTTCATTCTAAATATTTTCTGTGCATTTATCTTGCCATACTTTAATCTTCCTCTGTGTTTATTCGACTTTTACCTCATTCTTTGAGTCTTCAATTTTATTAATTATCTATTTTTTGTTTTAGAATTACCATTTGGTACATTTTTGTAGATTCCAGTAGTCAGGTCAAGTTCTTTATCCTGTCTTTTATTTCTCTGAACATATTAAAACTGATTATTTTAATGCCTATGAGTGAGAGATCTGTCACCTGTCTTCTCTGTGTCTGTTTCTACTTTTTGTTGTGTTTTGTGGCATGCATGATTGTTTATTTCCTTCCCCATTGCCTGGTAACTATTAATTACCATGACAGGTTGTGAGACATGTTGAAAAACTACAGAATAGTTGGAGGGCTATGATGTTACCTTCTTTGCAGAGAACTGCTCGTTGCTTCTGGTAGCAGATTAATCACATTTTTCAATTCCAGGGAGAGTTGTGGTTTGAAGCTGTCTTGGTATCTTTACAAACAACTCTTATTTCTAGGGTAGAGTCTCTTCAAGTCTCAAACCCAAACCAGGAAATTTACTAACACTGATCTCCATTCTTGGGGTCCCCAAGACTCCAATGTGCCCCAGCCTTGTGCCTCTGTTGTGTGTCCTCTGCAACATCGGAACCTCTTGGGGGTAGGCTCTGGTTGAATGATACTTCCAGTCGTACACTGGCTCCAATTTCTGACTCAACACCCAGAGTTTGCTTATTATGTCAGATATTGGCACCATAATTTTTTATTGCATTGTTAGATCTCTAATGTTAAAAACTCAACTGAAGTGAACAGGGGAAGGAAAATATTTTGTATTTACCCATAATTTTACAGTTGCTGCCTACACGTTTTCTGGCTTATGTAGTTGCCCCTTTCTGGTCCTTTCTTGGAGAAGCACACCTTTCCTGAGATGTTTTGTCTACACTCATTGGTTTTCCTAGTTGCCAGCTTCTCTAACACACAGTCCTGGATATGTGAGGCAAGAAGGAAGCCCAGGGAACCCAACGCCATCTTTTCCCTCAAACCCTGAGTTCGCTGGCTGATCTGCCATCTTCTCTCCATTTTTCAGAATCTTTTAATATTTATTTTATATATTCCACCCAGGGTGTTAGCCATACTTAGCAGGGTATATAGGGAAAACTGTCTATTTCATCTATTCAGCTATCTTTCTTTGCTTTTTAGTTATACAAGTATATTAGCTAAAATTCACATCTCCTAAATATTTAGATTTAAAATGCAACAGCAGTTGGAAGGTTATGCTACAAAAAAACGTTTACTAAATTTCAAAGATAGTGGTAGCATTGCTCAAGAAATTTTACTGATCTGTGTATTTTGTTGTAAAATGCTGATCTTTAGTAAACCAGGTTGTTTTCTGCTGCTGTCAATTTTATACTCTTCCTTGCACCAGATCCTTGGAATGTACAATTCTCACATTTCAAAGCAGGAGCTGGGAAGAGACAGCAGACAGTGGGGAACCTATCCCACAGCAGGCAGATTCATTCCAGAAGACTGAGCACAGAATTGAGCATTTGAGCTCCCTCCTCTTATATTCCCCCACTGGTCACAGCACATTTTTCATTTCCGCCTGAGTGTAGGGGAAGCAGTATACATGATTTCATTTGATTTTAACAAATATTTATTAAGCATCTACTTTGTGACAGGTGTTTTGCTTGTTGCTTGGAGATACAGAGACAGCAAAGGGTAGGAGTTCCCCCTGTCCCCTCCGGAGGTTTAGAGGCAGAGCCTTCCAGGAGCAGCAAGTCTCTTGCATCAGTGCCGTAAGAGCTGAGTGAGGAGAGCTGCAGCATTGCCCTGGGGCCTTGGCTAAGGGAGGATGCAAAAAATAGTCCCATCACTGGGTATCTACCCAAGTGAATATAACTCATTGTATTATAAAGAAACATGCATCTGTATGTTTATTGCATCACTATTCACAATAGCAAAGGCATGGAATCAACCCAAATGCCCATCCATGGTAGACTGGATAAAGAAAATGTGATACATATACACTATGGAATATTATGCAGCTATAAAAAAGAACAAGATCATGTCCTTTGCAGAGACATGGATGAAGCTGGAAGCCATTATCCTCAGCAAATTAACACAGGATCAGAAAAGCAAACACTGCATGTTCTCACTCATTAGTGGGAGCTGAACAATGAGAACACATGGACACAAGGAGGGGAACATAACACACCGGGGCCTGTCAAGAGGTGGGGTAGGGGGAGGGAGAGCATCAGGATAAATAGCTAATGCATGTGGGGCTTAGTATCTAGGTGATGGGTTGATAGGTGCAGCAAACCACCATGGCACATGTTTACCTACGTAACAAACCTTCGCGTTCTGCACATATATCCCGGAATTTAAAATAACTTTTTTTTTCCAAAGAAAATAGCCTCTGAGCCCCATCTGTGAAAGTAACCGCCTCTTACTAAAGGGGGAAAATCCAGAGAAAGGGAAAAGTACCTTCAAAGACCTGATCATAGTTTTAATTATAAGGCAAGTGGAGTTATCTTTGGTGGTTCTGTTCACATTTTCTTCCAGAAACTGCCTAATCAGCTCTACTTTTGGTGACGTCATACTGATTGACATCCCCAGTTAAGTGTTAAAGTCATGTTACAAATTTTATTCTTAGGCATGAGTGATTTGATTTTTCTCATCTCAGTCATAGCTGTACTTTGGAAATGAATACAAATGTTGAATGTTGCTAGTTTCAAGGCGAGTAATAAAATTTCCAACACTCTGGCACTTGAGCATTTGATAAAAATTGACTTATAGTAAGAATATTTAAAGCCTAGTCAAATGCCTCATCTATCTGACCATTTAATCACAATTAAAACTCCAGAACTGAAAGAGAAAAATGAGGAACAAAGAAAGGAGTGGGATGAAGAAGCAAGGAAGGGAGGAGAGGAGCAGCAATGTGAAAGAGAAAGAAAAGATATTGGGTGCTGCTATCCAAAGATGCATGGAGGCTGACGGCTCAGTGAACATCTCTTACTGAACACCTAAAGGGGGCCAGGTACTGAGGGCATCGGAGTGGCCCTAGACGGATGTAACCAAGGGACGGCCAGCTTCACAGTCGTGCAAACTGTGCCTAGATACCGGGCCTTATTATCTGAAGGATGCTGAGCTTGGTTTAACGCTCTGTTCTTGCTATCTTAAAATTTACAGGCTGGGCGAATGGCTCACGTCTGTAGTCCCAGAACTTTGGGAGGCCAAGGAGGGTGAATCACTTGAGATCAGGAGTTTGAGCCAGCCTGGCAAATATGGCAAAATGCCATCTCTTCTAAAAATGCAAAAAATTAGCTAGGTTTGGTTACCCATGACTGTAATCCCAGCTATTTAGGAGGCTGAGGCAGGAGGCTTGAACCCAGGGGGCGGAAGGTGTAGTGAGCCCATATTGCACCACTACACTGCAGCGTGGGTGAGAGAGTGAAACTCTGTCAGAAAGAAAGAAAAAGAGGGAAGGAAAGAAGGAGGAAGGAGGAAGGATGGAAGGAAGGAAGGAAGGAAGGAGGGAAAAAAGAAAGAAAGAGAAAGAAAGAAGGAAAAGAAAGAAAGAAAGAAAGAAAAAGAAAGAAAGAAAAAGAAAGAAAGAAAGGAAGGAAGGAAGGAAAAGAGGGAGAAGAAGGAAGGAAGGAAGGAGGGAAAGAAGGAAGGAAGGAAGGAAAAAAGAAAGAAAGAAAAAGAAGAAAGAAAAAGAGAAAGAAAAAGAGAGAAAGGAAGGAAGGAACAGAGGGAGGGAAGGAGGTGGGGAGGAGGGGAGGAGGGGAAGGGGGGAAGGGAGGAAGGAAGGGAAAAGTAATGTATAACAATTTTACCTAAGAACTTGTGTTTTTTAGGTGAAATTTGATGGAACAATAGACCATGCACGTGAGTGGAGCAGATATGGGCGATATGTTTGTCTCTTGTTCCGAATCCCTGGTTGCACAGAGTATTGCAATGATCCACAAGCACAGGATTCTGGTGGCCTGCAAATGGGTGGGGGTTCAGCAGGATCCACTGGAGTACAAAGCAAACGTTAGTGGGGAAACTGGCCAGCTTAGGAGGCTGTAATCTTTATTCAAACCGAGTATCCCAAATGCAGAAAGACCATAGCAATGCAGGAATCACAAACAATCAAGGGCCCTTCCATATGCTTTCTTAACAAGTGTTACTTCTCACTGATGCTGAAATGATGGTGTAGAAGGAAAGGACAAAGAAGCCCACAGCACCCTCTTTATTCTACTTTCTCACTCATCAGTAAGTCGATCATAGATAATGCTGGCAGACTGTGTGCATACCAAAAAGGGAAATAAAAAAATAAAATCCCTTGAGTTTGTTTTGTGAAGGATTTCCTCTCTTCTGCTAAGAACAAGATGCATGTACAAGTTATGAACAGCAAACTGTATAATTTCAGGGATACCAAAATTGCAGGTTAAAGAGCATAATGCTTAAATGTCTTTTATTTGTATTTTAAAGTGGCATTGCACAAGAGATGAATGGCAAAGCTCATGCTAGTGATTTACATTTTCGTATTTTGTTGGTTAGAATGACATTAAATAGCATGTTTAAAATGCAATGACAAGTTGAGAGAGAGACCATGGAAAAGGAGAAAACCTGTATTTTGGCAATTTAATGGCATGTTTTTATTTCATTTTGAACAAGGGATGGGCATTGTGCTTTTGCACTGCACTGTGCAAAGCATGTGGCTTCTCTGGCCCCAGGTCTAAGAGGACTGAATCTGATGAGGGAACATTATTTGGCTCGGTCACTAAACAATATTGTCAAATGCTTAGAGGGAATTTACCGAAGGAGACTGTGATCTTGTCGCCTTGTTATTGTGATTCTCTAATGATGGGGTGGAGGGAGCAAGTATCCTCTTACATTTACTAATTTAGGAGGATTAGAAATATTTAGACATGTGAGACATTTTAATACTCTTTTAACCAAGCAACAGTCACCAATATATTTCAGCGTTACTATTTCCACGAGAAGGCATTTAAACATAAAGGCGTATCAATCCGAGTTCTCATTGTTAAATTAGAGGACTGTCATCCCCAAGATGGTAACCTAGTGAAGGTTTTATGGGATCTTTGGGGTGTTGCTTCTCTGGCCTGAAACCTCTGGCCAGTGGCACCTTTTCCCGAGTTTTACTTGGGCCTACTGGGCTTATTCCACCCACTTGGCCTGGAAGGCTGTGCTCAGCTTATGCTGCTACCCGGGATCCCACGCCTGCCAAGGGTGAGTCAGGTGTGGAGCGGTGAGGGGTTTGTGAGGGAGAGTGAGGTCCGGCCACTGCGCCATCAGACATGCCGACTGCTGCAGCAGGGTGGGCAGCTGTGGGTGCTGGTACAGGCAGCGGCTCTCTGGGGGGCTGTGACTGGACCAGGTGCACCACAAGCAACTTCCCTGACTGGCACCCGGGAATGCAGAGGTGTCCAGAAGCTTGGAGATGCCAGTCACTGCAAGACCACAAAGAAAGTCACAGCCCTGGCTCTGAGAGTTCCAGGTCTGCACTCCCCTAGGGGCCAAAGCTCTCTTTTCCTTCTCTTCACTCACAGTGTGGTGAGCAAGGGACATGTTTCAGCCCTGTTTGTGTTATAGCTCTTTTAGCTTTGCCATTTGGTGGCAAACGGCACTGGTTCTTGTCCCGTGACCAGGAACAATGGGGTGTGCAGACAAGTGGAGGGTGAGAAAGGTGAAGAGGAGCTTTATTGAGCAATGGAACAGCTCACAGGAGACTGGCGAGTAGTCTGAGCAGCTCTGGCTGAGCCCGAAGCTTGTATGGGCTGCAGAGGGGAGAAAGTGCCAGTTGGTCCGTGGACAGCCATGAGCAGGCCCCGAAAAGTCGCCACAAGCTCCCCCTCCAGTCCACAGGACTGGCAGCCCAGCCCCCAGTCTTCAGGCCCTCCCTGACCTCAAGGTGGGGCCTCACTGGGGATCCACCCTCTTCCACATAGGAATCTGTTTGCTTCCTACTGCCATTCATGGCATCTAGGCTTGGCCCCAACTTTGTTCCAATCAGAGCAGGTGCCAACAGCAGGGAGAAGCCAGGCAGCATGAACAGGCACGTCTGAGTCCATGAGGGCAGGGGCCTTCCCAGACCCCCGAGAGTGCAGGAATGCCTGTGTCTGCCCCTGTGGTTTGGGCAGCTGCAGCTGTGCCTGGGGTGCAGGGCTTCTGCCTGCTCCACGGTGCAGGGGCCTTGGGTCTGCAGCCCCGGTTTGGGCAGCTGCAGTGGCACCTGGAGAGCTCCTACCCCAGCTCAGAAGCGGCGGGGGTCCCACTTGTGCCCAGTTGCTGCCAGCTCCGTGGAACACGCAGCCCCAGCTGCACCTCCCTGCTACAGCTGTCATGACGGCAACGGCAGGCCATCGGGAGAGGCTACTGACATCAAAAGGCAGACAATTGTTTTTGCAAAAGAATGGGGGGTCAACATCCTCCAGCATCCCTTACCTTGGAAAAGTTCCTGAATTGGGAAGATCGGAAAGGCCAAGGAATCTACTTGCCCTCTTCTCCATCTCCTGTTGCCAGTGCAGGGAGCTTCCCCGTGTACCCTGGTGGCATGACGTGGTCTCTTGGGCACTCTGGTGCTGAATCTTTGGCTCACTCTTTGTATGACTGTCACTTGGTAGAACCTGGAAGCTCACGTGTCCCTGGAGGCTGAGACACCAGAGGGTAAGAGGTGACTCAGCCGTAGCCCAGGCATTGGAGCCAGGCATGGCAGCCTGCACAGGGACCCACTATGACCCCAAGTGTCGGTGGAAATCCAAGTTAGAGAATGTGCTTTGTAACATTTTTGCAAACACACAGTCTCAGAAATATTCTAAACATGAGAGGAACATAGCTTGAAAGCCAATTCCAGAGAAATACTGAGTAATTTGGAGACAGGCATTTAAATAATGAAATTCTGGAAGAGTAACACGCTTTTCCGATGGGTTAGAAGAAGCTACAACAGTTAGGGTACAAAGCGATTCGTTCTGAATTAGGTTGTTAACTCCAAGTTCTTTTTTTCATACTTCGTTTCAGTGTTTTAGTCTTAAGAGGTATTTTCAATATAAAAGCAATTATGTGTGTTTCAGTACAAGTATCTTTGTACTTGTAAGTTGCGTACTGTCTCTCAGTGATTACAGCCAACTGAGAGCCATCTGAATATTGTTACAATTTTAAGGTATTTCTTATATTTTTACATAAGCTCCAGTGTTTATTAAAACCCTAGCTATAGAGTTAATGGCTAATATTATGATAATAAGATTATATAATTAAGTAAATTTTTACAGTGTTACCAAGAAGTATTAGATGCCAGTCACAGGAAGGAGCATTAAGAAAATGTAAGAGAAAAAAATCTGTGCAATAAATTGAGTGGAAAATAAATTCTACACTCTGCTCACTCAAGTAGGCAGCTCTGTCATGCCTCTCAGTTTATTTATTTACAAAATTTGGGAATGATAATTTTAAGTTTATTGTTTGTAAGCTGAAACAAGAGTGAGCCATTCCTGCAGTTTACATTTCATGACTTAAGTAAGGCCAAATCAACTAGAACTGAAAATCATTTGATAGGAAACAGCTGCAACTGTTTAAAAATGTAGCAATTAAAATTCTTCCACGCCTTTGATTCCAGCTGAAAGTAATCATTTTTTTTTTAATGTGGCAGAATTTATTAGTGGTCTGCTTAAAGGTACATTTAGGATGTTACTTTAATTCATAAAATAATTACCATTTCTTCACGCTCAATAAATCTAACTTTCTTCAAGTTTTGCAACTTCTAATTGATAATGAAATTATACTATTTTCCAACAAATAATTCATTAATATAGTAGATAAAATTGATTAAACTATAACACATTTAAATTGTGTCTTAAAGTAACATTTTTTCATAGCTTCCAAAACCAGATTTTATCTTTAATAATCAGGATGCTATCACTGTCTGCTCCTCAGATTATTTAAGTTATGTTAGGGAATTTATTACTATTATTATTATTATTATTATTATTATAGGTGTTCAGTTTCTCTACCAATGTTCTTCTTGGTTCCAGGGAGAAATACAGTAAATTCTCACTTAACACCATCAACAGGTTCTTGGAAACTGTGACTTTAAGAAAAAGGTATCACAAGTTTGCTAATTGGTATAAATGAGAGTTAAGTTCCTATGGCCTATTTCTGGTTACAAAAATATGACCAAATTTCCAAATAAGGATCAAAACACATCTAATAATAAATATTGAAGTAAATGTGAGCTATACATAGATTTAAGAAAGATCAATGAAAATGAATGAGAGAATTATTTACCCAAGTATTCCAGTTCAGCATCAACTGGCCTGGATGCCATCCTTTTGCAGGGTGCACTCACACCTGCACCCGCCCTTACTCACCCTGGGACTGCGTAGACATGCCAGTTCACCTAACATGGACCAGAGTGCCCCAGAGAAGACACACACGGACTTGGGAAGAATGTGCCAACTCCCGGCAGTGGATGTGGCTGGGAATTAATGTTTATTCTCATCAGTGTTATAAGGAATTGACGTTGAATGAAAACCATTATTCTAGGACCTACTACATATTCTTTCTATACCTAAATCCTACGTTCAGGTGAATATTTATTAGACTTTGGCAGAGATCTTTGATCAAATTTACTCTTGTTCCAGTAGGTATCCAAGTAAATTCAAAATTGTAATATTACTTCCTCTACTGTATTTTAATTAAAATTTGATTTTAAAATAACTTATTTTAAGATGTTATTTATAGATCATTTGAAACTATCCAAAGTCTGCACGCATTTCTTGCCACCATTGCTGCTGGAAGAAGGGCAACTGCAGTAATGTTTATTTGGTTTTGTCTAAACACTAAAAGCAGCACATCAGACTGAGTAAATGGTATTCCTGGCACCTCCTTTGCCAAGGTCACTCAACAGCAAAAGCTTTGATCAATTGGTTGATTAAATTGGTTACAATGTGGTGATCAATTAGTTACAAGGACAAGTTGAGATTTCTCACTGTGGCACTCAGGAGCTGAGGGAACCTTCCTGATACCGACATCTGCTGTGTCCAGTGTAAAGGTTCTGTTCCAACAAACGTGTTCTGTCCCACAAAACTCAGTGCACACAAGCAGATGACTCTATAGCCTAACGACTCCCTCACTTCTTTTCTTCTAAGATCCTGGAAGTCGATTTCTTTGATAGAAAAGATGTTTTACAAAATATTCATTGAAATATAATTTGTTCAAATATAATTTTTACAAAATATTTTCTTTTCTTTTTTTTTTTTTTTTTGAGACGGAGTCTCGCTCTGTCTCCCAGGCTGGAGTGCAGTGGCCGGATCTCAGCTCACTGCAAGCTCCGCCTCCCGGGTTCACGCCATTCTCCTGCCTCAGCCTCCCGAGTAGCTGGGACTACAGGCGCCCGCCACCTCGCCCGGCTAGTTTTTTGTATTTTTTTAGTAGAGACGGGGTTTCACCGTGTTAGCCAGGATGGTCTCGATCTCCCGACCTCGTGATCCACCCGTCTCGGCCTCCCAAAGTGCTGGGATTACAGGCTTGAGCCACCGCGCCTGGTCAATTTTTACAAAATATTTTCTTTGGGTTTCAAATTCTTTTCAATAATCACGCCTCTCTTCACATACCCCTTGGTGAACACATCTACATGGATATTCAGTATTTGAAGTGAATTTCACTTTTACCTAGCCAAACTCCAACACCTCTAGAACATTAATCTGTTATCTGAGGTCACTTCAGCTAACATTAAGCAGCTGTTTACTAAAGCAGAATTTGCTAAAATTCATTTATCTATTCCAAATGTCACACATTATGCATAGCACATATTCTCTCTCTCTCTTTCTCTCTCTCTCTCAATCTCTTTCTTTTTCTTTCTCCCTCTCTCTCGTTTGCTGTCTTTCTCTGAAGTTAAAATTTCCAGAAGATTTGGGAGGAACTAAAGAACATTCAGAAACAAAAGGTCACTCTCAGATGCAAATACTAAATGAATGCTTGTATTATTTCATGTCTTCACAACAGTCTTCAGCAATTTCATTTCCTTCTATCAGCTTTTGTTCTATGTGGAAATGTAAGTGGATACTGGCAGAGTAAGTAATAAATCACACAGTTGTCATTTATCTGTCGACTGTATTATCATTCATGTTTAATGTAGCCCATACTTGACTTTTAAGACTTTTTTTTTTTTTTAAGGGAGAGCTCAGCATTCCCTTTTACAATGCCATCTACAGAATGCATTTACATACAAGAGTTGTGCTCATTCTTCGTTCGGTGTGGATCGAGTGTAGGTTTGAATGGTGACTGCATCTAGTACCAGCTGCACTTCTGCTTTCACTTTGTGGTCAAACTCGTAGAAGAAAGGGGGTCTCCATCAGAGACCATCAGACACCGCACTTAACTGTGAACCGAAATCAAAGCCATTTCCAATTTCTGGCACGCTGCTTAGATAGCTGCTTAAAGCCAAAATTCTGGCAAAATAGCTGCTTAAAGCCAAATTGTATTACTCACTGGGCATTATTTTTTTTTCTCTGTGGAACATAGGAAAACACTCACCTAGTATTTATTTATTTATTTATTTTGAGATGGGGTCTCACTCCATGGCCCAGGCTGGAGTGCAGCCACCTATTGAAGAATGGTATAAGAATAAACTTTAGCCAGAAACGAGTCAGGGGGTTGAGGCTGAAATCTTCATAGCATAGCCTTTCCCTAGCACATGTTACGTTTGTCAGTTTTCTATTTTTTTCTTCCTTTTGCCTTGTTAGACAGCACTGACTAAAACGTTAACTTATTTTCAAGAATTCATAGCTTTTGCCACTTCAAGGTTCAGGCCAGCCTATGTGATGAGGCAGGTAATATGCTTACATTGGGCAGTGGAGATATTTGATAATTTAGCAGCATTTTTACCAAGAAGTTTCCCTTCTGAAACATAATTTTGTGACAGTGTGAAAGCTGAGTTTTGGTTGATGTTTTTTTTTTTTTTTTTTCAGTTCTTTGTACTACAAATGCTTCGTGGCTAGGACACAGTTAACAAGAATCAAGGCCTTTCTTATTAATAAATATAACATGGCTCCGATTTGTAATTCAAATAACTGAGAATTTAAGAGATTAATATTTAAATGAAAACATTAATCCGATGATGCCTCCAATTCCATCAGCTGTAGATAATGATATCTGCTGCTGAGAATCAAGATGTTTGGTTAACCCATATCAGAATTGTCAGCCGCGTTACTGGAATTCTGGGTGCTTGCCTCCCACTCAGCCTCTGTGGCACCGACTCCACTTGCTGTGTGCCTAGTTGGAGCCTTCACAGCCTTCACGGCCTGGCTCAAACTCACCTCCTCCTTGAAGGCCTCCAGGATCTGTCTGGATCATAGTCATTGTCGTATCTACCATTTAATTGCTATAACCTCTCATCTGGAAAATAGAGATAGCTCACAAACGGTGCCTGTCGTTATTTAATCATTCGTTTTGCACACTTCCCCCCACTGGCACTGTGTGGTCCTAGACTTCAATCATTGTGTGGCTTACAAATTGTATATTTTCACAAAACTGGGTACAGAACTGCACTTATTAATAGTACTTTTATACTCAGTATTTTTGTTGATTAACTTATTTTACATAGCAGAACCTTGATTTACTTAAGAGAGAGAATTACACATTGGGGAACCTTTTAAATGTAGTTTACTGAAAATGAGAAGTAGGGAAGAAGACAGACCATCAGATATTCCCCTATGTCTTTTCCACGCCTTGTTCATTTTCCATCCCTGAATACTGCTTCTTGCTACCCCTCAACTGAGTTTGAGCCTGTTTAATTCTGACCAGTAGGCTTCATTTGTTCCTGGCACTTTGTAGTCGTGTGTAACTCGAAGCCCCTTCGTCTGAATTCTGAGGGTCCTCACTGAGCACATGTTACCTCTGCAAATTTCTGATGTTCACTCTACTTTCAGAAAGAAGATTTTCAGGAGTAGGACAATGCCCATGCCTGAGCCTGTGCCATGAGCGTGCACCTGACCCCATGTTTGCTTTGCAGCAGAAGCCTTGAAAAGCTTTCTCCAGGGACCTGCAGTCCAAGACCCATGGGGATGCAGACCACCCCGAGGCCACTGTGAAATGCAATGTACTGGTCTCCCGGCTGCTGTCTGGAAGCCCCAAATGGTCCCACTGCCAGGCACAGCCCTTCTGACGCTACGTGGTCTCCCTGGAGGCCTTTCCTAATTGACTATTCCTGAGGCTGCCCTGCCAGACTTATTTTATCTCCAGAAGCTTCTTGCTTCACAAGCAAGGCTAAGCTAAATGGCTGTCTTGGCAGGCATGCTCTGTGGACACTAGCCCTTGACTAGTCATGTTGGACTTCTTGAGTGGCAAGTACACTGTGCTGGGACTGCTGAGCATAATACGGGCACAGCTGCAAGAGCTTCACATTCAAGACACCCTACGTCTTACTTTTTTATCTCTCCCTCATATGGGGTATTCATACTGGGTGTAAGGACTCAGGGGTGCATAGTGAAATGGACCCTATTACTCTATTTCGTCATCCCTAATTCTGCTGTTTCGTGACTGTTTGATGCCATAGAGTCAATAACTCTCTCCAGTGCTAATCTTTGAGGCCTAAAAATCCCTATTGTATGGGATACTTGTGAGAAGCAAGACAAATCACATGAAAGCATTTAGTATAGCATCTGTAATATGCTAGGTCCTCAAATCTCAGTTTTTTTTCCTTAAAAAAGTTGCCATACAAAGTAACTGGGTTCCCTTTCAAGGTGAGCATTACAATTTTAAGATTTTTTTAAAATTTTTGTTTACATGTATATTTATTTACCATTTATGTTTCATAGCTTTATTGAAACTTTATTGTGTTTCAGCTTTATTGAAGCTTTATTTATTTATTGAAGAAATGATTGTATTTATTTATGTATTGAAATCAATACAGTATTATTTAATAAGTTGCTAGTCCAATAACCACACACATGCAGATGGTGAAACCATTGTTGTGATTAAGATCATGAACATATTTGCTCATTATCCTCCACATTTTCTGTGTGCCCATTTCTAATTCCTCCTATACATCCTTTCCTTCTGCGTTGCTCACCCCTCCCCATGCAGCCATGATTCTGTGAACTGTCACTTGAGATGAGCTTGCATTTCCTGTAACATGCAGAAATGGAATGATAAAGTACATACTTTTTATTGTCCAGCTTCTTTCACTGAGCAGTTATTTTGAGGTTTGTCTGTTTCATTGCGTGTATCAATAATTCACTTCCTTCCGTTTCTGAGTAGGATTTCATGTGAAACACATGCAGTTGATTTGTGTGTTAATCAGCTGATGGACATTTGGGTTGTCTGCCCGCTTGGCTGTTACAAATAAAGCTTCGATGAACATTCATAGATCTAAATGTGAGAGCTGAAAGTATAAAAACTCTGAAAGAAAACATAGGGGCAAAATTAATGTCCCTTGTTTGGCAAATATTTCTTACTTATGAAATAGAAAATAAGACTGGGTACAGAACTGCATTTATTAATAGTGCTTTTATACTCAGTATTTTTGTTGACTAACTTATTTTACATAGTAGAACCTTGATTTACTTAAGAGATAGAATCACAAATTGGGGAAACAGACAGTTAAATGTAGTTTAAATAAATAAAAATAAATAAATTTTAAAAATATAAATAAATAAAATTTATTTAAATTTATTAAATAATAAAATAAATTAAATAAAAATAAATAAAAATTATGCTTTTTCAGAAGACACTGATAAGAAAAAAAGGGCAAGCCACAGAGTAGAGAAAAATACATGTAAAACATATATCCAATAGGAGATACGTATCTAGAACATACAAAGAACTTTTACAACTCAACCACAAATAGACATGTAATTTTGAACAACAACAACAGCAACAACAACAAATAGGCAAAGATTTTAACAAACCCTTTACCAAAGAAGATGTATGGATGACTAATGAAAACATTAAAAAGTGTTCAATACATTTAGTCATTATGGAAAAACAGGTCAAAACCACAATAAGACACAGCTCCGTACCCAGTACAGTGACTAAGATTAGAGTGACCTCACCACATACTCATGAGAATAGGACTAACTGGAGCCTTTCAATGCTTTCTGGTGGGCGTGCAAAATGGTGCAGCTGCCCAGAAAACCATTCCGCAGTTTCTTAGAAGTTAAACACAAACCTACCATATGACCTAGCCATCCCTTTCCTAGGTATTTACCCAAGGGAAATGAAAGCGTATGTCTACTCTAAGACTTATAGCTTTAAGTTAAAAGAAAACAAACCAAACTCAATATATAGAAACCAACATTTCAGAGTCACTTAAACTTTGCAATGTAAGCCAGCACCTCAAAGGGTCATTTAAAATTCTGTAATAAGAGACACCTCAGGTCTTCTTGATTTTCATCAACTATTTTCTAAAATGTGGTGGGAATCAATGACTTTTAGAAACTGTGGTATAAAGGGAAGACATGATACATAAATACAGGAAAAAAAGACAGCATCAAGCATGGAAACATAAATTTGAAGAAGACACATGCTAATGAACACACCAACAAACAAAATGCTTTTAAGAGAAATATACTAAAGACATAGTTTCATCCCACTGAATAGACCTAAAATATGCAAGAAGAGTTTTCAGATATGTTTCACGGGATGATACGCTGTCATAGACTCACAATCAGGCTGCAGATCCAGGTGGATAGCCCTGGGAAGTCACTGCACCATCCTGGCATTTGATGTGATGTTAGGTTTCTGTGAGTCCTGGAAATGTCTGTAAGGTTTAAAATATTGATCTTCCAATGAAATAGCTCTCATTGGTACATATACAATTTCAGATATCACTTTTCTAACAGGTGAGCTATTTCTGCTTTTGGTGTTATTACTACATCATCATAACATTACTACTCCCACCAAATTTAGGAAAATTAAAATTGTCACTGCTGTATGGAATGGTTATTTTAGAAAAACTTCTGAAAGTTAACCATGATTTACAAAAAAAAATTTTGAATTTGTTATCTGTTTCAAGAATTAAGTATTTTAGTTCAAGTTAATAATGTATATTATATAAAATGTACAAATGCAGCAAATTTTCTCACTTTCTTCCAGTTATCCATGTACTATATTAAGCGACGTAATTCACACCCCAATTGACAGCTACAAAATGAACTGTTCTAGAAATCTGAAACCTTTGTCTAATATTATTCCCCATATGTTTCTGGTAAATAAATCACTGAGACTTAAAAGAAGTGCCATCTTTGCTCTTGTTTCAAAAGAACAAAGACCTAGTATCCTTTCTGCTTCTTAAAAAAAGTCCTTTGCATCATAGATCAAGTCACATTTGAAGGAAGCCAGTATTAATATTTCCTTTTCATTTTATAGTACTTAGAAAGTAGTTCAAACGATTTCCACACATCTGCAACTTAGATGTAGATACACCAAGGCCCCTAAAAAATGCAATCCTAGCATTCTCATGCTTTAAAAATTATCCGAAGGACTGTCAACCAACTGTTGGTCCTAAATCATCTGGCTAACCGACCGAAGACATCAGCCCAAATTAGTAAGAGCAATAATGATTTTCCTCTTTTTGGCTATTTCTTTTAAAAATGTCACCTAAATTATGAGAAACCTAGGCAAACAATCTAAAGCCTCGTTTAGCTTTTTCATGAGTTAACAAATGACAGGACACATGCACTGCAACTCAGGTAAACAGAGGTAGAGGCATTAGGTGGGTTTATTTTCTTTTTTTTTAATTAATTCTTTTTTAAAAATTATACTTTAAGTTCTGGGATACATGTGCAGAACATGCAGATTTGTTATGTAGGTAGTATACATGTGCCATGGTGATTTGTAGCACCCATCAACCTGTCATCTAGGTTTGAAGCCCCGCATCCATTAGTTATTTGTCCTAAGGCTCTCCCTCCCCTTCCCCTTACCGTCACCCCCGACAGGCCCCAGTATGTGATGTTCCCTTCCCTGTGTCCATGTGTTCCCATTGTTCAACTCCCACTTATGACAACACGCAGTGTTTGGTGTTTCTGTTCCTGTTTTAGTTTGCCAAGAATGATGGTTTCCAGATTCATCCAAGTCCCCGCGTCATTTTTCTTACCTGCTCCAAGCACACCCAGGTTGCATTATCCCTGACAATTATACTAGAAAATATCTTCCCCAATTAAAAACAAAAACAAAAACAAAACAAAGCAACAACAAAACTCAAACATGAATGTATTGGAACTTCAGTTCTCTGTACATAAAATAAAAAAATAAATATGCATTATGCAGGTGTATCTCCACTGGGAATAATTTTCGTTTACCATAAGAATATCTGCCTGAATGATATTGGTGAGCCCTGCAGGCAGTGCACGCCTTTGCTCTCTTTCTTCCCAGTGACGTCATGGAGCACTGTTTGTTGCATTTCATGTTTCCCATTTGGCGGTAATAATCTTTCTAAGTTTGACAAGAATTAAGTCATTTCAAATGGTTTTCAAGCCTCACTTTCAATTCATGTTTCAAATTGCAGTATATGAAGCATGTAAAACACTTGTTTCAATGAGAACATGATGCTTGCATTTAGTATTTACACAATATGAAATAAATCATGTCAGAATTAATAAGGTCTAATTCTATTAATGTCAGAAAAGATTAACGTAGGTTCCCTCTTCTAAGCAGACTCACCCGATACTCTGTGAATTATTCCTGACAGTGTTAAAATTAGACTAAGCCTACAAATAAAACAGACCAGCAAATAAATTGAAGTAATAAATTAAGATATTGTGTAAATAAAGGTGTCTGTGGTAGAAGAAGCCAGATTTGATTGAGAATCCTTACTAGATTTGTTACCAGGAACGTACTTATGACTGTATCTCCTGATAATCCCAGTTGCCTCTGAATTGAGCTTGTTTCTTGACATGTGTTTTTTATTAAAATGTAATATTTATACTTGGGATATAAAAAAAAGTATTGGTAAGTAGGAGAGACTATGCCACAGCAAGTGAGCATGATTTAATAACATAACAAAAGAGATTTTGCTTGTTAGATTAATTAGCTTGATCAGAAGTAGCTACATGCATATCAGCTAAACGAATAACCTCATCAGTTTGTATAGTTCAGTGAAAATGCGGATGGGTGACTTAACTTGAATCATCCCTTTTATTTCCACACTTACTTCTATTTGTTTTCTTGCATGGATTAGTACTCAGGGGATCTGTTTCTCTAGAAAGAATGAAAAATAAAATGTCTGTTTAATTTAACTTTTCACTGAATGTTTTCTATTAGACACACAAAAATGTTATTTTAAAATATGCTTATTATTCCAATTGGTAATAAATGATATTATTCCTAAATTTCATTAAAAATATTGATCGAGTTGGGAGGACTGGGGAAGAAAGAAGAAAAGGTAAATTTATCTGAAATAATGAGGAACAATATAGGAATTTTGCTATGTTCTTAATAGGCAAAGTACTTAACAAAGAGTATTATAGATAATATTCTTTATGATTTATATATTATGTATACATTACTCAGTGCTTAGTGTGTATGTTTGTATTTAAATTCTCTGAAATATTTTATGTAAAAGTTATTATAACCCAAAAAAAGTAGTTAACTCATGGTAGAAAAGTTTGTAAGTAACTATAATAAACCGTGATTTTATTTTCCCCCAAAGAACATGCTTTGGAAGCCATGGGTTAATACATGGCTTCAAACATTAAATTGAGAAGAATAAAATGAGGAAATATGGAAGACTATAATTGCAAGGCTTATGAGGAAGTTGTATGTAGTTTACATTGTAATCTCATAACATATCTGTAACATAAAATATCTCTGAAGGATTCAAATGACACTTTGTAGGAAAATGTGAGGGAGACCTGCAGGACAAGTGGGTGAAAGTCAGAGAAATACTCTTCTCCACAGAGTGGTGTGCTCAGGAAGCAGAGGATACACTACATATTTGTTAAACAGTTGGTAGGTAGTATACAGCTGTTTCAAGGACTACAAGGAATATGAAAGTATATATGACATTATCAATGCCCTCACTAAGTTTGTAATCTAATATGACAGGTAAGATTTATTGTATACAAATTAGTGATGATGATTAATAAAGTGACTAAAGAAGTCAATGCTAAGCATCAAGTGTTGAAATCAGTTGTAGGTGGGGATTTTCAAGGCTAAGTGACTTTGGACATTATGGTAATATTAGGGCATTAGAGTACAGAGGTGGGGAGGAAACCAGAGAAAATCCCCATGAACAAGTATTTAACATCAGTAAAGTAAAAAATGCTTCCTAAATGCACCTCCGTGTATGTAAAGTGGTGTCTCAGAGACGACAGCTCATAATAAGAAAAGCTTGGAAGCAAACTTGACTTTCAACAACAGAGAAATAATAAATAAAAGGAAATGTTAATACATATCATGTAATTAGCTAGAAGTTGAAAATTACACTTCCCATCTTAATACTATTCAATTCTTTGGTGCAAATTGTATTAACTATGCTAAGTGACAATAAAAACCAGGATTAAAAACTATGTGGAGCATAACATTGTTTGGTTTTAGACATGTGAAATTATTTCTGGGTCAAGATGTCAAGTGAGCTCTACCAGGAAACTGTTCTCCACAGTGAATATCCACACATGCATGCTCACACCTACATGCACACACATGCACACTCACAGCACACGTGCATGTCTGTTGTTGTGATTGTTGCAGAACTCAAAATGGAAGACTTATATTGAGCAGAATACAGGAGAGGAACATTGACACTGAATAGGGCTGAATTGACAGGGCCATGGGTAGCTTCTGAGAGTGATAAAGGCATCAAAGTTAGCGCTGTGCTTCCCTTATCTGTTACCAAATTAAAAGCCACTCCAAACTTCATGGCTTAAAGCAACACCCTAGTATCTGGCATCTGGAAGTAGGCTCAGGTGGACATCTCTTTGGTCTCACTGGTATCTCTCAGCTGGCTGCAGATGCCCAGCTGGGCCTGAATGACCAGAGGTACACATTTGTGTTTCTAATAAAGGTGCTGTCGGTCTACTGGGCTACATGTCTCCAGCAGGCTGGGCCTGGCTTCATATCATGATGGTCAGGTTCAAGAGCAGCAAGAGGGAAAACATGCCACAATTCACAAGCACATTTCAAATGCCTGCTTGTGTCACATTTGCTAATATCTTGTTGCCAAAGCAAATACTAGGGCTTTGGAAGGGAATGCAGAAGGGCAAGGAAGGGAATGCAGAAGGGCAAGGAGGCAAAGAAGTGTGACTCACTGGGAACTATGAATGTACCAGGAAATTCCGGATCCCAGGGAACATCCAATGTTGTTGTAACTGCCCAGAGTAAGAGCTAGGAGGAACCTCTGTTGCGTGATCTGACTGGAGACCAGCACTGTAGAGGGCAAAGTTTGGCCCTTCTAAAATCACCCTAAATAAAATCGAGCACACTGGGAGGGGAACACTTTTGCTGTGATATGTGTCATAAAATAAAAATTATAAAATATCTTAGTGAGTTTAATAAAATAAAGCCCACAGTCCAAAGCAGTACAGAATGTATATCTGAATGGAAACAATGAAAAAATGTGAAAATGATTTTAAGTCAAGAATAGTCATAGTACTCAAAGATGTAAAGGAAAGAATAGTAACCATGAATACAACAACAACAACTATATACAAAAATACCAGCTGGAGGCCAGGCACAGTGGCTCAAACCTGTAATCCCAGCACTCTGGGTGGCCAAGGTGGGTAGGTCACGAGGTCAAGAGACAATCCTGGCCAACATGGTGAAACCCCGTCTCTACTAGAAATACAAAAATTAGCTGGGCATGGTGCATGTGCCTGTAGTCCCAGCTACTGGGGAGGCTGAGGCACGAGAATTGTTTGAACCTGGGAGCCAGAGGTTGCAGGGAGCCGAGACTGTGCCACTGTGCTCCAGCCTAGTGACAGAGCAAGACTCCTCCTAAAAAGAAAAAAAAGAAAAAATACCAGCTGGAAATCTTAAAGTATCACTACAAAAATACAAACTTCAATGAGTGCCATAAAGGGTCATTTTGGCACAACAAACAGAAATAATGAACAAGAAATTAGAGAAACTTGGGAAAAAATTAAAAAGACCCAATGTATACCTTTTAGGAGATCCAGAAGGAGATAATAGATACAGTGGGCAAGGAGTCATATTGAAAGAAAACACATGCTTGAAAATATTCCAGAATTTAAAACATAAATGATTTTTCGGCTGAATAGCCAACTGAGAGCCAGGAAGCTTTGAAAAATTGTGTATGTGTGTGTGTGTGTGTGTGTTTGTGTGTGTGTCTATATAACTAAAAGTAGAAATGAACATAGCAAAACACAAGTGGTAAATCACTAATTACATAACCTAATATTTTTTCTTAATGTATGCCACATTTTTAACACTTTACTATGAGTATATAGTGTTTTCATATTCTTAAAAATATAATTTAAATATAAAAATACTACTGCCAATGATATTTGGCAGGAGGATGAGGAATAAATGGAATTTGAATAGTGGAAGAAATCTATGTTAGGACCTATGTTGTCTCTGAAGGTGTTGTACAATTTGGAAAGATGAACCCAACAGCACTAAATGAAGTAAGGCCTTTTTTTGGTAGTTGAGCATCTGCTAAAATTATAGTATCCTATTAGTTTCTAATAATGTAAAATCAAATCATACATTTCTCAATGTAAACCACCACTTGAAACTCACAGAGGCCTCAAGCCTATTGATAAAACAGATATAACCCTGGATTTTCCCCTTTTTAGATCTTATAATACCTGAAAGGGCATAAAATTACTGCCTTTTATCAAAAGAATTTTATTAGCAGCTAACAATGAACATGCTCCTATCTCTTCCAAGGAACAAAGCAGGACATTGCTTTTCTGTTATCGATGGCCAGCTTTGGGACCTACTTAAGATGAGTATTCAATGTTTTTCCACTCTCATTTTTCCTTGGTGATAATTTTGGTTATTGTGCAGTCAATGTTCATTCCTGGCACCTTCCACTCTGGGCAGAATATACTTCTCTAGACCGCTGTTGGGAGTGACCACGTATCTTACCTTGGCCAATGCAGCATTAGGAGATGTGGTGTAAGGAGAGGATGTACATGTGTTTGCATGGTATGGCTTGGCTCCTGTGCTCTGATGGTGTGCTATGGGAAGAAAATGTCTAATTGGATACTACACCACTTTCAGCCCTAATGCACCACTAACATACATGGAACAGATATGAATCAGGTCCATAGCTTGCAGCCAGTCCTCGAACCGGCAGTTCAGACAAGAGTTGTCCAGTCAGGCATGAGCTAGATCAAATAGTGCTCTACCTGAAGACCCACAATATGAAAACATATGCTTATTGTTGTAAGCCAATCTTGTGGGGATTTTTTTTGCACATTATTATGACTGTAGCTGACTAATGAATCCTTTCTCTTTTCTTTATCTGTCTCCTACATGGCCTTTATTATTAGAAAAAAACAACAAACAAGATCTGAGCTGAAATTAAATCAGGTAAAAGGATATTGCACTTCATGGAAAACTGAGCTTAAGCAAAAGTGAATGTCAGACATGATTGAGTAGATAGGTGCTGAGATACCATTATTCTCTGTTTATCTGGACACATTGAGTTTGTCTGTGTCAGGCAAGTCCAAATTGTTTTGATTCAGTAATGAAACTGGAAAGACTTCTTAATGCCCTATGCTAAAATCTATTTCATATTTTGCTTTCAATGCTGAGGTCTTCCACAGTAAGGGAAATCCATCTAGTCTTTCAAGATGCCTGCAGACATAGTCTTATACTGGATAAATTGCTATGTCATGCTGGTTTGAAAGTTGAGGTACCTGGATGAAGTTCTGTAGGTGGAGTCCTGGGCTCCTGGTGCCATGGTAGGGGTCCTTCCAGGCTCTATAACTTTCTGGGTCAATACTTGCTAGGAAGGGTTTTCAATCTATTCCTTCCCCACTGACTCCTTCTCCAGTCCCAACCTTAAACTACCAATTAATATGTATATGATTGTTACTTCATTGGGAGTAAGTGAATTCCCTCCTTACTCACCAATCATCACATGGATTAAAGACATCAAGACAAATTAAGTCAACAGCTGTGGCACTAACATCTGTGCTTCACCTTTTTAGCTAGTAAGAATGTTATAAGACTGTCTAGCTGAGACTGACTCACGACCTCACAGCAGTATCCTCTCACTTAAGGATACAGCCCTTAATTCCTCATCTGAATGTCATGATATCTTCCGTAAATATTCTCTGTATCCTGAAATGTCACAACCACCAGTGTTAAATGTCTTAACATGTGCCCTTTGGTTTGTCTGCATACTGTATTGGGCTATTTCCGTCTACTCTCATGAACTTATTACAAAACATCTGGCTCTACTCTTTCTCATAGATGTTTTAAGTAGAAAATTCAGGTACCAGCTTCAAACTTTCTCTCATCTGTGGAAGAGAGCCTAGTGTGTTAGGAAAGTTTAAAAATCTTTCCGTGGGGCAATCCCAATGACAAGAACCGGTGATATTCTGGGAGTATGTCCCATGAGCTTCTCTCCTTGGCTTATTTTAATCTGGATCACTCGGCTATAGTACATAATAACCATGAGTGTAACTGCTTTCAGGGAGTTCTGTGGATCTTCCTAGGAAATTATTCAACCCTAAGGGTGGTCTTGAGTACCCAAAATTTACAAATTTTGTAAGATGTGAGAAGGTCTTGTGACCCCCACATTTTTCAATTGGTGTCAGAAGTGAGAGTCCTCTTGGAAACTCCTTAACTCTGTAGTTGGTGTCACGAGTGAGATTGTCAGAAGGAGATGCAGGGCTGGCTTTACATGCCTTCTTGAGTGTGTGCTCACACTCAACATGAAGTGTTTGGAAGAGAAGGTTCCTACTAGAGAGATCCCTCCAACTCTGTGGGTGATCTTGGGAACAGGGCTGCAATAATTATACAGTTATTTCCCACATCACCTCAACTTTCTTTTCTTCGACCTAATGCAGTGGTCCTGAGACTAGGGCTGCAGATCTGGATGTTGGCAGCATGGATTATCCTGTAGCAAAAAACTGAAACTATGTTTTTCTTTTATACCAGAATTGTAAGGGACTGATGGGGTGGACTGTGCATTGATCCCTTCTGGGAAAACTAGGATTGACAAAGAATATAGCAATATTGTCTGATTGAAATAGCTCGCTAATTCTGTACTTCTGTAACCCTAATGTACACCACTGAGCGTGAATTGAGTGGACTTGCTAGATTGGAATTACTGCAGGCAATCTAGACCAGCACAGTCATCAAATTCAGTGATACTTCCAAAAACAGATGTTTGGGTAAATGTAATGATAAAGGAGAAAAGGAGGAATAACTGAGTTTGGCAGTGAGGCAAATCTAATACTATATTGATGTCTCCTGAGAGAGGTTCTGATCACGAGATGATATTGTCTTTTAGCTCAATTATACTGGATGTCTGAAAAGGTGAGACTATATATTGTCAAGAGCACTCCTGATCCTGGAATTGACAAGGTGAAATGGAAGCCTAGAATCTGGGTGGCATCCCTCTGGGAGACGTTGTGGCTATGTAATATCACGAGAAACTGGAGTGATTGTTAACGGTGGAGTGGGACTCTACTGATGGAACAGTAGCTTTTGACTTACTTTTCAAGTTACGTTTACTACCATAGTGTGATATATTATAACACTGGTGTTGCTGGTAAGAGTCTAATACAGATATTGACAATAAAATGTATTGGGAAATAGAATTAAAGCCTTCACAAGAGAAAATACCAATAAAAAATGACTGGCCTGGGGAAAAGCTGGATTTTTCTAACCATCATCTAATTTCTACTTTAAGTAATTATGAACGAGTTTGTTGTAAAGTTCAAATAGCAATAGGTAGAGAAGAACAAGGAGTTATCAAACTAGCATAAAAAACAAAAATTTATGCCATGGCTTTTAGGATGAATTAATTGCTTCTACAAATCTGTTCTTGCCCAATATTGATTTCTCCAAACGTTAGCCATATTCAGATGGATACGATTGACATAAATGTTACAATAAATGTAGATGCTCAAAGAGATATGGTTGTTTTGTTGTAAGAGGGCCTTGGCCAAGGGCCATGGGGAGTAGCAAAAAACCAGCCTTTCCTAAAGAGAGCCCTGTCCTTTGCCTTTGCCACAAAGGGGTCTTCTCCAAGCCCTTAGAATGTCCTTTCTGATAAAACTGTCTTTTGTACTTGAAAGTCTTGGTCCACACCAGATTGTCTAACAGTGTGATTTTGGGTGCTGCTTTGGGCCGTGCAGTGTCAGATTGATGTTGGGAGGAGTTGGACTCTAAAGACGAGTCAAGCAGGTGTTGGTCGATGATGTGTATGTAGCCACTCCAGACACAAGGCTTAGGACCTTCCTCGGTTGGCAATACTCCATGTAAATCATACCCATCATTTCTTGGAGACAGCACTGCCCACAATCCCACTGGCAGAGGGCCACTGGGAACTGCATACGGGAATCTCCTGGACTCTGCTCCATGCACCTCTTCCCTTGGCTGACTTCAATCCATATACTTCTGCTGTAATAAACTGTAACTCTGAGTATCACAGCTTTTAGCGAGTTCTGTGAGTCCTTCTAGGAAATTATCAAATCTGAGTGTGGTATTGGTGACTCCCTAACTCTACAGAAGTATGCAGGATTACTTATGGAGTACTGCTGCCAAAAAAACACAAACTTGAATCTAATTATGAGAAATAATTGACAGATCCTGAACGTGGAACATTTTATAAAAACAATTAGCTGGAACTCTTAATTGTGCCAAAAATCTGAAATGAATAAACCAAAAAGGTGGAAAGATTTTTTTCTAGTATAAAAAGTTATAACAATCAGAGGAGAGAAAACTGCTTCTCCTAACCACAGAATGAAAGTCTTTTTGTTCAGATAGTTTAGGCCAATGTAGGTCACGTGTCCACTCTTGGACCAATCAGATACACCAAGAGATGGCTGTGCATCACCTGGCATAGCCTGAGTTTATGAACCACACCTGGTAGAGTTAAAGAGGTTGTTCTGGTTTTCTCAGCCTATACAGAAACTTCCCTGGGAATTGAGACTGGAGTCATGTTTCCTTACCACGTACATTGTAAGGAGGAAAAGAGCATAGGCAACATCTCTATCCAAGGCATACCCACATTTTGTTCTGATTTTAGGTTCAAACACACAGAAACAGCCAATGTCCACCTTCTTCTAAAACTCGTTACACTACAAACATAGAGGTATGTTATGTTACTTGGACTCCAACCATAGAGACCAAATTTTAATGTAAATCAACATAAACCAAATGTTATTGAGACAATGAATGATGAATAATAGCTATTTAAAAATCATTAATTAACAAGGCCTGGCAACAGATACTTTTTGTCTAAGATACCACTAATATTGATTAAAAAATCTGTAGCCCCTAGTAGCATGTTTCACCGCAGGTAATCTCTCTCCAGCTCATATATATTTTTTTTCCTAATAGTTGGCAGGTAAGAGCAAATTTGAGATATGTTTTAAATTTCTAGGTCCAACTTAACCAAGAAACATCTAATTCATTTTCTTGTATCAATTTCTTTAAAAGTCATACTCTCTTGAATCCTTTTTTTTTTTTTTTTTTTTTTTTTTTTTTTAAAGATACAGGGTCTCTGTCACCCAGGCTGCTGGAGTGCAGTGGTGCCATCAAAGCTCACTGCAGCCTTGAACCCTTGGGTTCAAGTGATTCTCCCACCTCAGCCTTCAGAGAAGCTGGGACTGGCTAGAGGCATGCACCACCATGTCTGGCAATTTTCTTTTATTGGTAGAGATGAAGTCTCACTATGTTGCCCAGGCTGGTCTTAAACTCCTGGCCTCAAGCGATCCTGCGATCTTGGTCTCCCAAAATGCTGAGATTACAGGCAAGAGCTAACATACCAGCCTCCTTCCATTTTTAAAATTATTTTTAGAATCATAGAGTTTTAGCATTAGAGGTCATCATAATCACTATAACAAATCAGGGCATGGGCAAAACACAAGTCAAATAAATTGTATACCATTCTACTGGCATCAGGGGCTAAGTGCAGCCTTCTTCGTGAACAAAACCTGAGAGGTGGTTCAGAGAGTAGGAATTTACTCAGGTTTGCCCTGGGCCGTGGCCTGCCAGGGTACCTAGAAGTTAATGTAAACCTCAGTGGTGGGGTTTAATCTGGTCATCATTTTCTTTCAGCCTACAAGCCAGTCTTGATGGTTGCTATCCTTTTATTTCTCATCATGCAACATAGAGTTTGACAGATTAATGGATCCGTCTGTATTTCTTAGGTCAAAGAGATATTCCATTGCTAGAACATTTTTTAGAAGTTTTAATACACATTTCTGTATCACTTTCTTACCTTGACCCTCCGCCCTACAATCTGTTCTTTTACACAAAAAATGAATATGTGAATTAAAATTTTGATTAACAAACCAACAAATAGTAAGACACTAGCTTTTCTTAGAAAACAGGTGATGCAATCCTTGGAAGATTGTTTTCTTGGGCTGTGAGCTCAGGACTTGCCGGTGGACAGACTGGGTTTTTGACTGAATTATTTACTCCGAAGGGACATGCATGCACGGGCTTGTTCCACTTCCCTGGAGCCACATTTTACCTCACTCTTTGCAGCATATAGCATGGCATCATGGCATTCCATAGGATACCGATCTCTGTATGGCCTGCAAGAAATTTTCGTTAGGCATCATTCTGATAAGATATATGTATATGCTGATAACACAGTAAATGTGCCGTGCCCAAAACACAGATTGGAGGTTTGGATTTGACATATGTGTTGTCACATGTATGATATTTCCTGATTCGTTATGGTCACGAAGATGACCTCTGTTCTGAAATTTGATGATTCCAAAAAATAAAAGAAGAAAATAGAAGTGATTCAAGAGAGTATAACTTTTTAAAAATTGGGTGAAAATAAATAGATTAGATGTTTCTAATGTTTAGTTTGGACCTAGAAATTAAAAACATATCTGAAACAAAATAATATTAAAAACAAAAGCAAAACTAGGACTTAAAAATGCACATTAAAATAAACTAGGAATATCTTAGTTTAAAGAAGTCAAATATATGATTGGGAGATACTAAAAAAAAGTCAGATGATTAGCAAATTAATATAAAGTTTTAAATTACATGAACCTAGGACTACAGCCAGGAACGATGCAGTTCTCACATGGGGTGAAATACTGAGATCAGAAATGATAGATTTGTTGCCAGCTGAAACAACTCGAACAGCTTTTAAAATTTTTGTAATATCCACTTAATAATACAAAAATAAAAATGACTATTATTTTGAAACATTTTATTAGAAAAAATTCTGTTAGTAATCCCACTATTTTGAGTAATTATGGCTCTGATTAGCCCAGAAGAAAATATACATACTAAACTGTTTTAATGACTAAAAAAATGGGTTTTTTTGTTAAGACAAAGAAAAAATTTAAAGTCGTCAAGCTTTAAAATATTGTCTGAAATTCAAACATTAGGAAAACAGACTAAAATACACCATGAAAGTGGCTCATCTTCTTTTATTGGGGGATTATACGTTCTCTATAAATCCTCAAAATACAAGTAAATATCAATTTGTAATAGTTCTTTGCTACAAAATGGAAGACCGGTCATAAAAGAAAATGAAACACAGATATCTAGCGTTTCCAGGGGAACACTTGAGTAATATGATGAATAATGTTAGTGAAATCCATTCTGGGAAACATTTTGTAACCTGATTTTCTCACTAAACATAAAACATTGACTTCTCCATCTGACAAATGCTCGTATCAATGGATTAAACACACCATGTGCTCCCATCATAGCCCTGATAGCGTGACACAAAACACAAAAAAAAGATGAAAACACTTTCAATCTTTATGGGAAAGAATCAACTGACTTTTAACCTGCTCAATCCTCTCACTGATATTCGATAACAATTTATCCTTTAAATACTACTTAATTCAGCCTTAATTTATTTTCTGGCAGATGACTCCAGGCAAAGAGCAAGCTGGAATTCAATAAGAACCCATTTTTCCTTCTTGACTTTCATCCTTTCAAAGAATAGATAGCACAAATTGGTGGAGAGTTTTTAAACTTTATTTGCCATGTCATTTCACAAAGAGGACTAGAAAATCAAGCCAAAAGTGTGGATCATCTGTTTTCAAAAGCATGTCAGACTTCCGGTGATGGTGGAAACGTGAAGTAGTGTTGTGAACAATTACAAAATAAATACATTGTAAAAATACTTATTTGAAGATACTATAGATAGCACCTTTATATCTATCTATCTATCTATCTATCTATCTATCTATCTACCTATCTATCTATCTATCTATCTATCTATCTATCTATCTATCTATCTATCTATCTGTCTATCTCACACACACACACACACACACACACACACACACACTCCTATGTAGATGGACAGGTGTAATAAATATCCTAAAGCAAGGAGATGGGAGATTGAACTTGACAACTTCTCAAGTTCTTAGAACTTGAGAAATGATTTTGGAAGAAGTAAGAGATGAAAGTTGTGACTTCCCAGGACACTTCTACTCAACTTTTGTAGCCACAGCTCAGCTGCAGAAAAGTAGTGCTGGGCAAAACCACAGCCTCCTTGGTTCAAGGTACCAGACAGATTTGAGGACTGGAAATGAAGCTAGAAAATTTAAAGATAAAATCCAGGGCTCCATGAGAACCATAAGAGTAAACGAATCTATAATTGATAAGCCCAGCAGATTAAGAGGAGACTTTGCATTTACCAAATAAAAACAAGATAGCAAGAGTAGGAAAAAAATCATAGCACATAAAAGATGCTGTGGGAGTTTCAAATAAAGATAGCAGAATTGGTGACTCATTACAAGGGTGAGAAGATAAAGTTAGGAAAAACTGTATGAATTAGTATAAAAATAAAAAGAAATGAAAATGCTGAAAATGTATGAATATAATAAAATAAGAGTTTTGATCTATTATATCCAAAACCCTACTTGTGTGTTTGTGTAATTAAGGAGATAAATTAATCAAGAACATAGTATAATAAAATTGCTAGAATGGAATAACCTAAAAATGCCATAATAAAACTGTGCATCCAGAACCCAGCAAAATGAATGCAATGATCTCAATAAAAGCACATTTTCTGAAATCTGAAAATACTGAGGATGAATAAGACTCTAATAGCTTACAGAAATAAAATGCAGTTTCCTTCAAAGAAATAAAAATAAAAAAATGAATTCATACTTCACCTCCACTTAAACTGGAAGAGAATTAAATTAGAAATCAAGTATTAATTCATATTCCTTATACTTCAAAAACACTGGTAGCCGGAATACAATGGAAAATGTCCTTCAAGTTATAAGAGAAAATATATATATTTTTTCTTTTGAGATAGGTCTTGTTCTGTTTCTCAGGCTAGAGTACATTAGTGCAAGCATGGCTCTTTGGAGTTTCAACCTCCTGGGTTCAAGTAATCCTCCAGGCTCAACCTCCCGAGTAATTGGGACTATAGGCATCCACCACCATACCTGGCTATCTTTATTTTTATTTTTTGTAGAGATGGGGTCTCACTACATTGCCCAGGGTGGTCTTTAACTGCTGGACTCAAGCAGTCTTCCTGTCTCGACCTCCCGAAGTGTTGGGATTACAGACATGAGCCACCACGGCCAGCCAGAAAATATTTTTCATCTTGGAATTTTCTGCTCACCAAATCTGTCAAATGAGGAGAGAACAGAGGTACTGTTAGACATGCAATGCCTTTTCAACCCCTTCTTGGGAAGCCATTTACATCGTCGTCCTTTCTGCCTTCCACTTTACTGAGTTCTCTTTATTTTACCTCCAAAATACATTTCTTGTCAGTTAACTTTCCTTGTCAGTCTCTCCATTCCATGTCACCTTTCTCTCTGTACCCTAGCAACCTCCTTCTTGTTTCCATAGAGCGTCTCTCACTCCTTTTTCACGGAGCATTGTGCAGCTTTCTAAATATACTCATAGTCACTCATCTCGTTAGGCTACCCCAGAACTTTTAACAGATACTTACTGTATTTAGGATATAATCCTATGCTTAATGTAGTTAATAATGCTCTGGTAGTGTGGCTGGAGTCTTTGGGAGTGGGACCTACTTTTCCAGAATCACTTGAGTCTGTTACCTCCACCTCCCTGTCTTCCAAATATGGAGATCTGTTATTGTTTTCTTGCGCACATAAAACTCCTTCTGTAGGATTGTATCCCACTTTCTCTACTCAATCTGATTGACTCCATCCCTGATTTGTAATCTTGTCTAATTCCTGCTTATTCAAACTTCATGTCTGTCAGTGCGCTGGGGTTTTGATTAAAGCAGTGCTCACACACACGTTTGACATGTAGCATCGTACCAGGTGCAGAGTGGATACTCAATAAAAATTGGCTGAATGAATAAATAAATTATTTTGTTTCTTTAAAATCAAGATTTCTCTGTCTGGCCAGCCATGGTGGCTCGTGCCTGTAATCCCAGTTCTTTGGGAGGCTGAGGCGGGAGGATGGCTGAAAGCCAGGAGTTTAAGATGAGGCTGGAAAACATAGTGAAAGCCCATATCTAAAAAAATAATAATAATAAATAAATAATTTTTTTAAAAAATTAGCCAATTGTGGCATCATGCTCTTGCAGTCTCAGCTACTCCAGAGCCTGCAGTGGGAAGATTTTTGAAGCCCAGGGGTTGGAGGTTGCAGTGAGCTGTGTTCATGCAACTGCATGCACTCAGAGATTCCCTCTAAAAATAAAAAATAAATAGAAGATAAAAAAATGAAACAAATATTTCTGTCTCTGAAGGAATAAAAAACAGGTTGGGTATTTTTCATATGAATTGAAAAAGGTAGTTAGTCCTGGGAAGATTATGGCTAATTTGAACAACACATTGGCAAGATTGAAAGCAGTTTGATGTCACTAGAAACACACTCAAACTTTATTACTTCCTCTTTGGTTTCTTTTACCCATTCCCTTTGTCTTCTTTCTTTTGATTTCTCTGGCATTTCAAAAATTTAATCATTATAAACAGATTTGACTCTATCTCAAGTGACTTAGATAGTTAATGAGATTTAGGTTAAATTGGCCAACAATGTGATCATTCCAACTTTATAGGATTTATAACAAGTACGTCACATTCCAACTCCCAGCACAGTGAGGATTTTATAATGGCAGCATCTCCTTTTCTATTTCTAGCACTAGCTTCTTCCAGTCAGTGAGTGGCAAGTGCGGTGTGGTAGGTAGAGAGCAGAAGCCATCTGTATAATATTTATGTATAGTAATGTCAGCAGACATTTTTAGTCGAATACTCATTATAATGATGAAAATAAATTGTATACTTTTTATCAAAGAAATTTCAAAAGTACAGACTAGTTACAAAAATGGTACAATGAACTACTGTGTATCCTTCATTTAGATGTATTATTTATTTCTCTTTCTCTCTGAATATTGTTTTTAATTTTCTTTTCTTCCCCTTCCTCCTCCTTAATCTCCTTTTGTGTAGTATCATTCTCATTGTTTCATTATTGCCAACTCATTAGAAAGTAAGTGGCAGACAGCAAATTCCTCCAACTGTGTAGACTTCATTATCAGTCTCCTAATAACAAGGCCATCATCATAACCATCTACAATATGAGTACCAGATTCAGAAAATGTATTATAAATGCAAGTTCTCTTGAGTATTGTATCATTCTATTTTGTATAACATTCATATATAAAATAGATCTTCCCTAAATTAGCTTTCTTAAGTTACTTTGTTCAAAACATTGAACTAATGGACTTGTGCTCATTAATCCTAAGAGTGTTGTGATACTATTTTCTAGATAAGTACTGCTCACAGTACAAAGTCCAATTTTCGGTTATCAAGAGAAATTCCTTCTTCTTCTTTTTGTATAGCCAATCAATTAGTTTTCGGCCACATTGTAAAAATTAAAAAGAAAATGTATCACGATCTAATAGTATTACATATTATAAACTCCATATTCATATTTCACTAAATATCCTATTAAAATTTCAACTGAAGGTGCAATCTAATATCACTATTTTTTTTTAACCTACCATGTCTCCTTAACCATTTTCTGGAATACCTCCTCAATCTTAACTTCGTCTTTTATGACATGTATGTTTTTTCAGCAGTACACCTCTGTTGTAGTTTCAAACTGTCCCTTCATTTGTGGATTTCTGATTGCTTCCTTATGACTAGATTGAAGTTTTCGTTGCTTTATTGTTGGCAGAAATACTCTGTGAGTTATGCGCTCTCAGCCCACCACATCAGGAGACATTCTTGGAATGTTAACTTTAATCGCTGGGCTATTGTCGTGCTATGGCTTGATGGTTTGGATGTATTCCCAAAGCTCATGTGTTGAAACCTTAGTCTCTGAAGCAGCTGTGGAAGAGGTGGGACCTTTAAGAGGTGATTAGGTCATGAGAGCGCTACCATCATGAACTGATTAATACTGTTATTGTGGACGTGGGTTTCTGGTGAAGTTGTAAGTTTGCCTTCCCTTTACTCTCTGTGTCGCGTACTCCCTTGCCCTTCCCTCTTCTGCCGTAGGAACACCCTGACCAGATGCCAAGGTCATGCTCTTGGACTCCTCAGCCTCTAGGACCATGAACCAAACTTCTTTGTAAATTACCCAGATTATGGTCTTCTGTTATAGCAGCACAAAGTGGATTAGGACAGATGGTATCTGTCAGATTTCTACACTGTAAACTCACCTTTTTTCTGTGTCATGAATTAACAATCTTTGGAGAAATACTTTGAGGCTGTTCAAATATCCTGTTCCCATCAGACTTTGTACCAAATGGTTTTAATATTTGCTGATGACTTTGGCCTAAATCAATTATTACTATTGTGCTTGCTAAATGGTGATTTTACTGCTTCCATCATTCCTTTTACATTTATTAGTAGGTATTACATCACAAATAAGGCTTTTCATCTCCACTACCACTCTTTGAAGTTAATTTAATCCTGTATCTTGAAATCAGCATTACAAATGTTAAGCTATGGCAAAACCAGGACAGAATATATATCTGTCATGTAATACATCATGTGGCCTACTGGAAAGAAAACAACCAGAGTTTATTCCTAATTTTACTAATAACTTGGAAAGAATTTTTAACAATATCTTCATGTATTTAATTTTTAGTATTTACACCTACCCAGTAAATATGTTATATCATTTAATATCTAAGTTTTCGTTCAGTTTTAATGGTCTTTAACTCCTGGAAAAATTCTTTCTGTATTTATGTGCCCTTAAGGAGCCAAATAAATTTTTTTCTTCTCAGTCTTATTAATAGCCAAGTTGATTAATTGCAATTGGCTAAAAACGGGCAAAAAAATTCCCTAACCTCATTAACTTATTTTGGATCTCATTAAACTTTTAAATTCTCTTGCTTTCCCTTTCCCTTGTCTATTTCGAGCTTGTTTTCAGCAGTGTTTCTTCTCTGGCAAGCATATTTGGAAAATGCACAGATTGAGCGCCAGTGTGGGAGGAATTATACAGCTAAAAAACATCCCACGAAATGATCATGGGTATTTCAATTTGCCTCAGGATTAATTATAGCCCTATAATCCCCATATCAAGGCAGTCTGTGAGTTAGAGGCTGGGGCTGAGAGAGTTGTCATCCTAGTAATGACATTTAAGGCGAGTGATTTACTAAAACAAAATCTGTACCGATTTCAACCTAAATTTTAAAACAAGTCATCTAAGTACTAAGAAAAATGGTCCCAGACGCATTTCTAGCAAATTCTGTACTATAAATTGTAAGCCTACGAGAAAATGTGGTTGAAAGCTGAGTGCTGACAAAATGTATAACCTAGGGAACCATTTAGGAACGATACTTTTAGCATCATTAGTAATACTTCACAAGAATCCAGAGAGCAGAATAAAACATCATTCTGGGAATAATACAAGGAATATAAAATAGTTAAGCATATATTAAAGGTTTAAAATTTTAATCCCTTAAACATTAATGTATTTGGTTGTTTCTCTTGACATTGTTCAAACAATAAATTACATATGTACAAAACAATTTGTTGCTTTCACGACTGTCATTTTTTAAACTGTAAATTTTACGTCAAAAAGCATTACAGCTTACAATTTCACTGTGATTTTCTTAGAAATAAAATATTCAAAAATATATGATAAATGGTCACTCTGTCTAATCTATCATCTATGTTTGATATGTATATGCATACATGTGCATAAATATATCTCTATAAATATATGAGCATAATAAATCATTTTTATTGAGTATTTCCTTGGAAAGAGGTGCTGAGCACTTAACGTGAATTATGACTTTATATAAATTATGCCCTTTAGTCTTTTTAATATGTGTATGAGATATCTATGATTGTTGGCCCATTTTGAGTCTAGGAAACCAAGTTAAAAAGTGATTAGGTAAGTTGTTCAGAGCCACATCAAACTGTAGAATCCATTAGGATACAGGTTATGTGTGGTCAAATTTCATGTCTTTTGTTCTTAAAATTTATTTAATCAAATGGCTTCATATGGACACATTTCTTTTTTCTTCTTCTAAGGCATATTTATACTATATATATGCAAAATATATAATTTGCATCTGTTTTTACATTTGCATATATCTATACTATACACCCACAAAAAACATTTTGTACATATACATTTAGTGTTTGTTTCTTCAACAGTATGAGGAGCCCAGACGGCCCATGTGGGCTGCCCTGTACACAACTCGATGAAACCATGGAGATATTCTCTAGGGAAAGCCTTGTGCTCTAGGTCACTATGACCTTCAAACTCTATTAGCTCAAGCTTCTAGGAATAGGAAGGAAAACATTTCTCTGTGGTCTATTAAGGTGAAAATGAGAGGGGCTGATCCTACCTCTGTCTTGTGTTTCCCAGTTCTTACTGTGATGTCACTAGCACAATATATTGCTTGTGGATTAGAGATTCAAACAGTATTCCTTAAGACAACAACCCAAAAGCAACAAATGTTGTCTCCTAGCTGGCATTACAATGCAGCCTTCAGTAGGTCTTTATATTATTCCATCAAGCCAGCTGTTCCACAGTGACCAGATACCTGGCAATACCCGTAAATTTCATGTGTGTAAGTCCCCTATTGCACTTTCTATTGCTATAAAATGAGGTATTTGTTAGTAGTAATTAACAAGACTTTTTGAAAGTCGATGAATAGTAATTCTGGTAGAAGTGTTGCAGAAAATGAAGGAAAATCTCTATTAACATATGTAAAACCAAGGACTTCTCTTTTCATAATTAAAAGAATCTGCTGTAATCAACTTACCACCAGGTAGATAGCTGGTTCTTCATGGAATAGTGCTATACAGGATAATTAGTAACCATTTCTCCTTTGAAAGCTGAGCCCTAAGCAGGGGCAATAACCCAACAACCTTGGTGGTAGCATTCTTTTTTGTTGCCCCTACACAAAACCTCTAATCCAGCTGCCATCATCACTTTGTTCATGAACCATTATGTAATTGTGGGTAGCTTTGATTGACAGGTACATTCTGTGTTACCTTTTCCACCTGATTACTGAGAACTCCTCTGCAGAAAATCCCTTCTGTTAAGCATTTGCATGAAACACAAATTTCTTTCCATCCTTCTCCCACTTCCAAAGGGCCAACCAAGCTACCTCTTCCAAAAATCTTCTTGTTGCTAGTTTTCTTATCCTTGCTAAGACTATAGTAACATGACTACCCCATTAATCATGGTCTAGGGGTCACTGTAGATTATTTCAAGTCATTTAACTTTATACACAAAATACACAACCAGATATATAATCTTTAGTTGTACTCTCTGAGAGGCTTTCCTTTCACTACCAGTTTGAGTGCCACTTTTAACTGAAGTTGTATTTGACATTCACTTTCTGCTAGTATCATCATAACATGTAGAGCCATCTCTACAGCAGGGCTTTTCCTTTTCTGTTAACTGATCATTGGAAACTCCCTGTGATGCCAAAGATTGCAACTGGACAAAAGTGGCAATGAAATTCCTCAGTATTTAACTATTTTAGTTCTCATTTAACTTTGGGTTGTTGAATCAGTGTAATGGTTGAGGGAGCAAGAGGCAGTAAAGGGGAAGGCACAGGTATCATGAGAGCACTCAGGCACCAGGCTATGAGGTTTACTTGTGTCTTTAATGTCTGTTCTCAGATTGCATTATACATATGACTTCCATTGAAACTTGGAATTCTGCGGTGCACATGCAACCTTATCATTGCATAAGACGATGCTTACTTCATGATATTGGTTCTAGGATCAAAGTCACTTCAGGTGACATGGCCAGGTGTTCAGTCTTCATTAGAATTGCCAGAAGCAACCCCAAAGAGTACTTGCTGGTAGCAGAGTGCATGGTCTTACACAAAAATCCGGGGGTTATGAGAGCTTCTTAGAAAACCACATAACATCTGTGTCTGTCATGGACATCTCAAATGAAAAGTAGCTTACACTAGACCTTAGAGTCATTTCTAAGAGAAGACTCTTATCATTCCATGCCTCTCTTAAAACTGTCGGTACTACTAGTAAACTGGTTAATGGATTGGTACACAGAATCAAATGCAGTTTGTGTTGCCTCCAAAATCCAGATGCCCCATAAGCATAGCTCCTTATTCTTTCTTCATGAGCTATACAAATTGAAGCAATAGGTGTCTAGTTTTAGAGATAAATTATTGTCATATCCAAGAACTGTGGACACTAGACAATTCACCAGTATTGCAGGTTTCTGAATTTCCTTGAGTTTGATCTTTTGTCCTTGAGCATGCAAGTGCCTTAAAAATATGCAGGGCACTTGCTACTTCCTGTTCAATAGATTCAGTTAGTATAGCTACCATGAACTCAATGGATTGGTGCAATCATCTATGTAGTAAGGCAAACAATGTCCTCCCAAACAATATTATAACACAGAGCAAGAGAACTGACAAACTTCTAAGGTGAGACAATGAAATGCATCTCTGTCAGTGCCATGTAAATGTGAACTGCTTTTGAATACCTTTGCTGATGGGAATTGAAGTATTTACTAGGTCAATAGCCATATACCTGGTATTTATCTAGTAAACGTATGATATCCTGAACCTTGGCTGCAATGGACTTCCCCACCTGTTTATGTTTACAAAAATTTACATTCAGTCTCCAAGATTAGCACCCAGCAAACAAACCATTTAAATATGGATGCTATAAAAACTACAAATGTTGCAGCTTTCCAGTATGTGGTGGTGGCACTAATTCTGCAATTCTATTAAGACACAGTTCCAGTTTTGACTTGCTATTCACATAGGCTGCATCCATTCAGTGGCTTATTTCTGGCTTTTCCTACCCAATACGACTTGCTCCACTGATCCAGAAACCAAGATGAAGATTCTGCAAGTTTCAAAGTCTCCTGATTTGGGTTTGCACTCTCACTGTGAAACATGCTGGACCAAGTCTCTACCTCTCATCTGACCTCTGTGAGCCCCTGCTCTGACCGGTGACTACTGTGTCTTGTTTGGTTTTGACTTTGAGTATTAACATCAGTTCAGAGCTAGTATTTAATATTCATTGAAAAATCATGGCATTTTCTCTATGCATCACACACTGACAGTTTGGTGCATGACAGCCAGTCCCACCGGGAAGGCTTAGAGGAAGAGTCCTAATACATGCCTGTGGCTGTTTTGCAGGGATCTTTGTCAAAGAGACATATAAATGCCTTCGATCAAGGTGCCAGGTCTGTCAAGTGGGTGCTAGTCTGAAAATTCCCACAATGATAATAACTGAGTTAGTTTTCTGCACACTAGACTCAAAATGGTCCTGCTTATATATCTTAACAAAGCTCCCGATTATTTCATTCTTGGGACCTGATTATCAATTTCCCGTCACCACAGACCCTTCCACTTACCGTGGTTAATGCATCTACCTTGCTTCTGATGGAAGAGGAGCCCTGCCTGGCCTTTTCAACGACAAGATTGGGTTATTTCCTTCAGATCCAGGTCCCATGCAGCCTCTTGCAACTTCATCTGCAGGTTACAGAGGACGGCAACCCTTTTTGCAGGATGTTCTTACAGGATGAGACGTAATTCACTTTCAAATGTGCTTCTTTTGACTTGATTATGAGAGGGCTTGTTGACTATGACCTACCACTGAATCCAAACTCCAATAACAAACCTAGGATGTTATTAAAGCTAACTGCTGTTACAGTTAAGTCCTGAATCTTGTGATAAATGCACTGATATGAATAAATTTGAACTAATCCAACATTATGATGCATTTCTTTAGCCTAATACCTTTAGAATATACTGTTATACATTCATTTTAGACTCTTAACTTTCTCAGTATATACTTGTCTATCTGGAGGAGTTGGGATCCAGCTTTCATTATAACATGCAGGAAAATGACCATTTTGAAGACTAAAGATAGATAGATAGATAGATACATACATACATACATATGGTATTATATATACATTGTGTATATATACAGATTATATATATTTTCTGAATCTTATTAGCCATCTCTACAAAATTTTACTAATATTTTTAAAGTTGTTGATTGATAGATCAAGACTAATTATGGGTATATGTCTATACACATAATATAATTATGGGCGTGTGTGTGTGTGTGTGTGTGTGTGTGTATGAGAGAGAGGGAGACATATAACCATATACCTGTGAGCATATGTCTCTCTCACAATGTGTGTATATATATTATGTATATTATATATGCATATATAGTTAATTGATACAGACTATGGTATAGACACAGTTCTTTTTAATTTAAAATTATTAGTAAAATTTTATAGAGGTAGCTAGTAAGATCCAGAAGAGATGTACAATATGTCCAAGTATTCATGAATGTAATCAGTATGGATGGGATTCAGTTTCAGTTCATGCTCAAAACACTGTGCTACTCACCACTAAATGAGTAGTAGTGATCTCATCTGAAAACTGATTTCCTCCATTTTCAACATAAGGATAGGAGCAGATTGTCTCTGACTTACAATCTTAAAGATACATTAAAAACCAAAATATCAACATAAAATTAGCATTAACTGTACTGGACCATAAGTGACAAATTGTCTGAAAAGTGCAGAATTGTTCATAGTGTTTGAAAATAGAAAACTAAAATTCTGATAATAAATGCAACTGTGCCAGCAATGAGAACTATTTAAATCAGAACAAATCTGATGATCCTTCCTAGAATTCGTAGTTGAAACCTCAAGTGTAGAATCCAGCTAAAAGATGGAAAAAATAATCTCTCAAAACCTAAAATATTTGGAAGAGGAAGAAGAGAATTATAACACTGCATCATCACATAATTTCCTAATTTGGCTACTCAGACAATGTAGCAAATCATAGGCAGGTATAGCCAGTCATTAGTTGTCAAAGGAGTCAGTGCAAAAATCTCAAGAAATATTATCCCCAGGTTCAGAAATAAATGTTTAATGCCCTGGGATTATAAATAGCACAAATAGACTCCTCTAGTCTATCTTGTTTTTTGAATTTTTCCATTTTGATAAGGAATTTCAGACTCAGTTTGCTTTTATTCAGCAAAGACTTAAAAAAATGTATACATATTACAAGGCTACGTCAAGAGTCATTGCTCCTATCTCATGGAGACATGTGTCGGGAAATATAGGGTCTCTCTGGAATTCTTGTGAATCATTATATTGATGACATAATCAGAGCGAAGGCTATTGGAAAGCTGTGAAATATTGCATCATATTATCCAAATCAGGAAAAATGAATTCATGCATAAGAGAAGAAAAAATTATCTTAAATGTTAGCAAAATGTTATGAACCATTGAAGCACTTACAAGATAAAAAGGAATGCCGGGCGTGGTGGCTCACGCCTGTAATCCCAGCACTTTGGGAGGTTGAGGCGGGCGGATCACGAGGTCAGGAGATCGAGCCCATCCTGGCTAACACGGTGAAACCCTGTCTCTACTAAAAATGCAAAAAATTAGCCAGGGGTGGTGGCGGGTGCCTGTAGTCCCAGCTACCTGGGAGGCTGAGGCAGGAGAATGGCGTGAACCCGGGAGGCAGAGCTTGCAGTGAGCCAAGGTCGTGCCACTGCACTCCAGTCTGGGCGACAGAGAGAGACTCTGTCTCAAAAAAAAAAAAAAAAAAAAAAAAAAAAAAAAAAAAAAAAAAAAGAAGAAGAAGAAGAAGAAGAAAAAAATGAATTAAGTAAAATAATTTTATTGAGACAGCTTTCCAAAATAAAAGTAAGCAATGTGTGTAAAAGAATTTTTTTCCCCATTTTTAGTAATACTGCTTGAGTTAATAATGAAGTAACTTGAAAAGCAAAGATTTTGTTTAGGAAGCACAACCCCAGAGTCAGGGCAATTAGAAACAGGCACACAGAAGCACATTACATTAGTAGTCATCTCACTAAAATATGACTCACTCTCCATGTAACATTGGTCATCACCATCATATCGCAGTCTACAGGTGATCCCTGCAAGGTCAGAAGCAGACAAGTGGCAAAAGAAGCAATTTGGTGCATGATTTACCTGCATCCCCAAATTGGTCCCATTAAACACAGAAAGTGTAAATAGATTAATTTCTGTAGAGAAGAACATATTCCAGGAACTATACAAAACCAAAGCAAGCAAAACAACAACAACAACAAACAAACAAAAACAACAACAAAAAACTAAAACCTCACCAGGGCCAGGTGATTTCACAGGGGCAATATTCTAATTCCTCATGTATCAGCTAGATTCCATTCCTGAAAAACTGTATCTGCATTACTGTTTAACAGCATACTGGAGGTATTAGTCAATGAAATTAGGCAAGATAAATTAATCAGAGGCATAATAATTGATACAAACAACAAGCAAAACATTCTATATATGCAGATAAAATGATAGTATAACTGCAAAATTCTATATAAGCAATGATAAAACCAACTCAAACAATGAAAGAATTTAGTAAGTATTACAAATAATAGCTTTCATATCACAAAAAATAAGTTTAAAAGATACAACGGTAGAGAGTATACAATTTACAATTTCAATAACGATGGTTCTCCCTTGAAAATAAACTTAATGAATTTGCTAATAAACTTTTTTAAATGTGCAAAAGTAACAGGAAGAAAATTTAAAACTATCCATGAAAAACAGAAATGTAGATTTGAACAAACAGGAAAACACTTCTTATTCTCAAAGAGAAAGACTCAACATTATATACCTGTTAATTCTATGAAACGTTAAGTTGTATTATAAACTTACAATCTCAATAAAAATCAAAAAAAACTTTTTAAAAGTTAGAAAACAGGCTTCTGCTTCATCTAGAATTTTGCTTACAGGAAAAATTAGAGTAGACATACTTTATGTTTCTAAGTGTAATAAAAAATCTTGAAACATATACTTTTTTTTATGTGAAGATTCTAAAGAAGAAATGCAGAGAAGAAATCAGGCAGACCCAGGACCTTGAGAACTGAGGAACATCACAGTGGTGGGTGTATTGATTTGGTTTTATACTTCCATAAAGAACTGCCAGAGACTGAGTATTTTTGCCAAATGCTCATCACCTCAATCTAATCATGAAAAACCATCAGATACATTGAAATTGAGGGACAATCTACAAAATATCTGACCAGTGCTCTTCAAGAGCGTCAAGGTCATGACACACAAATATATCTGAAGAGATTCTCTCAGACCAATGGGACTAAAAAGACAAGAAAACTAGGGGATGGTGAGTTAAGGAGACCAAGGGTAAAGGTGAAAAGATGCGGTTATCTCAGATGAATGTCTAGAAAGTGAATGTAAACCATTAAACAGGTAATAAGTGAAGTTAGTAGCATTATATTGTGTACTGAAAATTTGCTAAGAAAGTAGATGTCTAATACCTTAGTTGTAACTATCTAATGTCTTAGTTATCTGTGTATTCATCCACTAGAATAAAATTTCAATGTGAAAGAATCTAATCTATCATTTTTACTGCTATGCCCCAAATCCTAGAAAGTGAAGGATGTAATAATTACCTATTGAACGTTTTTAATTCATCACAGAAGGTGAATCCACATTTGGTAGCATTGTATACTTGTACATTTAAAAAATAAAAGTGAAAATAGGTGCAGGTACAGGAAGACTTGCAGATTTGGTGACTGAAGAAAAACACAGCTCCCACCTCATGACCTCATGGCAAAGTCATTAACGAATCATAATGTAAGGGAAGAAAAGTAGAAAATTTGGAAAAAGACGTATTATGAAATAGCACGGAAAGCCTGCGAGGGTTAGCTGACTACAATATAACATTGAGTGACCATTTTGTTTTGAAATTTGTGAATATATGGTGACACTTAGCTGCCAAATTTATTGATGTTATGCAGTTTTGGTCGTTATAAGCACAACGAAGGCAGATTTCTGAATCATCTGGGGTTAAAGTGTTTCCAGGAGGAAAAGGAGGGAATGGAAATGAGAATATTTCCAAGGCGACAGATTTATTCAGGCAATATAAACCAGATAATTCAAGAAATAAAGATGGAAGTAATTGATAAAGAGAAAATGAAGGGTGTGTATGAGGCTGCTTTTTTTTTTTTTCTTTTAATGTAGCACTTAAGCAAAGGAAGCAAAGCAGTAAGAGATGATTGTGATTGAAGAATGGGATGACTGGATTTTTCATATAAGAGTGTTAGTGGAGCTGGGCGCGATGGCTCACGCCTGTAATCCCAGGACTTTGGGAGGCTGAGGCGGGTGGATCACGAGGTCAGGAGATCAAGACCATCCTGGCTATCACGGTGAAACCCCGTCTGTACTAAAAAATACAAAAAACTAGCCGGGCGAGGTGGCAGCGCCTATACTCCCAGCTACTCGGGAGGCTGAGGCAGGAGAAAGGCGTGAACCCGGGAGGCGGAGCTTGCAGTGAGCTGAGATAGCACCACTGCACTCCAGCCTGGGCGACAGAGCAAGACTCTGTCTAAAAAAAAAAAAAAAAGAGTGTTAACAAATTCAAATTCAGGTAATTTCTATATGTTGGTGGCTCAGAAATTGTGGAGAAAGTCATGACCGTGAGCACATAAAGGAAGAGATAGTGAACATTTCAGAGAGCCATGGCAAGAGCACTGAAGTCTCTAAGAACGAAACGAAGTGTTGAGACGGTGAATCTAAATCATGAGGGAAATGAGTTTTTGAAGAACAGAAGAAATTAGCTGAAGCTCATTTAATGGCAGAAAAAGTAGAAACTCTGAAAATCTGTACAATCAGATGTCATAACTTCAAAGGAGCAGTAGAAGCATTGGAGATCGTTGTGGAAGGTGACACTGAGCATCAGGGAGGACGGGAGACCCACCTCTGGAACTGAGGTTCTGGGATGCAGGAAAACATGCAGCTTCCTGTAGAAATGGCTACTGAGGAGCCTGAATCTCCATCATGATTCCTGGTTGCAGTCAATGCCAGGAAGTGCAAGGAAATTCTGAGAAGAGGTTGCAGGTATAGGGATTGTGCTGATCTTCAATTAGAGTGTTGCCCCTGGAATTTTCTTGTTAAATTCTACTGCTAAAAGACAATTGTAATGGCAACCCCCCCCCCCCAAAAATCCTCATAGAGAAGCCATGACAGCAGAAAGTAAGGTTAAAGACACACCCAGTCACCACTATTATTCCAGTGCAAGATACAAATCCTGAGAGAAAGTGTCCTAAATGCATCAAAGCGAAAGACCTTCGTTACATGTTCTCTATATATTTTTGGTTCCTTTATAATCTCTGCTTTAAAGCCAAGTAAAGGACAACTTGGTACTTTTATTGTCTGTTACCCTAACACTGCATATGATAAAATAAATATACTCTTTTAGCATTCATGTTTTAATTCATATTAGCCCTATTATAGTGACAGATTGTTCAATGTAGTGGATGAAATGACTCATAGTTAATTAGTGGTGGAAACAGAGTAGAGTTCAACTCCCTCCCTTACCTCACGGCCTTTTAGAACAGTGCCCCAGTCATCATATCTCACTTAAAAATTGAATCGATTTTTACAATTACAACTTAATGGCTCACCTTTGAGTAAACATTCAAAATCAAACTAATTTTTCAATAACTACAGTAACTCTAGTTAGAATTAACTAGAATTATTATAGTTATTAAAGCTGTCAGAGATAATTAAAATTTCTGGTATAAATGTCTAATTTGCTTCTCATATGCATGATATTGCTTTAATACTTTAACCACTAGTAAAATTCTGATAGCCCCAAGGGCTAAGATTCAGGTTGAAAAATTACTGAGGAAGTGAGCCACCAAAGAGAATTTGGCAACGATTGGTTGGTGCGAAAGTTGTTGCGGTTTTGCCATTAAAAAGTAATGGCAAAAAAAAAAAAAAAAAATGCAGTTACTTTTGCACCAACCTATAGAACCGGGTTATTGAGTGGATGCTGAGTGCTTCTTAAGCATCTGAATCCACTCATTCAACGTGTACCTATGGAGCATCTGCTTGGTGCCGGGTCTGGTGCAGGCAATCGGAATTCATCTGCATTTGGATCAAAGACCCCTGCCCTCAAGCAGTTCATTTTTAGCGGGTCAGGAGAGGACCCAGGGGAACCCTGATAACAAGTTCTGAATATTTTAGGAAAATGACAGGACACATTAGAAGGTGGCCAGCGATGTGTGAAAAAGACAACACCGAGCCAAGAACGCAGATGGGGGAGAAACCGATGAGGTGCGAAGGAGGATTTTGCACGGCGTATTCAGGATAGGTCTTACTGAGCGCTCGAGGTTTTAGCAAAGAGTTGTGTGATAAAGTGGCCGACTTCAGTTTTTGCTGCTTGAAAACATTTAAGCCTCAGTGGCCAAATGTTGGTCCTGGGCCTCTGGTCAGCTTGTCCCACATCTGGACAAGCTGAGAAGAAAGCCCAAGGGCTCCCACTTTCACACTGGCGGGAGATTCAGATCACGCAAGCCCGCATTCTGGGCACCTTTACCCAGCTCCACCCACCTGCTCACCACAGTAAAGCTCCCAGCTATGCACCTGTCCTTGCTCTTTCCACTCGGTTTGAGACCTGCTTAAGAGGTTCGCCCTGTTCTGCCATTATGTAAATACACCTTGTTACACTGTCTTGGGGTGTGTGTGTGTGTGTGTGTGTGTGTGTGTGTGTGTGTGATCATTGCTCTCAACATTGAACTACATTTTGGGGCTGCGAGTCCACCCTGTCTTTGCAGGGGTTCTTAACAAGGGGACCGCTAGGGGGCGAAGTACCTGGCACATTCCTGGAACAGTGCAAATTGGCATCCGCCTGAAGTGAGGGGAAACATAACTAGAGAAAGAATCAGATTGTAAATAATGGGGGTGGGGGTTTTAGATCACAAGAAGCTTTATGGCTTTTTTAAAAAATATAGATTTTACTTTGAATGGAATAAACAACCATTGCAGGGCTTTGAGCAAAGGATGGGCATGATTTGCTTTTGTTTATTTACAGTAGCTGAATTGAGATATCATTCACATGCCATAAAATTTATTATTTTCAGTGCCTACAATTCAATGGCTTTTAGTATATTCATAAACATATGGAATGTCACATGAATTTCCATGTCGTGCTTACGCAGGGGCCAAGTTCCTCTTCTCTGTGTGTGTTCCGGTTTTAGCAGATGTGCTGTGGAAGCGAGCACCTGAGCTTGACTTGCGAGGCGACCCTCTCGCCGCCGCTGGGTTGAGAATAGCCAGAAGGAGCCAGGCTGCGGAGGAGCAGGGGACCTGGAGGGTGCGCCTGTGAATCCAGTGACAAAGCACGGTGTTTGCAGCTGCGATGGTGAGTAGCAGGGACATGGTAACAATCCATGGGGTTCTGGGTCTTCCAAAGGCAGAGACAACAGGATTTCCTGATGGGTTGGGTGTTGCAAGTGCTGTTTGTTCTGTTCAAAATTAGGACGTCCTAGACAGGAAACGGGAACTGAAAGGGCAGCCAGTTCCCGCCCACAGACACAGAAAAAGGAAGAGCTGTTTTCTGCTTCTAGTGACAGGAGACACCTGATGTGGTGCAGATTTTGTGAAACGAAGGAAGGTCTCCAACTTCCAGGCCCGAAGTCCCTAAACATACATAGAGTCCAGGGGTAGAGCCACTAAATTTCCCTGAGAGAGAGCACCACCAGCCCAAGAACCAAATAGAGACTATGTCCACAGCAGCCACTCAGGACAAAGGGAAGTAACAGACAGACGTCCAAAAACCAGTACATAGTGATGACCAAATAAACGGAAGGCTACACACTGTTTTAGGAATTTGTACTGTGTTACTGCATTGCTGCTGTATTTTGCTTTTCTCTCCTTCTCTGTTGCTCTCTATTTTTCTGTCTCTCCATTCTTCTCTATATTTCTCTCCATTTCTCCCTTTCTATTCCTTCTTGCTGTCTCTCTCTGTATCTGTCTCTCTCCATTTCTCTCTTTCTATCTCTCTCTATATTTCTTCCTGTCTATTCTCTCCCGTCCAGCTTTCTCTCTTTCCCTCTGTGTGTGTATGTGTGTATCTGCTTGTATGTCTCTGTTTCTTTCTCTTTCTATATATATTTCTTTCTCTCTCTTAATTGTTAAAGCACTTCTTTGAAGGCTGTCTAACATTGTCTTGGCTCAGTAAAAAACACAGGAGAGTTTCCACACCACAGTAGGTATTGGTGGGAGGCTCAGAGCTCCTGGATTATCTGTCTGGCCATGGCAGCGCCAGGTTTGCATGGTGCCATATACCCCCAGGAGTTACTGAAATGGTAATGAGGTTGGGAAGTGTAAAAACAAGAAGGAAAATTTGAGGACAACCAAGGTGGACAACCTCCCCACTGCAAGATTTTTTTTTAGAGCTTTTGATTACCAGAGGCCTTATTTTATATCGCAATTAAGAAGACTCGAAAAGTACCTCATCAAACAAGCTTGCATAAATGAAAGCACTGGGGAGCCAACTGGGTACAGTTAATTTTATTTACACTCTCTCTCCACTCTGGCTTTATTTATCGCCAAGCAGCTGGAAGGGTAGAATCCACCGGAGGGTAAATCACTAGTTCTGTGTGAACGGGAATGTCTTTCCAGTACATTGTTCAAAAATAGATCACAAGTGAGATTGACACAATTCAGAGTAGCTTGTTTTCCTCCTTAAATGTCATGGTAATGCGCTCCTGTCTCGACAAAGCCCAGGTTGCACAGCCGTGCACAAAGGCCGGGGTTCTCAAGTTCCTCTGGCTCCTACTTGAGGAAATGCTGTGTTCAAATCCAGAAGGAAAATGCCAGGGTTGAAGTTCAGATGCAAAAAAACACCAATTAGAAAAAACAATCTGCTCAGCCCATTATATCCGGTTTAACAACCATCCTTTATTATTTGGGGACATTAAAACTAAAAGGGTCGTTGATGCTGTTATGGAATATTAGATTTTTAAATCCTCCACACACTCAAGACTTCATTGCCTCTTGCCAAAACACAGTCATCCTGCACTGAAACAGAGTTGATCTTTGAAGGTTGATGAAATACACAGGACTGGCTGCATTCCACTGGAGAAGATGCCTTATAAGGTGAACAGAACCCAGGGTTTGTCAAAGATGTTATGATATACTGGGGCTGCTGATATAAGAATATATGGAGTAAGAATTGAGACATAAATTATGGATTTTAAAACTTCTTGAATTTTTTTAAGATCTATAGATCACGCATAAAAGTATACTTAAAAGTAAGATAGAGAGAATGACAGCTATCGTCATTCCACATCTTCTCAAAGTAAAGATTCTAACATAAATCTTCTGGGACCACAAGCATTTTCAAATGCACACAAAAACAATTGTAATCAGTTCCCAATAATATGAAAATAAATCAGAGTGAAGATTCCTTGGGAGATGTGTTGAGGGGTTGATAAAGTGTTGATATTTAGATACAATGTGTTGTAGATTTTTTTCTGTATTTGCATTGTGTTGCGCGCTACTTATCAAACATAAATCAATTTCAGTTTCTCTAAGACAAATATGAAATTTCTGGTAGCCATTTCTAATAGAAAAGAGATCCCACCTGTCTCCCCTTTCAGAAAAGCTTGAATGGACCTGCCCAGATCAAAGTAGGATTTTTTTTCCCTTCTTTGAGCTTTGCTTTTTGTGTTGGTTTGTATTTACTTATTTATTTATTTTCTCATTCTGAGGTGACTTTTCTGCTTGGAGGAACTGCTACAAAGGAGTATTTTATCTTAAATTGCATTTAGACTTGGTTTTAAGAAGAACTAATGACATGAGTACTAAACGTTAGAATTGGTACACACTAGTAAGTTATACTCCCATAAAGGTGTTGAATTATGAGTTTTAAGCAGGTTTGATGTGTACCCAAATCTTCAGATTGTTGTATTCATTGTTAGAGCATTTGAGTGTTTCCTTAATAAAAGAGTTTATAACAGAGACAATTTAGTACATATGTTTCTAATTTACTCACACTTAGCTCATTGAAGCCTGATTTTGTAGAAGAAATATCACGTCCAAGAAGACACGGGGAGGCACTTTTCTTGGAAAAAGGAAGTAATGTTCTTTTATTTTATAGTTCACAAATGGACTTCTAAAGATTTGAATGTATTTCAAATGTATGAAATTACAAAGTTCATGCATGTCCTAAATTTGGCCAGTCGTTCTTTTGTTTCTATTAGAATGATGTCACAGTGTGGGACTCAAGGCAGAGAATCAACCAAACCTCTCCACCGAAGAAGCAGAAATTGAACTTCCAGTATTCCTTTCTCTTGCAACTCCCTCAGATTGAAGCCAAATCGCCTGCGCGCAGACATTGTCGATCCATGATGTCATACTTCCCAGTAATTAAAAAACCAAGTTACAGCCCTGAGCAAATTTAGTAGTTTTTACAATTCATTTTAATGCTTTTTTTCAGAGATTTTATTGTTCTATAGAATCCTATCAACTCTCAGTAAATAGTAGGTTTAACTTTTGGAAGCTCTGTTTTGGAAGCTAAATGACGCATTCCCTTCTGGATTATTGGAGAGAGAACGTGATGTTGAGTTCAAAGGCTTGGAAGCCACAGACCTAGGTGCTTCCCACATTCTCAGCTCTGTGATCTAGTACAGAATATTTTGTCTCTGTGTTTCAGTTGCTTCAACTATAAAATGAGGGGTAAAACTCACTTGTAATTTTGGTGAAATGAAGTAAAAGAGAGTATGCCTGCAAAACAAGGAACAGCAGTGGGCATTCCTAGTCCCTCAGCAAATGCCAGTTTCCTTCTTTCTTATTTCATCTCACAAGGAATCTCCCTATAATGAGTTTTGCCAGATAACAAAAACCTACTTTTAATAACATTTCGGGGAGTAACATTTCTATGGCAACTGAGATTTATCATCTCATTTGAGAATTTAAAGCGTCCAATGGATAGTGAAACTACATTTTGAACTAGAATTTAAGCATATTTAATTAAAGTTTTAATCATACATTATAGACCTTTGGCCTCTCTACAAAAAAGAGGAAAATTGGAGGGCGTCTTGCCACACTCTTCTGTTTCTCTCTCCCTTGCCGTTCCTATTATCACGGCCATTCCCCTAAGCATCGTATGAGTCCTGAGAGCACACAACGGAGGCTAAGTGCTGCTCCAACCGGAGCCACTGCTGGGACGGCCACGGCGTGGTTGTTGAGTCCAGCACAAATAATTTTTTTGAAAGAGACAAGATTGGAAAGGGTGTGTGTGGATGCCCATATGTATGGTAAATTTTAAAACTGTGTTTTCCTAATACTTCCACGTTTCCACAATAAGGCCGTGTGCACCCTGCCCAGGTGACCAGGCACCTGCCCAGCATGGTGGGGTGCTTCCTGGTATTATCTCCCCTTCTTGCCCTCCCACACTGGGACCTAGTGACACTCAAAAGCATGATAAAACCTCTCAGGCCTTTTCGGTGTTGCACTTCACCTGACCCCCAATAAAGTGACTTACCCACAGGTTCTCCCTCTCCCTGCGTCCCTCTCTGTGTGTGTCTCTCTCTCTTTCTCTGTCTGTCTCCCTGTTTGTCTGTCTCTTTTTCTATGTCTCTCCCTCTGTCTATGTGTCTCTCACTCCCTGTCTCTGTGTGTCTCTCTCACTCTGTCTGTGTGTCTCTCACTCTCTGTCTGTGTGTCTCTCACTCTGTCTGTGTGTCTCTCACTCTGTCTGTGTGTCTCTCACTCTGTCTGTGTGTCTCTCACTCTGTCTGTGTGTCTCTCACTCTGTCTGTGTGTCTCTCACTCTCTGTCTCTCTCTCTGTGTCTATCTCCGTGTCTCTTTGCATCTCTCACTCTCTCTCTCTCTGTCTCTCCCTCTCTGTGTCCCTCTCTCAGACACCCTCTTTTCCTCTCCCTGTCTCCCTCTCTGTCTCTGTCTCTCCCTGTCTCTCTCCCAGCCTCACAGGCTTGGTGCCTCCCTACCCTGGGCATTCGTCCTGTCTGGGCCCTGTGAGTGTGTCCTGCCCCATCCCTGTCTCTGGCCTTGAGTGGGGACCCTAGTTCCATGCTCCTCTGAGTGTAACTTCCTGGACTGTGTTGAAGGATCCTTAAAGCCCCCACGTGGGCTCCTCTCCCATCTACCCCACACCATAACTTAACACAGTGTAAAATCCACCCTAGTGTCTACATTCTGGACCCTCTGAACCTAAGGCTTCACTGATATGAGCCATAGTCCTGGTGGACATTGTTCTTGTTGTTCTGAGGAGGCACAGGGAAGTGGTACCCCAGGCACAAACCACAGAACTGGGCTCCCTCATCCTAGATATGAGCTGCTGTCTCCCACTGTCTCTGTCGCTCTCTGAGGGGCCTCCTAAGCTGCTGCCTGGCCCCACTGCTGCAGCACAAACGCCTCCGCTGGGGCCACCTTCCGCCCTGTGTCCTGGTCTTCTGCAGGCCTGTGCTCTGATGGCCACACACTGCTCTCCACATTTGGAATTACTTCAGATGGGAGATTTTGCTTCTCTTCTCCTCCAGCCTCCAACCTCCATGTACTCAGCCACCGTCTCTCTCTCCATCTCAGAGGACTAAGCTCGGTCCATGCTGCTTGGAGAAGGCAGCATGGCCCAGCCACACAAAGCCTGGCCATGGCTGCACACACCTCAAAGGGAAATCTGCCTCTTATTAGCTATGTGCCTGCAGGTGACTTACCAGAACATCCTGGCACACACTTCCTTCTCTGTAGGATGATGAACACGACCTGCCTCCAGCCAAGGGTGGCCATGGACATGACAATTACACATGGTTTAAGATTGTTTCTCACCTGTATGCTTCTGTTCTGCTCTTGGTTCTTATATGTCTACCATTTCCTACTACATAAGTGGCCTTTGTTAAAAATATGTTCTAACTTGCAGCTAATAGTATTCAACTTTATAAATCAATGTGGAAAATCCCAGCTAAGACAGCTGTCTACACAAGTGACCTGGAACAGACCTTGCAAATGCAACATTACATATAGAGACAGTGCTTCCAGTCTGTCCTACTCATGCTCTGGGCAAAAACCCACGTGCCAATTGTTACTCACATGACAGGGACTACCTCTGACAATACTTGGAGGGACTTGTTCCCTCAAACAGGAAAATTGCGAATGATTGAACAGTCAGTAAGCAAATTCCCAATCTCTAGTAGGAAAATTATAAAACTAAGACATTACAGAGGAGCTTGGAAAGTAGTTTTCATTCTCCCTTCAATGTGGAATGGATTAGAGTATACTTGGGCAGGAGTAGTTTAAAAAGAATCACCTCTTTGGTCCCATTGATATCTACATTTGTGTGTTCCATGTACACTCCCATGGGTTCCACGTTCCTTTAGACTCCCTTTAGACTACTTGTTCCTTTAGACGCCCTTCCTTTAGACTAGGTTGTGACATCCTATTTGTGTGGAGCTCTATTAGTATTTCTGGGTTTTTGCTTTTTATTTATTTATCTATTTATTTATTGAGATGGAGTCACGCTCTGTCACTCAGGCTAGAGTGCAATGGTGCACTCTTGGCTCACTGCAACCTCCACCTCCCGGGTTCAAGTGATTCTCCCACCTCAGCCTCCCTAGTAGCTGGGATTACAGGCACCTGTCATCATGCTGGCTAACTTTTATAGAGATGGAATTGCACTATGTTGGCTAGGCTGGTCTTGAACCCCTGACCTTGAGTGATCTGCCTGCCTCAGCCTCCCAAACTGCTGGGATTACAGGCATGAGCCACCGCGCCCAGCCAGCTTCTTAAATTTTTAAGAGCAGTTTCAACCCATTCTTTCACAATAGTAAATTGGAATGAGAGACATTAATCAATTTTTTTTCTGCCAGTCATCTTGTTTACTCATTACCTTCTCTTCTTTCCTCTTACGCTTTGTCTCTGTAAGAATTCTTTTCTTCCGTCTTCTTGCTCACAGCTTCTGTTTAGCTACAGCAGTGATGAGGGGATAGGTGAAGAACTGAAATGGCAGATTCCAGTTTTTATTATTGCTGTTTCTCAATTATCACAACAACTAAACGAAACAACAAAATCACATAAATTGTTTAGAACAGGAGTTCTCAACCTCAGCACCATTGACACCGTGGGCAGGATCATTCTTTGTTGAGAGGGGGCTATCTTGTGCCTTGGAGGATGTTTAACAGCATCCCAGGCCTCCCCCAACCAGATGCCTGTAACAAGCCCTCAACCATCATGAAAGTCAAAAAGTCTCCAGGCATTGCCAAATGTACCCTGTAGGGGCAAAATCAGCCTCAGTTGAGACCCACTGGTTTAGAATCAGTATCTTTTCATAAAGCAATGATATTCAGCAAAGGCATTTTCAGATGGAGTTACTTGAACTGCTAGGTATTAAACAGTATCTAAAATAATTTATTACAATAGTAACTACAATAAGAGCTCCCCTATTTGGGGTACTTACAATGCACAAGACAACATCTTGAATTCTGCACATTTATAATCTAATTTCACCCCTAAATGACACTGAATACCTCTATGAGGCTTGCATAAACCTAGGCATAATGCACAAACACATTTAGAGTCTCCATTTCTGTTGCCTCATGGTCACACTGGTATTCATTGACATAGCCTCAACTTTCCTCACACTATTCAGCATCAATTGTTTCATTTTTAAATACTTTTAACTACTGATTTATAGTAGAGTGGATAGTCATTAAAACATAGTTACCTGAAATTTCCTTCCTTAAAAATAATCTTGTTGTTTTATTTTTCTGTATCCTTCTCAGTGCTGGAAAACATATTTTTGTTTGTTTGTTTTTGAGACAAAGTCTCACTCTGTTGCCCAGGTTGGAGTGTAGTGGCATCATCTTGGCTCACTGCAACCTCTGCCTCCCGGGTTCAAGCGACTCTCATGTGTTGGCCTGCTGAGTAACTGGGATTACTGGCACCTGCCACCACACCTGACTAATATTTGTAATTTTAGTAGAGACAGGGTTTCACCATGTTGATCAGGCTGGTCTCGAACTCCCGACTTCAGGTGATACACCTGCCTCAGTGTCCCAGAGTGCTGGGATTACAGGCATGAGCCACTGCACCCAACCTGGGCAACACATTTAGTTGATTCTCTTTTCAGTGTTCTAAAGTGATCATATTGTGTATATAAGAGCATCCTGACCATGTAAACTGTCACTTTGGGAGTAAAGCGACTATGAGGGTTGCCTTGGTCTATGGAATCATTAGTAGAAAGATACTTCTTCATTATACAAGTTTTCTTCTTCACTGATGAAAACTGAATTTTAGAATTCATTGCAGGATTGTCGAAGAAAGAAATGCACAATGTATACAATTCCTGTTTTATATGTCATGTGGCTCATTCTACATGCAATAAAATATATTTTTATTTTCATTAAAAAAATCACATTTATCTAAAATCATTCCTCCAGAATTGGGTCATGTTACAAAAAATGTTGTGAGTGACTTGTCCAGCTAAGAGTGGGAAACTCATAATTCATTGTCAAGCCACTGATACACTGGTGGAAGCTGAAATTAAAACTGTCTGAAGACAGATTGACACTCAAGGCCAAGTCTCTACCATTGCCTGCAATTGATGATAGAATTTAACTGGACAGGCTCATCTGGACATGTTGAAAAATTATTTCATATCCTGAACTCAAATGATTAATAAGTATTTTATTCCTTTCAATAAATCACCGACATATTGAAGGTATATGAACAGGCTTTTCTATGTCCAAAGTGCATCAATAAAGAATTTTCTGTATGTTAAGAAAAAAGTGGCTCACAAGTTGTAAATGTTAAACATGCCACTGAATTCCTAAAGGAAGATACAAGAGCTGTCTTCTCCATCAAAGCTACTGGACTTCCTTGTGTTGTAATAATCATGATAATTAGGACCTATTTCCAGTGTGTTGTGCCTATCTGCCTTCTCAGTCACTGTCTAGAAAGATATAAAACTTTTGAATAAACAATAAATATTTTCAACCATGGGTTTCATGAACCAATTAAAACTGTACCCAAAGCCAGTAATATACATAGCAGTTTCTGGCCTTACATTTTACAAGGAAGAATAAAGAGTACCATAGACATATTTCTGCTTTGAGTGTGACACGCACTGGACAGGGTTGCACCATTCATTTCCCAAAGTAACCTCAAGTGAAGGACTTGATAATATAATAAACAATATTAAACAAGAAAGTTATTTTAAAAAAAGAACAAACTTCACAGAGATTATGGATGTTCCTATAAGCCCATGGACGTTCCTCTGCACAAACACAATTTGTAATGACTATTGGTCAATAATTCTATATTAAATTGAAGTAGTAATATTTAATAATGTGTAATAAATTGCATATTTTAACAGTCTTCTGTATATCAGATATTTTGCTGAACACTTAGAGATAAGACAGCCATAATATCTCATCCCTCATGGGATCTTCATTTGCCTTAATAGATAACCAAAATATTGGATTTTTTACCATCCTCTAACATAAAATAGATAAGACAAAGGATAAAACCTAGTCATCATTAAATGTATTGAGACAATAGTGCAAAAGTTCTGTCACGTATTCATTTAATAAAAACAATTGCAGGCCTGGCGCGGTGGCTCAAGCCTGTAATCCCAGCACTTTGGGAGGCCGAGGCGGGTGGATCACGAGGTCAGGAGATCGAGACCATCCTGGCTAACAGGGTGAAACCCCGTCTCTACTAAAAATACAAAAAACTAGCCGGGCGCGGTGGCGGGCGTCTGTAGTCCCAGCTACTCGGAGGCTGAGGCGGGAGAATGGCGGGAACCCGGGAGGCGGAGCTTGCAGTGAGCCGAGATCGCGCCACTGCACTCCAGCCTGGGCGACAGAGCGAGACTCCGTCTCAAAAAAACAAACAAACAAACAAAAAACAATTGCAAAGCTTCCAAAACTATCTACGTACTCTTTGCTGCGGCTGTCACTAGGTTTAGAATGTTAAAGAAATCAGACAAGTTCTTCTTTGCTCTCATGGATTATCTATTCTATATTGAGAAGACAAACCTGAATATGCACACAAGTGTGCAGGATGATCAGCGTGTGACATCGTGATAGTGCAGACAGAGTCTCAGCTGGGCATCGCTTGGCAGCTGTTTTATGTGGCACAGGTAAGAGATGAGAGCTGTTAGGTTTTGCATTTGCTAAACACAAACACAAAACCTGGTGGAACGCAAACTAAAAAAAATTGCCTGCCAATCCTGCATTCCATTACAATTTAAAAATAAAACACTGGCTAGACTGGCACACAGTAATGAAGATAAGTTATCAACAGAGGTCTGTGTTTGTTGGCCAACTGCTTGGGCCACATCCTCTCCATTGTAATTAGTCTCACCAGAAGCACGTAAACCTGGGCCTGTCCTTTGGCCTTCCCCTAAGGCTCATTACCAGACCTGAGAGGTGCCATCTAAGAGAAAAAGAGTTCACAGGTCAAATGACCGTAGTGCTGAGATTACAACTGTGACCAAATGACAACAAATGAAGCAACATATAACATGTAAACCTGAATTGTTGTAATTGACAAGAATTTTAAAATTAAAACAAAATCTTTAAAAGGATAAAGGAGGATTTTTTTAATCTGAAAAAGAAACAAGAAATAATAATCCATCAAATAGAACTATTAAGTATAATGTGTAGTAGTTGAAATGAAATAAACAAACACTGAAGAAAAACAAGTAAGACGAGCACAGCTGAAGAATGATGGAGTAGAAAGATTCAACTGAGGAATCCTCGGATAAAACAGCAGAAAAGGGTAAACATTGACATGCAGAAACGTCCACATCTGGATAACAGGAGTCCTATAAAACAAGAGAAACTAAAAGAGAAGAGGACATATTTAAAGGAAGCATGATGAAAAGTTTTATGTTTTACAACAGCGGTGTTCAAACTTGAAACAAGGTGCCCACATCACTTAGAGGCAGATGGGACTGCCAGGCCTAGAGATTCTCACTCAGTGGATCTGGTGTGGGGAAGGAGAGTGTGATTACAACAAAGCTGAAGATGCTAGAGACCAACTTTGAAAACCACTGTTTGAAAGAAAAAAGGAAGTCATTTGATTAAATGTAGTACAGAGAATTGAAAAAACTGCACATGTAAACTTTCTAATAAAGTGAGGAATATGTGCTGCAAGGATCATTTAAATGCACTCGAAGATACAGAGCAGACTGCCTGCAAAGGGAAAAGTCATGTTGATATCACTAGATGCAAGAAAACAATTAAGTCGTATTTTAAAATTAACTTGGAAAATGTAAAATTTTGAATCTGTAATGTTTTAGCTAACCAAATTGTTATGTAAAATAAAGCCAGAGCACTTATGTTCTCAGCCAAACCTTTGAAATATCACTTTTTAAAATCAATTTGAGAAACATTTTCGAAGACATTTTCAAATAAAAGGAAAAATAAATTCATAAGAATTTAGCCAAAAAAATACAAAAAATAAGATTAATTAAATTTATTAAAATCTATCTTTTTGTCTAAAGAAGAGGTAGATTAAAAAAATGTATTTACAACACCTGCAATGGTTAAATTTATGTCAGCTTGACTGGGCTTTGGTGCCCAGTTGTTTGGATAAACACTAGACTAGATATTGCTGTGAAGGTTTTTGTTTTTGTTTTTTAAATGTGATTAACATTTATAATCAGTAGGCAAAGTAAAGCAGCTTAGCCTTCATAATGTGGTTGTGACTTACGAAGTCAGTTTAAGGACTTAAGAATGATAATTGAGATTTCCTAAAGGAGGAATTCTGTCTCAAGATTGCATCATTGAAAGCCTGTCTGAGTTTCCATCCTGCCTGGCCTGCCCTGCAGAATTTAGGACTCAAGAAGGCAACATCAACTCTTGCCTAAATTTCCAGCCTACCAAGCTATAGACTTCATAGCCAATTCCCTTAAACAAATGGCAAATCTCTATCATCTGTCTATTATCTATCTATCTATCTATCTATCTATCTATCTATCTATCTATCTATCTATCTGCTTAGCTACCTACCTATGCGAAGGGACCTAGCAATTCTGAAGGAGTTAGAAAAAGAAACCTAGGTATAGCCACGTGGTATGGGATTATGTGTGTGTGGATGAAATAAATTTGACATGAGAACACACTAGGGTATTTGTAATGAAGGAAAAATATACATAACAATATATCTCCAAAATTCTAAGGATATGTAAGCCTCAATATAGTTTTTATGTTAAAGGTAAACAAGAATAAAAATAGGTCCTATGACTTTTAAACTAAAGGAAAAAGATGTATCCAATACAAAGTTAAAAAGAAGACAGAATAAGAAAGAACATCCAATGCAAAATATAAAGTAGGTGAGAAACATATGTCTCAATATAACAACGAAAAATCAGGTTTGATTTTTAAAATCCACCAATATTTGACATAATGGAAGCAAACAAGTAACACTGAAAGCTAAAGAACAAAAAATATTACATATTGGTAAAAAAATAGATCCAAAGACATAATCACTTTAAACATCAATACATGTACCAATATTTACAAGACCTGAGAGACTCATAGAAAAAGGCAGAAAAATAACAAATGTAATTTATGATACTCTTCCCTTAAAAGCTTATAGATTAAGAAGACAAAAATAAGCAAAAATGTAGAATATATACATAACATAATTTATAAACTTGAACTATTGTGACTGTATAAATAGGCATATATGTAAAATTCTAGAGGTCACAAATAAAAAAAGTTTCCGTACATTTATAAAAACTAGTCATGTAATAACCACAAAGCAACTTTCCAAAAAACTCCAATAAGTCAGTAACATGACTCAGTTTTAAATAAAAGGTAGCTTAAACATTTTCAAATGACTCAAAAAAACAATGTTATTAAATTACCATTGGATTCAAAGGAAATCAAAAGAAAAATTATAGCATATTTAATATGGACTAATAATGAAACACTATGTGTCCAAATATAAGTGAAAGTAGAAGTAAAGGTAAGCTGATACCTCTAAATGTATTTTATCAGGACTCAAAAACTCATCTTTTCAGAAAAAGAGAGGATATATCAATAAATGAAGCAAATAGTGGAAAAAGAGAAATAACATCAAAAACAAAATTGGAAACAATGAAAATAAAATAATACAACAATATATTTAACACAGCAATTACATAGATAAACATTTTAATATATGTAGGTAAAAATTGTTTAGGAAGACATTGAAGCTTGCATAAACTAATAAAAGTATACATACATTGATATGCTAATCAAAACATTACTTCTCCCCAAAGCCTCAGAATCCCACGTTACTTTGAAACAATCCCAGAATTAGAGAAAAACTGAAAGGATACCAAAAAAAGTCCTTTTTCTACCCTGAACCATCTGCGATAAAGTTGTCAGCTGGGAGCCCATCACCACCAAATACTTTAGTATCTTTTTCCTACAAGCAAGGGCATCCTCCTAGATAACCTCACTACTCATAATCCTCAAAGTCAGGAAGTCAGCATTGATGCATTACTGTACCTAACCCTCAGGCCCAATTTCTCCAATTGTTTCAATGTTTATCATAGTAAAAGGAGCCAGCTCAGAATCACAGGTTGATTTTAGTTAATCATTTCTCTTTAGGCTTCTTTGGTCTGGACGAGTTCCTCATACTTCCCTTGATTTTCTTGATTTTGATGATCTGAAGTTGACTGCAGCATGACAGTTTTCCAGGGTTTCTTTGGTTACTGCATATCTTGCAAGGAAAGACACTGACTACTTTTGTTCCAGACTATCATTTTAAAGATGATTGTTTAGCAAATAGTTTTGGAAGATAAATAGAGTTTCTCCCTCGGGACATACTTACTGCCCATTGTACTGCAATTCCTTTTGCATCAACCTAATAAAAGATTCAGGTTCCCTGAGCTCTGGGTTCCTCTACGGTAACGCAACCTGCTGCATGACCAGGTGTTACTGGTCTTGTTTGTACTGCTTTATGGGAAATGATATTAGGAAACCAATGCAAAAACTGGTTCTCTTACTCCTGTGACTGCTGTGTGTAATGAAGTCTTTGTCTCTGGCCTAAGAGTCCTAACGTCTTCTGCCGGCATCCATCACATTGTAGCAAGCTAAAATTTTAGCTTTTAAGCAGAGTTAAATCTCAGACCCTCACAGTTCTTAGAACTCAGAGGCCAATTCTTTGGTAGGGCATCCCTCGATTTGATTTTGACAGGTATTTTCTCACGATTAGATTTAGGAAATCCCTTAATTTGGTTACATATCATAAAACTGTCATATGCAAAACTTCTGACGTATTTCTTTATGACTAGAAACTAGACAAAAATGTTCACAATCACTTCTGCTATGCTGGAAAGAAAGAATTACAATAGTTATTCTTTGTGGATGATCAGATCATCCACAAAGCCAAAAAATCAATTATTAATATTAGAATAAACACAATAGTTTATCAAGGTCACTTTACAATGACCAATTTACAAAAACTAATAATACTTATCTTCACTAACAATACAAAATTAGAAAATAAAATAATACACAAGGTATTTGCATTCATGGTAAAAACTAATATTTTTAAAGAATTGACTAAAGAAAGAAGTCAAAAACCTCCCTGGGGAAAAATCCTTTATGTATTAAAGGAACTTATAGATTTGAATAGATGGAGAAACATTCAATGATTCATTAGTATTTTTAGTTTCTAAGTATTATCAAATGATGATTAGCCACGTACTAGAAGGCCAGTTCCATGTAGGCCTATTAAATCGTTAGGTGTTTGTTTTTTTTTTTTTTTAGGAAAAAAAAATAGTATACATGAATATTTATTCTTTTTACCCATCTCTAGATTTTTGTGTGTGTGTCTTTTCCTGTTTCAGTGTAGTGATCCAGAGTAACCACCATTGCCAACTCTCTAACAAATTAACAGCATCTGAAACACAACTGCCCATGCCTCTGAGTGAGTACAGTGTGAAAAAAGTTTCTGTCAATATCAGTTTGTAAATCAGAGTTATAATGGGATGTCCACCCACTTTACAGTTGAGTTAATAAGAGAGTCAGAGAGGGGAGGAAGAGGAAAACATGTGATGGTGGCACCCTAGGGTGATGCCAGTGGTTATTTAGCTTGTAACTAAACGTCATCTGCCCCACTATTTCACCCAGCTTCTCCTCATCAGAGGGTGCAGGAGTGGGCACCACAGCATACGTGTGTAGTTGACCATTCCACATTGCCATTTCTCCCTGCTGGTGCACTCCTGCTGCTGTTAACAGTGGAGGGAGAGCTAGCCTAATGAATTATGACGGGAACATCGCTATGGTTTAGAATTCCCTATAGGAAACACTGTCGTGATTTTGAGGGGATAGAATTAAAAATTAATATTTTAAACATATTAAATCCATATACTTTGACATTTAATATTTTTATTATTAATTTTAGAATACATAAAGCTTCAGTCAAATTATGTTTAATTATTTATTTTGATATTCATGGAGAGAAAATTTGTGGTAAAGCACTACTCTACACTGAAATGCTTTATTTAAAGTTATTGAATGCTTCTAAGCAAGGTAGTTTAGAGAATTTTGAACTATCTATGCAGTGGTTTTTTAAGATTCCTAGAAAAGAATTATGCTAAATAACAGGCTTTTTGAGCACTGATAATGATACCAAGTTACTTATTCAAATGTGTCTTTCTGCCAAGACCAAGATCCTTTAGAGCAGATTCTTAAATGCAGCATCTTGGTTACCTTTGCTGACTTATTTTGTAATTTCTTTATGTTTATCTTTGTTTACTTACACCTAGTAGGTGCTCAATAGACTTTGTCAAAACAAAATGACACCTTGTGGTTGACCAGCGTCTCATTACCTGGCAGCTTGCCCTGGAGAAAAATAGAGCAGTTGGTTTAAATCTAGACGCTCTGAGAATTAGCTAAGTGATTTACCTCTGCCAAGTAGGAACTATAAATACTATCAGACTAAAAGCACCCATTGCATACCTACTGTGTACTGAGCATCATTCGATTGGCACACCTACTCAATAATTGTGAACAGATGGAATTAGCACATGGAAAAGAGCATGTGTTTTTCCCTGTCCATCCACACATACCAACCTAGAAAAATAGAATTCTCCATCATGGTATTTTTTTTTTTCTAACAAGGACATCGTCAAATGTATTAGTCAAACTTGGAGTCCCTCCAACACTAAAGCTTACTTCTAAATTTAGAACTAATGAGTTCTCTGTGTGTACCAAAGTAGGAAGCATATATTCTCTCCGTTAGCACTGAGGCCTTTTAGTCGACATAACTCTATTGCCAAAGAGAATATAAATGTTTCTTCTTTAGTGTTACTGGCTTGCAAAACTCAGTCATTGGGAAAAACTGAACATTAGGGAAGAATGATAGGTTTGTAGAGAACATTCACTTCAGAGAATGATAGAACCCTCCATTTAACAGGTCTTTAAAAGATCCCCCAGCCCAGTGCTTCCTAACAGCTAGAATTCCTTTTAAAATTACTCTCAGGGTGATGGCCAGTGCTCTACCTGCCTCCAGCACCAAAGCATCTCCATCCACATCTGAGTTGCTTCAATGGAACGTCCCCCTGGCACAAAACCAAACTCGTTTTTGCTATTGCCTCCCTAGTGATTTCTGAGTTTACTTTTTGGGACACACAGACTGAGGACTCTTCCCGACAACACTTTCTTCCTGCTTGATGACAAACAACTACCGCATGTTCCCTTCAGGTTTCTCTTCTCCATGCCCAAAACTTGTATTTCTTTTTTTTTCTTTTCTTTTTTTTTTTTTTTTTTGAGACGGAGTCTCGCTCTGTTGCCCGGGCTGCAGTGCAGAGGCCGGATCTCAGCTCACTGCAAGCTCCGCCTCCCGGGTTCACGCCATTCTCCTGCCTCAGCCTCCCGAGTAGCTGGGACTACAGGCGCCGCCACCTCGCCCGGCTAAGTTTTGTGTTTTTAGTAGAGACGGGGTTTCACTGTGTTAGCCAGGGTGGTCTCGATCTCCTGACCTCGTGATCCGCCCGTCTCGGCCTCCCAAAGTGCTAGGATTACAGGCTTGAGACACCGCGCCCGGCCCAAAACTTGTATTTCTTAACCCTTCCTCAGTGTCTCAATTTCCAGCTGCTTCATCCTTCTGGCCACATTCTTGTCATGCTCCCAATAATACAACTTATGAAAGATGGATATCATGACATTTAAAAGAAGTTAAGTGTGGCAGAAATATAAAAAATGAATTATTAGGGAAGGTACTCAGGTCACAGCTACTTGTGACAGCAGAAATGAGGGATTTTTAAAATCACACTTGAGAGTAAATCCATGACGATTTTACTTACAGAATAAAAGGAAGTAATAATGTTCGAGAACTGGGAAATGAAAGACCCAAAAACACCTTCGAGACCTACTTTGGGAGGTTAGTGGAAAATTATACTATTAATTGTAAACCAGAATATAAAGAATAGGGTCAATTTACCCGTAGGAAGAAAGACATACTTCATTGAATGTGTTCTGTTAAATGCTTATAAAATTCCTGGGTAGATGATTCTGTAGAATAGTTAACATATCTATACCTTGGTTATATAGGAGAGCATCTGTAACCTGGTGTTGTCTCCCAAGCCAAGCCCCGCAGCCGTGTTTAAGGAATTTAGGGTGCTGAAATGTAACTGAATTCTTCTTTTCACAAATGTCTGCTCTTTTCTGTTGAATCACAATCACAGACACCATCATCCAGTTAACCTTTCAAGTGATAAAACTGGTACTTTTCCGTGACTTATCTTTGTTAAAAAAATTCAATCAGTTGCCAGATTTCCTCAATCTCAAAAATGTCTATCAAATCTTATGCTTTGCTGCATTTGAACACCACTGCATTAGCTCTTCCTCTAGCCAACAGTCTTTAGTGTCTCGTGTTGGTCCGTGGTTTCCTACCTGCCCCCTTGACAGGTTTCCCAGTGGGGATGGATCCCAGCCTGGATAGTCCTGCAAGAGCACAGAGCTGAATGCTCAATAATTTTGTAAGCCGGTGAAACAGGTGCTAGCTTGAAACTGACCGTAAGAAGGGACAACACACTGTGGAGCCTACTTGAGGGTGGAGGGTGGGAGGAGGGAAAGGAGCAGAAAAAAATAACTAACGGGTCCTAGACTTAGTACCTGATGAAATAATCTGTACGTCAATCCCCTGTGACATCAGTTTACCTATGTAACAAACCTGCATATGTGTCCCTGAGTCTAAAATAAAAGTTAAAAAAAGGGCCAGGCACCATGGCTCGTGCCTGTAATCCCAGCACTTTGGGAGGCCAAGGCGGGCGGATCACCTCAGGTCAGGAGTTCAAGACCAGCCTGACAAACATGGAGAAACTCCGAGTTTACTAAAAGTACAAAATTAGCCGAGCATGGTGGTGCAGGCCTGTAGTCCCAGCTACTTGGGAGGCTGAGGCAGGAGAATCACTTGAACCCGGGAGGCGGAGGTTGCAGTGAGCTGAGATTGTGCCATTGCACTCCAGCCTGGGCAATAAGAGTGAAACTTCGTCTCAAAAAAAAAAGCAAAAAAAAGCAAAAAAAAAGCTAAAAAAAGAAAATGTGGTACATATGCACAATGGAGTACTATTCAGCCATAAAAAGAATGAGATTGAGTCATCTGCAACAACACAGGTGGAACTGGAGATCATTATGTTAAGTGACATAAGCCCAGCACAGAAAGATGAATATCACATGTTCTCACTTATATGTGGGAGCTAAAAATCAAAACAATTGAACTCATGGACATAGAGAGTAGAAGGATGGTAACTGGATTATTCACAACTCAATGAATGAATGCTTGAGGGGGTGGATACTCCGTGCTTCATGATGTGCTTATTTCACATTGTATGCCTGTATGAAAGCATGCTATGTACTCTGTAAATACCCTACTATGTACCCACAAAAGTTAAAGATGTAAAAAAAGAAAGACACTGACCATAGCTGGAGTATTCACAGCATGAAATCTATAAACACTACAAATTAGGACTTTTTTTTCTTTTATTACGATACAACTGATCTTGCCCTTCCAGTCCAACTACCCCCTAGGTGTCAGGATTATCTTCCTAAAAAGCAAAGACAGTAATGCCAGTATCCACTATCAAAATGGGAAATGGGAAATGCTATTTTTATCAGTGTAAGGTCATGACTGAAATACTGGTGAGCAAAGAAGTCTGATCATATCATATATCACATATATCATATATGATCTATTTCACATATCACATGTATATCATATAGATATACATATCAAATATATATATATATATATATATATATATATATATATAGAGAGAGAGAGAGAGAGAGAGAGAGAGAGAGAGAGAGACAGAAAGAGTTTTGCCCTTGTTGCCCAGGTTGGAATGTAGTGGCATGATTTTGGCTCACTGCAACCCCTGCCTCCAGGGTTCAAGCGATTCTCTTGCCTCAGCCTCCTGAGTAGCTGGAATTACAGGCCATGCCTGGCTAATTTTTGTATTTTTAGTAGAGACGGGGTTTCCTCATTTTGGCCGGGCTGGTCTTGAACTCCTGACCTCAGGTGATCCACCCGCCTCGGCCTCCCGAAGTGCTGAGATTACAGGTGTGAGTGACAGAGCCAAGCCTGATTTAAATATATTTATAATCAGAGCACTCCACATGCTCACACATGTTCTTCATTGTAGGACTTCAAATGGTGGCAAATTCTTGTCTTGGTAAAGCAGACAGTGAGTTGAGCTGCAGGGATGGTGGAAGTCCTTCTGCTCAGGCGTCCCATTCAATAGCCTCTTTACGCCTGATCCGGAATCTTTATTAAATGTTTCCATGTGCACTGTGTCTTATTTATCCATTCGTGTCTCATAAGGTTGACATATAGAGAAGACGGTGATTCCTAATCTCAAGGTAGAATTCTTTCATCCATGTATTCTCCAAAGACAATTTGTTTTTCCAAAGTGGAAATCTGTATTATATTCTGTTTCAGAGGAGGTGAAAAGATCTCTGGCAAATTGATTTGCTGAAAATCAGTTGAAATCGATTTTTCAAAGTTGCAAGGCCAATTCTGGTGTTTCTGAGATGAAGACAGAGTTCCCTGACACTCTGTGCCTCTGTCCAGTTTTCTTCACCTGACTACATGCCCCAGGTAACTAATTACATCTCCCGAAGTTCTTTGTGCAGCCAGGCAATTTCTGCTTGAACTCTCAGCTAGTTTTAACTATTGCCCCGTCATTAACTTGACTTATAAATGCGTAATTTATTAAAAATTCCTATTACAATTTGGTCTGGTCTGCTCAAAATGTCTTTCTGCTACCCTCTCCCAGCCCAACCAGTTAATTTTTGTTTGTTCTCTATTTAAAATAAATTTCTGAATTGCTCTTATAGCTCATAATTACACCAGCACCATTGCATTTGGTCTATCATCATTCACATATTTCACTGCTTTCAGAACCCTGCTGGTTTCCTCTTCCTCTTGTACAATGAAATATAGGCTTCAACATCTTGTTAAAGTGAAAATGATTGTATGAGAAGCTGGGATGAGGGAGAGGTGTCTGCATTACTCTGCACACTACAGTTTGACATCCATTGGCCTATCGGTCAAGCTAATAGCCAAACTCCTTAGTATGAAACATACTTTTCTTTCAGCATCCATCTCTAACATCTTAACTACCTTTAAAATCCCATTTCCAGCTACACTCATCCCAAATTCCTGAAACACAGAATTGCTTGATTTGTTCCCTGCTCTCTAGTCACTGGGCATATTTGAAGTTTTTACATTTTCATAAATTCTTATCTCCGCTCGGGATGCAACCAGATATGGTTTCCAAAGCCAGTTCCCCAGAAAATCATAATAACTAACAATTACTGAGTGCTTTCAACATGTGAGGCACATTGTTTGGTCCTTTCAGGGATTACCTCATTCAATCATACCTGCATTTTAAAGGAGAGGGTTTAAGAGGAAGAACGTGAGGCTCTGGCTGACAAAGTCACTTGCCCATGTTTACGCAGATTTAAATCCTGTCCTGGAGACAGTATCCCAGGCAGTTTATACACTGTCTTTATCACTCTCTATTGCTTTCTCTTAATATATTTTCTTCACAGCAATCATCACTTTCTAAACTGATTCTTTTTCATGTCTTTATTTAACAGTTTTGTTATATTTTCCCCATCAGACTCTATGGTTTACTACGATATGGACTTCTACTCCTGGGCTTCTGATAGTCTTTTATACACAGAAAAGACTCAATACGTATTTCTTGGATGGATGGAGGGAGGGATGGATGAATGGATGGACACATGGATAGGTGATGGATGGAAGGATGGATGGATTATGAATAGAAGGATGGACGGATGAATAGATGGTTAGAAGGATGGATAGACGATGGGTGGAAGGATGGATAGATGATTATTGTTATCTGGATCTTTCCTTTTAATGGGAGAAGTAATACAAATGTCTACACAGATAAATAAACATTTAAGTAACATATTCAGGTATGGTTCACATGTTTCTCCTATTTTCTCTCCATATGGTAACAAGTTTGAGGCAACACTTTGCTTCTTAATGTGTGGTCTGCAGAACAACAGCATCAGAATAACCTGGGAGATTATTAGAAATCCAGAACCTTAAACTTCTCCCCAGACCCACCAAATCAGAAACTATATTTTATCAAAATTCCCAGTTAGTCCTATGTGCACATCATTGCACACAGTTCATGTGACTAGTGCTTGCTTTTATCAGGAAGTAGCATGAAAGAGCTCAGACTTGCAATTGATTTGCTAAACATACCTGAAAGCACTTTTGAGTTGAGAAGCTCCAAATTATTTCTGTTTCAATTTAGAAATAAAATAATCATTTTTCCTGTTAGGTTCCTACCTAATGTAAAAATAATCAAAAATTATGAACTACACAATACTAAAAAAGCTCTACGAAAACCATACAAAACTAAAATGAATTAAATCCTTTTTTAGTATTCTAAAAAGCTGATTTCAACTAAGAATGTCATTCCTTGGCATTTCTGGTTGACTAAATACCATTTTAAAAATCAAAGTCATTTTCATAACTCTCCTTATAAACTAAAACTGTAACTTACTAAATATAATTTTCAAATCCAATAGGAAGAAATGAAAGAAAATTGGACTGCATTATTTCATGCAATTTATGCAATTGTTATCCTTATGCATGTTCAAATTTTATAAAGATAATAAATACATAATAAATAACTTTAATTTAATCTTTTAAAATTTAAATGATTGGTATGTAGTTATTAAAGCAATGTTAGTCACATGTATAACATATTGAATATATGAATACAATTACATAATTGCCTTGACTTCTATAAAAACATACTATTTTTTCAAAAAATAGACTTCATTTTTTATGGTAGTCTTAGATTTATAGAAAAATTTCACAGAAAGTAGAGTTCCCATTCTTTCCATTTTTCAAGTTTCTTTTTCATTAAAATCTTGCATTCATGTGGTACATGTGTTTCAACTGAGGAGGCAATATTGACACATTATTATTAACTGCAGCACACAGCTTATATTAAAGTTCACTTTATTTTTGCTGTACATTCTATGCATCCTGCAATGGATCCACCATTATAGTGTTGTACGGAATCATTCCACTGCCCTACAAATCCTCAGCAGTCTACCACTTCCTCCAGCCTTCCCCTAACCCTTGGCAGCCACTGATCTTTTTACTGTCTCCATAGATGTGTCTTTTCCAGAATATCATAGAGTTGGTTCATACAGTCTCCAGCTTTTGAAGACTGCCTTCTTTCGCTTCATCATATGCATTTAAGGTTCCTCCCTGTCTTTTCATGGCTATGCAGGTCATTTCTTCTAGTGCTGAATAATATTCCAGTGTCTGCATGTACCAATATCTGTTTATCATTTATCTACTTAAGGTCTTCTCGGTTGCTTCTAGTTTTTGTTAATTATGAATAAAGCTCTTTAAACACTTCTTGTGCAGGTTATGTGTGGACACAAGTTTTCAACTTATTTGGAAAAATACTAAGGAGCATGATTGCTGGGGTTTATAGTAAGCCTATGATTAGCCTTGTGAGAAACTGCCAAACTGTCTTCAAAAGTGGCTATAACATTTTGTATTCCCACCAGCAATGAATGAGAGTTCCTGTTGCTTCACATCCTCATCAGCATTTGGTGTTGTCTGTACTGTGGATGTTGGCCAATCTAGTACGTGTATAGTGGACTCTCTTGGTACTTTTAATTTGCATCTATCCACTAACATATGAAGTCCAACATCTTTTCCTATGATTAGTTGCTGTTGTGTATCTTCTTCGGGGTGGTATCTTTTGCCTATTGCTAATTGGATTTCTTGTTTTCTTATTGTTGAGCTATTTGCATATTTCAAATACTAATCCTTTATCAGATACATGTTTTCCAAGAATTCTTCTCTCAGCATGCGACTTGTCTTTTCAATCTCTTAGCAACATCTTCACAGAGCAGAAATTTTTACTTTTAATATCGTCTGACTTGACAATTATTGTCTCATGGTTCTTCCCTTTGTTGTTGTATCCAGAAAGTTGTCACCAAATCAAAAGTTGCCTAGACTTTCTCCTGTTTGATTAGAATTTTGCATTTTTACATTTAGATTTACAATCCATTTTGATTTTATTTTGTGTGAAAGGTAGAAGGTCTGTGTCCATAATTTTTTTTTTTTTTTTGCCTGTGGATATCTATGTCTAGTTTTTCTAACCCTAAAATACATTGAAATAACTTTGATTTTCTTATTTTAAAAAGTTGTAAAGAATTAATTGCTTTTAAGGATATTCCAAATACCAAGTCGTTCAATATTTGAATTTGCAGATTGCATAGCATTGGCTAAGTTCTGTATCTTCAGACTAATTTCAGAATGAGTTCAAAATTTGTAACAAAGCATGCTGTACATTAAGTAATGCAATTTTTATTGAATCTAGCCTGACATCACCAAATTTTAAAAACTAGCTACTGTAAACAACTCTTTCTAAGTAGTCTTGACAAAGTAGTGGAGTAGATCAAGGTTCCCTTTTGCCTAGTTTTCCTCCTAAGACTGTTTACCTCTGCCTAGACACCCTGTATTCTTAGGAAGTTAATGAGCAAATTAGGCTTGCTTACCCTATAGGGTCATTCTAACTATCTCTTGTTAGCAGTTTCTTGTACTTGTTACTTTACCATGATTCATGGAATAGAGGTTCATAAAATTACTTTCCTCTATCTAATTTTGATAATGTATGGTTATTTTACTCATGATAAAATATTAATACAAATACTAAGCACCTTTTAATTGAGTAATTACTTTCTATGCTTATCTTATTTAATCCTAAGTATAATATCATTATTGTCAGGATTAAACAAGATAAGCATATTGAATATGCTTATATTGAATATATTGAATAATGGATCATACTGTTATATCATTTGTATGGCTGAGGATCCTGATACTTAAAGGAGTACGGTAATTTATGTAAGGTCACATAGTTAATTAGCACTACAGTTACATCTGAGCCAGTCTGGCTGGCTCCAAAGTTCTTGGTCATAAACTCTAAAATCTGATTAAGGGAAGGGAATGGCCTTCTATGAACAACTTTTCACCCAAAAGGACAATTGCAATGCTCAGAATTCGGAAGCTTCAGCAATCCAGTAGAATTGAGTATGTGGATGTTCATCCATTCTATTTTTATGTTTAACCTGAGATTTTTTTCAAAATGTAGAATGGTGGTTGTGGAGTGAGTTTGAATGAAAAAAAAGAGTCTATTTTATAATTCTGCAGCTCTGAAAATAATCATAATCTTTAGGAGTAGATTGCATGAAAAACGCCCAATGATTTCAAATGTATTTTGAATTATCATGTGTGTCTAGAATCCTGTGGTTGTTTGTAAGAAATGTGTTGCTGAAAATAGGCATTGATCATAATCACACTCTTTGTAATACAGTTTTATTTATAAAAATAAAGTAAAATCAAGTACTTGTACTCTTTCCTTGAAGTGTTTGAAACCTTTGTTTTACTGCTTTACTTTGAAAGATCATTGTTTCGAGTTTAAAATGACATTCAAGCCTGTCGTTTAGAAATGACTTTGTGTTTAAATATGAAAATTTCCAAGCAATTAGTTCCTTTAGTGGACTAATTGCTCTTGCTATTTAAAACTAAAATTAAACAATATAGCTATTTCAATTTGAACAGAACGATTTATGCTTTGAAATAAATTTACAAAATTTCATAGGGAGATTCTAGCTGCTTTTTCGTAAGTACATATGACATACTTTGATTAGCTTGTACTTAGGACTATTGTACTAATTATTAATAATCTAAGATTCCTTTAGTAAAACTTCAATGCAATTGATCCAGAAAAAAACATGGTTGTTGATTGATCATTGATTTTTAAACTTCACATACCCTTCATATGCCATGTTATGGATCAGTTGCAATAGTGCCACTGGAAATATGCTAATTAATAAACTTTTCTGATTAACTCCTTGATAGATCTTTGACCCAATCATCATTACTGAAAAATGTTAGAAGTCCTTCATCATATTGTTCAAGTAGTCTATAAAGAGTCTGATAGCCACTGAGAAACATGCAAAACCATTATCTTTGAGGCATAAGGGGAATGACATCCATTTGGATAATATTCAACCGAGTCCCCTAAGATTAATAAAACTATCAAGGGAAAAGTCCCCTCCATTTGTGTGTTTACAGAGGTAAACAAACAAACAAACAAAAACAGCTCAGGAGTCGGGAGGCTGGAGGGCAGAATGCTCTTGCATGGAGAAAAGGTGACATGGTTCTTATACTTAGACCCTGAGCACTCATGGGAATATCAGCAAAGGGTTAACATCTCTGAGAGATTCATTTTTTGTGTGAAAAATGAGGGCATTAAACAATATGATTCTAAGAGTCCACAAAACCCTGAAAATCTTTAATTGTGTGATTTTTTTTTTTTTATTTGCTATGCTCCCTACCCTCTTTAATCCAAATCTCTGGCTGCACACATAGCAAACTTTGACCCAGTCTTGAGGCAGCTCTATTTCTGCCCTCTTGGGAGCTCTTCTAGCAGCTGGGAAGGGATAATCATTACCAGTGCTCAATGTTTCTATTCTTTGTAACAAGGAAACGACTCTGATGACCTAAGCTGTAAAGGAATTTGTACAAATATTGAAGAGTCCATAGAAGATTTAGGAGAGTTCAAGAACCATGTCTAGGAATCCACGCAGCCAGAAACACGGACAGACATGCTGCAGCACAGCTCAGTGAGGCCACAGCTGCCACTGTTGCTGCCATCAGGGGCTGCAGCCATTACTCTGCCACTCCAGGGCAGGATGCTGACAGTTGCTGCTGGTACCACTTCCACTGCTATACCCAGAAATTGCTGCGGATGGTAAGGCCAGCCTGCAGGGCTCTGGATCCTCTGCTGCAACCCTCTGAGTGAGGCTTAACAAATGTGTACGCACCACTCTTACGGACTAGGGATACCTCCAGCTCAATGGGACCTGCTGTTTCACATAGCCCAGGTTAAAGATCACTTTGACTCCATGTTGAACATGGAGAATTATCTTTTGTTCTAGGCCCTTGCTAAAAAAAAAAAAAAAAAAGAAAGAAAGAAAGAAAGAAGGAAAGGCAGCCTTGTGCCTGATAGAGTGGCTCACACCTGTAATCCCATCACTTTGGGAGGCAGAGTTAGGGGGATTACTGGAGCTCAGGAGTTCAAGACCAGACTGGACAACATAGTGACACTTTTCTCTTCAAGAATGAAAAGAAAATTTAGTTGAGTGTGGTGGTGTGTGCCTGTAGTCCCAGCTACTTTGTAAGCTGGGCAGGAGGATTGCTTGAGCCCAAGAGGTCAAGGCTGCAGTGAGCCGTGATCACACCACTGGACTCCCACCTAGGTGACAGGGTGAGACCCTGTCTCAAAAAAAAAAAAAAAAAGGGCAACTTTCCAAGGCACCTGATAAATGAGTTGGAGCAGTATTTTCTAGGTTCTGACTCCAAAATCACAGAGCCCCACCAAGAGTAGTCTGCTTCTTTCTTTGTGATGTAGGTACAAAGTGTACTAGCTTGTTCTTCACCTTGAATGGGCTGTCTCACCACACTCCCAATCACCAAGCCCTAAAACTGTTACCAACAATCTTAAGTAGAATTTATTTCTCACCATCTGCTACACACTTATCTTATGACAACTTCCAGAATCCTTGCCACTTTTCTCCCAGGTCTGATTAACTTGATGCCATCATTTTTGTGAACCATTGCAACTTTCTGCAGATTTTTAAACAATTCTATCCCATTCAGCCTATATTGTGACAGACAGCAGGAGAGGTCGTGTACATGTGGAGATAGAATGCATACTGCTGTACCTTCTGAGTGAATGAGCAATGTTTCCTGTGGATAGGAAATGAAAAGAAACTGTTTGCCAGTTACCAAGGTCAATGGAGGTTCTGGATCTGTCAAGCAAGGATGTCACATCAGGCACAGTGCTGCAACTGGGGAACCACTTGCAGGTTCATGGTGTTCCCCAACATCTGCCACCATGCATCTGCATCGTGCACGGGCCAGAGATGGCTCACAGGGGAAACCAGTGAGGACCACCACACCTGTATGCTTATGTATTTGGGGATGGTGTGAATTTCTGTCCTTTCCACTGGGATGATCTATTGTTTCTGATTCACCATCTTGGTGGGGCGGGGGGGCAGTTTCAAAGGTTTCCACTTGGTTGTTTCTTTGACAACTGCTCATACTCTACACATCAAGGAACAAATGTGAGGGATCTTTCAGCTGCTAAGTGTATTCATCCCAGTGATATACTTAGAGACCAGAAAGATCACTCACGGTGGGTCTGGAGATGGCTGTTTCCAGGACGCGGTGGACACAATAGGGCTGCAGTCATGACCTGGCCTTGAGATGCCCATCTCTAACAGGAAACCATGTTGGAATTTGGGATTCTCTGGTATTTGAAGTTTCTTGCTTCAGCTGACTCTGTATGGGACAACCCTTGTGAGATCTGTCTATCTCCTTCCCCAGGACTGACTCACTCCAGTAGATGGCTATAGATGCCTTGGTGAGGAATGAGTGGTGGGTATCACTATTGAGCATACTCAATACTGGGGCATTGTCAGGTCCTTCGTGAAGAGATCAAGCCCACCTAAAATTGTGAGGATTTGAAGCTGAGTCAGGTCTGGAAATGGGCTGCAGATCATTATTTTGCTTTGAGTTAACTGATGTAAGCCTTTAACTCACCTACTCTTGATGATTTTCTACAGGGGTCAGGCAACACCCTAACTGGCTGTCCATCAGTCTCACAACCATGGCCCCTTGTCCATCAGGCTTGGCCAGAGGACTCCCGGTTGTCTTGCTCTTGCCTGTGCTGCCAATGTATGTCTGTCATTTGGCATTCTCATTGATGTTACGGGGCTCAGTCCCACTCTGCCGTCAGTGGTCCACACAGCACAGCTAACACCAAGCTGATTAACAAAGCTGGCATGAGTCCAGCATCCTCTCTTGATTTCCTGGCTGGAATGTCCCCTGAATCTTCCCAGGGCATAGGGTCAGCTGAAGAATTCTCTGACTTTAGGTAAAAAGTCCTTTCTAGTATGTCTATCTACCTAAGATATCTTACTCCTTTCTGAATGCCATCAAAGCAGTTCTAGTATCCCCACCTCAATAGCTCTGTGCCAAATTCAAGAAGACAGAACAACACTCAAATAGATAGGACCAGGTGTCTTGGACAGTCATCGAATCATGAATCATAGAATAATTTCCCTCACGTCCATTAGCTCTTTCTTATTGTCTTATATTCAGCCTAATCCAAACCCTGGTCTAATACTTTCAGAATATGTTCTATCAGTATATATGAGCTGACTGTGCAAAGCTTTGGTGAATAATCCCCTTTCCCCTGAGCCAGATACATTATTCCTCAGCTGGCTCATTCTGGAAAATGATTTTAGTGTTGTCCTGCATGGTACTGGGGCAGTGGTGGCAGATATAGAGGGGGGCAGCTATCATCTTGTGGTGCATCCCCCTCAGGGGAGACAGGTGCATATTCTGTAGGCACAGTGAGGCTGCCGTCTCCTCACAAGGGAAAGAAGGACTTTTGTGAGGGCCGAGAGAGCCCAGGGGAATCTTGTATTTCAAAGTAACAAAGAACATTTTCCACCCAAAGCCTAAAGGATGGTGGCCCCATGATATTTACCTTTAACTCACCTGTAGAAACCCTCAAAACAGCCAGAAAAATCTCTCATCACCACTGCTGTGCCTCATGTGTTATCTTTGTTGGAGCAGCCTGCATCCGTGGTAGGCCATCATTAATCCAATGGCTACACTCTTTCCCAGAAGCAGTTTACATGCTCTTGGGAGAGACAAGAAGTATTTTCCCCATAATTTCCCAATCTTTGCCTTAAGACCTCTGGACTTTATGGACATTCTGCAGAACGTAACATTGGCTCACCATATTCATTATTCCATATTAACCAGCCCAGATGATACACAACTGACATGTACATTTGAAGACGTAGTAAGCTGTTTATATTTCAGAGGATAGGGGAAAAGCCCTGTGAATATTCAGTGGCTTGCCACATCGGTGAAGATTTACAGGTCCACAAAACTAAAATATGTAGAACCTTCCTCTTTAAAGTGAAGAAAAAATCATCTGATAGCTTCCACCTATAAGAAAACATAACACCTGGTAAATTTCTTTAGGTTACAGATGCAGATGTTTTATGTGAGGAAACACTATTCCAAATGTATACGGGGTGGTGTGAAAGACCATTTCAAGTGAGACCCAGAGCTTGGAAAGTGGGGGCTGCACTGCAAGTGGTCCTGCTGCTTATAACCCAGAAAACCTATAACTAAAGAGGCCTCACTGGTGGAAAAATACTGAATGGCATTTATGAGAAGCCTTGAAAGGAGATGCTCAGTGTGTACGCCAAAGTCCTGAAACAAGTCCCTGCCATCTGAAGTGAGGAATTCTATACCACTTGAAAAATAACTCCTAGAATTCTACCGGGTCCTGGGACACACAGAGCACCTAAGAGGAGGACATCTTGTGTGGCTAGGGTTATCCTGCATGAGATGGGCTCTGTTGGACCTACTACATCACAGGGTCAGCCCAGCAGCAATCTATTGTAAGACAGACGCAGGGCTTCTTGGATTCAACGAGAACATTGCCAGGCACACACGTAATGATAATGTTGGGAATGATAATGTTGAGAACATTGCCAGGCACACTTCAGTAGTGAGTGGATCAGACTCCCATAAAGTTCACCACTGCTTCATTGGTACTGTTTCCAGACGGGACCACCCTGACAGAGGAGGGTAGTTCCTCTCTGAAAGGTTCTTTTGCTTGTTGAAGGTCACGCCTCTTTTTGACTGCAGCTCACATGCAATGATTGGTCAATATTGGGTATTAAGGCCTCCGCCCCTTGCCTCAGTTTGGAACAGTTCCAAAGAACCATTTCTTTTTCAGAACTTCTGTGGAATGAGCGGAGTCTTTTGTTGTGTTTGTATCATTGTCCAGTTCCCGCTCTGTGCAATACTGCTTTCTCAACCCTCACTGATGTCGCCCTGAAAAGTGCTCCCCTTTAACCTCCATGCACACGTCTCAGTTTCCCAGAGCACCTGACATGGGAATGGGACATTCACCTGGTGTACAAACACGCAGGTGTGCCACCCATTATGAAGTAACCCAACAATTCCAATCTGGAAGGCACTATGCTGGGCTTGAACCTACGCACCCCAGTGCCAGGAACTGTGCCCGGCTTAGTTGCAGACACAAATGAAATGCTGGGCACAGAGCAGGCCATCAAAAAGTTTTGTTGAATGAATAAGTGGAGGAATCTACCCATCCCTCAGGTTCTGTTCAGTACCACTGCCTTTTTGGAACATTTCTTAAAACTTAGTTGGACATGATCTTTTATTCCAGTTTGTTTCTAGTGAGCATTCGTAACATCATCTGTGTACATAGGTGCACCACACACACAGACACACACACACACACACACACACACACACAATTTGTTTTAGGCTGTCCAAAATGTACAGCTTAGTGTTTCAGTAACACTTGGGAATTCCTAAATATTTACCAAAGGACAAGGAGGAAAAGGAAGAGTAAAAGGACTACACTGTAAATGTCTTTGAATTTCTAAAACGGCTACCAAATTATGAAACCTCTTTCAGCCACAGCTCCTTCACGTATAAATCACTAATACTATTTTCCCTGCCAGATTTCTCAGTGAGAACCTCTCACACTATACTCATTGAGCTTGTCTCTTACAACAATGTACATACGGTAAATACCAGCTGTTTATGACTGCAGTCCCCACGTGGGTTCTAAGCCTCACTCACAAAGCTGGGGGAGCCTTAAATGAGATATTATATTTCAGTCATATACATTTGTTATCATTCTCAACATTATCATTCAGACTTTATTCTTATGGTCTTTTGATGTTTCTCATTTCTGTTCTTTTTACTGTGTATTACAATGGGAAAGCCAAACATTTTACCTATTTTCAAGTGAGCATCACACACACACACACACACACACACACACACACAAATACCTGTTTGCTTAGAATATCTGTCGGAATTGACATCAAGGGATCCGAATTGATTCCAAGAGAAAGAGCTTTCTCCTTTCCACAAGAAGGCAGTTTGAATGGCCTCTGAGTGTCACCAGGCCAACACAGGGACAGAAGAAAATCTTTGGTTTTTCTTTCTGGCCTAGAATGCCAACCTCCTCTCTCCAGGGCTCAGTTTTTTAGAGAATGCCTTTTCATCTCCCCAACGCATAGAGTTGTAGTTCTTGTGTTGTATTCAGGGTCCAAAGAGCTATTATTGCAGAAGTGAACAGAGAAGACGAAACACGCATCATTGTTGAAATATTGTTTGGGGAGTAAAAACTAATCTGAAAATGGCAATTAAGGAAAAATCATGGAGAGAATGGAAGGCTCTTTGGAAATGAAGGACGATGGATCGAGAGTGGACAACAATGATGACAAAGACTCCATATGGCCAACAGAGCTTTGGATACAAAAAAGCTTTTATCCAAGAAAATAGCCTTTCTGTTCCACAGTTATTTTCTTATTACACCAGCAAAAGTAGTAAATGCCTTGCATCTTTTATACATGTCTTGCTTTTAGTCCCTATATGACCTCCTTTATCTGAGGCAGTGACCAGATGGTCAACTACCTGGAAGTAAGTGGTGCTGAGGCCATTAGGACTCAAGGATCAAAGCCACAACCTTCATTGCTGCAGCTTCTTTCACAGAAACACATCATCGGTAACTTGGCCTTGGCTGCCTTTCTTTACAGGACAATGCATAGTTTTATCTGCACTTGACAAAGAGAACACATTGCGCAGAAGCTCTAAGAGCATTCTGGCATTTGGCTTGAGGCAATTCTTCCACCACTCTACGGGGCTTGGGATTCTGATCCTGATGCTTTCAGAAATCTAAGAATGAGCTGAGGATTCTTACAAAAACAAAATGGAATTTCCAAGGCAAATCAAAAAGATAAACCAAGAGAACACCCATTTACCTCGTTCTCATTAGAAATATCCCAATGGGTTACCCTTCTGCCATTCTCCAATTTCTTGTTTCTCAGGATAATCTAACCTACAGCAAGAAGTGACTTGTCTGTAAGCTTATACAATTCATATCACATTTACTACAGAGGAAGATAAACAAAGCACCTTGGCCAGGCTTTCACTGCTCTGTGATCTTCCTGTAAAGCTGCGTTATCACTAGCATTCAGCAGCCTCTGCTTAGCCGCTGCCGGTGATTCCTTCCTCCAGCACCTGATGCGGCACCTGATGCCTGCACACAGGCCGTCCCTACCCTCTCTCCTATTACAGTTCCTTCACCGAATTCAGAGACCCGCCTTTACAACCCTCACATGCTGAACACAATACCTCACACTTGTGAGCCCCGTGAGTGACTTTTCTGTTTCATGAACATTCTATAGGAGTTAGACATCACTTTGAAAATGCATACTAAATAAGTCTCAAAATGCCACAAGCAAATCCTATGCCTCATGTGAGGGTAGAAGCTCAGACACTAAGGAGGTTCTCTGACTCATGCTGAAACATCTTAGTCCAGGAAATTTTTCTTGATAATGAAATTGCTGACAAATGCTTATGCTCATTTATGATCCATGTTTTACAGAACCTACAATTCATATCCTTTTCTTCTTGCTTCCAAAGGGACACTTGCAAAGTTAATAGTAAAAAAAAAAAAAGTAAGACAGAAAAGGTTATTCATTATTAATACAACTTGAAAGGCAATGGCCCATGTGCTAATCTTTCAGTAAACTGAAAATGTTTCAATATGCACATTCATGAATAGTAAGTGCTTTGAATTTTGGCAAATGTTATGTAAAAGATGAGAACAGAGAAGAAAAAAACAGAATAGTAGAAATACAGAGACTTCTAGAAAACAAAGCAATGTATTTTTAGCAGGTCATCTTTGGCAGTCAACATTGTTTCCTTGAATGGTCACTATACTTTCACTAAAACATTACCATAAAAATTTTGTTTATGTTGATAATATCTTATAATCCAAAGTATCAAACCAGGGATCATCCATCTTCTAAAGGACAATGATAAGGGCTCAGACGTTTTAGAACTGTAATTTTCAAGGCATTAGAAAACTAATTCTTGATTTCCATTATTATAAAAGCAAGATTCCCTTTTCTTTCACTAACCTTACACACCTACACATGTACATAATCAGAGAGACTCACACAGGAGGCCTTAACATAATCAGATATTGAATTAAAGCTCAAAAGCTCAGAGCAGGATATTACGTCACTACAAGGTAGATGTAGTTCAATTTACATGTAAGTCATACATTTTAATTTGATTGTCATGGGAAATTAAAGGACAGTTTTTGCATAAGCACATGTTATTCTACAATTTTTAAATGCAATTAGAATTCTGGCTTGCAAGAAAAATTTTTCCTGATTTAAAAGGTCAAAATTTGTGTCACATGAGTTTCAGAGTAATCTGTATTCAATAGTTTTAAACATTATGATTATCATTGATTGAATATAAATTCTAGATATATGGCAAAGTGGCTAAACATGTTGTACTTTTGTGTCAGGTTATAAATGTTAGAATCCATTTGCCTCTAAATTTCCTAAAGGTTTTGTCCTGGGATTAATTATGTAAAGATGATTTCCTATGTTTTCCTGTTTCACAACAACTTCTGAAATACCTTTTATTTTCTCTTTGAAAAAAAATTTATGTATTTCATTTATAATCTCTTCTTATAACTTGACATTCCTAAGACATTAAAGTTAATTTTTAAATGAAGATTTTGACTACTATGCATCCTGCTATCCCACTGGCAGGAAAAAAGGATGGAAACATAATGATAAAAATAAAAATGGTAAATTTAAAAAAATACAAAACTTAATAACTCCTACATGATAATATTATGTCACTATCTAGGGAATTCCATTTTAATCATGGCTTATACGAACCAGTTGGTAAATGATATTTTTTAGCTACTTTCTTACTCAAAGTTTCCTTCAAGTGCTTGTAACTGACAGCAAAATCTGAACAAAAAATTATTACGACCTCATTGAAAATCTATAACACTTTCTCACTCAAAATATTTACTTGATTGATATGTAAGGCCATCACTCTTTTTCTCCATAAGCTATAGATATTTAAATAGACACCAATATGGCTGCTTTAAAAATTATTGTTCTTTCATTTTAAAAATGAATTCCCAGCTGCACTTTAAAAATTACACTTTTAGTAGCATTTATCCTTTTTAAAGCCATGATACTCAGCTAACAGGCCCAATAGAAATGAACAGGATAATTACAATTAGTTAAAAATGAGTAATTCTTAGCTGATTACTTCCTACAAGCATAACTAATCTAATGTTTCGCTTCCCATGAAATAATGGTTAAAATGCTAATTGTTAAGGCTTTATTAAACTTAATTGTCATTTGTCTCAGCTGAATTCATTAATTGTTAGCCATATCACTCTCCATTTTTGAAAAGAAAAGCCTTATATAGTGATGACTGAGTACGACGATGGGACAATGCCCTCCCTCCTTCCCCAGTTTCTCTTTATGCCTACAGGGACTCGGACATCAGAGAGGAAAGGAGGGAGGAAGAGGATATGGAGCTTAAAAAATACATAGACATTTTAATATCATGTCTTTATGCCCTTGGGTAGGAGGAGTGAAAATGATTTTTTAAAATTACCCTTTGCACCAAAGCTGCTAATTTAGCACAACAGGCCTCAGTATTTCATTAAAGTAGTGCAGGCATAGACACAGGCAAAACAGTGAAACCGGCGTGGAGTCCAGGACGAGGAGTTCTGAGCCTCTACTTGTTTCTCTACACAAGCCATAAGGAAATATGGACCCAAATATGGCCATGCTTTGAGCATAATAACCCCAGCTCCACTCCCCAGAGCCCTTGCCAGTGCCCTGGCTCACCCACATGCATTTTCACCATAGCCTTCCTCAGCCTCGGCTCTGTAGTCTGAGTGCTTCTCATCACGGCATCGAGCCTCTTCATTAATGGACACTTCTCAGAGGCATAAAATGAATACACTTTTTTTTTCTTATAAACTCTGCCAATTCCATCTCATTATTCCTTATCATCTGCTTCTGTACCCTCATCCATCTCCCTTTTCAGTGTTCACACCCAACAGATATTTGTAGACATTTATTATGGCTTTCCCTGGTCGTCACTTAGGAGAGTTATTCATATTGAATTCATTAAAAGTGTCTTCATAAATCAATGCAAACAGCCCCTTAATCATTTTCATTGCTTTTCCCTAAACTCTCGTCAAGTTTTGCCAGTCTTGCACACACAATTAGGAATCCAAAGGCCAAATAAATACTCTAATATATGGGCACAACAGATCCACTGGGAAGCTGCTATTCTTTCTTCCTTGCTTAAGGTGATATTACGTTTACAGTTGTAAATTTTGTGAATTCCCTGAAAATAATCTGCCATCCTTCCACATAGGAGACTTTTAATTCCCCCAGTCACACGGTTGGTTAGCTGGGCAAAAGCTTTTATTCCCAGTGAAGAAATTAGGATACTCAAGTATCTGATAAGGCTTGGGCGATGTGACATGTGTCTCCACTGGCCACCATTATATTATAGTTGAGTTCACTTTAACATATAAAAATATACACATTGCTCATTTTTCAGAAAATTAAATTATCTGGAAATATCTAGGTAAATTGAACGGATCCACAAGATTACGAAAAGGACATGTTTTTACATTATGTTTTGGAGCCAGTAGTAATTATGATAAAGACAATTGAAAGCTGCATCAAAGTCAGTATAACATGAATCCTAAGAGTTTGTCACAGCTTAAGAAATTTTACCATTTCTTGACATATACTATTCCTTTTATTTTGAAGTTAAGTTTTCCCTTTAAGTTATTCCTTCAAGTTGCTGCTCCCATCCTCACATTGTCCCTGTGCCCAGATCACACACACACACAGACACACACACACACTCACACACACACACACTCACACTCACACACACACACGGCCAGAAGGATGTCACAGCTCTTTTAATACCTTTTCTAATTGACTGCATCTCTGTGCATATGCATATCTCTAAATCAATATTGCTGCACATGGCTGATGGTTGCAGGTTAAAATTAGGTACAATGGCCAGGTGCTGTGGCTCATGCCTGTAATCCCAGCACTTTGGGAGGCAGAGGGGAGTAGATCGCAAAGTCAAGAGATCGAGACCATCCTGGCAAATATGGTGAAACCTCGTCTCTACTAAAAATACGAAAATTAGCTGGGCATGGTAGTGGGTTCCTGTAGTCCCAGCTACTCTGGAGGCTGAGGCAGGAGAATCGCTTGAACCGGGAGGCGGAGGTGGCAGTGAGCCAAGATCGTGCCACTGCACTCCACCTTGGCGACAGAGTGAGACTGCGTCTCAAAAATAAATAAATAAATAAATAAATAAATAAATAAATAAATAGGTACAATGTATATCACGTGGGTGGTGGAAGCACTAAATCCCAGATTTCACCACTACCCAACTACCATGTATCACTACCCATGTATCAAAGCTGCACTTGCATCCCTGGCATTTATACAAATACAAAATACATAAATAAATAATTATTGCAACCCCAGTTCAGGACACGTTGGGAGGACCGAGAAATGAACACTTTACTGAAAAGAAGAAGACGTGGGTTTGAGTCAAAGCTTTTCCACTCAGTGTGTCAACATTTATTATGAAACACACCAGTTTGACGGAGACATCATCACCAGTGATCTCAATTTAATTCCAAATCCTAAATCACAGGAAGAGCCAACAAATGCAGACACAAAAACAGCAGAACACTCAGGGAACCTAACAAGCCCCCTGCAAGCAGAGGTGAGAAATAGGAAATTCTGGTTGAGCTAACACATATGCTTACTTTTCATATTCTGAAAAAAATGCCACTTAACTGAATTTATATGTATGGAAAGAGAGAGCATCTAGCTCTCATTTAACTTTAAGGTTAGATGGCCTTCAAATAAGAATAAATCATATTTTCCTTGACATTTTGGTAACCTTTGGGGCTTAAATTGGACTGGCCCTGACCAGGTAAAGAGAAGCAGGAAAAATCCAAATTGCACTACTTTCCATTGAGGGATACCAGTGTCAATTGTTCTTCTTTCAAACGACAAAAATATTTATTGCAGTAAAAAAAAAAAAAAAAAAATCTTCTACATATTTGTGAGGAATAAAAACCCAACCTATCTGATATTTTCATTCAGAAGTATCACAAGCACGTTTTAATTGCTCTAGAACCAAATATTTTAAAACTAATATATAAATGCTAAATATGTCTACTGAAATTTTGGCCAATTCTGGTTACTCTATATAAATAGCTTTTCTTCTTTAAAGTGGGACCTTAAACTCCCTATAATTGAAGACTAGATTTTCTGAAACGTCTCAAATTTTAATTTGTAATCCAGTGTTACAGCTGTGATAACACGCCACATTGGTGTCTTAAAAAACTGATGCATATAAATTGGGCCCATTTCATCTTCTCTTCAAGAAAATGCAAACAAATAAACAATTTTTAAAAATCCTTTTATTTAAAGGGGCTTGTATATGTTTATTTACAGGAGAGGGTGGTAGAAAGAATTTTAAAATATGTAGCATTTTAACGGAAAGTATAGGAAGTTTAAAATATTATAAAACTTATCAACTTAGGCAAAAACATATTAGCTAAAACAAAATAAAATACTAAAAACTAATTTTTATCAAGCATCGACCACATACCAGGGTGGTTCTTAGTCCATACTGTTCACTGTGGCAGCCCTTACTCTTATGGGGTTGCAGAAGAGTTGAATGCGGCTATTTCCAACTGAAATGTGTTATTCAGTGTAAAGTATAGTCACATTGAATTTGGTTTTGATTTTTGAGACAGGGTCTTGCTCTGCTGACCAGGCTGGAGTGCAGTGGTGCGAACACAGTTCACTACTGCCTCAGCCTCCCAGAGCTCAAGCCATCTTCCCACCTCAGTCTCCCAAGTAGCTGGAACTCTAGGCGTGCCACTATACCTGGTTAATTTCTTTACTTTTTGTACAGACTGGGTCCCACTATGTTGCCCAGGCTGATATTAAACTCCTGGGCTCAAACAATCCTCCTGCCTCAGCCTCCCCAAATGCTGGGATTACAGGCATGAGCCACTGCACCTGACCTGGGTCATGTTGTTAAACGTGATCCAAATAAAATCCTTGCAGTGTAGTTGCTGAGAAATGCCATTGGCCTCTTCCGAGTCTCCCTTTGTGGATGATGGGAAGAACAGGATTCACTTGTCCTCCTGGGATGCCCCAGGAGCCAGGGCTGCTGTGTGGACGACATATTTCCAGAGCATTCAGGAGCGCGGGAGTCTCAGTCCATGGTCTCTCCCTTGTCCGTTGGCCTCCTTCGAGAATCACTGCCCAATGAAGCGCTTGAGCAGGTCTCCCGCTCCGGGAACCTAGTCCTTTCTGATTCCTGTGGTTTTTCAGGTACTGTCGGTTCTTATTTGGGGTATCTGCATGCTCTGTGGTTGCCATAGGTGAGTTCATGCCTGTCACTTCAGTTTTAAATGATAATTGGCATGTTTACTCATTGATGAATTTGACAGGTATTCACTTCCTGATTATTTAAGGCCAGAAGTACCTTAAAGAATTTTTTACAATGTTATCCACACCCATGTAGAGGGCCCAGGCAAAACGTGCCTCTCGCAGCCTTCCTGGAAACCTGTTTCTGTTTTTCCTGATTGCCATCAACTGAGCTCAGGGGTACAGATTCCCCCTCAAGTCCCTCTTCAGTAGGCAATTCTTTCCGTAAATTATCTGATTTGTCCTGTTCCATATTCAGAATACAATTTATACATATGCAGTATACCCAGTCATCCCAACAAATATTTTTAAAAAAGGAAAAGGGAAAAACTTCCTCTCAGGGATATTTTATATTTACTGGATGTGATAAATTTCTGCAACAGAAACAAGTTCTCTGCCTATAGCTCCTGCAGTCATAACAAAGAAGCCCATTAGTGCCTGTGAACTTCAGCATTACTTCCCAATCACTACCAGCTTATTTGGGTTGCATCTTATCTCCTGTGAAGACTATTGGGATCCCTGAAGACCAGCTCCTTTTTCCTAATCAAAAGCGGAAGTCAGTGTTCCAAGTATCTGCTAATGAAGAGAAAATCAGGGCATCATTTCGAATTGTTTTCAGTCCTCTGACGACAAACAAGTACATGCAGATTTTACTGACTCTTCCACATTCTTAAGGGTTCTGATTTTTTTTAACACTTTACTTTATATCCTAGGAAGCCGGCCCCCTGAGGATAGTCCTAGACATGGAAAGAAAACAGATAACTGGGATACTCAGCGCAGGATAGACTGGGTGATTCCAGGGAAACCCATTCATCCCGTTCTCTGATGCTTGCTGTGATAAGCTTTAGCAATGTGGCTTAGGTAACTGCTGTTAGAGAAGGCTACCAAGGCTATTAGAAACATCAACAGATGCTAAGGATCTTCTCTGCAGATCTATTCCAGAAACTGAAATACTCTCAATCAATTCCCTTTCCCTTGCTTCCCACATGCATAAAGGCTGTCCCGATCCATTTCTCCCCATTTCTCCCCATTTCTCCTCTCTGTCTCTCAAATCTGCCAACTTTCCTTCATCTTGTCTACTGCTACCTCAGTTTGGACTGTTACTGTCTATAACTTAGGCAATGGGTTTCCTCACACCTAACCCATGACTGTCTCCAAAACTTCCATCACTCCACAACCCGAGCATCTATCCAAAACGCAGTGTTGTTCATGACACTCCTCCCCCGCACTTACCACCTGTGATGACCTACTATGAAATTTAGAGGATAACACAAATCCTTAACTTCTGGCTCCTATTTACCTTTAACCTCATCTGGCATTACTGCTCCGCTTACCTCCTACACTGGTCCTCTCAGTGCCCATGGCACCTCATGCCCACATCCACTAGGGGGCCATTCTTCCCTCCACAGTTACCATCCTAACATTATTTCCTGGTTATTGCCTATTGTCCTACAGACTTTAGGACACACGTATATCCATGACACTTTCTCCTGTCTTGGTAGATTTCCTTCATTACTATGCAATTTCAGGTGACGATCATGTTTTGCCCTTCAAAACATTTCTCTCGGTTCATGATACACCATTGAAAGCAAATATGTGGTTAATGTCAGTCTCCTCCAGACTGTGCTCCTCGTGAAAGCAGGACATAAGTCTGACCCAACTGGTGGGAATTTCTCTGTTTTAGGATTATGTGTAAAGTCATATACAGTTGTTTTTAAAACACTTCTTGACAAAATGAATAGGACTGTCTGTAACAAAAACATCTCCTAAACCAGCCAGAATGATTTTTACATGTCTTCTTAGAGAGTATCTAACCCAGTGTGTTATTAGTCAGTTTAGACTGCCATAACCTGGGTGAGTTAAGCTACAAAAATTTATTTATCAGGCTGGGCATGGTGGCTCATGCCTGTAATGCCAGCACTTTGGGAGGCCAAGGTGGGCAGATCCTCTGAGGTCAGGAGTTCGAGACCAGCCTGGCCAACATGGTGAAACTGTGTCTCTACTAAAAACCCCAAAATTAGCCAGGTGTGGTGGTGCATGACTGTAATCCCAGCTATTTGGGAGCTTGAGGCAGGACAGTCGTTTGAACACCTGGGAGGCGGAGGTTGCAGTAAGCCAAAATGGCACCATTGCACTCCAGCCTGGATGACAGAGTGAAACTCCGTCTCAAAAAAAAAGAAAAAAATTTATTTCTCACATTCCTTCTGGAGGCTGGGAAGTCCAAGATCAGATGTGGGTACTAATCCTATCTCCAGGGTCCAACTCTCATGACATCATCTGAATGGATAATAGTAACATCCCAAATGCCCCATCTCCAAATACCAACACATTGGGAGTTAGGGCTTCTACACAGGCATTTTGGGGGACACAATTTAGTCCATATCTCAGTCCGATGATGTTTCTCGTGATGTGTGCCTTTCTGTATGGCTTCATTAACTTCTTATAGTCTATGTTTTTCATATCACTGTGCTAATATTTAAGCAAAATATAATATTGGTGAGGAGGTTGAGGTTGAATCAATCAAAGAGTGAAAGAAACTAAGATGAAATCGGAAATCTGTACTTGAATTTGCCTACTTTGCAGTTTTGCTTTTAGTAGGAAAATTGGACATGAATCTTGGGTCACGAAGTCATTAGCTTAGGAATCTATCTTATACGTCTGCTTTGTCCTTAATACAGCGTCTCAAATCCTCCAGTGAACAGTCCCATTGTCTTCCCAGACACTCACACATGACTGTGAATAATTCATTCTCTCCTGTTCTTCACTCATAAACTCAGCCTCACTTCCTCTAACCAAAGACATCAACATTTTCGTAGAATCTTAAACTGAAGTTGTCTTCCACAAGTCATCTAGGCAAGACTAATAGAAAACTTAGGACTGGCACATAGATGACTCTAAATAAATATTTCAATTGATTAAATAGTTGTTTTCACCAGGTCTCAGGAAACACTCTTCAAACATTTTAGCAAGGAGTGGCTGAAGGACTTGACTCTGGACATGAAAAGGAACAGAAATTAGCTGGAACTAGCATCGGCTCACCTCTTTTGCTTTTTTTTCTTCTTCTTCTTTAATTTTTCTTTTGAGACAAAGTCTCACTCTGTTGCCCAAGCTGGAGTGCAGTGGCATGATCTCAGCTCACTGCAGCCTCCACCTCCCAGGCTGGGACTACAGGCATGTTCCATCACACTAGGCTAAATAGGCTATTTATTATTTATTTATTTGGACAGACAGGGTCTCAGCATGTTTCCCAACTTGGTCTCAAACTCCTGGACTCAAGCAATCCTCCCACCTTGGCCTCCCAAAGTGCTGGGATCACCCACCCATCCACCCAGCTTCCTTTGCTTTCTTGATCTAAAGTAGACATAAGGCTAGCAAAGCTGATTCACTTTTGTTGTGCCTTAAACACCCAAAAAAAGATGCTTGAAACTCTCACGGCTTGGATGGCACCAGGAAGCAAATGACACACAGGAAGAACACGGGTATCTCAAAACCTGTGAGTCTCAGGTTGCTGAGCTGCTGACACAATGTGGGCAGCACATCCTCCAGGCTTCTGGAGAGATGATCTTAGGAACAAATGTATTCTTAACATGGACAGTTCTTTATTGACACACTAAAACACTGTAAGAAAAATGCTGGCACCATTGAAAAACCTTATTATCAACTTTGTTCGCAAATAGCTTAAGGAAGAAATATATAAAAAGTAGCACTCAAAAAATACTTTGAAGTGACTGCTGGAAAAAAAAGCTTATTGTAACAAGTATAGAGAAGAGTATGGAAATTTTAATGGAAATAGTAATCTAGTTTTAATATCTATGTTACATACGAAATGATTTATCATTTATTAACAAAGTAAGCCTAAAGTTTATATTGAAGTTCATGCATATATTAATCATTAATTATTGGCTGTAATCAATTTTTTGTAAAACCTTTTTCTACTTGCCTAACCGAGCATGTCCATCCTGATCCTTATAGAAGCCTTCACTTTTTTTTTTGCTTTTTAAACAGATTAAAAAAAAAAGAAGCCTATCTGAAAGACCTGTAAGGGCTCTGTGTTATATTCTGAATTATGAGCAATGTAGCATGGCCGCAACGTTATTAGAATGGCTGTGATTCATTTGAAATTTTTTATTAGAGAGATTATAGGTGGTGACCTCTATAACTGCAATAGTTAAGCCCTTCATCAAAGCAACTTTTCAAAACTATGATTGAAAACTAGAATCAAAATCAGAATGACAAGTAGGAAACTGAGTTTTATAGCACAATTCCAAACAGGAATTGAGCAATTAGGATGGTGAATGATGAGAGCAGTTATGGTGCTTTTGGCTTCAGGGCAAATAGAAGTTTCAAAATGTCTTAACTGTAGCGATTTGCCATGTTCTAGTTTTTCTAAGGTTGGTGTGAGTTTCCGTAAGGAAATACACATTCATAGGAATGAAATACAGAGAGATATTTCCAACATTAACCCAAACCATTTTGATTGTGCAATACATTGATAGCTAAGTTGGAAAGGAAAGAAAGAATTTCTGCTCCTTAAAGTACCATTATCTGTGACAATAATTCAAGGCAGGCTCATCAAGTCTAAATTCCTTATGCATGCATCCATGGGGATGAGTCAACCTTAATAAAATGAAAAGATTCTTGGCCTTGAAGGGGTCTGGGAGTGAATTGCAATCATTGCTACTGACTTTTAACATCTCTGAATCTGCTATTTCTAGAGGCAGCAAAGCTCAGTGGATACAAATTTAAGTTTTAGAATCAGACATGCTTGTTCTTAGGAGCTCAGTGACAATTTCACTTAATGTGTCGAATCTTCTTGCTCCTCTGTTACATGGGGGCAGCAACACTTGCTGGGATGTGGCTGTGAGGGCTGAATCTGGCAATGCACTTGGAGCACTGGCCACACTGAGCAGACAGCAGGGCCCACAGGAGTGGCTGAAATGTGCAGAAAACACAAGGGCAGCCTTGTTCTGTTCAATGGAAAGGCAAAGTCCCAAACAAAAATGTCATTAGCACCTACAGTACCTTAACATTAGCAGTAGCTTTTTACTTTCATTTTTATTGTGTGCATTAAAATCCTATGGCGTGCACTAAGACTTCCAGAACACCTTTCAGACCTCAAGATCTGTGAATAGGGAACAGTGAGGACACAGAGCCATGGATAAATAATTGTCATCATTTCCGGAGAAGAGCAGAAAAGCTGTTAGATTAGGTGAGATGGAATGGATCTCACCATTCTATTCTTAGTTGTTGGATTAGGTGGATCGAATTTCCATGGCCCAGTAGATCAAGAAGAGCAATAAAGAAAAGAAATGGCATTCATAAGGGTATGTAAGATAGAAGGGTTCTCTAGAAAGGGGAAGTTGTATGTGATAAGAAAAATGAGGCTAAAATTAGAAAATTTAAGCAGAGACAAGAGTGTTGAAACTCATGATCTTGCCACTAAAAATCCATATTCTATGAGGTTTTCTTGTTTAAGCATAAGATAATTTAGAAGCAAATGTCACTGTAGCTCCAGTGTGTAATAGACAGAAAAAAGACTTTTAAATCAGGCATATCTGGTTGAAAATCTAGCTCTACTTCATATTAACTATATGCTTTTGGACAAATAATTTGGACCTCCCAATCTTCAATTTCCTCATCTGCAAAAAGAGGTGAACACTTAGTAGGCAGAATTATGATGAGGATTAAATGAATTAGTAGACGCGAAACACCTAGCGCAATGCAGTAATATGCAGTAGATATTCGGTGGATCTTAGTTCTATTTATTACATATATAAATTATTACACATCATTTCATTATATTGTAAATCTAATATTTGGACTGGAAAATAAACAATAGCCTTTCAAACAATGAATTGAAGTTCTACTTACATTTACAATATCATGTTTAAGTTCTAGAAAATACCTAACGGAATAATTAATTGTGAAAAATATTATTCTTTAGTGCATTTCTGCCTGATTGAATTAGTCAGTATTTGAGTATTGGTGTTCAAAGCAGACCCCAATACTTTAAGAATATCATCTAGCCACTCAACTTTGCTTTTGTTCCTGTTCAAAAGGTGAAAGGTGTGGGAATAAAGAGCTGTTGGATATTTAATGACCTCTCTGAAAAGCCACCAACACAATATCTTCTCAAGTAACAACAAATTATTATGAGTTTTCAAATAGGTTTCTATTAAAGGGGTATCTTCATCTGTTCAGACTGCTATAACAAAACAACAAATGCATGGCTTAATCAATAAAAATGTATTTTTTTACAGTTCTGGAGGCTGGAGGTCCGAGAGCCAAGCCCCTGCAGGTTCAGTGTCTGGTGAGGAATCTCTTCCTGGTTTGCAGATGACCATGTGTTTGTTGTGTTCTCACACGGCCTAGTGTGGGGAGGTGGTTAGGAAGCTCAGTCCCTCTTGTTTCTGCTTATAAAACACTAATCCTGTCATGGGGGTCCCACTTTCATGACCTAAGTACCTCTCAGAGGCCCCACCTCCTAATATCATCCCATCTGCTTTAATGTTCAACATATGAATTTTGAAGAGACATAAACTTATATGTCTCTCTACATGCTATGTAAGGATCACTAATTGCTTTATGGGTTATCATTATGTTTAGCAGTTTGATAGTGATCCTTACACAGCATTAATTTAAAACAAGCATATGATTACTTCAACTCTTCAAGATAATTAAATGGGGGAAGAAAAATCATCCTATCTAAAGTCTTAGTAATTTATATAGTTAATAACAGTTTACTAGTTAGTAAAAATTTTTATAATGAGGAATCTGTTTTTCATGTGGCCAACTATATATATATATATAAAAGTATATATAACTATATATATAAAACTATATATATATAACTATATAACTATATGTTTTTTAATTAACTGAAAAATCTAAAATAATGGAAATAGAGAATAGGTCATGCTTTTATAAAAAATAATATAAAAAATTAAGTAACAAATGGTAATGCCTGCACTAATCAGTAGAACACTATAAACGTGCTATGGAGAAGGAGGTAGGAAAGAAAAAAGAAGAGTGTCTGATGCCAATTAGGTCTTTGAAAAATGAAATCAATTTCAAAAAGAGCAATTTGGCATCATATATGTTGGCTGTAGTTAGTATCCATCAAAAACAAAATAAAAACAAAGACAGCAAATATATCACACAAATAAGCAAAGGTCAGCACGGCTACATAAAGCACAATTTACTGGCAGCTCAAGCTGGAGATTTTTATGTCCCTTCAGAACCTTGCTTGACTCATTGGTTTAGAGTAAGATTCATTTAAGTGATTATTTTTGAAGGAATAGGAGCAGTGGGGCCAAGGTTACCCTCGATAAATCATGCAATGAATTTAAGTATTACTTCACTAAACCTTTGAAGGAATGTTTAAAGAAATGTACTTAAATGCTTAGGCCAAAGGCTATAATCTCCATTTGGATTTGTCAATTTAGCAAAAATGTTAAATGCTGGCATTTTATCAAGAAAGAGAGAGACAGAGAGGAGAAGGAGGAGGAGGCAAAGATGGAAGAGGAGGAGGGTGGGGAGGAGGAGGAGGAGATAGAAGGAAGAGGAGGAAGAGGAGGAGAAGGAGAAAGAGAAGAATGAGAGAATGACAGGTTAAGGAAGAAACACCCAGACAGACATGCTGTCTTGCATCTCTGTCATTGCCATGAGAAGAATATTGACACTAGCCTGCTGATTCCAGAGGTAGGATGAGAAACATGGAGCAGAGCTGAATCACCCCAGTGGAGCCCAGCCTGGTTCCTAGGATTTATATCTAAGTATCAGGTGCATGGCTGAGTCATGTCAAGATCCGCAGAGCCTCCCCACCGAGCCAAGGGTGTCTTCTGAACCTCAGAAGATGCAGAGATCTGTGACGACAAATGATTGTTGTATTAAGCTATGAAATTGAAGGATGGTTTGCTGAAAGGCATATTATAGTTATAGCTGACACATAGGTAAATGTCCAACACTACGAAATTAATTAAAAATTTGAGTACATCTATAAGTTGCATAATATAAAATGCATACATTAAATGCATTATTTAATATTGTAATTTAGGTGAATAATCCCATTAGAAAAATGAACTTTACGTATTACATATTTAGCATCCCATATAACATTATAAGTAATAAGGTATTTCAAAATAACCAGCTAGTTTGATTTTGACTTTCTAAAAAGAATAAAATAGATATAAAGACACATAAATGGTAAAAATATTAAATAAGTGTATTCAACACAAATAAAAGTCATTCAAAATAGAGTTTGAATAAGGCTCCTTGGTCAGCATTATTTCATCACCTTTTTTAAAAAAAACGGTATATTGCCTACAAAATAAGGGCACAAAAACTTAAAATTTTTAATTTGTATTAAATATTTTTTTTCTTATGATGATTGCTACAGGGTATTCTTGGACATAATTTATTAAAATCTCCATTCCTGGAGATATTCAATAATTTATTTAGGTACTCTAGTGGAATTTTTCCATTTTTGATATATTGAACAATTTATTTCAAATTCAGTTGCTTAATTATTAAAATCTGCATTGTGGTTTATAAGTTTTCCAGGTAAAATATATCACAATGATCCAGCTAGATTGCATGATATACTTTCCAGTTCTAACAGTCTAAAAATCTATTCAACTACTTCAGATACTTTTGGGTTTTCTTAGATTGACCATGAAAAATGAGCTCCATTCTTCTGTGGAGAAGGCATTCATCCACTTTGTGCTGGGACTCCGAGGGGGACAGAGAAGAAGGTGTTTTCCAACAGTGAAGTGACTCTAACAAAATGTATATCTTTATTGGCCAGCACAATCAATTTGAATAATTTGATGATAAGGCAAGTAATGAAAATACCATCATTTGCAAACAATGGCCAATAGAGTACTTATTTTAAGACACAATTTTTGTCCTTTATCTAAAAAAGCAATATTAAAGGCTCACAATAAATATTATTACATAAACTAGCTAAGCAGATATCATTTAAATGACTAACCTAGGAGTGATATTTTTGCAAACCTACCAACAAATGACATGATTATTCATTCATCCCCTCTTGGAATCTAAATGCTGATCTCAGAGTGCCTTTGGGGATTTCTGAGAAACTCTTAAATTTTTTCATATTATAAGATTTCTTAGAAATTATGATGTGATCATCTAGGAGTTGCTGTGTACAAATAAAGGTGCCAGGATTATTTATAGAAAAGCAGAAAAAAAATTAAAGCAACTGAGGACTTTCATTTCTAGCCAAGATGCAGTCACGGGACTTAGATTTATCCTCTCTCCTACAATAATGAAAAAAGAGATGCAATATTAGAGGCAGCGAGTTTTAAGACATTGGACAGCAGCCATTAGAGTGGAGAAATCTTAGAGGAACGGGAAACCAATGAGATAAACTCCAAATTTCTGAAGTGTATTTCCTGGAGACAGTTCCGGGCAAAACTCAGAGACGAGAAACCAGGGGATGCAGCATCTGACCTGAGTTAAGGAGACAAAACCTGGAGAGGCCAATGCAGCTAAACCATACAAGGCTAAGAACTAGTGAGGAGAGCTGGACAGAGAGACCACCGAGGATTTGCAGAAGATCTCTTTTGCCTCTTCAGCTGGAAACTGATCAGTGCAAGGGTAAGAGGAAACTACTGTAGTCCAGGTAAAGAACCATCTAAAATGATTAGGAAAGTAATCCCTGAAACTCACATAGAGCCAGACACATTTTCTATTCCCCAAACCCAGAGTAGAAATCTTATAGTTTATAGGTCATTAGGTAGAGTACTTAAAAGGGTTTTGCCTCAAGGAGCAGAAGAAAGTTAATCCTAAAATAAATGCTACCCTGGTCCTACCTAAGAAAGATTAAAAGTAAGAACCCAAGAGATTGAATGACTACCAAGAAACAAAACTGCATCTTAGAATAGACCTCAAGAATATTTATAGGAAGGCAAAAATTATTCATGACACAAAAAGATAAAATTCCAAATGGTTGTTATTCAATAAAAAATTACAGGTATTCAATGAAATAGCAAAATATAATTCATAATGATGAGAAAGAAGTCAATAGATTGAAATTAACACAGAAACGATATGTATAGAATTTATAGACCAATATGCAGAAATTATAACCATATTTCATATATTCCAAAAACTAGAGGAAAATACGAGCATGTTATATAGAGACATGACTAATATTATAAAAGACCCCGATTAAACTTCTTACAAAAAACCCACAATGTCTGAGATCTCCACAATGAAATAAACATTAAAAATAAACATTAAAAATGAAATAAACATTAAAATGAAATAAACATAAAAATGAAATAAACATTAAAAATGGTAACTGTGTGAATAACAATGAACGTTTTCATTATACTACTTCTACACACACAGACCAAAGAGATATAGTTTATAAGTCAGCAAGGAAAATTGTTTAATTGAATAAGTCAATTAGAATAATTAAATGAAATTATTAAATTAATTCAATAAAAGAAGAAAAATAGAAGAAGAAGGACAAACAAAAGGAATCTAACAGGAAAAACAAGGAATATAGTAGATTTAAATCCAACTGCATCAATAATTATGTTAATATAAATGGTCCAAACAGACCAATTAAAAGTCAGGAATTGTTAACACTGGCTTTAAAATAAATAGGCAAATATAGAATGCCCACAAGGGACCCTTTTTAAATATAAAGGCACAAATAATCTATGAGTATATAAAAGAAAAGTTACACAAAGTTACTGTGGATTAAAAAATAGTTGAAATTGCAACAAAAGCAAAAATGGACAAGTGAGACCTAATTAAACTAAAGAGCTTCAGCACAGCAAAACAAACTATCAAGAGAGTAAACAAATGACCTACAGAATAGGAGAAAATAGCACAAACTATGCATTCAACAAGGGTCTAATATTCAGAATCTACAAGGAACTTAAACAATTCAACAAGCAAAAAAACGAAATAACCCCTTTAAAAAGTGGGCAAAAGGCATAAACACGCACTTCTCAGAAGAAGACATACCAGCAGCCAACAAACATGAAAAATGTTCAATATCACCAGTCATCAGAGAAATGTAAATCAAGACCACAATGAGATACCATCTCATACCAGTCAGAATGGCTATCATTAAAAGTGAAAAACAGTAGAGCTGGTGAGGCTGTGGAGAAAAGGGAATGCTTATACACTGCTGCTAGGAATGTAAATTAGTCGAGCCACTATGGAAAAAAAGTTTGAAAATTTCTCAAAAAGCTTAAAATAGAGCTATCATTTGATCCAGCGGTCCCATTATGGGTACATATTTAAAAGAAAATAAATTGTTTTATCCAAAAGACACGTGCACTCACATGTTTATTGAAGCACTTGTCACAATAGCAAAGGCATGGAATCAACCTAAATACCCATTGACAGTGAATTGAATAAAGAGAATGTGGTATGTATTCACCCTGAAATACTATGCATCCCTAAAAAGGAATAAAATCATGTCCTTTGCAGCAACCTGGACGATAGCTGGAGGCCATTATTCTAAGCAAATTAATGCAAGAAGAATACAACAAATACCACATGTTTTCACATATGAGTGGGAGAAAAACATTGGCTTCACATGGACATAAAGATGCCAACAATAGACGCCAGGGTCTACTAGAGGGCGGAGGTTCTAAAAACGACCTATTAGGCACTATACTCACTACGTAGATGACGAGATCTATTGTACCCCAAACCTTACCCATCACACAACATACCCTTGTAAGAAATCTGCATATGCACTCCTGGGTCCAAAACAAAAGTTGAATTTTTTTTTTTTTTTAATAGCTGAAATGGCTATACTTTCAAGCAAAGTAGATTTTGAAGTTACCATTATTCTCAGGGATCAAGAAAGTCATTTCCTGATGAAAAAATGGTTCTGGTCATCATCCCTCGGGCTGTATCTGTTCATCAACCGAGTTTGACTTCAGATTAACTGATATAAAAGTTTTCTTCACCGCTGAAGAAGCTCCCTGAATAACAGCAGTGGGTACCTCTCTGTGTTCTTCCATGTTTATCATAGATCCTTCCTTCTTTTGCTCATAGAACTTTAGTTTCACTTTGGAAAACGTCCTTGCCTCCATTCTGTGCAGTCTTGTAGACTCTATGTGTCTAGTCATTGACGACTGGCTTCTTTTCCAAGGCACTGAATCCAATAAGAGAGGGACAGGGAGGGAGTGAATAGTTGATGGATTCATGTCAATGCCTCGGGAAGACTGTTCATTAGCTCTGGCCGACCTAGTTCTGATTCTTCCGGTTTATTCAGTTTTGTCTTCAATTTTGTCAGCTACATAAACTGATATATATCAGCCCTTCAACTCTTACTTATAGTGCTTTCTCAATTTCTCATCAAACTCCAGTCATTTTGGTCTCCCCTCTTTTCTTTGAACTTTCCAAGCTCCTTCTTCTCAAGATCCTTGCAATCGGTGCTCCCCACGCCTGGCGAGCATTCCTGCAGTTCCAACTACATCTGGTTCCTTCCCATGATTTGCATCTTAGTCCAAATGTTACTTCATCAGAGAGGAATCTTCTGACTGCATTATCTACAAAGATATGCTCACCTACCTAGCACCGCTGTGTTTTTCTCTGTAATAGATGTCAGCACATTACGGCCTCAGGCCAGCCACAGCCCATCAGTTGGTTTTCTAAATAAAAAGTTTCACTGGAATACAGCCACACCATTCATTTGTTTAGTATTGTCTATGGCTGCTTTCACTCTTGAAGTGGCAGAGTTGAGTAGTTGCAACAGTTAACAGTATGTCTTACAATGCCTAAAATCTTCCCAAACCTTTAAAGAAGTTTTCTGATTCCAGTGTGATGCTATTCCATGTATTCACTTATATAACTTATCACTACCTGCCATTATCGTATTCATATTTTTAGTTGAGTGACATCGTTTCTTCCCAACACTGTAAGAGTTATGGACAGTGGGTAACTTGCCTGCTTTTAATAAGCTACACATTCCTAATACCTATCGAGTGCCTGCTAAGAGTAGAATTCTACAAATATTTGTGGAGTGCCTGAATGAATGAGTATAACTTACCAAGAAGTACTCAGTAAATACTACCCACGCCATCTATAGTATTTCATATATGCTCTAGATGACATGCTCTTCTCACATGCAGTTGAATGGACTATGAACAGGTGTCTAAATCAAGAGGCGCCAACAAGTAGACCAGCGAAAATTCCATGACTGTTGGCAAAAAGATCAGCTGGATCACTGGATCAATTAGACATTTTTCTCAGGAATCTGAAATTGAGAATGTGGCTCAGGAGTTGAAACTGTCTCTGTTCAGAAGTGTCTGAATAAGACTGAATGTTTTGTTTTTTATGTATTCTTCCATTAAACCCACTTCTTACATGAGCTAGCTTGGGTATATATCTCCAACATGCTTTCAAAGCAATAAAGTGAAACACATCTCAAGCTAAAACTGAGCAGAAATACTCATATATAAATAAAAACAGGATAGCCACCTACATTCTCACAGAAAAATTAAGTACTTTAAGAAGTTACAGAACCTGGTAACACAGGCTGCAACATGGGTTCCCACGGCAACAGTAAAACCACTACCCAGTTCACTCTGCCTTTGTGAGAGCAGATTGTTGATTTGAAGCAATTGGTACTAATTGATTACTTAAAGGGCCCAATGCCTTGTCACTAAAGTTGACAATGAGAGGAAAACCTTCTAAGCATGCTTACACTAGTGGTTTTTTTTGTTTTTATCTTACCCATACAAAAATAAAATTTATTATCAAATCATCTTATGTCCTTCGAATAAAAAATAAAACTAAGTGTGACGACATTTCTTTATGGGAGACATCTTTACTACTGTTAATGTCAAAGATTATATAATATAGTAATTAAAGAAACGTCACTCTTAAAAGTAATAACTAATCTCCCTAATTTATGTTGCATTTTCTTCTTCTCCCTGAAGATATATCATATCATATATGATATATATCATATATAAAATATGAGATGTATATGACATACATATCATATATAAAATAGATATATATGACATCTATACCATATATAAAACATGAGATATATGACATCTATGTCATATATAAAATATGAGATATATGATATACATATATAAAATATGATATATATAAGATATATATCATATATAAAATATGATATATATGATATATATCATATATCATATATAAAATAGACATATCATTTATGTCATAGAGAAAATATGAAAGATATATGTCACATATATGTATATGCATGTTAAATTGGGCCATACAAAATTCCTTTATGGGAACATTTTAAAGACAGTGAGAAATTTGTTAACAATATGTAGATTTCAAAACATATAAAATTAATAGTGGTTTGAACAAATTGTGATTTATTCTTGAATATGAATGCTAAGTAGTCTAGAAAACCACTTAGGGTAGAAAATGTGTCACATACAATTCCACAGCTATGCTGATTTGGAGATATGTACATGTACACATAGATGCAGTCAACTAGAAGAGGTTTTTAAATGAACAGACAGCACGAATGCACTCAGATGAATGTGCACGGGATGCGAGATCTCAGATGGAGGTCAGGGAAGACTTTCTGAATGGTGTGACTCACGTACTGAGTCTGGACTTTGGAGTTAGCCAGATAAAGAAGGGGACTATATTGCGGCCAGAGTAAACATTAAGTGGGAGGAACTGGGACTGTGATGTCATGGTGGAATCTACAGGCAGTGATTAGTTCAGTAGGGCTGGTGAATGTGATCTTCATCTGGAGGGGCACTCATGTCAGAAATCAGATCATTCCTTCTGCAAGAACCATGTAGAGAGAACGGGTTCTTTCCCTGAAAACAAGAGGAATCATTGAAGAGATTTCACAAGTGAAGAGTTATTTTTAAAAAGTAATGGAAAAAGGCCAGGTGCAGTGGCTCACGCCTGTAATCCCAGCATTTTGGGTGGCCAAGGCAGGCAGATCATGAGGTTAGGGGTTTGAGACCAGCCTGGCCAACATGGCGAAATCCCATCTCTACTAAAAATACAAAAATTAGCTGGGCATGGTGGCAGGCACCTGTAATCCCAGCTACTTGGGAGGCTGAGGTGGGAGAATCGCTTGAACCCGGGAGGCGGAGGTTACAGTGAGCCGAGATCACACCACTGCACTCCAGCCTGGGTGACAGAACAAGAATCCTTCAAAAAAAAAAAATCACAAGGTCAGGAGATCGAGACCATCCTGGCTAACATGGTGAAACCCCGTCTCTACTAAAAATAGAAAAATTAGCCAGGCGTGGTGGTGGGCGCCTGCAGTCCAGCTACTCAGGAGGCTGAGGCAGGAGAATGACAGGAACCCGGGAGGCAGACCTTGCAGTGAGCCGAGATCATGCCACTGTACTCCAGCCTGGCAACTGAGCCAGACTCCGTCTCAATAAACAAACAAACAAACAAACAAACAGTAATGAAAAAAACACACCAGATATAAAGTGAGAAGACTGATAGGCTGGTTCAGAAGAGGAAGCAGAGGTAGAGCAGTGAGGTTCTGGACTGAGAAGGGAAGATGGGGCTGAGATGAGAAGTGGGAACTCAGGTGCAGGGACCTCCCTGCAGGGCTTGGGAGCTCCGGGGGTAGGGGAGGAGGGATGTCAAGATTATAGGTTGACTCCCAGGCATTTATACTTCTGCCTATTTAAGTACGCTTTCTTTTGACATTAATTTTTAATATTTTGAGATTGCTTTATTTTGTCAAGTACATTTTGTTTGTTTACTCTTTTATTAGGACAACAACTACTTTAGATATTCTCCCTATCTCTGTGGAGTCACTTGCTGGTGAGGGTCTCTTCCTTACCTTCTACCGTATTTTATAACTAGAATGCTGTCACCGAACCTGAATATAAGAACAATGTCATTTTGACATGTACCTTGAGGTTGTGGAGAAAAGGGAATCCTTATTCACTGTTGCTGGGAATGTAAATTAACTCAACCATTGTGGAAAGGAGTTCGCAAGTTTTTCGATAAACGTAAAACCCAGCAATCCCATTGCTGAGTTTATATCCCAAAGAAAATAGATCGTTCTACCAAAAAACACATGCACCTGTATGTTCACCACAGCACTACTCACGATACCAAAGACATGGAATCAACCTATGTGCTCATCAATAGTGGACTAGAAAAAGCAAATGTGGTACAAATATACCGGGTAATACTATGCAGCAATAAGAAAGAATGAAATTATGTCCTTTACAGCAATGTGGATGCAGCACGAGGTCATTAATCTAGACTAAGCCAATTAATGCAGGAACAGAAAGGCAAATGTTGCGTGTTGTCACTTCTAAGTGGGAGCTAAACATTGAACACACTTGGAGACAAAGAGAGCAACAACAGACAGCGGGGCTGCTTACGGGTGGAGGGTGGGAGGACGGCGAGGGTCAAAAAACTACCTATCCGGTACTATGCTCACTACCTGGGTGACAAAATCATTTGTCTACAAAACCCTGGTGACAGGAAACTTACCATGCAACAAACCTGCACATGTGCCCCCTGAACTGAAATAAAAATTGAGAAAAGAACGAAGTAAAACAAAATATATACCTTTAGAATTGAATTCAAAGTGTTTTGGGCGGGGTGGGGCAGGTCAGGGCGGGAAAGAGCAGTCGGAACTTGCAGCTCAGACAGGCACAGGACAAATACAACGACGAAGCCACTTGACGAAGCCACGGGTGTCTCATAGTCATCCTAACTCCTGTGGAAGTGGGTCCTCTCCCCTCAAGGACATAAGGCTGAATTCACCTGAGGCATGACAGGAGGCAGCCTCACACAACAAGCAGGGATAACTTTCCAGGGATCCAGGCGGCAGTTTTCTGACTTCTCAGCAGTGAGCAGGGTGCGCTGGGAAACTCAGAGGCACTTGGAGGCTTGACTGTCCTTGGCCTTGCACAGACAGAGTGGATTCCCAGGGCTTGGTTTTTCTGATTATTCTTAAAGAAGCTCAAAAAGTACAGTGATGTGTGTCTAAGTGTCCCTCTATGTATTTTCCATAAGGCTACATTTATCACTACATTTGTTTTCAAAGAAACAGATTGTTAGCGCCACAATTTATTCCAAGTATCCAACTGACTTTCTCGTCTTCTAAGTTGCCTTGGGAATCTCTTTCCCCTGTAACTCTGCCTCTACATGATTTCCTGGATTCATCATGTTAAAATAAACTTACTTAAAACATATATGACCATATCTACAATGTAACAATGCCTTTCATCTATTTCCTCTTCAACTAATGATATTCAGAGCATATATAGTTTTTCCTGGTCTCTATTACAATCATTGCATTTTTTCCCCAAGTAATATCATGGCTAATATAAATGTACTGTTTATTATTACATTGCACAATTTCAATGCCTTAAATGAGAATTTCAGTGTGCTTTAAAGTAAAAAGAATGTGAAATGATTTCCAAATATATATTGTCTCACAATATGCTATGGAGTTGAATGATTTCTTATTGCAATTCTGAAACAAAATCTTACCGTAGGTGCTGAAATAAAAAATATAGTTCATGATTCTACTGTCTAAAAAAGATTACAGTTGGCTGACTGTATAACATCTCGATTATTAGTTCTTGGCAAATTTCTCTCGAGGGTACTTTTCTGGGGTTGCAAATGTCTACATCTTGAGCACTGTGGCACTGAACAAAGTGATTTTACATGAAGTTTTTCTGGAATCAATAACACATCAATGTTTAAAGTTGACTTAGAGAACCATGAAGATTTTAGAAGATCATTACTACCAAAAGCTTCTATTGACAGTATTATTAAACTTTACATTTAATGATGACCTATTTCTGAGTCATTATATTAGGTAATGTATGTTTTTTAAATGGTTACCTATATTCTTAACCTCATTCATTTTATGTACTTCAGACCCAAACATTCTGCTCTCTCCTAAATATCTCCATATGTTTCTCTTGTCTATGTGGCAAAGCCCTGTATTTCCAATTCTGAACTTATTGATGTACTTGTGAAAACATAGCCTGAGGCATCAAGATTCCAAGAGATAATTTCCAATTAGAATATTTGTATTTCTTTGGCAGTAAATAATTTACTTGAAGAAACAGCATATATGCACAGAACAGCTATTAAGCAGAACATAAATGAGATTAAATTGTAGGACAAGAAAACAAAGGGAAACTGCAAAGGGATGGCGTGCATCTCATTGAGGGTGTGTGAGAAAACACCAGGTGAAGCATTTCACTTTGCACCAGTGGCTCTGCCTTCGGGCTGAATATGTACCACCTCTGAAAGCGCAATCCAGAGATATCAAAATTACAGATGTTTTTGCACTTCTGACCCTTTCATTCTCTGTTCCAACAATTAAAACATAGGCAGCAATGTTTATGTGGGTTTAGAATCCAGGTGATTTCTCCCAACAGTCACCATTCTATTTCAGCTGTGCTTAATGGGTCCAGCCACTCCTGCTGTTTCTCACTTCTTCATCTTTGAGTTCCATGAGGCCTATAGCCTCAGTCCTCAGTCCAGATCCTCACATTCATCTTTTAGATGCATTTACATTCTTAAATCTCAGTACATCCTATGCCTCAAAAATCTTCAGTGGGTCCACACTGCGTACAAATGATTAGCTTGGTGATTTTGTCACTTTGTGATGTGGAGCCAGGTTTTCCTTTTTGACTTGTCTTCTGTCATAAGATCAAGCATCTGGGGTTCTGCCATATTGGACATGTAACGCCATGTAGCTTTCACTCACTCTATTTATTCCCTCATCCTCCAAATACCATCTTCTATTTCTGTGTACTGAAATCTGATTTAATATCACACCCAGGTTCAGTGTTATCTTCCACAAATGTGTTTGTAATCTGCCCTGTGGTCTCCTAGCATTCATCAAACATTTTCCCAGCACAGTGTTATGACTTTATGAGAATATATTCCCTTGTGCATAATATTTTGCTGATGCATGGCGATGCATTCAACTAAATCATAATTTTAGGCAAGAATCAGGCTTTATTCTTGGCTGTATTTCCCATAGTTTTTACTGAATATTGGATGCATGTACGAAGGAAGGAAGGAAGGAAGGAAGGAAGGAAGGAAGGAAGGAAGGAAGGAAGGAAGGAAAAAGGAAGGAAGGAAAGATTGCATTTGTTATTGAAAATAGTGAAGGGTACATAAACACTTGAGAAAACCCCAAACCAGTTTATATTTTGAAAATTGCATAATGCAGTCATTTGAAAAATAAATGGCTAAATTAGAAATTAAATTGATAATAAATTATAGATTTCATTACTAATAAAACTGTAACAAGGAATAGATTTATGAGATATTCTGAAATACGCTTACTCTTATATGTACGGAAAGTCTTAGTTTCTACAAATAGAAAGTGGGTGCCCTTTAGACTTATGTACAGATGAGCGTACATAATTCCAGATTTTTTAATAGATTCCCTTTAGAACTTGGCTGTTGTAGCGCATTTATTCTATGTTTTAGTACATTTGAGCTGCTATAACAAAATACTGTAGACTGAGTGGTTTACACACAACAGAAGTTTAATTCCTCACAGTTCTGGCGGATGAAAAGTCCAAGATCAAGGCAGCAGCAGATTTGGTGACTGGTGAGAGCCCACCCTCTGGTTCATAGACGGCACCTTCTTACTGTGCCCTCACATGGTGGAATGGATGAGGGAGATCTCTGGGGCCTTTTGACAAGGGCACAAGTCCCATTTATGAGGGGTCTCCCCTTGTGACAGCATTATGACACATAAATTATGGGGAGTGGGCATAAACATTCAGACTACAGCATTCACCAAGAGAAGCTGTTTCATAAACGTAAAACAGTATCTTTATCTGAGTGAAGGTTGAGTGTCCCTTTCTTTTAAAATCAATTAAAAGATGCTTACTTACACAGCATCTACTGAGTCTAAGGCCTTGTGACCTCCACAAGGATATGATAGTAAACAAGGATATGATAGTAAACAAGACAAAGTCCCTACTCTTTCCCAACCTTTGTGAATGACACCTATGGTACAATTGTCAGAAGCGTTTGAACCAGAGTGACTCCATCTTGAATAGGGACTGGATGAAATAAAGCCGAGACCTATTGGACTGCATTCCCAGAAGGTCAGGCATTCTAAGTCTCAGCACAAGGTAGGAGGTCGGCACAAGATACAGGTCGCAAAGACCTTGCTGATAAAACAGGTTGCAGTAAAGACACCGGCCAAAACCAAGATGGTGACCAGAGTAAGCTCTGACCGTTCTCACTGCTCACTATGTGCTAATTATAATACAGTAGCATGCTAAACGACATTCCCCCCGGCACCATGACTGTTTACAAATGCCATGGCAACTTCAGGGAGTTACAGTATATGGCCTAAAAAAGAGAAGTACCATCCGTTCCAGGAACTGCCCAGCTTTTTCCCAGAAAACTCATGAATAATCCACCCATTGTTTAACACATAATCAAGAAGTAAGAATAAGTATAAGCAGTTGAGGAGACCATGCTGCTGTTCTGTCTCTGGAGCAGCCATTCTTTATTCCTTTTCTCTCTTAATAAACTTGTTTTTACTTTACTCTATTGACTCACCCCAAATTCTTTCTTGTGGGAGGTCCAAGAACCCTTTCTTGGAATCTGGATGGGGACTTCTTTCTGGTAACACTATCTTGTAAGTAAATGTTATAATAAGGATTAGTGGTTACAGTGTTAGTACAGGATTTCTGGAAGAAATGATGGAAGAACTGATACAGAAGATGAGATCTAAAATATTAGAATTCATAGAAATGAGCAGCAAATGATATCCCAGATAGAAAGAATAATCTTTAGGGGAGCCTAGGTTGGGAAGTGAGCAAAATACTTTGGACAAAGAGAAAATCATGTTGTGTCTGGCGTAATGGGATGAAAGTAAGTGAAACGAAACTGGAAGAATGAGTAGGGCTCAGATAAGAGCAGAACTTGTAAGTAAAGTATTACAGACATTACCCTGAGGACAACAAGGAGCTGACTTAAGTAAATTCCCTAGGACTGTCCTTGGAGAAGAGATTGCAGGAGAGTTGCAGCAAGATTAGAAGCAGGCGTTGTCATCCCTGGAAGGTGCAGTAATCTATTTGACATATGATGCTGGCCTGAAGTGGTGACAGAGGCAGGGAATAGAGAGAAGTTAACTGAGTTGAGCGATCCCGAAAGGTTTAGATGCGAGCCTGTGTGACCATCAATTTTTCTGCTGAGGGCAGAGAAAAAAGACTGAGTCAGAGATGAGACTCAAATTTTATCCTAAATAAATGTTTATCATCTGGACAGGCTGCAGAATCCGTGTAAGAAGGAAAAAATAAAGTAACCGTCATTGTTTTAATCCACTAAGAACGTGGTGGGTTTTTTGTTGTCATTGTTTTTATTGCAGCATAACAAGTAACTTTCTAACTGATACAAGTCATAGGGAATATGAGCTCTGTGTGTGTGTGTGTGTGTGTGTGTGTGTAAATAACAAGAACGTGAAAAAAATAAAACACTGAGGTGAATGTGATTTTGAAGGTAGGTTTGTCTTCCATATAAACTATGCCGTCTTCATCCACCTATGAGACTATGACACAGCTAATAATAAATCAATGGGAAAATTTCTTGCTGGGTTTTCAAGCAAAACCAGTTAATAGGGTTCCACTTAATTTATGAATGAAGATGCCCTGTGAATTTAGCTACATCCTACTGTGAGAAAACAGCACATCCTCTGTCCCTCTCCCGCCTATTTCTAGTTAATGTGTGTCTGCTGAAACTGGTGGTTGTCTCTTGACAGGAGGTGATGCATTATAGCCAGGATTTTCCTTGCATTTTACTTCTACAGGAAACTGAAAGAATCAGCTATTTTTGATTCTCATTTGCAAACATAATACTATATAACATTGTCAAAAATGAATCTTTTTGAAAGCTACAGCATAATCTGAAGTATCACCAACAACTAGTTTTCTTGTCAAATACAGTGAAATTGAACTGAAAAAAATATTCTTTTAAAATAAAGCAATGGAAACATGTAGCCATCTGACAGTGAAACTAAGCCAGACTTTATCCTTCCAGGGGACATTACTGCCATTGGTTCTCCCCTCCTCCTCGACCAACGACACAGAACGTGCCACCCCTTCCATCCTCACTCCCCACACTACTGAGAGGACGGAGTCTCACTGAATATTTCATGGGAACCTGACTTTTCTTTAGGGCTTTGACCTATTTTTCTTCTGGCTTACGGCTTGCACTGGTCCTGAAATATGTTCGAGTGGGGCATAGAATAGGCAAAGTAGTCTCTCCCCAGCTCTTGACATTTGGATAAAATGAGTTCAATTTTCTTACTGGTTCCTGTCTAGAGATATGCAGAACCCACTCTGTCTTAAACTAGCACAGAATGACTGACATCCAGAGACGAGTCCGGTCACGGTTATGCTAAAAATAATTAGCGGAAGCAATGACAGAGAATGTATTTACTGTGGGGATATGAAATATTAGAAAAGTTAATTTTATCATTTTATTTGATGGAAATTTGGTTGTTACAGAATTGTCTGCGGGTATATAATAGAAAATATAAAAATTTCTACTCACACAACTAACAGTGTATTAAGGACGAGTGTGAATTTTTTCTAACATGGCACAAGGCAAAGAAGAGAAAAGAAATCACACAGTGCCAAAGATGGAGGCTTGAACTGTTAAGTTATCCTTTAAAAGATCAGTCGTGTGGGCCCAGGGGAGCTTTATCCCCTTTAACAACATGTATGCGAGTGGTTAGTGTAGTGTAGTTTCGTCAAGGGAACTTAGTAATGAGATAAAATAACAGCTGTATATTTTGTAGAGAAGTTTGCTTAGGAAGGCAGTTGCCATGGGAACGCCTGGCAATAGTGATTTGATTTTGTGTTGTACGAAACCGATGAGTTTACTTTGTCTAGATTATTTTCCTCACGCTGGCAACTTCTGGGGGAAAGGGAACGAGCCTTTTCCAGAAACTTGCGTATTAAAACTACCCACTTCATTTCACAGTAGATGTGGAGAAGGCTTTATTGACAAGCCTCCTCACCAATGAATCACATACTTATACCAAAAAATGCACATGGTGTAAATTTACCACATTTCGAAAGAGCTCTGACTGCCTCAGCCTGTGCACTGGAGCTCTGCTTTAGACAAATGAGTCACGTTCAATTATAAGTCCTCAGAAATCTGCTTAAAATCGTTGCAGCTGGGAGATGTAAAAAACCTTATGAATGAGGAAAATCGAAGTGAATTATACTTCACGGGGAAGTCTCTCAATGAAAAATGTGGTAAACAGGCCCGGAGGAAAAAAAGGAAACAGATGCTGACTGATAAGAAATGCTTATTTTAACAGGGAGACACCACCGTGGATGTGCTGGGGTTTAAAGAAGGACTCAGCAGAGCTGGTTTTCCTCTCTGCAGGTGGCTCGGCTTCAGTGAACTGAAATATCGTGATCGAAAGATAAAATGCATTTCACCTCTGAGGGTGAAAACAGGCAGGCGATCCTTTCATTCAGCTCTAGGAATCCAAGATGGCCAGGACTTGCACACACATACAGAATGCAAATCGGTCACACAGCCTGAAAATGTCTACACTCCAATGTCAACCCACATTGCACCAAGGAGGAGACAAAACTCAAACAAACTCACATGACCATCCCCAAGGAACCCCATGCCCTAGGCCTCCATGACCACCCTTAATAAGAAAACTTTCTATGCGGCAGATTCCTTGATAAAGTCAGTTGAATCTGACATAGGTAGAGATTAATGACTATGTCCTAGGCTTAGGAAAAGGTCATCCCCATGAGAAGATCCAAGGCCTTTTGGTCAAAGAAAAATGCAGAAGATTATGGAAAGATAGAGGAAAAAAGATCAGATTGCTTTTTAAGTTACTGCTGGAATTAAGAAACTTTAGACAAGTAATCTTAATTATTTTAGTAGAATCTGTCTTTCAGGACTGAGTCTCTTTTCAAAAGCAGAAAGTTATTAATCTTGCTGTATAAGCTTGCTTTTTTTTTTTTTCTTTGAGCCTGGAAAGAGCAGTCTAGGAGTTTATCTCCCTGTTATCTTTCTTTGTCTGTTCCAGACACAGTCATTTATCTGGGCGTAGAATATGAGAAGCTCCCTGAATTCGTGTGGTGGAAACCAACTCTTCGTGTTTTTCAGGGCATCCTTTGACAATTTAAAGTCATATTAGAGGAAGCTTCATCTGATTGTGACCGGGGGTTTCAGTGTGATGATGCGTTGATTTCGCCCTATCTCGAAATAGCTTTGTACGGGCCAGTGTGGGAAATACAAATGGGCCTTTCAGAATAATTACAATAGTGAACTAGAATTTATCATGCATTATGTGTCTGACACTGCGATCTCTCCATATTATTTCATTGTATCTTCAATACAAGAGAGCAGATCAGTACTATTGATATCTCCACTTCAGAGGTAAGGAAACTGAGGCCTTAGAACTTGCTCACGTTCTCAAAGTGGATTGTTTTAGAGCTAGAATTTGAGTCAGGCTGTGGAACTCGAGAACCTGTGTTCCTAAGCTCATCATCATACTTTGCATAGTTTGGAAGACACTCTAGATTACTCTCCTTCCCTAAAAATCACCTCCAACCAGCCTCTGAAAATGGAAAGTCGCAGAGTGTGGCCAAAAGTTCTAGAGAATATTGTAGCTTACTTAATGAATCACACTTCTCTGTATACATTTTGTTATTCAATTTTGTAATTAATCTGGAATCAACCCAGATATTCCAACATCTTCAAAGTCCTAATGTACTCAAGACATTGACCAATTTAACTGTAGCCAACCACTTTTTACAATTGTTTCCGTTTGAGGTCCTCAAAAATATTTGAAAGAAATAAAATCAGGGCTGTATAAGAATGGAATATATGGCCCACAAGAACAAAATAACAGAAATTGAAGTTCAACTAGAGTCCCCTTAGCTTCAAAAAGCTTAACTACAGATACGGGAACAAGCTGTTACTTATCTTTACTTTGGGTGTCATAAGAAAAAGTGTTTAGCTTGGGATAGAAATTACACAAGCTATGCAATGAAAGATGTGTTCCGCTGGTGCCTCAGGAATTTAGTAATGGAAATGCCTTTTAAAGAGAATCTTCCAAAGGAATAGCTTGCTTGGAAGACAGAGTTCAAAAATGTATGGCAGAAGGTCAGAAGGATTAAGGTTGGGGATTCTGTGACTCTATAGATATTGTGATTTATGAATTTATTTCCACATCTAACAGGCCTATATTCCATATACCAACACTTTTTTTGCATTGTCTCTTATTTAATATATTCTTTCCTTTTCTTTCTTTTTTTTTTTGAAATGGAGTCTCACTCTTGTTGCCCAGGGTAGAGTGCAATGGCATGATCTCAGCTCACTGCAACCTCCACCACCTGGGTTCAAGTGATTCTCCTGCCTGAGTCTCCCAAGTAGCTGGGATTACAAGCAAGCACCACCATGCCCAGTTGAATTTGTATTTTTAGTAGTGACAGGGTTTCACCAGGTTGGTCAGGCTGGTCTCCAACTCCTGACTTCAGGTAATCCACCCGCCTTGGCTTCTGAATAGCTGGGCTTGTGATTAATGAATTTATTTCCACATATAATAGTCCTATATTCCATATACCAACAAATTTTTTTTGCATTGTCTCTTATTTAATAGATTTTTTTTCTTTCTTTTTTTTTTTTTTTTTTGAGATGGAATCTCACTCTTGTTGCCCAGGGTAGAGTGCAATGGCATGATATCAGCTCACTGCAACCTCTGCCACCTGGGTTCAAGCGATTCTCCTGCCTCAGCCTCCCAAGTGGATGGGATTACAAGCATGCACCACCACGCCCAGTTAAATTTGTATTTTTAGTAGAGATGGGGTTTCACCATGTTGGTCAGGCTGCTCTCCAACTCCAGACCTCAGGTGATCCACCCACCTTGGCCTCCCAAAATGTTGGGATTGCAGGCATCAGCCACGCCTGGCCTATTTAATAGATTTTTAATAAAATTTGAAAAGGATTTGACATGTCACAATTTTCTTCTTAATTCTACATTAAAGTAAGAATTAATTTAAATTCTAATACAAAAAAATATTTGGTCCAGTTAAAAAATTAAAAGTTATACATGATAGTACATGTAGAATATTGACTTTAGCAAAAATGGCCAGTGTTATTTAAGGGAAAATTCTCTTCTCTGATATGTTTTGTTATCTTCAAATTACTCACCCTACCTCCCTACTTCACTGAGTGTAAAAAAAAAAGAGAGATTAGTAGCAGATTCAGTAGGATTTCAGAGCCCAAGAGGACAAAATAAACTGGTGCTAATGCTGAAAATTTCACCCATCTGTGATTGCTCCTCTGTCCAGGAAATGCTTTTAACTCTTCGGCTTAGAAATGCCATTGGCTGAGATACATGAATGCAGATGCTGCACCCTGCTCAGGTGCTATTTGATTAGGCCCATTTTGCTTTATGGCAAAGGTCTAGCAAAAATCCACTTTCTAACACAGTGGATAAGAGCTGTTTCTATAAACACTCCAGGTGTATTTTCTTGTTGAAAGCATGGTGTGCACTTCAAAAAGATTGCTCACAATTGAGCAAGGCATCCTTGTACAAAGCTCTTTAAGATATAATGCCAGACTTACTTCATGGGGGGCTGCTGCTGAACGCTGAAATGAATGACGGGAAGTGTTGTGAGGATGCATGCTGAGACTTTAGAAAACGCAGACCTCTAGCCCTGCTTGCCAAATCCAGGCCAATTCTGGCTATGTTATTGTTTGCCACTACCTGACGATCTTTCCCCCCATCCCACATTCATATATATAAGAATGTGTGTGTGTGCACATGTGTGTGTGTATATATATTAAGAACAGTTACATATATATAGTTATGCATATATAACTATATACACACATATATGTATAGTTACATTTATATATATTTGTGTATATATGTACACACAAGAAAGCATCTCTTAGGGTGTCTTAGTGTGTGTATGTGTATATATGCGTGTGTGTGTGTGTTTTCTGGGTCACTGAATCTAATAGTTTCTTACAGATTTCAGAGGCAATGCCGTATATGTACCTTAATAAAATTAAAATTCATGTTAACTTTGATGAAATGTGAAATTGGAAGTATCCTGTTTTGAGAACAATCTTTTAGTGCACATTAATATTTGGATTTGATAATAAATAATGATTTTCATTAAACAGACATGTTTCCATTACTATTAAAGTTGTGAAGTTTGCAATTCACAAATTGGAGGACTTTCCTGCTCCCATTCCCCAGTCCTTCTACTGACCCTTCTGCAAATCCACGTGATCACATGGGTGACTCACAGCACCTATGATGGTTCTTTATAAACTGAAACAGAGGGTTCTTCTCTTTAGAGGACCTAATCCCAGAGCATCCCCAAGACTTTAGAACTGTGACTAAAAGACAGATTCAATTTCTTTATCATAGGCTGGATCCTCACCATGTTTGAAGCTCTGGGTGGCCTTGACTTCTGCCATGTGGACTAGTAACAGAAGCCAGTTGCAAAGAGAGAAGAATGAAGTCAACATACAGAAGCTATCTTTTGCCAAGACCTTTCATTCCAGATGGGTCTTTGAAATAATGCAAAAACATCTGTTATTCAGGTTTCCTTTTTTCTTCTTCAAGTGCTTTTCATTCTGAAAAAAAATAGAAAAAAAAATACAAAAACAAAAAAATTTAAATACAAAAAATGTAAAACAAGTTTGTGACAAGGAATTATCACAGAATCATGAGTGCAGGCTACTATTAGAATAATCAGTAAATAATGCCATATTTTAAGTCATCCTCAAAAAATTTGTGAATGTTATCATTAAAAAAACAACAAATATTTGAAAAAGCAAATTTATAAGAAATTACATCTTAATAACTTCACAGTAGTTTAAACATTTACTTAAATATAGTAACATGAAAGAGAAGCTATACAAGGCTCAAGAAATTTCTACAATAATTCCTTCTAATTACTCAAAACACTAATAGTTTTAGGAAATTGAGTAGCACAATTCTGATAAGCGAAGCAATATCTTCTTCTTCTTTTCCTTCTTCTTTTTTTTTTTTTTTTTTTTGAGACAAAATCTTGCTCTGTGGCCCAGGCTGGAGTGCAGTGGTGTGACCTCGGCTCACTGCAACCTCTGCCTCCAGAGTTCAAGCAATTCTCCTACCACAGCCTCCTGAGTAGCTGGGGTTACAGGTGTGTACCACCATGCCCAGCGAGTTCTTGTAGTTTTTTAGTAGAGATGGTGTTTCACTATGTTGGCTAGGCTAGTCATGAACTCCTGACTTGGAGTGATCCGCCTGTCTTGGCCTCCCAAAGTGCTGGTATTACAGGCATGAGCTACCGCGCCTGACCAACATCTTTATCAAATGACTTTTTTTTTTTTTCTGTTTAATGAAGACTATGAGCTAACATTTGGTACTAGGTAAGAAGGCAAGCATGTATTTATCATGAAAAGTCTTATCCTGCATATCCTCAAGCTATTAAACATTGCTCACTTATTGTAATCTGACTCACCTATTTAAGGTGCTATGTATATTTTTATTATTTGTGGCATATTCCAGCATGCCTCTGATACTCAAAAGAGTGTTATCTTAGTTTAGTTTCATTTTATTTTTTAACTTTTATTGTAGATTCAGGGATACTTGTGCAGGTTTGTTATATAGGCAAACTCATGTCACCAAGGTTTGTTGTGTAGATTATTTCATCACTCAAGTACTGATCCTGGCACTCAACAATTATTTTTTGTTATCCTTTCCCTCCTCCCAACTGCCACCTTCCAGTAAGCCCCAGTGTCTGTTGTTCCCCACTTTGTGTCCAGTGTTCTCATCATTTAGCTTCCACTTGTAAGTGAGAACATGTGGTATTTGGTTTTCTGTTCCTGTGTTAGTTGGTCAAGAATTATTGTCTCCAGCTCCATTCATGTTCCTGCAAAGGACATGATCTTGTTCTTTTTTATGGCTGTATAGTAATCAGTGATGTATATGTACTACATTATCTTTATCCATTCTACCATTGATGAGTATTTAGTTTGATTCCATGTCTTTGCTATTGTGAATAGTGCTGCAATGAACATACACATGCATGGTATTTATGGTAGAATGATTTATATTCTTTTGGCCATATATACAGTAATGGGATTACTGCTTCGAATGGTAGTTCTGTTTTTAGGTCTTTGAGGAATCACCACACTGCTTTCCACAACAGTTGAACTAATTTACACTCCTGCCAACAAGTGTATAAGCATTCCGTTCTCTCCACAACCTCACCAGCATCTGTTATTTTTTCACTTTTTAATAATAGTTATTCTGACTGCTGTGAGATGGTTTCTCATTGTGGTTTTGATTTCCATTCCTCTAATGATCAGTGATATTGAACTTTTTTATATATGCTTGTTGGCCACATGTATGTATGCTTTTGAAAAGTGTCTCTTCATATATTTTGCCCATTTTTTATGGAATTGTTTGTTTTTGTTGTTGTTGTTAATTTGTTAAAGTTCTTTATAGATGCTGGATATTAGACCCTTGTTAGATGCATAGTTTGCAAACATCTTCTCCTATTCTGTAGGTTGTCTGGTTACTCTGTCAATAGTATATTTTGCTGCGCAGCTCTCAACTTTAATTAGATCACATTTGCCAATTTTTGCTTTTGTTCCAAATGCTTTTGGTGTCATTGTCATGAAATCTTTGCCAGTTCCTATGTCCAGAATGGTATTTCTTAGGTTGTCTTCCAGACTTTGTATAGTTTGGGGTTTTAGATTAAAGTTTTTTATTCATCTTCCATTGATTTTTATACATGGTGGAAGGAAGAAGGAAGAAGTCCAGTTTCAACTTTGTGCATATCACTAACCAGTTATCCCAGAACCATTTACTGAATAGGGTGTTCTTTCCTTATTGCTTGTTTTTGTCAGTTTTGTTGAAGATCAGATGACCGCAGGTGTGTGGCCTTGTATCTGGGCTCCTTATTCTGTTCCATTGGTCTATGTGGCTGCTTTTGTACCAATACCATGCTGTTTTGTTTACCGTAGCCTTGTAGCATAGTTTAAAGTTGAGAAATGTGATGTTTTAAGCTTTGTTCTTCTTGCGTAGGATTGCCAGAGCTATTTGAGCTCTTTTTTTGGTTCCATATGAATTTTAAAATAGTTTTTTCTAGTTCTGTGAAGAATGTCTTTGGTAGTTTGATAGAAACAGCATTGAATCTGTAAATTAATTTGAGTGGTATGCCATTTTAATGATATTGATTCTTCTGATTCCTGAGCATGGAATGATTTTCCATTTGTTTGTGTTATCTCTGATTTCTTTGAGAAGTGTTTTGTAATTTTCATTGTAGAGACCTTTCACCTCCAAGGATAGCTGCATTCCTAGGTATTTTATTACTCAGAAGAGTTTTCAATGTATTAAAATTATTTTCTATATCTCTATCTCAAGGTTCATCTGAGTTTTATATGTTTAAGGTGTCATACAAGAAGGTATTCTTAAGGAAAAAGAATTACATAAATATTATATCAAGATTTTTATTAAATAACTTCCAATAGAATAATCAATCTTTTTATTATTAGTCAAAATGTAATAAATACCTACCAAGTATAGGTTTGTACTTGTTCTTCCTTTATAATACAGTTCTCACTCAGGATATCTCCAAACTATATGAAATAAAAAACCTGAAATAAAGACGTGGAAAATTTTTAGATTGGGTACATTGTTGTCTTAGTCTGGTTTGTGCTGCTATAACAGAATACCTGAAACTGGCTAATTTCAAATGACAGAAATTCATTGGCTCACAGTTCTGGAGGCTGGGAACTCTAATATCAAGTTGCTGGCATCTGACGAGGGTTTTCGTGCTATATCATCCCATGGCAGAAGGCCAGAGAGCAAGAGAGAACCAAGCTCTATTTTTTCTTTTTTTGTTGTTTTTAGATGGCGTCTTGCTCTGTCGCCCAGGCTGGAGTGCAGTGGCGTGATCTTGGCTCGCTGCAAGCTCTGCCTCCCTGGTTCCTGTCATTCTTCTGCCTCAGCCTCCCAGGTAGCTGGTACTACAGGCACCTGCCACCATGCCAGGCTATTTTTTTTTGTATTTTTAGTAGAGACGAGGTTTCACCGTGTTAGCCAAGATGGGCTCTATCTCCTGACCTCGTGATCCGCCCACCTTGGCCTCCCAAAGTGCTGGGATTACAGGCGTGATTACAGAGTTCCTTTTTCTAAGGAACTCACCTTTGAGATAACAGCATTAATTCATTAATGAGGGGAGAGCCCTCAGGGGCTAATCACATCTCATTAGGTCCAACCTCCTAACACTGTTGCATTAGAGATTAGGCTTGCAACACATGCTTTTTGGGGACACATTCAGACTGTAGTAAATAGGAAGAGTCAACACTGTCAACATGTAAGTTCTTCCTAACTTGATTCATAGATTCAACATAATCTCAATAAAAATCTAAAATGTAATTTGGTATATATTGAACAATAAACTGATTCTAAAGTTTATATGCAAAGACAAAACTCCAGAAGAGCCAGCACAATATTGAAGGAGAAGAACAAAGCTGAATAACTAACACTATCCAATGTCAAGAGATACTCTAAAGTTGCAGTAATCAAGATAGTGTGGTATTGGTGAAAGGACAGACACATAGATCAATGAAACAGAACAAGGAACTGAGAAAGAGTTCCACACAAATATATATATAGTCAATTGATGTTTAAAAAAAGAAGAAAGGCAACACAACAGAGAAAAGTCTTTTTAATAAATGGTGCTGGCATGATCGCTCATGCCCATGAAAAAAAAAAAAGAATTTAGACACAGAACTTACACCTTTCACAAAAATTGACTGAAAATGTATCATAGACCTAAATGTGAAATGCAAGAGAATAAAACTCCTAGAAAGTTACGGAGAAGAAAATCTAGATGACCTTGGGTACAGCAATGGCTTTTAGATACAACACCAATGCACAATACATGAAATAAACAATTGATAAGCTGGACTTCATTAAAATTAAAAACATATTATCTGTAAAAGACACTGTCAAGAGAGTGAGAAGGATAAAATATTCACAAAACACATATCTGATAGATATATTCAAAATATACAAAGAAGACTTAAAATTTAACAATGAGAAAATGAACAACCTGATTTTAAAAATGGGCTAAAGAACTGAACTGACATCTCGCCAAAGCAGATACACAGATGGCACACATGCATGTGAAAAGATGCTTAACGTCATATGTCATTAGGAGATTGTAAATTAAAAGAAAATAAGACACCTATTAAAATAGCAAAATTCCAAACACTGACAACAGCAAATCCTGGTGAGGATGTAGAGCAACGGATCCATTGCTAGTAAGAACACTTTTGTAGACAATCGAGCATTTATTTATAGAACTCAACACTCTTACCATATAATCCAGCCATGTTACTTCTCGTTATTTACTCAAATAAGTTGAAAAATTATGTCCACACAGAAATTTGCACACAGATATTAATAGCAGCTTTATTCATTATTGTCAAAACTTGGAACAAACCAAAGTTTCGTTCAGTAGGAGAACAGATGCACAAATTGTGGTACAACCAGACAATGAAATAATATTCATTGCTAAAAAAGATGAGCTCTGAAACCATGAAAAGACATGAAGAAAACTTAAATGCGTATTACTAAATGAAAGAAGCCAATCTGAAAGGCTTCATATTGTATAATTCCAACCACTACGACATTCTAGAAAAGGCAAAATTATGGAATCAGTGAGAAGATCAGTGGTTTCCTGGGGTTACAGGTAGGGAGGGATGAACAGGCAGAGCAGAAAGGATTTTAGGGCCATGAAACGATTCTTAAGGACACTATAATAATCAGTACATGCCATTATAAATTTGTCAAAAGCTATACAATGTACAACACCAACAGTGAACCCTAATGTAAACTGTGGGCTCTTGTGATAATGATGTGTCATGTCAATGTAAGTTTTCAATCATTACAAATGTACCCCTCCGCTGGGGGATATTGAGAATGAGGAAGGTTGTGCATATGTGGGGGCGGAAGGGTATATGGGACTGTCTGTATCTCCTGATAAACTTTGTTGTGAACCTAAATCTGTTCGAAAAATTAGAGTCTATTAAATAAAAGACAACACTAGTAAAGGTAATTAATAGGATAAAATACTTTTTAAATATATTAATATAGTTATTTATATTCTCTTAACTTGTGTGATGAATTGCATAAAACAATAACTAAAAAACTCTATTTTTACATTATTATACTTATTCAACTATACAATAAATATGACAAAAGTAGTATGAAGAATGGGGTAAGGAGTGGAGATTTACTGAAGCAATCTTTCTGTATTTTACTGGGAATAAATTAAATTAACCTGAAATAGATTTTGCTGAATCAAAATGCATGCTGTAATCCCTAGAGAAACCACTAAGAAAATAAAACAAATGCTATAATTTTGGAAAACTACAAGGGAATTAAATTGGTTATGCTATAAAATATCCAGTTAACACAAAGTAAAATAGTAAAATAAAAACATTTCATAAAAGACATGGCACGTTTTGTGTAGAACACAACATGCAAAAAGGTGAATATAAATCCAATGTTATTAACATTTATATTAAATCAGAAAGGGTTTAAGACTCCAATAAAAAGGCAGAGATTGCCAGACTGGATAGAAAAACAAGCTTTAACTACATGCCAAGTACAAGACATGAACTTTAGATTCAATGACTGAAAGTAAAAGGATGGAAATAAGATATGCAATGCAAACTATAGTAAAGCTGGAGACATAATTATAGAAGAGATGATTCAACAGTACCTTATAACAACATTATCTGTCTATCTATCTATCTACCTATCTATCTATATATATATATATAAAAATATACAACATATCATATGCTAAGCCATATACACAAATTTCAGTAAATTAAAAATGATTGAAAGCATCCAAAGAGTATTTCCTAACAAATTTAAATTGTACATTCAAAAAATAAGGGAGAAAAATTTAAGGAATTAGCAAATAGTTAGAAATTAACAAGATACTTTCTTTTTTTTTTTTTAGTTTATTTTACTTTAAGTTTCAGGATACACGTGTAGAACTTGCAGGTTTGTTTCATAGGTGTATGCCATGGTGGTCTGCTGCACCTACTGACCTACCCTCTAAGTTTCCTCCCCTTGACCCCCACCTCCCAACAGGCTCTGGTGTGCATTGTCCCCTCCCTGTGTTCATGTGGTCTCATTGTTCAGCTCCCACTTATGAGTGAGAACATGCGGACTTTGGTTTTCTGTTCCTGTGTTAGTTTGCTGATGATGATGGTTTTCAGCTTCATCTATCTTCCTTCAAAGGACATGATCTCATTCCTTTTTATGGCTGTGTTGTATTCCATGTTGTATATGTACCACATTTTCTTTATCCAGTCTATTAATGATGGGCATTTGGGTTGATTCCATCTTTGCTATTGAAAATAGTGCTACAATAAACACACGTGTGCAAGTGTCTTTATGGTAGAATGATTTATACTCCTTTGGGTATATACCTAGTAATGGGATTTCTGAGTCAAATGGTATTTCTGGTTCTAGATCCTTGAGGAATCTAGATCCTTGAGAAATACTGTCTTCCATAACGGTTGAACTAATTTACATTCCCACCAACAGTGTAAAAGCATTCCTATTTCTCCACAGTCTAGCAGCATCTATTGTTTCTTGACTTTTTAATAATCACCATTCTGACTGGCGTGAGATGGTATTTCATTGTGGTTTTGATTTGCATTTCTCTAATGATCTCTGATGTTGGGGTTTTTTTTATATGTTTGTTGCCTGCATAAATGTCTTCTTTTGATAAGAATAAGACACTTTTAAACAACTCATAAGTCAAAGAAGAAATGCAAGAAAAACTATAAAATATTTTCAGATTATTACCAATGAAAAGACAAAATATTAAATTGTTGAGATGAAACTAAGGCATCACTTGGAAACAACTTCATTTTTCAAATGATTACATTAGAAAAGACCTCAGATGAATAACTTAAACATCCAACTTAAAAAAGAAAAGAAGAGAAAATTATATTCAGAGCAAGAAAGAAGGAAATACTAAAGGTTAGAGGAAAAATCAATGAAATTGAAAACAGAACAATAAAGAAAATCAATGAAATCAGATAATGCTTATTTCAAAACATTAACTAAATTGACAAATCATTAGCTAGAATAACCAAGAAAGAGATACAAAAAATACAAATTATCGCAATCAGTAATGAATGAGAGGGGATAACTACTGACTGTCCAGAAATTTAAAAAGATCAAAGCATTATTTAATGTTAACAACTTTATTTCAACAAATTAGACAACTTAGTTTAAATAGACACATTTTAGAAATACAATTTATCAAAAGTCACTCAAATAGAAAATCCTAATAGACCTATAACAAGTAAATAATTTGAATTAGTAATTTAAAATTTTCCCACAAAGAAAAGCCAAAGCTGAGATGGTCTCAATGATGAATTTTAAACAGAATTTAAGGAAAAAAATACATCAATACTTCACAAATCCCTCCAACAAAATACAGTAACAGAGAATAATTACTAACTCATTCTATAATGCACTGCTACACTGTACCAAAGACATCTGAAGGAAAGTTGACTAGAGACAAACATATCTCATGAACATAGATGGAAAAATTCCCAAAAGATATTAGTAAACTGAATGTAGCAACATATGAGAACGGGATTTTACAGTACATTAGTCTGGTCTCACACTGCGATAAAGACATACCTGAGACTGGGTCATTTAAAAAGAAAAGAGATTTAATTGGCTTACACTTCCGCATGGCTGGGAGGTCTCAGGAAACTTATAATCATGGGGAAAGGGAAAGAGGCGTGTCTTACATGGTGGCAGGTGAGAGAGAACAAGCAAGAACAGGGAAAACTGCCTTACGAAACCATCAGATCTCGTGAGAACTCACTCACTATCACGAGAACAGCATGAGGGAAACCATCCTCATGATCCAATCACCTCCCAGCAGGTTCCTTACTCAGTAAGTCAGGATTACAGAACTTACTATTCCAGATGAGATTTTGGTGGGGGCACAGAGCCAACCCATATCATACAGCATAAGCAAGTTAGATGTACCAAGAGTGCAAGATCATTTTAACCTACAAAAATCAAGTTATTCCAGTACACCACATTAATAAAGTAAAAGATGAAAGGCAAATGACCAAATCTATAAACATATGAAAAGCACTTCACAAAGTTCCAAATTTACTCATTATTAAAAAAAAAATCTTCAACAAATTAGAAAAGAGAATTCCAAACTGATAATCATCATGTCTAGTAAATGTACTATTAATATTATAATTAATGGTGAAAGACTGAATGCATTTTTTAAGATCAGGAGGAAGGCAGTGAATGATATTTGTTCTTGCCTTTTCTATTCAACATACTAATACTAGAGGTCCTAGCAATTGCTATGAGACAAAGAAATAAAACTTAAGGAATTTAGATTAGAATGAAAAAAGTAAAACTCTATTTTTATATATGAATAACAGGATCTTATCTGTAGAAAATCCTAGTGACTACACTAAAAAATTAATAAATCTAAGAAAAATGTTCAGCAGATTTGTACACATGAGATATCTATACATCCAAATCTGTCTCTATAGGCAGCTTTTGTTTTCTGTATAATCTCAATGAAAATTCCAAAAGTGAAATTAAAAAAATAAGTCCATTCACAATAGCATCAAAAATAGTAATATACTAACTAATAAGTTTAATTTAAAAGTGCAAGACTTGTACACTGAATGCTGTAAAACGCTGTTGAGATAAGTTAAAGAGAATTTGTATAAATGGAGAGATATTTCATGCTTATGGATTGGAAGACTCGACACCATTAAGACAACATTACTGTCCAAACCGATCTATAGATTTTATTCAATTCCTATCAAAATTGCAATGGCTTTTTCTTTTTTTTTTTTTGCAAAAATTAACAAGCTGGTACTAAAAGTTATTTATTTATTTATGTATTCATTTATTTTATTTTTTTTGAGACAGAATCTCACTCTGTCACCCAGGCTGGACTACAATGATATGATCATGGCTCACTGCTGCCTCGACCTGCTGGGTTCAATTGATCCTCCTGCCTCAGCCTCCTGAGTAGCTAGGGATACAGGTACATGCCACCACACCCACCCAATTTTTAAAAATGTCTTTGGTAGAGACAGGGTCCCACTATGTTGCCCAGGTTAGCCTTGAACACCTGGACTTAAGCATCCTCCTGCTTCAGCCTCCCAAATTGTTGGGATTACAGTCATGAGCCACCAAAACAGACCCAGTCCTCAAATTTACATGGACATGGAAAGCACACAGAATATGAAAAACAATTTTGAAATGCAGAATTTAGAAAGTATAAGTACTCTGTGAATTAGAGAACTCACACTTTCTAATTTCAAAAGTTACTCTAAACCTACAGTAATCAAGACCAAGACCATGTACTACTGGCACAGGAATACACATGCAAATCCATGAAGAAGACTTGGGAGTTCAGTGACAGTTTTATGATTGATATTTGACAAAAGTCCAAGGAATTCAATTCATAAGGCGCAATGTTTTAAAAAAGTGTTTCTGAAATAATAGACATCTGCAAACATTGACTTTAGATCCTTGAGAGTTACACAAAAATTAACTAAAATCTCACCATAGACCTAAATGGGACAGGTAAAACTTAAAACTTTGAAAAGAAAACATAGGAGAAAAATCTTTGCAACTTATCTGGAGTCCAAGAGTTATTAAATGTGACAATGAATGCATGGTCCATAAAATAAAAAATATAAAGTAGATTCTATTATTATTAATATTTTTGTGCTTCAAGAGACAGAATCAATTAAATGAAAAACAAAATTGCAATTTCAGTGAAAATATTTGCTGAAATATCATACACCTGACATAGGACTTAAATATAAAAACAACTTTTATACCTCAACAATAAAAGACAAAAATCTCAATTTAAAATAATAGTTGAAAGACTTAAAAAGACATTTCAACAAGAATTCATATGAATGGCTGTTAAAAAAGAAAGAAAAAAGAGACTCAGCATTATCATTAGGAAATGCAAATTAAAATAACAAGAATGCTATAACCAAAAAGACTGATAATAATAAGTGTTGACAATAATATATAGGAACTGAAATCTTCATATTTTGTTGATGAAGGTGTAAAATGATAGAGCTGCTTGAGAAAACAGTGTGACAGTTTCTCAAATAGTTAAAAATGGAGTTACCATATGATCCAGCAATTCCAAGTCTAGGCATCTACCCAAAAGATATGAATACATATGTCCACACGAATATTTGTAGCCAAATGTTCAGAACAGTATATTCATAAGAGCCCAAAAGTGGGAAAAATGCAAATGTCTATCAAATGGTGAATGGATACAAAATATGGTATACCATACAATGGAATGTCATTAAATAATAAAGAGTAGCAAAGTACAGAAATACATTACCATACAAACGAGTTGCTAAAGTACTATGCTAAATGGAAGAAGCCAGATGCAATCCTGGATGTATTGTATTGTTTCTTTTATATGAAATGTCCAGAATCGCGGATTCTACAAAGAAGAAGGTAGATGAGTGGTTACCTGGGGCTGTGGGTGAGAACAGGGATTGACTGCCAGTGGGCATGAGGTTTCTTTTTGAAATGATGGAAATGTTCTCACAATATATTGTTGGCACAAGTCAGTAAATAGACCAAAATCATTGTGTTATTATTTAAATCAACAGAATTTTATGGTAAGTAAACTGTAGTCCAATAAAGTTGTTAATTAAAAAAGAAGAAAAATTGACTTATCACTGTTTTATTTTTAGACTTACAAAGTTGTAGATCTCATCAATGGAAGGTACCAGCATAAAGATAAAAATATGGATCAAAGGGAAAAATAGAATTGAGAACTAGACACCCATATGCATCTTCAATTGATATCTTACAAAAGTGTCAAGGTAAGGCAATGGGAAAAGATACTACTTTTAATAAATGATGCTGAACCATATGACATTTCTTAGATTAAAAAACAAAATGTATAAACCATAAAAGAAATTCAGAAGTTGTGGCTGATGTGTTTTAAGGTTAAAAAATAATTAAATATGTAGCAGCTGATGAGAGTGAGCTCTCTTACTGCTGGAGAAGGATGTTTCAAATAAGCAAAGGGAAATGGTTAGAATAAACTTTGTCGTGTTGCACTGGGATGGAAGATATCAGCATGAAGTCAAAGAAAAATATATTTTTGCACATACATAAATTCATAGGAATAAACACGGAAATGAATATATATGTGTGTATACCTGGGTTAATATACATATATATGTTTTTGTTTTGTCCGTTGAAAGAACTTTAGAAATGGTGACACTTCCATAGCAATGAACACACAATGTGAGGTCACAGATCTGCTTTCTAAAGAGCATTTTCCTATACAAGAAACCAAGGCTCCTTAGAGAAGTTTCCAAAGCTGAGGAGGAACAATACTATATAAGCCTGGACTATCTTGTGGAGCTTAATTAGGGTAAGAAAGTAAAAAGAAAAGAAATAATAAGTCGGAGGCATGCAAACAGGTGCAGGAAACACCTGAAAGAGCAATGAAAGTCAACGCTGGAACAATCCGAGCTGCCAAATAAATCTTGAAAATGTTGGGTTAGAATTCAAACAGGAAAATCAATACCCATGGGTGCATATTGATATACATAAACAGGGCTGGGCGTGGTGGCTCACGCCTGTGAATCCTAGCACGTTGGGAGGCCGAGGCAGGCGGATCTCTTGAGCCCAGGAGTTTGAGACCAGCCTGGGGAAAACAGGGAGACCCTATCTCTACAAAAAATATGAAAATTAGCCAGGCATGGTGGCATGTGCCTGTGGTCCCAGATACTCGGGATGCTGACATGGGACCATCACTTGAGCCCAGGAGGTCAAGGTTGCATGCAGTGAGCTGTGATCATGATACTGCATTCCAGCCTGGGTGACAGAGTGAGACTCTGTCTCAAAATAAATAAATACATACATACAAACAATAAAAGAGGATAAGAGACAAACCGCCCTAACAAAAGAATTTCCGTAAATAAAGTATAAGGGAAATAGAAAATTACCATTGAAACAACACAGAAATACTTGCTGTGGGTAGGATCAAATAAATGTAAAAATGAGGAAGCCAGCAGGTGAAAGTATGAGGAACAACAGGGTTATTCAAAGGACCTTAAAATGTCTCCTATACAATTTTGTTGCCTACTAAGAGCAAATAGTGCCTGTATAGTAACGAGACCAGCCAGACCCACCTTACCCTTGAATCAAGGTGGACACCAAGCATCACGGGATACTTTGCTGTCCTGAGCCCTGATCGGTGTGCCCAGAAGAGCTCTTGACCTCGCTGGGGTTCTGAACAGCCGAACACACCACACAGTCTCTAACTGGGGGCTGCTTGACAAAGCTCCAGCTGTGCCCTTCCTAAGTGCTCAGGCCACAGCAGAGACACTGGTGGAATCGGAGGGGACTGAAAAGACACATTATCTAAATGTAATGTGGGCTCTGGGACCAGACCGGGAACAGGAAATGGACATTGGCAGAAATATCAGTGAAATACAAATAAAACCAGCAATTTAATTTCTGACATTGCACCAGTGGCAATCCGGAGTTTGCTTAGTGGAGCTCTCTGTACTCTCTTCGCAACAGCCCTGTGAGTCTAAATGTGTTTCAAGTAATTTTATTTTTTAAAAAAACGACATACAGGTACCTTCAAAGCTGGCATCTTCTCTAAGGAAGCGTTATAAGAATTGAATGAGCTTGTAGATCAGGTATCATTTTATATGTTTAATTAATTTTAATTCTAATAGTAATTCATGTTTTATTTAATCTGATTGAAAATCTTCTGATACTCAACAGCAATTGCCAGTGCATTATTTAATTGACAGTCCCTGCCACAACCGTGTGTCTCTATGTTAAGTGTAGAGAGACATTTTCGGAGTTATTAGTTTGTTTAAGGTGTTATTAACCTTTTTAATTAATCAATTTTAATACGTCATGCCAATTCAATACTCACTTAGAAGAGGAAGCCATAAGCATCCAAATTAAAATCAATCTTATGATATTGCTGAAATTTTTTTTTTTTTTTTTTGAGACGGACTCTTGCCCTGTCGCCCAGGCTGGAGTGCAGTGGCAGGATCTCGACTCATTGCAAGCTTCGCCTCCCGGGTTCAGGCCATTCTCCTGCCTCAGCCTCCTGAGTAGCTGAGACTACAGGCGCCCGCCACCGGGCCCGGCTAACTTTTTATATTTTTAGTAGAGACGGGGTTTCACCGTGTTAGCCAGGATGGTCTCGATCTCCTGACCTCATGATCCACCCGCCTCAGCCTCCCAAAGTGTTGGGATTACAGGTGATATTGCTGAAATATTTTAAGTACATGTTTTTACTTCTATCAACCATGAGTTAAAAATTAAATTGCATTTCTAACATTTTTTAATTCCACACCTGTGTAATGAGACTAACCTTATAAGCGACAGGTCATCGGAGATTCATTGTGCGTAATTCCTGTCCAACATGGGGGTTGACACTCATTTTTCTCTTTTCTCCTGAATATGCCAGTGAGCTCTCCCATCCCTACCTATGTTCTATTTGGCTAAAAGACGTGAGACAGAATGAGTCTCATTCCTTTATTTTAAATTGAAAAGATAGACCTGGTAAGAGGTCATTTCACTTGAATTACATACTGTCAAGGTCGGGGATTAAAGAGAATTTTCAGTTGAATATTTTACCTGGCACCCAATACACTAACCAAGGGAAAAAGAAAATTTATTCACTCTTTTTAGACAGAACAAAATGTTAGGAATTTGTAACAATACCTTTGGGTCTGTCTAAACATAGTGACAATAATTAGCTTATTCATCTAACCAGTCAGTTCAGTTAATCAATTTGTTTAACATTTTCTTCTTACCCTTGTATGATGGGATATCTGCCTGCATTTATTCAATTTATTGTTTTCGACGGCATTACCTTCTCCAAGGAAGATAATAAACCTGTGTTTGCTGTTATTTTTTTCCTTTGTTTTGTTTCATTTTGTTTTGACAGTCATGATTATTTGCATGTTTTGTGTTTTATCAATGAGCCAAACACTAAATTGAATTATGTTTTCTTTTTCCAACCCATTGTTTTAGCCAGTTCTTTTACAGTGAAATACTGCTTTATGGAAAGAAGTATTTCATTGTAAAAGAACAACTCTGATCATTTTATGGCAAAGGTATGGTGTTAGAATAAATAAATAGCATTCATAGAAACAAAAAACACCAGTTAAAGAAATCTCTCTGTCCCAAGGGTGGGAGGATGAGGTGTGTGTCTAGAATTTTGTGGTGGGAGTTAGAGGGACATGGCACCAGGCTGATATGTATTTACGTCTTAGGCTTATCACGCACTGTTTGCAAATGTTATGCTTATATTGATAAGAAAAATAATTAAGATAAGGCTTCCTGAAATAGAGATATTTTCAAATTCTCCTCTGGACTCATGATCTAACTCCTGAAGTCCCTGTTGTATTTCAGGTTAATTTAGATTTGTCGTGTTCCAGGAACAGTTCAATAGTCATCTATAAAGCATCAGTGTGAAGGGGAAGGACTCTCTGGGAGTCAGGCAATTACCCTGGAGTCCAATTCCGGAGCTCTCTGCAGTTGTGAAAAGCAACAGAGGCTCCTCTTTCACCATTGATTTGTGGGGATGGACTGATTAATAGTTTTTTATTTTTTTAACTTATGTTTTTGCAATAAATTGACTCTCCTAGGTCTCTATTTTATAGCATTATAATTATGTATAAACAAAACAGGTGGTGTAAACGTCATTACTGAATGTAAATTACACAGAAAAGACTTGGTATTTTGCTAAATAAGAGGAAACTTGTGGAAGTGAGATTCAGTTAGATACTGACAAGTAGTTCTCTTTAATAGACACAATGCCTTTTGAGGGAAGTAGAATGAGAAAAAATGCCCTGAGGATATCAATGGCCTCTTGAAAAGTGGGTCAAACGAAATAAGTGACTATAATTTTTAAAGTAAATTTCTACCTGCATGATGAAAACAGTACAGATGTTCATCATACTTCGCAGGACAAGAAAAAATATATAATTATTCATGTTAAATATTTATACGATTTCTAGGATCTCAATGGCTGGCAATTGGCATTGAATACATAAAAACTGATCATAATCTAACAAAGTTGGCATTTAACCAGCAAATAATTGAATTCCAAAGAAGACATACTAACTGAAAAACTTGTCTTCAACAGTAAGCAGAAATCTTATAGATGTCCTCAGGAGTTGGGTGCAAACAGAAAGATTTAAAGAATTTTTCTTTTTTTCATTTAGAAAGGGGAATAAAAGTAGTAACTTTACTGTTTCGTCCACAAATAGCATCCTTCTAAAACATATGTAGTGCTCTGCTAATTAATGGATAATACAAAGAAATGCTTGTGAAAATGAATTGTGAAAAGCAAATGAGTTTATGTCCTGGAAAATAAAATGAAATTAATCAAACAAAGGACATTATTTTGGAATGAAAATAACATTTTGAAATAAATTGAGTTGTAATTCAAAGTAGAATGTTTGGAGACATTCTTTCAGTTTTACAGTGATCAGCAATGAGCAGACAGTAAAGAGTATGAAGGCAATTGTACTCACACAGGAACAGCGCCATTGATTGCTTCAGAAAGATACTGATAGCTCCCATCTGGAGAACGAACATACACACAGATATCTGAGAGATACTACACATGTAAATATGGATGCAGGTAAAACATTAAATCCTCAAGGTGTCTCTGTGGGAGTCCAGGGTCATCATCCCCAGTCAGTTCTCAAGTAAACTGCAACCACAGTCATAGATACTAGGTGGCTTGTCGAAATTTGCACAGCCAATAAAAATGTCCCAACAAACACAAAGCAGACATTGAATTATAATCCAGCAAACTATAGGACTGGACTGAAATGATCCCCATGCCATTAGCAAAATTTATGGATGTATATGCACAATCAGTATACATTTGCAGTCAGAAAAATGACGTATGTTTTTCTAAAAGTTCACATATCTAAAAAGTTTTGCAACAAGCTTTATGTGAATTTTCCAGTCCAGGCATTCCAGCATGACATTTTGCCCTTCCTATCTGCAGGAATACTATCAATCTCAAAACCATTGTTCTAGCATCTGAAAATCATGGCACCAATGTGCCTACTGCTGACATTAAAGAAACAAGAACTAAGGATCAGATGGACTTGGGAGGTGCTGATGTCTGCTTCTCCTCACTGAAGTCTTCTTACAGATGCCACTAAAACGCCACCAGAAGCAGCAAATTTGCCTCCATCAATAGATGAAGCTTTCCTTCCACTTCCTAACCAATGGATATTAAAAAAAAGAAAAGAAAAGAGAAGGATCCTCTTTACATTGAGAGAAACCCATTTGTGTTTGGGAATTTTCTTGGCAGTGCTGGCTTCACGTGGCATAGGGACCAGGTTGGAAGTATTCTCCTAGATATTCCGTCAGGGAGGGTCAGAAGAAGGTGAACTTGAAGGAGTCAAGCCAGGTCAAGTATGGAGTGAAGAAGTCCAGGAACGGTCTATGCAGGGAAGGGATCCTCCCACTTTCTCCACCCACTGCCTGGAATTCTATCTTGATAACTGGATGTCAGCAGCGATACTGGACCATGAATATGGGAGCCACACAGAATGGGGATGACAAGCAGAAAGCAGAAAGGCTTTAAGCCTTCATGGAGTGCCTGTAAGACATCTAGATTGCCAGCTGATGGGCTTTCTTCTCTTGTGGGGGAGAAAGCAACTGCTTTTTAAAAAAATTATTGCTATTTGGGACTTCTCTGTTACATAAAGTCAAATACAATTCTGACACTTAACAAGGGGCATGAAAAAAGGGTTGGAAACTCACTCTCATGTCTGAGTATGGCTAAGGACTGAAAGGGCATTACTGAATGCATAATAGCTGCCCCGGAGGGAGGGTGAGGCTGTCCATATGCATCTGTAAGAGAAGACATAGGGACCATCTCCCTGTGAGGCGTCCAAGAACTTTTGCGCCTCTTCATGTCCTCCTTGATGAACCCAAAGTTCCTCTGCAGCAGGCACAAAGGGCTCCGGTTGCCTTAGACAGTCTTCACTCAATTCACAGAGTCCCTCTGCATGGGAGCCACCAGTCTGCTGATAGTCCCCTAAAGTGCAGTGTTCGGAAATTAAGGACTCCAGACGTGCTTGTACACCCACCGAGTGGACGGCAGTGCCCGGCAGGGGCAGGTAACCAGACTCAGGACCTCACTTGCAACGTGAAACCACACTAAGCCCAATTCCCTCCAGCTCCCGGCCTCCTGCCCAAGCTCGCCTTGAGCTGCTCGGCTGGTCATCTAGTGGCTGGCTTTCCATTTACACTTCTGCATCGCCTCTTGTTGAATAACACTTTTTATTTATTATGGAGAATATGTCCTTTCTTGTTACTTCATCAAAAAAGTGACATCCTCCATTGAACTACAGAGAAAATGCATGAAGAGTAGACTAGACCCACAGCCTGTGAAGGAGGCATGAAGGAGGCCCCCACAGGCTGGCGACGGAGTCACACAGCCGTCAGAAAACGACACAAACAAAGCAGGCCTGCAGAGTGCTCATCACCATTTGACTTACTATACATTGTCTGATTATTTTGTCTATAGTCATATCCTCTTATGAGCTAGGGCCTTGTTTTGTTCCCTCCCCGCATCTACAGGCCTAGAATGGTGCCTGGCCCTCAGGTGACACTCAAAAACCATTTTTTATTACATAAACTGAATACAATTATTAATGGACAAATGAATAAATACATCTCTTTCTTTCCTAGCAGAAATAGAGCTGCATGATATCTACCTGTTCCTCAGATCTATAAAGTCTCAGGTAATTTAAAAAAGTGAGTTTTTTTTTCAGGCATGACCTAGTATGAGTCAAAACTGGCATGTAGGAATCCCTTTCCCAAGTGTTTACAAAGCAGGGATGAAAATCAACATTCACTCCTTTGCATTTCAACATAGGAGACACCCTTCTTATCTCATTCCTTCTTTGAAACTACTTCGTCCCTGTGCTCTGTATAGGAATATGACCCTGCACTAAAGTGTGCATCTCTGTGTCAACACATGCTTTGGCTAGAGCTTGTAAGCAACTCTAAGTATGATTTCACTTGGTTAAATGATCAAAGCCATGCTGTAAATCAGGTGTTGTTTTTATATTCATTTTAGAATAAAATTTATAAAACATCTGACCTAAGAGAGCCACAGTTATTTGTCAAGTTTACAATTGCTGGCGAACGAGGAAGGCAGGAGTCGGAACTGTGAACGTCATCGCATGCTTCTCCCGTGAGGAGACACTTTCAGGGGTCAGCACTGTGCTCTTGCAGTCAGCTCCTTCAGGGCTGGTCTGGAGGAGTGGGCTCACACTCACATGGCGGCTTCCGGGCTCAGAGTGCAGAGACTTACACACACTGAGAGCCTGGGGGTATGCAGGAGGGTGGGGTGGCCCCATCCAGGTCCTGTCCTGCCTCTGAGAGAGGTGAAAGGGGACAGCAACTCGAGAGTCCTGCATGGGGGTAAAACTGCTCAGCAGGGCACAGGGCCCGCGAGGAGGTCAGAGAGCATTGTGGGCATGCACAGGGTGCCCGTGAGTTTTCAACAATGGTGACAGCCATGTGCTCCTGATCACAAGAAGAAATTATATCGGGGACAGCGGCGGCTGTCACGAAGCCATAGGGGGTAGCACGGCAGCCTTCTGCACGCGTGTGGCTGGGTTCCCCAGGACTCACAGCCCTGATGGCCAGAGTTCACTGCCTTCCTCGAGATTCCCGCCCTGGTTCTCAGGCTTCACACAATACCCAGTATAGGGCCACATCTATAATTCAACACACACACAAACACCAAGTACAGGCACAACCTGTTTTACTGTTTTCGCTTTATCACACCTTGCAGATTATGGGAGTTCTTTTACAAACTGGTTTTGCGTTGTGGAACAAGTCTCTTGCAACCATTTTTTCCAACCCCAGGTGCTCACTTCGTGTCTCTGTGTCACATTTTGGTAACTCTTACCATTTTTTAAACTATTTTATTGTTATACTTTTAATAATGCAATAATATTATTATATTATATATCTGTGATCTATGATGAGTGATCTTTGATGTCACTATTGTAATTGTTTTGGAGGCACCACAAACCACACACACAGAAGACAGTGATATTCATCAAAGTGTTGTGTGTTCTGACTTCTCTACTAATGGGCAGTTCCCTGGTCTTTCTCCTCCTCCTCAGGCCTCCCTATTTTCTGAGACACAGCAATATTGCAACTAGGCAAATTAGGAACTTCACAATGGCTTCTAAATGTCTGAGTGAAAAGAAGAGTTGCATGTCTCTCACTTTAAACCAAAATCTAGAATCAAAATCTTCTGTTAGGGCTAATGCAGCTGGTGACTTTCAGTTGACTCCAATGTCCATTGAGTGTTCCAAAAATCCTAAGGCCCTCAAGAGTTACGCTAAATCTAGTCTGCCTGTGTGCGGTAAATAGAGCAGCAACCCCTGGATGACAGTGCCACTTTGTACCGCATGGCTTATGGAATGTTTTAAATCTGTTGTTGAAGCCTACTACTCAAGAAAAGATAAAAGAAAAAGATTATTTCAAAAGTATTACTGCTTATTGAAAACTCACTTGGTCACTGAAGAGCTTAACACTGTCTTCATGTCTGCTAATGCAATATCCGTTCTTTAGCTCATTGATCAAGGATCTAGAAGTAATTTCAACTTTTAAGTCTAATTATTTAAGAAATATATTTTTATGAGGCAATAGCTTCTATAGGCAGTGATTCCTCTGATGGGGCCAAGCAAAGTAAATTGAAAACCTTCTGGAAAGGATTCACCATTCTAGATGAGAAATTGAGAAAATTCGGATTCATGGGGGAAGATCAAAATATCAACACTAACAGTCATTTGAAAGAAGTTGATTGCAACCCTCGTGGGTGACTTTGAAGGGTTCAATACTTCAGTGGAGGAAGTAAATGCAGATGTGGTGGAAACAGCAAGCGGATTGGAATCAGAAGTGGAGCCTGAGGATGTAACTGGATTGCTACTCTCTCGTGAGAAAATTTGAATGCATGAGGAGTGGCTTCTCATGGATGAGCAAAGAAACTGACTTCTTGAGGTGAAACATTCTCCTGGTGAAGATGCTGTGCACATTGTTGAAATGACAGCAAAGGATTTTGAATATTCTGTAAACTTAGTTGATAAAGCAGTCCCGGGACTTGAGAGGCTTCACTCCAATTTTGAAAGAGGCTCTACCATGGGTAAAATGCTGTCAAGCACCATCTCGTGCTACAGAGAAATCTCTCACGACAGGAAGCGTCCATTGAGCCAGCAAACTTCATTGTTGTCTTACTTGAAGAAATTGTCACAGCTTCTCCAACCTTCAGCAGCCATCGGCATTGAGGCAAGCCCTGTCGTCAGCAAAAAGGTTCAGATATTTGTTAACATTTTTTAGCAATAAAGTATTTTTAAGTTAAGGCCTGCACTTTCTTTATTTTATTTTATTTTATTTTATGTTGCCATAATGCTATTGCAAACTTAGGCCACAGTATAGTTTAAAAAAATAACTTTTATATGTACTCAAAAATCAAAAAAATTGTGTTACTAACTTCTTTGCAATATTTCTTTATTACAATGACCTAGAAACGAACCTGCAATATCTCCAAGGTGTGCCTGCAAGCAAATCATTTCTTAAGGCTTTTTCTATGTTGAAGTGAAATCAATAAGTAAAGCAATTAAACAGGTTATTAAAGCAAAAAATGAGCTCAAAATCATCAGATTTTTGAGTCAAAGGCATATTTTTTAAGCTTGACTATGCAAGTAATTACCCCATTTCTGTATTCGGCTTTGTGAACACAGATATTTACTTAAATTGACATGCTATTTGTTCATATACCAGACGAGTAAACATCACACTCTCACACACATTATTGCTTCTACCAGAATAACATTCCGTGTGTTGCCATTGCCTTAGGAACACCGAGTTTGAGATATCTGCACCATCTGGAACAAATGGCTTAACTTCCAGCTGTATTCACTTAGCTCTTCATCTTGTCTAAGTGGAAAAGCTGAAGGTATAAGCAAGTGTTTCCCTTGTACAGAGCGTGGGATAGACTTGGAGGTTTAATCTATACACTGTCTATACTCGGGAAACCTAGACTGAGCTAAAGGTATTTCCCCCCCATGTCCAAAGTAATCATTTTTCATTTTTTCACAGCAGGATGGCTTGAATGTCTGGGCCAGCTACGGCCATCTCTCTCGGGAGGGATTACATTTCTGCGGGGCTTCAGAATTCCTGCAATGCTTTGATCTTGCTGAATCTATGGCATGATTGTAACTGTGCGTCATGCTACACGGATTACTACAAAAGGGATCATGATGGAATGGTGGACTGTGGGGAAGGGAACGTTGATTCTTAGACTCATAACTCTTTTCAACATTTTGAAACAGAGATTATTTTCCTTATCTTGAAAGTGAAGGCAACAGAGCATCGCAGTGAGGAGCGTGAGCTCTGCCTCCATGAACCTAGGTGGAAATCCACCTTCTGCGGCTCACCAGCTCTGTAACTGTGGGCTCACCTTTTCTCTTCTTAGTACCTCCTTTGCCTGCTCTGTGAAATAAGGACAGGATCAACACCTATTTCATGGAGATGCTTTGAGGGTTAAAAAGGCCATTTAATGTAAAACATTTGGAACAGGGACTGGTTGAAAAATTAAGCATTCTATTGATGCTAGTTGTTATTAGAAAAGCTACTTTTTTGTTGTCTTTTCACATTATGCTATTCTAGAATGAGTTAGTCTGCACAGACTCTCAATACACAACCCTCAACTAAAAAAAGCAACGGAGCGGGATATCAAACTTTTCGAACATATGCATCCAGTTGTAATTTTTTTTTCTTATTTGAGTATCACAACTTTCTATGATATAGGTATTTTTACTCTTATTTACACATGAAACAACTAAAAACTATGCAACTTATGTAGAATGTTTTATATGCTCTATATAAACGCTATATCAAAATTATATTAGGAGATATAATTCTACAATTCCAGAGGAGATAAGCTTACCAATTCCAATGTGTGTTTGTCAAAATTAAATTATAAGAGTATCATCAATTACCCATTTTACGACCATATACAAATCATAATTGGACACATTTCTAATGAAATTAATTAAATGAAATAAATAAAAAGTCAGTTAAGCAATTAAAAATAGTTGACTTTGATTCTTACGACTTTCACTGTTGAAGGCATGATTGGGCCATTTTAAAAAACAATTATTTTCTATCTTCTAAAGAAGGTGACATTTTAAGGTCAGCACATGAGTAAAAGATGGTTGAGAGTAAAAATAACTCTTTACAAAACCATAAATAGCCCCTACAACATCGTCAATACACCACATTTAGAGTATTGCACTCCGTGGAGAATTCTTTTGGAACATCAAAGTTTGAACTGGAGAGGGAATAAGGTAATTTTCCATGTGGATAATTAGACATCGAAGCCACTCTGCCTTTAGGATAACAGTAAGATTTTGAGTGATGCGTTAGGGGTGGTTGTGCACTCCAAGTGTCTCTCCCTACCAGCAGGATATGTATTATTCTAATACTGTCTATATCAATTTCATGTAAGGTTACAGACTTTGTAGTTACAAAAGAGATTAAAAGAGTTCATATAATAACACTTTGCATAGATAGTATTACATTCTACATGCTGGGTATATATTAAAAGCTTATATGACAGGACTCCATTTTTTCCTCCTATCTCATGCCTCTTTGAATTCATTCATCCATTTCTTAAACATATATTTAATAATTTCAATATAATTCTGCGAACTGTGTCTCATCTTTGCTTGGTATTAATTTAACAGTTGTACTTATGTACTGAAATATATGTCTACCCGGCATGCTATGCGCGGACTGAGATTTTACAGCTACTGCATTCTTGGTGCTTGGTTCCTGTTGGTGTGTCATGCTCTGATAACCTTCATGATTTGGGTTTAGGGGTATTTCTCCCATCTGTCATGGCTCTTTTAGCAATTTCATGTTTTTTCTGCCAGCATCCACCGTGTGTGCCGGCTCAGCTTCTGCGACACAGACGGCTGATTGAAGCAGCAATGAGCTGAGGGCTCTGCTGTTTCGAGGGTGTGCAGAGAAATTGAAGGACTGCATCCAAAGGCAGACACCAAGGTTGTGTGCCAAAGGAAGTCTGTCTGAAGATGTTTTGAAACTCTGAAAGCCGGCTTTTCAAAACTCTGATGCTTATAAATAAATGAACAGAGTTCACACATCACGTGTACATGTTATAGGATATGCTTTACAATAAAAAAGATACAAATTTTCTTGTAATAGGGAGACCCTCACCATTGTTTTAGAAAAAGTCATTTTAAAAGAATTAAGATTCCGTTTTGTTCATGGAATCAGCATGTACTTATTGAATCTGTCTCGGCTGCTAGGTACTGAGCTAATTACTAAGGGGCCACAGGTTAACTGGGAATGGTTCATTCCTTCAAATCAGCCTTAATTAGCGGGAGAGCATGGAGGCCAACCTGACCACGAAAAATCAAAATACTGTGAAAAAAGCAAATGTAAATAAAAGATTTGTTTACGATTTATTTACAGTCAAATAAGTGATTTTATTCATGGGTGGAAATGTTCATGGTTTCCTCAACTTCTTCATTTGTCCTCATTCCCTGATATTAGAATACTACGAACACTGCATCCAAGGCAGCATGCTTATTTTATTCAAGTCCAAGAAGCAGTATACATTCGAAAACTCATCTGAAGTAAATAGTTTTGACCCGGATATAAGGAGTATAATTGTGCTTCCTTTGTTAAACAGTGTTTCCCAGTTTTCTGGCATGTGTAAATTGATAATTTTTAGTAATCCTCGTGTTTTTACTTGCATGTATGTGAACTCCATGTTGAGTGAAACTCAAGAACTAGTCTGCGTGGATTTTTCTTTCCTATCTGCAGCAAATATGTGTACTATAGCTTGTGAAAAATAAGTTCTGTAAGTCTAACATATTTTTTTTCCCTCCGTATACTGTTTTAAGTCTCATAAACAAAACTACGAGGAGTGATGAGGCTTGCATTTGACTTCCAAGGTTGAGGTTATACAATCTCGAACAATGTGTCAGTGGGTGGATGGAGACACTTATTGAAATGAAGATGCTTTAGAAACACTGTTTGGTTTGGGAAATGCTAGTGGTATAGAGGAACTTTGAATAGAGGCCAGAGGGAAAAAGGCCGTTTAGAACAACAAGGACACGGAAGAAAAGGATGGCTCCATTTGAAGCAGCTGGTAGAGGATTCTACTATGAAAAAGAAATATCCAGGTGATACAAAAAGTTGTCTTTTGATATTTATTGGAAACTACACAAGGACACATGTTTCATTTCCAAGAAAATACAATGATCAGGGTAATAATTCATCAGAACTATCATGCTTTTTAGTTCATAGCATTCTAACAATTTTTTCACAAGTAAACATAAAAAATAGGTAACCCTCTTTCTGTTTTAATTAGATTTTGCATCTGTTTGAAAGAAGATTGATAAATATTCTGTCTTACAGACTTCCTGTCACATGACTGGTCCATTTTGCGGGCTGGAGGTTGAGGATATGTATGACCAACTTCTTAGATTCTCTGACAAGAAAAATTCTCATTGGTGATTCATATTTCCTACAGAGATAATGAAATAAAGACTATTGAAAAGCATCTACACACAGCATCAATTCTTAACAAATAGGATGAGAGGCATGGGATTGGATACGATATGTACTAAAACATTATGAAACATTATGTCCGAACTTCACATAAGTTTATGTGTTGTGGCATTTTATTGGCTGTGGAAAGCCTGATTTTCTCCGTGAATCAACTATGCTTTAAAAATCTAAATTATTTCATTAGTTTCACGTCAAAACATGATAATGACTTTCTCTACACCACACAGAATTTTAAAACTTATTATAAAGATATCACACAATGCAGTGACTACATTAAACTTACATAAATTTGTACAAAGTTTAGTGTATGATTTAAATAGTTGACAGTCAAGAAAAGGTCAGAGCAATTAGAGGCAGGATTTGCCACTGGAAATGGGAGCAAGAGCTGGGACTTTTTCCACAGTCTCATGATTTAGTGGATGAATCCTAACAGAAGTCACACGGTTTTATTTCATGGCCAGAACCACCAGGCTATTACAGGAAAGCCAAAAAGACCAGACAGAGAAGAATGTTTCCTTAGAGTAAAGGCAAAATTTAGACATTGAAAATTTGTTTTCTAACAAATGAGATATTTTTAGCTCACACTGAGAAAATTAAGAAATTCATCAGACATGTCATTCTTACTCTCAAAACAAGGCCTACTTTGACTGTAATATATGTTTTCTAGAAGTAATAACATCAACTTTTAAATTCATTTTAAATATTGGTATGTAAATAAAGTAGAAACATGGATATGCTTTACCCAAACTACTAGCATTGTCATCATACTAGAAGCTCACTTTAAAAGATATTGAAACTTAATATAAAAACATAAACAATCATCATAGTTGAAATACCTAAAACTAGTATGTTTGTGTAAAATTTCTACTTATTAGTGTGTTTTGATAATAGTCTTTTTTAACAACTGAGAAATTATACTTTCTACTTTAGTTACTGTAAATGTAGAATTAAAAGACCTCCTTGTCTTAAGAGATTAGGTAGACTAATATAAAAACATCAAGATTAAAAGTTAAAAAGAAATTGACATTGCTGTACCTAGTGAGTTGGCTAATGTCAGCACAGCACATGCTATTTGCAACAACTCTTCTCATGAAATATTTTAATGGTTATGGTTCATGAAAAATTATTGCTTAATTATAATTAAACATGATTCACCACAATGCAATCCATTTGTTCATGCCATTTGTTAATTCATTTTAGAAATAAATATTGAGCTGCAAAAATGTGCATTGTGCTATTCTAGTTTCCCTCATTGAATCCAAATGGCTTAATTGGGCTGCTACTGTAAAAATGGTAATTTTTCCAAGTTTTCACATTGTTACCACATACATTTTTAAAAACCTAATTGCTATATAAATTTTGTTGCCATGTACATTTAAATGTTTTTGTGATTATCCATATTAGGAAGGAGTTCAGCCTATCTTAAAGAGTAACATTCAAATTGCAACATTGGTGTCATGTGCACAGTTCTTGTTTAATAAATACTCATTTATCTTTCTGACTGCAAAATTAACATAAAGCCCAGAGGGTAAATGCTTTATAACTATAATTCATTCTGGAAATATATTATTGAAACAACTTCACCAACAAGAGAAAAGACAAGAACAGCAAGAGTTCTAAACACTGATATAACTACTTCAGTAGTCGCCTTTTGGATTCCATTCAAAACCTATGACTTCAATTAAGTAGATGTATTAGTCCATTTTTGTGTGGCTGTAAAGAGATACCTCAGGCTGGGTAATTTATAAAGAACAGAGGTTTATTTTGGCTCATGATTCTGCAGACTGTACAGGAAGCATGATGTTGGCATCTGCTTCTGGGGAGTCTCAGGAAGCTTTTAATCATGGCAAAAGGTGTAGGGGGAGATGGCATATCACATGATGAGAGTGGCAGCAGGAGAGGGAGGAGGTGCCAGGATCCTTTGAACAACTAAATCTCTGGTGAACTCAGAGAGAGAGAGAACTCACTCATTACCTCCAGGACAGCACCGAGCCATTCAGGAGAGATCTGACCCTACGACCCAAATACCTCCCACCAGGTTCCACAATGGGGATGGCATTTCAACATGAGATTTGAAGGAGACAAACATAGAAGCCTTATAGGTAGAGAAATGTGTACTGAGAAATGGGGAATGCAAGAGAACAACTGGATTGAAACACATTTTTAGTTTCATTCTTTATAATGACATCCTGCTATTAGAGTTGAAATAAGATGTGAAAGTAACAAATTTATCACGACATACACAATGATCGAGCATGTGCTTGTGGTTGATATGCTTATGCATACATATACATAGACAGTGAAATGTCTGTATCAGCATGAATCAAAATCTAGGATAAAAAAGTAGTACCTATTGTATTTATATGTAAATAATGCCCTACAGGTGCCTTACCTGAATTATCTCATACAAACCTTAAAAAAAAAAACAAAAACTGTATGATGATTTTTAAAATTCCTTTTAAGCAGAGAAAAAAGTTTGAGAGTTGATTATTTGGCATAAGATAAAATGACTAGAAAATGATAATGTCGCAGTTGAAACCCAAGTGAGATGGACTCCCAAGGAATATCCTGAGCTTTCTTGTCAATGAAGCAGCACATGGCTTTGACCGGCGTGAAAACTTGTACTTAATCCACTGTTGTTTAATTGCAAAATGATGACCTTTCCAGGCTATGCCAATAAAGACAGATTGCTGTCTGTTGGTGATTAATACAGTTAGCTACAATAATATTATAATACAATAGTATAATAAAATAATAACTGATTTAGGCAAAAATCATCAACGAATGTCAAAATGAGTGTGTGAAAGTTTAAGGAACAGCAAGGTTTGCATAGTACAAAGTATCTCAGAACAGAATTCTCTTAAACACAAAGAGTAAAGTAGTGACGTGGCAATGGAGAAACCGAGTCCACATCATTTAACATAATGATCAAAGTTGCCCCTTCAGTAATGAAACTCATTGACAGTGTGTGCTTCCTAACATGGTCACTGAGAAAAACTTTGTGTCATTTCTGTGGTATTACTATCAAAAATATAAAACCCAAATCCGGTCATGAGAAAAGATCAGACAAACCCCAAACTGAGGGATAATATACAGAATGTGTCTAATACTCTTTTGAAACATCAATACATTAAGTACTCACCTAATGAAATGGATAGATTCCTGGAAACTAAGACTTGAAGCAAAATGACTTAAAATTATTTTTTTCTCATCAACATTAGGAGAACATGATGTTGCAGGAAGGAATTTTATTTGAGGACATTCTGTACATTATTTTGCTTAAAGTTGCATTTTCCAAGAACCAATGGATGATGTTAAGTGAGGACTTACTGTACATTGAAATATAAAAAGAATCAGCAACTGTTCTAAATTAAGTGAGGCTAAAGAGATGTGGGAACTGAATAAAACCTGTCAGCTTGGATTTACTTTGTCTATAAGTAACATTGTAGGGACAGTTGGTAAAATCTATCAGGTCTGTATATGAAGGAGGAATATGACCTCAGTGTCAGTTTCCTAAGTTGGATTATTATACTTTGATGTTGTAAGAAAATGCCCAATTTTCAGATAGTATACAGTGAATTATTTAGGGAAGAAGAGGTGTCATATATACAACTTCCTCTTACACATTTCAGAAAAAGAAAATGTGTACATATGTGCAGAGAGAACGGGGAATAGAGAAAGCAAATGTAGTAATGTGTTAACATTTGGGGATTCTGAGTGGAAAGTGTTAGGGAATTTTTTGTGCTATCCTTAAAACTTTTCTGTAAGTCTGAAATTATACAAAACTAAAAAAAAAAAAAAGAGAGAGAGAGAGAGAGAACCTTATATTATATAGTCAGCCCTCCGTTTTCACCAGTTAGTTTACGAATTCAACCAACCTTGAATCAAAAATAATAGAAAAAAATTAAAAATAATAAAAATAGAAGGCAATACAGTGTAAGGACTGTTTACATAGCATTTGCTTTGCATTAGGTAGTATAAGTAATCTAGAGATGGTCTAAAGTACAAGGCAGGATGTGTACGTACATTGTATGCAAATACTACACCTTTTGATATAAGGGACTTATCATCCTGGATTTGGTATCTGAGAGGGTTCTGAAACCAATCACCTGTGGATACCATCAGATGACTGTAGCATTTAAAGTGCCATTTAATAAAAAAAAAAAAAAAGAAAAGAAAAAAGAATGCCTGCAATTTGATAAAACATCACTGTTCTTAAAAATCATGCAGGTAAATTTCAAACAGAACATTTAACTTAAAATAATTTTATAAACCTAATACACCAAAATGATTGCAATCACAGATCATCATTTCTCAAAGCCTTGCTAGTTGTTTCTCCTATATTTCTTTCTCTCCATGAAATTTTTGTGGGGGCAGAGGGAATAATTAAAAATAAATACTCATGATAATATGCCACTAATAATATTAACAAATTGTATTGACTTTTTATTGCAGAACATACTAAATGTTTTATATGTATTGTCTTATTTAAATTTCACATCTCCTAAGGATTGGCACTATGACTACCTTTATTTCATGAAAGGGAAACAGAGTCTTAGAGATGAATAACTTTCAAAGATCAGCCACGTAGAAGACTGTGGTACAGGGAAAGAATGCAGAAACCTCCACTCCACAGTCCAAGCTTGCTGCAGTAAGTGCTTTCGGTGAGAGAGATCTACCCGGACGCGCTCTCAAATCAGATATACTTCCATTTTCTAAATGTTCAACTGCATCTTCTGATTCAGCTGTTTCTGAAAATACTAGTATTACACTTTTAAAAAAGTTTCCACACCGAAATTCTATTTCAAAATATCACGTTTCTTTTAAAATTCAGAATTCTTTCTGAAGCTGAAAGTCTTTCATTTAATTATAGCTTATTTTGAGTTACGAAGCTTGTATGGCTCCTATACATACTTGTTCTAGTTTTTTCTTTTTTCTTTTTTTTTTTTTTGTCTCACTTTGTCACCCTGGCTGGAGTGCAGTGGAGCGATCTCGGCTCACTACAACCTCCACTTCCCAGGTTCAAGCAATTTTCTTGCTTCAGCCTCCCGAGTAGCTGGGATTACGAGTGCCCACCGCCACACCTGGCTAATTTTTGTATTTTTTGTAGAGATGGGGTTTCACCATGTTGGCCAGACTGGTCTCGAACTCCTGACCTCAAGTGATCCACCCGCCTCAGCCTCCCGAAGTGCTGGAATTACAGGCGTGAGCCACGATGCCTGGCCAGCTCTAGTCTTCTGAAAACTATTTTCAGGTTTCCATATCCTTGCCTTCCTGTCCATCAAAAAGCCTGAGGTTAATAAGAAATAATGCCAATACATTGCTGAGAGAAGTAATCACAGAGCTGATTAAAGTATATTCATTTATCCTCGTTTTTCCAATTTTTAATCAACTTTTTTGGCATATAATGTTAAGAAAAATAAAAGACACCCATTTAAAAAAATGTAGTTAATGAGGCAGGGTGCAGTGTCTCATGCTTGTAATCCCAGCACTTTGGGAGGCGGAGGCGCGCAGATCACAAGGTAGGGAGATAGAGACCATAGTGAAACCCCGTCTCAACTAAAAAATAAAAAATTAGCTGAGCATGGTGGCACATGCCTGTAGCCCAGCTACGCAGGAGGCTGAGGCAGGAGAATCGCTTGAACCAGGGAAGTGGAGGTTGCAGTGAGCGGAGATTGCACCACTGCTCTCCAGCCTGGAGACAGAGAGAGACTCTATCTCAAAAAAAAAAAAAAAAAAAAAGAAAAGAAAAGAAAAAGAAAGTAGTTAATGAGTATTGTTTCTTCTTAAATAGACTTTATCTGCTAGAGCAGTTTTAGGTTTATAGAATAATTATACAGAAAGTAAAATGAATTTCCATATAATTTTACCCCCCGCGCACGCACCACAGTCCAGCTTGTGTCAATTGTCTTCTGTAATGGATCATGCCTTTGTATCTAAAAAGTCATCACCAGATCCGAGGTCGCCTATATTTTCACCTCTGCTATCTTATCAAAGTTGTGTGATTATTTTTGTCTGTTTCACATTAGTCCTGTAGCTCTTTTCAGTTATTTTATGTGAAAAGTTTAAAGTCTATGTCTGCATTCATTTTATTGTTGTTCCAGCCACATCTATAGAACAAACTCCTTTCTCCTCTAAATTGCCTTCGGTCTTTTATGAAAGACTAGTTGAGTATATTTGTTTGAGTCTATTTTGGGGATCTCTATTATGTTCCATTGATCTATTTGCCTATTATTTTGTGAATATCACACTTTCTGAATCACTGCAGCTTTGTAGCAAGTTCTGGGTCAGGTAGTTTCCGTCCTCCAGAGTCGTTGTTCAGTGCTGCGTGGGTTATGCTGGGTCCTTTGCCTTTCCATATGAACTTTAGAATCAACTTTTCTACGTTAAAAAAAATAATTTCCTGTGATTTCGATAGAGATTGTGATGAATCAATACATCAAGTTGGGGAAAATCAACATCTTAATAATATTGAGACTTCCTATCCATATTGTGGAATATCTCTGCATTTATTTAGATCTTGGATTTCTCTTACTAAAATTGTGTCATTTTCTCATATAAATCTTGTACATATGTGTTAGATTAATTCCTACATATTTAATTTTTGTCTGCTGATATAAATGTTATTGTTATGGAATTAAAATTTCCAATTTTTCAGTGCTGGTATACGGGAAAGCAATTGACATTTATATATTATCCTGTATCCTGCAACAATCTTGTTATAATTACTTTCATGTTCCAGTAGTGTTTTGATGGATTTAGGATTATTTTCTTATAGACAATCATATCACATCATATCATCTCTGCATAAGGATAGTTTAATTTCTTCTTTCTTTCTCTGTATAACTTTTATTTCATTCTATTGTCTTATTACATTAGCCAAGACCACCAGTCTGATGTTTAATTAGAGTGTTCAGAGAGGAAATTCCTGTCTTGGTCTCAATCTTAGGCAGAAGGTATCAACTTTCTCACCATTAAGCATGATATGTAATTTAAGTTTTTTGGAGATGTTCGTTTTATTGAAAAAGTTTCTCTCTATTTTTAGTTTGTTTTGAGCATTTTAATCACGAATAAGTGTTGGATTTTGTCGAATCTGTTGTTTCATCAATTGATGTGATAATATAATTTTGCTTCTGTAGTCTGTGAAATGATGGATTATACCAATTGATTTTCAAATGTGGAAATAGTCTGGCAACCTGGAATAAATCCCACTTCAGTGTGTTGTATAATTCTTTTTATACATTATTAAATTCAGTTTTTGAACTTATTTGTGATGGTTTGTGCATCTATATTTATTTAAAATGTAGATTTATAGTTTTATTTTTTTTTAATTTTTTCTCTGGTTTTCGTATTAGATAATGCAGTCCTCAGAACAAGTTAAGAACTATACTCTCTCTGGTACAGATAGAAGTTCATTAAAAAAAAAAATTAAAAATAAAAACTCTTCTCTGTTTCTGTTTTCTGGAAGAGATTGTAGAGAATTAGCAAAATTTCTTCCATAAAAAATGTTTGGTAAAATTCACTATATGGCTGGTACTTCCTGTTTTGGAAGGTTATTAATTATTGATATAATTTTATTATTCAATATTTTACCACTCACATTGTCTATTTCTCTTTGTGTGAATTTCTGTAGCTTGTGTTTCTAGTAATTTGTCCGTTTCAGCTAAGTTATCAAATTTTTGACATAGTTTTCATAAAATTGTTTAGTATCATTTTAATGTTTTTGGGATCAGCCTTGATGGTCCCTTTTACATTTCAGATATTAGCTATTTTTGCCTTCTCTCTCTCTTTTTTTTTTTTGGCTAGCCTCACTAGAGGTAAAGAAGCTATAAGGAGTGAATTTTGTTATCTTACCAAAGAACGAGCTTCTAGTTTTGCTGATTTTCTTGGTTAATTTTCTTTATAAAATTTTATTACTTTTGGCCCGAAATTTTACTGTTTATTTTTCCTCTCTTGCTTTGTATTTAATTGCCTCTCCTATTTCTATTTTTCTAAGCTAAAAGTTTAAATTATTGGTTTTTAGATCCTTATATATTTTTTCCTAACATCGGCATTCTACACTGTAATTTCTCTCTAAGCACTACTTCTGCTATATACTGTATTTTCATTTAATTCAGAATATTTTAGCTTTCTCTTGGGAATCTTTCTTTGACCCATGTGTTACTTAGAAGTATGTTTTTAAATCTCCAGGTATTTTGGAATTTTCTATATATCTTTCTGTTATTCATGTCTAGTTCAATTTCACTGTAGTTTGAGAGCATACTTTGTATGATTTACATTCTTTCGACTTTTTAAGGCCTGTGTTATAGCCCAGAAACTGGACTACCTTGGTAAGTGTTGAATGAGATCTTAAGAAGAATGTGTATTTTGCTGTTGTTGAGTGTAGTCTATGGATGTCAATTATATCCGGTTAATATTTGGTGCTGTTGGGTTAAGCTATGCCCTCACTGATTTTCTGGCTGCTAAATCTGTTTCTGACTGAGGGAGTTGCAGTCTTCTACTACGATAGTAAATTGATCTATTTATCTTTGCAGTGCTATCAGTTTTTGCCTCACATATTTTGAAGTTTTCTTGTTTAGAAAAATGTACATTAAGAACTGTTGTGTATTTTTGGAGAGTTGAACCCTTTATTGTTAAATAGTGTTCCTTGTTACCTCTGGTAATTTTGTTTGCTGTGAAATCTGCTTTGTCTAAACATTGATTCATTTTTTTAAAAATTAGTTCATACACGCATTTATTGAAATAGTTCTAACCTCTGCACAGAGACCATTGCCAAGGCTCCTGGATGGGACAATTGATTCCACCAGGTAGGGCGGCAGGAGCTAAAATGAAAAGGAGTGACAATTAGGTAGATTGGTAAAATCAGAACTTATGATTACATGTCTTCAATTGCATACCTTAAGCAGAAACCTTTTATGGTACTATTATAGACACTCAAGTGCCTCTCTGTCCTCATACCTGTAAAGGGATAAAATAAAATGCTGACGGCAGGCTCACCTCCAAACTTTGGGTATATTCCTGTAAGGAAGAAAAGAAGCATGAGAAAAAGTGTCACTCACGCTATTGTATATCCTCCATATCATGATTCATTTTATTTTTCCACAAAAGAAGTCAAGTAAAAATAACGTTGCTCAAGTTGTTTTAGTCATTGATACTATGTGTGTATTATGTATGCAAAAAATATTTTTAAAAATTGAAAGCCGCTTTGGAACAAATAAAGTAGCCTGAGAAGCATTGTCAGAACTGGTTTTATTTTTTAATTGAAGAGGATACACATCTAAATTTTCATCCATTTCAAATTTACATTTGCCATTGACAAATTATTTATAAAAATTTGGAAACTTCTGAATTATTCCTAATGAATATGTAATTGGTTTGGTAAAATATATATTTTACATAAGTAAAATTAGTCTAAATTGGTTGTGTGAATAGTTCCTTTCTAAAGAAAATGCTGATCATTCTCAGTTTACTAATGTTAAGGGTAAATATTTGAAACTGAAGGAAAACACTGTCAAATTATCAGATGTAAATAAATATTTAAAAGAAAAATTTGCTTTGAATTTACATTTCATGATTAAAGTGAATTGTTTAAAAATAATTAAAGTGTTCATAAAATAATACATTTTATGGACAAAATAAATCATACTCTTCCACCACTCTGTCACTGTTTATTAAAAAGTAGCCCACTTTATCTTTAAGATACTTAAGCTCATTTCTTGAAGGATACTAGGAAGAGACTTTTGTTCAACTCTCTGCAGGAAGCCGCTGATGACGAGGGGGTCCTCTTCTAGCACAGTGCAGGAGAGAAAAATAGACAGAATAGAATTCCTTGATGTTAATATAATATAAAAGGTCATCTAGTATAAAAGGTCATCTAGTACCCAGATGCTTTATATAAACTTAAAATGGGGGATTACTATATACTTGTTTTTCAATCCAGGACCACTTTATTTACCTATGCAAACATGCCTTTAATTATAAAGAGTTTGACCTGATTTACATAAAGCTCACCTCAGAAACACCTGGAATTTAGAAAGACAAGACCCTACAAATTATCATGTGCTGAATCGTTATTTGCATTACCAAGGAATTTGTGCACTTCATTTTTATGAGAGGGTTTAGTTACGTTCAGCTATAGAAAAACTTAGAAGCAGCTCTTTATTAAAAACAATACATGAACTAAAATGTTCATTCTAAAAATTCAAAGCACAAAACTTTTAAATTGATGTAATAAGGCTGACATCCAAAGATAAAAATAACATTATGCATATTAAAAGGATAACAAAAATTGCATGATGAGATGAATCTATTCATAAAATTGTAGTGCTCACTTACAATCACCTCTTTAGGGAGTAAAATATTGTCATTGTAAAAGTCTCTGTGCCCTGCACCATGGCTCTGAAATTCCACCAGCAAAAATATGTATGTTTGGCTTTGGTAGAATTTGGTAAAAATTTATCTATTATGAAAATGTTCCAAAATATACAAAAATGTACAGGACAGCATAATGTGGCTGAATGCTTACCTTCAAGAATTACCAATATTCTGTCAATCTGTTCTTCCCAAACCCTGGTCATGATATCATATCTTCGATAAACACTTCAGGAGATAGAGAGGATTTTTGTCTTCCTATACAATTTCCAGTCTTTCAGAATTACTTAAAAACATTAAAATATTTTAGCAGGAATTGGTAACGTATTAGCCAATTAATATCACTACAAAAATCAAAGTGATAAAATAATCACATTCCAACCAATACATGTTGGAGGGTTATTAGGTTGCAGTTGGTATTAGACTGGCAACGGCCCCTGATACAAATCTTACTGATGTCACTACTTTGTCTGGTCTGAACCAGACTCTGGACAAGACGTAAGGACCAAACTAGAGAATATTCATGCTTGCTGGCCTAGTTAAATTTTGTTCATCCATGTGACGTCTCTAAGATGCATATTCCCTGTTTCCTTGGACACTCTGCTACGCTGAAAATAAAGAGTTCCATTTCTGCAGTTGGAATCAATGGATAAACAAAGAACAATTTTTCTATTAAGGAAGGTAATGCTGGAAAATGAGAAACTGGATTTAAATCTGACCGGCACGTGTCAAGTGAAGTAGGGTATCAGAATTAACTTATCTAGTATCTCTAAGCCCGTGTGTGTGTATGTATATGTGTGTGTGTGTGTGTGTGTGTGTGTGTGTGTATATATATGATTTGAGCATTTGATACATGCTTTTAATGTTCAGGGTGTGGAATTTAGGCTCTGGAATGATCCAGGACATACATGATCCAGGACATACATGATCTTAGCCTAAAATAAGGTGGAGAAGCCAGAAGGAAGAGTCAGAACATTCAGGACTTCAAGATGGATTAGATGGAGAGGGAGGCAAAGTAAGAGTCAACAATAAAGCCCAAGTTTGTGACTTCACACACTGTGTGGTTGGTGATGCCGCTGAGATACAGAAGTCAGAGTAGTGGAGTCAAAACATGGATGAGGGTGGTGTAGGATAAGCAGATATGAGGTCCTTATAAGTCTAGTTTTTCCATAGAATCATGGGTGTGGCTCTGAAGAGAATGATTGGAAAAGGCATACCTGGGAAATTTGGGGATAGTTGTGGGTGTTTATGGAGCAGGATGCACATCATAAGGTGGAAGAAAATGAGGCTGAAAAAGGTAAATCAATACACAACAGCTTATAAAGCACTGGGTCAGAATGGTGTCATTGTTGAGACTCTATATGAACCCTACTCTTCTAAGTTCTCCTTTGAACCCTACTTTCCAGATTTTCTTGTCACCATCATTGGTTGGATCCTTCCAATGAGTGATATTCAAACGACATTTAGCAGGCAGAAGGAAAAGCCACATTTTCTGTTGTGTTGTTGAATGCTGACCTGGGGTTGGCTTCCAGGTGCAGTGTTGAGGAAACCATATCCTGGTACAGGGCAACTGAAGTTATGCATTTTTGCTTCTTCACAATTTCTGCATTTCCAGGTTGGTTTTGTTTTGTTTTTGCTTTTAGCTGAATAGTACTGTGATTAAACTTGCGCTTAATAAGACTTCATTGCTGACAGGAAATGATGAAAGATCTAGACAAAAGACATTAATTGCTCAGATACAGTTTATTTAGATGTTGGTGAATGTTTTGAGTCTTTCATCATAGCTTTTTTGATAGCATGGGAAATCTGTGGATTGAGTGAAAATCCTGGCATTTGACTTGATAGCATATCAATACTCATGTGAATGAAACTCTCTTGTGATACAATACACATCTTTTCCTTGGAACTCTCTGGTTGTCAAGAAGTATGACGAAAAGAACTACATGATGTCTAGAAAATCTATCACAAAAATAATGTAGAGCAAGAATGCTTATAAGTCAATATGACAGTATGAAAAATGAAGCTCAAAAGATGTTAGACTTAAATTTGGGGCAGAAACAACAAACTGAATATAACACATACATGATTTTTGTGCTCCCAAACATCTATTTCTTTCCAAAAAATGTTATTTTAACTAAAGTTTTTCTTGTTGCATATTCTTTTCAATTGCAATTTGATTTATCAGTAAATGCTCAGTCTTGAAAATATTTTCTCAATGGTCCATAAGAGAAATGTTTACTGATTTAACAGTATCCTTATCACAATATTGATTGTCTCAAGGTGCTGGGACATGGTTTGAAAGCCTCTCTCTACCTAATACACTTGTTTCCTCAGATAAGAGACGATGCTGATGCTACAGCATTGGAGCTTAGAATTCACACGTCATGGATAATATGCATAACTTTTTGAAATATCTTCTAAGGAAACACTTTTTAAAATACTGGGATAGAAAACTATATGTATGCAGCTAGGCATGGTGGCTCACACCTGTAACCTAAACACTTTGGAAGGCCGAGGCGGGAGGATTGCTTGAGCCTAGGAGTTCAAGACGAGCCTGGGGCAACATGGTGAGACCTTGTCTCTACAAAAAATAATAATAATAATTAGCCAGAAGTGGTGACATATGACTGTAGTTCCAGCTATTTGTGAAGCTGAGATGGGAGGATCGACTGAGTCTGGCAAGGTCAAGAATACAGTGTGCTATGATCCTGCTGCTGCACTCCAGCTCGGGTAACAGAGATTGGCCCCGTCAAAAAAAAAAAAAAAAAAAAAAGGAAAGAAGGAAGAGAGAGAGAGAGAGAGGAAGGAAGGAAGGAAGGAAGGAAGGAAGGAAGGAAGGAAGGAAGGAAGGAAGGAAGGAAAAAAGGAAAGAAGGAAGGAAGGAAGGAAGGAAGGGGGAGGGAGGAAGGAAGGAAGGGGGAGGGAGGGAGGGAGGGAAGGAAGGAAGGAAGGGGGAGAGAGGAAGGAAGGAAGGGGGAGGGAGGGAGGGAGGGAAGGAAGGAAGGAAGGAGAGAAAGAAAGAAAAAGAAAGAAAGAAAAGAAAGAAAGAAAGAAGAAAGAGAAAGAGAAAGAAAGAAAGAGAAAACTACATGCAAGACTATGTTTTTGAAAACAAGCTATGTAAAAGCATGAAGTTATATAAATGATCAACATGAATAAGAGTAAGAAAAAGAAGAAATTGTAAAAGACCCTCTGGAAAAAAAAGTTACACTCTTATTCAAGATAATGATTAAGAAGAAATGTTCAAATACTTACGCTATGATAAAGATGGTGTTTTTAAAAGTGAATAGTACTTTTTATAATTTTTAAAGACTATACTAGTGCAGTACATATATATACTGTATATATGTGTGTGTGGGGTGTGTGTGTATATATATATATATATACATATATACTTAAAATCTGTAAATTTTCCCAATGAATTATAATATCTCTTGAGAGCAAGTTTTAGGTTTTGTTCCTTTTCTAAGCCACACTTCCATGCTGCTTTGCACAAATAAGTCATTCTACAAACGCTTTTCAAATAAACCATGTCATTGAAACTGTAAATTAGTATAAATGCTTTGATTGAAAAGCTGCTATCCTCCTAAATGACCACCCAGCATGTACTATATTTAAATTATCAGCAAGTTTTCATTTTAGGCCAGTCTTTTCAGAAATAAAACAAATAAATCAATAAAGGAGAAAATGTGACCGACCTACAGTAGCATACTATAAATAGTGACCCTCTGCACCATGTGGAACTGACCTGAAGAGGAGGGGCGTGATTAGTGTGTACGCTGCCACAGGCTGAGCTGCAAATTCATCTTGAGTGCACGCTGGAAAATGCATTTCTTAGATGTGATGTAAATTGCACGAGTCTTGTAGTATTCTGACAATGCAAAAACCTGAGACATTTTAAAGAATTAAGCAATATATTCACAGAATGAAAACACATGTAAGTGCAGCTGCCTATGTGAGAAAGATATATTACAGAATATTCCTGTTAATAGATGAGATAGTAGATGGATGTCATATATATATATATGCACACACACACACCCAAGCCAACATAAATGAAAACCGTTCTGCAGGAACATATGTATCTATTTATGTCTTCATAAGTGTTCAGACAGACTTCATATCCCATTCCCTCAGGACACACAATTGGAATTACACAAACAGCATAAGAACCAAATGAGTAAAACCAATGTTCTCAGAGCTGACTATCATTAATCACTAATGATGTCAGGTCAGTGAATACCAGGCTTCAACCATACAACAGATCATACATTCTACAAGGAGACAATGAATTTTCTAAAGAAAAATAACCTCCCTTGAGGGTACAGAGACTCCATAAAGACAAAATGAAGCCGATGATAAGTAACCTGGCAAAAAGATCAGGATGATGATATCAGTGGTCATTTCACTATCCTTGAAACGGATATTTTCTAAAATACATACTTTTTAAATGACAGAGTATCATTAAAATTGATAAATGTATAAAATGCAGGCTACTTAGCTGATATTTTCTTTGGTACATCTCCTTGGGTCTGAAGATATAGTTCAGCAGTTAACTCTTCAGGAACCATGCTGAGAAAATATCTCTTATGATGAATATCTTGATTTGCTTTACAATTAAAAAGTTAATTTATAGCATGAAGTCTTACTGGGCTATTAAGACACATGGAATAAATACTAAACTAATATCCACGATGAGTTACATTTTGTCAAGGAGCTGGAGTTGCTGACAATTATGCAGGCTCCACTTGGGATAACTCAGTCAGCACTTTTACCCTCACGGTAGAATGGAACATCAGTGTTCGCCATCAAAAGAGTACGCCTAAATTATGATGATGTGGCTCGCTATATATGATCTTGGCTTTCTCATTTTACTTTTAATAGAATTCATTTCTTTCTTGTGTTTAAAATAAGAAGACAGAATTTGTACGGTTCAGAAAATATACAACCTGCCATATGTTGTCATCTTATGCAATAAAGGGAAACTTGTATGTGCCTCCTATTGTGGATTTTCTATAAAATAGCACTCCTGGCCAACATAAAGTAATATTTGGGAAATTAAAAGTACATGTAAAACAACCAATAAGACAAATGGCACATAATAGATGCTAATAAGCTGATTATTCTCTTTTGAATGCAAAGGTAAAAATCACACAGACTACAGCAGATGTGCATATTGGGGAAGGTAGAGTAAGGATGCTAAGATTTATAAAGAAACATAAGAAAACATGTTCAAGGGCTGAAACTGTGGCGTTGCTCATTTGCACTCAGACTAAAAGACAGTTCTAACGAAGCAGCCTGAGTAGGCTGCTACAAGGAGTCAGCCTTCCTCAGTGTCTGCCCCTCTTCTGACTGGCCTGTCCCGGGGTGCAGTGACCGGCGCCCTCTTGGTGGCACTCAGACCTGAAGGTATCAGGTATGCAGGGTTTCAATCCAAACAGACACAGCCTCCTGGTTTCTCCACCATGATTTTTAACTCCTGTCTACCCAGAGCCATTCTACTACTGGGTCTTCTGTGTTTCACACTAACTATCCCATTGGGAGAAGTGGATTGGTTTTACCAGCCTGCTTCCCCAGTGGACTGGGATCTCATAGCTGACCCACTGTAGATGCTGGTCAGAAGAGTCCCCATTGGCTTAAGTCCAAATCCCTGGTCTAGTTAAATAGGGACAGATTCATAAGGTTTCTTAGTTCCCACAGCGGCTTTACTATTGCAGCAATATTTCCACAGTGCTCCAAAATAAATACATGACGGCTTACATTTATTAAGTTGCCAAGTCCAAAAAAAATTTAAGTGTTTCTATCCTAACCACTTAGGGCATCCTTGAAAAAGAATACACATAACATCGGTTGAAAGAAAACTAGTATTCAGTTTTATTGTTAAGTAGTCATAATTATTCAATAATGGGAGATGTTCACCTGCTGGGCACTGCATGACTTCTCGATCCTTATTTCTTGATGCACGTTGATTTCGTGATACATAGTTTTAACACAGTAACCACCAAACTCCCCTCTGCAAAGATGTGAAGTCACCAAAGGGAATATTCAACAAATTTTGTTGAATTTATTCTGAGGTTTACATACAGAATCCCAAATGAGGACCAGTAGTGTAACTGTATTAGGGTCCTCTGGAGGGACAGAATAAACAGGATAGATGTATATATGAGGAAGAGTTCATTAAGGAGTATTGACTCACACGATCACAAGGTGAAGTCCTACAATAGGCTGTCTGCAAGCTGAGAAGCAAGAAAGTCAGTCCAAGTCCCAAAACCTCAAAAGTACAGAAGCCGATGGTGCAGCCTTCAGTCTGTGGTTAAAGGTCTAAGAGTCCCAAAGCCGAAGAACTTGGAGTTTGATACTCAAGGACAGGAAGCAACCAGCATGGGAGAAAGATGGAGGCGGGAAGACTCACCCGCTCCAGTTCTTCATGTTCTTCTGCCTGCTTTTATTCCAGTGGCCCTAGCAGCTGATTAGATGGTGCCCACCCAGATTGAGGGTTGGTCTGCCTCTCCCAGTCCACTGACTCAAATGTTAATCTCCTTCAGTAACACCCTCACAGACACACCCAGGAACAACACTTTGCATCCTTCGGTCAAATTGACCTTCAGTATTAACCATCAAAATAACCACACATTTAGATTGATCCTACCAAAAACAAACTAAAAAAAAAAAAAAAAAAAAAAAAAAGAAAGAAAAAAGAAAAAAGAAAGAAAGAGAAGAAAAACAAAGAAACAAAAAACAGTTTCTTGAGTGTGTCCTGTCAAATCCCTGATGTTCGTGCCATCATCAGGAGCAGAGGATGTGTACTGAGGAGGAGGAGTGTGTCTTCTGCTGTGTATTTCCACCAATTGCTGCCCTACAGACCCTTCCAGATAAGACATCTTGTGGGGGGAGGATGCTGTGACCAGCAAGCCAACCCGATGGTGCCCACATAGACCAGAGCATTCATTTCCCACTCAGGCAATGACATTATTGAGCCAACAGAGTGGTCCAACTAATGCCAGGATAATCTGAATCACGCTCAAAGCTCTATGGCGATTTCCTTGATGTATGGTCTAAATTTAATTCCATGTAATACATCTCATAAAATCTGTGTTTAAAAATATCCTGCCATTTTATCATCCTGCTATCAAACTTGCTGCAAGTGAGCCTCTACGTTTTTTAATAAGGAAGCATACTACTGGCAGTAATACCACAGCGAGAGTCCAGAACACTATGCCAGTGTGCTGGAATTTCTCAGAGGTGCAATTTTATGCAACAAATGTGTTTGCAGAACCTGAGGGGAAAAATCAACCACAGGAAAACGAAAGATTAAAATTCTTAATACAAGAATGATTATAAATTGGAAGCATTGATGGATGCACACCTATGATTGTTAGCTGATTTTTCAGTTGTAGAAGATCATAATAAAAATTAAAAATAAAAGAAAGAGAACTATGTGAGTATTAGAGAAGCATATTGGATTTATCTGCTGTTCCTGGGTTGGGGACATAAATAGGGCAGGTAGCAGTTATTCACTAAGTCCCCATTGTCTGGGAGCAATTGCTGCAGAGGTTGTGGGTAAGTGCTCTGTCGTCACATGTGATCTGTCTATTGTCCTGTCTGTGTATCCTCCCTCAGCAGTGATTATCTCTCAAGAAGATCTCAGGGGTTGTAGCTCAAATTAAAGTATCATAAAGATGTACGATAAGAAAGCAGGAGAAATGAAGGGCCTAATTTCACTTTTGAGTGCCCATTCGGTTACAAGAACTACTCATGGCACTTATTTTTATGTATTGAAACTGAAAAAAGAAAAAAAAGACATACATTATTGATCCTAAACTGAGGTGGAGGTGTAGACTTGTCACATTTAATAGTTTGTCCAGGGACATAGATAGTAAATGGCAAAGCAAGGGTTTCACAAGTGTTGGTTTTATTTGGAGAAGGGTGGGGTCTTTAAACTACTTTTAATGCTATCTTAAGAGTATAGTATAATTGTCTCATGAGAATATTAGCATCAATGTATTAAAATACTTTATAAGTAATAAATCACCCAACTCAGGCTTTCTTCAATAACAAAAGGGATTTTCACTACAAGGTGATGTCCACGAAAGGTTGGATGAGTCCAGCAGTACATGGAGCTCATCCATGGAGATGCCCCAACCCTCAGCATCTCCCTGGGCTGATGGCTTTCCTTGTGTCTCCGACAGCACCCATGACCTTCAGGGGCTGCAGGCTTCCTCATCTATGGAGAAGAAGAAGATGGAGATACAGAGGCAGAGAGAGAAGGAAGGCAGGAGGCTTTATTTCTTTATTTATTTTCAGATGCTCTAAGAAATCGTTAATATTTTTCCCCACCAAATGCCTAGGAAGATCTTTGCTCCATCTCATTGATCCAAATCCCCTGTGTCCGTTTGGGCCATTAATGGGAGATGTGTGTACTATGTTGGTTTTTGTTCGTTTGTTTTAGACGGAGTCTTTCTCCGTCACCCAGGTTGGAGTGCAGTGGTGCGATCTCGGCTCACTGCAACCTCTACCTCCCAGGTTCAAGTGATTCTCCTGCCTCAGCCTCCCGAGTAGCTGAGATTACAGGCACACGATACCAAACCCAGATAACTTTTGTATTTTTAGTAGAGACAGGGTTTCGCCATGTTGGCCAGGCTGGTCTCCAAATCCTTACCTCAAGTGATCCACCCGCATTGGCCTCCCAAAGTACTGGGATTACAGGCTTGAGCCACCAGGCCCAGCCAGGTATTAAGTTGATAAACAGTTTAAACTTAAACTAGATACCTCATGCCTAGAAGCAATGTTTCAACCAGGTTCTCTGAAGCAAATGGACTACTCAGAACTGGTGTTAAAGAATGTGGAAACTCTAGCGTAAATTGGAATAGGTATCAAAAAGAAATGGATATTGAAGAAGCAACCGCAGGGTCCAATATAACAAAACCAGAAGGTGATCTCCTTATATTAGTGCTTATAGTACAGAATAGGAAAGAGGATGTTAATCATTGCAAACTCTGTAATTTCAAATAATTTTCAAAGAATCAATTTTTAAAGTTTCCTAAAGATTCAGGATAAATGATCCTAACATTTAACTTTTTCATGTTTTAACAGTTAACTTATTCTGATTAATAAATTCATACCCAATGAAAAAAGAAATTGGAAAATAAAACAAAATTTGAAATTGCCATTAATCTCTGTGCCCAAAGAAAGTCACATGTGACATTTTTGGTGTCTTTCTCTCCAGTCTGGAATATACACATATCATGTTATTATTTAAAACATGAATTCTTGGCTGTGTTTATGTATCTTAGCTTTTATATTATAATTTCACTAATGTTGTAATTTATAACATTTTTTTCTGATTTTCTAATCCCTTCAACTAAACACTTACTTGATTTTGTTTCTTTCATTCTTTCTCAATAATAGAAAGTTTTAGGGCCATAAGTTTGTTGTTGTTGTTGGTTTGCTGCACAAAATTATAGAGTTCTGATTGCTTATATTTTTTACAGTTTTGATTTCCCATTTATCCAACCATTAACTGAGTATTTTACAATATTTAACAACTAGAAGTTTTATTTAACTTTTTTTGGTAATAATAACTTTTACTATTATTTTACTTCAGTGCGTCTTGACTCACTACCCGTTCCTTCTTCATCTGTGAAAAATAATATTACTCATTCCTCCAAAAAATGCATTAAAATACTAAGATATTACAAATAAACTGAATACATTCAGGCCAGCTTTAACCAGAATTATAAAATCAGCAACGTAAGAAGCAAAATGCAAGATCATGCAAATTTTAACATTTGTCAAAAAACACGGTCCTCATTGTTTAAATAATGTGTTGGCTTGAACACTCTTTTCTCTACAGAGATTGTGATACCTGCTTTTGTTTCCATTTGCATTTGCTTGTGGGTACATCGTCCTTCCTTTTTCTTTGCTGATGCAATTTTCACCATAGATGGTATATTCCTTGGGTAATGTTAATAAGAGAAAGTTTATACACTCACATATATGTCACCATTTGACTAAGAGCCCCTTATGTTTGTTTGTGACAGATTACCATCAGTGAGTATATGGACAATTTATGGTGGCAATGAGAACAAACCCGGGAAGGATATGGTTTGAAGTTTATAAAGTAAGCTCAGCTAGTGTTGGTTGTGACTAATAAATCAACATCTAATTCTCCACTATCAAATACTAATTAATTCTTTCTTTCCTCCCTCATATTAATTTAGTGTCATTCCAAGTCTTCAGGGGAAAGTGTTTGCAGTCTGAAGCAAGAACACTCTTATGCCTTGCCAGATAATTTTATTAATTGTAGTAAGTGCAGTGGCTTTGGACACCCAAATTTAAAAAAGAAAAATGATTTTGGAAGACAATTCTCCCCTTTGGCAAGTATGATATTTTAGGATCTCAATAAATCCTTTTGAACCTAATGGAAGTAATTTTCTCATATCTTTTTTTGGTACTCAGTGGTAATCTAATTACTAGGACCCTTATATTCCAACGTTCATATTAAAAGCAACTTCAAAATACAAAATAAAATAAATTCAACAAATTTGTTCAGAGACCTAGACATAATACGATATTTCACTCTGATGACAAAGGCTATATTTGCACCTACGTGATATTCACAGAAGGCTAAAATACCCGTTCACCTATCTAAAATTCTGGTAGCTAGCTGAATCTTGTATGTAAAATTATAAATATATGTTTTGGATATTTTAATTTGTTCTGAGTTTAGTGATTTAAAAGATTATCTGTAAATCAGATGACAGAATCCATTTTTATGGGGGTGAGCGGGGAGGGTCTCACTCTGTCACCTAGACTGGAATGCAGTAGTGCAATCAGGGCTCACTGCAGCCTCAACCTCCCAGGATCAGCTGATCCTCCCACCTCAGCCTCCCGAGTACCTGGGACTATAGGTATGCACCATCATGCCCAGCTAATTTTGGGGGTTTTTTTGTACTTTTTGTAGAAAAGGGTTTTTTCCATGTTGTCCTGGCTAGTCTCTCTCTCCTGGGCTCAAGTGATCCACCCACCTTGGCCTCCCAAAGTGCTAGGATTACAGGTGTGAGCCACTGTGACCAGGCGTGATGGAATCTTTTTTAAACAATATGTTATGGTGAGGAATTAAATAGAAAGTCACAGTACTGTGCGGCTTTGATGGCTGATAAATGCTAGGTGAAACTGCACTTTGTGGATTCATCGTTTTTTGTGCCAGGCAGAAAATGTGGACACAGATACACTCCTCCTACTTTCTTTTGTGTATGTTAGAGAAGATGACAGTAAGTGGTAGAATGGATGGAAGACCCTAGTGTGCTAAGTCTTGCTTAAATGCCTATGCGCGTCTACAATTATAGGCCCTCTGACTCCTGGACTCAACACTAAGAGTTGAGAAGGGACTACCTCCATGGAGAGGCACAGCTTGCTCCAATATCTTGAGTCAGAAACAGAACAGCTCCGGGTGGTTGTCTTCCCAAACACTAGCTTTTGGGTGTGTCGATTTTTCAATCCTCATTGGGTTTTTTCAAAGACTTCAGAATTTTAGGGGTGCATGAAAATTCTTTGACATCACAACATGATGAAAGCACCCTTTACTTTAGTCTCTGTCAAGATGTGGAATGAACCGGGGAGTTCCCAGGGTCTGCTCTTCCTTTGGGGAGTGGAAGAGAGACATCCTGTCCAAGGCTGGTTCAGCCGCCAGCTAGATTCAGGAATCCTGACTCCTGATGGAATGGTGAACCAGGGTGGAAACCAGGACATGAAATAAGGCTGCAGAAACTATGTGCTGAAAGGAATATAGTTGTATGGGGAATCTACTATTTCAACATCGCCAATGTAGCATTTACTGCATGGTAAGAATTAAAGAACCTTTCAAATCTCTTAAAATTTTGGGCAGGGAAAAATACACCTACTCAGCAAATTGGGCTCAATGTGTGCAAAGCTCAGAGAATAATCCACCGTTTTAAAAACTACTGGCAGGGGTCACCATGCCTCTTAAAAGACAAGCTGTGAAGGTCACTATAGACATTCACGTTGCTAGGAACTGTTCACTTTAAAACTAGATGCTCAAATAAATCAATTCTGTTAGAAACCTTCCCAAAGGCTATGAAAAACATAAAACCCAGATCAATCTTTCCTTTAGGTTGTATTTTAGATTGCTGACATAAAACTATGTGAAAATGTTTCCCCTTTTCCCCTTTTTAGCGTGTGTTTTATTAGTGAAGTACAACTTAATAGTTCCCCAGACATTATACAGAACTATATATATATTGGGTACATGTGTCATTACCTCTAAATACCCACAGAAATTTTTACTTAGCAACATTTTCATGTTCCTCTCAAATTCCTACAATTATATACATCAAAACAATTCTCCTTGTTTCTTAAGGGAATGCTCTCTAAATCTAAATGTATTAAGAAAATGTTAGTATTTCCAGAAACTCTGGGTTATATTAAAAATAGGGGCTCCAGGGGGAAATTTTGAGCTCAAAAGGTCTCTATCTCATGACTTTAAACTACATTTAGGAAGCAATATATAAAATATATTGTAAAAATTTCTAGCACATTTTTTGGATCCTTTTACGGCACTTAGCACTACACGCCAGTAATAGATATGTTTATGTCCCTATCATTTCCTCTACAAGGGTGTAGGGGCTTACAGTTAGTGTTTTTGATTCATTTTCTTTCTATCCCTCCTGAAGCAGTTTTTCAAACAGCATGCTCCTTGATGTTAACAAGTTAAGAGGAATAAAGTGCCTCGGTTCATATAAGCACAGGAAAACTGAGCTAACAAAATATTAAATAGTTTTTTAAAAATTAGTACCCTCTGACTCTTCAAAAGTTGGATACATTCTGATGTAAACCCTAAACTTATTTGATTATCTGTTACTGTTTTACCATTGCCACAGTAAAGATAGGGAATATTTCCTTCATCCCACATAGACTACTCTGTGCTCTCTGCACTCACGCTCTTCCCCTTTCCCAAGCCCACAGAGTCCTTCCTTGCTCTGTCCTCTGTGCATATAGAATACTATCACCATTTTTAGAATGTAATACTAATAGAATTACAGGGCATCTTCTTTTGTGCCCATCTTCCTTCACCGAGGAAAATAGTTTTGAGATATTTGTCATTGATAAAAACAAGACATTAGCTTTTATTACTGAATACTATTCTGTGAAAAGACCATAACTGGTTGATCTACTCTTCTATAATAGTAACTGGGCATGTAGGTAGATTTCAGTTTCTATTGGTATCCATTAACGTTAAGTATTAATCTTAATCTTCTAGTAAGAATAAAACTATTACATATAAAGCTTTTATGTACAAGCATTTTTTGACTGAATTTTCTTTTTTTTTTTTTTTTCAGTAAATGCCAAGAGGTAGAATTGTTGAGTAATGTACTACCTGTATGTTTATCTGCGTGAGAAACTTCCAGATCATCTTTCATTCCCACAAGCAATGTGTGAGATTTCCAGCGCCACATTTTCATTGACCTTTTTAGTAATTCCAAGGTGTTTGAATGTTTCATTTCAGAAATTCTATTTTTTAGTTGTAGAATTTCCGTGTAATCCTACTTTTCTGTTTCTACTCTGTTTATACTTCTTGTTTCTCATTCATTGGGAACAATGTTTCGATTTAGTTATTAAAAATAAATACAATGGCTGCTTCAAAATTGTTATCCATTAATTGAAATGTTTGGTTCATCTCAGGCTCAGAATCAATTGTTTTTCTTTTCTCCTGAGAATGTGTTCCATTTTCCTGATTCTGTATATGCCTGGTAACTTTGGATTATATCTGCGGCCTTGTGAATATGAATGTGAGGAGATTCTGGCCTCCTTAGGTTTCTCTGATGGGCATGGTTTCCTATGTCTCAGCAGATCATTTCCGGGTAACCTCGGATTATATCTGGGTGTCGTGAATATGAATGTGAGGAGATTCTGGCCTTGTTAGGCTTCTCCAATGGGCTTGGTTTCCTATGTCTTAGCGTATTATTTCCAGGTAACCTTGGATTATATCTGTGATGTCGTGAATATGAATGTGAGGAGATTCCGGCTTCTGTTAGGTTCCTCTGATGGGCGTGGTTTCCTAAGTCTCAGCAGATCATTTCCGGGTAACCTCGGATTATGTCTGGGTGTTGTGAATATGAACGTGAGGAGATTCAGGCTTCCTTAGGTTTCTCTGATGGGCGTGGTTTCCTATGTCTCAGCAGATCATTTCCGGGTAACCTCGGATTATGTCTGGGTGTTGTGAATATGAACGTGAGGAGATTCAGGCTTCCTTAGCTTTCTCTGATGGGCGTGGTTTCCTATGTCTCAGCAGATCATTTCCGGGTAACCTCGGATTATGTCTGGGTGTTGTGAATATGAACGTGAGGAGATTCAGGCTTCCTTAGGTTTCTCTGACGAGCATGGTTTCCTATGTCTCAGGAGGGCATTTTCTTAGCTAGTTTGATCTGCAAACTCTACTCCTTGGGAGGCAGCTCTGGTTTTTGTCCAGATCACTTCATTTCAGCTGAGATATTTTTGAACTATCCTACTCGTGCATGATTTAGGAATCAGCAGGAGATGTGGGTAGAGAGATTTAGGTGATCCCTCTTTCTGCTCCTTCTTTAAGGGATATCGTAGTCTCCTTGTCATCGTTCTCCCAACCTCGCTTTCCTCTGCCCCTGGTCAGAATTCTAGAGGGATTTTCCGTCTCTGTACCCCCAGCACTGGTCATGCCACACCGACTACTTCGCCCTGGGCCACAGGTAACACATTTTTATAGCTCCTGGTCTTCAATGCTCTCGGAAAATGTGCACGCCCTCCATCCAGTCTATTTCCTCTTGGCCAGCCTACTCCGGTGCCTGCAGGCACTCGCATTTTGTGCTGTGTCCAACATTTGCCATTCCTTTCTGCAGGAAGGTCTGGTAGGGAATTAATTTGTCATACATAGAAGCAAACATTTATCCCTGTGGTAGCTCATGTTTTCACTCTTACGGCATCATTTGAGGAAAGGAATTTATTAGTTCGAATATAAGTTATCAATTTCTTACTTTGTGATTAGTACTTATTGTGCTCTATTTACCTAATGTATATTATCAAGATTTTCTTCTGCATTTTCTTCTAGAAGGGTCAATGTTTTAACTTTCTCGTTTAGAACCACAATTGAGCAGAATTGATTTTTGTATGTGGTGTGAGTTATTGATCAGAACTTCTTGCCAGTGAAAACACTATGAGATCCATCTTGACTTTTGAATTTCAGTATGGTTATGTGATTATAGCTCAGCATAGTTAACAACATAGAACAAAATCTTAAATAATGCTAGATATAAAATCAATTTCTAAATTTTATTTGTGCTTAGAATTAATTCAGATATCTTCACAGTAGATAAAAGACTAAAAAAATAGGTTGTTATCAAGTAATCAATCTTTAAAGTTCTGAACTATGTTGGACAGTTAAAATGACATCAACAAAAATGTTTTGAGCAAATTAACTAATCTCAGGCAACTCAATTAAATGTCTGAAGCCAAGCATGTAATTAGAATCCTCTCCTCTTTGCCATTTAGACTTTACATATTAAGTATGCTTGAAGTAGTTTCTGGTTTATGAATTAAAATTGAATGATCTTTACTTTTCTCCCTTTATGAATGAAGTTCTGACCATTTACAAATTTAGCAAGCAATCTATACATGTTCTTTCTCTGTTTCATGAAAGAAATAAAATTGTAAAATATCATAAAAATAATCTATAGTCTTTGATGTGTCTTTCATTATGGTTTTAGGCATCTTCTGTATACAAAACAAGAGATGAAAGGAGAAGGGTAAAACTTAACAATTGAGAAAAGAATTAATTATAAAAATTTATTAAAAAATAATGGTAGATGTGATACAAAGAGTAAACAAAAAACACTTGATTTCTTAAGCAAAATATAAACCAAATATGTATTATATTTTAAGAAAAGGTTTAAGCTTGTAAAATAATTTTTATAGTATTTACTATGTATCTGCAATGCAGACTCTTAAATCACCTGTGTTTAATTTTACACTTCCTGTGTTACTCATCTCTCTTATCCACTAACTGCAGTGGTTTTCCAAGTGTGATTAATGATGTTAATTGCCCTGTTAGAAGAAAGAGTCTCATAGATTGACAGTATAACAAAGGTGATATACCTTGGGCCCCAAACACAGATGGCATTTTGATAACATTAATTGGATAGTTTATTTGTGTCCATTCTATCTATTGAATATTATATTAATAATCTTATATTTTAAAAATTCAATTCAAAGCACAGTTTCAACAATTTTCATATTTAAAATGTGTTATACATGCACATTGTCATTGAACACAGAATAGCATTGCAAGTGGGATGGAAAAGTAAAACCAATCAATTATGGCTAAATAATGTGGCCAGGCACAGTGGCTCACTCCTGTAATCCCAGCACTTTGGGAGGCCAAGGTGGGCAGATCACGAGGTCAGGAGTTCGAGACCAGCCTGACCAACATGATGACACCCAGTCTCCACTAAAAGTACAAAAATTAACTGGGCGTGGTGGTGCATGCCTATTAATTCCAGCTACTCAGGAGGCTGAGGCAGGACAATTGCTTGAACCCAGGAGGCAGAGGTTGCAGTGAGCCAAGATCATGCCACTGTACTCTACCCTGGGCCACAGAGCGAGACTCCATCTCAAAAAAAAAAAAAAAAAAAAAAAAAAGAAAAGAAAAGAAATGAAATGAATAAGATGTCATTTGCTGAAAACCTATTTTGCATTGAACCTCATGTATATTTTCCCTTTTCCCCTTGTATTTGTACTTTTTTTCCCAATTTAGTTAAGAGAAAGTATGCCATTATGTTTAATTTTGTATGTCAATTTGACTGGGCCATGAGGTGTCCAGACACTTGGTCAAACAGTATTTCTGTGAGTGTGTTTTGGGATAAGATTAACATTTAAATTAGTGATCTTTCAGTATAGTGGATTATTCTCCCTAAAGTGAGTGGGCCTCATCCTATTAGTTGAAAGCCTGAATAGAACAAAAAAGGCTAGCTCTCTTGTGAGTAAGAAATATTATTTCTGTCTGTCTTTGAGCTGGGACATTGGTCTTTTTCCTTCCTTCAGACTCAAATGGAAACATTGGCTCTTCCTGGGTCTTGAGCTTGTTGGGCTTTGACTGGGGAACTCCATCATCAATATTGCATGTTCTCAGGCCTTTTGACTCAGACTGGAGCTGACACCATCATCTCCCCTAGGTCTCCAGCTTACTGACTGCAGCTCTTGGGACTTCTCAGCCTCCAAAATAGCGTGAGTCAATTCCTGGACCTGCTTCTAGAGAACCCTGATTAATTTAGTACAATTGGGAACTCATGAGGTATAGAGGGGCATGAGATGGAAGGAGAAATTTCTTATATATTTGGCAAAACAAAGAAGTCAATGTCTATTTGGTGCTATTTTTAACACCTGGGTGAAAAGGAGAAATAAATAATATGACAATTTTCCATACACAAACGAATAAAATACATAAATATGTGTACTAGTCAGTTCTCACGCTGCTAATAAAGATATACACAAGACTGGATAATTTATAAAGAAAAAGGTTTAATGGACTCACAGTTTCAAATGGCTGGGGAGGCCTCACAGTCATGGTGGAAGGTGAAGAAGGAACAAAGACACATCTTACATGACTGCAGGCAGGAGAGTGTGTACAAGGGAACTGCCCTTTATCAAACCATCAAATATCATGAGACTTATTCACTATCAGGAGAACAGCATGGGAAAACTTTGCTCCCGTGATTCAATTACCTTTCACTGGGCCCCTCCCACAACACGTGGAGATTATGGGAGCTACAATTCAAGGTGAGATTTGTGTGGGGACACAGCCAAACCATATCAATATGTTATTTTAAGAGTCTATAATTGGATAATTATGAGAAACAATACCTTACAAATACATGATGCTAACTGTGTATGCAGAATCACATTTTTTTTGTGTTTGGAATGTTGTATATAAAATAAAACCCTAAAAGTCAAATCTTTGAAAAGGGAAAACTTGGAGCAAAATTCACAATGTTGATTCATTTTAATGCAATATGCATAAACAAAGATCACATTTCAGGTAGCCAATACATGTATATATTTCAAATAATTTTATTGTAAATACTTGTACTCTATGTCACAAGGCAGATGTGTTAGTATTAAACACTCAGCTAAGACTTACTCTAATAGCACTTTATTTTACAGTGTTTGTTTTGATAAATTTGTTACATAATCTACAAATAAGTATGTTCACTTATGCTGTTAGCAAGAATTTTATCATGTACACATTAAAGATTCTGGAAATTTATAACAGCCTGCTAATTGAGAGAGATGTTACAAGTAAATGAGAAGCGTTGGCATTAATCTGAATACTCGTTAATGTCAGCAAAAGGATTAAAAGATGCAAAAATATTACACAAAATTATTAAAATATTTTGTCAAGTGTAATAAAAGAGTTTTTCTATTACTTATTTTTAAAATATTACATAATATTGAAAGATTCAACAGAATATTTATGACTTAGAGCACATTACAGCAACAATGAAACAGCCTCTTTGTCCTTTCACCTGGTGGTGAGCCCAAAATTAAATTCTAGACTACTAAATCCACAAGTCTTCTGGCTGATTTTAGCTACATTTTTAACAACTTTATATACTTTTTATATTTTAATTTTAAATTATTCATATAAGTGGATACACAGTACATACTTTATATCTTACTTGCTATTTTCAATAAATGTTATGTTCATAAGGTACATCCATTTTGATATGTGCCATTTTAGTTTATGCTTTTCCCTGTCTTAAAGTAAATAGTGTTCATTCTACTGAAAATAAACATGTGGGTGATTTTCAATTTGAGTTAATTTTAAGTAAAATTTTGTGAATTCTCTGTTACATGTCTCCTGATTGACATATGCAAAGAACTCTCTAGAAATGGAATGTCTAGAGCATTCACATAAATGTTTCTTAAACTTGTTCAGTGACACCAATCAGTTCTTAAAAGTGAATGTCCTGATTTCAGATTTCTGTTCCATTATGTAAAGGTTTTAAAAATTTGTCATTCCTGTCCTCAAAGGAAATCAACAAAAAATAAACTAAAAAGAATGACTCTTGCTAGATCCAACAGATACTGAGGTCACAGGAAAACCAATGCCCTGAAAACTTCAGAGACAAGGAAATACAGAAAATCACAGCTTACCAGAAACAGAAGCCACTAGAGCATAAGCAGATAGAAAAATGGAACCTCTGATCAAAACTAAATGCTGAAGAACGAGTATAGAGTAGCTGAGAGTTAAAACTCTTGGGGACCCAGGCTTGGGGCAGATTAGGGGCAAACGTTTATGTGTATTGCAAATTCTAGGGTTACCAGTAAACAAATGTAAATAAGAAGTATAATTATGCTAAGACAGAAGAGACAATAAAGTCACATAAATGCTTGATTAAAACCAAAGAAGACACAATAAAAGGCAATATTTTAAAAAGAAACAAAAGAAGGAATAACAAATGAAAGCAGTAACAATCATGACAGATGCTGATCCAACTACACCAATAATTACAATTAATATGAATTCTGTAAATACACCAATTAAAAGACAGAGAGTGATAGAGTGGTTGAAATGAGACCCAACTATATCTCCTCGACAATAAACCCACTTTAAATATAAAGGCATAGATAGATTGGAAGTAAAATGAAGAAAAATGATATGCCACGCCAACACTAATAAAAAGAATGTTGGAGGAGCTATAGTAGCTTCAAAGTATATGTCAAAACAAAGGAAATTATCTGGGATAAAGAGGAGTATTGCATAACTACAAAGGGATCAAATCTTCAAGAAGACATAACTGTCTATAGTGCACATACATCTATCAACAATCCATCAAAATATATGAAGAAAAAAACTGGTAAATCTACAAGGAGAAATAGACAAACCCAGTAATAAGTTAGAGACTTCATCACACCTCTCTCAGTAATTGATGAAGTCAGCAGAAAACCAGTAAAGATATAATAGTGAAAAAGCACCATCAGTCACCTGGATTTCGTCAACAACACATCACACCATTTTCTAAGTTCATATGACACTTTCACCCAGATAAAAAATTTTTAACATATTGCCACAGTTAGAAATACATAGATATTATGTAAGTATGTCTACATTCTTATAAGAGTGAATAATCTTTAATATTTATTTGCAGTATTTGATTAACTAGGTGTATTAGGTCAATCATGTTTTAACTATTAATTTACTAAATTTTTCTTTGTTTGCTTGATTCATTAATTATCAAAAGATCTTCACTGAATCTCTAATTGTGACAATGGATTTTTCAATCTCTCCTTATCATTCTGTCACTATTTGATTTACATAATGGAAGCTACATTATTTAGCACGTGTAAGTATAGGATTGTTTTAGTTTGCTGGCGAATTAAATTTGAGTTTTGTGAAATTATTACTTAATTAGTAATTAGGTCCTTATGAGTAATTCAATTTAAAGTTTTGGCCTAACGTTCATTTTATATGATGCTAATATAGCTAGACCAACTTTCTTTTGCTTAGTGTTTGCCTCATAGTTGATAGATCATTTTTTCATTCTTTTTCTCTCATTCTTTTCTTTGTCCTTAAAGTTTTAGGTTTGTCTATTGCAAATGACATATGGGTTAGTTTGCTTGCTTACTTATCCTTCTGAAAATCCTCGTCTTTTATTGCAAAGCTAAGTGCAGTGACATGTATTGTGATTATAAATATATTGAGTTTCATTGCTGTCATATTATCTACTTTATATTTGTTCCATTCTTTTCTGTTGTTATTCTTATTTTTGCTTTCTTTTACACTGTCTTTTTTCTCATTTTATTTTTTTTGGCCTTGGAAATTCTATTTATATTATTTTAGAATTGATTCGTATACTTTACGTTTTATGTGTACAAGGTTCAATATAAATGTCATTAAAATCCTTCAAAATGATATAAGTTTTTTAGAGTTGTTATTTACCACAATCCTGACTCATGATATTATGGCCTAATAATGTGTTAATTTTTTATCTTAAAATTTGGATTTTATTATACAAATTATTGGTACTAAATTAATGATATTTAGATATACACAATTGTCTACAAACTTTATTGCTCAGAATTCTATCTTACATGTAAGACTTGTCATCTGGGCTACATTCTTAATGACTAAAGTATATACTATTTGTTTTATGAACATGCCTTTTTCTCTTCTTAAGAGAGAGTTTTGTTGAAAATACAATTTTAGGCTGATAGTTTCATCGTTGCCATCTTTTTTTCAAAATATCCTTTGGAGTTTTTTGTTTGTTTGTTTGTTTTTTGAGACAAAGTCTCACTTTGTCGCCCAGGCTGGTGTGCAGCGGTGCAATTTCTGTTCACTGCAACGTCCACCTCCCAGGTTCAAGCAACTCTCCTGCCTCAGCCTCCCAAATAGCTGGGATTACAGGCACCCGCTACCACACCAGGCTAATTTTTTTTTTTTTTTTTTGTACTTTTGGTAGAGACAGGGTTTCACCATGTTGGCAGGGCTGATTTAGAACTGCATGCCTCAAGTGATCCGCCTGTCTCAGCCTCCTAAAGTGCTAGGATTATAGGTGGTGAGCCACCATGTCTGGCCCTGACGAATCTTAACACCTTAATTTCTCTTTGTTTTGGAGATTTAATGTTTCCATTAAATCTGAAAATATGTTTATGTTTTTTGTTTCACTAACACCTCGAACTTAAATATTCACATTTATTAGACTTCCAGAATAGCTCAGTCGTTCTCTTTCTGAACAGCTTTCCTCTTGCAGTCATTATCTTCTCTCCATCACATCAGCCAATTAGAATTCTAGGCCTCTGTCTCTATTATCTGTTTGTCTTTTCTTTCATATTTCCCACCTTTTTTTTTTTTTTTTAACTTTTCTGCTATCTTGAAAAAACTTTTCAAATATGCATTGTATTTCTTTCATTCTTTATTCATCTAGTCTAAGCTGCTGTTTTTACACCTATTGATTTTTTCAGTTGTTTTGTTTTTTGTGTTTGGATTTCAATTTCATTATTTTTAAAATGTTTAATCATTTTTATATGCCCACACTCTACTCTTATTTGTAATGATGTCTTTTGTTTCTTTAAACATATTTAACATCTTTACAATCTGTGTATAAAAATTGCAATATATAGCCTTCAAAGAGCTTTTGCTCTGATCTGGTTTTCCTTTGTGCTCTCGTCTCAGTAGCGTGCTTTGCTGTGTATCTTGTGATTTTCTTTTTAACTGTGTGCTCACCTTTCTTACAGGATAACAGTGGAAGTACTCTGCAGCCTAGATGGACGTGTCATTCCTCCCGTAGGGTTTGCATTGTTTCTGTCTCTTTGTCCTGTAAATCTGGGACCCAATAAATTAATTTCTCTTCCTAAGGTGTTTAATTTTCTATAGAGGTAGTGTGAATTCAGTACTTAATTTCACATGTGGATTGGCTTTTTTGTGAATTTTAAGAGGAAAGTTTCTGCTTCCCTCCAATTTGGGCCAAAGTCCTTTGCGATTCTGTTCTGTGGAGCACATTGACCGCCGGCATGCATTATATTCCCGGGCACATCATTATACTCAGGTGTCCTATTAGATGACACAAACTGGTCACGGCCTTTCTTCATTTTCAGTTCTTAAAATAAAAACTCATTTTTACCAAGTTTTAAAGTATATCTAAGAGTAGAATTCAGATCCAATGTTTACACTTGCTCTTTCAGTTTCTCAGAATGCCACACTTTCATGACACCTGAGGAATGAATGCTGTGTGTGTGTGTGTGTATATGTGTGTGTGTGTGTATAAATTTCCCTTTAAAACCATAAGTTGTTTTTAGTGGAATGGTTTTGTTTGGGGTATCTGAAATGTGTGTTTTATATATACATCTATGTTTTCACTAATACTCTTTATTTTCCCCCCAGAGCTTCATGTCTACATTGGCCTTCCCTTTCAGACATGGATCAATGCTTCAGATAATTTCCTTTAATTCTTTATCAAGGTAAACTGTCTCTAGCATTTCCAGATAAGATAAATTAATACATACAATACAAGGGTAAGTCAAGATACTAGTGTCTTCATCTAAAGAGAAAGTGTCCAGGATTAAAATCCTAATATTGAGTCCTGTGCTTTTGACAGTCTTGTCATCTCCAAGAAATTCACTTATTTTCTCTTATAAAACCACAGTGTGGGGATTGTGTGAGATAATGTGTGTGAAACAGCTCCTCCATGTGCAATTTACCCCACAAAGACAGGCTATTACGTTTTTCCAACTAAAGGTCTTTTAGGGCCTAAATGATGCAAGCCACAAGCATAAATGATAGGGGCACTGGAAGGAATTATGTTTATTTGTGAAAAAAGAGTTTGTTTTAATGTTTGTTTTTTAGATCACTGCACTTTTGGTACCCCCTCTAAGTTGGTGTTTAGACTCTATTGCCTTATTGTCCTCACACACGTGTAGAGAACATGGCTTACACCGTAAGTGCTATCTGTCCTCATGAATATTAAAAAGGAAATCACCTTGTCATGTAGCTCCTTCCTCAGCAGCACAGAAATGGAATCACACGCCATAGTTAACTTCATTCCCAGATTTTTTTTGTAATAGCAGGACAGCTGTTCAGCATAACTTTTCCTGTTGCTTTTCAATTTAGAGCGCATATGATAAAACAGATTTGGAAGTAAAGGCCAAGAAGCTAGTAGATGAACTTCATGAAATTCAATTTGATCATGCCATGGGCTTCTTTCTTTCAATGGAGCATATTAGGTCTCATGACTGTTACCTTTGAGCTAGGCATCAGTTTCCAAACCTGGTTTAAAATACAATTTTAAAAATAAGCTATAAAACAATCATTATCTGGAAAGCTGGTTTAAAAAGTCTTTTGATTTTCTCATTGGTAACATGTGTTTGGGAAGAGAGCAGATCCCATTTTCATAACCCCATTACTTAATGTTGCCTATTTTCATACTGAAGTTTAATTCTCAAATCAAATATTCTAACACTGAGAAATAAAATATTCAAATGTACCAACAGTGATATTTTACAAAACATCCAATCTCTTTTACCATTAGGTTGCATGGTAAAATGTAAGAAAGTCTAAAACTCAGAATATTAAAGCTTCAGAGAATTTTAAAAAGTCATTTGTTTAGGTGTAGAAATTAACCTATCCTTGTGATCAATTATATTCATTTCATGTTTTAGCTTCACAAGCTATCATTTTAAATACATGACTTCCATTTCTTGTATCTGTAAATAATGGCCAGAAGTGAAAAAGGTTGCAGCTGGAAAAAATTAGATTAAACCACCAATTCTTTTCCTTGAAGTATTTCCAAAAAGCAGAATTTACATGATTCGTATTGTTTAAAATGCCAAAGAACAGCTAAGTTTCTGTCTCAGCTCGCTTCAAATACTTGTTTTTTAACCACATCATCTTCTTTCTTTCTTTCTTTTCTTTTCTTTTTCTTTCTTTCTTTCTTTCTTTCTTTCTTTCTTTCTTTCTTTCTTTCTTTCTTTCTTTTTCTCTTTCTTTCTTTCTTTCTTTCCTTCCTTTCTTTCTTTCTTTCTTCCTCTCTCTCCTTCCTTCCTTCCTTCCTTCTTTCTCTCTTTCCTTCTTTCTTTCTTTCTTTCTTTCTTTCTTTCTTTCTTTCTTTCTTTCTTTCTTTCTTTCTTTCTTTCTCCTTCTGTGTCTTTCTTTCTTTCTTTTTCTTTTCTTTCTTCCTTCTTTCTTTCCTTCCTTCCTTCTTCCTTTCCTTCCTTCCTTCTTCCTTCCTTCTTTTTCTCTTTCTCTCTCTTTTTCTCTTTTTTTTTTTTTAATTAAGCATTTTGAATTCCATAAAGCTTCATTCCATGAATTTTAACTGGGGTAGATCCCAGAATACTAATACAAGTGTTCTGAAATATTACATTAACTTCAGGGTCCTATGATTTACCTGCTTTTCAAAAAGAACTGCTTCATTAATTACTATTTGTCCATATCACTTTGAACATTATAGCAATAGAGCAAGTAGGACAATTTGCAGGAAAATATTTCAATTGAAGGCTCATTTCCAGGGGATGTTCATCGTTCAGATTTGAAGTGAGAACACTTTCTTTAAACAGGAGCCAACAGCAACATCTGGCTCAACTAATCCTGAGGCTCAATGAACTCTTCTTCGTATTTTAGAAAGTGCACATTTTCCCTCCTTTTATTTCTCATTTCATAGAAATCTGAAGTCAAGCACACTGAGAAGAACTATTTTGTAATCATTTTGATTTATCTATAAGCAGGAGGCTTGCAAAATCCCTCAAGAACTCATCCTCATAGATTTGTAGCTCAATTAAGCAGATTCAATTAGTCAGGATAGGCAGACTGAAGAGCACCAAGGGCTCAACTCCCAAAGATAGTAAGATCTTATGCAATGTATTATTTTTAAAAAATATCTTGTTTTCTTGCACTGATACATTTTCTTCAAAACATTTGGGAAGGAAACTACATCTCTGAGGTATGCTGTAACTACAGTTGAATTTCATAGCTCCAGATTTTCTTCACATTTTGTCTCCAAGAACTTGAGTGTAGGGTCAGGGGAGATAGGAAATACCCTTGTTATTTGATGGTTCAAAGACTGAATAATGTTTTAATTCATGCTGGCCAAATGACAAAGAAAGAGACTCACGTGTCTGAAATCCACTTCAGACACCACTGCCCCAGCTCTTTCCAGGGTATATTAAAATGATGGAAACTAATAAATCTTTGAGCTCACACTTGGTCACAGGCACAGAGGTAACTTTTTGTGCCTTACATGTTAATTTTCTCACTGCTACTATACAAGGTAAGTCCCAAGAAGAAAAAAAGGCTTAGACATATTTATTTTAATGAAAGTAGAAAACAAATGGGGCAGTAGGAGTGAGCGAGAGAGTGAGAGAGATGGGACAAAGAAGAGGAGAGGAGAAGAGAGGAAAACTTGCTCAAGAACCTACAAGTGCACATTTAACTAATTAAACAACTCACCTAAGGTCATATGGCTAGTAACATTGCCAGAAGAAATATATGGCTTGTTTAACATTAAAACCTCTGCCTTGAAAACACTCGCTGCATACCCAGGGCTCCGTGGAATACTGTGGATACTGATGTAAGTTCCTTTTCTTTTTGGACACACAGCAAGATACATTTTCCAGTGTCCCTTACAGTTAGAGGCGCTCATGTGGGCAAGCTCTTGTTGATGGAATATGCCATCCCTCCATGATCTGGCCACTAAAGGCTTTTTCACCACATTCTTTCTCTTCCCCTATTGGAAGGCTGAAGGAAGACCTCAGAGCCTACAGAAGAAGTCATAAAGGAAAATAAAGCTACATAATAGCAGGGTCCTGGGTCCCTGAAACATTATGCAGAAGGCTTTCTGGGAGCAGTTGCATGAAGTGCTATGTAAGCAGGATGTGAGCTTCTACCTGTTGAAGCTTCTGTGCTTTGGGAGTCATTTGCCATAGTAGGTAGATGTCCCTGGCTAATAAAAACACAAGTACAGTCACGCATCACTTAATGATGGGAAAACGTTCTGAGAAATGTGTCATTAGGCAATTTCCCTCTTGTGTGAACATCTAAGAGTGAACTTACACAAATGCAGACAGCACAGTCTACTACACACCTAAGTGGCATTTTGTACAGCATGTGACTAAATACCATAGGCAATTATAATATAACAGTACATATTTGTGTATCTAAACACAGAAAAGGGTATGGTAAACATATGGTATTACAATCTTATGGATCACCATTATACATATATTCAGTCATTGAACAGAAAGTTGTTACGTGGTACATGACAGTACACAGAGCAGTGTGGCACACCTCAGCCTCCTCCAGACATATTTGTCCTACTTGACAGTAAAGTTTAATCAGATAAACTATGTCCTACCAGTGTCTTAGCCTCTCACAGATACCAATGGCTCCATCTCTAAGGGCTGAATCCTGAAGATTTCCTACCCAGAGGAAGGGCATGAGGGAAATTCTGAACCCTCTGCAAACCGTGTTATGTGGGTAGTTGCCTATTTACTCACTGGAGGGGTAAGTCTTATTTGCATTCTATTCAATTTTGTGTCAACAGTTAAAAAGAAATAATTAGAAAAATAGAGAAGGTGATGTCTATTAGATTCTTAAAACTGTGTGAAAGCAGAATGTTACCATCATGTATTATTACATTTGAAACTATAAAGAGAAAATAAACTCTCTCTTCACCATTCCTAGTATAGACAAATATTTCTCATCTCAATGGCAAAGCTAAAGAAAGGAACCTCTAAGAGTGTTCTAGTGAGGGCTTCACCTCCTCATAGATTTCTGCAATCTCAGGCCTCAAGTTGAGTTCCATGCCAATGTAGCATAACATCCACAGCAAGATGATGCTGGCTTGCTGCTGTTATGGTTATTAGCATAGTTGCTATTGCGAATTCTATTAGCTGCATACTTTTTATGGTTATGAGTTTATCTCCACAATATCCTTGTAACACAGTCCATCGAAAGCACAGTCACGTTTAGTTCTCGAAGGGTTTCCATTGTTGTGCACTTAGGCAACGACTCACACTCAACGATTCCTATGGGTTTGTGGACAAAATTCCTGTTCTAGAAAAAAACTTTCCCCAAGATAAAAAAAAAAAAATATGTGAATGGCCTTAGTCATTGAATTAAATTCAAAATATTTAAAATTATGACATTTGTCTTTGTTTGTTGCCTGGGAATATTCCCCAAAAGCAGTTACTCTAAAGTGAGAGAATGACAAGGAGGATCTGTTTGGAATAAACTTCACTACTGATCTATAAAGCATATAGAAATGTTTTGCAATATTCATAGCATATCATCGTGAGTTTATTTCTGTTACTTAATCATCGGAGATACTTTAGCATAGTAAGTTCGAATTGCTCAAGAGACACTAAATGTCCCACATATAAAACTGTGTTTCAAAGTCTCACTGTATATACAAAATAAAAGCCATTTTCCTTAGTCTGACCTGCAAGGCCCTCAGTGATCCCTTGCCAAACTATCTCCTGATGTATGCTTCTGCCACACATGAGCGTATTCTAAAGTACGCACAAATCACTCTGCTCTGGAGTCTATTACGCCTGAAATTTCTGTCTTGGTACGTTCCAGGATGCTTATCCCGTTCACTTGGAATAACTTTATCTTCAGTTGGAATAACTTTATCTTCATGTTAATTCTACATTTTAAATTCCCTTTTCATCCTTAAAATACTGACCTTAAAATGCTACAATTTCTCTTGAATTCCCATATTACCTTTGTGGGATCACTGAGTTCCTCTCACGCCTCCCGTAATATTTACCAATGGCTTATGTACCCTAGGAGCAAAAAAACCTGTCATGTTCAGTCTTTTTAAATTATCTATAAGGACCAGTAATGTGTTTTATATGTTGTAAGTGCTTACTTCTCATATTCAACCTTTTTTTGATGAAACTGTTTCAAACTAACTTTTTCTCACATGAAAGAGCTACAATTCGATTTGGAAAGGGACGTATATTCTCCATAGGACCCAAAGGGGTAATAGCATATATTCCATGGCACTAGCCATTTTGGATTAAGGATAATCTTAGTTTGGGTTCAGCTATTATTGCTTATGTGTTCTGTGTTTTTCATGGGTTTCTCTCCATTGCTTGGAGATTAGAATTCTACATTTTCTAAAGAGATTTCTAACACATTAGATGATGTTTATCTAGGTCTTTATGCTCTGTTTTCTTGCTGACTCTTTAAAATTAAAGCTACACACCAAAAATACCAAATATTTTCCTGAACGGTTCTATTTATTTATTTATTTACTGAGACAGAGTCTCACTCTGGCGCCCAGGCTGTAATGCAGTGGCTTGATTTTGGCTCACAGTAACCTCGACTTACTGGGTTCAAGCGATTCTTGTCTCTCAGCCTCCCAAGTAGCTGGGATCACAAGCATGCACCACCACGCTTGGCCAATTTTTGTATTTTTAGTAGGGACAGGGTTTCACCTTGTTGGCCAGGCTGGTCTAGAACTCCTGGCCTCAAGTGATCCGCCTGCCTCGGCCTCCCAAAGTGCTGGGATTACAGGCGTGAGCCACCACACCTGGCCCAGAACAGTCCATTTTAAACAATACATCTGAAGGATGTATTTACATTTCTAGAGGGACATTTATACTTTAAAATAAGCAAATGCAACAAGGATGACTAGGCTGATGTCTCCTAGGAAAAAAACTAGCCAAAGTCATGATGAGTGGAAGAAAATGATTACTACAAGTGACTGGGGTTAGAAGCACTATCACTCCAGGGAGCATATTTTTAAAATGCAGGTGTATTCAGGAGGTTGTCTAGTTTATTACATGATCAAGATATCCTTTCACCAGATCACCCTCAAATCCTTTATCTGACAAGATAGTCTGTCCCTGAAGGTTTTTATAAATTTGCTTAAATCTTAATCCCATATTTAGTGGGAAATAAAACATTCTCCCACATTTACAAGAATTCTCTGGAAAATTGGGGTGGAGTCTAATGAGACTGCTGTAGTGAAGGCTACGGTACTTGTCCCATATACTCCCATAAACTTGTCCCATAAACTCCCTTTATTCAGTGTATTTACAGATGTCGAGTTCAGTGAACCATTTGTATTTAAGGATACAAAAATATATCAGGGGAAAATGAAGTTGTAGAAATAAAATTTCCTGCTTTAGTCATTGCATTTAATAGACCCTAACCATAATTAATATAATGCAAAAAATACTAAGGGTGTGGGGGAGGTTTTTTGACGGGATTTGTGAAATGTAAAAGGCCAGTCCCTAAGACACAGGGGTGCTGGGCCACCTCATAAATCCGCACTTCAGAGCGTCGCCATTGACATGGTTCTGCTGCCAAAGGAACTTATATCTGTTAATTTTCAAGGTCAAATTCCACATTTCTGGATGGAACGTGAATGGCCCACATTGGAATAAAGGTTCTATAACTAGAAACGTCTTTCTTGTTTTATAATCAGGCAGGCAGGCAAGTAGGGAGGCAGAAGCAGGATGGGCCACTCAAATTCCACAGTGCTGCATCTGGAGCCTTGCATGGAGAAAGAGAACGTAGGGGTGGTTTATTTTCCTCTTCACTTGACAAGGATCCTGAGTCTGTGGAGAGTTGAGGGCTGTGCCCAAGACTTTGCTGGAGGCTTTGCTTTAGCTAGAAGAGAGGTCTCCTAATTCCCACTTCTTTACTGTGTTTAATTTACCTGGAGATGAATGACGGAAGTTAGATTACAAAGACTGGAAGACTGAATGAATATTAAATCACCAGGTCTTCAAGGAAACAGGGAAGAATTCTGTGTCTTGAACTTATAGTCTGAGAAGGCAATTCAAGCATGGAGAACACCAATGCGGCACTTCTGGTGCTTCACTGCATTTCCCTATGCCACTGGTATGCAGCAGCAAGCCGTAGGAATACAACTTGTTAGGAGAATGTAAATGATCATGTAGTATCATTTTCTCAACTGCAGACTTTATCTCATCGTGCAGCATTTAAGATCCTTTTCACTCTGCGTCGGATTGGGTTCCTAGTCCCCATTCAACGTGCCCTCCTGTTTGAGACACGCAGTCCAGCGTGTTGGCTCACAAACTTAGATCCCCACACCAGCTGCGTCAACATCAGTGCAGCACTTATTAGAAGTGACATGCTCAAGGTACTTCCTGAGAACTGTGGAATCAGAAACACTGGGAATGAGGCCCAATAATCTTTTTTTTTTAACAAGCCTTCCAGGTAATTTTGATACATGTTAAAGTTTGAGAACCACTAACTCTAGCCTATTGATACTGCATTTTTAAACACTATCCCCAGCCAGGTGTGGTGGCTGACACCTGTAATCCCAGCACTCTGGCAGCCGAGGTGGGCGAATCACTTGAGCCCAGGACTTTGAGATCAGCCTGGGCAATGGGTAAAACCCTGTTTCTACTAAGAAAATACAAAAAACAGAGAAATAGCCAGGGATAGTGGGCAGGCACCAGTAGTACCAGCTCCTCGGGAGACTGAGGTAGAAGGATTGCTTGAGCCTGGGAGGTCGAGGCTGCAATGAGCTGTGTTTGAGCTATTGCACTACAGCCTGCGCAACAGACCAAGACCATCTCACAAAAAAAAAAAAAAAAAAAATTATAAACAGTACCTCCAATAATTACTTATTTTATATGTAGCTGATTTTAGTTATTTTCGTCTGAGCAAACTTAGACTACATTGTATATGTACAGTATTATTCTAAGTATTTTAGAAATACTAACTAATTTAATCCTCTAACAGCCCTATGACATAATAGCTTTATCATTTCAATCTTACAGTGGAGGAAACAGGCACAGAGTAGCTGGTAGAAGATGTGAGTCCCATGCTGGGAAGCCTGGCTCCCAAACCACCCTCTCTCACAGGAGACTGGTGAGACCATTCATGACCAACCCTAAGCTCACTCTAGGCTACCCTTCTCAACCCTAATTTTGAACATGCATTTGTTATTTCTACCACTCATCATCCACCCTCATTCTTGCAGCAAGAACTTTCCAACAGTCCCTGGGGAACACTTCCTTTAATCCCTTGCTAACTAAGATGAAGTGTGGCATCAGCCCAGCAGCAGCAGTGCCCCCGGAGGTGTTAGAAAGGCGGAACTTCAGGCTCTACCTTGGAGCTGCTGAGTCTGAACCTCATTTAACAAGATCCTCAAGAGAATCAAATGCACTGACCTACCACAGTCTTCTTAACATTCTTCCAGGAACAAGTCCATCTGCAGGATGCAGAGATGAGCATTGTTCTGGGGGAACTGGATCAGCAACAATCAATCCCTCTAGCCACAGGAACTGGTGCCTGATAATAACATAATGCAAGGCAAGGTAATAAGATGAGTGAAACTTGAGGGGCATGATTTTTTGTGCGTGTTTTTGGAGGAGAGAGTTTCCCTGTTAATCTAGACTGGATGCCATGGTGACGTGAGACTAAAGATGCCAGAGTCCACCATATAGAGCAGGGGATGGAGCCAGTCAGGTGATATGGAGCCCGAGACAAAGACAGGCCCTGCAGCACCTTTGCCTGGAGCCAGGTTTTTCTTTTAACTTTTCAGTTTTGTGAGTCAATCAATTTCCTTTTTTACTGAATGCAGGTCGAGTCCTGTTTTTGTTTCTGGGTCACATGCAGTAAGACATAGATACCAGTATAACATCTGCTCTACTCGTTGGGTACTTTATTGGCTCTCACCCAGGGCTGTTAGTAAAGGTCTGTGTAGGGGTTTTTATCTCTGCAGATAGATTGTAAGTTCCTTGAGAGGATGATACTACCTTCTACCTTTTTCTTTTTTGTTTTTTTTTGTAACTGTTATGATGCCTTGTAGGGTACAAAGTAGCAGACACGTTATTTTATAGTGAATAAAGAAGAATGGGGTTAAGAACATTAATTTGCAATGTTTAAAATGGTCAGAGGAGGGAGGACATTTAGTTCATCAAATATTCATTGGAGACTGTCCAGGGCCATAGACTAGGCTGTACATTGGTGATGCAGAGATGTTTAAACTATGACTCCAGACGTCAAACATACTACAGCATCATGGGGAATCACAGTAACTTTTTTATAATTTTCAACAGATGTAGGATAATTCATAGCATCCTTATGCTGTATACACAGGAGACGTTATTTCATAGCTGAAGGTAGAAAGCAGACTGATTGAGCAACTTAAGGAGTATGATGAGTAAAAATCAAAAGTGGATTTGAATCCAAGTGAGTTTGATTAGAAAGACAACTTCCCCCACTACACCAGTAAACCATTATGAGTTTCTAATTTCTTGGTTTGTTTTTATCATTGCATGGCTAAAAGTTGGCTTCAAAAAGTTCCCCTTTATAGTAAACTGTAGAATTTTTATCTGTGAGAATGCTTGTCTACGCAAGCATTTCCAAGTGTGTTTAAATCCTCTTAGCTAAAATTTATCTAATTGGAATCGTTAATAATGTTTGATGCATTACTCAATATACTGCATGGCATCATTAATTGAGAGTTGTGTCCTTAAATGAGGTGAGTTCTTCCCCTACTGAACGTGTGTATCAGCTCTGCCCCCACAGACTCACTTGTCCTGCATGCCATGAAAGGAGGAGCTCATAAACTCTGGATGAGGACTGGATCCCTGGTATCTTGTGATTTCCTGGACTCACCTTTTGTCTACTTAACTTTTTCACTATATGCTACTCATACTAACATCAAGGTGTTTTAGTATTCTTCATATTTCTGCTCCGGCTCTTCAATACTTACGTCACGTTCTTTTTAATTTGATGACAAGATTAGATATTGTGTTCTTATCTTCTCAGCCTCTAGCAAACCTACTGAGTTGACTTGGAAAATCTCTGGAGTTTTGACTCACTATCAGCTATAGGTATGAGCTTCGGTGTAATGTTAAAGCTATTTTCTATACCACTTAAAAATTCCATCATCTTGGCAAGTAAGCTCTCTGGTTAACGGAAGATATTTAATCTAAAAATGTCCAAGTTTAATCATATGTCTACAATTGTTAAAATACAATATGTATGGGCTTAGGTTTTCAACTTTAACATGAAAGAACTTGGAAGCTGTCACTCTGTCCTTACAATAAGAAGAATCTGGAAAAACTGAAAACAAACAACTTTATAAGACCCATCAGAGAACTGAGGTTGCAAAGGAAACTACAGCACCAACATCTGGCGAGACACAGCCCAGAGGTGCTCACCTGGAACAGAAGTCGCTGGAGCCCTGAGGGGTGGGAACACAGGCATGGTCATTGGATGACCTGCGGGAGGCTTAGTGTCCAGCATGGTGCTGCAGTCTTAGGGGAGCTCACATTTTCCTGGGCTTTACCTCCAGGAATCCACGCTTCTTACACTGAAAATCAGAAACATCCCCTCTTGGTCATTTCATGGGGGAGATAAAAGTAGTCATTGTAAAACACAACTTTTTCCATAAAAAAGACCTACACACTAGGTAAAAAAAACCCTGTCAAAACCATATCCCCATGAGAGAAGGGTATTTCTCCAAAATGCACAAGTAACAGCAGTGAGGACTTCAAGGAAATAGAAGGAGACTATTGAGGCTATAGAAGGAAGAAAGGATAGGGGAGAGAAAAAAGCTTTACCACTGGAGAGACACTTGTGAAAGCTACATCTCCTAGACACTGTCTCCTGAAACATTGATATGTAAATGGAAGATGGTACAACGCTCCCCTCCTTCCCACCACACCCATAATATAGTAACAGTGAATTACAGGCAGATGCCCTGCAAGGCACAGGCTCTATCTGAGAGGTGAAGGGTTGAATTTTCCACATGGCATAACAGTCCTCAAGGTGCATCCACTGAGGGTAAAAATACATGTGAGAAAACCTGATGGAACTGAAGAAAGAAATATACCAATCTACTGCTACAGTTGGAGACTTCAACACCCCACTTTTTTAAATTGATAGATTAAGCAGACAGAAAATCGGTAAAGATATGGTTGAACTGAAGAGCTCTATCAATCAACACGTACAAATTGACATATATAGAATACATTAGTAAGAGTGGAATACACACTCTTTTCAAGTTCACAGGAAAAATTCACCAATATAGACCATGTACTAGGTTAAAATGCACTCCTTGACAAATTTAAAACAATAGAAATCGAGCAAAGTATGTGTTTAGAACACAGCGGAATTAAACTAGAAATCAATAGCCAAAATATAGCTGGAAAACCCTCCAAATATCTGACAATTAAACAATACATTTCTAAATAATTTACACGTCAAAGAAGAAGTCTCAAGAAAAGTTAAAAAGTATTTTTAACTAAAGAAACATGCATCTTATATAATGGATGAAGTGTGGTAGAAGTGGGTCTTAGAGGGATTTTGTAGGATTGGATGCATACTTAGAAAAAAAATCTAAAATCAATAGCATAAGCTTCCATCTAAGAAATGAAGAAAGAACAATGTAAGCCTATAGCCAGCCGTCAAAAAGACATAACATACACTAGAGCACAAGTCAATGAAGCTGAAAACAGGGAAATGATGGGAAAAAAAATTGGCAACACAAAAAGCCACCTGGTTCTCTGAAAAGATCAGTAAATTTGCAACACCTGAAGCCAGGTTAACTGAGAAAAAGTTTTTTAAAAAAGAGAGAGAGTGAGAAGGCAAAATTTACAAATACCAGAAATCAAGTAAGACTTAACTACTGATTCTATGGAGATTAAAATGGTATTAAAGGAATACTATGCACAACTGTATGTCATACATTTGATAACTTCGAAATGGATCTATTCCTTAAAAGACACAAACTATCAAAACCCACAGAAGGAAACCTATATAACCTGAATAGTGCTGTATCTGTTAAAGAGGTGGAATTAATAGTGAATAACACTAAAAAAATCAGTCCCAAAAGGTTTCACTGGTGAATTCCATGCAATATTTAACGAAGAAGAAATACCAGTTCCCTTTGACCTCTTCCAGAAAGCGGCGGAGACAACACGTTCTCGTTTTATGAGGCCAATTTCTATAGGCTTTAGTGCTGACACTTTATTACTCAGGATGATTTTTTAAAGTTATTTCTGTAATAAACACATACATTCCTTCTTTTTTTTTTATTTTTTGAGACAGAGTTTTGCTCTGTCACTCAGGTTGGAGTGCAGTGGCATGATCTTGGCTCATTGCAACCTCCATCTCCTGGGTTCAAGTGATTCTCATGCCTCAGGCTCCAGACCACCACACCCAGACCATAATTTCTATTTATACTATGTATGAATCATTAAGTACCAAGATGTATAGTACATGAAAATGGCTTGAGTTCAAAGAGATAATTGTCTACAACTATACACGACTTGCCTAGGTGAAGTAAGCACAGGTATGTGCCATCTTAATTTTCAGTTGGGTCGGATTCAATAAATCAGAAAGGAAATCAATCTTACATTCTGAAATTTTAATACTTGATGATTTTTATGATTTACATATTTTATGTAGTTTTAAGTATATTTCTACCTACAATTTCCCAATTTGCAGAAACTTACATCAAACTTAATATTGTCAGTATTAATAAAGCAGTTGTCTAACACTGAGGGAAAATTGACATAATCATTATTAGGGTAATATGTAAACATTTGAAATATTTCAGTACGAATTCAAGCCTATTTAGAAAGTTTACTTTTCACACTTTTATCAAGATTTCTAACCTATACTTAAGTACTAATGCACTTCAATTTGCTGCTTTTTTCATAAGTTATGTGACATAATCTGTTTCCTACTCTCAGATATTTCCAAGTATTTTCTTGTATCTGAAATATGTAACCCAACATTTTTTAATATACTTGGGAAATTAGACAAGAAGGCTAGTCCCATTTTATGGATAAGAAATAGAAGTTGGATGGGAGAAGGATGAGGGTCAAAAAACAACTTATCAGTCACTATGCTTATTACCAGGGTGATGGAATATTCTTTACACCAAACCCCCATGACACAAAATTTACCTACATAAGAAACCTGTACTTGTACCTTTGAACCTAAAATAAAAGTTAAAAATTTTTTAGAAAATCAAAATAATAAAAATAATTTGCTTAAAATAAAATCCAAATGGAACTTATACTGCAGTACTTGAACTCTGTGACTATAGTTAGGAGAGATTCTAATGGGTATTTTTTTTAATAAGAAAAAGAACATTTTAAAAAATATACACATATAAATTAATTCCAAAGTATCTCAGCCTTCTGTTCTAAAAACCATGGGGACAGCAAGCTCTGTTTGGGGGATAAATTTTACTAAAATAGAGCAAATTAGAACTAACTTTTGATTTGGAGGAATACCACTAAGAATATCCCCAAGAGAATATTTTATCAGCATGGTGGTGGTCCAGTGCTTGGACTAGATTTTCCATATAATTTGGGCTTTCTATAATCTCTTACTAACCATTACCACAAACATCAGTCTTGCCAATGGGACACCTAGCTCTCAACATAACCTCACAAATCCATCACCGTATGTGAGGGCATTATAAGTAACAAGGCAGGGTTTTTTCCAAACACCATGCGAAATGGCCGATCCATAACGTACTCATTGATGCAGGATTCTTAGAGTTGGAGAAATGAGCTCCAGGAAGGTCATAAGATGTGGAGGGAGGAGCACAGAGCTAGGAGATTGGAGGCCTGGGTGGATTCCCAATCCCAGAGTTCACATGCCACGGTCCACCAGGGAAGTCATTTAATCTCTCTTACCTTAGCCCACTCAACCATAAAGTAGAGGGAATATGTAAAAGAGGACTGTAGGTACCATCAAATAAAATACTATATATGAAGCATCTGTTACAGTGTGGTGTACGTGGTAGCTGCCCAATAAATTAAAGAAGTGATTAGAATGAATCGGTTTTAACTCATGATGTGATCACTTACTTTTCATATTACCTCTGTTACTATATCTGATGGTGATGTTTGCTTTTGCTTTAAGCACAAATCCACATTAACAGCCATAACAGCATGATAGTAGTTACCTTTTCCCCAGCCCTTCACCTCTGCAGGGACTTCTCATGTTAGTTGACAGCATAGGTGGCAGGTGTTCTTGTCTTCATCTTCTCTGTTGAAAGCTGTGCACCCCCCATACTCTGACACTTTACTTGATCATGTTTCCTGTCATCCCCCCAATAGTCATAGTTGCCTGTGTGTTTATTGCTTCCCCAACCAGAATGTATGTCTCATAAACAGTAGTGTTGTTCTCTTTTTTTCTCTGTAAGCCGGAGCAGTGTGCAGCGTGATACATGTGCTCAGTGCAGGGCTGCTTAAATGAGAGGACACACATGTCAACTCCCCTTATACACAGGAGGAAAAGGAGCTTTGTAAAAGGACATGGCAGTAAACTTCCCTTCTAAGGCTGTAGCTCACGCCTTTGTGTGTTTCAGCAAGAATGAAGAATATCAGTCAAAAGTTTCCATGTCACACCTGCCTGGGCTATACCCTGGGTGTTTACACAGTAGAAGACACTGAGACCAATATCACAGGTAGATTGACTGTGATAGAAAATAGGCCTCAAATACAATTTATTCAAGTCTAAGAAATGAAATCTCATTCAGTTTCAGGCGTCAACAGCAGGGAGAACCACAAACCACAAACTTCTTTTGCACTGGGAAAGGTGTTGCCGTGGGAACAGGGCTGCTGGCCATTTGGCCATCTCACTCATCTCTGGAGGAATGCAGGTGAGGAAGGTAAGAGAATCACAGTCAGGTAGGAGGGCCTGCGATAAGATCCAAGGAAGATGGGGGATGTACTTCTACCATGTGTCATGTCTGTAGCAAATGTAGTAAGAATTAAAATGTCACCATCTGATCCACATTACATCTGAATAGAATATCGTCTAGCAGAGTTTCCTTGCCTCTATATGATTATAGGCTGTGTTGACATCAAAAAGATATAATAAAGCATATTGGCCTAACAGAACATATTATCATAGAATAAATATATGCTCATCATTTAAATGAAGAGCCCTAAAAGAGGAACAGGGAACAGATTCTAAGTGACTAGGTTTATGCCCATGCTAAGATCACGAAAGCTCCTAACCTCTAGGACAGGGAAATCATGAGTCTCATAGCCTGGCAGGCTACAGTCTAACAAGACTGGCTTTATACATATATATTGATCTTTTTCTGGTGGTCAAGCACCCCAAGCCATGTTGATACTAAAAATATGATGACACCCAAAAATAGTGTGACGTCAGTAGGAAAAAGATTGAATAAAATGACCAACCCACAGATGTCCAGGGACAAGACCAAGACAATTCCTACCCTGAAACAGTGACAAATAGTTGCTAAGTGGACATCATTCCTTTCCTATCTTGTTGGTCTTTCCTGTTGACAAATACATGTTTAAAGGATGTTTTAATGTTTTCCTCAATAGACTCTGAGAAATAAAACCCAGATGGGAAACAGTTCTAACATGTGATCCTATGCAAATTAATAGCAGCAAAAAAGAAGGAAAGAAGAAAAGAAATAAACTTTCCTTAACACCTCCTTTCATTCATGTTTCCTCATATTTTCCCTTAGTGCTTCAAAAGAGTAGCGGTAGAAATACTATGATTTATGAATTCCATTGGGGTGACTTCTTGAAGTAATAACACTTACCACCATGAAGTTCTCAGATTTCTTTTCCACACAGGAACTCTGAGAGCAAAGAAAATTGCTGGACTCTCACAGCCAGGCATTTCAATGTATAGTTCTGGCAACGTGACCCTAATGAGAAGAAGTCCATACTTCAGTTTTGGTTTAGAATTCAGTGACAGTTTGATTGTGGGCTCAACCTCTTCTGCTTCTATTGGAATGTGAGTTACATGCTGAATTAATGAGCAAAAACATCAGGACTTTGAGCCTGTTTTGCGCTTTCCGAGTTCCCTTCATTTTATTTTCACTGGTTTATTTTATTTTTGTGTCTCGATCCAAAATTCATTTGCATATGATTTTTGTGCACACTAAGATCATCCTGAAGAACATAGACTTGTAAAACACTGGGAATCAATTACCCTCCGGAAATCCGTCAACTTGGTGAGGTGTGTCCTTTACAGTTAGTTACTATAAAATTCCCCTTTTCTAAAAATCCTGTCATTAAACCCCACGATGGCTTTCCGTTGCTCACTGCTGATCTTTGGCCTCTCAGTAAGCATGAAGAACACTTTCTCTTTCTTGCTGTGAGTTAATGCTATTTATATTTTAGAAATGCCAGATTCCTTCACAAGTCACTTGAGACTCGGTGGCAAGAATGAATTACCCTGAACTGTCTGTCTCTCTCCTGACAGGTCTGCCTGAGAGGCAGCTTGCCTGGAGCTGCACTCATTGTTATTTCACAATCTGAGAGCCAGCAAGAGACAGTTTTACAAATTTCTAACATAAGGCACAAAATGAAATTCAACAGAAACTAATCTTTCCTTTTTTTAAATTCCTGGCTTTGACCAAATTAGTAGGGAATGACATATTTTGAATCGCTTAGTGTACGTACTATTGTATTTCTCTACAATTTAATCTTATAATCATTGCTCCAGGGAGACATATATTAAAGTTTATTGGCAAATACATTTCCTTTGATTTCCTTCGTTCCAAAATAAAATGATGAATTAAGACTTAGCACATACATTAGCATTTAGTATTTGCTGTACAAATAGTGATCTGTACCCTGTGGCAACCAATTATAATATGTGTACTGATATTGTACAATTTTAAATTAGTAGAACAACTGAGCTGATACTGAAAGCCAGCAACAAAGTGTTTATTTTCTAGATTAATGAAATAACAGGATAAAACTTGAAGTGAATGTTAATGTGTGTTATCTATTATATTGTCTAGCAATTAATATAAAATGCATGTTCTTTGTTTATTCTAGAAACAAATCTACTGTGTTATGATTATTTCTCTCATAATTATGTAACTAATGAACTATTAATCCGAGACAATTAGTCCAGCATCTCTTCATGATATTTTTGTTCCCTGGGTAAACCAAAGGTAAGCAAATGCATGGCTGAGATGCCCAGGGTTCCCCAAGCTCCCTGGGGAATGTCAAAAATAAACAGATCTTCCCAAACATTAGCACTGATCTTCTTTTACATTGAAAGTTCTTATTTAAAGAGAAGGAATTTCTCACACCAGTAATAACATTTGAATCAATAGAAACTGTGATTCTTGCCTCTATTTGTAGTTTTAAAATGAATTCTTCCAGAATATTGTCCCCAATTAATAACGATAATGATGAAGTCCTATCAATAATAATGAATATTTATTTAGTTCTTTGACTTGTGTCACACGTCAGATTAAGCACCATTTTTCATTATTTAATTCTCAGCAATCACATGGGGTTGGTAGCTCCATTTTACAAACAAAAACAAAACAAACAAACAAAAATTCTAGAAGTTTTTAGAGAGGTTACATCACTTATCACAAATGTGTAAATGGCGAACCTATGACTCAAACTGAGACATCCTTAACCCCGTGCCTGTGTCTTAAGCACCAAATATTTTCATTAATCATCAGTCTTATAATAAGAAAAATAACGATTTAATAAAGAAATTTCTGTTCAAATTCTCCTTTTAAGTACTTAGAGTAATAGGTTTCTTCATAATTCTTTGTCAAACTTACCTTCTACTCAACCAAGTCCTAATGATTTCATTGTATAATTTTTCTCCGATGCATTTATTTCTCTTGCTCTCTATCAATAAATTATCATTCACCCTACAAACATTTCTTGCTAAAATCTTTTAAAATACGTCTTTCTAAGCAGTCTCTCCAGAGCCTCTCTGCAAGCAGCACCGTTTTCCAACCCATTCTCTACTCTGCAATCATCGTAGTCTTTTCTCAACACAAATCTGATGTCGAATGCTTGCTTCAAAGACTCCATTGGTGACCCGTTGAACTTAGAATAGACACCAATAGGCCAGGTGTGGTGGCTCACACCTGTAATCCCAGCACTTTGAGAGGTTGAGGTGAGTGGATCATCTGACGTCAGGAGTTTGAGACTAGCCTGACCAATATGGTGAAACCCCGTCTTTACTAAAAATACAAAAACAACAAGAAAAAAACCAAAATGCTGGGCATAGTGGCACCTGTAATCTCAGCTACTCAGGAGGCTGAGGCAAGAGAATTGTTTGAACCAGAAGGTGGAGGTTGCAGTGAGCCAAGATCTCTCCATTGCACTCCGGCCTGGGCAACAGAGCGAGAGGCTTCATCTCAAAATAAAATAAAATAAAATAAAATAAAAGACACCAGCATATTTAAGATGGCCTGCGAGTCTTGTGCAGTCGTCCCACCTAGAACCATCAGCCTATTTCCTGATACTCCTCTGGAGCTCCCTGTTTTCCAAACCCACCGACTTCTTCACAATCCCTGAAGCCTGTGCACCTGCTATTCCTGCACTTCAATGGTGCTCATTTCCCATCTTCCATTGCTCATCCTACTCAACCTTAGGATCTCACTAAGTTGTAATTCCCCACCCCAAACTTTCCCTTACCTCCCTGGATACTTTCAGATCCCTAGGATGAGCTCAGCGAGCCCCATGGCTCTTAGAGTGTGTTTCACAGCCGTTCCACAACCATGTGAAGTCTGTGTCCTCTGCTGTGTGCTCCAGGACAAAACTGCCCTTGCCCTTGTGACTCCCAGGCCTGATACACATCGTATCTGTGGCAGGCATGCGATATTTTTTGAATGAGTGCATACCACTCAAGAACGAGTTTTGGAGTTTTGAAATCCTAAGAATTATGTGCTGCTAGATTATTGCCTAGGTGGGCCCTATTAAAGGTTCTACTACGAGGTGTTTACAGTTTGCTTCTGCTTTTCTATTTTTTTCCCTTCTTCTCCACTTTTTTTCATATATTTTCTTGTACTTACTACTTTAATTGCTTCACTCAAGGTTCCTATGCAATAGTATGGTTATTATCATACATTCAATGCATTTTATATTTTGAATAATTGCTTTATTGACTTACAGATTATTTATAAATATTTGTCTTAAATTCCAAACATATGGAGTGCTCCTATTTAATGTTTTAACTTTTTATTATGAATATTTAACTTAAATTTACTGTGATTAGTAAACATATCCTGTGAGAGTTAAATCTTCTGAAATTTGTTTAATTCGATTTATATCTTTAAAAATATTCAATAAATATTGTGTTGCATGGGCTTGTATTCAGTAGTTACTGGGTGCAGAATTTTGTAAAATCCACAGAGTTACATTTATTATTTCTCTAACTGAATTATTATGTCATTTCTGTTAAAGCTTTTTTCTATTGTGAATTTGCCTATTTCTCATGTAATTTTATCAGCATTTGCTTTTTGTATTTATTTTTTGTCTCATTTTTCTTCAAATTGGCCAATGTAAGTTCATCTATATCTAAGTGCATGGGTTTCTCTCCTGTCTTATCCCAACTTCTGTTAAACTCATCCAATGACTACATTAGGTCTTGTATTTTTTGTTTTGTCTGGAAATTCCATTAGTATTATTTTATGGCCTTTATCTGCTGAGATTTTTTATTTTTATATTCATGAGAGCCTATTTTCCTTTACATCCTCAAAGTCAATGATATGACTGCTTTGAAATTTACATCTGCTCATTTCCACAACTGGCTCATTTCTGCTGGTTCCTTCTTTTTGTAGTATGGATCACATTTTTCTGTTTCTATGTGAATCTGGTCATTTTTAATTCTAGATGTTGTCCATTTTTATGCTAAATTTTGTAGATACCACGATTTTCAGATAATACTATTTGGTGCATACAAGTTTAGAATTGTTAAACTTTTCATAATTATATAAAGTATGTTATTAGTATTTTCTTTATGATGCTCTGCTTATGGGAGTTTTGGAGTCTGGAAGTATCTCTATCTCACCCTTTTTCTTGAAAAATGTGACTTTTAATTTTCTCTGTGATTTCTGAAGTTATCAATGTACAGTGTCCTTATTCCCACCTGTGTTGGTGAGAAGTCAACTGTCGCCTGTCACACTTTTTGAAGTTGTGTGTCTCTTCTCACTGGGTATAATTTGGATTTCTTTTTGTATTTCTCCTGCTTGGGTTGAATTTTTTAAATGTGTGACTCCTTTGAAGTTCAGAACAGTTCTCATACCTCATCCCTTCCCATGCGGCCTCTGTGTGTCCTCTGGTGTCTTCCTCACTTCATCTTCTTTGTTACACTTTCCTTCAAGTTCTCTACCTCGTTATCTAATTTTGTCCCATTTCTTTAATTTCCTCCCATTTTTCTTCCTGTCCCTGATAATTTTTCTGCTTCTAGGGTTCTACTAATCTTGTTGACTATGCTTTTAATTTCAATTGTTACACTTTTCAGTTTTAAGCATTCAACTTGTTTCTTTTTCAATTCTGCTTAGTCCTTCTGTAAGTTAAGAAAAGTGGGTCCCTATTTCAACTCTTTCTCTCTCTCTTTCTCCTTTTCTTTCCCTCTCTCTCAGACACACACTCACACACATACTATTTGGTACAGTAGTCTCCCTGTGTCTGTGGTTTTACTTCTCTCTCTCTCTCTCACACACACACACACACAAACACACATGCACACACACTCACACACATACAATTTGGAACAGTAGTCCCCTTTTATCTGTGGTTTTCTTTCCGCATTTTCAGTTTGCTGCAGTCAACTGTAGTCAGTGTTGTATCATTTCATGCCATAACAAGAAGAGGATGAGTACAATACAATAGGATATTTGAAGATAGACCTAGAAACAGAGAGAGACAGAGACCATATTCACACAACTTTTATTACACTATATTTTTATAATTGCTCTATTTTATTATTAGGTACTGTTAATCTCTTATATCTGCCTAATTTATAAATTAGACTTTATCATAGGTATGTATAGAAAAAACAGTATATCTAGGGTTTGGTTCTATCTGAGGTATCTTCTGCAGATGAGGGGGAGCTACCGTAAGGACTTCCTGTCAGAAACTATAAAGCTCCTGGTAGAAGATTTAATTCCTGTTTATTAAACTTGAGGTGGGAAAAGATCTCTTAAATCAGAAACAAAAATAATTGGTATAGATAGAAAGGAATATTCTGGTTTATATTAAATTAAGAACTTTTATTTATCAAAACAACCTTAAAATTTTTCATTTAGTTAAAAGTGGGAGAAGATATTTGACATATACACAATGCACATAACTGAGAAAATGTTAGCAACAAAACTATGTAGAGAAATCCTTCAAATTTATTCAAAAAGCAAAAAACCACAAAACTGCAATAAGAAAGTGAGTCCAGGATGTAGTGATGTATCACAAAGTAATGACTCAGATACAAGGCAATAAAACTGTGCAGAGCGTTTTCAACACCACCATGAGATCCCACTCAACTGGCATTTGCTTTCATCTGAAAATGACAAATATTCAAGTGAATACAGATAAACAAGATATTTTATCTATTGCTATTGGGAGTAAGTTGTACATACAGTATGAAATAAAATTTGGCATTTCTACTCAAATAGAATATTCCTATCCATGTGAAACCACAGTTCCACTTCTGATAATACAATCAAGAGAAACCATTGTATGTGTAAAGAGATGGAATTCGCAAAAACATTCATATTGTACATCACAAAAGTTCTAAACATTCTTTATAGGGTAGTGGATTAAGGCATGATTTTTTTTAAAGGAAAAATTAGTGAAACAATTTTGATATATCCATACATTGTAGAACATTATGAAACCATTTAAAGAGATCATATATCTAGATTATACAAATGTTGATAAATGATTGATAGATGTGGATATAGACATCAACATAGATATAGATAATTCCCATAAAATATAGATAAATCATTAGGTAAAAGAAAAATGTCAATTTAAAAATACATAGAAGTATATATAAAGATATAATTATATATTAAATAATATCTATTATATCAAACTATTAATAATTATCTATATTTTAACAAATCCTAATTTTCTTTGAATTAATTAGTGCCTAGTAATAAATGGTTTTGCACTCATATTAACATCTCTAAATTTCCTAAGTCCAGTACAATTCATTTGCCTGAAACATTGCTTATATAATATTAAGCAACTATATCTTCTAGCATATAGAATATTAATGTATGGTTATTTTATGTTAAAAACATTTAAAAATCTATTTTTTATCTTATAATTTTAGTCATAAATAAAGGTTAAACCAATCTGATTCTAAGAAGAATTAAGAAACACCACTTCTGCTAAGAACTATCTTGGATTTATTAATAATACATCTCTGCACTAAAAATCTTGTATATATTTTTACATATGATTTCCACTATTTTCTCCTGCATTTCTTTCTTCCTTTAAAATATAATTTTGCTTATAGTTCTATCTGATATTAAGTTCTTTTAGTATTTTTAAAAGTATATTCTTAGATACAATAAATAAATTAGATTATCTTCAGGTAACAAAAATACATACATATTTCATCTTAACATAGATTATAATTTAGAATTACAAATATTGGATAAATATTTATCCAGAATAGTTCATTATTTAAAAATTATTGGTTTGAAAGAACTACTATACCTTAAGCCACTTTTTAAAAATCTCCTCAATTTATGCCAAAGTCTTGAAAAGAGAACACATTATAAAGACTCAGAAAGTTTTGGACCTAAGGATTATTTTCAGAACAAATGTTTTGATAGGTTAAATGTTAAATAATCAGAAACACATGGACTAAGTTTTCCCCTAAATACAAGGGGTGCGAAATTCAAGGAAAATATATTTAATGAAGCTTATTTTCTTTGTCTAATCCAGAATGTTCAAAAAGTATTTGAAATATTTTTCAGACACAGAGTGTTGAGCTCACTTAGATATTATGCATGCATGTATGTGCATGTGTGTGTGTGTATATATAATGTATATAATACATATAATATACATATATAGAAAATAAATGGCTAAAGAAAATAAATGGCTAAGAAAGAATAGTGTTATTAGTTTTCAGACATTGTTACAATCCTGGATCCATTTCTTCCCATTTATTTTAATGCTTTGGTGTCCTCTTATTAATTCAATCATTTGATTAGCCAATATTACAAACTTAATTTAAATGCATAAAACATGAACTAAAACTTACAATATGTTAACGCTTATTAATTTATTTCCTTAAATAACCAAGGTTGTCATAAATTTAAAATGATAGGGAAATCTTTGAATTGCACATCTCTGGGAAGTCAGGTGACCAGTATTTTCTAGTTAATTGGAAAATTTTGCTTTTTGACACACCTAGTAATTAAGACATTATAATTTAATTTTGGCATGCAGGTTAAAATCATCTAAAATAAAATGTCATTTTGGGGAGCCTTATATTTACAATAATCTTTACAATTAATAAGAAAATATTTGTGCTAACCTATGATCTAATAAATTGTTTACTCTCTTTTATTTAAAAAAATGCTGTCTTACAGTAAAGGAAGGACGATAATGTGCATTTAAAACATCTGAGAGAGAATTTAAGTCTGGTATGGTTACTCATGCCTGTATTCCTAGCACTTTGGGAGGCCGAGGCAGGATGGTCACTTGAGCTCAGGAGTTTAAAACCAGACTGAGCCACATAGTGAGACCCCATCTCTATTATGTTTAATTTTGTTTTAATTTTATAAAAAAGAAATAATGGAATTTAACATTTAGGAAAAGGCATAAACTAAGGCACCATCAAGCAGCATTTTTCAGTTTGCAGAATATGTTCCAAGAGGTACTGCTTCTGCAAGAGTATCTCATACACACGCTATGCACACACACATACTTGCACACACACACACACACACACACACTATACCCCAAAGACACTCACACAGGAGTGCACTTTCTGAGACAGGTAAACTTGGGAAATATTTCAATTTGTATGCTTAACGACACCTTTAAAGGTGCTGAAACCTCCCACAGCAGTAAAAATAAAATGACAGAAAGACCAAAGCTGATGTTCAATTCCATTTAATCTGCAATTTCCCGAACTCATTACACTTCAGAGAACTGTTTTCTTGAGTAATACCTAAGAATCCTGCCCCAGGATTAGTTTCTGACCCACTGTGGTACATGGTGCTTTGTAATATTATGGATGCTAATCACAGCTAACCCTCGAACAATGTGGGGACAGGAGCATTGAGCTCCGTCACAGTCTGAAATCCACGTGAAAGTTGTGATTCCTCAAAAACATCATAGCCTACTCTTGGCCAGAAGCCTTACTGATAACATAAGTAATCAATTAATAGATATTTATTTACTATATACTACATTCTTACAATCAAGTAAGCTAGAGAAAAGAAAGGTTATTAAGAAAATAATGAGGAGGAAAAACTATGTTTACAATTCATTAGATGGAAGTGGGTCATCACAAAGGGCGTCATCCTCGTCAACCTCTCACTGAGTAGGCTGAGGGGGAGGAGGAGAAAGAGGAGGAGTTGGTCATGCTGCCTCAGGTGTGGCAGAGATGGAAGAAAATCCTATAATGGACCTGTACGATTCAAACCTCTATTGTTCAACAACCAACTGTAATTTGATTAATGCTTCACAGCAACTGTCATAAAAGGGAGATCTGATTGATTAAATTATATCTCGGGTCTGTAAAGAAAAAAATAGCCTTCCTAAAATAGGAACCATGGTTTCTTGTAAACAATAAGGGTGAAGTTGCAGCTTGTTGGAACATTGCCCTCCTGAATTAGAGTTGAATGAGTACTGTAAGGTAAAAAATACATAGCTAGAATATTACAGTCAATTACTTTACAGATAATGTAGTCAGTCTAACTTTCAGAAACTAATTACTCAAGAGAGTATTTTTCCTGTTTCTTTGCCTTGGTGAAATGTAGTACATGCTTATTCATAATATGTGAAGATCTTTATAAGTAGAAAAAATAAAACCACTTTAAGTTTTATCACATAGATGAGTATGTTGATATCCATCAATGAAAGTCATTCTGTGTGAATACAAATCAGATACTAAGGAAGAATAGTGTTATTACATGTTTATTCTCATTATTTCTATTTCCTCTCTTTCCAGTCAAGTTGAATCTACTGTAATCTGGCCCCTGTCATCTGAGTCTTTAAAAAAAGGGGGATGAGGCCATGCATCTCAGAATTCCTTATTCAGTAAATCTGGAATAGGACCTAAGAATGCGAATTTCTAACAAATGCTCAGTGATACTCACGTTGCTGATTCAGGAAGAAGACTGTGGGAACCACTGCTGCATGGCGTTATTATTTACATGGGGCTAGTATCATATGTAATACATGAAGGAGGACATGGAAAAGGATCCACTGCAGCAAAGAAAGCCCACTTCTATCTGTTTTGCATGTTATATGTTATCATACACAGAAGTCAAATAAGAGAAAAATAAGTGTGTAGTTCTGCTATGTAGAATAGGAAAAATAAACTTTAAAACTCAAGATTTGGGGATTTTGAAAATAAGCATTGTTGTTCATTTGTGATGTACATTAAGTGCTTAAACTATAATCCTTCAAGATTTTTCTGCTATCAAATGAAATTATGTCAACTGGATATTTAATTTGTGTCAAACTATGAACAGTATCAGTTGTCATTTAAAAACAAACAACTCGGAATTCCAGTCTGGACCAGATAATACAGACTCCCCTGTCTTCCTCCGCCCCCCATTCCTCCCAACTAAGTGCAGTTGTAATTCCTGAAAATTATGCAACAGGCAACCACAGGAGACATTCGGGAGGTGGCAAGAGGGAGGCAAATTGATGTAGGACCCCAAGACTGATGGAACAATACAGTGGGAAGATATTTCATCTCCCCACCTCCCAGAAGAACAAGGGGAACCAGCCTGGATTTTTTTGAGCCCAACCTAGCAATGAAAGGTAACCCAGGTGGGCTCATTCCTTGCCAGGATCTACAGGGAGCTTGTCCTGTAACAGCAGGGGTGCTGGCATGACTGGCAAAAGAGACTGATTGAGAGCCTTTCTAATAATAAGTGGATAGGGAAAATCACCCCTTCCTCACTAGGTCTGAGAAATCTCCTCCCACAGAGACTTACTGAGTTCTCAGTCATTGTTATTATCATGGATTCATTCCTTTCTATTTATTTCAATGCTTTGGTGTCCTCTTATTAATTCAATGATTTATGAGGTAAATGACCAGTTCTTTACATTAAAATCCTTCTAGTCGTTTTTCTGTGCATAAGAAACTCACTTCAAATTTAATGACATAACAAGGTTAAAAGTAAAGAATAGGAGAAGATATCTCATGTAAATGTTAATCATTACAGAATAGAATTTACTATATTAGTATCTGAAAGGTAGACTTCAAAGCAAGGAAAATCACTAGATGCAAAGAGGGATATTACATAACTACAAAAGAATCAGTCCACAATGAAGACATAGGAGTTCCAAATGTGTGCACACCAAACAGTAGAACAACAAAATATATGAAGCAAAGCCTGATAGAGCTGAAACAAGAAATAGACAATTCCACAATCATAGTTGGGATGTAAAAACCTCTATGTAAGTAACTGATAGAACTTCTAGAGAAGAAATCAGCATTGATACAGACAAACTCTACACTCTAACAACCAACAGTGTCTAATTGAAGTGTATTGAACATCCACAAAACAACAGGAGAATATACACTTTTTTAAGGGCTTATGGAGCATTAGCCAAAATAGACTATAACCTAGGCCATACAGAAATCTTCACCTATTTAAATGATTGAAGTCATACAGAATATATACTCCGACCATAACAGAATGAAACCAGAAGTTATTAAATGGAATACAACAGGAAAATCTCTAGAGGCATGAAAATTTTAAAAACACATTTATAAATAATCGTAGGTCAAGGAGGAAGTTGCAAAGGAAATAAAAATATATAGAGCTGAATAAAGCCTTTGTAAACACTAAAGAAATAAGAAACAAAGCACAAATCATCAATATTAGGAATACAATATGGGCTATTGTGGCAGATCCAACAGCCATTAAAAGGATAATAAGTGAATACTACAAACAAGTTTCTGCTCAGAAATTCAACAGCTTAAAAGAAATGTACCAATTCTTTAAAACCAAAACTACTAAAACAATCACATTGATGTAGACAATCTGAATTGGCCTGGAACTATCGAATAAATTGAATTTAAAATGTATATGCTCTCAAGAAAGAAATTTCCAAGCACATATTCTTTCAGTGGAGCATTCTATCTAATATTCGAAGAATGATTAATACCAGTTTTACATATTTTTCTAGAGAAATTAAAAGGAGATTAATTCCTAACTTACTTTATAAAGCTAATAAATTTTTAAGTCAAAACAAGATGTAGTAAAAAAATAAAATTACAGACCCACAATTTTTATGAACTTCGAGTTAAAAATGTTCACCAGTTAGTGGGAAATTAAATCCAACAGTGTATCGAAAAGATTATATATTATAGTCAAATGGCATTTATTCCAGGTATACAAGGCTTATTCAAGATTCTACAATGCAATTTATCAGATCAACAGGAAGAAGAAGAAAATCAGATGATCATATCAATGGATTCAGTAAAAATTACTATAAATCTACAACTTTTCTTGATAAAACTCTCAGCATATTAGGGAATACAGAGGAATTTCTTCAACTTGATAGTGAACATTTACAAAACAAAAAATAACCCCAAAAAAAGCATTTTTACAGATAACATTATACTAACAATGAAAGGCTGAATGTTTTCCCCTAAAATTGGGTACAAAGCAAGGAGTCTTCTTATAACTCTTACCTGACACAGTAATGGGGATGTACGGCACTGAAAGAGGTAGATAATAAAATAACATAAAGAAAAAATACAAATTGAAAAGGAAGATATCAAATAGTTCCAACTTTCAGATGCTGGGATTTCTATATGGCACATCCCAAGGTATCTAACAAAAGAACAATCCTAGACTATGTAAGTTTGGTAAAGTTTCAAGATACAAGGTCAACACAAATAAATCAGTAACTTTTTTTATATTAGTAGTAAACATGAGAATATAACAATTAAAAGTAGAGTATCATTTGCAGTCACCCCAAAGGCAATAAAATACTTCACAAAACATACACTGAGTCTACAGACTGAACATTACAAAAAGTTGACGAAAGAAATAAGAGGAGACATAAACAAATGGGAGAAATACCATGTTCATGGGCTTGAAAAGTCAACAGTAAAGATGCCATTTTTTCCTAAATTGATCTACAGGTTCAATGTAATTTCTACCAAATCTCACCAGGGTTTTTGGTAGACATAGACAAGTTTATTCTAAAATTTGTATGGAAAGGCACAAGTCCTGGAATAACTAAAGCAACCTTACAAAAAAAGAATAATGTAAGAAGAATCACTCTCTCTTATATTGTTTATTATAAAGCTGCAATAATCAAAACAGTGTGGTTTTGGCAGTTTGGGAAGGAATAGAATAGAGAACCCAGAAATATCCCCACACAAATGTGATCAAATGATATTTGGAAAAAGTACAAAAGCTATTCAATGGTAGAATGATAGAATTTTCAATAGAGGATGCTGGAACAACTGGACATCCATCAGCCGAAAGTAATGAACCTCAACCTGAACTTCACATCTTAAAAGAAAAATTAACTCAAAATATATTGCATATGTTAGTATAAAACTATAAAACTTTCAGAAAAATACACATAGACAGAAGACAATTTTGAGGAGCAAAGGCTAGGCAAATGGTTCTTATAACTGAAAGCAAAAACATGAACCATAAAGAAAAGATTGATAACTTGGAGTTCAACACAATTAAAAACTTTTTTTTTGGTCTGTGAAAGTCCATGTGCAGAGAATGAAAAGACAAGCTACAGCGTAGAGAAAGTATTTTCAAGCCACACAGCTGGCAAAGGGCAAAGGCTAGTAAGTAGAATACATAAAGAACTCTCAAAATTCAACAGTAATGAAGAATCCAGTTTGAAAATTGGCAAAGACAGGAAGAGAAATTCCACTAACAAAGACATACCTATGGCAAATAAACACATGGAAAGATTTTCAACATCACTAGCCATTAGAAAAATGCCAGTTAAGACTGCATGAGATATCATCACACATCTATTAGATTAGCTAAAATTAAAAATAATGACAATACCAAATGCTGATGAGGAAGTGCAGAAACTGAATCACTCATACATTGTGGTCAGCCCTGTGAAGTGGCCCAACCACTCTGCAATTGTTTTGCAATTTTTTTATAAAACTAAACAAGCAATTATCATAGGACCCAGTAAATTTACTCTTGGGTAGATATCCCAGACAAATGAAAACTTATTTCCACAGATAAAACAGCATACATATGTACCCAGAAACTTTATTTATAATAGCCATAAACTGGAAACCTCTCAGATGTAGTTCAAGACATGAACAAACTCCCCCATGCCATACCATGGGATACTGCTGAGCAGTGCAAAGCAACAACCTGGATATGTCCCTGGGGAATTATGCTGAATAAGTGGAAAAAGCCAATTCCGAAATGTTACACACTATGTTATTGTAACACCTCTGAAATGACAAAATTTTAGAAATGAAGAAGAGACTAGTGGTTGCTAAGGGGTTGGGATCCATGGGAAGATACAGGAGGGTGTGACTAACAGGCGATATGAGGATGGTTGTGTCGATGGAACCATTCGGTATCTGGACTGTGGTCGCGGATGACAAAATCTACAATGTAATAAAATTGTATAGAACTAAACACACACATCACACATGCAAATGAGTTCAAGTTAAGCTTGGATACTCTGAATAAGATGGATGGAGTCTATCGATGTCGATATCCTGGTTGTAATACTGCATCGTTATTTTGTAAAATGTTAGCAATGGAGAAGGTATATCTTACAACTGCAGGTGAATCTATGATGATCTCAGTAAAAAAATTCCATTAAAAAATACCAACAACATGACAGACTAGGCCAAAAGTGCTTTTCAGGAGGCATGTCTGTAGCGGGAGCTCAATTGTTCTGAACCCAAGAATTGTACAGGAGGTGGAAACAGATGTGTACCCAATATCAGCCTATAAACACAAAATCTAACCTGAAAGGCTAAGAGCTTTATTCAAGTGCTATTCAATCAGCCTCCCAACCTCAGTTGGTATGCCATACACATTGTTCTAATTAGAGGGTCATTTCCTTTGCACAGATGTTTTCAATTTCAACAGACCACAGTGACGTACAGAGCAACAAAACAGTCCTTCTCATCTCCAGTGACTACACCTCTCCCCTAAGCCACAAGGGTTAAATCTTTGGACAGTATTTATGAACGCATTCTGAATAGAAAACACCCCTAACAACAGGATAACATATTGCACTAGAAAAAAAGACTATTTTATCCTACGGACTAAACAGTAAGCCACTCATTTTGAATACGCTTCCCATAAAATAAAATGGAAGAACAGTAAGTACAAAATCAGCAAAAACACACTACACTTTGAACTGGACAAATCCATTTTATAACATATAGAAAATGTAAGTTTTATCCTTGCCTTTATTTCTGTCATTATGGTTACTCATGTGTTACATAAATATTGATATTTTTATTATAAAAGTGTGCATTCAATTGAGAAATTTAGAGAAGAAGAAACGAAGGAAATAAAATCCAATCACAGTTCTATCACACAAAACTAACCTCTATGGTTATTGTGTTTTAGTTCCTTGAAGCATTGATTTTATTCATATATGTATGCATTTAATTGAGGTACACCTACATGTAGGACATGAATCATAAGCTCACGCTTGATGAACTTTTGTGGACATTTACATCCACGACCCACATAATGGCACAAGACACCTCCAGCCTTCCTCATACCACCTCCCAGCTAATGAAGACCCTCAACTCAGGTGACTGCTATTCTGACCTCCAGACAATAGAAGAGAGCTTCCTGTTTTGGAATTTCACATAATTGGAATGTATGCTTTTGTGTCTGGCTGTATTATCCCAAGATTAAGTTAGTGAGGCTCATTCAGTTGCACATAACAGCAGTCTGTTCTTGTCCTCCACTGTGGTATATTTCACAGCAGTTTATTTATTCTTCTACTGGTCACGGATATTTAGATTATTTCTACTGTGGGACTATTATGAACAGTGCTGCTTTAAATGTTATATATTTTGGCAACCATAGGCACGCACGTCTACCAGGTACATATTTGGAGGTGAGATTACTGAAGATGACGGTATGCATATGTTGGGTTCTAGTTGATGCTGCTAATTTATAGGCTCGCCAATTGTTTCTTGTGTTCACTGACACTGGTTACTGTGTGTCCTTTTCATTTTAGTCAGCTTGGTAGCAGCATATAATTCAAGCTAAAATAACAACATACTGAATGTAGAATTGTGTGTCTTATGCTTTACAGTTAACACTCCACTATCCCCATGAAATCCTAGTTCTGACCTGAAGTTATAATCACTACAAGATTAATTTTCTGCAAAAACAAGAACAGCCTCTAGAAAAGGTTCACAATACCTGCATAAAACAATAACACATTACGAAATTCTAAAGTTGCAGTTAATCCCACAGTTTGTGTGTGTGTGCGTGTGTGTGTTAAAAACAACGTGTGTTATTCTGTGAAAAAATTGATTTTATCAAAACAATTATCATGATTTGGGGATAAGAGGAGCTTTACTTACCAAACGATTTTTGAAATAATGACAACACTGTACTCGAATTAGAATTTGATGATTCATATCATAAAATATATAAGGTTATAAAAATATAACATAAGCTCCTTCAAGAAAAACATTTTAAATTATTTTTTGGTTCATTTTGTTTTAACTCTAGTTAGTTAAAACAGTGCTGTGGGAGCATTAATGATTTGAGAGTAGAATTAGTATTCTGTCATGCAAATCTTGTCTTTCTTCATGTAAAACTTGCCAGCAACTAAAATTTCATCTTCAATATACTATATTAAAAATTATATTTATATCATTTATATTATGCAGGCAACATTGCATTGCTAATGTTTTAACTTCCTTCTTTTGATGTTTATTTTTTGCTAGCTTAGAGATTTCTGCTTTTTGTTTCTTTTGTGTGGTTTTGTTTTTATTCACATATAACACATTTTCTCTCTTGCTAAATAGATCTTACATATTAAAGAGAATACAGAGAGAGATACAGAAAAATTGAATAATCTGCAAGGATATATTTCTTCAAATCTTTCTTCTGGGCAAAGGCATAGATATAAATACACACTTTTATTAGCTTGTAAATTTCAAAACTGTCTTATTCAATTATATAATCTATGCAGGAGAGTAACTGAGCAATAATACTACAGTTTACTAGCTTATGCTGTGGTTCTACTCATCAAAAAAGGTGCTGGTAATTAACTTTAAAGCCTTCAGTGGTCTAGGACCTGGCTATCTTTGAGTTGTATTTCATTTCATCCCCTCTGCAGAGTTATGACTGAGTGAACTTGATCTCAGATTCTGTTCCCAACACTGGGTGTTGCAGAATTAGTTCCAGTTGCCTGCCTTCCCTTTGGTATTCACTTGACTCAGAGAAGAGGCCAGATCTAATTTTTCACTCATCTGGGGAGATTAAAAAACCACTACTCTATTCCAGAAGATTCCTGATGGTAATAATTTTTTACATTTAGTTATTGCTCACTGTGCTTTTTGTGAAAACTCATTGAATTGTTTTAACCCAGTCACTTATCCACTTCTCTTTTGTTGGCAACAGATAGAGGGCAGAAAGAGAAAAACAAACTACAGACTCCAAATGCAGGAAATGCAATCCATTGTTTTGTATCCTGATGATTTTATAAATAATACATTTTAAAAAATAAATTGTTTAATATTTATTAGCTCAATCAAATGCAATATTTTTGTATGAAATAAAAGAAAAATTTAAATCATGCATCTAGATATTTTGTTTAAGGTAGCCAGGTCTCAGACCACTGAATTCTTTAAAGTTAATTACCAATACCATTTATGATGAGTAGAACCACAACGTAAGCCAGTAAACTGTAGTATTTATTGTTCAGTTACTCTCCTGCTTAGATTATCTAACTGAATTGGACAGTTTTGAAATTTGCAAAACTTAAAATAATATTTTAAGGTGGGGAAAACATTTTCTGTATGTTCCCACAAATGCAACCTCCAAGGAAACTGACACAAGAAAAATAAACAGAATTATTTCAGTTTCTCTCAGGCACATGATGTTATAGTGTAAAAAGATTTTTGAGTTCTTGGACACTTGGCTAACAGTATGTTTTCATAGGTGTTAAGACGAATATTCATGATGTATCAAACCCAAAAGGCCTAGTATTGAATGAGTCACCTTCTGTTCCAAAACAGCTTTTCCCTGGACTATTCGCATTTCTGTCAACAGCACTGTAATATCTTGGGATATCACTGCAGTTCTCTTGAGGAGTGAATCTCCACCAGCAGCAGAAAGTGCACTTGCTCCCTGAAAGGGCACCAGGATCCTAGGAACAGGCTCCATGTTAGCGCCGGGAAAAGGATAAATCTAGCATTCCATGAGGAATAATTTTCTGGAGAGTGGACTAAATGATGAATGGTGGTCTGGGCAAGCTTCAGACTAACTGGAGCAAGGAGAGTGGAACTTAGTGTCTGAGATGTCTTTCTCTGAGCTCTACCATCTGTGCACATCAGAGATAATTTGTAGGATTCTTCTTTCTGAAAGGGAGAACTGACAAAATTGATAGAGAACCATAGTCCTATAGTTCCTGCAGTTTTAACCAACTTTCTCAGATAAGGACTTTCATTCAGGGAACCAGACAGTGTCAAATGGAATACAAGATGGGGAATGAATGTCTAGAATACAACAGAAGCCCATTGATTGGTCAGCGCATGAATAGATGCTAAATAAGACAAAGCTGTATCTGAAACATATGAAAATTTACCTATTCTTGAAATAAAAGTTGGCTGTCAATGCTTGGGTAGGAGACCATAAGCCCAATTATGATGAATATTTCGTATTAGAATGTATATCCTTGGAGAGAATGAAACATTCTAAAAACATATATATCCAAATCTAATTAAGACAAAGGCAGTAGAAATGAAGGAGGAGGATGGAGTTAAGAAATATTTAGATTCAAAAAACAAAGAAAAGTTTGAAATTAATTGGGCACTATGCTTTAGAGAATGGTAACTAACCTCTTTCTTGAATGGTCAACTTGATGTTGAATTATAACCTACATTTCACCATCAGTGCCATGAGTATTAAAATTTCAAATAAAGAAGATATCATTGTGTGAAAATGCTTGTCTTTGCAGACATGTTTTGGGTGGGATATTTTGAGCATCAAATAAACATTTTAAGAGTCACAATTAATTTTGTGATTTTAGCACATGGTTTATTAGAGTGGAAGGACTAGGTTTTTTTTTTAACTGATATCCATGACTTTCAGTAAAGTCGTACAGAATTATTGCTTGTAGAAAGGAAACATGAACATTTCAGCATCATTAGTGGTTAAGAAAGTAGTAACAACTATCTCATCAAAATATACAAATGGCAGATAAAAACATGAAAATATACTACTATTGTATATGATTAGGAAACTACAAATCAAAACAACTATGAGATACCACTACACACCTGTTAAAATGGCAAAGTCCAGAACACTGACAACACCAAATGCTGGTGACGATGTGGAGCAAGAGGAACTCTCATCCCCTGTAGGTGGGAATACCAAATGTTGCAGTCACTGTGGAAGACAGTTTGGCAGTTTCTTACAAAACTAAACATACCCTTAGTATATGATCCAGCAATTGCATTCCTTGGTATTTACCCAAATAAGTTAAAAACTTAAGTTCACACAAAACCTTGAACGTGAATGTTTATAGCAGTTTTGTTTGTTTGTTTGTTTTGTTTTGTTTTGTTTTTCTGTAATTGCTAGAACTTGGAAACAAACCAGCTGTTCTTCAGTAAGCGAATAAACCTTGCTACATCCAGACAATGGAATAGTATTTAGCCGTAAATATAAGTGAGTTATCAAGCCATAAAAATACATGGAGAAAACTTAAATGCATACAACTAAGTGGGAAAAAAAAGCTCATCTGGAAAGGCTACCTGCTTTATGATTTTGACTATGTGACATTCTGGGGAAGGCAAAACTTGAAGACAGTAAAAATGTAAGTGGTTACAAAGGGTTGGGGGAAGAAAAGCCTGAATAGGAGAGCCACAGAGGAGTTTGAGGACAGTGAAAAATATTCTGTATGATACTGTAATGATGGTAAGAAGTCATTATACATTTGTTGAAACCCATAGAATGTACAACACCAACAGAGCACCCTCATGTAAGCTATAGTCCTTGGGTGGCAATGGCATGTCAATGTAAAATCACTGATTGCAACAAATATACTATTCTGGTTCAGGATTTTGATAGCAGAAGAGGTTATATATATATATATTCAGGGTCAAGGGGCATATGAAAACTCTCTTTACCTTCTGCTCAATTTTGCTATGAACCTCAAACTTCTCTAAAAATAAAATCTATTTTTTAAAAAAGCACACGTTATATAAAAATATTCGTGCTGTTATTAAATAGTAGTACATGAAATAATGTTCTCTTTATTCACAGTTTGTGAATCTTTCTTGCATCCGAATAACTTACCATGCCCATGTTTAAAAATTGAACTTGTAAAATATTTTCAATAAGTTTCTAAAATAATCTTGTTCCCAAATTATTAAAGACTTTATCCACTTTGCATTGCATAGCTAAAACTGCTTTCAGTTTGTTTTATTTTCAAAAGACTGCATGAGTTCTGAAGAGCCCAGGCAGTGTAACCTCAAAGATCTGTTCTCCATATGACATCAAAATGTAACTCTCATTAGGGATAAGATAAAGGCGGTTTGAGGTACATGGATGAGGTTGAAAACACACACACACACACACACACACACACACACACACACACACACAAATTGTTAAATTTTAGGAAAAAAAAGATTTATTTTTTACATGATAATTTATTGTGGTTTCTAATGTCATCTCTAATTCTGTGGATTAATATGATCCATGAAGCCCTGGTACCTTCTGAAAGCTGCAGGGAGAGCTAGCCTTGCCCCAGTGGGTGACTGGAGTTTATAATCTGTATTTGAAGTATTTCCGGCAAAGAGCTGAAGATGTTCACATGCAGCTCCCTTTAAAATGTCTGGATGACACAGAGCCCATGTTATAATAATACACATGCCCATCTCGTTAATGAGATATCTGAATGAGCAGAGGGTTTAGCAGGAGACCATAGAATGAGTTTCCAAGTTCGGACACACACTCACGCACACAGTACACGTTTTTTACATATGCAGTCCTCTGCCTTTTATATACGTCCACGCTGTTTTCCTAATTGGTCTTTGTCGCTTAAAATTGGCCTAAGTTCTCATTCTCAAAATATATTAGAGGCTGGGCATGGTGGCTCATGCCTGTAATCCCAGCACTTTGGGAGACCAAGGTGGGAGATTTGCTTCAGTCCAGGAGTTTGAGACCAGTTTGAGCAACATAGACTCCATCTCCATAAAAAAATTAAACAACGTTAGCCACCAGCGAGGAAGACTTGGTATTGTTTGATTTTTTTTAAAGTCCCAAGCTAGAGCTTGTAATATGACTGTATTTTGGGGGCATTATATTTGAATTTCATTGACTATTAATTATCCCAAGCCTCTTAGTAAGAGGTCCATTAGTTTTTTAAACCAGTTTTGTTTTTCTATAAAGTTTCTCTTCTGGCCTTCTGCATCCTTTTCTACTAGGTCATTCTGTTTTTGTTTTCTAAAAGTGTAAAAACGTGTTCTTCATAGTCATGTCTTTAGTATATCTAGAATTGATTTTTTTAGCATGGTGTTAAAGAGATGTCTAATACTCTCCACATTCAGGTAAGCAATCACCAGCTATTGTTGAGTAGCTCATGTTTGCCTGGTGATCTGTAAGGCCAACAGGCCCAGGCTTCCCTTTATGCACTGTTCTATTTCTGGCCTCTGTGTTCTTTATCATGGTGTATGTTTCTATCCTTTCATTTTTCTAATATTGACAGCTTTCTTACCATTCTCCATACCTGATCTGATGAAGTACCTCCTCCCCATACCCCAACCTGATTCTTCTTCAAGGCTACTTTGGCCTTTGTTTCCCACAAAAATTGATAGACAGATTATAAAATTCATTTTTAGATAGCTAGAATTTTAGTAGACATTACATTGACTTTATGGGACAATTTGGAAATAACTGAAATGTATACAGGATTAAATTTATATAAGACCAGGACAAACTTATCCATAGACTGGGTATTTTCAAGGATTATTTTTTATTTAAAATAATTTTATAGTATCCTCCATAAATAACTCAAACTTCTTTTAAAATAATTTACTTTTAATTATCTAATATATTTAAACTTTACTAAAAATATATTCTTAAAATTTTTATTTTGTATTTTTTGTTGTCAACACTGTTGTTAATTTCTATGACTTAAAACACTGTTCCTGTGATTTACTAATTCTATGTTTTCATTTTAGGTTAAAACTACCATTTTATCCACAAGTAATGATCTATTTGTATTTTCCTTTTTAAACCTTATAATTTTGATTTTTTATAATCATCCTATACTAGTTAAGACGTCCAGGAAAATGTTGCATAGAAAAGCAAACACCCGTGTCTTGCCTGATTTAAAGGAAACATTTACATTTTCACCATCAAGCATGAAGATTGTTATAAATTCTGTTTTGTAAACAGTATTTATTGGATTAAAGAAGCTCTCTTCCATTCTCAATCTGTAAAAATTTTTAACATATGTTCAATTCTATCCCATATTTTTCTGCATTAATAAGATGATCATTTCACTTATTTTTGTGAGTTTATGGACATTGTAAATTATATTGATCATTTTTTATGCCAAAAAAACTTGCTGGGGTGATCCTGCATAGTTCTTGATGCATTTGTGAGATTAGACATCCACTTCCCTTCCTTAGATTTATTTCTTCTGCTTGTGATAGCAAAGCAAAATTTGTCTATAAAATATTTTCTCTCTTTACATCTTCTCAAAAGATTTCTGTAAGATAAATTATATTTACTGTATGTTGGGTAGACTTTGCAAAACTCCCTGAGATTATTATTTTTTTTAGTGCAAATATTGTGAATGACTGAGGTAATTTTTTAATGATCCTGGATTATCCATGCTTTTATTTTTTTCTTGAGATAGCATTTTGTCAGAATAATTTTTAAGGTCCAATTATTTGCTTATTTATATTCTTATGACTTCCTAACTACATTGTTTTTTTGTGTTCGGTAAGATGCAATTTTTTCTAATTTATTTTAGATGTGTCTATTGTTAAAGAGGATATGGCTGGAAATTTTTAATCTGGCTTGATAATCTTTGTTTTTAACTGAATGAGTCCACTCTTTCCTCTTTATTGTGGTCACTACATATTTAGATGTATTTCTGCCATCTCCTGACGGCTTTTTCTACATTTTGCTTTTCCTTATATAGCCATTGAATGAATCAGTTGAGTTTGTTTCTCAACCCAGTTCCACTTTTTCCTCTAATATTTTAAAAGTTATAAATTCTATTTGTGTAAGGGCACCACAGAAATTTTAACATGTGCATTTTACTTAATGAAATTCACATATAAGCACAATTATTACCACACTCTCACATAAGACGAGAACTTTAAGTTACTTTAACTGTGATCACTGTTTTCAAGTTATGTATTTTCAAATAGTTTGGTTTTATCATTGTAACATCATAAATTAGACATCACTGTATTGCTGTTATACTAGCAATGCATTTTTAAATGATTTACATACATTCTTAACTTCTTCCCACATTCATATTTGTAATGACTTTGCTTTTTCCTGAAGTGTATTCTCTAAAATATTCTTTAGTGAGGGTGTGTTGGTAGGAAACTGAGTTTGTGTTTGAAGGACAATGCATTTATTTTGTTCTCAGTCTTGAATATAAAACTCTAGATTAGTGGTTTTTGTTTTTCAGCATTTTGAAGAGACGATTCCGCTGCATACTGGTCTTGGCTGTCATTGATGAGAGGTCTTCTACCTGGCTCATTGCCAGTCCTCTGCGGGCAACTGTTTTTTTTTAGGATATTCTGCAATGTTGCATGCCATCACAGGCTTTGGTGCTGGCTGGTCTCACTGTGAGGTTTTAGAGATAGCTCATCAGACTCACTGAATTTGCATTTCAAAAATATTTTGCAGTGGTGTCTTTGAATCTCGCAGCTTCCTCATGCTCTTGATTCCCTCCTTTTGATGTCCAATTTGACGTATGTTAAATATGCTCAATCTATCATGCATGTCTCTGCATCTTGTTTTTATAATTTCTGCCTCTTCATTTTTATGGTCTACACTCTGGGAGGTTTTTTTTTTCAGATATAGTCACCAGTTCAGTAACATTGCTTAAATTTATAAATACACTTGGTTTTAAAGTCAATTGATACAGTCCATTTTTAAACTCAGTGATTTCCTATTTGTAAAATTTTTCTAAGCTCTTTTTCAAGTCTGTTTGATCATTTTAGCAGCATCTTACACTTTGCCCACAGTTTTATTTTTTATATTAATTAATTAATTAATTAAATTTATTTATTTATTTATTTTTTGAGACTCAGTCTCACTCTGTCACCCAGGCTGGTGTGCAATGGCCTAATCTCGGCTCCCTGCAACCTCTGCCTTCCAGGTTCAAGCAGTTCTCCTACTTCAACCTCCTGAGTAGCTGAGATTACAGGCTTGTGCCATCACGCCCGGCTAATTTTTTTCGAATTTTTAGTAGAGACAGGGTTTCACCACGTGGCCAGGCTCGTCTTGAACTTCTGACCTCAAGTGATCTGCCTGCCTCTACCTCCCAAAGTACTGGGATTACAGGCATGAGCCCCCTCACCTGGCCTTGGCCACATTTTTAACATCCACATTTTCATGTGGTTGATGTGCCTTTGGTATATTTATATCACAAATTTAAAATAGTCTGTTTTTGGATGACTGGTACTTCGCATGTCTTCATGTAGCTTGAAGGTCCTTGCATCAGGATTGAATCTGTGACTGCTGTTTCGCGGTATCTATGCTATACACAGTTCTAAACCAGAATTGTATTGCATTGCATTTTCCATTTATCCACACACACGGTGTGAATTCTAGCTCCTCCTGCAACTGAATCCCAGCTTGAGGTCATGGGCTTTTCCTCTGCACCACTCAGAGCTAAGACGAAGAGAAGCAAGCCTCCCAAAAGTCTCCCGTGTTGTTTATCCACTCAAGATGTCACTTTTCAGGTGTCTCATGTGTAATTGCTATGGGGGATGGTGTTAGGGTGGCACTGAATTCACTCCCCTGGACATAAACCCTGGGCCATGTCTCCCGCCCTGGCCTCTCCCGTGCTGCTCTGGGTGACTGATGGTACTTGCTGCTCTGGGTGACTGATGGTACTTTCAGCAGCAGCTCCTGGACTCAGTGCCCTCTACCTCTTGAAATTCATGGTCTCTCAACATTGTTGAGAAGACAGAAGACTGTTCTCAGCACCTGCCAACAGCATGATACCTTAGAAGAGATTCTTTCTAAAATACAATTCATTATACTCACCTTTCTTTTCCAAATAAATTTCTTCCTCCTTCCCATCCTGCCTTTCTTTTTCTCATTCATACGTATACCTGATGCACCTTTATATACTCAATATTTAAGTATGTACTTTCTTTGAATCTTTCAGTGAACTTAAAATAAATTCAGCACATTTCAATAACATCCAGTGACTTTTTTGTTAAATTCTCCTGAATATGATTTTTGCAGACCATAGTTATTGTGTGAAACAATATATTCATTATGCCCATCTGGATTTCATATTTCCTTATCCAGTTTTCAAAAAAATTTATCAGGCACAAAATGGAAATGACAGTAGCAATCACATGTGTTGAAACTATTGCAGGAACACGCAAAGATCTTTGTAATTACTGTCACAGTAGATTGTGATTTTACATTAAATTTACATCAAAATAATCTAGAAACTGTGTTTTAGATTATATGAGATAATAGCACCAGAGTATATATTAATAATATCAATAATCAGCATCAGAGTATACATTAATAATAATAGTAATACTATCAGTAATCAGCACCAGAGTGTAATTTCTATTGCATGTGTTTCTACACTACATGCACATACGAGTTTATGTTTTATCTAATGTACTTACGTTATTCTAGACTATATGGATAAAAACATTTCACTTTTCTTTTACAATTGCTGAAGCATTCTAACCATGCCAAAAATGCAGAAAATAATATCATACATGCTTATGTGTCACCCACTAAGATTGAACCCTTGCCTACAGTTTGTGTCATTTCTCTCTCATGTGTGTGAACACAGCCTCTTTCTGTCCATTTGTGTTTCTCTGTCTTTACATCTTTTAACAAACAAACCTGAAAATATCCAATTAAAGCTTCACTTGATCTTTTCATTCCTCATAATACCCCAAATAACTACCATTTTGAATGATATTTTTACCTCTACTCTGTGTCTATACTTCTAAAACGCAAATAAGCATCCACAGCTAATACTCAATGCAGTTTCAAAACATTTGTATACATTTTGTTACCCTGTTATACTATTTCAAAGCTTTGTTTTCCTCACTAAACTTTACGTTTCTGAGACTTAGATATGTAAATATCAACTCAGTTCACTCATTTTAGCTGCTGTATGATATGCCGCTGTAAGAATAAACCAGATAATTATGTATTCACCAAATGACAGTTAAATAAACCAGGTAATTATGTATTCACCAAGTGACAGTTAAATAAACCAGGTAATTATGTATTCACATTCGAAGTGACAGTTACATTTTTCCACTTTCCCACTACTTCAAACACTGCTACAAAAAAAAATTGTACATGTAAATCTGTGAACATGTGTGAGATTATTCTCAAGGGTCTACATTTAACCTGAAGAATGACTGATTTAGAATATATGCTTTTCAGCTTTATCCAGGTATTGCCAAATTTCTCTCCAAAGTTATTATACCAATTTAGGCTCCCTCAAAAAATATACAACCCTATTTTCTCTATGTATGCCAAAGTGTTATTATCAGACTTATTCATCTGTGCCTGTATGTTGGGTATTAAATTGTTTTTCATTATGGGAGTATTTGTACTTCTCTGATTGCTAATGAAGCTGACTGTCTTTTATGAGTTTACTAGAAATTTCATATTTTATTTCATGAATTTTTTCATCTATTTACCTGTTCATTGATAGGTAGAATCTACCCTTGCTTACAATCCCTCAAACCCAGTCCCAAAACACAAGAATAACAATGACCAAACTGTGACATCCACACTCACATTAATAGGTTTAAGAGATTAAAATATGGCAATATTTTTACGACAAAAAATCTTTGATGGCCAGGCGCAGTGGTTTACGCCTGTAATCCCATCATTCTGGGAGACCTAGGTGGGCAGATCACGAGGTCAAGAGATTGAGATCATCCTGTCCAACATGGTGAAACCCCGTCTCTACTAAAAATACAAAAATTAGCCAGGCTTGGTGGCACACCCCAGTAGTTCCAGCTACTCAGGAATAGCTTGAACCCAGAAGGCAGACATTGCAGTGAGCCGAGATTGCGCCACTGTACTCCAAACTAGCGAAAGAGCAAGACTCCGTCTAAGTATATATATTTGATACATTTAACACCTATAAATGGATTAGGGGTTGTTCTCAGAGGCTTTGGAGAAGGAAGACTAGAAAAGATTGTTTTCCCTAATCCACAGATGCTATATTCCAAAAGTCTACAGTAATCACAAAATATGAAATCATAGAGTTATTTCCATTAAATGCCAGGACAAGACAAGTAATCAGCATGTTTATTGCCAGGACTTCTAGCCAAGGCAACATAACATCATCAACAGGTTCTAGCCAAGGTAATAATATATAAAAATATATTTTTCCCCTATATATTGGTAAAAGTTCAATATATTCTGCATAATAACATTTTCCTGCTTATATAAACTATAGGCATCTTTTCATAGTATGTGATTTATTTTACTCAGTTGTTCTTTGATACCTATGTTTTCATGGAGAAGTTCTGATTTACAAAGAAATCAAATTTATCAAATTTGTTTTCTCCATAGAATTTGCTTTTTAAGATTTGCCTGAAAAAAAAAGAATTCTTCTTCGCTAAATGTCACAAAGATGTTTTCCTACTTTTACCTCAAATCATTAGAATTATGTTTATATTGAAATCTTCAGTCTACATAGATTTTATTTTTCTCTGCATTGTGGGGTAGAGAGCGTATTTGCCATGAATAGTCAGTTTTCCCTGACAACTGGCGAATGGTGGCTCTTTCAACCCCAATACACACTTCAGGATTCATGCCAGGCAGGTTCTCTGTGTATAAGGGGGTCGCTTTCTTTGTTTTCATTTCTACGCCATTGGTCTATTTTTCTATTCCTCCACTAGGATGTTTCTTTTCTACAGCATTTTACTAAGCATCCACGTATTGAAAAATGAGTGTTCCATTGTTTGTATGTACAGTGTTATTAGGTTGTGTGTTTTCGTTTGTTTCTTAGAGTAACAATTTGTGTTCAGACTCTTACTTTGACACTGATTTTGTGATCTTGCCCAAGTCGCTTAACCAATCAGTCCTTCTAAAGGGAAATGATATCATCATCTACAGTTTTACAGAATCTAAAGAGTTATATATTTTTTTATTTTTTATTTTATTATTATTATTATACTTTAAGTTCTAGGGTACATGTGCATAACGTGCAGGTTTGTTACATATGTATACTTGTGCCATGTTGCTGTGCTGCACCCATCAACTCGTCAGCACCCATCAACTTGTCATTTACATCAGGTATAACTCCCAATGTAATCCCTCCCCCCACCCCCCTCCCCATGATAGGCCCCGGTGTGTGATGTTCCCCTTCCCCAGTCCAAGTGATCTCATTGTTCAGTTCCCACCTATGAGTGAGAACATGCGGTGTTTGGTTTTCTGTTCTTGTGATAGTTTGCTAAGAATGATGGTTTCCAGCTGCATCCATGTCCCTACAAAGGACACAAACTCATCCTTTTTTATGGCTGCATAGTATTCCATGGTGTATATGTGCGACATTTTCTTAATCCAGTCTGTCACTGATGGACATTTGGGTTGATTCCAAGTCTTTGCTATTGTTAATAGTGCCGCAATAAACATACGTGTGCATGTGTCTTTATAGCAGCATGATTTATAATCCTTTGGGTATATACCCAATAATGGGATGGCTGGGTCATATGGTACATCTAGTTCTAGATCCTTGAGGAATCGCCATACTGTTTTCCATAATGGTTGAACTAGTTTACAATCCCACCAACAGTGTAAAAGTGTTCCTATTTCTCCACATCCTCTCCAGCACCTGTTGTTTCCTGACTTTTTAATGATTGCCATTCTAACTGGTTGCCAATATAACCAGCTAAAGAGTTATATTTAAAATACCTAGCAAAGCACCTGGCATTTGGTAGGTGCTAGACAAATGTTTGAGTTTTAAAAAATGCTTTGGTCCTGTATTTTACATATATATACACACACACACACACACATATACACACACATATATATACACACACACACATATATATACACACACACACATATATATATCCACACATTTCAAGTGTGTATTTGTATATGTCCATTGTGAACCTGGTGGAATTCTGGTTGCAATAACATTGAAATTAAAACGAAGTTGAGAGAGAATGAACATCTCTGCAGAATTTTCTCCATTTGTGCCACTCATTTACTCTCCACTCATTTAGATGCTGTTTTGTATTTCTTAACATTTTTTTTTTAGTTCTACATAAAAGTCTTTCAATTTTCTTTATGAATTCTTAGGTGCATTGTTGTGCTGTGAAACATCTTTTAAAAAATATATTTTCCAATTATTGTACCATCGTTTGCAAAGGTTATTGACTGATGTAAATAGATTTTATGTGCAGCCACAATAGATAAATTTCTGTTTTTAGATTTAACGTGCTTTTGTAAATTCTTCTTTATTTTCTAGGTAGAAAACTCATATATTTGGTAAAATCTTAAGATTTGGTTATTCTTTCCCAATCCTTGGAATTGTTATTTCATTTGTTGCTTCTAAAATATTATCAGTCTTTTATTTCTTCTGTTAAGAAATGTATTTTTAGACTGGTAATTGTCCTACTCTGGGTGAATATCTCTTTTTTTTTTTTTTTTTTTTTTTTTTGAGACAAAGTCTCACTTTGTTGCCCAAGCTGGAGTGCAGTAGCGTGATCTCTGCTCACTGCAACCTCCACCTCCTGAGTTCAAGCGATTCTCCTGCCTCAGCCTCCCAAATAGCTGGGACTACAGGCACATGCCACCATGCTCAGCTACTTTTTTTTATTTTTAGTAGAGACGGGGTTTCACTGTGTCGGCCAGGCTGGTCTTGAACTCCTGGCTTCAAGCGATCCACCCACCTTGGCTTCCCAAAGTGCTGGAACTACAGGTGTGAGCCACCACACCCAGCCTCCCTCTGGGTAATATCTTATTTCCTTTATCATTTTACTTTCCATGAATAAATTCCCTTTGGCCTTTATGTTTTTTCCTATGATGGCTTATTAAGAGTCGTGGAGATGAAGATGTTCAAATCTCATCGATTCTGGAAATTCAGTAATTATCACTTCAAATTTTTCTTACTGCATTCTCTCCATTTAGTTTTCCGGAACTCCCACTGATCTATAAGTTGAATATTTTCACTGTATCCTGACTGCACATCGGATCTTCTACTCGTGATCTCCTAGGTCTTTTGTGTGTGTGTGTGTGTGTGTATGCATGTGTGTGAGAGAGAGTGTGTGTGTGTGGTGCAATTCTGTGCTGTTTTCCCTGGATATCTTCTTCTAATCTTTTTTTTTTAAATTTCATTGTGTTTATGCTTGCTGTTAAACCCATCCACTAATTTTATAGTAAAGATCATATTTTTTACTTCTTAAGTTCCACTGGGTTTCATTTATTCACTTTTTCAATATGTTTTACTGTTTTCTTAGGGATTTGATTATATTTATTGCTGGAAACATTTTAATTAAAAAAAAACTTTTTCAGATTGCCATTTTATGATTTCAAATTGTCGGGCTGAAGATTAATTTTCATGGTAAATGCCAGCTCTCGTGAATGTTGTGTTGTTGTGTAACTCTTGAGTGTGAGGCTCTTGTTTAGAGGTTCCCTTGTGGCCTGGCTTGTGATCGCACCCCATGGAGGGTTTTTGTTTACTTTTGCTAAGAGCCTCTGGCAAGTAATTGGCCTGGGAATAATTCCTTAGTTCATGGCTTAGCTTGCTGGTTCCTGGATCATGTAAGTAGTGCAAATACAAGTTCTCAAAATATATTCCGGGTGCACACTTACGGTTTCAAATTCTATCAACTTTCATTTCTATTTTTGCTCGGAGCTCAGGCTGAGACGGGCTTCAGTGTTGCCTTCTATGCATACATTTCATATTATTTTAAATAAGTTAAATGTGTTCTCCTACATTTGTCCCTAATTTCATATTTCTTGTAAGCTGGTTTTTCACTTATCAATGTATCCACACTGCTGGACTTAGAGGCTGCATATGCATTTCTAACTAAATTAGAAGCTATAATTATTAAAACTACTAAAATAGTTGAAATGTTAATGATTTGCTTATCTCTACTATTCCCCTAATGACTAATGAAATTCTAAAAAGTTTTATGTTATTACACTCTTATTTCATTTACATTAGCATAATTGGTTAGCAAAATCTGTTGATTACCCTAACAATAATGGAATGTTTGGGGGTGCCTCATTTTATGCAATTACATATGCATGTCACAGGCAGTAAGAACTAGTGAAAGAGTTAACTGCTCTACAGATACGAAGGATCATTTTATATTTAATCATGCGATACTAGGATACCCAAAAGCTTTATTAAGATAAGCAAGAACAGCATTAATATATCATTACATATTATATGCAACATATGAAAGTCAGGGTATACAACTGCCAAATCCTAAAAAGACTGAATTTTTAAAATTACCTGCTTTCCTCATTCAACAAGCTATATTTTCACAACTGTATTACAGTGTAGTGATATATGAAATAATACACTAGTTCCCATGCCTGAAAATACAAAAAAAAATTGAGTGTATTTTTTTAAAATCCTGAGACCCATGCATTTTGGAAAGTGATGAAATCTTACTTATTAAGAAATGGATAGCTTTCTAAGTAAATATCTCCTTTCATCACCTTGAGATGTTATTTCTTGCCTTTGGCCAAGTCGGCCCTTACAATCTCTCTTTCAAATTTTTTGAGCATGAAACCACACTGAGAAACATGTCTCAGAACTGGTGAAAGCTTAGCTTATATATCAGATTAAGTCTTAAGTGAGAATATGGTGCTGGGAAGAAGGAAGTGGTGTGTGGGAAACCTGCACAGTCCTGAAGTGGGCAGGGCAGGTGCCTGCTCCGCATGGGAGGATGCGCTACCTGGAGAGGGCCATAAGCTCAGTGTGGCCTCCACTTGTCTTTACTAGTTTATCTCTTCCTTCTTTTTGTTTTATTTTTCTAATTACCACAAAACTGTCTATGTTTATGGGGTACATAGTGAGGTTTCCGTACATACAATGTATAGTGATCAGATCAGAGTAATCAGCCTATCATCTCATCTCAAACATTTATCATTTCTCTGTGTTAGGAACATTTAGCATCCTCCTTATAGTGATCTGCAGCTATATAATATATTATTGTGAACTATAGTCATCCTACAATGCTATAGGATACTGTAGAATACTAGATACCTTGCTCATACCTTGCACTTTTAGGATAAAGAAGGCGAGTAAGTCAGCTAAGGTTGGGGGATCACTAAATTGTTGTCCATATTAGTATCTAGAAATAAATGGGTGGCAAAACAGCACCAGGGCATGCAGTGAGATCCAGAAAATTTTCTGTTGTACCCTACTGAGCCTCTTTAGTCCTCGCTATGTTTTCCTACTTCTTCTTCTTCTTTTTTTTTTTTTTTTACTGGAGTGCAGTGGCACAATCTTGGTTCACTGAAACCTCTGCTTCCCATGTTCAAGTAATTCTCCTGTTTCAGCCTACTGAGTAGCTGGGACTACAGGCGCCTGCCACCAGGCCCAGCTAATTTTTGTACTTTTAGTAGAGATGGGGTTTCACCATGTTGGCCAAGCTGGTCTCGAACTCCTGACCTCAAGTGATCCATCCACCTCGGTCCCCCAAAGTGCTTGAATTATAGGCGTGAGCCACCATGCCCAGCCTGTTTTCCTGCTTCTTTAAAAGTCTACTTTTCTACTTGATCTTCATGTCTACTTTCTATCCAAAAACCAACATTGTAAGGTTCCCGTGACTCCAAGAGCTTCTACCTTTACGTGCATCAACTTCTAAAATCATGTCTCTTCTTTCATCATAAAAATGTGAATTATTGGTTTTCAATAAATGCTTTGATGTACCCTAAAAGATTGTTGAACTTTTCCCAACTTTTGTTAACTCCAATGACCAACCACTTATCATTAAAAAATGTCTGAATCCTTGTTTCTCAATCACTAATTATGGTGGCCCATGAAAGAGATGGTTGAGGATCCACTGGCCCAAGAACAAGGGTGGATACCAAGTACAAGTACTCCACGAATAAACAAATACTGTAAAAGCAATGCCAACACCTAGTGAATTAGAGTTAGAGACTGAATAGAGTCCATGTAAATATTTATTTTGAGCCAACGTGATAAGGGCAATGAGAGGTGAAAGTAGAGTCCATGAGGGTTATTGTTGGACGGAAGAGTGTTGAGTCACTGAAGAAAGAGAATAATGTACTGCGTATTTCCCTCCAATAATTTTGAGCCCAAAAGATAATACGCAGAGGGGAATCTGCCAATTTTTGAGATAAATATAGTTGAACTGGCCGGGCGCGGTGGCTCAAGCCTGTAATCCCAGCACTTTGGGAGGCCGAGACGGGTGGATTACGAGGTCAGGAGATCGAGACCATCCTGGCTAACACGGTGAAACCCCGTCTCTACTAAAAAATACAAAAAAACTAGCCGGGCGAGGTGGCGGGCGCCTGTAGTCCCAGCTACTCGGGAGGCTGAGGCAGGAGAATGGTCTAAACCCGGGAGGCGGAGCTTGCAGTGAGCTGAGATCCGGCCACTGCACCCCAGCCTGGGCGACAGAGCAAGACTCTGTCTCAAAAAAAAAAAAAAAAAAAAAAAAATATATATATATATATATATAGTTGAACCAACTTGTGTTTTCGGACACAGCCCAAAATAAAATGCATTGTCACATTTAGCCAATACTGAAAATAAATTAAAATAATGCAATTTCCACAAATGGTTGGTTTGAACATACGGTACAAGGCTGACCTTTTTTCCTTCTGTTTTAACACAGATGTATGTGATTTACTCATAATCCCTTCATGCATGCATTCATTTTCAGCTATGGTTTATTTTTTCATTGTAGTAGCAGTGTTTCTTCTGTTTCCAAGTTAAAGAGTTTCCTCAGTCCCATCTAATTGCCTTTACATGGTACTTAACCTCCCCTCTTATCCCCAAAGCAAAGTTTACTGGAATTGACAATCTAATTCAATGAAAAAAAAAATTGCATGTCCTCAAATATGTAGCCAACCCATACTCAAAGAGATACATCAAAATAAAGTCTATAAACTTGTTTTTACTAAGTGGTTAACTTGGTAAAATTTGTGAACTAGAGTAAGAGAGGCAAATTGTTTTGGCCTTTTTGTTAGTGTTTAAAACAGTTCTAGTGTTTGGTGAACTTGGCATCTCACACAAAGATACACAGAAAGTCATCAAAATAACTGTGGCCACTTTTTCTATTGTGAAATATAAGTCAAGTTAATAAAACAGATTTAATTCTTGATGATCCATGTTCACAGAGTTGATACTTCAAACGTTTGGAGGGTATAGGAATTGAAAACCGAGATTTGAGGTCTCTCCCAGTTACAGGGAGCATAGTGCTGACCTCACTTCATTTCAATGACCTGGTCAATAAAATTAGGAAAGTAATGAAATCTTCCTCATTTGTTGTTGGGAAACTTTCCCCAGATGAATGTACTGAGAGCTGAACTGAGATAGTCGGAAGTCACAACACACATACAGAAATTGACTTCTTTGTAGCCGTTATCAGAGGAGGAATCATTTAAGGTTCTTAAGAATTGTGTCTGACATTGAGTAAACTCCCAATAAATATTAGATATAATTGCTGACTCATTTAAATAGAATGCCACCTGGTATTCCTTGAATTTATGCTTCTTTTTCCCTGAATAAAAGCATAATGTGAATCCTTAACAAAAAAGAGAAAAAAGTTGCTGTCTTGGTTTGGGTTCCCTGAAAAACATCTCGAGAAAAGGGTTGGATTGTAACCCAAGAGGTGGGCTGTCCCTGGCGTTCAGTTCTTGCTTAGAAAGTGGAGGTAATAAATGATTTCATTTTATTTTGTTTCCCATCCTATATCATGAAAAAGTTGGAATAAGAATGTAATAGTACACAAAAACAGCGCTATTATCTTACAAATTACTTCATTAGACAGAGAAAGTATGCATGTTGGTGAGAATTTAAAAATGCAATTTGACTGGATAGTGTACAATTCATATAACAGGGACTTAAATGTAAAGAATACAGAACAGGAACAAATATTGTAAAAATCACCTTTACTAATGCATATGAATTCTATCAGCTGCCAGGCATACTGTGTGCACAATTTACAAGTATTAATACATTTACTTCTCATTCAATGCTGTCAGGGAGCTACTAGAAATTCTCCTATTTTACAATAAGGGAAATTCAGGTTCAGAAACTTCTGCATCCTGCTCAAGATCATCCCCTGTCATGTTGAATCAGTATTTGAAGGGGAATAGCCCGAGTTCATACTCCACACACGTGGCCACGACTCCATGCCACCTGTTCATTTATCTTTTGGGATGTGTTGTAATGATTGGCTTCATATTCTCTCTACCCTCTCAGCTACCAGCTCAGTGTCAGCAGGGTCCCTTGTACCTTATTCACCTTTATCCTGCCAGCGCCTCACACAGTGCCAGACACGAAGGAGGTGGAGAACAGATACTCGTTGATTGATTTGTCATAACATAGAGCTGCTCATTTCCACCTGTATTTCTGGTGAAAGAAAGAAGAGCTGAGGTCAGTTTTACGGGCCATTAAATGTTTTATGCTCCCGGCAAAGCTGACTCAGTCCCCAGGCAGGCTGTGTTCTGTACTGCTACGTTTTGTCCATGAGAGCTGGGCTTATACTTCAAATAATACATCAATTCTAATTACAGAAAATGCATTTTCAGTTCTAAATCAGTAACCCGTGTTACATTTGAAATGTACTTTCCAGGTTCAAGCACATTTCCCTGTCCTGGACAGCTTTGTATTTAAAAGAATTCAGATTCCCTTTGTATCCACTGTGCTTCTGCTAAAGAATTTGAGAACTCTCGTTAAACAAAAATAAAACAAAACATAAAAAAATTTTGTTGGAGGATAGAGGTAATTTTGATTAGAAAATGTATACAATATAGACTCACATTGTCCACAGAATCTGGAAATCACACCTTTACCAGTTATGGTGTTTATGCTCTTTTCTATCTTTTTAGATAAAACTTATCAGAGGAAATGACTCAGCAATGAAAATATTATGTTGTCCAGGTGCCAAAGTGCTTTATAGGCTGGTGGTAGTCAAGACTTTAGGTTGAGAGTAAATGTCCTTTAAATAAATTGTGTGTCACCTTGCCTATTCAGGAACAAAAATGGAAAGAAGGAGGAAAAGGAGGTGAGAGAAAGGGATAGTTGGTAGCATATGCTGGAGTTCGTTTTATTTATAGTAAGTAGCTAGTAAACCATTAATATAGCAGCATATGGATGGGTGTTTTCCCCTATGTTTTCTTTGAAATCTCCGACTAGATTTTGTGATTAAGAGTCACTCTATAGATGATAAAGTAAATGAGACTTTATAGTGAATACTAATATTGAAAAAAATTGAAAACAGGACTATAAAAGGCTTGCTTTTTGTATAGCAGCAAAGCAAATGGGATCTGTTCATAGAAGTAGACATTAAAAGCACTGAGCCTCCTACTAGCACCTTCTGAGAGATCTACAACCCTCACTTAACAGTGCAGCTATTTTTGTTTCTAACAGTGACTCCTAATTTGTCCATGTATTATTTTCCTGGGAGGGTATGACATAAACCTACAAACAGCCTGGTGGTTGGAGAGACGCTTAACACATACAATTGGATGCTGGTGATATCATAAGTACCAGACCAGAGAAGCATCCTTTTATGTTTCTCGACCACCCACTTATCTAGAGAGAATTCACATCTTTCCCTGATCTTCCCTACCTCGTCCTAGAAATCGGCCCTGGCCACGGACATGAATTGAAGGGCTTTTCTTTCTCTTTGGCATTATTGTAGGGGGACCGTGTGAGTGCTGCAGCAGGCAGGTCTGAAGCGAGAGGAGAAACGAGAGACCTTTGCTCCGTGGCTGGACAGAGGCAACCCAGTCCACGCGGATGTCCCTGCTGGGCTATTGTGTTCTGAGATATGGAACTCGGCAGCGGCCCCGATGCCCCCAATCACAGTGGAATTTAATCATTTCTTATAAGGGCATTGTCTCTTCCAGATATTGTTCTCACTCTAAACAGCTGGCGGGAAAAAAAGAAAATAAAAGATAAGAGGAAGAAGGGAGCTGAGAATCTTTTGTGAAAGGTGAGGAGGTGAGAAGGTGAGAAGGCACCAGCCACACTGAGGAAGGAAGGGCAGTTGCAAAGAAAAATGCTTCTGCATCAGAACTTGTCCTTTCCTCTGCTTTTCCTCCAGCTCTTTTCCTCCTGAGCAGCACTTAGTGACTGGCACAAAGCACATTTTACCCCTTCCCAGGGGCAGTCGACCTGTAAGACCTGCAATAGTCACCCTGTGCTAAAGAGTATCTACACGGGAGGTGGTGCTAACCTCAACAGACTTTCAGAGGATCCAAGTCTGTGTGCATCTGGCAGGAACACAGGTCTACAAAGTGAGGGCACAGCCGTTTCATAATCACCCATCTGTAAGACATCTATCAAGAGCCTGGAAGCCTGATAACTTATCTCCCATCTTAAAAGGAATATCCTAGTCCAGAGGATCCCAAGACTTCTCGGCTCGCCAACCTCTTAATCCAGTCCCCAGGACGATTTCTTGATGTTGAGCAAAGCTACTCACCAGGCTCTGTGAGTGGAAATCTCTGGAAAGTGTTCCCTGAAAGTGCTCAGACCCTGACAGGGAACAGCGTCTTTGTGCTGTGAACTCTGATCCCGTCCTGTGGGCCTGAACCTAATACATCCTGTAGTGTCCACCGAGATTTGCATCAAGCATGTCCAGGTCCTCTCCAGATCGTCCCTGTGAATGCTCAGGCCTTTGAATGTGCTTTCCTAGCTGGTCTTTGCTTTCCTCTTGTCTCTGGGTCTCCAGAGGGGCTCCATTGTCTTGCTCAGCTCTCTAAGCCCAGAGTCTGCACAGTGCCTGAAAGAGAGCGTGTGCTTAATAAATATTTATTGTGTGGATAAATTGATGACTACATGAATTAGAAATAACCACTCAGCCTTATAGGGTAGGTGTAGGTGGTTGGCAGAATAATGTGCCTCCTCCCGAAGACATTGTAGCTGAGGAAAAAATGTCTTTTTCCTCCACCAATCTTAAATTGGCTGACTGAGACCCTGCAAATTAGACTAATAAAATATAGATTAACAAGAGAAAAACAATCAGGAGTTTACAAACACTCGCATTCTGCATATACGCAAGAAAACCCAGTGATGAGTCACTCTACTGGGTGGTTAGAACTTGGGCTTCCATAGCATCTTAACAAAACAACAATTAATTATTAGAGTGGTGACAAGAGAAAGAAAAAGGACATTTAGTTTCCAGAGCAGCAAACTGGGAGAGGGTAAACATATGAGGCAACAAGGCAAGAGCTAGTGAGTGAGGTTTGTTAGGTCGACTTCTATGGCTCCTACAGGATGATAAAGGGCTAGAGTTTTCTCGGTGATTAACTCCTGTCCTTTTGGGTAGAGAGAAAGGGAGGCACCTTTACAAATGATGCCCTGCCTTAGGCATATGTGGAGGGTTTAAAAGCTTTTCTCGTATTAGCATATTCTCAATTGTCTTTAGCCCAAAAGAATCCTTATGCCAAAGTCGCATATTTTGGGGAAGCATGTTCTGCACCTCCAAAGCTTGCATTGATTTTATTTCTTCTCTGACTGTGCAAAGGCAGTGAAATGCCAGGATGCAAATCAAACCTCTGGCTGTCTCTAAGACACAGGCCAAGGGAGAGCTTTCTGAATAGTGAACTAAGGGGACAAGTTAATAGAACAAATTGATACAAAAATGTATGTTCAGAGATAATTTATGTGGTAGTTACATGACAGCCTCACAACACGAGATTAAGATAGAGAAACCAAACCAGGTAGTAATAAGAAAAGTCAATCATTTCAGGTTCAACCATTAACTCCAACAAGGCTAAAATTGCCAAACAAGTTATTTAGCCTTGTGTGAGTGAAATATGTAGATTTCCATATATCTTGATATCTGACTGACTGACTTGAAATCATTTTAAATGAGTCAAGCCTAACCCATGTAGTTTTTTGGAAATAGAATCCAATAACCAGGGTAATGCTAGCTGCTATAACAAACATCCATTCAACTATAAAATGGCTCAGAAAAAAAAGAGGTCTGTTTCTCATTCCAAGGTGACACAGGTCTATTTATTGTTCAGAGAATGTGCAGAAATTGGTGTTCCTAGTCAATGGATGGCTCTCTTTCAGGAAGTGACTCAGAGAACTAGGTCCTTACATCTTACGGTTCCACCAGCTTCAACACTTCCAAAGCTGCCATGCTCCTGTGCATTAAGGTAGTGCAGAAGAAGATGGCATTGGGAACTGTACATGACAGAGTTTTATGCCTGAAAATGGTGGGTGCCACTTCAGTTCTCATTTTATAGGAGAGATATATGTCACATTTGACATTTAACTGCAAGAAACCCTAAGAAGTACGGTTCTGCCATTTTTCCGGAATGAAGGGAAAATGAGTGAGTAGTTACCTGGTGTCTGGCACTAGAAATCAGGGATGTATCTGTGCTATACCCCAGCTAAAGCCCTTGGCATTACCACCTCTCACAGTTGATTGCAGTCTTGAGCAATCGCATGCCATGAATATTTACAGCGAAATGAATAATTGAAGTTCACCTATTCCAAACCTTCCTTTGCAGATAAAAACAAAGTCCGGAAAAGTGAAATTCGTCTTTAAAGACCATGCAACTTAGCTAGTGACAAAACTAAAACAGTTTTCAAGTCATAAATTTGTACCTAAATATTCTTTCAACCACAATTCATAATCCAGTATTTGATTTTTAAATCACAAGCTCTCTCTCAGGGAATTATTAAAGTGAGTGATCATAAATCACTAGAAGTTTGGGAAAAATGATAAAAACTTAGGATTATGTCTATTAAAATATATTACAGGATAATGCCCATCAATCAACAAGTGAATAAAGAAAAGGTGGTATATATTTATACCATAGAATACTACTCAGCCATAAAAAGGAACAAAATAATAGCATTCACATCAACCTGGGTAGGATTGGAGACTATTATTCTAAGTGAAGTAACTCAGGAATGGGAAACCAAACATCGTATGTGAGAACACTTAAGTGGTTGTTAAGCTATGAGAAAACAAAGGCATAAGAATGATATATTGGACTTTGGGGACTCAGGGGAAAGGGTGGGAGTGGGGTGAGGAACAAAAGACTCTTCATTAGGGACACAATACACTGCTCAGGTGATGGGTGTGCTAAAATCTCAGAAACCACCACTAAAGAACTTATTCACGTAATCAAACACCACCTGCTCCCTAAAAACCTATTGCAATAAAAAAAAATAAAAAAGAAGAAAAGCCCATATACATAACATAAATTCAAACATTTTTAAGTGCACAGAGTTAAGTACATTCATATTCTTGTGCAAAAAAAAAAAAAAGAAGTAATTAAATAATATCAAGTGTTGGTGAAGATGTGGAGCAATTAGTATCCTCATATACCATTGTTGGGAATGTGAAATGGTGCAGTAACTTTGGAAAACAGTCCGGCAGTTTCTCAAAAATTTAAATAAAGTGGTACCATAAGACCCAGCCATTTCACTCTCAGGTAGGTAGCCAAGATAAATGAAAACACGTGTCTATACAAAAACTCATACAAAAATGTCCTTAGCAGCATCGTTAATAATAGCCAAAAGATAAGAACAAGCCAAATGTGCATCCACTAATGAATGGATAAATAAAATGTGATACATTGATATCATGAAATATTATTCAACCATAAAAAGGAACAAAAAACTAATATACGCTACAACATGGATGAATCTCTTAAATATTATAATAAGTAAAAGAAGTCAAACACAAAAGACCACATGTTGTATAATTCCATTTATGTGAAATGCCCAGAGCAGGCAAAACCACTGGAGTCAGCGAGTAGATTAGTGGGTGCCCAGGGCTGCTGGGATTAGAGACAAATGGGAGGGTAACTGCTAAAAGGCACTGGGTTTTTTTAAAGTGATAATAATATTATTAAATTGATTGTGGTGATGATTGCACAACCTTGTGAATATAGTAAAACCACTGAATTGCATATTTTTTAAAAGGGTGAATTTGACATTTTAATTATGTCTCAATAAAGCTGTTGCCAAAAAGAAATATATTGCAGAAAATAAGTGGGCTGGTGAATAATTGTTATTTAAACACCTTTGATTCTTTGGAAGGAGATTACTGTGGAGTACAGGCAATCGTATTCTTAGCTTACTCACATTTTCAACACTTTGCAAAACACATAGCAATGCCATTTATAAACATAAGAAATGAGAAGATAAGGACTTTTCTTCATGCAGTTAATAATGGCCTTTTGATTCTGTATAAAGCATGACTACAAGAAGTAAATGAAGTTAATGACCACTTGTTGTCAGCAGGAAGTGTTCAATACTAATTATGTTAAAATAACATTGTCATTTTTTTTGGCAGACACTTGTTAGTATGGAAACAGAGAACATTAACCTCCATTTACCAGATTAAATCATTTAGTTAGCTTAGTTAAACTTTATAGCTAACATCCTATTAGATTCACTGGGATTTGGTACTATTTATTGATTCAAAAATATTTATTTTTTTAAATATTTTATTTTATTTCAACAGTTTTGGGGAAACAGGTGGTTTTTGGGTACATGGATAAGTTATTCAGTGGTGACTCCTGAGATTATATTGTACCCATCACCATGAGACCCAATAATGTGTCAGAGAAAATACAAACACAAAGTTTAGGTCCAAAAGACTCGTGCTCTTCTGGAAATGTATTTTACTATTTATTTGCTTCCTTGTTACATGTTAGAGGAGGAAGATTGAAAATTCTTCCCTTCTGACAAACTCAGAACCAATAAAGCATTGTTGCTTTCATGGAATTATGTTGGGACATTTAACTGAAGACAAGTCACTTTCTTGGAAACATAGAATATTTGTCTGGCTGCTGGAGGACCTGTAGACTACTTGATAAAGAGTAAAGGTGACTGTCACTGGAAGGAAATATATGGATCAGGAGGTGTCTATGTTTACAACAAAATGCAAACACTACCAAGACTCTCTTCCTTTTTGTGGAATGTGGCTTAATCTCATTATGAAAGATAAAATGTGATTTTATGAAACAGTATAATATATCCCCACTTTGGTAAATGAAAAGCAAATTTGATGAGAATATCTTCAACAATATTAAAAGTTGTGATATAGGAGTAGCAGAATTTCAGGTGATTTTAAAACCCGTATAGCAGATTTTAGTTACTTTTCACATCCTCCTTACTCTAGAACAATACCTGGGGAAGAGGAGGGAGGACGTTTTCAAAGCCCTAGAATTTCTCATGCATTCATTTATACACTGGTGCTTTTTGAGCAGATTCTGCACCACGCACAATGACAGGCCCCAGACAGACCACGCGGGGCAGGTACACTGCACGTCAGTCTTCCTGTCACTTAATTTGGAGTTTCTTTAATACATAGACTTCACAATTTTTACTTTATACAAAGTTCCAGCCACACAAGTGTGTTACTGTCCTTAATTACTTAACACAAGGTGTGTCCTTAACACACCTTGATAGGTGTGTGGGGGGCGGGGAGGGCAGAGTTGTCCAAAGGTTGAGTTCATAAACACTTGAAACAGTAAATTCCATGTTATTCTTCACTTAAGGTGTCATCAACTTACAGAAGTATATTTAAAGATTTTCCTTCGCATGCTTTCATTTATATACAAAACCAACTTATCACATTGAATGCTATATTTTATATATAAGATAAATATACATATGTATGTAATATGTATACATAAAGTATATGTATTACATATATACATTTACTCACATATGTAAATATATATGTTTTCTGTAATCATGAGCTGAAGAGCAGTAACTGGGAGAAAAATGTAAATATCACACAGTGATCATTCTGACAGTAGGGCACAATACCTTTTGTATGGGTGTGTGTATATACATATATATACACACAGAGACACACACACAGAAGGGTGTCTATATATACACACATACACACTCTCTGCTGAAATACACATTTAATGGAAATTTTGAGTCAGAGATACTGATTAAATTAAGCATATTGGCAGTTCAAAAATAACACCTATGGCTGGGGATGGTGACTCACGCCTGCAATCCCAGCACTTTGGGAGGCCAAGGCGGATGGATAACCTGAGGTCAGGAGTTCAAGACCAGCCTAGTCAACATGGTGAAGCCCCATCTGTACTAAAAATACAAAAACTAACTGGGCATAGTGGCCGGCACCTGTAATCCCAGCTACTTGGGAGGTTGAAGCAGGAGAATCGCTTGAACCCAGGAGGTGAAGGTTGCAGTGAGCCGAGAGCTGGCCATTGCACTCCAGCCTGGATGACAAGAGCAAAACTCCATTTCAAAATAATAATAATAATGATAATAATAATAACAACACCGATGAAAATTAAGAGTAATTATTCTTAAAGTTTATTTTATTCTTATACTGTTTGCATTTACATGTGAGCATCTGACTGTAACTTGAACATCAAAATTATGTTTGGAGAATTCACTTTACTAATGAACAGTTCTTAACGAATGACCATGTGGGACTCAACTCTGGCTCCAGCCTCCAGCTGCTTCTTCGCCAAATATTTTTGAGTCTGGAAAGATGATTGGAAATTACATCAAAACAAGATTTTGCATGGATTATCTGATACATCCTTATTTTTGGCCAGACCAAAAATACTGTCAAAAGAGACTGCTATTTCTTCTTTTCACCCTGACAGAAACAAGAAAACTATGATCAAAGTTTTCACTAAAGAGTCCTATGTAATGTTTTGTGCTTTGTTTTTCAGCAAAAGAGTTCTTTATAGTAGTTTGAATTTAGGTTAACATTTGAGATCTGGTTTTCTTTCTTGGCTGAGATAGTTCAGCTATCCTTTGTTTGTTTAAAAGGAAACATCAACTTTCCAATTTACTCTCTAAAATTGGTTTTTGTAGCTCCCTGCTGGACTAGAAAGGCACCATCTGTTTTAATAATACTGAAGTGAAAGGGGGAAAGTTTGTGAAATGAAAGGCAACTGGGAGTGCTCTTAGTCATCACGGCTCCACTTGGAGAAGAATCCACTCTTAAGTTCATGAATTTGCGTTAAATCCTGGTCAACCCAGGTAGTGTAACAATCAACACAGACTTCCATGTTCTGGCAAGGGACAATCAGTGAGAAAATTGTACATACCGACAAACCAACAGCAAAAATAATCTAAATATCAGGCAGGGAAAAAAACGTAAACATGTAAGAAAAAACTTTCAGCTGTGAAAGAAATACGATATTTAAGTTGACTAAAATCTTTCTTTTTTCCTTTCTTTAATTCATAGACTTCACCATTTTTGCCCTTCCCTCCCTCCCACCTTCCCTTACTTCCTTCCTTTCTCCCTTCCTTCTTCCTTCCTCCTTCTTTTCTTCCTTCCTTCCTCCCTTCCTTCTTCCCTTCTCTCTTCTTTTTAACATTTACATATTATTAGATTTGTTCGGGTTTTGATCATTACTGGAAGATGAGAAATTCTTGCCTCCAAGCCCAGATAATGCTAACCATTATTCTCTGGATATTTGATAGCAGAAGTTCCTTATCCTGACACTGAAACAAAGATTCATTTTCTCAGCACTGAAAGGTCTGCATATAACTCATCTGTTCATTGGTTGATGGGTGGACTGATTTGTTCTTACTTGGAATTGATTATGTAGTAACTAAACTACACACATACAAACACACACACACACAACAAATGCACATACCTACAAACAAAAATAAAAACAACACACACACACTTAAACACATACAACATACATGCATACATAACACGCAAATATACACACATATATCTGGGGGGCCCCAACCTTCCAGAGGGAAACTCTTGTGCTGCTTAAACCTTCCATAGGCTGCATCTGCTGTTCCAATTTGCCCCTCTCTCCAGTGGTTTGAAAAGTAAGCTGCAAATAAATGAGCACTATGTGTAGCTGACCTTGCTTACAGTGGCATTTTAACATATTTGACTACACCTGCCTCTAATTTCAGTGCTGATATTTCAATACAATCCAACAAATTTCCAGGAGTGACTTTGCAAAATTTAACCAAGTATTGCAAGATGAGCTGGGAACAAGCAGGTGCTCTTCTGTAAAAATATACATGGGGCCGCTGGTGGCATTGATTTCCTTAGCATGTTGTCAAATGCCCTGTTGTAGCAACAGTCTTTTTCTGTTTTCTTCTGCTTAACTTGAGGATGATTCAATAGTAGACCAAGAAGCCGTGGTTCAATTACAACACTCAAAACAGCCCGTGTGTAACAGCTCAGAGCTCCTCGGGATGGATCTTGCATCTCTAAGCTAAATGCAAGTTCACAGATTCCTAAAAATACCCCCTGATGTGAGTCATCCTGTTCCAAAGAGCTCTGAAGAATGTTTTCCACAGAAGTGGCGAGGCACAGCCCCAGGGCGTGGAGCTCTCGTCTGAGTTATGTGGCAACTTACGTCAGCCACATACTATGTTATAGTCTCCATATTCCCTGGCGCTGAGCGTGGATAGCTGGAATGATTTGTTGAAATACAAACCTCTGCAGCAGCTTCAAGTCTGCCTCCCAGGCCACTTCCCCAAACAAAATGGATCTGTGTCAAAGGAGAGTTGCGCAGGTCACTCAAGCTGTGCTTTCTATCAAAGGAGAGCAAGAAAGAAACCTGAAGCCAGAAATAAGCATGGTAGCTTTGGGCTTTAAGGAAAAATAAAACAAACAAATAAGAGAACAAAGAAACAAAAAAATCTTTCTGAAAGCTTCCCCATTTTCAGACTCTCACACTGAAAGCTGAAAGATGGGTTTGCCTCCTCTGTGGGGCGGGTGGAGGGTGCAATGAGACAGGGAAACTCAAGTTGACCCACATCAGCTATGGAACCGATGCACTGAGAAGGTGCTGAGGTTTCCACATAGACACCCAATTCTGTCACAAGTGCAGGCTCTGAAGACGCAGTTGGCCTGGGCCCCATGGCTCCGCCGTCTCCAGGAGTCATTAGTCGTACTTTATCAGAGGATCCTGGAAGAAAGGGGAAATCAAGTCATTTTGTAAGAGTGGGACTTCAGGTGTGTGAGCCTGTGTTTTAAGAGAGACGAACGCTTTTAATGCTCCAGAAATTGCACAGCTAGAAGACTGCGGCTCAAAGTACACATGCGGATCACACAGTTGCCTTGGGTCTTTCTTCAAAATAATAGGGTATAAATTATACACAGGGAAAACAAGAGAGGGCTGGTCCCGATTATCAGCTTGGACAATCAATCATACACTTTAAATTTGAAAATACGATTTTAGAGGCACATGGCTTCAATGATTCTCTAATAAAAGTGTTTTATCCTTTGATTCTCACAGAAAAAAATAAGCTCTAAAATTTTGCTCTTTTAAGAATTCATTATTCCCTTGTTTCCAAATAGGAGCTTACCAACTATATAATTTTTTAAAAGCAATTTCAAAGTCGTATGTGATTTAGAAATTTGTCAGACTACCAGCTCTTAGTCTAAGCAGCAGTTACAAGGTTATCTAGAGACTGTTTCAGAATTTTTAGTTTTTGAGCCCTATTAAAAGAAACATATTCCTTACTTTATAAAGACATAAATGGTCAAGTAATTTTAAAAAGCAACCAACTGATATTTGATTAAAATTTATATAAAAATGTACCATCTTAACCATCTAAAGTGAACAACTCAGTGTCATTTAGTGCAAGCACAGTGTCACACGAATGTCATCCCTATCTGGTTCCCAAATGTTTTTATCACTCCAGGAAACCCCACACACGTTCAGCTGTCACTCCCCATCCTCTCTTCTCTGCAGACTCTAGCAACTCTCAATTCGCTTTCTGTCTGTGTGGATTTGCCTATTCCGGGGATTTCATCTAAATGGAGTCAGTGTGTGGCTTCGTTCACTTAGCATGACGTTTTCCAGGTTCATCCATGTGGGAGCGCATGCTAGTGTTTTTCTCTTTTTATGCCTAAATCATATTCCATTGCACGGGCGGACCACGTTGGGTTTATCCACTTAATCGTTGATGGATATTTGGTTTATTTCTACCTTTTGGCTACTATGAATAATACCGCTATGATTATTCATACGCAAGTTTTTGTTTGAACACCTGTTTTTAGTTTTGGGGGGTATATATCTAGGGGTGGAATTGCTTCGTCATAGGATAATTCTACCTTTAGCTTTTTGAGAAACCAACAAGCGTTTTTTCACAGTGGATACAGTGGTTTCACTCTATTCCTTTCCCACCAGCAATGTGTGAGGGTTCCAATTTTTCCTCATTTCCAGCACTACTTGTTATGTTCATTTTAAAAAATAATAATTATTATAGCCACCCTAGTGGGTACAGGGTGGAATCTCATTGTGGTAATTTATTATTAAAATGCACTCTGAAGCAGCACCAGAATTAGTGTGCACGGAGTGAGGTAAACAGGCAGGCTCATTCTAATTTTTATTTTTATTTTTGTCCCATAAGAATATTTAGGCCTGTTCCAACAAAATGGCCCAATTCTCCACTTTTTGCAGAGGCAGATGGCATTTAATCTATAGCCATGTGTGCCTGATTGAATACATCATCTCCCACTACTCTTGCAATGGCAGATTTCCGGGAAGGAGTGGTTATTTACATTCTGATCCTCCCCATTCCCACCCCTGGCTGTTTCTTGACTAACCCTGATGTTCTACTTTATCTACACCAGAGAGACATTTCTTGCAAAGGTCCTCATGCTCTCTTGGTCTCTCTATCCAGTCTCCTATGTTGAGTCCTTCTGCTCCTTGGCCTGCACCGGGCTGACCCTCCTGGCCTCTGGTTCTCAGAACATACACTTCTCTTAGCATTCACGGCCTGCTACTCTTCTGATTCTTTGGGATTTTTTTCTTCTGATCCTTATGTGCCCGTCCTGACCACTTATCAACTGTCCCTGCTACCCAGTTACATCTTTCCTACTCCATCCCTAAGTGCAAGGATGATTGCTCTCCTTAGTGCATACTCTCCTTAAAGAATCTTGCATGCTTTTTTTGCTTTGTTGTTTTGGAGGTGTGTGTGTGTGTATATATGTTTGTATGAGTGTGCATCCGTGTGTGTGCATGTATGTGTGTATATGAGCATGGGTGTGTACCTGTGTGTGCGTGTGTATGTTTATTTGTGTGCATGAATGTATGTGAATGTGGTGCATGTTTGTGTATATGTAAGTGTGTGTTTATGTGTGTGCATGTATGTGTGTACGTGAGCATGAGTGTGGACATATATGTGTGTGCATGTGCATGTTTATTTGTGTGCATGCATGTATGTGGGTGTGGTGCATGTATGTGTATATGTGTGAGTGTGTGTTTATGTGTGTGCATGTATGTGTGTATATGAGCATGAGTGTATATATATGTGTGTGTGTGCATATGCATGTTTATATGTGTACATGCATGTGTGTGGGTATGGTGCATGTATTTATGAGTGTGTATCTGTGTGTGTGTGTGTATGGGGTGTGTGTGATTAGCAATTCATCTACTTCCCAATACTGAGAAATTAGTGTCATCCTTTAGGCCTTTGTTTCCATCCCCAAATCTAATCAGTTTTCGAGTTTTCTGATTCTGTTGCCTCTCAGATTCTAATTTTGCCTTTTCTGATTCTGAATGCCTCTAAGAACCTAGGAAGTAGGAGAGAATCAAGTGACGGGGTGAAAAGAGTCAAGACATATTGAAAAAGATGTTAGGAAACAACAGGTAACTTTTGTTGCTCCCAATGTTGCCAGTGATCAGCATTTCTGTTCAGCATCGTTGTGCATTTGTAAAAATGACTGAAAGTGTCTGTCTAGAATAAGAAAGTCAAGATTCCATACAATATTCACAGTAAATATGATCTGATCTGTTTTATAAAACTATAGCTCATTCATTCCAGAAATTATTCATTCTTAGATATTTATTTGCCTCCTAGATTTGTCTAAATGACAGAGAAATGTTGACTTGAAATCGTGAGATCATCAGGTCCAGGATAAGTTCTGAAAAGTGGGGCAATTTCCACTACCTCGTGCAGCAGCCTATTTCTCCTTCTACAAAATGAGAGAGATTGGAATAAAAGTTCTCTAAGATATCAAAAAAGTGTGGTTCTTGGATGCAAGCAAAAGAATCAAAATCCCATTTCCCTAAGCAGAAAGGGAACTTGTTGAATGAATATCAACAGTTTACAGAAATGATAAGAAGTGTGGGGAATGAGGCTGGGGAAGAATGAGTACTCAGAGGAGGCCGGGCTTTGGGGAACATGGCAGAGGCCACCAAGGGCCTGTCTGCCAGGCCAGAGGTTGTCTGCCTCAGCACTCGACCCCACCCCTCTGCCCCCACCCCCAGTGCCGCTGGGCTGTAACCTGGATCACCCTCCCAAGCAACCATCATCTGTCTCTGGGGCTCATGTCACTTCTTCAAAATTTTAGGGAGATCCTCTAAAATGGTAAGGGTTTTCATAAAGCTGGAAGAAAGAAGATAAATATTAACCATATTATGAGCATGATGTTTGCAAAAGAGATTTTTCAGCTTAGATTGCTCCAGGCTGCACTGAAAACTTGGATTACTGGGCTCCTCAAGATGGTGAAAGGCAGGTAAAAGGAGGGAGGAGGAGGAAGGAAGTCAGGAAAGCAAGCACTGGGAAAGCTGGAAGAAATACAGTATACAGAGCAAGGACAAAAACAAAGTTCTGGAGGAAAATATTAACTTCTCTCATTTGGAACTACATAAGGTTTTGTGGAACCTAAACTTTATACAACTCCTAGAACCTTAAAAACAAAAAAGGAGCAGATTTATGAATACAAAAAATGGTACTAAAGTAAATATTTGTTTAGGGAAGCAGAGGCATCCTAACGCATCACTGCAGCTCTGAAGACTCACACCCTGCCTAAAAAGATTTTGTGGCTCAGGTTAGATATAGGCAGAGATTAGCTTTTCTGGGCAACTTACCAGACAAGCTCACATGAAAAGGCTTCCTTACTCTCAACCTGGCCTCCCTCCATCAACAGCACTGTACAGCTCCCAGCAACACCTTCTCTCACAGGTATGGAAAGCTTCAAGGGATGCTCAGTGAATCTGCCTCAGCCACTCTCTCTCCTCCCGTCTGAGGAGTGGGAGTTAGCTGGTGGTGTATCCCTCCACACATTAACTCACAACACAGTTGCTGAGGCTGTGCCTTGGGTCAGGTCCTGTGCTAAGATGGGGATCCATTTACAACGAGCAAGACAGGGGCATTGCCCTTGTGGTAATTAACACACAAGTAAAGAGTAAGAAATGTAAGAAAATTAAAAAGCTTCTGAAGTCATAAGTAATCCTCCACCCAAGCAGAAAATAAACATATCTTCTTGTTGCAGGCTTTGCTAGAATCAGGTGCACAGTTGTATATGAACCTTAAATACTTCAGACTTATAAACACTATTTTTGCATAATATTGATTCTATGTATTAAATAAAGTGAAATTGCAAATTAGAAGCTAACATGTAAGTTACTCTCTCTGTGTGGACACGGAGGAGGGAAGTGGGAGGGACATGAGGGCAGGGTGAGTGCCAGGCAATTGCGTCAAGGGTCAGAGTGCAGTTTCAGAGAGAGTGCTGATGCCCAAGGGAGACTCTGGGAATCGCTGGAATACCAGCATGCCACATAAGCTGGAACCTGCCAGAGCACCCCAAGGTCTATAAAATCAATGACACTTTGCAATACAACAACACAACAAAAAAAGCTCTCTTTAATTAACACCCAGGATAGGACACAAGGCTTGAGGTGTGTCACATGGCAGAGGAATGCAAGTCAATACAGAAATCAAATTCATGACCCTACAGGAAATGCCATTGGCAGGCAGTTGCCATTGACTGGAACAACTTTTTCCCCAAACCACAGAGGCCATCTTCCTTGTTGCTGGAGATAAAGCATCCTGCAAGAAAACTCAGAAATATGAATGTTCTGTGGAGCATGTGTGTATCTCTCTATGCATAGGTGAAAACGTTTAGGCATACTTTCTCATTATTGGATTATGAATGAATAGCTGACCATGAGTACAAGGCTTGCTCCCTCTCACTTCTGATGTCATCTTAAAAACTCAACTTGTGCATCACGTGTGGTTTTGAGCTACATCTCAGCCACACAAGCTCTTGAAAATTGTCACTTTTCTGAAATGTGGGCACAATTGTAAGTGAATTGAGCACGATGGATAACTGGCTCCAGGGTGGACCAAGAGCTGAGAAACCTACTCAGATGAGAAACTCAGAAGACAGAGGGTACTATGTAGCGCTATCCTACTGGTCCCTTCTTTTAACCTTGAACACAGCGGCATTAACATTAATTTAAAATTAATCTGTTATGCAACCTTAAATCAGCTAATTAGAAAGGGCAGAACACTAATTACTTGACCAAATTGGCTTCAACTCATTCTTAACAACCAAGTCTGCACAATTGCTGCCAGATATGAATCTGCAAAAATTGATATACACAGAAATCTACACACAAGGGCACGCGCGCACGCACACACACACACACACGCTACACTTCCCTATTGAGTTTAGTGTGTAGATCATGAAGCTAATGTCTTCACAGTCACTTTGTTTCTCCTACGCTGCAAAGGGAATGTCAACTCTTCTCAAACGAACCTACTGACAAAATGTGATTTTAGAAACACATAATTATCAGTTGTTTCTGCAGCAGCCTGCCTATAAGTGTTTCATCTGAAAAAATTGTATGACGATAGCAATGGAGTCCAGAGAGGTTTTAGGGAAATAATTTGTATTCATCCATGGCACCATTTTAAGTGTTGAAAGGATTTCCATCCTTTGAAACCTTATTTCCACTTAGACCCATCCCATCCGGACCCAGCTTCAGCTGTGCTCCATCAACCTGAACCTGCTCTCTGTCTCTGTCTGGCAGGGACTGACCTAAGTTTGCCTTCACATGTTTAGCTGCTTCATTATTTGATCCACATGCATGGGGATATTTGCATTGTATTCATGTTCCACCCCAAGGAACGGAGGCTGCCACGAGGTGCCACTGTCTCAAACACCACCTGCTTGCTGGGGGTCACGTTTAAGATGTGACAGTTTTAGTTTTACCATAAACAGAATAGAAATCAGCAGAAATATCTGTGGACGCCAGGGGGAACTTATGGTGCCTTTGAACCTCAAAGGGTAAAGTTCTTATGGCACACTGCTCGGTAATGTGATCTTCCTGTTGGTCTCAGCGATCTCAGAAAGGGAAATCCCCTATTTTCGGTGGCCCAGCTACACAAACAGTGCAAGGAGGCAAGTTCCATATGCAGAATCGAGACACCCACCGGGCCTGGCTGCACTGGTTCTTGTTTCTTCCCCATCACCACCACGTTGCTATGCTGTCAGGAGGACTCAAAAGGCAAATTGATTTAGCTCATTACAATTAGGATAAATTAAAAGCAATATTTTTACTTCACTCAAAAAGTCAGCAGGTCGCAAAATATATTGCTCTGCATATATAGTAGGTAATGCTTCATCTATGATTTATTGGTGAATGAGCTAGTTCATTTCCAGGAATCTTCTAGATAAATGAAGTTCAACACTAATATGTTAGAACTTTTTTTTAAAGTTAATTTTTATTTTCCTAGTAGCCATTTAAAAATATATTAGCCCCCCTCCCCCCCTTCTCCTTTAATCATGGCATTTATTGCTCAGGTTATTCCAAAATTACTGCCCTACCATTAGTAATGAGAAGTCAATAGATTAAGAAATCATAAAAATTCACAATCGAGCTAATTGAAGTTTATTGTTTTGCTAAGGCCTTTGAGATTTTATACCAAATGATAAAAGCCGATCATATTTATGTCTGCAAAATCCAACATTGAGAAATTGCTGTCTGTGTACATATACCTTTCCTCCATCCTCTTATTCACCGCACACCAATTCCAGGCTCTTACAGGAAAATATGCACCTGGCTGAATTCCATCTCCCACACCCAACACACACCTAGGTCATCAATACATTGTATATTAACCTGCATAATTATCTTCTTTTGTGTGAGAACAAAGCTTCTTACTAAGAATTTCCTAACCCCCGCCCATGTCTAACCCAGGTCACAAAAACTTTTCAGGATGCTTAGAATTGTAAAGTAAAATTTTATTTTCTTGTCTTTTCTTTTTTAAGCAAAGGGAATAGAGATTACCTGAATTTGAAAAAAATTAGAAAAGGGGTGTTAGTAGTGAGTACCAGGAACTCAGTATTTATTGATTTCATGATTTACCCATAATCAAGTTTATTGTTATCTACAAAAATTTTGTGTGGTTTTAATGAAAGTGCCCTTGGAGTGAATGTCGTGTGCGGGAGAGTTTCCACTCTAGGATTTGCAGTATACATGGAATGGATTTACCATGCTTATCTTACATGCAGCAGCTTCAACCACCAAGACTGTTGAGCTCTTCTGCCTCTTTATACCTGTCCATCCACATCAAATGTCAAGGTTGCAATGCACCAAGATCTGTCAAGCATCTTACTCAGGCTCTTTCCCATCCAAACTAATTGCTTCCAAATTTCTGATGATGGAAAGTAAGATAAATCAACTGATTAAAACTGTACTTATAATAGATTGATTTCTAGACAAAGGAATGAAATAAGATAAATATGAAACAAAACAGATAATAAATGTTAATTATGAAATTCTGGTGGAGTGTACACAAGTATTCACTCTGCAATTATTTCAGCTTTTTATGTTAGAAATATTTTATGATAAGATTTTGGGAAGAATTGTGCTTATGGAAATCATTAATAATCAGTGATTGAGTACATAAGAGGATTGCCTAAAAATAAAAGCATGGACTTTCATGGAAATAATTTAAAACACTGTCATTGTTCCTCAGATTCCATTTTTGTTCACTTCTACATCTTTGTTTTCTAAATATTAAAAAAGTAATTAAGAAGTAAGATTTATCTTACTTTCCATCAGCAGAAATTTGGAAGCAATTAATTTGGAGGAGGAAAGAGTGTAAGTAAGATGCCTAACAGATCTTGGTGCATTGACAACCTTGAAACTTGATGTGGATGGACAGGTCCAAAGAGGAAGAAGAGCTCAACAGTCTTGGTTGTTGAAGCTGCTGCAAGTAAATGGCATAGAGTGGGTCATTATTTCACACTTTTAAGATCCTTTGAATAATAGTATGTAGTGTTTTGCTACCTTGTTTGTTTTGTCTTGGCTTTATTCATTTTTAAATTTTGATTATATTGAGATGGGGTAGACAAAGAATAGCAAGTATTTTTTCCCTTAAAATACAAATCCAACATAAACCACTGTCCTCTTTGTCATCAACTCTGCTTGACAGTAGTGTTGTGCCACTCACAATATATTACTCTAAAAAGCAAAGCTAAGCTAATTAATGTTGTATATACCTAGAAGAAAGTGCAAAATTGATGGGAGGCAGCTAGTAGGTATTTGAAGTTCCCACCTATCTCTAATGGTTGAATCATATTTTTACAAAGGAATGCACTGCCCTCAAAACCCAGGGTTACAACAGCTCCTAAAAAGCCCATCAAAGACAGCATGTATAGAATCAGGAGAAATCGATGGGTTGGTTTCCTTTTCCTTCCTTGAAAGACCATATGAGTTTCTCCAGCTTTCATTATTTATTTACTTTGGAACAGAAGGAAATATTCTCACTAAGTTTAAGTGGTTCACAGAAAATCATGTTTTATGAAAATATTCATAAATTAAACTGAAATAAGCAGTGTAAGTCATTTGCTCTCTTATTTTGGGGCTCTGGAAACTTCCTGCTTGTGTCAGAAAGGAAAACAAAGAGAACATCTATATCAGCATAAGAGAGTGGATTAAAAATTGGCCACTGATGGAAACGGCAAGTATAGTTTGGCATGAGCTATCACAGCAGCTTATGCCCAACAATGCCCAGAGTCCTGGCAACATTAACTGTGTGAAAAAATGCAGAAGAATTATGGGCCTTCAACTCCTTAAAATAACAGAATTCTGCTTAATAGATTGTTCTGCACCATTCAGCAGACAATGACCACAGGCTGTCTTCAGTGGTTAGTGTTCTGATCACAAAATAAATGGAAGTTGTGACTACCATGAGCAGCAACTCAGATGAGAGATTCACTGAAAATAAACCAAATTGCCTGTGGACAGTCAAGGTTTTGAAAGAACATCAGGCCCTAACTCCCAAGCTTGCCTGGCTTACAGCAATGTAATGGAAAGCATAGCCTTGGCTTCTATGATTTTTTAATGGTTGAAGAAATCTAAGTCTAGTTTCCTAAGATCTAAAAATAAATCACCACAGTGTCCTATAATCTGTACACTACGAGGCATTATGAAAAGATGAAAGTAAAAGCCTACTAACAAAAATAGCAGGTAAAGGAGCTGGCCGGCCATGCGATGTTGAAGAGCAGATGCTGGTATTCTCATTGGGAATCTGTCAAGCCAAACTTCATCTCTGCTAGTGGAGAACCAGCAGAATCTGTGTGACTTTCAACCTGTTCCCAGAGGCACCTGATTGCTGGAGAGAAGTTGCAGAGTTGAGAACAAGACTGATGGTTTTATCTCTATCTGAAGATAACCATGAGAACAGCACTTATTGATGAAGCCACCGGCACACTTGATGAGGCCTGCAAAGAAAGCTTAGACTCCAGGCAAGGCTGTGAGCATTGCAGGAGTGAGGTACAAATAAGGGAGGTGAGGTACAGAAAATGGAAGTAAGCCACAGGAAAAGCAAGTGAGTTATGAAAAACAGAAATGAGGTACAGAAGATAAAAATGAGGTAAGGGAAACAGAAGTGAAGTTCAGAAAATGGAAGTGAGATACAGAAAATGGAAGTAAGTTAAGAAAAACAGAAGTGAGGTAGTGAAAACGTAAGGTACAGAAAACGGAAATGAGGTACAGAAAATGGAAGTGAGGCACAGAAAACGGAAGTGAGGTAGAGAAAACCAAAGTAAGTCACAGGAAAAGGAAGTGAGTTATGAAAAAGAGAAGTGAGGTAGTGCAAATGTAAGTACAGTACTGAAGACTGAAGTAAGGAATAAAAAACGGAAGTGAAGTAGTAAAAACTTAAGTAAAATATAGAAAACAGAGGTGAGGTAGAGAAAACAGAAATGAGGTAGAGAAAATGGAAGAGAGGTACAGAAAATGGGAAGTAAATTAAGGAAAATAGAAGTGAGGTAGTGAAAACATAAGGTGCAAAAAATGGAAATGAGGTACAGAAAACGAAAGTAAAGTAGAGAAAACCAAAGGAAGTCACAGGAAATGGAGGTGAGTTATGAAAAACAGAAGTGATGTAGTGAAAATATATGTAAGGTACACAAAATGGAGGTGAGGGGCCAAGTGCAGTGGCTCATGCCTGTAATTCCAGCACTTTGAGAGGCCAACGCGGGCAGATCACAAGGTCAGGAGATTGAGACTATCCTGGCTAACATGGCAAAAACCCATCTCTACTAAAAATACAAAAAAATTAGCTAGGTATGGTGGCTGGCACCAGTAGTCCCAGCTACTCAGGAGGCTGAGGCAGAAGAATGGTGTGAACCCGGGAGGTGGAGCTTGCAGGCACTCCAGCCTGGGTAACAGAGCAAGACTCCGTCTCAAAAAAAAAAAGAAAAAAGAAAAGAAAAAAGATGGAGGTAAGGTATAAAAACCCAAATGTCCATCAATGATAGACTGGATTAAGAAAATGTGGCACATATACACCATGGAATACTATACAGCCATAAAAAAGGATGAGTTCATGTCATTTGTAGGGACATGGATGAATTTGAAAACCATCATTTTCAGCAAACTATCCCAAGAACAGAAAACCAAACACTGCATGTTCTCACTCATAGGTGGGAATTGAACAATGAGAACACTTGGACACAGGAAGGGGCACATCACACACCGGGGCCTGTCATGAGAATGGGGGTGGGGGAGGGATAGCATTAGGAGATATATGTAATGTAAATGATGAGTTAATGGGTGCAGTACACGAACATGGCACATGTATACATATGTAATAAACCTGCCCATTGTGTGCATGTACCCTAGAACTTAAAGTATAATTTAAAAAAAGAAAAACGGGAAAAGAACTCACAAATAAATAAAGGATTTAAAAAACGAATAAAAAACAGAAGTAAGGAAGTGAAGTACAGAAAATGGAAGCAAGGTACAGAAAACAAAAGTGAGGTAGAAGAAACGGAAGTAAGTCACAGGAAACAAAAGAGTCATGAAAAACAGGAGAGAGGTGGTGAAAAATAAGGTACAGAAAACGGAAGTGAGGTAGAGAAAACAGCAGTAAGTCACAGGAAACGGAAGTGAGTCATGAAAAACAGAAGAGAGATAGTGAAAATGTAAGGTACAGAAAACGGAAATGAAGTACAGAAAACGGAAGTGAGGTACAGAAAACGGAAGTAAGTTACAGGACACAGAGGTGAGCAGTGATAAACAGAAGTGATGTACAGAAGACGAAAATAAAGTAAAACGGAAGTGAGGTTTAATAACCGGAAGTGAGGTAGAGAAAACGGAAGAAAGTCATAGGAAATGGAAGTGAGTTATGAAATAAAGGATGTGAGATAGTTAAAAAGTAAAATACAGAAGATGGATATAAGGTATAAAAAAGGCAGTAAGGCAGTGAAAACAGAAGTGAGGTACAGAAAACAGAAGAGAGGTAGAGAAAACAGAAGTGAGGTAAAGAAAACGGAAGTCAGTTATGAAAAACAGAAGTGAGGTAGAGAAGATGCAGATGTTAGGAAAACAGAAATGCGGTACAGAAAACAGAAGTGAGGTAGAGAAAACAAATACGTCACAGGAAACGGAAGTGAATCATGAAAAACAGAAGTTAGGTAGTGAAAACGCAAGCTACAGTAAACGGAAATGAAGTACAGAAAACGGAAGTGAGGTACAGAAAACTGAAGTAAGTCACAGAAACGGAAGTGAGTCATGAAAAACAGAAGTGAAGTACAGAAGAAGCAAATGAGGTAATGAAAATGGAAGTGAGATATAGTAAATGGGAGTGAGATAGAGAAAACTAAAGTATGTCATAAGAAACGAAAGTGAGTTGTGAAAAACAAAAGTGAGGTAGTGGAAAAAATAAGGTACAGAGACGCAAATAAGGTATAACAAAAGGAAGTGAGATAGTGAAAATCGCAGTAAGGTACAGAAAACGGAAGTGAGGTAGAGAAAACGGAAGTGAGGTAGAGGAAACGGAAGTAAGTCACATGAAGCAGAAGTGAGTTATGAAAAACGTTAGTGAGGTACAGAAGATGGAAATCAGTTAAGGAAAATGGAAGTGAGGCACAGAAAACGAATGTGATGTGGAGAAAACAGAAGTCACAGGAAACAGAAGTCATTTATGAAAAACAGAAGTGAGGTACAGAAGATGAAAATAAGGTAAGGAAAATGGAAGTGAGGCATAGAAGACTGAAGAAGGCCTAGAAGATGAGGAGGTACAGAAGACAGAGGTGAAGTACAGAAGATGGAAATGAGTTAGAGAAGATGAAAGTGATAGAAAACAGAAGTGAGATAGAGAATAGGGAACAAGGTTCAGAAGATGGTGATGAGGTACAGAAGACAGAAGTGAAATACTGAAAATAGAAATGAGTTAGAGAAGATGGAATGAAGGTCCAGAAGATGGAAGTGACATGTAGAAACACCCAGTTGGTTACAGCTCTGCGTTTGCCTTATTTGAGCCGGGTCTGGACAGTTGGCCACCTGTGATTGGCAGAAACTGATTGCTACAAGAGGAGGTGACAGTTGGTTCGCATATCCAGTTAGGTTACAGCCCACTATGTGTGGAGAAACCTATCAGGCAAACTTAAAATATGTAAGGAGACCACTTTATTCCATGCTTAATTTAACAAAATCATAAGTAGTATTTATTAGCATCCTCTTTACAGAGAAGACAACCAAGGGTCTGAGAAGTGGCTTTGCCAGAGGCTTCCAGGCTGGCAAAATGCAGTGCCTTTATTTGATGCCAGTGAGGTTAGCAGCTGAAACGACCAGCTATCCTGGAGCTCCCCCTGTACGTCCACGGCTAGGGGAATTCTTCCATCCTGGGCAAATGGGAGCAGTCTAGTTGGTCACCGTCACCGTAGTTCTGCTGTCAATCTTGTTGCTTCCCGCTACACCACTGCAGACATTATTCTCTCCATTGTTTTGTTTTCTTCTATTTTGTGCCATGTAAAACAATCATGTTAGAAAAGGTACAAAAATGCTTTGGGACAAAGCAATATTAAAACATATACATTCAAGCTCCTGGTAGACTTCCTTTAACACACAATTTTAGCAGAGAGAGCCTCAAAACTATGCCATTCAGGACTATACATCCCTGTTTTTTAAAAATTAAAATAATTATTTATTTTTATTCATATATTGGGAAGGGATAAAAACTTTCTGCCATGTATTTTTATGGCAAAAAAAATCCTAAATAATAAGAATGTATGTTTTTAAAAGTTATATTACGAATAGTTGAGCTTGTCGGCTATTCAAAAGCTGCAGTTGGGGGTATGAATCATTAGGAAATGGCACAAAGGTTAGAGATACAACCTGTGACTATTTAAAGACATCACAGCCTGGTTCCCACCCTCAGGGCACAGGGAGCAGAAACAATGTGTTCGTTTTGTCTTGAAAGTCCCATCAGGAGGTCGACAGGGCCAGTCAACACAGACATGTTCTAAATATTTGCCTTACGGGTGGACAAAATTACTTAAAATACAAATTAGGCTGCTAAAAATTTCAGTAGACTATTATCCTGAGTTCTAGATTCAACTTGTACCTGCATATATGACTACAAAATAAGGATTTGATAGCTCACTTCTACAAAAAAGGAGAACAACATCTGTGAAAATACACAAAAGTCTAACGAGGTTGTGCTTTCATTCCATGGAAAAAATGTGGCATTGATTCATTCTCAAGCTGGAATATATTTCCACACTAAAATAAAATTTGCTTTCAATTTTAGAGGGAGTTTTTATTATGAGAAAAACACAGCCAAAAGGAAAAAAAAAATTCACTGGGCATGTGAAAAGCCATCAAGTGGCCTAACAGATATTGGGCAAAATGCCACAGTCTCTGGTGGAAAGTGCTGTCTTGGAAATAGTATCCACTTTGACCGGCATAAGTGAAACCTAATGATGACCCCTATCTGACAGTGATTTAGTGTGTTAACAAACTTAAATAGAATTTGGCTAGCACTAGCAAAATATAATGTGTTTCCTGTATATTATTATGAGAAAAATAAACACATATGTGATAAACTATCAAAGTGAAGAATGGAAAGTTTGAAATGGTATTATTCCTGTCATCTTCTCTTGATAACAAATCAACTTTTTAAAAGCAAAGGAAAAATTGTAGCATGTATTAAATGCTTCCTGACTTTCATTCTCTGGGTTTATCATGTCATGTCAAATCTTGCTGATTCACCAAACAGTACCTGAGTTGTGAGCAACATCACTCTAGTTTGCAAGTGAGGAATCCAGGCTTCGAGAGTAATTGTGCTCCCTGAACAACCAGCCTTGACATTACCTGGGCACTCATTAAAATGCTCAATGTCAAGCTCTATTATTTCCTGCTAATTATCTGCCTGAAACAAGATCCCAGACAATTAAAGTTGGAGATTCTCTGCCCTGTGCCACGTGACCACAATAGGCCCTATTTCACCTCTTGAGGCTTTAAGGCAGAAAGGTGTGATACCATCCCCTACCTATTAGGAGGGTGACAGTGAACACTCCTGTAACAAAAGACAGATAAACAAGAGAAAAGTATAACAAAATTATTAATCAAATTTTACATGACACAGAGTCATGCAGAAATGAAGAGCCAAAATCTCAAGGAAAACTATTTTTATGCCTCCATTCTGTGAAAAATGGACAGCTGTGTAGAAATGTGATTGGACAAAAGGCTGTGATCTAATAGTGACAGAGTAAGGGGGAATTCCAGCAAGGCCTGCCTGTTGAGGTTCTTCTTGGATCTTCTGTATGCATTCCTTCCTTCCAGGTATAGGGCAGGACTCCTGTGGAACAAGGATCTTCAAGGGAGAAGAGAGAGAATGACCTTTCCAGGTTTCATGGCGTGCTTTGGGGGAGAGAGGTTCTAGTGTCTATGACCTGTGTTGGGGAAGAGATATTCTGTTTCCTATAAATTGGTTAGGGAGTACGAAGATGAGGGTTGAGGAAAGACACGAGGGTGGTCAGAGAGAATTTGCTTCTGAGCCTTCCCATCCCCTCAGCATGGCAGAGCACCATATGTCGGGGTGTAGTGTTCTGAGCCCCAACTAGGTGTTTTATCAAGTACCCAAGATTGTATTCAATCTTCTGGAATGTGCCTGGAGCCTGGGAACCAGTGCCAGAAAGGTTCAGGTCTATAAGGCCTTTTATTTGAAAAACTGAGCAAATCACTGGGCTGCTCCTGAATCTACGTACTATAAATATTCACTCAAATGTAGAGATCCAGCCAAAATCTCAGCTGTTCTGAAGTTCACTGTAAGTTAATAAAAGTACAGCCTCAGACATGATTCTAATAGCTGGATAGTAGCAAAGAGTCTTTGCTTGATCAAATTGTACTCCAGCTCCCTGAACATTTTCCAAGGCCTCTCTGCATGCTTTCTTGTAAAATCCCTGCAAAGTCAGTTTAGCAAGAACCTCTCACCTCCAATATTTGATCACATTTAATATCTGTTCGAGTTCCTCTTCCTCCACCATCTGCCAAAGTGATATCTGATCACCTTGGCCTGTCTTCAGCAAGAAACCGTTAGGTCGGTGTAGCCAGAATTCCCTTGGCCCTGACACTCACCCCAACCTGCTCCTTGGCTATAAATTCCCCCTTACCCACACTGCATTCAAAGGGGAGCCCAATCTCTACCCCACTGCCACACCCCAGAGCAGTGTCTCTAGCCTATCTAGATGATCCTGAATAAAGTCTTCCTGACCATACTTTAGCAAGTCTCCTTGCATACGTTTTTCTTAATACTAGGCATGGAAGTATTTGTTGTTTCTATTCAGCATAAGAGGATTCAGCATATAGAGGGTAACATCTGCCCTTTTAACTTCCTGTGATAGAAAAATAAAAAAGTTGCAATATCTTTCCTATTTTAGTCCATTATAGAAGGCATGAATAATATAAGTAGCTTTTTATTTAATTATTCTATATCAGAATCACTGCCTTCATATTTCTTTACTTTGCAGGGTTGGGCTTTTCTTTCTTGACTTAGAAAATTGGCCTCTAATATTGTATTGTATTATATTTTTTTTGAGATGGAGTCTCGCTCTGTCACCCAGGCTAGCGTGTGATAGTGTCTACGCAGCTCACTGTATCCTCAAATTCCTGGGCTCAAGGAATCCTCTGGTCTCAGCCTCCCAAGTAGGTGGGAATACAGGTGTGCCACCAAACCTGGCTAATTTTTAATTTTTATTTTTTGGCAACAGAGTATCTGTATGTTGCCTAGGCTATAGTGTACTTTTAACAAACAGTTTGGGGGCACAGATGAAGGTTTCTATAATCAGAAACAACTAAGTCAGTTAGTATTTAAAATGTTGCTTAATCTTTAAAAATTTAGGTTAACTTTAATACAATACAATTTAAAATGTTTTTTCACTGAATAAATTTTAATTATTAAAATGGGTTTGGGTAGAATTTGTTCTTTTTCTAGTCTTTACTTTCTAAACTGTGCTATGACTTTATTTCTAATACAAAATGACCTAATAAAGTATTCCCAAACTCTGATAAACTATTTCTAGCTTCTGGTATGTTATTATGAAAACATTAATTATTGCCGAGAAATTTTCTTATGATCAAAATCCATAATACATACAAATACAAGCATTAGCTCAACCACCAAATTTGTATGTGGACTTTTCTTTCTGTACTGGAGAGTAAATAAAGCATCTATCTTTTCCTAGGAATGCAATAAAATCAGTCCCTCTCTCATCTAGCAGTTCTGGCATATTTATACTTAAAATCCATCAGATTATGGCATGAAAGTACATTAAAGTCAAACTATGTGATCACACATCCTTAGAAAGGTTCAGAAAAAGTACAAAAAAGAAAAGAGCACCTGTGGTCAATTATCACACTTAATCCTGGAGCTGCAGAATCACTATGTGCCTTTTCTCTCTGTTGGACATACATAGCTATGTTGTGACACAATAGGAGATTAGAAAGTAGAATCTGCATTTTTTTTTCTGCTGTTACTGGATATTTGATTTAAACTATGTTCCAAAGAGATCAGATGTCTAGGGGAGGCCAAATATCTATGGAAGAATTTTAATGGACAATGACCTATCCTTTCCCTATTTTCTGTTATCAAATACTTAAAAGTTTTCACATTATCTCAGAAAATCTTATAATAAAATATTAATAAATGACTGAAAATCAGCAGTCATTCTTAACCTTTATGGAGGCACTAAGAATTAATTTATCATAAAGCATAGAATTTAACAGAGCCAAGAGCAATGTTCAAGTTGGGGATATGGTCTTCCCATCACACGCTCCCAGTGAAAAGAGGTAGAAAGCAATTCTTTTTGGCAAATCATGGCCTTGATTCTCCTAATGGACCACAACTTCCCAGCCACAGGAATTCACAGTGGACTTCAAAGCCCTTTGGGTCCCAGAGTTGCAAAGCCCTCTAGCAGTGCAGCACCAGGGGCTCAGGGTGACTTTGATCCTGCAGTGTAGTCACAAATGCTTTGAAGTAAGAAGAGGAAGCAAGTTAGAGAGTGGGTTCCTTTGTTTTCCCAGCTAGGGAATCTTCTTCAGATCACAGCCCTGGGCACTCATCAGCAGCTCTCACCTCAGCAGGTGGTCATAATTTCCTGGGCATAGTCCAAAGCATGCTGGTCCACACTAATGTAATTTTCTAGGGTTCCACAATTTTTTAAAAGCCCTCAATGATGCTAATGAGCCGTTAGGGTTCAGAAACCTCATGCTGGAGCTTCTTGTTTGGAATAATAAGCATCTCCAAGGTCCTGATAAATAGTAAACATCTCCAAGGGCCTTATTTATTTATCCTTTTGGGGGAAATGGATATTAATCCATTTGGAGAAATAGATATCCATTTTGGGGAAAAATAAGGAGAGGAATTCACTACATCTCATGATGAGGTGTTAAAATCTGAACAATAAAAAAAATCAAAATCATTCTGTCATCAAAGACAGAGAGAGAGAGAAAGAGAGAGAGACAGATGCCGGAGGTGGGGGCAATGAAGGGAGAGAGAGGAGAGAGAAACGGAGGCCTTTTATGGTTTAATTTTGAGATGGAAAACTCTGACATGTTTGTGGTATTATTTAGTAGACTAGACAAACAAATGGAGTGAGTTCATCCTGCTAGAGCACTCACACCAGAGCCATTTCCACCAAAGAGATGGCTGTCCACCAAAAAGAGACAACAGGGACTTTGAGGAATGACTTCTTCTAACCTATCCCAAAATGAACAAGAGGAATGGATGTAACCTGGTGTAGAGAAACACCAACAATCCCTAAAGGAATCGTGGGAAGAAAACAATGAAAAGCAGATACTTTATACATGTAATTATTGGTGTACACATCACAATTTGATTCTTAGAAATCTGTGTAACATCATGTTGTTGCAACTTGATATAGTTGCTTGAAATAATGACTGTGTGTTGAAAGTTCCAACAGAAAAACCCTATCCAATATTATTTTTAAAATATATTATCTCAGACAAATCCTAATGATCTTCAAGTCATGCCTGAGGTATTTCTCAGAGGTGGCTACTTGGCTGGCATTCCTAAAAGAATGGCTTTACACCATTCTTGGGTGTAATGGAAATTACACCCAAACGGACACCATTGCAAAATCAGAAAACCAAGTTCACCAACGTCCCATACAAACTCATACAATTGGTAAACTTCCTTAAGAGAAACAAAAATACCCACATTAGTGTGCCATAAATGCATTCCTGCACTTTTTCCAGACAAAGGTAACCAGAGAGCTTCCACTTTAATTGTTAATACTCATTGTGGTTTAGCTCTCATTCTATCTTGCATGGGGACAGACATTATTACCCTATTGAGTGGAACAGGGGGATGACTTCAATTGATTTCTGTAATTCAAATTTATAGACAACTAGATAAGCAGAACTATTTTTGGACATCTGGTATCAATGGGTACAACAAAAGAGATACCAAAAACCAAAGCTAAAGCATGTATGCAACTTTTCCTTGTTTACTATCTACCTTAATTTTTTTGTTTTACATTTGTAAATTGCATCCTTTCAGCCAATCTGGAAAAGAGGCCACTGCAGAGAAACCTACCATAGATCCCCAGGAGCCAGATTCACTGTAGACACATGGTATGTGCCTCCCTTGCAAGTGGGAACTTGCACACTTGCAGGAGGTGAAGTAGAAATGGGGCAGGGCAGTGCCATCAGTCTCACAAAGAATGCACAAGCTGTCCTAGAAATCACATGTTCAGAGCTTGCCAAGGCTGCTTATATTTGCTTAGGACAGAAACAGTCCTTTCTCCATACATTCCCCTTGTTATTTAAATAACCCATAGAGTTGATGCTGATGAGGGGCAGAGGACACTTAGTGTTTCTCAAATCATAGTGGTAAAATAGATTAGAGCTAGTTATCTAGGTGTGTTGGGAGGCCTTTTTGATTTCAAGGAAGAGGTACTTTCTCAAGACATCATTGAAGAAATGGTGGTAAATTATCATAAAAGGGAACTCAAAATCTCTGGAGTCAGAAGCAGCCAGAATGGCAGACCACCCTCCACCTCACTCCCTATCAAGAGCAGTGACAATCTCTGCTTGTCCCTGCCTTCCTCCTCTCCATGCTCCCTGGCTCCCTCAGATCATTCCCATCTTGGGCTTCTGCCAATATCATGCCTTCATATCATAAGCTCCCACTTTCAGGGACACAAGCCACAATCTATGGAGAAAATGAATCAGTGCTGCGGGGTGGCATATTGGCTTTATATCCTCTACCCAATGTGTCTGGCTACAGGAATATCACACTCTGGAGAATGTGGTTTACAGGATATGCTCCCTGCCACGGAGTCTACTCCTTCGTTTCACAACTTCTCTGATTTCATACTTTTCCTTCTCCTTCTCTACATTAAAACGTTTTGATTTCTTAGGATGTCTTGGGGTGCTTATCAAAGTTAGGGTCACAGATAAAAGCTTCCCAATTTAATGTTATAATCTTATTCCGTTCTGTAAAATAACATGGGAAGAGAAAATGTTTCGGGTTAAATTCAAAATAAATATCATTTGGTCTTGAATCCCCACGCAGTGTTAAATATAGAACAAAGGTGAAAAGTATAAGAAACATGCATAGACACCAATCTACCACTAACTCTGTGTGTTTTGCCCCTTTATTTCTTTCAGAAGGATCTCTACATTGTTTTTGGTTGTATCTTGACTTATTTGCTCATTTCCAGACCTTGCTTTTGGATATGGTCCTTGGATCAATCACTATCTCATGTCTTCACCAATCTAGGAAAATAGTCCCATTTCCCATAGGATGACCACAAGTCCAGACCCTACTAGAAAGTCGTTATTAACTGTTCTGGACAAACCAAAAACTGCCTTCTCCACTGCTCTTTTTTACTTATTTTCTCACAGAATCATACACTATTTGTATTACTAGTTAAACAAATCTCAGGAGCATATTTAGTAAATTACTGGATGATGTTTTACCATATAACTAACAGTATGGGGCATATAGAAATCACTCCATAAAAGTATGTCAAATAAATGTATATTTGTTACTAAAATGTATGTGTGTATGTGTGTGTGTGTGTGTGACATTGCCAAGTAAAAGCAAAACTAAAACTAAGCAAAGAGAGAATTATTTGGAAAGGCTACTGCAAGAGGAGGACCCTTCTATCTCAGTATCTTCAAGCATCTCAGAATCAAACAGGAAAAGACTTCATTATCTTAGGGAGGAGTAGGCATGGCTACCAGAATTTTGTGGGGCAGTCTAATAAGATTCCATGGAAACAAACACTCTGTTTTAAAATAATATAGCAAAGCAACTTGATAAACAGCATACAGTTCCATATACCAACCCATGATTCAGCCAAAGCCTGTCACAATGTTATTTCAAAATCCTTAATAACATGTGGACAATTTTTAATATACTATGATACATTTCTAAATTATTATAAATATTTAAGATAATCTAATTTATATATCTGTATAATAAAATCTACTTTAGTGTTATAATTGTGCTTAATATGTTTGAAGCATTAGCAAATTTTTCAGTATGTATGGGTAAGTGACTTCTAAAAAAGTAATCTATGTCTATATAGAATATTAAGTCATTTTAATAACTCGCACTACAATAGATTCAGTCAGCATGAAAATGCATGTTGTAGAAAAGACCATTGTTTGTGTTACTCATCAACCTCCTCCATCCTCATATCAAAAGTAATTGACTTTAGGTTGGGCGCGGTGGCTGACGCCTGTAATCCCAGTACTTTGGGAGGTCGAGGCAGGTGGATCACCTGAGGTCAGCAGTTGGAGACCAGCCTGGCCAACATGTCGAAACTCTGTCTCTACTAAAAAAATACAAAAATTAGCCAGGTGTGGTGAAGGGCACCTGTAGTCCCAGCTACCCAGGGGACTGAGACAGGAGAATCACTTGAACCCAGGAGGCAGAGGTTGCAGTGAGCTGAGATCGCACCACGCACTCCAGCCTGGCAGACAGAGCAAGAATCCATCTCAAAAAAAAAAAAAAAAAAGTAACTGACTTTTTTTTGTTGTTTTGTATTTTTTGTAGAGATAAGATCTTGCTATGTTGCACAGGCTGGTCTCAAACTCCTGACTTCAAATCATCCTCCTGCTTCAGCCTTCCAAAGTGTTGGGACTATAGATATGAGCCACCATGCCTGGCCTGCAGCTGATCTTTTGAATAAAATATTTTTCCTTTAACATTACCCAGTGTTTTGATCTATAGATTTAGCCTGAAAGAAATAGAAGATATAATATGTAAAACTATGCATTTATACAAATATTTGTATATTTACCTCAAGAAAAGGACATCATCAAGCCCGGGATGACAATTATTCTTAAAAAGTATGCCAATCTGTTCTGCTTTTCTGCATACATTACTTTTCTGTCATTTCAAATAGGAAGTTTCTTTTCTATGTAGATAGAATTCAGCTTGTGGCAGTGTTTCTTAAGCTAGTCTTCATGTTAGCAAAATGTTGAAAGTGGTTTTAATCTGATATCTAAAATAGTTTTTTATGTTAAAAATCACTTCAAAGATAAAAAGGCCCATGGTCAGATATGTATTACTTTCTAAACTACAGTTTAGAAAAAGTTCACTGCCCCTGCTGTTCTACAACACATCAAGATGAATTTTACAGTTATTTCAGAAAATTATTTCATTTTGCCAAATGTAGTAAGTGTGAGAACTTAATAATATTTTATAATGAGCCTGAATTACTACACTTAGAATTGAGAAAATCCCAAAATATAATTAAAAGTAACTTTAGGACATTATTTCAAACCATCTTATGAGTAGATGAGTATAAATATAGGCTGAGTTTCAATAATACACAGCAAATATTTCTTACCAATAATGTCCAAATCAAAGGCAGTTATTCAAAATGAACAAGGAATTTTCAAAGAACAGAAAAATTCCTCAAGTACAGAAACCTAGATGCCTCCAGGATCTTAAAAGAGCAGCTTTCTGGACACATATTGCCCCTGTGCCTGCGTGTCACCTTGCCCAGGAAGCATTCTGGTTCTTACTCCCAGTACTAAGGCCACCTTGCTCCGCAAAGCACAGGTTAACCTGAAAGAGACTTCAGATGCCACAGTCTGTTATTTCTTTCCAATTCTCTCTACCGTAAAACTATTATTATAAGAAGAGAGGCCGGTTTTTTTGCTGGGAGCACGGAAGCCTGCAGTGTTTTAGGAGCCTTAGTGAGAATGTGTGAAGCCCTCTAGGGTAGTTCCCAAACTGCGTGATGCAGTCCTGAGCGGAACTTCCAGCAAAGGGACTCTGCCTTTCCTCCTGCAATCCCTTCCAAGTCTCCATGCGAGAGTGCTGGAACACAGAAAAAGGAACTGGGATGAGGTAGACATCTCAGCTCCCTGCTATGGGATGAATCGTGTCCCCCAAAATTTACGTTGGGATTCTAATCCCCAGGACCTCAGCATGTGACTACCTTTGGAGACGGGGTAGTTACAGAGAAAATCAAGCTAAAATAAGGCCATCAAGGAACCCAAATCCAACAGAACCAGTTTTCTTATAAGAAGAGGGGATCACGACACAGAGACGCACAGAGGGTTCACCCTGTGAGGACTCAGAGAGAAGATGCCTTCTACATGCCAAATAAACAGACCAGGAGGAACCAACCCAGCCGACATTTTGACCTTGACTTTGATCAGTGAGAGAAAAAACCTTTGCCGTTTAGGCTGCCCAGTCTGGTTTGTGATCCTTACCACAGTATCTCTGAGGATTGATGCACCTGCCCCACCCCTGGACACCCCAGTGCTAGGGCGGGCAGAGGAGGAGCAGCTGCTCCTCTCCCGAAACTCTTGGGCTTGTCTTCCCTGTGTTCCAGGAAGATGAGAGGGTGGTAAGGGGAGTGAGGTGAAAATCACATCTGACATGGGATCTTGCAAAGTAAACCCTTTAACATTACCAGAAAACTGCTTAGGAGTGCAAAAAAGAAAAAAAGAAAAAAAAAGAAACCATTTAGCAAAATATAGTAGAAAACCATCATTGGAAAAATTATTGCTATCTGTGGTCAGAAACTGCAAAATAAACCATACTAATAGGTTCTTTTAATACATCAAAGAAAAGGTTAAAAACGAAAACGTGCGATGATTTGTGTGCCTCTTAGGGCCTAAACTACCAGAGGTGCAAGGTGCAAGGTCTGCACACCAGACCCTAATCCTAAATCCTAATCCTGGGGGACTTGTGTCCATCAAGATAATCCCATTGGATTTCTTATTTTAAGGTCCTCAGTCGTTTCATGCATACTGAGGTTTGATTTGCTTAGGTTTTTGTTTTGTTTTTAAGGTTTTCGGTATTTTTGTTTTCAGCATGTACAGGGTGTGGGCCAGCTCACTGCTGCAGGTTCTTCTCTGGCTCATCTTGTGGCTGTTATGACTCGGACGTTCTGGAAGTGAAAATATAGTGGCCCGAGTCAGGTGGGTAGCGCTGACGTTTGTGTCCAGGGCCCTGGAAGACCGGCCGTCACTGTATCCTTTCTCCTGCACTCCCTGTTCCTCGGGGTCCTTGCTCTCCTTCCCTCTGGTAGAGCACCCGCCCTTTATTCTGTTTTCACAGTGACCTTTCTTAATTAGACCTAACATGATATTACAACATAGTTCAGAACTATGCTCCCTGCTCTCACTCTCATGATGAGTTGACCCTTCCTTCAGTAGTTTGTTTGTGTTTTGTGCTTCTTTTATCCTCTCTACATAGTTAGCCAACAGCTTGTTTATTCCATTACCAATTTTTAGAATTCAATTGATTTATTGTCATAGTCATCAGTGGTTCAGGGTAGAAGAAAGTATATACTCTCCACCTTAGATGTGTTGCTATGCTGCTCAGCGTGTGCAGTGAGGGTTGCTTTGGATATTCTAAGATACTGCTAATAATTCAGCCAGCAGACACTGTTTCTCCACCACCTATTTTTCCAAGGAGGCTTCATGGGTATTTTTGTGAGAAAAAAAAAATGCTTAAGGGGTGTTCACAGGGGCATTGGTGGCTTGTGGAGCAATTTGTTTCTTTTTGGGGGGTAAACTCCATAGATCCCCCTCTGCTTGTATGTCTGAGCAGGGCTCTCCGACCCAACCTTTCTATATAAGTTTTGCCAAATTCAACTTGTAGAGTCATTTACTGTTCTAAGCATACACATTAGTAAATTGTGGGGTAAAACTACACTTTCATGACATTTGCCAAGAATATGTTTATAACATGAAGTTTCTGTCTTCATCTCCAACAAGAAAGGCCTTCAGGGAAAATCTACATTTTGTATCTGGAACCAATTTAGTACTAAATGTGGAACTGAAACTCACATCTCTTAGTTTGCCCAATTAGTTTTTCTTTCTAACAACATAAATCTATTATTATCCTAATTTAAGACCAAAATGAATTCTCAAGTGGTATCTGACGACTACTAATCTCTTAAAGACATAACTATGTTTTTGCCAAATTTTAGGTCAAACATACACTTAGCCATGTAAACAATTTAAAAAAGCAATGCTGGGGAAGTCTGTAATTGGAGTGGATTCAAGGATTTTTTAAACTAACTCATATTCATGGGGAAAAATTAAAATGTACTGAGGAAATACAGGGTCCGAGCAATTGCTGAATTTTATTGATAATAGAGAAGAAAAAATATCTTTTGTGAATAAATGCATTTTGAAAATAATCTGCTATTCTACGTCTTTTACTTGGTGTTTCTTCTAATAAAGAGACTTAGGATATGAGAAACAAGAAACACAAATTTTATATCATTTTCTTCCTTTCTTTTGAAGAATTTTCTAAGACATAAAAACAGATAAATACTTACTCTTCTCTGTTCCCCATTTATATTTTTATCTGGCTCTTTATTGTTCCATTGCATAAGTAAATTCTGTGTCACAGAATAAAATACTCTAACCATGATTTTCCTGCTGATAATTTGGGATTTAGCCCTTGTCTCTTTTTAAGCATAAATGTGGAGTCTTGAGTGCACTCACTGATTTGGAGGGAGAAATTTACTGATAGTAAACAAAAGAGAAACAATATAATTATTCAGCTCACAAAACAAAGTATCCACTTTGTACATAGATATCTAACAATTTGTGTCTCAGGATTAATTCTTTTACTGTTGAATTACATATCTTATATGACTTGAATCCAAAATCAGAATTATGCAATCACCATCAGGTCCAATCCCTTTTAATGGTTCCCAGGTTGCATCATAATGGATACATCAAGAATCAGAGCTTGATGGAGGATGCCTAAGTTTTTTGTATGGGGCTGATGTGAGAAAACAAACATTTCTCTGATGATTAAATCATAGTGAATGACTTTATGGAGTGGCATGAGCTAAAATTTAGTGAACTACTTTTTGACATATGTTTATTGCTTTAAAATTGTTAAATAATTTGTGTTTGCGTCTTCCCGTTTGCTTTGTTTCTGGCATTTCTTGAGTTAATTTTATTAAATCAGTTTCAACATAAAATTTCTAGGAGAGATCTAATCTTGGGCTCAATATTTTACCATTAGAGATCAATTTATTTTAGGCAAGACATTAGAAGGTAAATCACTATTGACTCACTAACAAGAATGGCAAATATAGAAAAAGTAGACAATACCAAGTGTGGGCAAAGTTGTAGAGCTCCTGGCACTCTAATATGTGGGTGGTAGGACTGTAGAAAGTTATTTAGCCATATGTACCAAGGTGAATTAAGTGTAACATTCCACTTTTAGGTGTAGATTTGTGTGCAACAGTAATGTGTGCATTTGTTCACCATAAAACAACAATGAGAATGTGCAAAGCTACACTATTTATAATATTCAAAGACAGTAAACAGCTCAAATATATTATATTCATATAATACTCTATAACCATGAGAATGAATAAATGCAGACCACAACACAAGAGAATTTTATAAACGTTCTGTTGAGAAAAGAAAGCCAGGCTCAAAAAAAGTACATGGGCTAGATAGGATTCCACTCATGTGAAGTTCAAAAGCAAGCAGAACCAATCCATGGTAGTGAAGTCAGGGTAGAACCTGGAGTTAATGACTGGGAGGGGAACAAAAGGGCTTCGAAGGTGCTGTTAATATTTTGTATCTGAACGTGTGTGCTAATCAATGCTGTGTGTTTACTTTGCAAAAATTTATTCAACCACGACCTATGTTGTATTTCCTTTCAGGGTGTATCTCATAACCTCAATGAAAATTTTCATTAAAAAAAATGTTTTCTGTGGGGTGGGAAAATACGTATTAAGCAAATTCTGTATTGTGTAGAAGTATGACTGTGAAGGCTCTGAAGACTTGATGTATAAATGAGGAAAGCTTTGAATTGGGCATGAAAGGGAATGGAGAAGCACTGGGAAAAGTATATTCAATGAAACATGCCAGAGCTTTCAATGCAACCGTAGTTATCTCTCTGAGAACCACCTGGTTGTCTGAATGAGGAGAGATGGCTCTTAGGCAGAGGAGAGGCTCTGAAGAGAAATGTGACTTTTACTTCTAGGCTCCTCTTTTTGGGCATCGACAGCTTTCCCCAACAAATCCCTGTCTCCAATTCTATATTCACAGCAAGATGGAGTCCCCCTCAAGTTTTGTGTACTTCCTATGCTAATATTGGCAGCCAAGAAAAACAAAAGGGCAGCATTCTTAAAGTTATTCACAAAAAAGGCATCAGGATCTCTAAAAGGGTCATCCTACCGCCTGCTTATTATTTCAGTGCTATTATTTTTGAAGCCCTGAAATAAATGCCCAATTTTAAGGCTCCTGTTGGAAATCAAACAAATCTTTTTGCCGGATACTCTCTGGCCCATTCCTTCCCTTCAGGCCTGCTCGGGGTGATGTCATCGGACACATGGAAACTTACTGTTCCAATAAGACTCTCTGAAGTGCCCTTTGTTCTGCCAGGCCCACTGACTCAGAAGTGCAGGGTGATCAGATGACGATGGCATTCCACGGCTGGACCACTTCCCCCAGTGCCTGCTTTGATAGAAACACATCCACAGAACACTGTTGGTCAGGAGGCTCCTGCATGACACCGAGTCACTGGTTTCTGTTTGGTTCTATTCCCATCAGTATTATATGCACCAGTATTACAACAAATATCTTTTTTTCTTCCTTCGCCCACCCACCCTTTCCAAGTAGCCACATACTGGCTGCACCATCTAATCCTCTGGAACAAAGAGAGTCTGTTTGGGTGCAGACATAGCTTAGGTCCTTTCCACGACACACTTTCATTAGCTGCCCGATAGATGCCGCCTTCTCTCGGATCAACCGCAGCTGTTTAAAGATTTTTGAAAAGACATAATGTGTTTCTTACAAAATTCTCCTTAGATTCAGAAAGATAGTGTTCTGATAACTCTCTTTCAGTGGGGATCACAGAAAAGAGAAACCTATAGATCTTAAGTATAATAACTGCAGACAGAAAATATTTTATATTTTCAAGGAACATAAGAAATAATGACAGACATTGAGAGATAGGTGTTAATATCCTTCAGTGAGGTACAAAAAGCTTAAGAGGCCTACAGAGATTGAAGCATCTCCTGCTAACCCATCACTCAAAACACTCACACGATAAAATGACGGCACACAAAACCTTCAGATGTAAAAGGGATTCTCATTGTTTTTCATTATGATTGTTTTTGCTTTTATTCTTTCAACTGGAAAATTATTCCCATGAAAATTTTCAATCATTGCACATAAAAAGATGTTTAGCAAGGACTGTTCGGTACTTGGAAGCTGTGAAAATCTACTTATGCTCTCAAAACATCTGTAGCCTCCAGTGGAGTTTTGGCTCTCTCCACCGTACTTGCCTTCCAGTAAAAACACAGGAGAGTGGCAATTTCCCTTCGATGCTGCAGCACGAAGCTATAATCTTGGGAAGCAATGAGTAAACACATTACTGAACAGCAGTGTGGAAGAAGAGACACAATTGCCTGGTTGTTTCAGGAAAAGACACAGGGAATTAGTTGACTCTGTTCTTGTAGATGCCAGTTTATGCACCCCCAATGCACACTCTTTCTCTCTTCCTCTTAGTCTCTTTTTCCCCCTTTCTCTCACAACTGCCTCCCCCGTCTCTCTCTCTCTCTCTGTTTTCCTCACACACATACATACACACATTATCTAGGCCCAAACTATAGAATGACTCTAACCATCTGGTCAATAGATAGAAAAAAAACTAACAAAAGCACACTTTAAACTTTATGATAATCATGATCCGTGCATATATCCTAAACTTTCCATTAACTTGTTAGAAATAATGGAACTAAAGAGAAAATAATATTTATCAAGTTTGTAATGTAGCAGACACAAAGTTTATCTCTTTTAACACTTTCGTCTCTACAGACATGCACAGATAGTAATAGTATTGGTATCTCTGGGTTTGTTTTTGTTTTTCGTTTTGTTTTGAGACATGGTTTTACTCTGTTGCCTGGGCTGGAGTGCAGTGGCATGATCCTAGCTCACTGCAGCTGTGAACTCTTGGGCTCAAGTGATACAGCGAAAAAGGGCTAATTGCAGGTTGAGATCACATATGTTTGATTACCGTTTTAATAATCTATCTAAACAAAGACTTAATATAGGTCTACCTCAGCCTCCTAAGTAGCTGGAACTGCAGGCATAAGCCATCATGCCTAGCTATTTAATTTTTTTTTTTTTTTGTAGAGACAGGGTCTCACTGTGGTGTCCAGGCTGGTGTGCAACTCCCCGACTCAAGTGACCCTCCTGTCTCAACTTCCCAAAGTGCTGGGATTACAAGTGAGCCACAGCCCTAGCCAGTATCTCTGTTTTTATGGACGAAAAATTGTTAGGCTGAAAGAAGTGAAGAAGAGAGTAACCTGTCTAAGGTTTTATACATTTATATGTGTATTCATATATATGTGTTTGTGTGTGTGTGCGCGCGCATGTGTGTGTATATATATTATATGTGTTGTGTGTGTTTACATATGTTACATATATATAATATTGTTATATTGGCATATCTAAATTCAGTACATGTTTATGGGATGGACAAAGATTCAAATTCAGTCATGTCTTATTGCTAAATTTACACATTTTATGCCTCAAAGCACTAATAACATTGGGCTCTAATATGACTGTCCAACCTTCCATTCTTTTTTTGCTTCCATTCTTTATAATTTACCAATCAGTGCATTCAATGAAAAATACTATTTCAATAAAGCCTGTCATATTTAAAATACTATATTCCCTACATGTTTTATTGTAGCCGTGTATTTATATTATAATTTTAAAATATTTTAAAACATCACTTGTTAGATAATGGCTATTCATTTTATATCTACTGATGTGACATCTTTTCATTAATAAGGTACTTCTGCAGTTAGCTCATTTTATGACCTTTTACGCTTGGAAAAATCTTAATTTTACCACATAATTAGGGTGAAGCTCATATATTATCCTTGTTCAGGAATGAATAACAAAAGGATTAAAAAGGGCTAATTGCAGGTTGAGATCACATACATTTGATTACCTTTTTAATAATCTATCTAAACAAAGACTTAATATTGGTTCAATTTCATGGTTTTGTATGCTATGACTAAAGCCAATCACTGCTTCAAGGTTTCAACAAACAATGAGATCCTGGGCTGAACTGCACTGAGGAAGAGACAACTGTGAATTGCTTAGATTCTATGTACTCTGACAGATTAAATTATTAAAAAGGAAATTCCTTCAAGGGCATCTGAAATCTATACTGTGGAAACATTCAGAACTCATGGTGAGGAAAATGTTTCATGTGATGGAACATTGGGAACTCACAGCAGAGGAAAGTTTTCATGTGATGATATAAGGAGCCGTGGAAGACTGGAGGGTGGATAAAGAGAAAAGAGGGTGAGCAGACATACAGTGCATGGAAGGAAACGGTCCCCTCGTCCCAGGAGCTGGAAACTGTGATGATGAGGAACAGTCATCTTACCCATCCCGTGGCTTTTCTGTCAATTCCCTTCCTCATCTGCTATCTGGGGCCATCACCCTGCAACCAAGTCCTTCCTTCTTCTTAGTAAAATGGTCCAGGGGTCTAATTGACCTTGTGATGAAACAGGAGAGGATACACATCACATTGGCGGCCACTTTGGTAGCAGATATTTTCATATATATCATCACATTTAGCAACAAAACACAGCTGTGATACTCCATCTCCCCACTTTACAAAGGAGCCAGCTAAGACAGATGCCCTTTGAAAACTTCCTTTAAATTACCATCAAGTAGGCACTAGGAAAAAGCTTTTGGAACAGACTCTGTCTTTCCTCTAATGTTTCAGCTTCTTCCACCATAGCACCCAATTCAAGACAAATAATTTAATTCAGAATGGTTTAGCAAGAGTCACCCGGAGACAACAATTCTGAACCAGATGAAAAGCATTTTTCAGAATGAAATTTCAGTCTTTATGACAACCATCTGGTTTGGAAGAACTTCTTGGACATCAAAGATTTCAAAACACTTCTCATATATACCATATGGCTATCGTCTCCTTGGCATATGCCAACAGTTCTCAAAATATGTGAACTTGAAATTCCTTTACGTGCTTTAAACTTATGGAGGACCCCCCCAAAATGTTTTGTTAATATGAGTTACACTTATCATTGTGTAATCTGTTAGAAATTAAAACTGAGGATTTAAAAATATTTGATATTTTAAAATAAGCATTATAAAAATATTGCCGGTTAATGTAAATGATATTTTCAATAAAAATAGTTATTTTCCAACACACATGCATTATTAAGAATGACACTTGTGTGCTTGCAAAACTCTTGATTAATGAAAGACTGCTGGAATTTCATGGATGCATCAGCGTTCAACCTGTTCAATGCTTTGTTTCTGTTGAAGTATCTGAAGAAAATCCTGACCCCAAAGACATGTAGTTGGAAATGCAAGAAGTATTTTAATAGTTAATGAATACAGTTGTGGATATTCTTCTCTGATACTACACCAAAACTCAACAACTGGTCATTTCTTTAAGGCTAGTTGTGATGCAATACTGAAATCATATTAATGAATCAATGAACTTTTTTATAATCTTGGTTGTATGACATCATGCTTTTGTCATCTACAAAATATCTGTCCACTGACTTATAACTATCTTTCAAATATCGAAATGTTTAATTTTACAGTTTCAAAAAGATTATATTTGTTAATATAAACATTGACCTTGTCAAAAAAAGTCTTAAATATCAGAATTCTCTCAAGTTCATGATAGCAGATACAAGTTTTCAAACATTTAATTTTCACTTAAAAGTTCCAATTATATCATTGCCAGTTTTGTTGTGTTTTGTTTTGCAGTGAAAGGCTCACTTTCAAAAAAAATGTCTACCAAATACCCAGGTCTGGATATCTGCACTTTTGTCTGTTAGTCGTTCTTCAAGTTAAAACAAGGTCCCATGGAAAGAGAACTGGTTGACTTTGGAACTCTGCCCAATAGGTGATTTTCCTCAGAATATTGTGCCTTGGTAAAGCTGAAATACTTGACATGCACTTCCTATTTTGTCACTCAAAATAAGGAAAAGAAATGTACTCAAGGGTCAAGATTTAATAAAATCATTTTTACGGTTACATCAGGGCCCTTCTTAGCAGGCATTTTGCCCCTTTTCTGAGTGCAGAGCAGAGGGGAATCCAGTGGATGCTGGATGCTGTGTGGGGCCACTGCCTTGGTTTGTACTAAGAGGCCAGCAGGTTTACTCACTATTGCTTTCGAATTTTGGTGACAATTTATAAAACACACTGTGGCAAGTGTGGTCGAAAATCACTGTTTGTTTAAGTGAATAAAAGAATGAATGAATAGAAACCACTTCTGTAGGTGTTTCTTCCAGTGGGTCTCACAGAGTTGCTCTGGAACATTGAGTAAAACATCTATTTATACATGGCAAAACCATGCACAAGCGTGAAATCAAAAGTATCTAGTCCATTCTGTCTTCTTTCAGTGATATTTGAAAAACACTTGGAGTCGAAAGTATTCCATCAGATGCTCTCTATTGGCTTTCTACTTGCTCCCTTCCGCCCTCTGCAGTTAGCTACTGATGCCATAACTTGTTTTGAGCACGGAGTGAATTTACAGCTAGGAAGGTCTCTTGCAATGCCACACTATACAAGTCCTACTGGATTCATTCGTGGAATGCAAAATATTGTGTGATCTTAATGGTGATGAAGAATGAAGTTCAAGTTAAAAAGTTGGATAAAAGGACTCATGAAAGACAAGGTGTTTGAACTGAGAATTCAAGAATGATACTAAAAAAGACACAGAGATGTGCTCCTATAATGTAGTGAGTAGCACCGTAGGATGTAGGTTTTTATGGGCGAGTACACCTAGGTAGTGTGAATCAAGGGAAAATTTACATTGAGAAGTATAGGCAGATTTTACATGGCATTTGGTGTGGAGCAGTTATGAGGAGGTGATAATACAATCCAACGTCTCTGCCATAATACTTATTCCAGTGGCAGTGGGGATAAGAGATTAGAGACATTTGACTGGAGGTGATTAAAGAAAATATTTCTCTTAAGGCCTAAGTAACTTTTTAAAAAATTAAAGTATTTTAAGCAGAAAAATGACTATTGTGGACCATTTTAAAAAAGAAATACCGATCGGGTACGGTGGCTCACTCCTGTAATCCCAGCACTTTTGGAGGCCGAGGCAGGTGGATCACCCTGAGGTCAGGAGTTTGAGACCAGCCTGGCCAACATGTCGAAACCTGGACTCTACTAAAAATAACAAAAATTAGCTGGGCGTGGTGGCAGGCCTCTGTAATCCCAGCGACTAGGGAGGCTGAGGCAGGAGAATCACTTGAACCCAGGAGGCAGAGGTTGCACTGAGCTGAGATCGCGCCATTGCACTCCAGACCGAGCAACAAAAGTCAAACTCCTTCTGAAAAAAAAAAAAAAAAAAAGAAAGAAAGAAAAAGAAACACTACCGTAATATCATTTTTAGTGATATAATAACTAGTACTTTACGGTATTGGACTTATGGGGCCACTCTAAACATTGGGACACAGCTCTGATGGTCTTTTTCAGGAGGGAAGCCGAGGAAACGGAAGTGAACAGTTTCTTGTCACAGAGGACAGATTTTCCTACCAGGCAAATGGTCTGGAAACTCTGTTTCTTTTTCAGCAGGCACTTCAATTTTATTCACCAGCAACTGAGACATGCATTCCACCCCTGTTCTAAACTGCCACAAATAGCAGCAACAATAATTTCAAGATGGGAGGCTACATACTGTGGGCTCTTAATTCATGCTTGTTTTTAGCCTAAAGTGATATCTCATTGGATTGAGAGCTCTCCTGATTAGCATAACCCTGCACTGCAAGTCTTCAGAGCACGGTCAGGTTCAGAATAATTGCAGCAGCTATTTTTAGAGTGCTATAATTAAAAATAGTCTTGCAATAGAGTTACTGATTGTCCTAATGCTTTTCCTTCTTAGGGAACCATCAATATTGCTGTTAAGATCACATATATAGTGCACTCATGATTATAATATTTGAAATATCTAATTTTTATTATTTGGTAGGCATCAAGCACTGGGGTAAAGAGTTTAAAACCATTATCTTAAAACATTTTGATTTTCATACGAACCCTGGTAGGCCACAGATGAGAAAAGTATTATATATAGGGAGATTTGATAATGTACCTGAAGTGACAACTACACTCAGATTTCTGTGATTACAGCGATCATGTATGCCCTTCTTAAAGGACATTTCTACCATCTATAACCATGGAAATTGCAGATCAAATGATGTTTAAATTTCAAGAGTGTGGTATAGATATTTTCACATAATTTTATCATAAAATTAATAATTTCACTTTTATTTACCAGTCCAGGTCAGTACCATCGATAATAAAAAGAGATTAGACAGTTATGAGGACATGCCCTGTGCTAGGTACAGTGGGAAGTGACTACTTTGTCCTCGGCCATCTCACTCAATACATTTACAGTAGAAATCATTGTCAATAGTTTGTAAAGAAGATGATCTGTGTGACCCTAGATAGTGCACGAGGCACTGCACACCTGTTATTCTATCCATGACCAGCATGACAAGAAGAGTGAAACTTATTGGAGTCCCCATCAGTGATGCAGCAATTATGATTGACGTGTTCCTTCCTGGATCTTGAGAAATAAAAATACAATCCAAAGCCTCCAGCTAACTAAACAGACTCCCTCTTGGCCAAGGGGACTCCAGAAAACCTTAAAAATTGAGATCCCAGCTCTGATGGGATGGGAGGTTGGAAACGCCTTGTTTTACCCCCTCCCTTGTTGATCATCATTAGGCTTTTTTTCAATCAGCGCTTTGCAAAGGGTTGACCAGAAACCAGCCCTTTGCAAAGACTCCACCACTGATTTCAACAACTCAGGAGTTCCCCTCCTTTTGTGACTTCTACACAACTGACCAGAGCACCTTCCTCATAAGACAGCACTGATGACAGGGAGTTCTAGTGTCCTCTGCTTCACCTTTACAAGTCAGAGGGCTGAAAACTCCACCCTCAGCTCACGTTAATGCTGCCATGTTTTGAACATATGACCCATGAAGAGGCATGAAGCTTAATTGTTCATGCATGTTTCTCCTTTCATAAATATTCATGCTCCTCCTATGGCTTACTGAAGATGGATATTGGGTGGGCCACCCTGTTCAGCATAAATCCCTGTCTTATTCTTCCTACCCTGGATGTGCCTGTTTCTGGCTTCTGACCTGAGGCTACTCTTCTCAGCCTTACAGGCTGCCCTGTAAGATGAAAGCCTTCATGAGAAATAAAGCTCTCCTCTCCAAATTTATGAACCTCATCATTTTCCCCTTGACAATCCCTGTAACTGCCAGAGCCTGGTTGTTGTGTCTTTTCACCCAATCTTAGGGCTTCCTTATATCCCTCTAACAAAATGTCTGCTTGTAGATATGAACTGGTGTGCTGTGTGCCAGGCAGAATTCTTTATTTTCTCTTTATTCAGAGACAGGGTCTCACTCTATCTCCCAGGCTAGAGTGCAGCAGCAAGATCCTAACTCACTGTAGCCTCAAACTCCTGGGCTCACTGATCCTCCTGCCTCAGCCTCCCAAATAGCTAGGACTACAGGCATGCACTACCATGCCAGGTTGATTTTTTGTTTTTTGTAGATATAGGGTCTTGCTTGTTGCTCAAGCTGTTGTGGAACTCCTGGGCTCAAGTGATCCTCCTGTCTCAATCTCCTAAAGTGCTGGGATTACAGGCATGAACCACTGCACCCCACCAAATGCAGTATTCTAAAGATGCCCCAACCCCAGGTAAAGATTCTGTCTACTGGTTATTCAATCAAACACCAATCTGCATCCTGCTAGGCTTGGGGGGTGGTTTAAAGATCCTAGAAAGTCCCACATCAAGTACCCTGAGATAAGGAGAGCCAGTAGGTGGGGATGGCCTAATTACAGAAGAAATAGAGAGGTTTCCCTGTCTGGCAGCAGGCATACAAGAAGCAACTGACAGCATAAGGGGACTCCCTTGATGAAGGGAGCCACGTGCCAAGGAAAGTGGGGGGGGGGGCACCGGGAGCTGAGCACAGCCTGCTTCTGGCAACCAGTAAAGAAAAAAAAAACTATATATATATATATATATATATGAACACAAGAGTTCAGTCCAACAACCGCAAGGACTTGAATTCTGCCAACAACAGAAGGCATTTGGAAATGGATCTTCCCTTGGGCTGTAAGGGAAGAGACCAGCCTGGCCAACGCATTGAGCTCAGCTTTGTAAAATCCTATGTAGATAACTCAGCAGACTCCACCCAGATTTCTAATCTATACACCTGAGAATTAATAAATGTTTATCTTGTTTAGCTGCCATGTTTGTGGTATTTTGTTACAAGGCAATAGGAAGCCAATAGGAATAGTTTTCAATCCTACCATAATGGATGTTGAATTCAACAGTGAAAGCATTGCTTTCACAGCTAACTTTTAAAAAGTTACCATATTACAGTTCAATACACTGATATTCTAATTTATTTAGGGATAAATAGCCAGAGGCCGGAACATAACATTTACCTATAGGGTCTCTTTAATACCCCAAAATTTCAGTCCAATAAGGTTTGTGTTGTGACCATTTAGACTATCTATTATGCTGATTTCTCAAGAACTCGGATCCAAAGCATGAAAGATTGTGCACGAGGTCAGTGTCTGTGGCATGGGATCTATTTACAGTGCTTGATTTTAACAGACAGCAGATCTCCATTAAAAAAAATGAAATCTTGAGGAGCTGGGGGCTCATATCAGTATCCTGAAATCCTTCCACTGCAAATGCATTCAATGCTAATGTTGTTCATTTTGCATTCTGATCCTTAATAATGTGGTTCCTCTTTACAATAAAATAATTATTTTCCCAAGTGTTTGAGCAAAGTTAATGTTCTCGAACAAAGCACCTTTTTATTCTGTGGTTTATCATATTCCTGCCTCACCAATTCCTTCCTCACCTCTTTGTACCTGCAAGGAGAATGTTGTCCAAGTTGGGAAAACATAGAAAGTGATTTGCCATAGAAATAGATTCTCATTCTCAAAGCTAAGCAAAGGAACAGTCTGGACCGTTCTCAGGCTGGGTTATGAGCACAGGTAAGCACAGAGGCCTCACCTTTCTAGAATTTACTGTGCAGCAGATGTTTTTAGCTCTATTTCATGGAATAAGGCACTGCCCCAGTACATGTTACCAAGCCAGCAAATTTGCTGAAGGTCATAGTTGAGAAAAAACAGAAAAATTTTGTGGGGGTGAGGCTCTTAGACTCATTTTTTTCCCTCTTCTCTCTAGGGCTTTTAAGAATGTTCTTAGAGCATTATCAGAGGAAATTCATATTTTTTTCCAAAAGAGAAAATGTTTATGCAGAAAGACAGGAATCTACAAAGACATATGTTCTCATTCTCAAAGCTAAGCAAAGGAATAGATTCATATTTTCAAGGATGTTTGTTATTATCAAACACTTCATGCAATACCCTAACAACTGGGTTTTTTTTTTTTTTTTTTTCTGACACCTTCAGGATAAAGCAGGAACTTTACAACTCCAAAAGGAGCTGAAGGAATCCACTTTGTTTTCTACGTAAATCTTCCGATGGGCAGATTATACGGGCTCTCTATAGGCAGTATCATCAGTCCTTATTTCTGGAACCATCTTAATCTGCCCTAAAAATTGTAACCATATAGACTTGGCTGTGTACACTATTAGAACTGAAGAACTTCCCTCCTAAACATAAAAAAGTTTATTGATGAGAAAGTCAACTGTGTAAAAGAGAAGAGTCCTCTTAAGGCCAGGGCAGGAGACACAGTAGGATTCCCTTGTAGATTTGTACAGCTGGACTTCGCCAATGTGGTTCAAATAATCCATGCATTTGGTAGCAGGAAATAGAGCTAACTTTAATGGTCACTATATGCATGGAATAAGCATTCCTAACTATAATCTTCTGTAGTAAATAAATAATTTCGTCCAATTTTCAGTTGAGAAAAAGCTAACACATTAAGACTAAGTAACTCACTTGGCACCTAGTGATGGAGACCACTGAAATGACAAAAAGATACTGAAAATGGACCCCATGATTTTCTTTGCAGAGGCTTCCCATTTGATTCACCAGAAAGTAAACAGTTATTAAATATCACAAATAAGTGAAGTGCACTGAGCTTTTCAGGAAGAAGGCCAAGAATGAGAGATATTTTCCCATTGGTTAAATTACAAGTTGTGACACTAGTTATAGGAGTTGGTCTCTATCTCTTTTCTTATGGGACACTTCCCTTTTCTATAAAAGACGGAAGTGGATTGAAGAAAATGCTTTTGTCCAAAGGCTTCGGCCGTAGCTCTAAGTGTCCAAGAAAGTAATCGGCATGAGGTGGGACAATGGCACTGTCAAGGGACTCACCGTGGCTATGCATGGGGCCTTCATTCCTTTGAAGCTGTTTTTTAATACCATGCATCCATTTTATTGTTAACAGTGCCCTGAATTGGATTGGAGAAGTATGTTATGTCGAATTTTGTTTCATATATTCAATACATTATTTATACTTCTATTTTCAGAAAATAAATTACTTGCATTTTGCTACACTCTTCTACCTACACTAAAAATAATCTCAGATTCAGGTGTCCTCTCAATACAGAGGCTTTTTTCAGGACATATACAGCCACTGAGAATTATTCTACTCCATCCTGGATGTCAGCATGAAGACCTTCTCCTACCCTGCATTGATTACAAAACAAGTACTGCCCCCCTCAATATTTGGATCTTTGTGATAATGCATTTCTCTAAATAAACATTTCTTACCCGGTTCTGTATTGTCTACAACTCACCCGAAAGCCTACACTGAGGAGCACGATTTTATGAGCATTATAGGCGAATAGAATTAAATTGCAATTATTTAAGACTCAGTCTCAAGTACTTATTCACTCAACAGATGCTGGTAAATACTAGAATCTGGGGACAGTGTGATGAGGAAGCAAACCAGATTCTGGTCCTCCTGGAACTTACATTCTATTGATGAAGACAAGTGTCAAAAAGTAAATTCCACATTTACTTACTTATAATTGTCTTAAGTTTTCTAGGAAGACAATGTGCGCTTTATGAACATATAAAAAAGAGGATGACTACTGGGAAACCATTGACAATGCGTCAATAAAGGAATAATTGGTCTGAGACATGAAATAGGAATAGATATTTACTAAGAGGAAGGAAAAATGAGAGATAATGGGGAGAGGTGTGTTCCTGATTGAATAAATAGCTCATACGAGGCTACAAACGCTAGAAGTGCACTGTGCTTTCCAAGAAAAGAATCAAAGTATTCTTGGAGGTTGGCTGTAGATGAATGTTTGCGCCTCCCCAAGTTCATATGCTGAAACCGAACCCCCAGGGTGATGGTACTAGGAGATGGGGCTTTGCGGACGGGAGGAGGTCATGAAAAACGAGCCCTCATGAATGGATCAGAGCCCATCTAAGAAGGCAGGAGGGTGCCTGCTTCCTCTCTCTGCTCTCTGCCATGGGAGGGCACGAAGAAGAAAGGAGCCACCCCCAGACACTAGATCTGCAGGTACCTTGATCTTGGCTTTCCCAGCCTCCAGTGGCGTGAGAAATAAATGTTTGTTGTTTAAGCTGCCAATCTGTGGTATATTTACTATAACGGCCCAATCTAACTACAACAAGGTCAGATACATAGTGGGTAGACAAGGCAATAAGTCTAGTAAGGCAAGCCTAGAAATTGGCCATGAGATTTTCGTCTTTATCTGGAGAGAGTTGAATTCTCATTCAGTTTTCTCAGCTAAAGAGAGACATGGCTTAATTAAAAAAGAAACCTCGCTGTGGGTATAAGTGGAGATGAAGTTAGTGGGAAGTGAGAGTGGATGTAGGAGTGTGGGAGAGCAATTGAGGTTGTACACATGAGAGATGGCTCAAGTGATTTGGACAGATTCGGAAATTATGAAGTAAAATTGGCAGGATTTGGTGAGCAAATGGACAGAGAAGAGAGCCAGGGACTTGTCAAAGATGACGCTCAGACATTTGACTTGTAAAATTGAGTGGATACCAGTGTCATTCATTAGAAAAGAACTAAGAGGTTTATTTCAAGAAAAGTGTAAGGAAGAGCTAATGATCTTTAGACAAGAAAAGCCTAATGTGCTTAAGAAAATGTATCAGGAAAAATAAGCCCAGAACAGTGCCATTAGAATATTCAATATTGTGCTTTTAAGAACAAAGTAGAATTAAGTTGAATGTCAACCAATATGAGACTATTTCATAGATACGAAAAGCTATATCAATGAAATATGTGATGCCTATGTTGTCAATGAAAGATAAAACCAAGCCTGGGGATAATACAAATAAGCCTAATGTCTATTTTTTCAATATTTATTTTTCATTAAATGGATCTGGATGGTCAGATGCGTTGGTGTAGGACAATACTCCTAATACAAAATTACGCTTTTTAAATGAACGAGAATAATGTGCCACTTTCTTAAACCGTCATTTGATAGAATGGGACCCTGTTCTGGTTTGAGTTGTGTCCTCTGGAAAGACATGTAGAAGTCCTAGCTCCTGTAAATGTGAATGTGATCTTTTTTTTATCTTTCCTTTTCTGCCCAGCAACTATCTGTCCAACCTTGGACTTGTAATTCACTTATTTATTTATTTTTTGGGCCAAAGTCTCACTCTGTTACCCAGGCTGGAATGCAGTGGTGCAATCATAGCTCATTGCAACTTTGAATGTTGGGACTCAGGGCATCCTCCCAACTCAGCCTCCCGAGTAGCTGAGACCACAGGTTGGCACCACCATGCCTGGCTAAATATACATTTCTAACTTTTATTTTAGGTGTGGAGTACATGTGCAGGTTCGTTATACAGGTAAACTTGTGTCACAGAGGTTTGTTGTACAGATTATTTGGACACCCAGGTATTAAGCCTGGTACCCACTGGTTATGGAAACAGGATCTTCACAGCATGTAATCAAGTTAGGATGAGGTCATCGGGGTGGACCCTAATCCAATATGGCTCATGTCCTAGTAAATAAGGGAAGTGCCGAGGCAGAGACACAGGGAGACAGCACGTGATGACGGAGGCAGAGATTACAGTGATGCAGCTGCAAACCAAGTACTGATGGCTACCCCAGCAGTGAGGAAGAGGTAAGGACAGATTCAACACAGAACTGGAAAGAGGGTGACACTGCTGACGCCCTGATTCCAGGCTTCCGGCTTCCGGAATTGTGAGGGAATACACTGCTGCCGTTCTAAGCCACCCAGTTGGTGGTAATTTGCTGTGGCAGTCATTGGAGACTAATACAGCCCATTTCACTGTGACAAAGGAGTTTAACTTCTGACCCTACTTTGGAGTACTCAAAAGGAATCCTAAAAGAAAAGGAAAAAGAAAAGACACAGCTCAGGAAAGTCTTAAACAAGAAATCATAAAAAATACAAAACTACACAGCTCAATTCCTGACATTTTGTAGTCAACCCATGTTGAACATTATTGAAGTGACCTGCCATCTGTCACTTTCTAACATCCCATTAGAGGGGACTTGAAAATACTGAATTTTATCCTCCTCTCCTTACCAAGTCAGGAAAATCCTTAGAAGAAGGAGTTATTTTAAACATGCTGAAAGCCTTAATTGGCATCCTTTAGAAGTAGCATCTGAAAGCTTCAGAGTACAGAATGATTGAAGAGTGAGCTTCTATTTAACTCAAATGATTATCCTTCTAAAGGAAAATATCACTGGTAAGCGATTTGTATCAATTCAGTAAAATATCCAAATATATTTGTGAGAATCTACTGGATATTAAAATAAAACTGTACCATTTTAATAGGATTTTTTTAAATGTAACTGGTAGAAAACACACATAAGTATTCTAAAGAATGTTTAGACTAAATCTGCTCTTTGGAAGAATGATGCACTTTTCTCTTTAAAATGTTCACATTTACAACTCTTAATTAGACACCATGAGCTGTTTAAATAGCTGTTTCCCTTGAACTAAAGGCTAGTATACTAATGTAAACAATTTATAAGAATTCTGTGTCTGTCTCCTAAGGCATCCAATCGTGAGTTTTACATTCAATGTTAAACCATTCCATTTAAAATGAACTAAATATAGCTATTACTAAAGAAAGAAAACAAGACTGGGGATATTTATTACATAAATCATTTTCTAACACAAATCACAGTTGTTGTTATTGTTGCGTGTTAGATTCTTAGCCACCTGCCAGAAACTGAGGCCATCTCTCCCAGCAAAAATCTCTTTCTAGGAATAAAGTGCTGTCTCTTTAACACTTCTCCATTCTTGTATCTTCATTTATTATTTATTAAGTGTAAAATTTATCAGGGCAACCTGAACCAGAACGTGCAATTTATTTGCATGAAAGTAGGCTCTTTTATAACTTGGTTCCTTCTGAGAAAATTATAGGAAAAAAATCCCTCAGAAATGAAGTAGCTGACACATCACATTTATTAAAGCTGTGAAGCCTTCAAAGTGGATGACTTATGATTTTTCATCCTCAACAACGGTTTTGCCAGAATGCTGCTAGACTTGGGAAGGATGATTAACAGAGCAGATACATTTAATGACAGCACACTACTAATTCATTCCAAAATAAGTTCACCTTCACGAGCAGGAGGAAAGAATACAACAATGAGACAGTTTTCAAGTTATCTTTTTCTAAGCCATCCACTTTCAATATAAGTCCAAAAGCTTATATGATTACTAAGTAATTCCCAAAGGATATCGTGTAAGTACTGACAGAATAAAAAATACATTTTCTGATGAGTCTACAACACTTTCAAATGTAGAATTCTTCATTCTCACCCAAATTGATAATCAATAAGTAAGCCAAAGCAAGCAAAAAATAAGAGTTTGGTATGTATAATTACACCTCATTTTATTAGGTCATTTTAAACTCCTAGTTTAAAAAGACAAACAAGAAAATAATTAAAACTGCACCAATCATGTCAACATGAAACGATTGAAATACTATCTGTGCTGGAGAGCTGATACCCCTTTCTAAAACACAGACCATGATGAATGGGACAAAATTTGCTAATGATAATGCTGAAATTGGCTCTATTGACCTCAGGAAAAAAAGAAAACTATTTAATGACAATGTTGTGCAAGTGAGGCTGCTCTAAAGACAATCCTGGAGGAAGCAAGTCAGCAACAAAGTTGCCAGAAGAACTTCCTATATGTAAATAGTCTGTTTCTCAGCCACCTATGCCTAAACTGGGGAGAACAAAATTATGGGTTTAAAAACTCATATATGCAGGCAATATCATCAGTATGATAGGCTTTAGATAGAGGTAAAAAATTGAGTCCTAGAATAAATTTAGTATTAAATCAGCTGAACGATTCCACTTTTGGCAAAGATGCAGTAACAGGGACCAGACTTGCCTCAGTTTCCTGAAACAGTTTAAAAACCGAACAGCATACATGAATGTTGGACATTACTAAAATAAATGAAACTGTTCCCTGAGAGAAGCAGATCCGGTGAGCACTGACATTGCCCTGGTTTCTTCACTGGGTTCATCTCTTGGCCGCAGAGCAGCGCAGGGGAATCCAAGTGGCGCTCAGCCATGTCCCTGCATCGGGGATATAAGTCTGAGGTTCCAGGAGGCTAGTGTGACTGAAGTCTGCAGGGCAGTCATGAAGAAGACAGAGCAGTTCACAAGAGGCTGCAAGATCGGCAGAGTCTCCCTTGTGTCTTCACATGAGTGCTGATGAGCTCATAAATGTGAGAAAACTACACAAAAGAAGGCAGAGACCCAACTAAAGGGCACAAAAAATAAACAAGCTCTGGGACTAACACAGTCTCAGGAATAGACTGTGTTCCCACCAGCCAGAGCAGAAAGCTTCCTACTCCATGAACCTCAGAAAAAGCTTTCAGAAAAGTATGGCCTCAGCAGCAAAGTGAAATTTTACTAGATTAACAGTTGCCTCATCCCATATCATAGAACCTGGAATAAGACCACAAATGGATCCAACTATTTCCATGTAACTGATGTGCATTCTAGAACAACAGTCAAGGATACCGTAAGAATAAACATATGGCACCCAATAAAGTAAAGTTCACAATGCCTGACATCCAATGAAAAATACTGGCCACACAAATGTGTTCGGAATTGGTATGTTCTTGGTCTCACTGACTTCAAGAATGAAGCCGCGGACCCTGGCGGTGAGTGTTACAGTTCTTAAAGATGGTGTGTCCGGAGTTTGTTCCTTCAGACCGTCAGATGTGTCTGGAGCTTCTTCCTTGTGGTGGGTTCGTGGTCTCATTGGCTTCAGGAGTGAAGCTGCAGACCTTTGTGGTGTTACAGGTCGTAACGGCAGCATGAACCCAAAGAATGAGCAGCAGCAAGATTTATTGCAAAGATCAAAAGAACAAAGCTTCCACAGTGTGGAAAGCAAATGGGTTGCCGCCGCTGGCTGGCTTTTATTCTCTTATCTGGCCCCACCCACATCCTGCTGATTGGTCCATTTTACAGAGAACTGATTGGTCTGTTTTGACAGAGTGCTGATTGGTGCGTTTACAATCCTTGAGCTAGACACAGAGTGCCAGACGGAAAAGTTCTCCAAGTCGCCACTAGGTTAGCTAGACACAGTTAGCTAGATACAGAGTACCAATTGGTGTATTTACAAACCTTGAGCTAGACACAAACTACTGATTGATGTATTTACAAACCTTCAGCTAGACACAGAGTGCTGATTGGTGTATTTACGATCCTCTACCTAGACATAAAAGTTCTCCAAGTCCCCACCAGATTAGCTAGATACAGAGTGCTGATTGGTGCACATAGAATCCTCCCGCTAGATATAAAAGTTCTCCAAGTTCCCAACAGGCTCAGGAACTCAGCTGGCTTCACCTAGTGGATCCTGCACCTGGGCTGCAGGCAGAGCTGCCCGCCAGTCCCCAGCTGCGCCTGCACTCCTCAGCCCTTGGGCTGTCAATGGGACCGCACGCCATGGAGCAGGGGGTGGCGCCTGTGAGGGAGGCTCGGGCCACGCGGGAGCCTGCCGCAGTAGGGGAGTTCAGACATGGCGGGCTGCAGGTCCGGAGCAGATCCGGAGCCCTGCCCCACAGGGAGGCAGCTAAGGCCCAGCCAGAATTTGAGTGCAGCGCCGGCGGGCCGGCCCTGCTGGGAGACCCGGTGCAACATCTGCAACTGCTGGCCTGGGTGCTAAGCCCTTCACTGCCCTAGGCCAGCGGGGCTGGCCAGCTGCTCCGTGTGCGGGGACCGCCGAGCCCGTGCCCACGCCCGCAGAACTGGCACTGGCCCGCGAGAGCCGCACCACAGCCCGGGTTCCTGCCAGCGCCTCTCCCTCCATGCCTCCCCGCAAGCAGAGGGAGGTGGCTCTGGCCTCAGCCAGCCCAGAGAGGGGCTCCCACGGTGCTGTGGTGGGCTGAAGCGCTCCTCAAGCTATGCCAGAGTGGATGCCCAGGCCGAGGAGGCGCTGAGAGTGAGGGCTGCTAGCACATTGTCACCTCTTACAAAGAAGGAGGACAATCTGGCCCATATTGAGGAGAAAAATCTATCAATAGAAATAGATGTAGAAATGACACTGATGATAGGCTATTAAAACAATATATGACCATAATTGTATTCCATATGCTCATGAAGCTGGAGAAAAGAGTGAGGATGCTAACTAGAGACATGCAAAATATAAAAATGCATCACACTGATTATCTGGAGATTGAAACCAAGAGTCTGAAGCCAAACAAAAAACACTCTAAGGAAACAAAACTATTGATTAATGTCTCTCATCAATTAGAAATACAAAAATTCTTAATCAAATCAAGTAAATTAAATTTAAATAGAATACAAAAGGGATAATGCATAATAATCAAGTGGAATTTATCCTAGGAATTCAAATTCGTATGAACGGACTAATAAAGATAAAATCATAGGATCATCTCACTAGATTCAACACTAGTATTGATAAAAATTCTCAGCCAACTAGCAATAGGAAGAAGCTTCAAAAATGGGCAAAAAATTTGAATAGCTATTTCACCAAAGAAGACATGGTCAATAAGCACATGAAAAACTGTTCAACATTACTAATCACCAGAGAAATGCAAATCAAAACCACAATGGAATACCAGTCCGCATCCAAAAGTATGACTATTATATAAAAAATATATAAATAAGCAAAAAATAACAAGTATTGGTATGGGTCTGGATCTGGAGAAATTGGAACCCTTGGGTAATATTGGTGGGAATGATCACAGTCCAGCCACTATGGAAAACAGTATGGTGATGTATTAGCCTGTTCTCGCATTGCTCGAAGAATTTCCTGAGGCTGGGTAATTTATAAAGAAAAGAGATTTAACTGGCTCATGGTTCCACAGGCTGTACAACAAGCATGGGTGGGGAGATCTGGGGAAACTTACAATCATGGTGGAAGGTAAAGAGGACACAGGCACATCCTACATGGCCGGAGCAGGAGGAACAGGAAGAAGGGGGAGGTGCTACACACTTTTAAACAACCAAATCTCATGAGAACTTTCTCAATATCATGAGAGCAGCAAGTGGAAAATCTGCCCCCATGATCCAATCACTTCCCACTAGGCCCTTCCTCCTCCAACACTGGGGATTACAATTCAACATGAGATTTGAGTGAAGACAAAACTCCAAACCATATCAGATGGTTTCTCAAAATATTAAAAATAGATTTACCATATGATTCATAAATGACACTTTTGGGTATAGACTCAAAAGAATAGAAAGATGGATCTCAAAGATATATTTGTACACGCATGCTCAGAGCAGCATCATTCACAGTAGCCGAAATTGGAAGTAACCCAAGGATAGATGAATAATTAAGCAAAATGTGGCACCACACAATAGGCTATAACTCAGCATTAAATAGGAAGGAAATATCGACACATGCTATAACATGGATGAGCCTTAAGGACATTATGCTAAGTGAAATAAGCTAGACATAAAAAGATAAATATTGTATTATCCACTTATAAGAGATACTTAGTGTAGTTAAAATCATAGAGACAAGGTAGAATAGTGGTTGTCAGGAGCTGGAAAGAAGGAGAATGGAAAGTTATGGTTTAATGAGTGCAGCATTTCAGCTTTGCAAGACGAAAAAAGTCCTGGAGATAAATGGGGGTGATACTTGCACAACAATATGAATGTACTTGATTCCACAGAATTATACACAGAAATTAATAGGATGGTAAATTTTATGTTATGTGTATTTTACCACAATAAAAATATTAATATTAATAAAAATATTGAAAAATCTATTGTATTTCCAAATACTAGGAGTAAACTTTCAGAAATGGAAATTATAAAAACAATTTCATGACAGTAGAATCAAAACTATGGATCACTTAGATATAAATCTAATAATAGATATATGAGCCCTGTATCCTGAAGCTCGCAAAGCACTGCTAAAATATTAAGGAAGACCTAAATAAAAGGATAGACACACTGTGTTCATAGATTGAAAGACTTAATATTGTTAAGATATCAATTCTCCCAAAATTCACCTACAGATTCAATGCAATCTCAATCAAAATTTCTGCAGGGACTTTTTTAATGTTTTGATAGAGATTGACAAGCTGATTTTCAAATTCATGTAAAAATGCAAAGGGCTTAGAATAGTCAGAACAATTTTGAAAAAGACAAGAAAAGTGAACTCAAAAATTATTATACAGTTATTGTACTCAAGACAGTACAAGAAAAAAACAGAGTTTTCAGAGGATAGGCTAATAGATCGATGAATCAGAGCACAGAGTCCAAAAACAGATCCACATAAGTACGGTGAATTTAATTTTGACAAAAGTGCAAAAGCAGTATAACGGGGAAATGACAGCATCTTCAACAAATGATGTTGTAGCAATTGAATATCCATATGGAGGAAAAAAGGAATGTTAAAAAATAATAGATTAATTCAAAACATGTCATAGGCCTAAGAAAACCTAGAACTGTAAAATTTCTAGACTACAACATAAAAGGAACTCAAGGTTTTCTTAGGGTAGGCAAAAATTTATTCGATGTTAGATCGAAAACAGTCTGAGTACGGTGGCTCACAAATGCAATCCCAGCACTTTGGGAGGCCGAAGCAGGAGGATTGCTTAAGGCCCAGAATTCAAGACCAGCCTGGGCAATATCGTGAGACTCTTTCTCAACAATAAATAAATAAATAAAATATTAAATCAAAAGCATAATCCACAAAAATATTTTAAAAAACGATAATTTAGACTTCAGCAGAACTAAGAACTTGGGTTCTTGGGAAGATACTGTTAAGATGGCAAATAGGCACATAAAAAGGCACACAACATTAATAGTCATTATAGAGATGAAAATTAAAACCACAATGACATTTCACTATATATCTATTAGAAGGAATTCTTTAATATTCTTCAGTAATGGAATGGGAGGCAGATACATGGATAATATCCTCGTAGTTAGGTGTATATGGTGATATGAACTTCTGGATATTCTACTTGGTATCTTTATTTTAGTCTTTTAAAATGCTATTTTTTTTCTATTGAAATAAAAAACAAGGAATTCATTTAGACTGGGAAATAAGGTGCTTGGTGTTTGGATAGAAAGAAAAAAGTTATCAAATGTTATGAAGAAGAGTAGGAGATTGAATGCACTCAGGAAACATAATCACTGTGCAACCTTCCATGTACCTGCAGTTTATGGTCATGAATTTGAGACGAGATCACTTGGTCAGGACACAGGTTTTTCTCCAGCTGTATTAAATGCCTGGGTGCAGATGCAAAGTGAGTAAGGAGCAGACTTGAAGCAGGGAGGCTTTCATCCAGCAAACATGTTGAAGGAGAGTGGCAGAAGGGCTTAGGCTGGAGGCAGGGGTGTGACTCCAAGGACTTGGTATGGAATTCAAGCAGGATGAGGAAGGAGATGAGGACATGCGTGGCAAGGAGAGGAGGACCACAAACGTGGTAACATAAAGAGGGTGAGGTCTTTGAAAGACGAAGGATGACTGTTGCCATGGAGACACTAGAGCAGAATGAACTAAAGAAGCAGCAGTCAAGGAATTGGGATGTGGAAACCAAAGACTGTGGAAGGACTGGAATTATCGTTAATGACAGGCCTAGAATATAAACTTAGAGGCGAATGGGTGGAGGAGGTGAAGGATGGATATCTTTGAGGAAAAAAGTTTTTAAAAATTAGAGGCCCGGGTTTTGCTAAGATTATTTCTATGTGTATAGAAATCAAGAGTAATCAGGACTTGAAAAGTATTGAAGACAGTGAAAGGAAGCCAGAGGTTAAAAATGGGAAGATCTAAGGTGGAGTCCCAAGCTGGGGGATGGTAGGCAGTATAGAGGTGGATAAGTATAAAACTTAGAGTGTGTGTGCGTATGCGTGTGCATGTGTGTGTGCATGTGTGTGTATGTGCATGTGTGTGCCTGCGTGCATGTGTTCATGTGTGTGCATGTGTTCATGTGTGTGCATGTGCACGTGTGTGCCTGTGCATGTGTGTGTGCATGTGTATGTGTGTGCCTGTGTGTGCGTGTGTGTGTGCATGTGTGTGTGCATGCATGCGTGTGCGTATGTGTGCATGTGTGTGGGTGCATGTGCGTGTGTGCGTGTGCGCGCATGTGTGAAATGTGTGTGCGCGTGCATGCGCACATGTGCATGTGTGTGTGCGTGTGTGTGTGCGCGTGTGTGTGTGTGCGCGTGTGCTCACTTAAGGGTATTGGATGATTCTAGGGCCAAAGTAGAGAACATTACAGACAAAAAAGTGTCCTTGTGAATTTACATTTCACAACTGAAACTTTAACATACAGATAAGCACATTTTAAAAAGTAACAAGTTTTATTTATACCTGAATACTTATTTTAACCTCATGGGTTTAAAACATGAGGCTAATATGTAATTTATTCCAAAATCTGGGGAAATAATTGATGGCCCCTGAAAGGATTGAAATGCTGTACCTGCAGCATGGACTCTGATGTTGTAATCCATTTGCAGGGTTTATCATATACTTTATTAGTTCTTGACAAGTAAGGCGGACTCAAACCTAGTTTCAATATACCAAACAACTGGCTTTCTGATTGTTACATTTGCAAGAGAATTTCATTGGCAGTGATTGGTTAGAATCCCCCTCACCACCAAAAATGGATTGACAGCCTAGTATATGCTCAGCCAATGTGTTAGATGATCACAGAGCAAATCTTAGAAGTGGCATTCTTGCCTTGAATAATGAACAGATGTCCTCAAATACAGTTGCTCATATTTTTACACCAGTTTGGAGTGTCCTATCTGCCCTATAGAAAACCTATTTATAAAGTGGAACTAAGCCACATCTTCCCTAAGAAGCTTCCCTCCTGGCCGTTGCACTGCTCTCCTCCACTGCCACATGGCTGTTCTTTTTTTTTCTTTTTTGTTTTCTTTTCTTTTGTTTTCTCTTCTTTTCCCCTCTCCTCTTCTCTCCTCTCTTCTCCTCTATTTTCTTTCTTGAGACAGGATCTCACTCTGTCCCCCAGGCTGGAGTGCAGTGGTGCAATCACAGATCACTGCTGCCTGAACCTCCCAGGCTCAAGCAATACTCCCCACCTCAGCCTCCCAAGTACCTGGGACTACAGGTGTGCACCACCATGCCTGGCTAATTTTTAATTTTTGTATTTTTTGTATAGATGGGGCCTCACTGTGTTGCCCAGGCTGATCTTGAACTCTTGGGTTCAAGCAGTCCACTCACTTTGGCCTCCCAGAGTGCTGGGACTTCCGGCATGAGCCACCGTGTCCTGCCAACATGCTGCTCTCTATATAAATACCTGCATAACTTATTGTCTACTTTTTCTTCATTTTGAAAATTAATTGTAGTATGATTCATTTATTAGAAAAACCACTTCTTGATACTTGTATTTACTGGGCACTTACTACATGCTAGGTCTTGCTCTAAACACTGTACATAATTTTGTCACTCACTACATGCCAGGCCTTGCTCTAAACACTTTATATGATTTTATTTAATAATTTACTTCTCACAATAAACATGTTATTCTTATCATTGTCTCTAATTTCCAGAAGTGCTAATTTCTTTTTAAGTTAACTCAGTTAAAATTGTCCATGACCAGGATTCTAGGATGTGAGATTAATTTTTAAAACTGGCAATACCAAAAGTGCGCGAAGACGTGGAGCAATGAACACTTTCACACACCACTGAGGGGAATGCAAACTGGCATAATCACCGGAGAAAATAGCTGGATATTATCTAGAACTAAAAAGATCCACATACCCTCTTGCCCAAGCGATTCCATCCTTGGTTTGGATCCTGGACACACTCTTGACCTTGTGCAGCCAGATACACGCAGAAGAGCATTTGCACCAGCAAGGCTAATGCTCAACAACCCTTGATGTACAAGCATTGCAGAACAGATACGTAAATTACAGAAGATTCAAATAATGAAATACTACACAGTAATGATAATGGAACAGGCAGCGACCTGGTTGAAAGTAACAAACATAATATGGAGTGACAGAATCAAACTATGAAGGGGCATATACCACGTAATTCCACTTATATAAAGGTAAAAAACAGGCAAAAGTAAGGAATGCTTATTCAGGCAGGAAAGCTAAGGTAAAGCCAGGGAGATATTTTCATAATGTAATGAGGTGTTCCGGTAACCAGGAAAAAGAAACAAGGTAGGAGTCCTGGTGGAATTGCAACCTGTCTTGAGCAGGTTACACAGGAGTTTGCTTTGAAACTCTTATCCTGTCCCCATTGTGCACATGTCTCTGCACATTATATTTCACAAACAACATTGTAACTTGAATACAAGCTCATGCAGTGGTTGGGACAACACAAAATATTCATTCAACACCTGGTTGATTTGACTAAAGACAAATTGATGATGATCAGTGGCTCATTGCAAAGGCAAAGCTGATTGTGAAATAAAAACTGCAAGTTTAGAATGTTAGCTTTGAAGGGGGGCTTTCTTTTTCCTGGTTGCATTTCTACTGTCACAAATTCCCCTCTATGATATCGTTTACCAGACATTGTAAAACTTAATGGGAACATGACAAATTCATTTGTAAGTGAAGCTTCGTCTTGGAACTGAGCTAATATCTGCAGAATATTCTTTTTTTATGTTAAATTAGTTACTTCCCTATAATTTCTTCACATTATAAGGACAGTGTGATAGGAAGGTATAAATTCTTCCCAAGATGCAGAAAGAGAAGTTTTTAAATTAATAAATAAATTAAAATTTTACTTTGAGATTAGTTATCCCCTTGCTTTAAATTTGGGCAAGAGAATCTGTCAAGAGTATGGAATGTTGCATGGCAAAACACTGAAATCAGATGATAATTTTCTGCTTTTAAGAAGACAAATAACATAGGTCTTTTGTCCTAACACTATGCTATAGATTGAATGTTTATGTCCATCCTAAATTCCTATGTTGAAACCTTAATCCCTAATTTGATTATATTAGGAGGTAGGGGCTTTGAGACATGATTAGGTCATAAGGCTGGGGCTGTCATGAATAGGTTTAGTGCCCTTGTAAGAAGAGACAGAGAGATAAATGGTTTCTCTCCTCCGTGTGAGGACACAGCTAGAAGGTGGCCATCTGCAAAGTAGAAAGAGAGCCCTTCACAAGGAACCAAATCTGCCTGCTCCTTGAACTCGGACTTTCTAGTGTTCAGAACAGTGAGAAGTAACTGTTTGTTGTTTAAGCCACACAATCTATGGCATTTTGTTACAACAGTTTGACTAAGACTCACTAAAGGGCACAATGGGAAATGAAAAGACAGCTAATGCAATGGTTGAAGTTGACTATCACGACGAGAGAATATGTCCCTGGTACACAAGTATGAGTCTGAAATTGCATCATCCCAAAATAATTACCATTGCAATTTCATAATAATTTTGTACCCGAATTTCCAAAGTTAGATATTTTAGTTCAAGAAGGATAATTCCCCAGCCCTGTCAGCTGCAGAGTTGCTCGCGCCGACACGCTTCTCACATTTGCAACCCCAAATAGAGGCTCAGTTCCAACTGGCACATGTATTGATATTATGAGCCTTTTGGTGCACAGCTGAATATAATTCAGGCAAAGATTTTCAGAAGTATTTTTCAGAAGAAACTTTGTGCTGAGAATGTACTGCTTGACCATTATAAAAAGCACTTTACTAAAAATGATTTTGCATCCATTTAAATTACTTTGCATCCAAGTAATTTAAAACTTATTTCATTAACTTAAAATTATGAAAACAATTCTTCTTAGAATAACTTTAATGTCTTTAAAAGAAGATTGATTGAGAGAATAAAGTGTGTTCCTTTTTCTCTTTCTCTGCCATATCTTCTTTTCTTTATATTTTTGTAAGTATGTACTCCTTATAACATTTTTATTTATTACTTGAGACTGACTTATGAATACTAAAAATAATCCTGGAATTTTATCTCATCGAAGAAAATTTGATGTGTCACAATTGGTATGTTTTTAACTCATCCTCATAAAATGTGAAACATTGTCTGAAGAAGGTTTTCTAAAAAACATACATATTACATTAGTAGAATTCAATATACTTAGTAAAAGTTTGTTTTCTGCTATAAAATTCCAATATACCAAATATTTTAAAGAGATTAGAATTATGATTTAACTCAATATTTATTTTTCAATATTGTATTACTATTTTTATTTAAATATTTTTGTAAACATTATAACTTAGCAAGTTAAAATGGTTTTATTAAAGGAATATACCACACAGACTTAATATTTAAATTGCTTTAACTATTTTGCTACTTAACTATATAAAAGTTCTTAAAATTGCACATATATACAATTAATAGCTTTTACATGCATTATTATAAGCACATGTTTTCATGTAGCAATAAAACATATTTATATTTCAAGTGCTCGAAGCAGTTTTTGTATATAAAATACATACAAGATTTTTTTCTGGAGGTTACAGTTGCAAATTTGGTAGTTAATATTTAGATATTAACAGTAAATTAGAATAGCATGCCTTTGTCTAAACAACTGATGTTTGCCCTGTTTAGATCACATGGAAACCTAGAGTCTCACAACCATTACTCAAGTTCATGTTCAGAGATGCTAGAATGACCATGGGGACGCTTTCTGTTTGGCCTGTCAAACAACCAATGAGGACAGGCAGACCTTGGCAAGACATTGAGGCTGGCAGTAGACATTGATACTTTTGTACTTTCAATATTTTAAAATACATATGGGCTCAATGACAATAACACCTCTGAAAATATATATACCATGTAGATTTTGTTCTTAATTTTTTTCTAAAAGTATCTCACATTGAAAAAAGAAATTCTAAAATACAGAACATTGTATGCACCAAGAATAGAGTGCCTACTAACCTAAATGGAAATAATGATTTTATAAAGATTTTATTTAAAATAATTATTTATCATGATTTTTTCCTGTAGAATCAACACTTATTAATCTATCACCTTTGTAGCTATTGCATTCAGTCTAGAGAATTTAAGTCTAGATCAATAGGGTTTGATCAGCACTCAATCCCTTCCTTCCTTCCTTCCTTCCTTCCTTCCTTCCTTCCTTCCTTCCTTCTTTTCTTTCTTTCTTTCTTTCTTTCTTTCTTTCTTTCTTTCTTTCTTTCTTTCTTTCTTTCTTTCTTTCTTTCTTTCTTTCTTTCTTTCTTTCTTTCTTTCTTTCTTTCTCTTTCTTTCCTTCTTTCTTTCTTTCCTTCTTTTTATTTATTTATTTTTTTAGACCGAGTCTCGCTCTGTCGCCCAGGCTGGAGTGCAGTGGCCTGATCTTGGCTCACTGCAAGCTCCGCCTCCCAGGTTCACACCATTCTCCTGCCTCAGCCTCCTGAGTAGCTGGGACTACAGGCGCCTGCCACCATGCCCAGCTAAATTTTGTATTTTTAGTAGAGATGAGGTTTCACCGTGTTAGGCAGGATGGTCTTGATCTCCTGACCTCGTGATCCACCTGCCTCAGCCTCCCAAAGTGCTGGGATTACAAGCATGAGCCACTGTGCCCGGCCTCAATCCCTTTTTTTAAGGAGCTTTCAGAATGGCAAAGAAATTAGAGACAGTATTTGGTGTTTTGAAAGAATAAACTACAACCTCAGCATTCCATTAGTTCTGTAAGTATATTTCACTTATAGTTGAATCTGAAACACATCTAATACATACACATAGGCTAACATATGTGCAACATGTCTGATAGCCATTCAGCCTCCCTAGATATGCCTATTTCAGTAGTTTCTGTCAGTGGCTGTTCTGAAAGTCTAATACCTGAGTTGATCAGTTGTTTAACATTTTAATAGCATTTCTGCATATGCATATAAACATGCATACAAAAAATAAATTGCTTTCAGGATTCTTTTGAAATATGCAAATAAACCTTTTTGTTGGCAGTCACAGACACAACAATTTTCCATAAAAATAAAACAGATTTTAGGAACTGATTTAGAATTCATTGTATACAATGACTCAAAATTGGGCATCCCATTCCATGGTTGTTCGAAAGCAAAATAGCACAAAGAAGACAGGGAGAAAGGGACAGAGAAGACATGCAAGTGTGAGTTACAACTTTGAATCTACCTTTACATTCTGTGTTTTAGTGTTGTTTGATCTGTCTATGTTTGTTCCGTGTTATTTTACCTGGCTTGGGTGATATGTCACATCGTCTGCCCCACACTAAAGATCCACTCGAAACTCCTTAGTAAAATGGGTGTGCACGTGCACAAAATGAGGATGCCCATCAGAAACAAAGAGCAAGACACAGCTACCCAGTGATCCTAATTCTATTCCAGGAATTGTTTCTCTCTTTAAAACTCTGATTGCTTCATCTCTTAACTTCAAATAGAAAGAAAAATAGCCATTCATTCCCACATATATCCATTGTCTAGGGCTGCCATAGCAAGATACCATAAACTGAGTGTCTTAAAACAGCAGAAACATTATCTCACGTTCTGGAAGCCAAGAGTCCTAAATCAAGACTTGTACAGGGTTGTCTCCTTCCTGAGAGTCCAGAAGGATGAACTGTTCCTGACCCAACTCCTAGCTGCTGGTGGTTTGCTGGCAATCTTGCATTCTTTGGTTTACAGCCACATCGTCCCAACCTTTACCTCTGCCTACTTCTCTGTATTTCTGTGTCTCTTCTCTTTTTAGAAGGATATCAGTCATACTGGATTGATTACAAGCCCATCCTACTTCCTGTATGACCTCCTCTTAACTTGATTACATCTACAATGATCAATTTTCAAAAAGGTCAGATTCACAGGTGCAGGTAGGATTTCAACATATCTTTTTGAGGACACGATTCAACCCACTTCGTCACTACAACCCTATCACAGCACACACATTTTAAAAATATGTGTTATCTGATGCAAGCATCCATTGAAGCTCTGGTAGTTAAGACCACGGTGCGGCAGGCAAGCCCCTCAAAGCCGAAGCCCACCACCATCAGCCATGGAGCTGGATGAGGCAAACTTTCTGTGAGGATGCATGATTCAGAACATGAGGACGCTGGGGGACTGTGGCTCCTTCAAAGACACAGCCATACTTTATGCAGCCAGCAGACAAACTAAAGTCACCTTGTTTTGGTTTTATATTTCTACTATAGAATTTGTAAGATTAGTTCTTTGTTTGGGTACAGCTGATAAGAACATGATAAATAGCCTAAGGTATTTCAATAACCTGCCATAGTCTAGAGGTTCATGCACAGGGAATTATGTATGAATCATTTGTGATACCACTTAACGTGGGAAAACAGTGATATTGAAGAATCAATTTCCCTTTGTTTGCAGAGGACATCATGGAGCAGGGAGCACCTTCCCTCAGATAAACTAAGCATTGAACTCATTCAGAAAAAGCTGGGGGAGTAGTTTGGAATCCCTTTGTTCAAGGTAGGCCTTAAATGTCAGAGGAAAATTGCTTTAGCTAACCAATTGTTCCTTAGATGTATCTCCATTGAAAGCAGCTGATTTTTTTTTCTCTTAGTATCTGTCTTTTTCTTGCCAAATTTTACAGAAAGATCACTATCTCAAACACCTTGAAAGATAACACACAGTTTAAAAATGGTATTCTTATTTTAGCAATTTTCTTTTCAGAAAAAGAAATGATCATTGAGGAAAATAGTATTTGTTAAGACAAGAATAGTTAATGGCACTTTCAAAAAGTTAACTATCATTTCTGTTAGTGTTTCCAGCTTCCGTGGCTAATGTTTTTCACTATGGGCTATGATTGAATTCCTGGGAGGAAATCCTGCCATTCAATTTATCCTTTTGCCCTGAAAGTTGGAAGTTACAAGACCGCCTGGAGGTTGCTGCCTGGGATCATGAGCTCTCCCAGATCCCACATACATAGCAATTATGGGTAGCTCTGGGCATCTCTCTTGGCAGAACCAGGCAGGCACCTGGCTGGACATGTCTAGGATAAAAAGAGTCAGTGCTCCTGTTTGTTTTTGAAGGATATTTTTAAAGATTTACTCCACACCTTTCTCTGGGATGGAGTATAGATTCTTGCTTACTGTATTTAGGCACCATGCACATGCTAAGTGCCCTAGAGATGGCTGTGGCCACTCAAGTGTGGTGGTAAGGGCAGGCACACAGTCAAGGAAGGACTTCAAGAACACATTTCACACAGTGCCTGTGATAAAACCCAGAGGCAGGATGCTCCCAGCATGGGGCTGTTTCCTTCTTATCTGTGGATAAGGAAGGACACGTTCTTTATAAGCCCAGGAGGAAAAAGCAGAACAAGGAGCAGAAGAATTTGAACCCATGAAAAGGCAATAATTACACTTTATGTATGAGATATACACGTAGTCTAACTATGACAGCAGAGTGGCTGCACTGTCGTAATGGGAGAAAACTTCAGTTGTATAGAGTAGTAATTCTATTTAAGGAGACTCCAGTGCATGCAAAGAAAAGAGGTATCATTGCAGTCGTCTTTGCCATGAAAGAGGCAGGGGTGGGAAAAAGAAGAATGCAATCCTCATATCTCTCAGATTCCCTTACTTGTCAGAAAGACACAGAGAGAACTGTCCCCTACACAAGCACGGCCTACATTTGAAACCGGAGACGTTTAAGAATAGTGATGTGGTTACACCACGGGGCAAAGCGGGAACCCAGGCAGTTCTGTGAAGAGGGAGTCAGTGACCTAGTCCTCCAGAGGGGCTATGCAAATGGGGGTGAGACCCCTGAGGTCAGGAGTTCGAGACCAGCCTGGCCAACATGGTGAAATCCCATCTTTACTAAAAATACAAAACTTAGCCAGGCATGGTGGTGGGTGCCTGTAATCCCAGCTACTCAGGAGGGTGAGGCAAGAGAGTCGCTTACACCCGGGAGGCAGAGGTTGCAGTGAGCCGAGATTGTGACATTGCACTCCAGCCTGGACGACAGAGCAAGACTCCGTTTCAAAAAAAAAAAAAAAAAACCAACTGAAAAGAGCTCAAGTCAGAGAGTGTGTAAACAAGCATCCTAGTGAGGAACAAACATTTTCCTTGAAGCCACACCTTGCTGAAAACAAGGAAACAGCAAAGCCAGCTTGCCATCAGGGTTGCCCAAAATGATCCCACCGGGGAGCGAAAGCAAGCATGAGCCCCCAGTGCTGTTCCCAGGCTGATGGAGATGGTAGGACTAAAGAAGAGACACGTTTTTTGTGTGCTGGATTTCCATTTCCTCTCTTTCTGCTTTTCACATCACCACTGTCTTTGTTTCAGTAATGACTCTTCCTGACCCTTCGCGAGTGGCCAGTGCCTAGGAGGGAGATTTCGTCTGAGTGTGGATTGAGCATTGGCCTGGGCAGGAGAGACTGGTCCTGTGCTCATCGTGGCGGGGCCTGACATCCAGCCACGGCGTAAATAAAATGGTAGACTTGTCTAATTTTGAAGGTTTTTTACCCTTTGCAATTCTAAAAGGGATTGAGTTAGTTTACAAGTGAAAATGCAAAACAGCTAAACATGTCATTTGGAGATTCGCAAAGAGCGAAGACGTTGTCTAGAAGCAGCTGAAGGATAAGATTCCTACCTGTGATGAATGTGGGAGACTCAAATATGTGTAGGATTGTTGGCCTGAAGACAATTAGGGAGAGGTAGGTGCAGAAAGATTCTCAGCCCTCCCTCTATTTGTCTAAAAGCCGGACATACATTTATGACAACAAAAGATATCTTGGATGCTCAGTAGCCCCAACCATGCTACCAAGGAGAACAAAGTTAACCACTGAAGACCACTTTATACCCTGTGGACCTGGAGATAGTTCCAGAAGAATCTATGTGGAAAAGCTTCACTAACCAGCCTTTATCTGCCACTTGTTTTCCTCACCACAAGTTGCTGCCCTAGAGACTCAATGTCCTTCTCCTTTGTCTCATTGCCCCTCTAAAAAGTTACTGTTCTGTGTTGAAGATGCTATGTAAGCTGGAACCCAAAGCCACCTCTTTGATTGCTCATTATCTGGGTGTCTCCCATGTACATATAAAATATAAATGTTCATAAACTTGTTTATGGAGTTCTCCTTTTTTATTGTAATACCTTTACGGGTACAAGTGGTGTTTGGTTACATGCATGAATTGTATAGTGGTGGTTTTCTCTTGTTAACCTATCTTTTATTACTGAGGTTCGTTCACCTCTAAGAACCTAAGGGGGTTATTCTTTCCTTACATGAGATAATATTAGAGATTACAATTGTGCCTTCAATTTGGTTCTGTGATTTAGGATCAATTTTTTTTTCCAAAGTCCCCTTCCACGAGTATTTTTTTTTCCTAATGAGAGAAAGCTTCAAATTGCTGAGAGACCTGTGTTCTTCCGGATTAAACTTAGGAAGGAAATTATTTTACTGATTTGAGAAAATTGTCACTGCCTAATAGTGTGTGCAAATCACAGGTGGCAGCGCTGACTGGGCTGCGGCTGATGGTCGGCACGGTTCTGTCCAACACTGAACACAATTTTGCTGCCACAACGTTGTGCTCATCACAAAAACCACATAATGTGTGGTTAGCATCTCAAAGCTCTTCTCTCCTTTGTAGTCATAAAGACAGCATGTGTGAGTCCAGGATGTTTATTAACAGACATTCAAAGCACATGTGTCACCCGGCACAGTGGCAGCGGTTCCCTCTTGTAATCCCAGAGTAATCCCAGGCTGAGGTGGGTGGATTATTTGAGGTCAGGAGTTCAAGAGCAGCCTGGCCAACACGGTGAAATCCCGCCTCTACTAAAAATACAAAAATTAGCTGGACATGGTGGCGTGTGCCTGTAGTCCCAGCTATTCAGGAGGCTGAGGCGGGAAAATCATTTGAACCTGAGAGGCGGAGGTTGCAGTGAACCCAGATGGCACCACAGCACTCCAGCCTGGGCGACAGAGCGAAACTCTGTCTCAAAACAAAACAAAACAAAACAAAACAAAAACAAAAACAAACAAACAACAACAACAACAAAAAAGCAAAGTACATGTGTCACAATAAGTTAATGGTAATAATTCAACCTACAACTAAGTGTATATTAATATGTGTTTAAACCTGAAGATGTGAATGGCTCCCTGACTCTGTACAATGGAACTACACGAGCAGTTCATCATGGCAAAGGACTAATGTCTTCTGGCAGAATCGTTAGGCCTTGAATAACCTGCTTGTTATTATGTTAGTGGAAAGATCATTGATATTCAGTTCCTCACATCAAGGCAGTAGGAATTCTTGACATGCCCAGTGTTTGCTTAAAAGCTAATACATATCACTAACCGGTAGGTATGGTGATAAGACGGTGTAGAGAATGGAATGGGAATGCTGAGGCATGACAGTGTTGTATTTGTGGTGGACTCAGTTCTGATGAGAAAGAGAAAGCAGTGAAACAGAAAGTTATTATCAAGTTTTTAGAAAACGTACGTTTATTTTGAGCTTGTAATTTGAGAATTGGAAACATATCTTGTTACCCCGGGGGACACCTCCACATCATTGCCCAATACTAAAGAATTAAGGCATCCTCAGCCCAGTGAAAATATACTAGTTCTTTGTGCAAATGTGGTTTTAGAAAGACAAGTTTACAGAGATACTTTCTCATTTCCGTATCCTAATGTGGTGATGAATGCGGCTTTTCTTGTGGACATTTTTACCCTGGTTAATTCACTTATTTGGTGAACACCACTTTTCCTACTGGAAAATCTGGGCTTCCCCCATCAACGGTGGGGCACCGGGGCTAGGCTCTGTGTGTGACACAGGCTGTGGCTGCTGACCAGCTGCGTGGAACCTGAATGGCCACGCTAGGGTGTGCTGGCTGTGGGTCACCAGCCGTATGCAGTAATTAGAAACACTCCCTCAGTGCAATCGGGTCGAGGGCAGAGTTCTCGCGAGCTATTTATAATACTGCAGGAATTCTCTGTTCTCAACATTACCAAGGTTTATATAAATGGTCATTAGGAAAAATTGACTGTGCTGAAGAAAAGGACATTCTGTACTTAGAAGTGTTTTTGCATGGATTCCAAATGGGATGAGAGGAAGGGGAAGGGAAGAGAGGGAGAGTCTCACATTTTTGGAAAATCTCACATACATAAGGCTTCCATTAAAGTAAAAGAAAAAATATCTGAACTGTAATTAATATTTCCAAGTTGTGCACACCCTGTGTGGGACACTGAGTCTTCCATACCCCAAACCTGAGAATGTGAAAACATCAATGTCCCAGGAAGAATTTTGACCAATCTGAGGTTTTAAACAGAGGATATTTTATACCCACATTCTGTTTTTGTGCAACCTTATAGACTTCTCTGTTTGTGATGTTGTTTGTAGTTTTAGCAATATTTAAATTATCATACAGTAAAAATCAATTGTATGTAGTTCAAGGTCTAAGTATACCTGTAATACAGTGATGCCTTCATTTTAGTGAAAGGCGGCAGGGTCATAAAATCTAGCACTGAAGTTTTATCTTCTCTTCAAACTGCTCAGAAATATCCCAGTAGAACTGCACTCTAACACCGCTTGGATTCTCATTGGAACCTCTGGTGACACTCTCTTTATTTTTCTTTTTCCAAGGTTTTAGTAATTATACTCCCTTGGATAGTACTTTAAATAAGTCTTCTTCTTTATACTAAAGTCTACATCTAACTTGAAATCTTCGATGCTTCCATGAGGTCTAGTGCATCCAATCATGTTAAAATAGTAGTTAATATTTACTTGCTTCTCTAGACACTAATAAAAAAAACAAATTGTAGATTTGCCATAGAAAACTGACAGCCACTGGACAGCATCATGGTGACACATGGTAAAGTGCTGCCTTCTATTGTCACAAAGCGTGTATGCTTTATCCAGGGAAATTGGGTCCCTTGAGCAGAAGGACCCTGCCTTTGGCCCTCAAGGTGCTGCAGTTGCTTTTTTTGTTGTTGTGTGTTTGTTTGAGATGATCGATCTTTTACTTTTTTTAAAATTTTTAATTTTTGTGGGTACATAGAAGGTGTATACATTAATGAGATAAACAAGGTAGTTTGATACAGGCATGCAATGTGGAATAGCCACACTAGGGTGTTGATACAAGCATGCAAGGTGGAACAGTCACGCCAGGGTAAATGGGGCATCCATCGCCTCACACACTCGCATCTTGAAAATCTTGCTGATCGCGCTCACCCCTCGCTGCCCTGTGGACTTACCCATATTAGAAAAAGACCCCCTAAAACAAGGTGCAGCCAAAAAGAGCCACGGTTGCCTATTTCTCCTCAGGCTGCTGGCCTGTGGTCTCTGCTTGCAGGCACATTGGGTCCCCAGATCTCTGAGCCAGATATGGTCACTGGTTCTGCCTCTGCACAAGTTAACACCTGCCGCATCCTGAAGATCCAGTTAAAACTGGAAATAACATTTCTGAAGGAAGAGTGTTCCCTAAGGAAGGAGGACATGCATTCCTACAGGATAAATTTGCATCTTAGGGCCAGGAAAGTGGGGGAGATGCTATGACATTCAGTTGGTCTAGACCAAGGGTAGAGCTTCTGGGAGATGGCAGAAGGGTCAGGGTCGAGCCAAACTGTGGGTGTTGGGGTGAGTCAGATCACCTATGAGAAGCCAAACAGACACAGTAAGGCCGGAGAACAGAAAGGTGACTGATGAAAGCACGGAGTCAGAATTAAGGGAAATGTGAATATTATTGGGAAGGAGGGAAAGAGACAGGGGGAGGAATGGAAACCAACCATGGAATGTGGACCGGGGGGTCTTGTGGCTTACTCCTAAAGCATGAGGAGAGCTCTGTGGGACTTTGGAATGATGGTGAGCTCTGCTTGGACGCTAGGACTATCTCTGGTAGGAATTCACTGCTCCAAAACTCAAGAAAGAGGTGGATTCCCAGTGGAGTTAAAAACACGGGAGGGGAAGTAATCACTTGGCAGAACTAGAAGGAAGACAGGCAGGGAAGGAATCCTAAGGGAAAACTACAGCTGAAAGGAAGAGAAGAAAGAGAACAACTTCAAAGAAAACAGAGGAGGCAAACAGAAGGATGGGAAAAGCCCAGGAGCAGAAGTGAAGTTAAAGACAAAAGAAGGACCAGTTGTGGTAGGAAGTATTCCTGTCCTTGAATTCCCCAGTGATGAGTGGAGCCCCTGAGATGCAGACCCCCACTGAGGAGGAGAGTGTACAGTGAGATGAGAGGAAGAGCCAAGGAGAGTGACAGCCAGCACGAATCACCGCCCAAATGTGCTGCTTTCACAGAAGGGTTACTTTGAGCTGAAGATGGTTAAGAAGAAGCAGACACTAGAAAAGCAGTCTGCCTTCCTGGTATTTGCTACAGCAGGACCAGTGTTTGTAAAGGTGTCTCCCCTCCTCCAAACCAGGAGGGTGAGGAGTCAGTTACCTGAGATTACTCTAGACCTTTATCAGCCTGGAGGAGCCAGAGGAATCTACCCAACAAACCTTACTCACTAGCCCTTGTCTTCCATTGACTTGCTTAAATATTTGCATACAGGCAGTTTCTCTCCCCTAAAAACTCAAAGCCCTTTTCCTTTGTCTTGTCACTTTTCTAAAAAGTGTATTGGTCTGTGTCTAAGATGCTCCAGAAGCCCAAGTTCTAACCACCCCTCAGAGTTCCTCATCCTTGAGTTATCCTGCGTGCGTGCAGGATGCACCGAGCAACAAACTTGTTTGCTTTACTCTCGTTAATCTTGTTAATCTGTCTTCTGTCAGTCTCATTTACAGGGCCCAAGTGAGGAGGGTGGACAGAAGCCAGAAGGGTGGAGAGAAAATGACTCTTTTCCTCTCCTACAATATCCACGGGCATAGACTATGGGGTGAGCACCAGAGCAGAGCCAAGGTTTGGGGCTTCGTGGTCTGTCCGGATGGGGGTGCAGGTGGTGGGAGGGAGTTGTCCCTCATCCTCCTGAGTCCTGGAGGGCCACAGGAGTGAGATGGGTTAGTGAATGAAGACAGAGTGTCCTGTCAGAAGGAGCACAGGCAAAGGCCAGAGTTTCAGGTCAGAAAATAGAGCTGGCATCTGGAGTCCAAGTTAGGATGAGTCAGGCAGTCAAATGTGTTATTGTTTTAAAATATGAGACTATTTACTTAGTGCTGTTGCATGCCAGCGTCGCAAGCAAAGGAGGGTGAATATTGACAGAACACACATCAGACTGTTGGGACTTAGAAAATAATACCCCAAATGAAGGCCTCAGAAGCAAACATTTTTTCTTTGACCTTCTCCTGCCCCGCTGTCTCTCAGCCCCATTCTCCCCAGAGGCTGGCCACAGAAACTAGAATCCCTTTCCTCAAGGTGAGTCATAGAAACTAGAATCCCTTTTCCCCAAAGCCAGCCATAAAACCTTAAAATATCATTCTAACTCCAACTTCCCACTCCCTGCATTTCTGTGTAAAATCTGACCATAAAGAAATTGTCTGACCTAACTTGTTTGATTATAGGTCATGAGAACCCCATTCCAGAGAGGCTCCTGTCCCACACCCAGGAGAAAGAAATGCATGTTCAGAGAGTCCATGAATGACCTAGACAGACAGGACCCACTGGGTTTCCCTATTGCATCCATCTGCATTAGATCAGGCCCCCCTTTTCAATTACATTTCTACATGGCTGTCCATGACACTGAGTCCAAAGCTCATACTATTCGGCACATGAACAGGCAATAAGTCAAAGAAACAAGGAGTTGAGGCAAGGAACGTGACATGATTTTGGAAAGTCAGCAAACTGAGAAGATTACACACTAATGTCCAAAAGAAGAACCATCTTAAAAGGCCTGAATCTCAAGCTTGTTTTTCGACTGGGGAAGGGGGAAAAAGAAGTGGGTTTAGGTCAGGAGGTGACTGCTGACACAGACATCTGGACATCAGCAGGAGTTTGAGGAGGTTGCAAAACTTCTTTGTCCTTGACCAGGTCACAGTGCTCCTATACATTGTCAACTAAACATTGCTACTTGTGTGTACACCCTGTTTATGTCCTCGAGTTAATTTTGGCAAGGGACTACTATTCTCCTTGCCTGAAAGTTTAAGTATAAACTAAATTCCTCCCATACTTAGCTTGGCCTATGTAAAGGAATGAGCATTGGCAGTTTGCTTGTGAAGTTAGAAGCAAGATGAAGTTGGCTATGTTAGCTTTCTCTCACATTCGTACTTTGTTCAACCTAAACATAAAAATAGACTATTTCCCCTGTATCTCGGGGGCTTCATTCCTAAAGCTCCCGTATCACATACAACTGTGATCAAACAAGTTTGTGTGCCTTTTCTCCTATGAATGCACCTGTTGTCTGTGATTTTTCAGTGAACCCTCAGAGGGTTAAGGGGAAGTTTTTCTTTTCACTCCTACAAGACCTTCCTGAATGGCGCTTACTGGGGGAGGTTCACAGAGAGTGGCTGTGCTTCACCCTTAGGACCACAGGTGTCACAGCCTGGGGCCGTGGTCCTGGGCACTCAGGATGAATGATGGGGAAAAACCAGCTTCTCCTCTTACGTCCTCAGGAACTGCCGTTCCAGCAGTGGGTTGTAACAGAACCTCAATATCCTACCCGAATCCTCAAAGTGTGTCTGCTGGGGGAATCCTGGTCTCCTTTCTAGCATGACTGGGGCCGGGATCTAAGCCTCGACATTTCAGGTCTATGTGCAGGAGATGAGTGCCTCCAGCCCCATCCATCAGCTCAGCACTCTATGAAGACAGATTGTCTTAGCACCAGTTACAGCAGGTTTCCCTGAAACTCTTCTGGAGGCCAATCTAAATCACACATTTCAAGTTAATAGCCCAGACCCTTCAGCCTCTGATTTCTCTTTTAATTCTCAGAGCAAATCAACAAAGTGGGATTTATTTTATCTCATTTTTATAAGTGACAACATTGAAGCATGAAGATGTAAAGATTCTCAAGGTTCCAGCACTCTTAGTACAGCTGAACCAAAATCCGCCTGGTCCCAGAACCGGGCCCTCAACACCACTGGATAGGAGCAGAATCATGTAGGGCATTGAGCTTCACCCTGAAAGCAAATGAAAGCCACTGATGATTCTTAACTCATGAACGATCCAATCTGTGTTTTAGAAATATCACTCGAGATAGAATTTGGAGGATGGATGTACTGAAAAGACCAGGTTAATTGCTCAATGGAGCCACAAAGCAGATGAGAGGAAGGCCTCCGAAACTCATCTGAGAACCTCTGAGTATGGCAAGAGATACACAGAGCCATGAAACACTGTGTATTTCAGAACACCCACCCTGTCTCATTGAACAGCTGGTCAGTAAACTTTTAGATTGTATGCATTAAAGAGTGGATTATAGTAAGAACTCCCCAGCCGCATAGCTAGCTAGCACAATCGCTCATCACCAGTGAAAAATCCCACTCCTTTTCTCAGGATCCTTGCCACCCCCATTTCCCAGCTGTGCCTGAGAGTGCAGCTGCCTTGAGAAGCACTTAGAGGAAAGGCTTTTGCAAGTCATGAGATGTCAAAGCTCCTCATCAGTGTTCAAGTGCTGTGGACATCTATGACTATGACTATTCCCTTGTCATGAATATTATCTCATTATGTCAAAATGCTTTATACCCTTGATAGAAAGACACTACAGACTGAAAACTCAAATGACTATTATTGTAATTATTATTATTATTATTAAAGTATTTGCAGAATTGTCTCATTAAAAGGCAGTTTGTTACAAGTTAACTGTCTTGCATTTCTCTTTTCGAGTCTTTTCAGGGCTTTTGATTCCTTTTATAATCTCTTAGCTGTTCTCAGTAATGAAGAAAAGAATCTATTAAACACATGCTCGTAGAATATAAAGACATGTTTATTCAGTAATCCCTTTTTTAACAAGCCTATTTCTTACAACAACTGAAGAAGAACATGTAGTTAATTTTCTTTCTAAATATCTATCTACATATCTATCTAAATCAAGTCATATTTATCAAGGGTCCTCACTCGTTAACAAATGGAATATTCAAGAAAAAAAGAAACAATATTCAAAAAAGAAAGAGAAAATCTAGATAATTGATAATATACCTTTAGACAGGAGAGCTGTTTGTGCATTTAAGCCCCTTTCTAACACAGTGTATTCAAATATGCAGACTCTATTCTAGTGGCTATTAATTTTAGGCAAGTTAAATGCCACTAAATGTATGCATATTTTTTATGCATTTTTGACACAATTTCAAAGCATTTTTGAGACTCCTTAAGTCTATTCATGAAACCCCCAGGTGCTGGAGCTCCAATTACAGAGCAATTATTGTTAGCTGACCAACATCCACTCTTTCACTGCTGGTAACAAAATAAATTCTAATTTCTTTAAGAAAACCACTCCTTCTTTTCAGTTCGTGGGGAATTAGACCCCAGAATTATCTCCACTCATGGAATTAATTGGATTAAATTGATCCTCTGTGTATCTCATCTCCCTCAAACCTAGTCATGGGCTTTGAGACTGTCAGGTAACCCAATGAGAGACAAAGAAATATAAGAAAATGGTTGCTGGAGCTCAGGAAAAGAGAAAGCTTTCTTCCGTCCTCTGGACCTAGTGGTGTGGGAGTGGGAGACATCAGATGGTCCAAGAAACACCAGCTGGAAGGAAGATATGATAGAGCCTTTGGTACTATCATTTGTTTAAGGCCTGAATAATGTCAAATCCCAAACAAGTCTGCCTGTAGACATCTCTGTTACAGAAGCCAAGATTTTTCCAGTTTTCCTTCAACAAATTTGAGTTGGGTTTGTGGTCACATTTGGTGCAGTCCAAATGATATGCCTGAGTCTGAGGTCACTGGCCCTCACCTAAAGACAACATTTTAGCACTGAACTATGTTTGATTCAAACAAGGTATGATTGGGGATTTTCTGCAAACTGTTCATGTTTTTATTCTTCAATGATAATTGAAAAGTTAAAAAGTTATAGCAAATCAAATCAGGTACATCCTGAACTTTTATAAAAGTATTGAACCCTAAAAACAGGAGAAACGAAGCAAAACAAAATAATGAAAGAGATAAGCTATTAGAAAAACTATTGGGCCAACTGATAATAAGCAGGCAAAGAAGTAGAGATATTTAGAGGGTTGATTTTTTTCCCTAAGAAATAAACACGGCTAGAGTTTAGTTTAGGATTCGAGGTGAACTTCTTGTTTCCATGCCATGCATGTCATTGAGAAGTAAACGTTGAAACAGTTTTAGGTTGAGTACATTTCTGAGCCCAAATGGAGGGATGGAGAATGCAACTTCCCGAGGTTTTCATCATAATTCCTTGCAGAGGAGAGGGCATAAGGCTTCTCATTGTGCACTGCGCACTTCTCATGCGAGGTCTAATGCAGAGTCCTGGATGAGCAGGGGAGAGAAAAAGAGAGAAGCCGTGGAATCTGTCTGCTGTGGGCCTGGCGATCTAAGTGCACACTCCACAAGTGAGAGCCACAGCCATGTGCAGGCCACATGGTCCTCTGAGCAGCAGCCTCCTCCCCTATCAAACAGGAATCATGAGGGTTGGCTTTTCACAGGATGACCGTGATGACAAAATAAGGATGCATAGGAAACAACTCTGAGGATAATACCTGCTCCATAAAATTCACTGAGTATCGTTATTGCTTCTGTTGTTTTTCTCCTGCCACCTCTGGCACCCAAATTGTAGAATCCACTTCAGCTGTGAGCCGCCCCATTTACTCACTTATCTCCTTTATGCTGAAGAGTATTGAAAGTGTTTTTCAGGGTAAGCAGGTTTAAGGTAGGGAAAAAGTACATACCCTTCTTCTTTGAACATTTTAAAACATATCTGCTTTATATGAATTAGTTATTGAATACCATAGTCCTGCCTTATCCACAGTTTCACTTTTCACAGTTTTAGTTATTGGTGGTACAGTGAAATAAGAGAGACCAAATTCAGATAACCTTTTATTACAATATATTGCTATAATTGTTCAATTTTATTATTAGTTATCATTGTCAATTTCTTACTCTGCTTAATTTATACACCAAACTTTTTCATAGATTTGTAGGTATAGGAAAGAACATGGAGTATGTGGGGCTTGGTAGCATTGGAGGTTTCAGGCATACACCCAGGGTGTTAGACTGTATCCCCCAAAGATAAGGTGGGAACTATTGTTAACATTAGGCTAAAAATCTTAATCCTTACTGTTTCAGTATCATTTTAATTTTCAGACAATTGATTGAGGTAAAAGTCATGTGAGCAAAATTTTTCAATTCATGAGGTAATAGAAAATAAAATAATATCCCAAGATTTAAACAATGAACAGATATTGTATGTTGATATTTTGTAGGTTATATATAATCTCAGTTTTTTTTTTCTAAATACAGTAAGAAAGTAGCCTAGGTCAATTTAAAACTAATTATCACAGAAGTTTTGACTCAATGTAGAAATTGTTAAAATTGTATTCTCTCAGAAAAACAGTTTTGATAAGGTTATCAAGTTCCCTGACTACAAAATATTGATTATTGACAAGATCATATTATAATGGATGTCCTTGAAGGAAAAGGGGGAACACAGTACATTAGTTTTTAAAGTTGTTTAAGATACACATGACTACAAGTTACACTTTAAAAAGTTTTTTTTAATTTTAAGGTCTGGGGTACATGTGCAGGAAGTGCAGGTTCGTTACATAGGTAAACATGTGCCATGGTGGTTTGCTGCACCTATCAACTAGTCACCTAGGTATTGAGCCCAGCATGCATTAGCTGTACATCCTGATGCTCTCCCTCCCCTCATCCCCCAACAGGCCCCAGTGTATGTTGTTCTTCTCCCTGTGTCCTTTCTCATCATTCAGCTCCCACTTGTAAGTGAGAACATGCAGTGTTTGGTTTTCAGTTTCTGCAATAGTTTGCTGAGGATAATGGCTTCCAGCTCCATCCATGTGCCTACAAAGAACATGGTCTCATTCCTTTTTGTGGTTGTATAGTGTTCCATGTTGTATATGTGCCACATTTTCTTCATCCAGTTTATCACTGATGGGGGATTTGGGTTGGTTCCATGTCTTTGCTATTGTGAATAGTGCTGCAATAAACATACTCATGCATGTATCTTTGTAATATAATTATTTATATTCCTTTGGGTATATACCCAGGAATGAGATTGCTGGGTCAACAGAATGGGAGAAAATTTTTACAATCTATCCATCTGACAAAGCTCTAGTGTCAAGGATCTACAAGGAACTTAACCAAATTTATGAGAAAAACCGAACAACCCCATTTAAAAGTGGGCTAAGGAAATGAACAGACACTTCTCAAAAGAAGAAATTCATGTAGCCAACAAACATGTGAAATAAAGCTCAACATCACTGATCATTAGAGATATTCAAATCAAAACCACAGTGAGATATTATCTCACTCCAGTCAGAATGGCGATCATCAATAAATCAGAAAACAGATGCTGGCGAGATTGCAGAGAAATAGGAACGCTTTCACACTGTTGGTGAGAATGTAAAGTAGTTCCACCATTGTGGAAGACGGTGTGGCTATTCCTCAAAGACATTACACTTCTCTTTCAGTCTTTACTTTTTAAAATTTTGCTCGCTTCATTATAGACTAAAAATCTATTATGTACTAAGATAAGGTAATATTTGTGTTCTCATCTAAAGTTGTCCTGGACATTTCAAAAGTGTATAGTCTACAGATTTTGGCTATTAAAATGGTATGACTTTTGTGTTGGTCAGAGTTTTCCAGAGAAACAGAAACCACAAGATGTTTCCATATGTAGACGTATATGTAGAATAAGGAATTGGCTTACATGACTATAGAGGCTAAGCCCCATGGTCTGCCATCTTCAAGCTGGAGACACAGGAAAGTCAGTGGTGTAAATTCCAGTCAGAGTCTCACAGTCTGAAAATCGGCAGAGCCAACACAAGTTTCAGTGCAAGGGCCAGAGAAGACCAGGGTCTCGGCTCAATCGGTCAGACAGGGGAGAGAGCTTGCCCTCCTCTGTTTTTCACTCCACTGGGGCCCTCCCTGGGTTGGCTGAGAGCCACCAACCCTGGGGAGGCAAACCTGTTTTACTCAGTCCATCCATTCAAAGTCTAACCTCCTCAGATACCCCCTCACAGACACACTCAGGTACAATGTTTAGCTAAATATCTTGGCACCCTGTGGCCCAGTCAAATTGACACACAAAATTAACCATTACAGCTCTACAGAAAGTCTTTGTCTAAGTAGAGAAGTACAGGTATAACCGTAACACTGTTAGAGTAATTCTTTTTTTCATTATGGATTTACTATAGTGCACCCTTTTCTCAATAGAATTTAAATTTTTTTCGGTATGCATATTCTATGAAAGCACAAATGTCTTTGCTAGTAAATATTCTTTAAAAACACAATCTCCTGTTTCATAGCAACCAAGATTATGGTTAAATATGTGGACATTTGGGCTTATATGGTAGTCAACAAAATACACTTCCAATAATATCCCTATAAAAAGCAAAACTAACAAAATCTCACTTTTCCTTCTGTAATTTTCTACAATAATTACAAATATAATTTCTTCCATTCAGTACGTACTAATATAGTTAACAAAAATTTAAATTGTTTTTTAGTCACAAGCTTGTCTGATGAAAATGGTACTCCATTTGAGTGCCTTAGTATTAGTGTTTGATGAAATAGTTTTGGCGTGTTTATGTATGTTTATCTCAGAGCAAGAGAATAATGATAGATGTTTCTGATTTGGTATAATTGAGAAATCTAGATTAAAAATTTAATCCTCTTTTATGTTGAAATAACACAAATTATTTCATCATCTTCTTTAAAAACGGCCATTAATGATTTTTCTCAAGGAAGTTAAATTTTATTCACCATATTAATTAGTTCTAGTCATTCAAATGAATATACTAGTCCTATAAAGTAATTATGTCATAAAACTCTCCCTTTGAAATGTCAATAAACCTATTTCTACTTTCCCATCAGTATATTTGTTAATATAGATGTCACATTCTACAAGGACAAAAAGCCACAAGCAACTGTAGATTGAAGTAAGCCATTGTAACACAGAATGTTTCCATTTATATTATTGAATAAATAGGTCTGTCCAGTTTACAAGTAAGAGTAAAATACAAAATCTTTTGCAGAACAACATTCATACATTTCATTTCAAAAGATCTAAAAAATAAAGAATTCTACAAGCAAAAGCAAAACAAATTGTGATAATGCTATACCCTGTTTATGTTTGCGAGGTAAAATATATATTAAGTCTAAAACAAAAACTTCTATTAAAAAATCCATGAAAACAGAATGCACTTTTAATGCAACAGTACAGCAGTCAAGAACCACTCAAAACTCAGAATACTTGAAGGAGGTGGTTATTGAGGAAATTAAATTTCCAAAGCTTGTCCCCTGAGACCTAAGAAAGTTAGAGAAGTGGAAGGTGGTGCCATATTTGTATCTTGGTCACAGAATGTTAAAAACCTGAGTGGGTGGGTGACTTAAATGCTCATTCTCTGCTCATGACACTAAATTGGCACAGGCCCTTCAAGAGCAGTTTGGTGGCATTAAGTAAAACTGAAGACAGACATGTAATTTTACCAAGTAATCACATTTGTAGATACCTGAAGGAAGCCTCAAACTTACATTAAATGAGATGATGAGGCGAAGTGTAAAAAAAAAAGAAAAAAAGAAAAATATTTGAAAACAACTTGAAAGAAAAAGAAATCTCACTTAAAAAAACCTATACTATCCATAAACATATATGATAAAATATTACCTTCCTGAAATAATAAAAAAATCAAGAAAAGATAAAAGGAACATTCAGATAGCCAAGAAATAGGATTTGATGTGAAATACAATGAAAAGGAAATATCCTAGAACCCAGAAAGTAGAACAAAGGAAATGTGGGGTTAGGTCAAGGAAGGGAACTATCAGATTTGGGAAAAGGTAATCAGCACTGAGGAAAACAGAAGAGAGTTTCCAGGATGACAACTGAGAGAAGCCCTGGGCTGGCCACTGGGAACCAGTGCTGGAGCCACCTTCAGATTGCAGCAGAGGCAGAGGCCCCAGGGAACCCAAGTAAATGTCCCTTTGGTTGCTGCTCTGTTGCAAAAATATCTTTTTTCCCTGTGGGAAAATTTCATTCTTCCCTAAATTCTGACTGAACACATTAAAATATTGTCAACTCATTAAGTACACTGACTTAAAAAAATTAAAGTGGAACATACATTCAATTGCTTTCTGAAAAAAAGAGAACTTTTTTTTTTTTTGAGCTCTCACGTGTGTGACACTGGCAACTGCCTCCTCACTTTTGTCAGATTTAATTGGAAGCTGCAGCAACAAATAGCTCCTGCATTTCAGCGACTTGCAGCCCCTGCGTGGTGTTGTTGGTGTTCTGCGGGGTGTGCTGGAGACTACAGCTCCCTACGCTCCTCCTGTCTTCTTCTGGGACCAAGGCTGAATAACTGTGGTACCCTGCAGCAGCTCAGTGCGTCTGTGCCTGCCAAACGAACTGCAAAAGGAGCTGCATGCCACCAGCAAATCGTAGACACATGCCCCTAAAAAAGACTAGCAAAAAATAAATAAATATAAGATCCTTCACTACCTGCATTGTTATTAGAATCAGTCTTAAGGAGCATAACAGAAGAAAATAAAAATAACTGCAATATTCACACCATAGAATACTACAAAACAGTTAACAAGTTTTTTCGGGTAGCAGAATAAATTTTCCAAAAACTTTGTGACAAAAATAGGTAAGAAATGGAATGTGCAGTGTGAGACACTTAAATTTTAAAATAGGCAAAGCAACTGTATGAAAAATTCATGAATATGCATACATAAAGGTAGCATAAAATATGAATAAGGTGACAGACAACAAATTAAGAGTAACTGATTATCCCAAAAGGGGAGAAAAGGGAGTATTTCAGGGCTCGACAGGGGACCTCATATTTAGTTTAATTTCTTTGAAAAGTGTGAAATGCATATGCCAAAATATGAAGACTTAAGAAAGCTGGCGGTTCATTATGTTATTCCCTATACCTTTTTTTTATTCTTCATAATAAATTCTAAAATCTCTGACACTATGTAAAATGTAAATGCCTCTCTTATTGTCATCATTGGTGCAACTTGTGCAGCCCTGGGCAAATACCTTCTGAGTGCCTGAAGGTAAGGCTGATTACCTGCTTCATCTACTGGCATAAAATGAAAACTTAAAAAAATGAACTAAAATTATGACCTCAGCAAAACTGGAGACTAAAATTAACATCCCTTCTCAAAACTCACTGTATCACCCTGTACCAAACTGACAAGTCATTGCGCTTAGATATTCATGTGAATTCTTGCTCACTAACAGTTTCCCTTAGAAAACTTTCTGCCCATTGTCTATCCTCTGCATAATTCTTATCCTTCCCCAAATGTTCTCCAGGCTAAGAAAGAACACAGACACATGTGTAGTAACCGAGTTGACATTACTTCACTTCCTGTGGCTGTCTGTGTTCTCTTACTGTGACGGTCATGTGCAGCAGGTAAGCAGGTCCTGCCCAGTAGTCCCGAATCTCAAACCACCAAGGCTAAACTCACAGGAATTTAGCAAACATGCAACAAAGGAATGTAAAGGAAACAAACACATTACACAGTCCCTGTTTGCTCTCTTCCCATTTCTCTCTCAGTAATTTCTAACAGTTTTACAAAGTGTAGCTAAAACAGGGAAAATGTACAGACTTTTCCTAAAGCTAGGGTGGCCCAAGCCTAAGGGAAAAGAAATATAGAATACCTGTTTGTCGGGGATCATCACAGAACCACCACAAATCGATTTGCATTTTTTTTAAAGCAATAGATAATTTCATTTCAAAAAAAAAAAAAATCCTATGCTAACCTCTAAATTTTTATTTATTTATTTTGAGCTAGGGACTCAGTTTGTCACCCAGGCTGGAGTACAGTGGCACAATCATGGCTCACTGCAGCCTCAAACTGTTCAGTTCTAGTAATTTTTCTGCCTCAGCCTCCCCAGTAGCTGGGACTACAGGTGTGCGACACTATGCCTGGCTAATTTTTTAAAAAATTTTTATAGAGAAAGGGTCTCACTTTGTTGCCCAGGTTGGTCTTGAACTCCTGGCCTCAAGCAATCTTCCGGCCTCTGCCTCTCAAACTGTTAGGACTGTAGGCATGAGCCACTATGCCTGGCTCACATGCTCATTTTAGCTGGAGATCATTAGTAATAGTGGTTATAGAGTCAAGTCTGTGTTTGTGATTTTTAGATATTTTATTGCCTGGAAGGTAAGAATTAAAGTAGTTGATTTTTTTTTAAGTTTGCTTGTGACTATATTATGTTCCTGAGCCATGAATGTCATGCAAACCTTGCAATATCTTGCCATGTTTGGCACTCAGAGTGGCTCTTGCTGACATGAAGTGAAGACTGCATTGGCTCTGACTTAGTCATGTGTGGAATCTGAAGTCCGATGAGCCCAGGTCTAAATCTTGGACCACCTTTAGCCTTACCTTTGAAACGTTTTCTTCACTTTCTTCCCTGGGAGAAAGCTCATTGCTAAAGACCTATGATAGCTTCAACATTTGAGTGAATATTCATGTGATAAAATGATATGGGTTATTTTAAAACAAAGGAGTACAAAATAATTTATCATTCATAACATTTTTCTATATCCATTTGTTCAAGCATGAGTTAGAATCCTGTTAAACTAAGGAAATGAAATTTCCTACAGTGTTCTCTGGCATGGAAGTAGCATTCATTATGCATCTCCTAAATTTCCTCTTTACACCACCTCCCCTAAGGAAGGAGCTTGAAGTCCCATGGAGAGTTTTCGTCTCTCCTCATGTTTCCCTTCTCCAAGTGGATGGCCAGTCCCAAGCCACTTTGTTTTTCCTATCTTTCTAGTTTTATCTCTTTTCCCATCCTCGTTTCCATGGCGAAGCTTGTGGCAAGTATAGGGAGGTAGGAATAATTAATGCGGTGATACGGTTTGGCTGTGTCCCTACCCAAATCTCAACTTGAATTGTATCTCCCAGAATTCCCACATGTTGTGGGAGGGACCCAGACAGGGGGAGGTAATTGAATCATGGGGGTCGGTCTTTCCCATGCTATTCTTATGATAGTGAAAATAAATCTCATGAGATCTGGTGGGTTTATCAGATGGGGTTTCTGTTTTTGCTTCTTCCTCATTTTCTCTTGCTGCCACCATGTAAGAAGTGTCTTTTGCCTCTCGCCATGATTCTGAAGCCTTCCAGCCATGTGGAACTGTAAGTCCAATTAAAACTCTTTTTCTGCCCAGTCTTGGGTATGTTTTCATCAGCAGTGTGAAAACAGACAAATACATGCTGAGACCCGTGGCGTGGTGGGGCTGGAGCGGCAGATTTTATCAGGCTCTGGGTCTAGGTACAGCTGTGATGGGCATTGTGTTACTGTCCGTTTGAAAACTCAATTGAACATCTTAACCTCAGCCTAGAGGTAAGAAGTATGTTATGTTTCTTAGCATCTACTTCTTGAATACAAGTAACAATCTGTCTTCCCTGAGCTGGGTTTGCCTTTGGAATTGCTCTGAAGTTTCAAATACAATAAGTCACACCAGATCTTCCCACGGCTTAAAAACGCTTTAAACGTCACTTAGGATTCTTGAAGTCTTGCTCATACCCCTTGATCATTTCAATAAAGTGGAGTCAAATTTCTCTGTCTCATCTAATGAAGGCTTTTCCATAGGAAGTCCTAATAAAACACCGAGTCTTTTGATCCTGAACACTCAGTCTCCATTGTATTTTCTCAATGTCTCCTTGTGTCACTTTATTTTGTTTCAGTAAGCTTATTTTTTCTTTGTTTTTCTTATTTTGTTTAAATTTTTACCATCAAACATTTGTCTGAAATCCAACCTGATTAAGATAGCAACTTTCCCAAAAATTTAAGTTTCACTGGGACCTTCATATTTATTGTCCTCATAGATAATACCACTTCTTAGAAAAACTCATAATGCATTAGTCACAGTACTGAAAACCTTTTTTGTTTTTTTAATTTTTACTCTTTAGAGCAAGGATCTTCCAGTTTCGTATTTTTCTTTCTTAAATTCCTGAACCAGCGAAATGGAACAGCTACCACTTTTTATTTGAGTAGCACAGAGAACAGAATATACACAACTCATCATCACAGGAGCTGCCATCATAAACAAAGTTCGTAAAAGGAGACAGGATCCCTGGAAATGTTTCCAGCAGGTGGAGCACATCATGGCTCCAATCCATGTGCGGCTCCCCTTTATTGCTTACTAAGGATGCATATTTCATATCCGTTAAAAATATATTAAAATCACACACGTGACAGCAAGATTTAATGAGAGAGTCTCAAACCAAAGAACAATACCTAGTGCCAACCTGGATATTTTCTGGGGCATAGGATTGAGAAATTTCAGGAAACCTCTGAAAAAAATACACATACAAATCCCCAAAATAAAAGCTCCAGAACATCTGGTGCTCCTCCCGGGGCCTCTGCACCTGGCCATGCCTAGGACACAGGAGAAGGTGTGGGAGAAGTGCAAGGCTCAGAGTCCACTCGTAATCCCTGCAAGATGCCCACACATATTCCAGGAAGATGAGAAGGTGTTCATTTTAATGCAGCATTCATAGTTTAACTAAATACACGACAGAACCCACGATTCAAAAAAAAAAATCAAAAGCAAAACCCCATTTGTTTAAAACTGGGCAACAATTCCAGAAACTAATCAGTAAGCTCTTTCTACTCAACACACAAATTTGTCATCAACCTAATCATCGTCCTCAGCACACAATTACTAAGTTCCCACATCTGCAGGATGCCGTGCCAAACACTCTTGAAAATAAGTTACTCTGTCCCCACAGGACTTGAGTCTTGAATACAGATGCATAAAGCAGGGCATTTGGATTGCACAATATGAACACACACACACAAGCATGTCCATTCACACACACTCATACACGTGCACATATACACACACACCCATGCATACCCACTCACACACCCTCATGTGTGCATATATGCAGACACATGCGTGCACACATATGTGTACATGCACACACTTGTGTACACACACACAATCTAGTTATTAAATATATATATTGCAACCAACTGGGACACCCTCAGCTCTACTGAACAAAGAGGAACTTTATTGTATACCATTGTATTGCATAATGTTTGTGAATTAAAAGCAAAAACCTTAGTGTGCTTGGCAGAGAGCATAGATGCATACATCCTGTTTTCCTTCTTAGAGGAACAAATTGTATTTTAACTGCTTAGAAAATCATTACATGTAGTACTCTCACATAGAATCTTTTAGTTATGCAATAAATACTTGTTGAATATAAACGATTACTTTCTAATCTATCTGTATTGTGAGAATGATTTTTTCTTCTATTTCTATATTAGCTGTTATTAAGAAGATCCACGCCTAAGTTCTTCTTTGCTGTCAATCTCTAGAACCCAATAGTCTGGTACTCCCTCAGATGAATCTATAACTTATTAAAAAGCTCCTATGAGAAAAACACGAATTCTATTATTTGCTGCCATTTACTAGTCTACCACTGGGGTATAATGGAAACACAGGTGTTAAGTGCCACCTCAAAAGCAATCATCTATGTACGTAAACTGACTCCCTTTTACTCTGTTGGCTGCTAAGGGAAAGTACCTGACGTGCCATAATTAACATTTGGCTGATGCTGCTGGAATTCACAGAATTTTAGTGTTTCTTGTTCCTCCTCAGCTTGCTGAAGCCTCAGAGCCTTCACCCACAGCGTTTCTGCCTGAAACACACTTCCTGAAGATGCTTGCATGGACTACTTCCTTGCTTTATTTAAATCTCTGTTTAAAAGCTTATTGCCACCGCCACCAAGCTTCCCCACCAAGTCGTCTCTCTCACTTTTGCCAACCTATCAAACTTTCGAGTGTTCATTTACTGCTTCTCTCAGCCAACTAGAATATCAACTACAGGAAGGCAAAATATGTCCACGTTTGGTCACTTCTGTGCTCCCAATGTCTAGACCAGGGCCTAGCACATATTTAGCCTAGCTAAATAAAGATTTCTTGAATTAATAAATGTCTCACAAGATACATTAAGTTAAATGTCTCACTAGATACATATTTTTTAAAAAATTAAATGTTACATTCATTCTTCTGCATAATCTGTTTCTTTGTTTGTTTGTTGAGACAGGGTTTTGCCTTGTCACCCAGGCTGGAGTACAGTAGTATGATTCACAGCTCATTGCAGCCTTGACCTTTCAGGCTCAAGTAATCATCTCGCCTCAACCTCCTGAGTAACTGGAACTATAGGAACTCGTCACCACACCCACCTAATTTCTTATATATGTAGAGTTGGGGTCTAACTTTGTTGCCCAAGCTAGTCTTGAACTCCTGGGCTCAAGTGATCCTCCTGCCTCGGCCTCCCAAAGTGCTGGGATTACAGGCATGAACCACCTTGCCTGGTCCATTCTGCATATTCTATCACGCACCTTTGCCAAATGGTGAAAGGTTATGAGGACCTTGTTCCATTCACGTCTGCTTTCTGCATCCCCCAATCCCAGAAAAAGCTAGGAAGCAGACATTCCGGTGCCTGATCTCCAGGGAAATGTCCTCACCAGGCTCCACTCCCTGGGCAACCACCTGAGCTCCTCAGGGTTTACTAAGGGTGCTTGTGCTTTTACCAGCTCCACCTGGGGAAGTAAATCTCCCTGAGCTAAAATAGGACCACACTCTTCATAATGCATTTTCCTTTCCTAATGGTCTTGCCCAGGCCCCCTGGGAAAGCTTTTAGGCATCTCAAAAATTGGCCATCCGGCACTGCCACGGTTCACTCTTCACAGGTACATGCCCTCATAAATTCCTGCAGCCACCAGCCCTGCTGGCCTTAGCCAAGAAGCTGAGGGTCAGCAGAGACAATGACGCAGCTTATGGAAATGGGGACGAGAGAATTTGGTGAAGAGAGGCAGGATCTTCCTCTTTGGGAGCAAGGTTTTCATACCCCCAGCAGCCAGCAGCACCTGCCTTCCCTGTGGGCCATCATGGCAGCCAAGGTGTGGCAGTGAAGGGTGCAAATGAAGCTGCTGTTTCCATAGAGAGTGTGACGTACTGGAGGAAACCAACGTTCACATAAACAAAGGATGCATAATTGCAGATAGTAATAAGTCTCATCAAGGGAATAAACAGGAGATATAAAACATGTTGCCCAGGCTGGAGGCAGTGCCCCCAATCCCAGGGACCCTATGCTTGGGATCCTGGGGGGCCCTGGACTTGAAACAAATGCTAGGTCCCTGAATGGGCTGTCTTTGTAGGAAGGGGGTTGGAGGTGGCTTTGGAGCTGCCATTTGTCTTGCCTCAGACTTCCCCGAGGTACACGCTGAGATGAGGATTCACCTGTAAGCAATTGATTAAAGAACTGCTTCCAGGAGAATCCAATCTGGCAATGCAAGGGTCCAGAGAGGGAAGCAGAGGATGCCAGGCGGGGACAGCTTCTCAGGGGGTCTCAGCCTCATTCTGTGTGCTCACGATGCTTGCTGATGATGCTACCTCTGCAGTTTGCTGTGGAGGGAAGGGAGCTGGGCTTCGCACATTCACCTGGCAGTCATCGCCCTTGTGGGAGGCCTACAAGCCGTAGGAAGATGCCCTGAGCCAGGATGCAACTCCCCAGAAGCTGAGCAGAGCACACAGATCTGGTCAAGCGGTCTGTGGGAGGTTAGGTGGAGCCCCAGCAGTGTAGAAGGAGCCAGCTTGTGGCGACCAGCCCCAGGGAGTGGCCATCTCAGGCTGAAGAAACGGAAGGAGCCTGTGTCCTAAGGCTGGCAGGAAGCCAGTGGGGTCTAGGGTGGGAGCTTAGTGACCTGGGGTGGGTGGGGGGCAGTCATGGCGTAGGAGCTGGGAGAAGCAGGCTGTCGTTGGGAATTTAGATTTGGTTCTAAGTGTGATGCCAGCCCTTTCGAAGGCCTAAAACATTTGCATTTTATGTTTAAATCCCTTTGGCTACTATAGGAAAGATAGTTTGCAAGAGGGCAAAGGTGAATGTTGGGAAATACCAAACATACACACGGTACTTAAAATAGCTCAAATCTTTTATTTTTATATGTACCCGAATGTAATTAGGAATCAAGATGTGACAGTATATGACAATTTAGGTACTTTTAATGTCCATGTAGCTATCATCTGTCTGTACAGCTATCATTTATCATCTATTATCTATATACCAATCTACATGCCCTCACACACACAAATACACACATTGTTTTATTCTGATAGTTATCTATGGCATTCCACTTTAAACCAAACTAAATTTACATTTCAAATTAAAGGAGACAAATAAGAACATCTTTGTTTCTCAAATGCTAGCCATCTCAGACATACCCTGTCATAGAATACATAGATAACCTTTTATAAACATTTTGATTTAATATCTCTTGCACTTCAAATGGCCCAGAGATTGTGTAATCAGACTCATAAACAGCAAATGACTTATTTTCTAAAAATTCTAGAAAAGAGCTCACTAAAGCTCCATTGAAGATTAAGCTAAATTACATTATTAAAACAAGCTGACTTCCATTACAGCTTAATGTTTGGAAACAAAGAAATATATAACTACACAGTATCTGCGTTCTCTGAAAAGAAAATAAGTGTGTGTGTGTGTTCGTATTTTTCTATGGAAATACGGAAATCTTTGAGTTAACTGCTGCTCCTTCTTGTCTGCTATATCCCAGATCATTTTGACAGGAGTCCTCGTCTCTCTTGAGGTCTGCTGCCACCCGTTATATGAAAAAGGTCAGAAGATGTTTCCATGACACATACTCTCTGATAGTCATCTGTGACGGGCTGGACATCACTACTGCTGGTCATCTGTGATGGGCCGGACATCACTATTGCTTTGTGACGTATGTCCATTACAAATATCGTGTCACATCAAATATTCACTGCTAGGGAGTATTTAATTGCTTTAATTAGTACCAAATTATATGCAAACATTATTTTTAACATTGGTGAACATTATACCCTTCTCCTACTATTTATCTTCTATACCTCTTTTTTTTAACAGGTTTCTGTCTTATAGTTAATATTCTTATTCTCCATTTAAAATATGTGTATCTGTTTTAAAACCAGAGACATTTGTACTAGTCTGATTTCTTAAAGATTACAGTATGGGTTGATATTCTTATGGGATTGAAATAAAGGCCGAGTGTGATGGCTCATGCCTGTAATCCCAGCACGTTGGAAGGCCGAGGTGGGTGGATCACCTAAGGCCAGTTCGAGACCAGCCTGGTTAAGATGGTAAAACCCCTTCTCTACCAAAAATACAAAAATTAACCAGGTGTGGTAGCGCACACCTGTAATCCCAGCTATTTGGGAGGCTGAGGCAGAAGAATCGCTTGAACCCAGGAGGTGGAGGTTGCAGTGAGCTGACATCATTCCACCGCACTCCAGCCTGGGCTACAGAGTGAGACTCCATCTCAAAAAACAAAAAAACAAAAACCAAAAAAAAAAAAAAAAAGAAAGAAAGAAATAAAAACCCATCATTTCTTCTGCCATAATTTTCAAAACTGCTTAAGTCTTTAACTTCAACAAAAATAGATTCTAAAGAGAAAAAAAGTAACGACGACTGCCTTATAAGCAGCCATTCTTGGTTTCATCCCGTGCATGTAAAGCTGCACCTTGACAGATTTCCAACCTTCTTCTGAACTGGAAGCATGCCTGTTGCATTTGAAAATAGAACTCATGCAAATAAAGATTTAAATCTCTCCAAAGTGGCCCTCTTCCCTTGAATCCTTACGTCTGCTAGATTGTACTTTTTCTATACAGACAAAAATAGACAACCTTTCCAAGGTGTGATGATCACAGCCCCAAAATGAAAATGTAGGAAACTAACTCAGTCCTACATTCTAGTAATAGCAACCATCCCCATCCTCTTCACTCTTTATTTTTGTCAGAGAATTTTTTAAGTCTTTTAAAAATTACAGTAGATTTAAATTTTCTATTTTTATTTCCTTAATTATCTTTTTCTTCTTACGATTTAAAAATCTAGTTTTGTCAAAAAACGTTTAATTGAAACTTTTCGGAAAGCACACTTGTTACTGAAAAATTAATCAGCAAAATCAGTGAGCGAATTTTAATGATGATTACTATTTTAATGGGTGAATATTTTTAGCTCTATCTTGAATGCAGAAATGCTTTCTGACTTGGGGAGATTTGAAGTGAGTACAAACTGCGTTATGCCATATCTAACAAGCACAGATAGCGCATCACCTTAATTCAAATTAGAAAGATATTTATAGGATAGACGAAGATGCTGCAATATAGGTAATGAATAAATGATGCCAGAGGAGCTGAAATCCTGCTAAGTGGGTGATGACACTGGCCCTGCCGTGGCTGTAGCCAGTTAACTGTCCTGCTGAAAACTGCAGTAATTTTACTTGTCCCATTTTTCTTGTTTTATGAAGAAAAAAATATATCTGTCGATTCAGGTTAGAGCTGTACACTACCGTATTATACCTGGTGGAATATGTTTATGACTTTCATTAATCAAAAATGAGTGCTGTGTGTCTACTATGTAGTTGGAGTAGAGAATGGAATTTTCCATAGCACATCATGTTATGAATTGCTATGACTCATAATACGTTCCCATAAATAAGCCCTCCATGAAATGTGTAATACTTGCCATGTGGAATATCTGTACCGATAGTTTTTGACCTCAGTATCTGTGATGTGAACTACATTTTCTGTCTTTTGTTTTCACAGTTGAAGCATTCGATGAAACCATAACATTTACTGCTGCACATTTGCTCACTGTCGGTGTAATATATTTCGAAGCAGCAATCCTGCTCTGATGGCAAGGGGAAGGGAGACACCAGGAAGGGAACGTGTCAAGGTTTATTCGGTGTGTCAGCTAAAAAGGGCAACAAGCAACTCACTGGTTTCTAGAATACCCTTGTGAGTGAAGTGAATTACACTGAAACTTGTTTTCAAATAAAGAAATTGCTACTTGAGAAAGCAACCTCATGGCACTGGGGATAAAGACTAACAAATAATAATAATAGTCATGATGACAGCCATGACAAGAACAGCCAGGTGGTTGTGCTTACTTGCTCCCAGGTGTCTTACTGCAGTGGCCATGCTATCTCTTCTGGGCATTCACCATTGTCAAGGACAATGACCCCCGTGAGAGAAGGCATCTCTCTCTTCCCATTCAGCCCTTTTCCTCAGCCTGGAGACTGTGGACAAATAAACAATTAGAACTTTTGACTTCAGTAGCAACTGGCCTGAAACCAAAAATATTTCATACTTGGCGACTGGTGTCCATCAGACTGTGGAAGACAAAGAGATGCATCCACTATTTACCATTCTACCCCCAGCCCAGAGACAGTCCCTGGAATAAACCCAGTGGATCCCAGCCTTCCCTCCTGTCGCAAAAAGGAATAAAATTAAATTGGAAAGAAGGATTTTCCTTTCTCTGAGAAATGATTTTTGTTAATGATGTCCCTAGTGAAAATGTTTACTTAACCTTTGATAATAAATGAAATAACCACCTTATCAGATAGATACCCAATTCTAATTTTAGGTTGAAGATTTTAAGTCTTCAAAAGCATCCAGCCATCTGCAGAAAATACCATATGGCCACTGCTCTGAAGGGTTCTTTTTACATGCCTAGGATCACACCATCGTACCCACTAGATGTTATATATACCACACACCAACACACTCATATCCACCTGCGTGGACCTCCTTTCCCATCACTTGAAAGATAAAGCTTACTTTCATTCACCTTAAAAGGGAGATTTTATTCTTTCTAAATATATACCTAGCAGCAAATTGTTATTTCTGTATGTCAGAATGGGACTTTGGTTGAAATAAGAGGGTAGATTTCGGTCCTTGTGAAACTAAACAGGAAGGAATGTAAGGCCAGGGGCTGTGGCTCACACCTGTAATCCCAGCATTTTGGGAGGCCAAAGTGGGAGAATCACTTGAGGCCAGGAGCTTGAGACCAGCCTGGGCAATACAGTGAGACTCTCATCTCTACAAAAAAGGTAAAACAAACAAACAAACAAACAACAACAACAACAACAACACGAGTGCGTTGTGGTGGCATGCACTTGCAGTCCCAGCTACTGAGCCTAGTACTTGAGCCCAGGAGGTCAAGGTTATAGTGAACCATGATTGTGCCACTGCATTCCATCCTGGGCAATAGCGTGAAATTATCTCAAAAAAAAAAGAAAAAGAAAAGAATAAGAAATATAATGACTTTTCTCCCTTCTCATTCCCATATAAAGGCATGTTTTTTTCCAGCACAACAGAAACAAACATTAATAGAAAATAAAGTGAGATTCTATGATCATTCTTACTGAGATCTCATGTATTTGACTTTTCTCGTACACCTTTTATATGCGAGCATCGTCAAAAGCAAAGGAACATAAATATTTACACAATAAAAAATCCTCTCACCTTAGAAAAGTCTATTGTGAAAAATATAGACAACTGGCCACTCACCTCACACCCTGAAGTCTTTGATAATACACTGTGTTTGCATGATTTAATTCTCTTCCTTCTATTTTCCCGTCCTCTCATAAGATTTTCACCTAGGGAAGTCATAATTTGCTGAAACTCACTTGTGGTTCTAAAGAGCTTCCTAAAGGATTTTGACCTTGGGCTCTGCTAGACACTGCTCATATGATCAGGTCATCAGAATCAAGTCCTCATCCATCCCAATTCCGCACCCAATCTACTGAGCATGGTATCAGAGAGAAGCTCTCATTATTACAATTTCTAGACGTTCATCTGCCTTCTTTTTTTGAATTCCTCATATTGCCTCTCCTTCTCAATGGCATTAAGTTTGTGCTCTGACATTTCTTTCTTTCCTTAGATTTTATCTGTACATTTCCATCTTAGGTTGAGTTCTCCCAGAAGCAGACTTTGAGATGAGGGTTTGGGTCCAAGTGTTTTGTGAAATAAATTCTTCCAGGAGAAACCAACTGGCCAGAAAGTGAGGACACTCAGCAGCAGAAGGTTCAGGCACAACCACAGACTCAGCCTGAGCTTGCAGGGACACAAGGACAGCAAGTCACTGTGGTTAGCTCCTCCTGGAATCAGAGCTGAGTCCCAGGAGGGAAGCAGGAGAACAGCCCTCCTGGAGGAGGTGATCCTCTGACAAAGGCCCTTTAGCAGCAGAGCACAGGGGGGGAAATTGCACACGTTGCTGGTGGAAGCTGAGGGCAGGATGGGTGAGAGCAGTACCTGCTACAGCTCTGCTCTTCCAGGTTCCCAAGTTGACTGATTCATTCATTCACTTTCTGCCCATTTATTTAATCAATGCCTTCATGATAGTGTAGTTTACTATGCACAGCAGTGATGTGTGAGAACTCTTTCAGAGTATCTCACATTCAACACATGCCATTCATGAGGGACACCTGAGTTTGCAGCACCTTTTAAATGAAGATTTGCCTCCAGAAATGTGTAATGACAATTGGAAAAATAAGGAAAGAAAGGCAGAAAAGTTATCCTGTTTGTATTACCTTAGCCACACCACTATAATAAATTAATGCCACAAATTAAAGTTGAATTTGAGTACTTTCTCTAAAACAAAAGGAAAAAAACATAAATAGCTGGTCATAGGTTTTTATAATTTGGTATTTGTGGTTAATTTAATAACTCTTATTCAGGAGATGCAAGAAAATGAGTAAGAACTTAACATTTTTTGAAAATTATCTGAGTTAGAATATAGAAATCACCTATTTTATTTCCACAACTATTGTTGTGGTTAAATTATGCTCTTGGTTTACTGATGAACAAACTAAATTCTAAGTAAAATACTTGTGCAAAGTCGCTTAGTTGGCAAGAGATGAGCTGAGATTCAAATATGGATTTTCCTACTCTTAAAATGGCAGCTGCACTTTTAAATTTATATTATTTCCATCATAAATAACAAATGGGAAGGAAAATAGACAATGAGAGACAGAGAAAAGACTACCTAGAAACCGAGTCTTTGAAATCTGTTATTTCATCCCTCATTTACTAAAAAATTTAACCAGAGACCTAAAACTATCTTTATTTCTGTGGAATATTTAAATGATATTAGACTCTCCATTTAAAATAACGTGTTTTTACTATAAACTATGACAAACATTAAGTCATGATTGAAAATTGCATTACACAGTTACAAGTTGCCTACATTTCCATTCACTTGCACATTCCTTCAAGAAATTATTAGGCATTTACTAAGTTTTCTGGGGACTTCGGATAAAAAGATGATTAAGCATAACCTCTAGCATCAAAGGAGCTTATTATCTCATAATTGGAGTCAAAGAAGTTCATAAAATGCTGTAGGATCAGATGAAAGATGTGCTTTGTACCATAGGAACATAAACAATAGAATGGCCAATTCCACATGGAAGGCCCAGGAAGGGCTTCATAAAGAAGATTCTGTTTAATCAAATACTTTAAAATTAATAGGTTGACTTCAGCTACAGAGAGGAAAAAGAGGAAACTCTGGGGAAAGGGAACCAGAAAAAGTAAATCAACAAAATTCAAATGTGTGCATCAGCATGGTTTTGTACCCTAAATATAAGTGGAAATTCCTGTGAACTGGGATATCTGGATGCATATTCAAAGAAAAAACAGGCCACCTAAATATATAAGTTAAGGAATTTAATTAGTTATAAAACATTTGAGAAACTGTCCAAAGATAAGATGACCATATTTTCTTTTTTGTGTTTATTAAACTTTTCATTGAAGAAAAAAATACCTACAGGAAAGGCAACACATTCTGTGAATGGTTTGATGAATCGTCACAAAGGGAACAGCCCTGCATAACCTCCACCCAGGTCAATGGAGAAACTTGTAGCATGTCAACCCCAGGTCTTCAGAGAGAATAGATTTTCCATGCATTGTGAAACTATCCCATCCTCTCCTCTAGTATAGAATGTCTTTGCCATTCCCAGCTCCTTCATTCTGTGCTCTGCAACCTTCACCTACTTTGTTCCTCTGTCTCTGTTTTCTTTAGTTTTCTACACTTAGAATGTTCCATATTCACTTAAGTAGAGATTGATAGATACTTAAAATCCTCAGTTGATCCCTCTTTTCTGAGCATACAGTTACACCAAGTCTCCTTGCCTCCCTCTAAAATAGAGGCGGTCGTGTGAGTAAATTCCTACCAAAGGGATAGGAGCTGATAAGACAGGCATCACTTGGGTTACTCCTCTACAGAAAATGGCTTTCTATGTTCCTTTATCAACTTCACCAACAACATGTACAAGACAGGGCAGAGCTGTGATGAACAAAATGAGGTCCCTGAGTCATCATGTGGAGGGGAACTTCCTGCCAACCAGGAATGCAGCCTGAAATTTTTCATGAGGAAGAATAAATCTCTTGTTGTAGGAAGCCACTGGAACGTTGGTGTACGTTTGTTACAGCAGCCAGTGTTGCTCACATACCAGCCAGTGGCAAACCCAACGGGCAGGAAGCATTCACCCTGTAGAAAAGAAAATGCATTCATGTGAGGGATTTTAAGTTGCATGCATGATGGAAATATAGACTGTTGGGAGAAAGGGGAGGGCATTGAAGATACAGGCCCTGAGAGGGAGGAGACAAGATGAAAGCAGTTTGCAGAAATGTGAGCTCATGTATGTCCTCTGTCACTGTGAAGTCTTAGCTTATTGCTGGAGCAAGAGGGACAATGACAATCACTGGGTAGGAAAGAGATATGATGGCATTGTGTTTCCAAATGATCACCGTATATGCAACTAGACTAGAAGGTGAAGGCAACAAGAGCTGCCTCTAATCTCTTCTCAAACCAGGCTCTGAGATCATGAGCTGAGACAGTAGCAAAAGATAAGGGGATAGGTGGGAGAGAGGGATAAAAGAGTCATCACTCATGGAAAGAGAATTCACCAGATCTGGTTGTAACGGAAAAGAAAATGGAAGGCAAAACACAGAGACAACATGTTCAGTGGTTGATTGGATGTGGAGAGAGGGAGGGAAGGATGAAGAGGTGGAGCACAGGATATTATCAGGGCAAGGAGTCAACACTGTGTGATGCTGCAACACAGGATGCATTTATCAAAATCCATAGAATGTGCAACACAAAGCGGACCCCAGCGTCAACTATGGACTTTAGTTAATAATGACATATCATCGATAATATTGGCTCATCCATTGTAACAAATACTCCACATTAGTGGAAGGGGTTCATTATAGTGGAGGCTGGAGCAGAAGAGACGAAGCGTCTGGGAACCCTGAGTACTTTCCATTCCAGTTTCCTGTAAATCTAAACCTGCTCTAATAAATAAAAGCTAATAACTAGGGAAAAAAGTGAATGCTTACATGTTGTAATTGGGATACATGTTTTAGGATATGACTGTACATTCCTAACCTGGTTTATGTCTTCCTTTGTGTAGATCTTAAGTCATGCTGGTCCTGGAGATTGGGAAGAGGGGGCCCTTCTCATGTTACTTTGCTGCATCATCACTTATAAGATTAGAAGTTACCATCATTGCTTAAACATTCAACCACTAGCTTTAAACACTTTAAGCTAAGTTTTAAAAAAATCACCACAAGTTCAGTTTTAAAAAATTGTTTTCCATTTTACAGTTACTCAAACAAAAGAAACGAAAATTTTAGTGACTTAATTTTGATCTCCTTCCAAGGGTGAGCAGAGGCTGACAATGAAGTCATTCCTCAACTCCAGACTTTCCCTGTTGTGGGATCAAGCTGGGGCTTCAGGCCAGGAGGAAGGACTCACTGATTTGAGTTTCTATGTGTCCCACTTGACTGCCTGGCTTCATGAAGGCCAGACACTGGGAGCCACAGAGTCAGTGGCCCTGAAAACACAGGCCACTTGATATTTCCTCCTTTGATTTTCCGTAGCTACTGACAGAAGAGAATTCAAGCCTCCAGCACCACCTTCAGAAGGTACCGCTGGAGTGAGCCACTCCAGACCACAGCCCCAGATCCAGTTTCAGACAAATGTTTTCCCTCTGTAACCAGGGCTGCAGATCCTAGGGCTGAGGAAGATGAAACGTGATCACTAGTCTACAGGATGCACATCTAGGAACAGCTTCTCTCAGTATCCTATTCCTGCCCGAGACATGAGCCTCTCTCAGCTGCACATGGGTGGGTTAGCCACCCTGGGGATCCTTGAACCCAAGAAGGGACACAAATGGGTCACCAGGACCTGCCCTTCCACTGAACTGGGGCCACAGGCTCTCGCGTTGTGTGTGGGATGGCACCAGAATTGGGAGGGTCTTTACTGAAGGGACATGGGCAAAAACCACGTGGAAGACAGATTCCCAGGGTCTCTCCACCTCCCAGGTGACTATCTGTTTTTCCTTTTGTTTTGTTTTTTGAAATGGTGTCTTGCTCCTGTTGAGCAGGCTGGAGTGCAATGGCGCAATCTAGGCTCACTGCAACCTCCACCTCCCAGGTTCAAGCAATTCTCCTTCCTGAGCCTCAGGAGTAGTTGGGATTACAGGCTTGCACCACCATGCCCGGCTAATTTTTGTATTTTTAGTACAGATGGGGTTTTGTCATGTTGGCCAGGCTGGTCTCGAACTCCTGACCTCAGGTGATCCACCCGCCTCAGCCTCCCAAACCAAAGTGCTGGGATTATAGGCATGAGCCACTGCATCTGGCCCCCAGGTGACTATTAATACTTTTAGGTCTTAACATTCTTTGTTGTGGAGGGCTGCCCTCTTCATTGTAGGATGTTTAGCAGCATCCCTGGCCCTGACTCACTAGATACCAGCAGCAATATCCCAGTTGAGATCATCAAAAAAAGTCTCCAGACATTGCCAGATGTTCCCTGGTGAGGATTTAAGGGTCACAAAAATCACCCCACTGTGAGAACGACTGGTATAGGAGATGCCCCTAATGTTACAGGGACTGGTGTTGGATAGGACGATAACTCTTACCTACTTTTCAACTTTTTAATTAGCTGCTGCCATGCAGCGCCCAAAGAAATAATCCACTGGATTCATGTTTCAGTAAATTATCTCTCCATTTTCAAAGAAAATGAGGGCTGAGAGCTGTCTATGCATCCATTCAACACAGAGCAGGTGAGGCTGAGTTTTAGCAAGCGATTCCACCAACAGAGCCTCCCAAGGTACTAAATCCCACAACAGAGAGGCTGGTTCTAATACAAAATGTGTCTTTGTGGGGAAAATTGCATCAGAATAGTTCATATAAAAAGGCCAAACTGCATGATTCATGTTGGAAGAGTGTTTCTAAAAGTGAGCCCTGTTTTAAAAATTCACATTTTTATTTTTATCCGGGACTCTGATAGTTCCACTAGAGATCAATGATTCCTTCTCAGAGGGAACATAAGAAGCAGTTGAATCTTGGTCTTCTATTGCTTGAAACCATTCCACCTCTGTGAACTCATTTCATATTTTAAGCTCCAAAAAAAGACTAAAGAATTTAACAAACTCCCATGTGACCACATATTGCTAACAGAACAACTTATAATTTTTAAAATGTCCACTTTTCTGAAAAGATATTTAGTATCATCTGCCACTGGACAGATTTCAGCGCAGTTCTGTCCCAATTTTGATCTCATCCAAAGCATTCATATGTGTGTATTAATTTATCTAAAATATTTTTATTGAGACTACTTTGTTACCAAAATTATCCTAAGCATTGGGAATGATTCTTCAGCTAAAAGGCATGACAAAGCCTGCATAAGACTGACAGTTCCGTAGAAGATACATTCAGCTAACTGGAAACTGAAATCTTATGCTACAAGGGCTCTGGTGGGGAATGCAGGGTGCTCCTGTGTGGAAAGCATATAACCTAGACCCAGGACCATGCAAGGATCCCTGTGGGCATAAGAAAACCCTGGCAAGATAACGGCAAGGAAGATCGTGCTACACAGAGGCACATGCAAGCCCCACATCGTGAAGGAATTGCTACTCTGTGGTCTCACACGTAGCTACAGGACTGGCATGCCTGGCGTATTAGCCTGGAAGATTCACCGCTGTCCTAGGGGAACACAGAAGGGAAGAGCACGTTCCAGGAGGATGGTGGTGAGAATGACCCCCTCCTGGCTCAGGTGCAGACGAGTCCCTTTTCCTTCACATGCTTCACAGTCCTTCAGATTGGACTCAAGTTCTCTCCTCCTGGAAGTCTCCACTCCAGCTTTGATTTTTCGTTTCTCCAGTTGGTTCTGACATTCCAGAAGGTCCTAAGTAGGCTTCCTGTTAGAGTTCTAGAACCCTAACTGCCAATACTATTCAAATAGGCACTTATTATATATTTTATTATGTATGCGTTTCCTGTACAAATTCTTTTGACTTTTTAGAAAAAAATATTGAATAAATTCTTTAGGCATGGAGAATGCCTACCATAAGATTTGTTATGTTGTTTTGTTTTGTACCCCTGCCTTGTGAGCCTTACTCAGTTCTACAAATAAGTGGCATTTAGATCTGCAAAGAAGTGACTCAAGCAAGTGTAAAACAAGAAACAGAGAAGCACATATGAGTAGGAAAAAAAAAAAAAAGCTACTCTAACAAATTGACCTCAAATGCAATGGTTCATACCACATAGAAGTTTCCTTTTCTGACCAATGGTAGTCCAGGGTGGATAGGTAGGTCCATCCAGAAGGTATCAAATCCAGAACCAGGTGACCTGGGCAGCTCACCATCCTCAAAACACGTTATCCTGAGATGCTCCAATCTTTGCAACTTACATCTAGCAGGAAGGAAAGAGGTTTTTCAGATTCAAGTTGAGCATAACATGGGTGCTCATAGTCTCCTGATGAGAACTGGATCCCATGGTCATGAGGGAGCTGGGAATTATAGTCTTCCTGGACACCTCTGACCAGGAAGAATGAGGAACTGATGTGTGCAGAGAAATGAGTGTCTCCTCCACCAAGCTCACCTCTTTGATACTCTCAAGCCTATTTGCTAGCTCCCATCAATCCATTATAGGCCCTCCCTTTTGCATCTCTACCGTAGGTAGAAGTACCGAAAACATTCTAAGAAAATGTTAGTTCCAAAACTGTCTAACAATAATTATCTGGGATTTCTGTATCTGCAATAGAAGAGAAAACTACTCCACTATCCCTGTACCCCCACCATAGAGCATAGAAAAACGATGGTTTAACTTTTTGAGCTAAAATAAAAGAATCACGATGAAAGAGCTGTTTACAAATATGACAGTCTTTTATGTACTTTTAGATAGAAGACATTTATCAGCAATGGTATCTAAAAACTGCAAAAGTAATTTATTGCTGAGCACGGACAATGCACGTTAAATTAAGTTTTAATTTTAGGACTTTCAAAATATGACAAAGGAAGAACAACAGAAAACTCACGTAACACAATTAAAAGTAGGTAAAGGACTTGAATAGATAACTCCCTAAATAAGGCATAAAATAAGCCAATAAACCCATGAAAACTTGTTCAACAACACTAATCACTACGGAAATTCAAATTAACACCACAATGAGATATTGCCTCACATGCATTAGGATGACTAGTATTAAAAACAAGAACAGAAAATAAGAGAGAAAGTAACGTGAGCTGGCCAGGTGTAAAGCCACTGGAAATCTTGCGTGCTGTTGGTGGGAACATAAAGTAATGACGTAGCCACTATGAGAAACTGTATGGTGGTTCCTGAGGAGTTAAAAATATAATTATTATATCATTCAACAATTCCACTTATGGGCATATATACTTGAAAGAAATGAAAACAGAATATTGAAGAGATTTTTGTACACCCATATTCATAGCAACATTATTCGCAATAGCTAAGAAGTGGAAGCAATCCAAGTGTTCTTCAGTCCCTCCACTGAGAAATGAATACACACAATGTGGTGTCTACATACAATAGAATATTACTTGGCCTCCAAAAGGGAGGAACTGTTGACACATACTACACAGATATTTAAAGACCGAGGTGTAGAACCTGTGGGGAAGTATAGCAACATAGGCCAAGGAAGACAAAAGACTGAGTGGGACCAAATGGCAATAGTCTCTACCCTGAGGATATGATATTTGAGCTCAGGTTTGAAGAGTGAGTAGCAGTTAGCCAGAGAAAAAGGGACTCGGGGGGATGTGACAGTGGGAGTGAGACCGAGATCTTATGTACAAAAGTCCCTGGCAGGATAAAAATTGTCACATTGTAGGACCCAATGTCTCTGAAACACAAAAAGCAAGGGGACAGCAGAGGGACACAGCCATATCAGACAAGAGGTAGCCCACAGAGAGGTCATGAGTAGGCTTTTGCTTTTTAGGAGGCAAGGGAGAGGCCAGGCACAATGGCTCATGCCTGTAATCCTAGCACTTTGGGAGGCCGAGACTGGTGGATCACTTGAGGTCAGGTGTTCGAGACTAGCCTGGCCAATGTGGTGAAACCCTGACACTCTTAAAAATACAAAAATTAGCCAGGCATGGTGTTGGGCACCTGTAATCCCAGCTACTCGGGAGGCTGAGGCAGGAGAGCCGCTTGAACCCGGGAGGTGGAGATTGCGGTGAGCTGAGACTGTGCCACTACATTCCAGCCTGGGTGACAGAACGAGGCTGTCTCAAGATACAAGAAAAAAGGAAAGGAGGAAACAAAAACAGAAGGATTTTGAAATAGTGGAGAGGGTCATGTAAAAACCATTTTTATCTTGAAAAACCCTTCTGGCTGCAGCATGGAGATGTTCTTAGAGGACTCTTAGAATGGGTGCAAAGGTAACAGCTAACAGGTTTCTCAGTATCTGCGGCAAGAGACGACGACAGGTTGGTCCAAGGTATGGTAACTGAGATGGGAATGACCCAGTGGCATCACAGGGAGATTGTAGGTGTTCAGTAGGATATGGGTTTTCCAATTTCAGCAGAGCTGTAGCGCTACTTTGATATTTTAGGGTTTCATTGATGTTGAGTTGACAATGGGAATCGTAGGAGTGAATAGGAAGAGAATCTAGAGTGAATATGAAGATGATCTGCACTTAAGTAACTCCAACACAGATTGGTCTATGTTTAGAGGTGACACTGAAAAAAAAAATAGATTGAGAAGGCTATGTCACTGATATCAGACAAAAATCAGTGCAGGTCATCTATTTGAAACTGAAAACATAAGTGTTTCACAAAGTGGGGAGTGATCAGCAGTACAAATGCTCTTGCACAGTTAAGGAAGATGCATGGAAGTTGTCATTAGATTTGCTGGCCTGGGAATCATTGGCGGCCAGGAATATATCAGTGGAGTGAAAGGAGTGGCAGTCAGGCTGAGGGATTAAGACGTGGGAAGTTGGTCAGCAAACAGTGGCAAAATAGAGTCTATATTCTTGAGACACTTCCCTGGGAGAGGGGAAAGGTGGGTCTATAAGTAGGGAGGGATTTTGTTTGCCCATTGTTTCTTTCAAATGACCTAATAGAGGTATGTTTTAAAAATATTAAACTAATATGCTTTCCTATATATTCTCAATGAAACATGTTCTCTGGCGCTGTTCAATCACCACTGCTCCAGGAAAGAGGGAGAGTAGAAGCCGCCAGAGGATGGGAGGAGATAAGAAATGGGGGAATACCTGGACAGAAAGGTGGAAGCACGAGAGATGGAGACAGAAGGGGGCAATGCTGGGGCACACATTCTCCAACCCTCTTTCAGAAGGAGAAGGATTTTGAGCAGCAGGTAGGAGGAAAGGCTGTCTTTCTGGGAGGAGAGAGAAGACTGACGAACAGGGTGCCCACTTACCCACTTACGATGCTGCTGTCATTACCTACAATGCAGTATCTGTGAGCATGCAGCTTGGAGAGGTGGGGAGAGCCTGGGGTGATCTTTCCTGAGGTATCCTTAGGGTTTCTGCAATATATTTTCCTTTGCCCAAAGGATTAGGAGGGTTCTGAGTACAGAGTCAAGGAACTTTTCTGAAGGTGTTTCAACAAACCAGCCAAAGTCTGCAGGGAGAGCTGCACTGGCTGGGGACTGAATGGGGTCAGATCCAGATGCGAGGGTATACATACTGACCAGAATGCCTGACATTAGATGGATAGAGTCCAGCTAAACCACCAAGTCATGAGAACACACTGAATTCGCCACTCAGAGAACTGGAATCAAGTGTCACTAGGGCATCCAGCCACCAGAATGACAAGGAACATCTTCAGGGACACACAAGGAACGTGAACTAGGAGAAGGAACTATGCATGGGGCCCAGGCGATTCCTCCTTGCTCGAGAACCCAGAGGAAATCTGAGTTGATGAATAAGACCAAGTTTCCTGAACACATTTTAGCATTTAGAATCAGTCTTAACTTTCCGGATTGGGTGTTAAAGGGAAGTTTGAATCAGCTTTAAATTAATAAATAAGCTTCTTTGTATGTGATGTGCTCTTTGAACATGATGTGCAGAATTTGGGAACCTCACTAAATGGGGAAGATGTGGGCGCATTGATTAACGAGGATGGTCCAGATAAGAGTGAACTGATGAGTGTAAGGGAGAGAGATATTTATCATAGGATAGGAAGGTGATGAATGTTAGAATGTTAAGATGTTTCATCCAAACTCTTTTCATGCCACTCCACAAAATCATCTTCTAAACAATTAGTTTCAGACTTTCTGTGTGGGCCCTTTTTCTATTTTATTTTTTTTATTTCCACACCATCGCTTTTTGCCTTTCCCTGAACCAACACACTAAAGTCCTGCCGACGTCATCTGCTTCCAGAGAAGAGGTTCTGCATTGTGTCCACAAAGTTTCCGTCAAGTGAAAGTTGGCAACATAAATCTGTGTGAAATTGTACCTCCATAGAAGCAGATTTTTAAATACCCTTTCTTCATCAAAATGCTGGCAGCGAGAAGCAATCCTGATCCCACTGTATTTACTTGTCCATCCTGAATAAGCAATGCTTCATTTTTATTCGATCATCACTTAGACAGTTGTTCCATGCCCTCTCCCATGCCTGACCCTTGTGTGTGTTCATCCTCGAAGCAGAACCAGTGTAAGGGAAAGCCTAGGGTGCATGGAACCTTGTTTGCCCAGCTTCTTTCTTTCTTAGGTTTCTTTTCCTCCCATACCTTCTATGGGAAGCCCGAGCTTCTCTAACCTCAAATTTCATTATTTCTGTGTTCTCCCAATCCCAAGCCAGTAAAGCTCTGACAACCCAAATTAAACTATGTTGGTGCAATGATTCATCTCATCCTCTTGTGTTGCTCATCATGTAGTGAGTACCCCTGAGATCAGAACAGGAAACAGACAAGGATCCCTAAATTACTTGTTTGACAGTGAAATTGCACTCATCATAGAAGGTCGGTAGAGAAACTTAGAGCTGCAGCTCATGGCCACGTGTGCCACGGTTTACTCAACAATGATGTTGTTGAGGATGGTGATGATATGATAAAGAAATATTCTGAAAACCCTTGTGGAAGAGCAAGTGGAATTTGATAGCAGTGCGCTGGTTTTTAAGAATGCCTCTAGAGGACTTAAAAATAGCCATTAAGCAGTTTTGCTGAAGCAATTAGAAAACCTTAGAAGAAAGTCCTCAGACATTTAATCAACGTTCCCTTATAGCTGCATCCTAAAAATAAATATGAAGAAAAACAAGAATATACTCTGCATTGCAGTAGGAAAGTTTGGAAGGCAGAGAAAGATAAAAAGTTGCAAAAGAAAATGGAAAAGAAAAGCAGAGTGATGTGATAGCTTTGTAAGGTCACACCTGGGCCGGAATGAACTACATTCTCAAGGATCGTCTTTCCTATGTCTTCTTAATGTTTGTAGCCACTGTTGTGGAAGATTTAACCTGGGGAAATGGAGGAGCAGCCTTTCCTCTTAAAAAAAATAAAATTAATATAGGGTCTTGCTCTGTCGACTCAGCTGGATTGCAGCAGTGCAATCTCAATTCACTGCAGCCTCTGCCTCCTGGGCTCAAGTGATCCTTCCACCTCAGCCTCCTGAGTAACTGGGACCACAGGCATGCATCACCATGCTCAGCTAATTTTTAAATTTTTGTAGAGATGAGGTTTTACTGTATTGCCCAGACTGTCTTTAAAAAAATATATCTTACATATGTTATCACTAATCTGCAGATATTGATGGGAGGCACCAGCTGAACTTGCAGCTCCCTCCTTTTGAAGCTCCTTTATTCCTGGGCTAGGTGTGCGTGTGTTTAGCTCCATGACAGGGAGTCCCGTCCTCTGCACCCACATAAGCAAAGGTGGAGGCGACGAGAACTGACATGGGCTCAGTCTGTCATTTGGGCTTCAACCTGTGCTTCTGGGGCCCCGCTCACAATTCCTCCTCCACCTTATACCCATGTTTTCTTCCCAGGTGTCCAGTCTGTGGACTTCAAAGTCCAGCATTAGACACAAAGGCAGTTCTGCAGAGATGGTTTAACCAGCTCCCAATGTTGTGTAAGGTCAAATACCTGAAGACAAATCTGTAGAGTTGCTATGTTTCTGGTTTAAACCTGACTTACCTGGAATTCGGTAGTAAGAGTGGTTTCAGAGGAATGGAATCTTAAGGGTACAATTTGTGAGTTGTCTGTGTGTGTGTGTGTGTGCATATGTGTGTGTGTGTGCATGTGTGTGTGTGTGCATGTGTGTGTGTGTGTTTGGAATTGGTTTTCTGATCTGATTAGATTTAAAAGCACTAAGTGCCCTACTCCCAGTGGTAAAAGAGGGATAAGTAGTTCCTAGCATCAGATGGAGAGAAGGTCAGAAAAGAAAGAAAGAAGGAAGGAAGGAAGGAAGGAAGGAAGGAAGGAGAGAAAGAGAGAAAGAAAGAAAGAGAGAGAGAAATTCAAATTATCACCTTTACACACCTTTTATTAAGTGCCCATCTGAGTGACCAAGAATTTATTGAGTTTGACCATTTTAATGAAAATGAGGAATATAATTGGGTTGGTTGGCTAGTTCTAACTACACTGGAGAAGTTGGGAAAGAAAAATGATGAATTCAGGTCTTTAAATACTAAGCTCAAGTTCTATATAAGGATCCTGAAAGCTTGTAGATTGGTCCTGAAAGAAATACTATCTCCAGTAGTCAGAGGACAAAGGCTTTTGAAAAGGAAACCCAAAAGCCTGTGGGTGGCTGAATTATAGCCAAAATTGAGTTCCAAACCTCATAAAGTCTCTTTTATTAAATTTAGGACGTTTACTGGGAAGGAGTGGGATTCTGAGGTTTGGGAAGGGAATATATGAGCAAATTCTAATTAATCTGGAAACTTTAGTTCTGACAGCCTTCCTTGCCTTCTTGGCCAGTAGAAGCAGTCCACAGTCCTGCCTGAGGAAGTTAGTCTTCCTTTGCTTGAAGAATCTCTAATGCCCACTACCGCCCATTAGTACTTGCACTGAGAGCCCTGCTAACCTTCATCAAGTTCTACTCCCACTCTGTCTTCTTCCTTCTAGACAGAGTTGACTCAAGTTTCAAACCTGTGATGGGATATGATGCACATCCAAAGAGTTTCATGATCTGCCAATTAATATCAACAAACCCTGGGAAATAAGAATGGCAATGTACAATCTTAAGGGTGAGGGATTAAGACGGAAATAATATACAACTATGTCATGCTGTATGTTTTGATGCGGATTTATTGGTTTAGTGTCTTAGCTTGAGGGGCTAAGAATGGCACTAATAATTTTCTCAATTGGTTAGCTGAATCATGGACCCTGTGGTCCGTGACCTATACGACTCAAGGTTAAAATGTCAGAACGTTCTTGGTATACCATCGAGAAACATACCCAAAGGTTTAGGGAAATTGGGATGCAAGAGTGAGTTCCTGTGGCAGACCTGCTCACCCACCGGGATGTGCCTTTCCCTCAGCTGAGCCACAGTGCCGACGTCATGCTCAATTGTAAGCCGTGGCATTACCAGTCAGTGTGAGCCATCATGAACCCATCATTATCTGATGTACTTTTCCAATGATTTCATTAATTGTTATTGCAACTCAGGAAGATAAGCAACATTTATTCTATTGCTACTTTTCTGAGTTGAGAAAATTGAAGTTCACTTAACATTATGCATTTTAAATATTGATAAAAATAGTACCTGTATCTGTGTAGCTATCAATTTGAATAGCTGAACAATCAAGATAATAATGGATCAATAGTAAATTTATTCAGTTATGAACAGTACATTCAACCACATCTAAGGATAAATATTAAGCAAAAACAATTCAAGTCACAAACTTAAAATACTATAAGTAAGGTCATGCCAAACTAATTTAAGAATATATCTGTGGTAAAAATACATCCTAGGCTACATTACATAGAGTGAGATTTGTGGGAAATAACTTGCCCTTTTCTTCTATTAAAGGACAGAGTTTTTTGAAAAAAAAGATAGTTCAATTTCCTCTCTCCAAGCTGTCTTTTTAAAATAACATAACATAACACATAGTTTGACACAACTCCACATGACTCAGAAGCCCTTCTTAAAATAAGACCAGACCACATTCATGGAGGCTGAGTCACCTCTAACCTTCCAAACTTGGTGAGGATTACTAACCAGAACATATTTTTATTCCTAAGATAGTATGAGAAAGTTCTGATCTTGACAGTTCACGTAACATTCAATCAATTATACCATTGCTCTATCTCTAAAGTTTTCTTTTTCTCCTTTTCTCAGTGTCTCACCAAGAATAAAAGATAACCTATGTAAAAAGTATGGGTTTTCTAGTATAAATAAAAACTACTCATCTCCAGAAAATAAACAATGACTGCGAAGATGACTGAAAAAAGAAAGGAGAAGAAAGTAGCTTGTAAAAGCGTGTGAAATTAATTCACGTTGGAATCTCCTACAGGCACTTCAGATCTGAATTCTACTTTTTATCCTCTGTATTTTATGCCAGAGAAGCATTTCCTTTTCCAGAGTCAGGGAAAAAAAAACTTTTTTTAAACAAAATTCAGCATTTTTTAAATTAAAAATGGACACTAATGCATATATCCTAGACTAAACTGCATTGCATATCATGCTGTTGTGTGTGATAAGTTTATGTTTTCATGATTCTGTCTGAAAGCTTAAAGACTCGCGTTTTACAAAAGTAGTTCTAGTACAATAGGACAGTAAAACTTGAACTCTTGAAGATCTTCATTGCCATTATTTTCTGTCAGACTATAGCTTTCAATTTCTTTATTTGATAAATGAAGATGGATAACATTGACGTCATGTGTAACTACAACAAATTCAAGGGTGTAGACATGTTTTTCAGGTCTTGAGGACTGTAAACTTTTTAAGCGTGATTGCTGTGAATGAAGGAAACACAGAGCCATCATGACTAGCCTAAACTCCAAAGGGACTGAGGGACTGATTTCTTCTACTCATTGAATATTTCATCAGTGATAGGGCCCAGATAATAAAGAATTGTGATCACTTCCTGTGAGTGATACCTTTCCCTCAATTGTATGCAGAGTAATATTTACAGTATTCATTTTTAAGCACCCATCTTCTTGGGAGCCATATCTTCCCCTAAGCTTTCAGTTAACCCTCCTAAGAACAGGGATCACTTAGGCAGTGAGCTGCGTGGCTGCTGCCTGAGTCTCCTGGACCCCTGCCCTCACCTCCAGGCACACTAAAAAACATTCAAGCTTTAACTTCAGAAATGTTCTCTAACCCACTCCCAGACACCCAACTGATTTAATCATAGATTAGAGGAAAAAAATTCTTGCCTTAAATTGTCATCTTGCATGTGTGCCACTGTCCAGAAGGACACATCCTGGTGGGAAGTGACTGCATGTTTTGTTCATATTCCAAGTCCTGTTGACAAAAGAGAAAAATACAGGTGTCCTCCTGAAACTGTCACCACAGTGACCTTCCTCAGTCAAAAAGGAACGTAAATATTATTGTGTTTCTCATCTCTGAGGCACCTCTGAAAGCCTCTGTCTTTTCCAAGAGTTCAGCACTTCGTCTCACGGGTTAATTAAACCAACCTGCAGTGGCAAAGTTTAATGGTAGTGACAATAAACATAATCCTGTTTCTGTTGCCCAACTTTTCAGTTTCATTTTGTAATTTTTCAATACAGGGGCACTCGAAGTGACAATCCTGGATGCCAAATGATTTCCATTTCTTTCTCTGCCACCTGCCCTGCCCCAACACCTGCCATCTTTCATTTACACAATTTGAGTAATCAGGGGGCAGTTTGCTCCCTTTTTCTGCAGGCAAACTTTTGCAGAGTTTTAACTTACTCAGAGGGAAGAAAAGCCCCCAAAACACTGAAGCATACCAAGCAAATAAATAAATAAATGCACAAAGGCTCCCTGCAGTTGTCTGACGAGGATATTGGAGCAAGCAGCCTGAAGAACAAACGTCTGACTGTTGAAACAGTGAGATAGGAATAAACCCATGGGGCCACATCTGGGAGTGTGAGTGTGTGAATGGAACTAAGCTGGTCTCCCACACAACAGGAATTCCACCAAAAGTATGCGCTCTGTATGGGAGGACAGAAAAAAAAGTGTTTAAAATATCACTAAGGAAACCCAGATACATTATCTCTGCCAGAGTACAGAAGACAGCACAGTTAGTGCTTGTCTCAAAACGACGGAAACAGAGAACATGCTTTGATGATGTCGAAGACGCAGGAAAATAGAAAAATAAAAACGGTGGAAAGATTTTTTTTAATGCCCTAAAATGAGCAAGACGCCTCCCTTTTCATAGCACCAGGAAACATTTCCATTGCTTTTTTTTTTCATACTTGTGGCTTTTTGAGGGCAAAGAGTAAGTGAAATTCAAGAATTTGGTCTTTCTACTCCAAAGTTTTGGCTGTCGTAAACTCGTAAACTTATTGTTCAAATATCAAAATGGTTGTTCCTGCTTTGACACCTGTGAAACAATTTGTCTCAATATCAAGGCACAGTTTTTAAAGTTATGTTTTGACTCCAGAAATATGTTTGACCCCAGAATTTTGAAAGTGTGTTTTGACCTTTAGACTCTAACTTTGAGAAGACATATGTGTGCATGTGTGTATTTGTAGCATGCGTGTGTGTGTGTGTGTAGAGCCTTACGTTTTATTCAGTGGCTTAGCTCCATGTCAATTCCAGTTAAATTTTAGCATTATAATAATACAATGAATTACTCTCTAAAATAGGTTGAAATGTTTTTATATTTTTGAAGTTTAGGCAAAATGACATCATCTGCAATATCTTTTAACAGATTAGCCATTGTAAAGGTATAATCGTTAGGAATAATAATTTTCTCCATCATAATGATTTCCCATTATTCCTAAGGCAAATGCTGGATGATTATTCTTTCAGTGTGGATCAGCCTGACTTCAATCCATCTGTGCTTCCCAGGGCCGACTCCTGAATTCCTGCTCCATGCCATCATGCCTTACTGGCTCTCCTGTTGTTACATTCGGTCATAATGTTAAAAACTCAGACTATTAAAATGTAAGGATATGAATTCTTTTGGAAATTGTCAACGTGGAAGAGTCTACAATCTGCTTTTAATTTAGGGGCAAAATGGCTTACTTAATGCAACAATTTCACATCATGAGGCAGCGTTTTCTATTGCTGAATTAGTGTGTTAAAGTGATGGTGAGGTTTTCTGTTGACTCTGGAAGCAGCAACAAAAATGGTGGTGCTTTCTCCATACCCATGTTCATGGATATATCATCACAGGTGACACTCAAACTTTATTTGATTGTTTTTTTTCTTTTTTGGCTGACTGCTTGAAACACATGTGGCCCCAGGAAACAAGTAGAGCCACCCCACGGAACTAAAAAACAAGTGAGTAACTGAAAACTCTAATCCACGTGCAGTAGAAATCCTTGACTCTTGTTACAGAGATGCCTGGAGGTTAATTCACAGGACAGGGATGAATTATCTATTGATGGGATATTTTTTAAAATATCACCCAAAAGTTTGTAAGCATATACATAAAATTAATTCAAATAATTTAATGTGAAAGCTAAAGAATGAATTAGTAAATTTTAAGAAAACAATAAACCCAGATAATAAGACAAATTGTAGATGACAACAATCACAACTTATTGATTCTAAGATGCAGTTTTCTACTGCTTAAAACCCTTTGAAGTCTTAACCAAATACACTGTCACTATTTTTATAAACTCATTTATTTTGAACCATTTATTAATTGATACACAATCACACACTTTTTAGTGGTAGAAATTGTAATAAATAATTCTGACACTTTAGTTAACAGTTTAATCTAGCTAAAAGATAAATTTCCCGACAAATGTGTTAAATGACAAATTTTGTTTTTCATCATAACCCGTGTTTGAGTCTGAAGGTGGTAGTTACAATATCTAAAGAGAAATTTATATCATATGTCACTGGATAAAACAAGAGGCATGTCTGACTTTGGGAAAGCCTGAATATATAGCACAGACAGGCACTGTTTAATGGGCCTTTCCAGGACTCAATAATCATTTTCTAAATACATTTGCAAAAAATTTCAAATAACACACTTCAAATTAAAGACCATGCAGATTCGAGTGTTTTATTACCAATATTTATCCATTTACATATCATAAAATTGCAAAATTGGACATTTGTACAAAAGTATTTTAAAATGCCCCTAATTAAAACCATATTTTCTGCAAAAATACGAGGCATAGACTCTTCAGGACCCTGACAAATTGTTTTCTCTATTAGAACATAAAGAACACAGATAGATATAAGAACAACAAAAATATCATAAATAGATTCTCTTATTCTACTTAAGGCCAAACCAGTTCTGAAGATAAATTACACTGCAGATAACTTGGAATTAAACAGGCTTTTGTTCCCCAAACTCACCCACCTTCCACCCAAGTTCTTGATGTTTCGAATTTTTCTATTTTTATATCTGGCATATGGGGATTTTTATATGAGTATCTATTCTTGTTATAAAATAACAAGAATGATCAGTAAGATAATCAACAGCAGTTAATTTGGCATTTATGATGTAAAATTGAGAAATACTTGTAACCAATACAAAGTATGCAACCTAATTGACGCCAGCAATAACAGCATTTTTCTATTAACTTGTAGGGCAGCGAGTTTCTACCGTGGGGATTCATTTTCTAGCCAGCTTGCACGGGGATGAAAGGAAAATGCATATCTGCTATTTTACAGCAGGCAAAGAATATGGGCAACTAATGCGAGGGTTAATCCTGAAGAGGGTAAAAAAAATACGAGGTACATTTATTTATAACAACAATATAAAATTGATTTTTGCAGAACGGGTAAAAATACAGATATGACGCGTGATTTTCTATGTCAAACTCTGTGACACCTCCCTTACCTACCATGCATCATTATCCTAACAACATCCTACTCTTTCTCTCAATCTTAACAAACAAATCAGAGTATATGTGTCATCTTAATTCTCATCTAATTTGCATCACGCTTTGATTGTCAACTTAAAAGTTAGGCAACAGATCCAAGAATAATATCAAAACGTTTAACAACCATGACGGTACAGACAATGAATAATCCACAAAGATTGGCTGAAAGCAACAGAAAGCACACAGGTGTGAACTGATAGAACATTAGCCTTGCATATTGCTGAAGCTCATCTTAAACCAGCGCTAGTTCTCTCTGGCCGCTTTCCTGGGGCATGGAGGGAGAGAGAGTATTGTGGAAAGGCAGAGTATTGTGGTCAGGATGCCCTGTGCAGGACCTCATGCAATTGCTGTCTCCCTGTTTCTTCGTGGGCAAATCCCTGAGACTCACTGGGTAGACATCTTCATCTGAAAGAGAGGGTTAATAGAAAATAATCCACACTTCAGGATGTGAAAAAATCACGAATGAAGGATTAACCATTACACCATCCATAGAATATGCGTACCTCTACTAGGTAGCAAAATTGAAAAGCCAGCACAAACAAAACAAAACAAAAGCACCTAATGCCTGGTTAGGAGCGCTGGACCGTCTCCTCACTCAAGCTCTCTTGTACTCCCTGCATTAACTTAGCCACGCACTTCCTTGTAGACAGATCTCCATTGACAGACTGGGCACACAGGCAGCCCAGTCCACAGCCCCCAGGCACAGTGGACACACTAGTATGTGACCATGCACACATGGGCTGTGCTGCTGCTAGGGACAAGGAAGGCAAGAGCCTGAAGTTAAGCTTGGTGTAAAGACTGTTTCTGAGGTCACCCTTGGCTGGTGAGACAACTGTTCCCCCATGTCTTTAGGGAAAGGAAAAAAGGGATCCTACCTTCTTAGAATGCTAGAATAACCCTGGTATATGCTTGGTACTGGCCATGAGGATGGAAATGTATCTGTTTGATTGTAAATTCTGTCCGAAGACCCGTAAGAGGGCATGCCTTCCACACCTGCATGGCACGGTGCTAAGACTCTGAGCCAAATGACTGCGGGCAGCTCTGCCAGTCTGCAGTGTTATGGGCCTTCAGGGCTTGCACTAGGCTGAGGTTTCCAGGTAACATTAACACTGGGAACACTGCTGTGGACCCTAATAACAAAGGAAATGTGAAATGGGTCTAGGAGCAACAAAAGCAATAACGGCAAAAACTAAGACATGACCATTTCTTTTCTGAATTAAAAAAAAAAAAAAAAAGTTACAATCTTTAAGGAATCTCCACACTGTTTTCCACAGTGGTTATACTAGAAACATTCCCACCAGCAGTATAGAAGTGTTCCCTTTTAACTGGATCCATATATATATATAGTTTTTATTTCTTCATTAAGGCCTTTCTTGCAGGAGTGAGGTGGTATCTCATGGTGGTTTTGATTTGCATTTCCCTGATCATTAGTGATGTAGAGCATTTTCCCATATGTTTGTTGGTCATTTGTATATTGTATCTCTTCTTTTGAGAATTGTCTATTTGTGACCTTAGCCCACTTTTTGGTGGGATTGTTTGTTCTTTTCTTGCTGACTTGTTTGTTCTTTTCTTGATAACTTGTTTGAGTTCCTTGTAGATTCTGGATCTTAGTCCTTTGTTAGATTTATAGATTGTGATGATTTTCTCCCACTCTGAGGGTTGTCCATTTATTCTGCTGATATTACTTTTGCTGTGGAAAAGCTCTTTAGTTTAATTAAATCCCACCTATTTATCTTTGTTTTTGTTGCATTTGCCTTTGGGTTCTTGGTAATGAAGTCTGCCAGCAATCCCACTACTGTATATCTACCCAGAGGAAAAGAAGTTATTATATGAAAAGGATATCTGCACATGCATGTTTATAGCAGCACAATTGACAATTGCAAAAATATGGAACCAGCCCAAATGCCATCAGTCGAGGAGTGGATGAAGAAACTGTGGTAGATATATAGGATAGAATACTACTCAGTCTTAAAAAAGAAATGAATTAATGGCATTCACAGCAACCTGGATGGGATTGGAGACTACTTTTCTAAGTGAAGTAACTCAGTAATGGAAAACCAAACATTGTACGTTCTTACTCATAAGTGGGAGCTAACCTATGAGGATACAAAGCCATAAGAATGATACAGTGGGCTTTGGGGACTTGGGGGAAAAGATGGGAAGAGGGTGATGGCAAAAGGACTACAAATCACGTTCAGTGTATACTGCTTGGGTGAATGGAGGAACCCAAATGTCACACATCACCACTAAGGAATTACCCATGTAGCCAAATAGCCCATGTTTTCCAAAACCTACGGAAATTAAAAAAAAAAATTTAAAATAGTTTCAATCAATTTCCTAAAATAACCATTTTTCAATCTCTAATTTCAAAAAACAACACATCTTTGTTTTCAGAACCGTGTCAGATTGAAGTCCTGAGAGAGAGAATCTTTCTCTTAAGGAAGGGTCAATGAAGAGTTAGCTTTCTGTCTCAGTCTTAACTGTAATTCTAAGGTTTGCTTTTGCTCACCATTTTATCCACATGAATTAAATATCGGTTAACAAATTTAATTAAAGGGTTTTTTTTTTTTCAAAATTGAATATCTTTACTGATTTTGCCTTATTGAGTAACATATACTTGGTGTTAAAAACAAAAAACCTACACACTCACAACATACAAACGAACAGAAATCTAAATTCAAATGTAAATTCTATTCACCCCCAAAAACATTCCACCTCTTGCGATAAGAACCACATAAAACGTTATTATTATTCAGAGTGCTTTTATGCCTGATCAGTAGTGGTGCCTGGTAGAATTTTGACGTGACATGCTGTCAGGAAAAGGGAAAACAGCTGCTCTGGAGTCATGTTACAGTTTCGCTGTGCCAACCTGGAAGAATCAAGACTGTCAAGAGCAATCAAACTAACACCTAAGTCCCCATTCATTGTGAGTGAAGGTGTTTTGCCAGAGTGCCAGTGGAAAGTTCTGGGGATGCTGCTCTGGCAAGTGACAAGAGTAGTGATTTGGCTTCTCAAATCCTAATTTTTCTGGTCAAAAAAATGGATTGGAAGATGTTGTCCAACGAGAAAGGTTTTGAGATTCATTTTTCCAATGGAGAGGCATTGATCCATGTAAACCTCAAAGCCTGGTAAGCTAAGCCACTTTTAAGGGAACTGTAAAGTCCAAGAAAGCAGAAGGTAGAGAGAGTTTTCTAAACTATGGCTTATTTGATAAGTCTCTGTAATGAAACTTGTCCCCTGAACACATTTGGTGTTTCTTTGGGTCAAAGGCTCCCAATGTCCAGATCATTATGTGAGGACAGTTTGAGCCCAGCGCTCTCTGACTGAGGTAGAACCCCCCGGGAAGGTGAAGAGGGCAGCCCTCTGTGAAACAGCCCAGCAGTTAAGAATGGGCAGCACCTCGCCAGGTGCATTTGAGAGCTAGGAATGTGGCAACAACAACATTTATTTATTTGGATTAAGAGAAGAGGACGTATTAGATTCCCTGAAACAATCATTGACCTGCCTGAATCCCAACTGTGGCACAGACTCCACTAATTCACCAATCCATTTGAGTTGGGAGGAGAACCCACGCATAGAGGTTTATGCATAAACAGACCTAAGCATCTAGCATGATGTTAAATTTATATGACCACAGAACTACAAAAGGAGATAACTATAACCTCACCTACCACAGTGCTGCTGACACTTGGATAACATGGGTTTGAACTGCATGGATCCACTTAGACAATAACTTTTTCAATAACTATATTTGAAATGTTTTTGGAAATTTACAACAGTTTGAAAAATATTGTAGACGAGCCATGTAGCCTAGAAATATTAAAAAGTTAAGAAACAGTTATGGCATGAATGCATAAAATATATGTAGATATTATTCCATTTTATCATTTACTACTATAAATATATGCAAATCTATTATATGAGGTTAAAGTTTATCAAAGTCTAAGGTCACGAACTCTCATCGTTTGTACATGGCAACCTTCACAGGCAAAAGAAATATAAGCCAATGTGAAAATGCAGTATTAAATCATAACTGCATGAAAGTAACTGTGGCACATACTGCACTATTGTGATAATTTCACAGGTACCTCCCACTGCTATTGTGGTGAGCCCACATGTTGTGAGTTTCCGCATAAAGCCCTGCAATGCTGATCATTGCCACGTGGGCAGTTTGTCTCTCTAGTTAATTGTATACCGTAGTAAAAAGTGCTCTCGCAGTTCTTGCATATTTTCCGTGTTTAGCGCAATATGGTAAACACAGAATAGCACCATGAAACCCACACGAAGGGCCACTGGTGGTGTTGCAAGGCTCCCAAGAAGCAGAGAAAATTCACGACATTACAAAGTCAGTTAAATTGCTTCATATGCACTGTGGACTGAGGTCTGCCGCTAGGGTTTCCCATTGTTTTAAGATAAATGAATCAGCCTAAAGATCATTGTAAAAAAAAGAAAAGGACATTGGAGAGGCCATAACCACAGCTATGCCAGCAACAGCAGTAGTTACATTTCTGAAGAGATAAAATTTGTAAGTGGGTTTTCAAGGCTCAAGGGTAACACCCCCACCCCCTCGTTGTTCAAGGGTCAACTGTATTGCAGTCAAAAACAGAAATTTAAAAAAAAATCCTTCCAAAAAATAAAATTGTATTACACACTTGCTAATACAATTTTAACACACAATTTTCTTCACCATCAATATAAACTATGCTATGCCAGGTTTCCTTATTTGCGATAATTCACGTATTACTTATAGTTTACTTCAGATATGGTTCTTTGTGTAAAATTTATTTATTTGCTTATTTTTATTATTTATTTATTTTTTATTTTTCATTTTTGAGACAGTCTCACTCTGTCGCTCAGGCTAGAGTGCAGTGGTGTGATCTCAGCTCACTGCAACATCTGCCTCCTGGGTTCGAGCGATTCTCCTGCCTCAGCCTCTTGAGTAGCTGGGATTAAGGCGTGTGTCATCATGCCCAGCTAATTTTTGTATTTTTTTTTTAATAGAGACGGAGTTTCACCATGTTGGCCAGGCTGGTCTTGAACTGACCTCAAGTGATCCGCCCGCCTCAGACTCCCAAAGTGCTGGGATTACAGGTGTGAGCCACCGTGCCTGGACTTCTCTGTGTAAAATGTAAATGCTTCTTTTTCAGCTAAGAAACATAAAACTTTCTACTCGTATTTTACCTTTTCTCTTCTTTTCCAAATACATGTGATAGCTTGTTCTTGTGGTAGAATGTTACACATAGAAATAAATTTAGTTAGAAACAGCAGACCTGAAAATGGATTAATGAAATATTTCAGACAGGGCAAGCAAGTCCATTTCCGTGTGATGGGTGTTTGCATTTATCCATTGGAACTGCTATTCATGGAGACACAGCAGCATCCCCCGAGAAGGCTGATAGCACTGGCTTCCCTTCCCTTCAGGGGCAGAAGCAAGCTGAGCCTCTGATGTTGTGTTTGACAACACAGACACAGCTTGGAGGTCTTGCGGGCTTGGTTCCAGACCCCTGCAGTAAAGTAAATATTAAATAAAGCAAGTTTTACACAGGCATTTGGGTTTCCCAGTGCATATAAAAGTTAGGCTTACACTATGCTATAGTCTATTAAGTGTGCATTGGCATGAAGTCTAAAAAATGTACATAGGTTAACTAAAAATATTTTATTGCTACAAATGGTACCAATCAATAGTGAATTCTTTCCAGATGTTTTCAATTTACTTTGCCCAGACCCATCAGAGGATTCATTATCTATGGCAGTTATAACTATACCAAATGTATTTCTTAAGCAGTAAAACTTAAAAGTCAAAATTACTCTTTGATCCATGGGCTGCAGAATGGATGTTGTGTTTGCAGGCATGAAGCAGAATTAATCTTCTTGCACGTCTCCATCAGAGCTCTTGGGTCACCAGGGGTACTGTTAAGGACCACTAATACTTTGAAAAGAATCTTTTTTTTTTTTTTTTTTTTCCTGAGCAGTAGGTCTCAACAGTGGGCTTAAAGTATTCAGTAAACCATGCTGTGGACAGATGTGCTGTCACCCAGGCTTTGTTGTTTCATTTATAACACACAGGCAGATTAGGTTCAGTGTAATTCTTAAGGGCCCTAAGACTTCTAGAACGGAAAATGAGCACTGGTTTCAATTTACAGTCACAAGCTGCATTAACTCCTACTAAGTGAGCTAGCCTGTTATTTGAATCTTTGAAGTCAGGCATTGGACTTCTGTCTAGCTGTAAAAGTCCTAGATGACATCTGCTTCCAAAAGAATGTTGCTTAATCTACCTTGAAAATGTATTGTTTAGTGTAGTCACTTTCATTAATGATCTTAGCTGGATGTTCTGCACAAGTTGCTGCAGCTTCTCAATCAGCACTTGCTGCTTCACCTTACACTCATGTTATGGAGTTGGCTTGTTTCCTGAAACCTCATGAACCAACCTCTGCTAGCTCCAAACTTCTCTTCTGTGGCTCCCTAACCTCTCTCAGCTTTCGTAGAATTGAAAAGAGTTAGGGCTTTGCTCTGGATTCAGTTTTGGTTTAAGGAAATGTGGTTGGTTTTATGTTCTATCTAGGATGCTCACACTTTCTCCATATCAGCAATAAGGATGTTTTGTTTTTTTGGTCATGCGTATGTTCACTGGAGTAGCACTTTTAATTTCCTTTAAGAACTTCTTTGCATTCACAGCTTGGCTAACCGCTTGGTGCAAGACGCCTTGCTTTTTGTCTGTCTCTTCTTTTGACATGGCTTTTCACAAAGCTTAATTTTTTCTAGCTTTTGTTTTAAAGTAAGAAATGAACAATTTTTCTTTCATTTGAACATTTAGAGGCCATTGTAGGGCCATTAATGGGCCTAATATCAATACTGTTGTGTCTTATGAAATAGTAAGACCCAAGCACAGAGAGAGATGGGGGAATGGCCAGTGAGTGGGGCAGTCGGAAAATATGGTGTTTATCTACTAAGTTTACAGTCTTACGTGGGCACGGATCATGGTGCCCCAAAACAAAGTAAATAGTAACATCAGAGATACTGATCACAGATCCCCATAACAGATACAATAAAAATAGAACCGTTTGAAATGTTATGAGAATTACCAAAATGTGACAGAGGTAGAAAGTGAACACATGCTGCTGGAAAAATAATGTCAATTGACGAGCTTAATGCTGGGTTGCCACATACCCTCAGTTTGTAAAAAACACATTATCGCAAAGTGAAATCAACTGAAGTGAGGTAAAATGAGGTGTGCTTCTACTTTGTCTTGAGCAGTTTTGTTTAAAGTGTCCAGGACCTGGTACACCAATTTTCAGGACTCCCCAAGTCCATTCACCTTCTCTCCCAAGCACAGCTCTCCCAGCACCCTTCTGCCAGCCCTGGAGCGCCCTTTGTGGAGCTGGACAGGGGTCTAGCATGGACAGGGTCAGCAGCCCTGGCTCACCCACCCCTTTGAGGTAAGACAACCTCCCTGGGGGTTCCTGCACTCCATGGGGCAGAGCCAGGCCATCAATCTCTGTGCAAAAGTCAAAATATTGACCATACTGCATTGAAATATTTTCTTATAAAAGAAACTTTGGGATGTATGTTTAAAAAAAATTTTTTTTTACAAACTTGGTATGGAGAATGAAACTAATATCAGCCACTTACTATGCCAAACCTAGTGCTAAACGTTCCACTGACATATTTTATGTATGTTAGCAATAAAAGAAAAGGCAAAGCTTGAAATGTTTTTCATTTCTCTCTACACTCCATGTGTGTCTCATTTTATAATCAAAATCATGCTGACAAGTAGCAGAGTATTTCAATAAAACAACATTTTAGACCTGTATTACAATGCTTTTCATTTTTTCTTCTTTCAGTAATTGTTTTTAAGTGCTAAAGGCTCCTATAGCTTCCTGAACATCAAGTTTTTTCTTATCTAGTTCTCATAGAAAAGTAAAATAAAATTAAAGGAGCTCACTATTTAAATCAATATCATTCTTTTCATTAAAAAGTAATATATTTTTCAGTAAGAATGATAATGTCTTTAGCAAAAGTTTGTTTTATTTTGAATACATAAAACACTTTGTAAAATTCTTCTTTAAATACATCATGATGATCAAAGGATCAAAACTGTTATTTTATACCTTTAGCATTTTTCAATGTGGGTCATAGTCACAGACCATATAGATTGACCATTGTCTTGAGAAAGGGACAGAATAATTGAATTGTAGCAATGAAGAGTAGACACCTTGTAAAAGAAGGAGAAATTCCCATGCACAGCTTCATCCCTAATATGTCAATATGTCACCATCTGAAAGGTCACCCCACCTTATCGAGGGAGGTGCTACAGTCCCACTCATAACATCATAACTGCTGGGAAGGAAACAATGTTTTTATAGCACACATGTAACTAAAAGCAAAACTCATCTGTAATGAAAGGAACTTTTCAATTAAAAAACAAAAGGAAAAGCTATTCAGAAATACTGTCCCCTTCTGAAACTGGAAGGGGACTCTGATACTAAGGGATGATTTTAAGAAGAATGTATTATGGACAGATTCTCAAATGCAACAGGACAGCAGCAAATTGTATAATGACTCTTTGTTCATTGTACATCTGTGACATAATCAGATTTAGGGATAATATGAAATTATAAAACTGAAGGTTTTGTCAGATTAAATTGATGAGAAAAAATATAGCTTAAAGAGACCTTGTGACATATTAATAAATGGGTATAGTCTGTAAAGAATATTAACAAAACCTGTCTGAACTAGATTATAAATCTCCAATGAGTTTTTAAATTACTCTTGCCTCCAGGACACAGAAACAACCACTGGATGGTAGACATGTCAGATTTGCAGTTACAAGCCTTAAAAAAATAGCAAGATAAAAAGCAGTGCTTAATTAAATATGTCTAGTGATAAATTCCAGGTTAGTTTAATTTTAATTGTGGCTGTGGTCTGTGTAATATGTATGTACTTGTGGGCATGTGCCTGCAAGTACTGTAAGAGAAACTGCATCTAGTATTTATTTAATATAGCATTTTATTGGCCTTTTCTTTTTTGCCAAAAGAGTAAACTTACATTGATGATTTATAATTTCAGTTAAAAACTATTTTTCTTAGGCACTTTGTTGATTCTTCAAATACCAATCACAGCAAACATATTTAGAGCACACACTCCACTTTGGCCACTGTTCCAAAAGCCTGAGATTTATTTCTGGTCAGTTTCACAATTGATGACTCTGAAGCTCATGGTGCTGAAGTCCCTTGGACCAAGTGACATTGGTAGTCAGTACTTCTTGGACCACAGGTTTGAAACTAGGCAGAAAACTAGCTCTAACTCGGTTTTACAAACATAACTGCACTGATCTCTACATTCTCTCACAGGTTATGAGGAAACCAGCTCCATTGAACAGTAACCGTTTTAGTAAACCTGAGCTTCTCAACAGAGACTTCAGCAACTCATCTGAGAATGTGAGAGATAATTTAGCACCTATTTATTCTATGTCTTTCCCCATATGATTTTCCATGGTCTACTGAGAAATAAGTTTACATTAAGGTATGTGAGATCTATGAGAAAACATGCTATTTTCTTCAACTTGCTTTACCAAGGGGCAGTGTTAGGGAGAAGTGTAATTGGCACATATTTGGTGTAGCAAAATTGGCAAAGTTTTCCCAATCCCCATGAATCCATCTTGCTATGGGAGGCAACGCCGCTTTATCCTGCATGGTTATTGTGGTTTTGGTGATAGCTCAGGTATTTTAAGTGGTCTTGACTGACATTTCATACCTGTGGTTGTTGAGGAACTGTGGCTGTTACCTAGCTCTTGTCTCCCGGGGGAAAGCCTTGGATTTCCCTGGATGAAGTTTGAGTCCAGGGTGAATGCGCAGGGGGTTGAATTCAGGCTGCGAAACAGACTGTTGGTCTCTGACTTAAAAACTTATTTGGAAGTCTCATGAAATAGAGTTCAAAGATACAACTGGCAATTCATATTCTCTTTCATATGGATTTGCTTAATGTATGGAAAGAAAGATAACAAGACTCCATTCGTTCATTCATTCATGCATGCATGCATTCATTCACTCTTACACTGTTCTATTTGGAAAAAGCTCCTATATGCTTGTTTGAAAACGTACAAGTGGTTTGAAGAGCTCCCGTACGACTACATTTTCTTAAGATAGGTGGGCAGGGCTCTGAATCTCCCATTTTTGCTTTAACTAATATTTTATAGCCTAACACTACTTGGAAAAAGGAGAATTCCTTTGCGTAGTTTCTGTTTTTACTTTTTAAACAACTGATCCAGACTCTTTTAATCTCAACTTCAGATTTAAACATGTCAATACAAAATTGACGTAAGTTTAAGTATACAATTACCAATATTATTAAAAGTGTTAGCATGAAATATTTTTCACAGTGCATTACTTCAAGTTATTTAAAATTATAGGCCTTTGCTTTATGTCTCTTGGAGACCTATTGTGATTTACTTTATCGTATCCATCAAAATCCCTGTTCTAGTTATGTTTTAATTATACATCTAAGGGTTAAAACTGAAGCAATTATAATTACTTAAAGTTAGTAATACATTTTATTATTTTAAAAAACTTGCTAATATTTTTTCTACTGGAATTATCATAGAAAATAATTGGTGAAAAGATTGAATATGGTGGTATACAATTAGGTGATATTTGAAAAGAAAAAGAGGCAAGAATTAATTCTTAATTCATGCTTCAAAAATAATTAAATGAGAAAAAATGTCTGGCATGAATAAGTTTCAAACGGTAGAAGCTCTTATCTCCATGGTTCGATAAATACTTAAAATGCTATCCATCATATTATTTTGAGCTCCTTACTGAATTTAACTCTACCCTCATTCATCCTATATCACTTTCTTTCTTAAAATATTTTCTTCATAGAACAGCTGAGTAAATTTGGAACATCATCAAGGTCCCCACAGCCAAAAGTAAGGAGATAGGAGCATTATTTACATGGGCTATGGTAACTAATAAAATTTCAAATTGAATGGTTTAGATCTGTCTCTTCTGTTATAAACATATTACTTAAGTACTTACATCAATATTCTTTGCTTAATGAAGAAATATATTCATTTTCTAAATATTCCTATAGTTTACATAATTTGGACACTTCATTTTCCTTGTCATGAGAAGCTATGGAACAATATCTCCCCATGTTATTACACTGGGATTCCCAATGCCTTACTTGTGAAATGATTTCTGAGCAAGATAGTTGGGGGCTCGACTACCTAATCAAAACTAAATTTCTCAGGTCTAAGAAGTTAATTTACCAGACACCACTGCACATTATCTTTTGCAAACAAAGCAAAGCAATGTGCATGTGTATGTGTATTTGTATTGCCTATCTTTTTATTAGCATATAAAGCCAAAGATAGCAGAAGCCTTGATGCTTTATTGACTAACATATCCCCACTGTGTAGAATAGTGCCTGGCACATAGCAGCTGCTCAATAAATATCTGTAGGATGAGCCAGTGGATGGAGGAAAAATGGTCAGAGGGAGAGAAGGATGGAGGGAGGGAAGGATGGATGAATGGATAGACAGGTGGATGGATGGATGGTTGCGGAACAGATACATAGACAGATGGGTGGACAGATGGAGACTGGACAGGTGACGGAAAGGATGGATGGATGGATGGATGGATAACACATACATAGATAGATGGGTGGACAGATGGAGACTGGACAGGTGAATGAATGGGTGGGTGAAGAGGAGGTGGATGCATATGTGGAACATCTGATATAACTTTCTTTGGGCCTCAGTGTGATGCATTAAATTAGCTGTCTTTTTCACAGAGTCTTTATTTTGAAGTGAGAGCCACTTAGCAGGCAAAACATAGATGAGATTCCTCTAAAACTGAACTAAGCTAAAATTAAACAATTTAGGGAGAAAGATACATCTACATATTAATTCTAAAATTATCTTAGTTTTCAATGAAACAAATTTCATTTTAATTTTTGATGTAATAAAAATAAATCGTAATCTGTATAACACCGCCGATAGGCTTTTGAACTAAAGTTGCTCAATGTGATTGCCATGATCTCTTTGGATCATTTAAAATTAATATTCAGCCTAATAATCTATCATACAGCTAGCTACGTCTGAAATCTGAACTTCTAATGCCTTAATGATCTTACTTTCCAAACAGCTTCCTGGAAGTCATCCTAATTCAGTAGTGCTCTTTATAATGCTTACCCGAAAATCACTGTCTAATCAAGTTAATGCTTTCCTCTACTTTGTAACATAATTGCAAATACTCTTATGAGATGCCTTTGGACAACAGAACTCTGAAAATAGCTATATCCAGAGTCACTACAAAAGACTATGACTTTTGCATTTGGATCGGGTGAAAGAGGTACTGAAGTCACAATTAATGATGATCTGTTACTCTATAATTTAGTATTAGGCACTGGAAAAAAAGAGAAAATGTTAAAGAGAGAAAGAGTGAAAAAGCAAATCTTGATGTTAAACTCAAGTATTCAACCTTTATATTTTAATTAAGATTACACTTGTTTTATCTATGATTTTCTGAGAAAGCTGTATTAAGATCCTCTATTATACCTGTTGTTTTATCAATTTGTCCCTATGGTTTTTTTCCACTGTTGCTTGATGTGCATATTTATATGGCTATGCTTTCAAAACATGTATATCTATGTGGCGAGTTGTGTCTTTTCTCGATTAAAAAAATACCTTTTTTAAACTTAATAGTTTATTTTGCCATAACATGTACTTTTGCTTCTATTTTCTTTGATTGGTCAGTAATTTTCTGATATATGCTTTTAGTTTCAACCTTCTGTGTCAGTATAATTTAAATACTTTTGTTGGAATAATGCATAAAGCTGTGGTATCAGTCAGGGTTCTCCAGAGTGAGGAGGAAGATATATTTTAAAGAATTGGCTCATGTGATTATGGAGGCTCATAGGAAGTTCCGTGGGATTGACCAGCAGACTGGAGATCCATGGAGAGAAAACGATTCTATTGAAAGTTCGTCCATCAGAAAATGTTCCCCTAGCTGTGGGAGATCAGTCTTTCTGTTCTCTCCAGAATTTCAAATGATGGGATGAGGCCCACCCACATTATGGAGGACAATCTGCTTTACTCTACAGATTAAGATGGTAATCTCATCCAAAAGCACTCTTACACCCAGCATAATGTTTGACCAAATACCTGGACACCATATGGCTCATTCAAGTTGACACATAAATGAATCATCACAGATTTTTTATCAATTCTAAAAAATTCTGTCTTTGGACGGACTTGGTGGCTCACGCCTGTAATCCCAGCACTTTGGGAGGCCGAGACATGCGGATCGCAAGGTCAGGAGATCGAGACCATCATGGCTAACACGGTGAAACCCCGTCTCTACTAAAAATAAAATGAAATAAAATAAATACAAAAAAATTAGCTGGGCGTGGTGGTGGGTGCCCATAGTCCCAGCTACTTGGGAGGCTGAGGCACGAGAATGGTGTTAGCACAGGAGTCAGAGCTTGCAGTGAACCGAGATCGGGCCACTGCACTCCAGCCTGGGCGACAGAGCAAGATTCTGTCTCAAAAAAAAAAAAAAAAAAATTCTGTCTTTTAGGAAATGATTTTATATTTTTACATTGTAATTAATGATATATTTACAATTCATATATTAGTAACTTATTTTTATCATCTTATGGCTGCTTTTTTTTTTTATGTTTTCTCTCCTCCTATTATTTTCTCTTTTCTTGTCTTCCTTTTCATGGTTTGGATTATTTTACTTGCCATCTTCTCTTTCTACAGCTTTCACGCATTCTCCTGTGTAGTTGTACCCATGACTTCTCATGTCCATGCTTTTAAAAGGTATCTTTTCGCATTTGACTTTACATAAAGCAGCATGCATAATTGTCTAAAATGTGTAAAGTTAATCAATATATGTGTCATTTTTCTGTTAAGACATTGAGAATACTTTTATATTAATCATTCCAATCTTGTTTTACATGTTATTTTATTCACGTATTTCAATTATCCACTTAAAGTACACCAGATGATTAATTGCTATAATTATTACATTTTATGGTCATTTCTTAGAGTTATTTATCCATTCATTTGCTCTCTTTTGCTTCTTAGAGATATACTAGAGCCTCTTGTCTATCTTTTATGTCTTTTTTTTTTTTTTGAGACAGTCTCACGCTGTCACCCAGGTTGGAGTGCAGTGGCACCATCTCAGCTCACTGCAACCTCTACCTCCTGGGTTCAAGTGATTCTCCTGCCTCAACCTCCCAAGTAGCTGGGACTACAAGCATGCACCACCATGCCTGGCTAATTTTTGTACTTTTAGTAGAGATGAGGTTTCACCCTGTTGGCCAAGATGCTGCCTAACTCCTGACCTCAAGTGATCCACCTGCCCTGGGCTCCCAAAGTGCTAGGATTACAGGCGTGAGACACTGAGTCTGGCCTAGATTTTATCTCTTAAATATTTTTTTAAATTTTCTATGCAATACATTAGGCAATCGTAAGTAAACTTTTTTCCCTAAGGGACAAAATACATAATATTTTAGGCTTTGTAGGCCACATAGTTCTCTGCCAAAGCTACTCAGAACAACCACAGACAATGCAGGAAAAAATGGAAGTGGCAGTGTCCCAACAAAACTTTATTTAAGAAAAAAAAGTTCAGTTGGTTGGCCTGTGTGTTACTACAATTTCTGATACCTGTTCTAGATAAATTTCTCAGTGCTTTCCTCCAATTCACTCTATTTCCCTTTGAAAAGGTCCCTTTGAGATAGTCTAGAGTTCATCTCATACATATTGTTTTACATGACAGTATTTTTCATAGTCAATTCATATTAATTGAAAGTGATATAAAATATTGAGAGTTCTGGTGTTAATTTAATGGCAGGGTGTGTACATAATATTTATGTCACACACATAAACCATGAATTATTGCCACATTTATGAAAATGCTGATACATTTTATTTTGTTTTAAAATGGAGAATTAGGCTAACTCCATAATTTAGTGTTTCTTTATAAATTATCTTTCTAGGCCAGGCGCCGTGGCTCATGCCTATTATCCCAGCACTTTGGGAGGCTGAGGTAGGCAGATCACTTGAGGTCAGAAGTTCAAGATCAGCCTGACTAAAACAGTGAAACCCCGTCTGGAGTCCCAGCTACTTGGGAGCCTGAAGCAGGAGAGTCGCTTGAACCCAGGAGGCAGAGGTTGCAGTGAGCCGAGATTGCACCACTGCACTCCAGCCTGGGCAACAGAGCAAGGCTCCATCTCAGAAAAAAATAAAAATAAAAATAAAATATCTTTCTGTACTTGACATTTTGAGCACACATAAGAATGAGCTTGGAATTCTAACATGTTTTTATTTGTTCCTGATTGATTTTATGGTAAATTCTATCAGCAAAATGAGGTTTAGCTGTAGTTCAAAGTCAAATGAGGATGTGTGGTGAATTATATTACATTTAAAAACATGGGCCATAATTGACGGATGATTTTCTTTAAAAAGAACTAAAAGCAATAATCTTAGACATTATTGAAAACAACCGGGAGTTACAAGTTTGCACACTGTTAAGAAGATGAGGAAACTCACTGTAGTGTAAACCATCAGTTCAACCCAGTTTTTACTGTATGGTATGGCTCTAACACGTGTTTGCTGGTGACTTTCTTCTTCTTACTGTTAACTTTCTATGGCCAGAATAGTAGATCCTGATGATCCAAAACTTCTCCTTTATTTACATGATGTATGCCAAACATCACAATTATTTCCCAACCCTATTTGAGCTTGTGTATGAGGCCAGTCTCAACAACTTTTAAAAATTATAATCCCATTTGCTGAAAACCTACCTTAGAGACTGGAACTTGATAATGACATCAAGTACTCAGTTTTTAGAGTGCCTCAAGTGCTACTGCTTTGTAATTTGTTGAATGGTGGATGCTGCGCGTGCTTTGGGTTTATTCTCGGTAGTCTAGACAAATTACAAAATGATTAGGAAAAGGCTTTGGCCGCCATAGGAAATGGTGAATAAGGACATACACCCAGACAGAGAGCTAACAATCAATGATCATTATAAAATTTCTTCATTCATTCATTTTCCCAAAAATATTTATTGAACACCAGCTACAACCTGGCACTAGATGCTGAAACTAGATGGGTGATCAGAGAAGCTTTTTGCCCTCATGAAATTGTAGACTTTTTAAAATATTCAGTCTACCATAATTATATGTTCTGGGAAAGTTATTACCATATGGGTTTTTTCTGCAAATCCTATTTTCCTTAGGGAATAATATACCTATTAGAAAAAAATGGGTCAGAATAAAGTGAACATTTTTCTGCATTGTAAGCACAAACTAAGTATGTTTTCTTCAAATGTATATTTGATCAATTGATATTTGATCCATACATAATGCATAAAATGTTCTTAATACTCTCTGAAATTTGAATAAAAACAAAGACATAATTGCATAAAAAGGCAGACAGTCTCAATATTTTATAATAAATAAATAATGTTTGCTTTACAAAGGCTCATTTGTAAGAACAGAAGCAACTTACTATTTTCTGGGAGAAGAAAAGTCTTTTCTGAGAACAGCTGATAAAATTTCATTCCTTTTGAGTTTTCCAAACTTGTCCAATTCCTTTTGAAGTATATTTTAAACTTATGACTAGATTTTCAATTCTACAGATAAGTAATACCTAGAAAATATATTTGCATCAATGTGCTTATTTTTGCCAGCTTTGACAAAAAAGTTGTATTTTAACTAGATAAAAATAAAAACCTTCCTTTTATTTAGGTTTTACATATGATATTCTTCATATGTGAAGCTGTGAATCCACCATCCCAGGGCTTGAATTTTTTTCTTCATTGGTCATGATGGACTTATGTCTATTTCTCCTCATCAACGCATTTCAAAGAAGTTGTAGGATATCTCAGGGGGCTGACAAAAGGAATCTGTGGTTAAGAAACACAACACAGATTGTTGCCCCTGAAAGCTAACCTCGAGCTAGACCTTTGAAAAGAGTGCTTTGCCCACTTAACCATAGCTCAGTTACTTTCAATTAGGCACTTAAAAAATAAAGTAAAATTTCTACAGTTGAAGGAAGAGTATGTTTTGATATAATTTGGCTGTGTAGCCACCAAATCTCATCTTGAAATATAACCCCCATAATCCCCACATGTCAAGAGAGACCAGGTGGAGGTAATTGAGTCACGAGGCAGACCTTTCCCATGCTGTTCTCATGACAGTGAATAAGTGTCATGAGATTTGTGGATTTATAAAGGGGAGTTTCCCTGCACAAGCTCTCTTGCCTGCCACCATGTAAGACATGACTTTGCCTCTCCTTTGCCTTCCACCATGATTGTGAGACCTCCCCAGCCAGGGTGGAACTGTAAGTCCATTAAATCTCTTTTATTTATAAATTACCCAGTCTCAGGTATGTATTTATTAGCAGCGTGAAAACAGACTAATACAGTTTATAACCAAATATGTCCAGGCCACTTCCAGTGTGTGAGGAGGAGACACCAGCCTATCAATGCCATGCCTGCAGAGGGTCTCTACCAAGAAAGTGCAAACACGCATTTTTCACTGCCCAGCATTTTGCAATTCTTTACTTTTATATTAATCATTTCAATCTCGTTTTACATGTCATTTTATTCATATATTTTAATTTTCCTTCATTTAAAATACATCAGATTATTCATTGCTATTATTATTGCATTTCATAGCCAATTCTTAGAGTTATTTATCCATTTATTTGCTCTCTTTTGCTTCTTTGAAATGTATTAGAGCTTCTCATCTATCTCTTATTTCTTTTTTTTTTCTTTATCTGTTTCTCACTTGAGAAGAATATGCATGCTCCTTGCATCAATTATCTTTTCAGTAAGGTCTCTAATCCTGACCATCCACCCATACCTGAGTTTCAACATGTTTCTGTCAATTGGATATTCCTGTAAGACTGACCCACTTTTAACTTCCTCATATTCCAGACCTCCACAGCATGTTCTTCATCATGCTAGACATCCTTTCTACTTCCTTTCTGGCAGTAACATTATTTCAGTAGCCCACCAGCAAGTTTCCTTCTTTCTGGCTTTTCTTCTGTTTAAATGCTTTTGTTTACCTGCTGTCTTAAGCAGAGTTGTCCAGAGAATCAGAACCAATAGGGGATATAGATATATCTCCTATATATTTCCTATATATTTATCTATCTATATAGATAGCTATCAATTTATATATGTATAGATAGATATATTTATAGATACAGATATATAGATATCTATATCTATATGTATATATTTATTATGGAAAATTGGAGGCTGAGAAGTCCCACAATCTGCTGTCTGTAAGCTGGAGACCCAGGAAAGCAAGTGGTGTGACTCCAGTACAAGGGCAGGAGAAGACCATTGTTCCAGCCAAACGCTGAGGCAGAAAAAGGAAGGGGGTGGGGTAGAATTCTTCCTCCCTTAACCTTTTGTTTTACTCAAGTCCTTGAGGAATTGGATGATGCCCACTCACTTTGTGGAGGGTAATCCGAATCCGCTTTACTAAATCCACCAGTTCAAGTGCTAATCTCATCTAGAAACACCCTCACAGATACTCCTAGAAGTAATGTTTAATCTGGGCACCACATGGCCCAATCAAGTTCACAATAGGATTAGCTATGTTCCCTGCTATGTCATGTCATTCATGTCATTGCAATGCAATCAGTGGTTTTACACAATCCTTCTAATGACCAGAATTTGAACTCCTTAATTTCAGAGACTTATTTCTCTTTTCAGAGACTTATTTCTCTTCTTGTTTTCAGGACCTGACATAAGGAAAGATACAAAATAGGCATTCAATACTTCTTTTTCTTGAATGAATTAATGAATGGACAAAGAGAAAAGTAAACAAAATATGTGAACACTCAATTTTGTTAGTCCTTCCTTTATAGTACTTTTAAACTTTGTTTCTTGCTCTTCTTTGCCTATGCCTCTCCAAAACAACTCCTGTTGGGATGACTACAAATAAGATAATTATATATCTCCTTCCTCTTAAATCAACCCTTTTCAGTTCACTCTGAAAATCTCAATCTATATTATATTTTACAAACATTAATGTCTATTAGTGTCTAGAGATCTCAGAGCTATAGGAGCTCAATAATTATTTGTTACATGTTACTTGAGCTTCTAAACAGGCAATATATTACACATAGATTTATTGGTAGCATAGTCTAATTAAGACTTTCAACAGAGAAAAAGAAGTAAGAGTGGAAGCAACTTCAATCATTAAGAAAGACTGCAGAAATCATGTCCTTTGCAGCAACACTGATGGAGCTGGAGGATTCTAAATGAATTGATACAGAAACAGAAAACCAAATGCTGAATGTTCTCACTTAAAATGAGAGCTAAACATTGAGTACACATGGGCACAAAGAAGGGAACCATAGGCACAGGGGTCTACTTGTGGGTGGAGGGTAGGAGTGCAAGGGTTGAAAAATTAACTGTCAGTAAACGCTGATTACCTGGGTGACAAAATTATCTGTACACCAAACTCCAATGACATGCAATTTACCAGTGTGACAAATTCGCACATATACCCCCTCGAACCTAAAATAAAAATTGTAAAGAAACAAAAACCAAAAGGTATATTCATCTAAGAAGAAAATTACATGTCAGTGTTCAGTTAATTTCATTTTGAAGTTTCACAGGAAAACACACAGCTTGCCTGAGCTTTTCTCTTCTTCAAGAAGTCTAGGAAGTTGACTTCTTTAAAAAGAGATGGAAATAGAGTTGACTTTTAATACTTCTTTTTTTTTTTTTTTTAATGGAGTCTCGCTCTGTCACTCAGGCTGGAGTGCAGTGGCATGATCTCAGCTCACTGCAACCTCTACCTCCCAGGTTCAAGTGATTGTCCTGCCTCAGCCTCCTGAGTAGCTAGGACCACAGGCACCTGCCACTACGCCTGGCTAATTTTTGTATTTTTAGTAGAGATGGGATTTCACTATGTTGAGCAGGATGATCTCGAACTCCTGACCTCAGGTGATCCACCCGCCTCAGCCTCCCAAAGTGCTAGGATTACAAGTGTGAGCCACCATGCCCAGCTGACTTTTAATACTTCTAACAAGTACGTAAACTTAAAATTTCCATTGGGATTACAGAAACTCTATAAGGAGAACTGTCTAACAATCCAGGCTTGTGTAGCTCTAGTAGACACTTGTAAACTATAATTTGAAAACACATTAAAAACAATTGTACATAACAATTGAGGCAGGCTTACTACTTAAGTGCATTAATTTATCTTCAAAGATCTTTACAAATGTTAACTAATAAATTCTTATAATATTGGCCCTATGATTAAGCATTGATCATTTCTGTACTATATTTCAAAGAAGAATGGATGAATACAGGTAAAAATACTCTCAGAGAGAGAGGGAGGAAGAAAAGTGCTTTTGAGAACAATTTCAAATGGAAAATCCAAGTAAAGGTGGATTTGAGGACTTACAGATATTAAGTCATAGAGGTAATCCCTTTGGGAGTTATCAAGATTAAAACAAAGCTGATTTCTTCATATCTGATAAAAATCAGTTTCAATCTCTGCAAACAACGCAAAGCAATAAACCTCTTTTCAGAAGAAACAGAACAGACGAGAGCCGTTAGATGGGAGTTACACCTTAATGGGAAGTACAATTACTGCATAGGCCGCTCACTGCCAGAGAGCAGAAGGGGTCTCTCACTTAGAAGCCTCGGCTTGCCCTGAAAGTCAGTGTAAGAGAATTGCTGTGGGCCAACTATCTGCACGTGGACCTTGACAAGCATGGAATATTCGAGTGCAGGAATTTTGCACCCTGCAATGTAGACTGTATGAGAGAATGAGAAAGGGAAAACCAATCAAATACCAGCAGTCTTTCTTCATTTCGAGGAATATTATCGGTGGCACTGACAGCCAGGAGAGCAGTCTTGAGCGTCTCCCTGCCTTCTTGCTAGCAGAGCACCCATCAGAAGAAAGCACAGGTTCCTCTGCAGCTGCGAAGTCCCACACACTTTTATGTGCTTGCATCCTTTTTAGAGCTGTGAGGTCCTGATATTTCCCTAACACTCCACAACATGTACAGGAGCAGAACCAGCATCAGACTCTGGAGGCTGACCCCCTGAATCTGAAGATTGGGCTCCCAGATCTCTGCCTCTGGTTTTCAAACATAGACAATGTGAACCCAGAAACGTGCTCCAGTTCAGAGCTTCAATTGCACACACACAAAGATCAGACAAACCAAATTCTTAAAAATCCAAAGGTTAACAAGGAAACAATCATTTCTCTCTTGACCCAGAAAACAATGGAAATACATCACTTGATATTGGTGACAAAGTTCCTCTCCATCACAATCACACAGAGTCACAGGTCAAGGTTCAGAAAATAACAACACAGAAGAACTGGTAATGATAGAGCTCAGTCGAAGGGGACCAATCTCCACTGCCCAAGGTGCTTCAAAGTCAATGAGATGTGTTTGACCTACAAAAAGCTAATGGCTTAGAGAATGTCATGCTGGGAATATCTAACAGAAGCTTTTAATTGCCTGTAAGATAAACTCTAGTTTCCTGCATGAAAATAATTTATGATAATGTGGTATTGTGTAATAATTTTAAAAATTGCAGTAATCTGTGGATCAAAGACATATACATTTAAGCATTCATTTACCTTGAAGACACTGCTCGAAAATGTTTGCATTAAAAAAAGATGCAATCACAAATTTACTTTTACTTTGCTACAGAATATTGGCAAATTGCCTTCCGTTGTGATTGTCCCCACATATTAACTATGAACAGCCTCAGCTGAGTTCAGCCTTTCCCACTCTCACAACAGGAAAATCAAATACCAGGGAATGGTAAGTAAACCTTAATACAGCTTCTATTGCTAAAGTTCGGTAAAGTCAGTCATTGCATATTTTTTTTTTGTAAGTTCATTATCAGCCATGTTTGAGAGATGATTATTTTGATTGTGAAATACGCAAAATGCCTTGTATGAAACAGAATGAAAATTTATCTTATGCCTATTTGGTTTCCTTTCTTTGGTGGCAGGGGGTCAAAATACAAAGCCACAGAAATTCATTTAGAAAGAAAGATGCATGGAATTTTTAATTTTCTTTTGCAGATAGTGTCCCTTTAACCATCCTGAAAGAGAAAAAAAAAGTGTATATTTTTAAATCAGGCAAAACTGTTAAATTAAGGGCAGCTCTAACCTTTTTTCCTCCATCCTTCTTGCCCTTCCTAAGTCAATCCAATCAATCCATCCTTAATCAGCCAGGAAGAAGTTGTTGAAGGTCTGGAATGAGCTCAACCCTGTGCCAGCCACTGGGCAACCCTAGCCATGAAGAGCAGGGCTTCTGCCTTTTCGTATGTGTGTGCCAATTAGACCCGAAGAGGGATGAAGGGTAAAGCATTTCTTTAAATTCTGAGTGCAGTGTGCATTAAATTTAGGGGATTTTCATGATGCTTTCTGGTGGAATTGACTGTTCTGTGTTCTTGGCTATCAAGATGTGGGTTCTTGACTCTGTCATGGAGCAAGTCAGCTAACTCACATATTTGCATATCTAAAATGAGATTCATTACAAAAGTGTATGTTAATAAAGAACATCATTAGCACTCAATTTTGCATTCTAATTGGTGCTATTCAGGGGCCTACTAGTAGGCAAAGTACAGATCCAGTTTGCATCTTATGTGAGAGAATAGAACATTAGATTATTAAGATTCAACCATCTACATCTGCTGTGGATTTTAGGGAGCAGGTTAGAATAACTATGTTTAATGAAGTCATTACCTAAGGATATGCCATTAGGTGTCTATTTTGTGTCCAGTGAACCAATTTTAAATATTTTAACATCTTTATTACAGAATGCACTATTATGATAATACCTTAAAATAATACTAATTCGTATCTACATGAAGTTTCCATTTTGGTGAGTCACTGCAATTAGATAAATAATTGGAAGAAGATGGTTGCTCTCATCGGAAAGAAATCGTGCATCAGAATAAATCAACTTCCTCTTATGTGCTTGTAAAAAAGTATATGATAGACTTTGCTCTCTGAGCTCTACTCTGCAAGCAATGAAGGCATTTATGAACATGGTGAATTCTGTTGAGTAATTGAATTGCATGTAATCAAATAAGAAGTGATTAAGAAAAAAGGCAGGGGAAACGGAAATAACCAGGGTGGATACGTGATATGGACACATAGGGTGGGGGAAGGATAAAGGCCAAAATTATAACCAACTACAGGATGGTGCTGGGGCTGGCTGTCTCTCTAGTTCAGGGCCTCTTGTGTGAAATCTGCTCATACATTCTCAAAGCAGAGGTTCTGACTTGGAAAAAGAGGCTCAAGGGCCACCCAACAAGAGGTTTTCTTCAGTCTACCATCTCAGTGTCCCCTTGTGGATTTGAGAATTACAAACGAGAGAACAAGTCTGATGGAAAGATTTCATGTTCCTTCATAGGCTGAAAGGCTGATGGAGCTGCAACCGGTTCAGCAAATGCTCACACTGAGATTTGAAATCAGAAGCTGACCTTCATGCTAGAGCTCTGACTGTCTCTCATGCTGACTGCTGGGACTGTCTTGCATTCCTCAAAAGAGCTCTGCATTTGTCCCTGGCATCTAACAGAGACCCAGAGGGTGGATCTCACGGCATGGTCTAAAAATAGAATCTCCCATTTCAGAGAGAATAAAAATGTATGTAAGCAATAGGTATTCTGGTTTATTTGTAAAACAGAGCCTTCTTGCCATCTCAGAAAAAGCTTTGTATCATTTCAGAAGAATAGTTCAGAGAGGAGATGAGCTTAAAATGCAGGAATACAAATGGAGGTTGAAGAAAGAGGGAGAAATGGAAATCATTTCCCGGACTGGCAGAAACTCTGTTTCTTCTTGACCCTGTGGGCCAACTGTGGATTCTGAATGACACTTAGAACAGTATTCGAAAATAAAAAAATAAAAAAAACAAACTTCAGGAAGAATCAACATGCTCTTTGTTCTTTTGGGGAATTACAGTTGAAGCAGAAAAATTGTGCTTAACATTTCCAATGAATTGTTTGAAGGGCACAGAGAGCTAAAGCTTTTTATGAACTACAATTAAAAAAAAAACCTCCAGAGTTTGTTACTGTTTTATTTATATTTTCTGTGTTTACCTCAAGTTGGCATGAATTAGTAAAATAGCTTGCAAGTTTGTGCATCTGCTGATTATGTCTCAGGCCCACTACCAGAATATATGAAATTAAAGAGACCCTTACATTGTAAGTTATTCTAGAAAGAAACAAAGAGAAAAAGGGAGGGAGAGAAAGGGAGGCTATTACATTATTATTCAGAAAATATTCAATTATATAAGAAATTGCAAGTCTTACACAGAATATTCCTTTTCCCAGAATAGAAATCTATATTCAAATTTAACTCTCTTAAAGTAGTTACTATGTGGTACAGTGGGAGAATATAAAAATTCTATTAAATCTGACCCATGTTTCATTAAGCTAAAAAGCCTTCAAATAGTCTCAATTTATTTTCTCTAATTTTGGTCTCAAAACATTGGAAATCCAGCCTGGATGATCCTTCCCTCTCTTGACCAACATGGCCATTTCCTAATATGGTCATTCCTAGACAGTGTGAGGAGTTGAAGAGTGCCATCGAGGGTGTGTGTCCATCCAGATCACCTGGATTGGCACTCAGGCTCGGATATTCGCCCTCTGTGTGAACCTCATAAGCCACCTGACTTCCCTGCACTTCAGTTTCCACAACTGCAAACGGGACCGTTTTCGAATGTGCTTCGTAAGGTTTGTTAGGGATTGAATTGTGTCTCCCCAAAATTCATATTTGAAGTCTTCAGAATGTGACTGTATTTAGAGATAAGGTCTTTACAGAGGTAATCAAGTTAAACTGAGGTCATTAGGATAAGCCTTAATGCAACATGCTGATGTCCTTACTAAAAGAAATAAATTTAGATACACACAGAGAGAACGCCATGTGAAGAAGAAGATAGAGATCTGGGTGATGCTTCTACTAGTCAAAGAATGCCAACCAGAGTCAGCAAACCACCAGGAGCTCCTGGAGAGGCCGCAGACAGCACCTTCCTCACAACCTCAGAAGAAACCAACCCTGCCAATACCTTGACCTTGGACGTGCAGCCTCCAGGACTGTGGGATGATGCATTTCTGCTATTCAGGTCACTCCGTCAGTGGGACTTTGCTACAGCAGCCCCAATAAACTAGCACAAGGTTATTGTGAGTTTATAGGCTGATAAATGTAAACAACAACAACAAAAACAAAAATCCTTTGAAGCATGCCAGGAGCAATAAAGGTGAGCTCACATGATTGTTGCTATTAACACTATGTCTCCAGTCATTTTAAGCGTTAATGTTATATGTTCTGCATCTATTTCCTTAAAAAGCATACCTACCTTAGTTGAGAAGTCAACTGACTTCTCAAGTGGCTCCTTACCAATGTGTCTGATTGATAGTTTGACAAAACCGGTCAGTGGATTTGGTGGGAAAAGTTGCACAGTCATGGGGAGATGCTTTCCTCAGTGCCCTGGATCCATTTTCTTTCTCAGGTTTCCCCTGATCAACTGGTACTTAGGAAGGCACCACACAGACTGTGCTTGCACACAGATACAAACACTTGCACCCAGCATGTATACCACCGTAGATAAAGCCCATGTACTCCTTTCCTTTTGAAGAAAATGAGATCAAATGACATAGACAAAATAGAACAGAGAAGAAAAGCAATTTCTCTGCCGTCACTATATAAGGCCATGCAATTCCAGGTTACAGCAGATGCCCTGGCCCCGAAACATTTCACTATCAGCTACAAAGCACGAATGCGAAAGCGTATTTCCAAACTTCCCCCAAGAGTAGAGAGTACTTTGGAAAGGCTGCTGTGTGCACCAGGGTGCCCGGGGCTTGTTCCCTCTCAGTGAGGGATACAGTCTCCTGTCTCCATAAACATTTCAGAGCTTTCATGAATGGGCATAGGCCATTGTCTCCAAGTAACCTCCTAATACTCAGCTGTGCATATCTTACGCGTCAAATACTTGTCTCAAAATCTCGGGCTTTATTGTTTTGTCTTTGAGATTTTTCTCTTTTCACCTCTCCCAAATTGTAAATTGCAGATGAAGCTTCCACCACATGTAGCTGAGACACGACAAATATCTTCCTGGTGAGTTAGCGGAGGCTGCCTGTTCACCAGACCAGCAAGGAATTCCGCACAGCCAGGGATTTCGACCTCCCCACCCTCCCATCTCCCCACCCAAACAAATGTGAAAATGACATTCCTAGAGAGGGCTGGGGCAGTGGCCAGTCTTCCTGCAGGACCATCTGTGGGACTTGGGAAAAGTGTCTTATTACCCAAATTCTTGAACTCCTTGCATCACACTTCCCAAGTCAGCCTTCTCTTGTGATTCTATCTTTAGGCAAAATATGGTCTAACCATTTCTTAGATGCTCTAATTTAGATATTCAAGTAACTCAGTGGCTTTTGTGGCATTTCAACTTGACATACCAGCAACATGTTCTTTGTTTACATTTGTTACTGGAAACTTTAAGTATTCATTGATTGTGACAAGCCAGATAGAATCCCTTTGAATACACTTACATTGTCGGACTATAGCTAAAAAAGCTCATTGTCATCGAAAGCTGATATATTTTTATGCTTTAGAGAGTAAGCCACCATTTATATATAATACATTAGATATCATTTATTTAATATCGATTATATATGTTATAAGACCTACAGTAGACTCTTGAACAATTATATATGTAATCCACAATTATATATACTCCAGTAGACCCTGGAACAACATGGGTTTGAAATGTACAGGTCAGCTTACATGTGGACTTTCTTCTGCCTCTGCCACCCCTGAGATAGCAAGACCAACCTCTGTCTTTCCTCTTCCTCCTGGGCTCACTCAATGTGAAGACCACAAGGGTGAAGACCTTCATTATGACCTGCTTTCACTTAAAGAATAGTAAATATATTTTCCTTCCTTGCAATTTTCTTAATAACATTTTCTTTCCTCTAGTTTACTTTATTATAAGAATATACTATGCAGCCATCAAAAAGGATGAGTTTGTGTCCTTTGTAGGGACATGGATGCAGCTGGAAACCATCATTCTTAGCAAACTATCACAAGAACAGAAAACCAAACACCGCATGTTCTCACTCATAGGTGGGAACTGAACAATGAGATCACTTGGACTCAGGAAGGGGAACATCACACACAGGGGCCTATCATGGGGAGGGGGGAGGGGGGAGGGATTGCATTGGGAGTTATACCTGATGTAAATGACGAGTTGATGGGTGCAGCACACCAACATGGCACAAGTATACATATGTAACAAACCTGCACGTTATGCACATGTACCCTACAACTTAAAGTATAATAATAATAAATAAATTTAAAAAAAAGAATATACTGTTTTATATATATATATATATCACAAAATATATATTAATCCACTGTTCGTGCTATCAGAATGGCTTTGGGTCAACAGTAGCTATTAGCAGTAATGTCTTTGTGGATTCGAAAGTTGTATCTTTGACAATGCAGGGGGGTGATTTGGGCTCCTATCACCCTGTTTTTCAAGACTCAGCTGTAAACTTCTATCTACATTTATTTTTAATACACCGTAAAATATTGTTTCAGGGGATGTGAAAAAATGCCTTTCCTATTAAATGAAAGAAAGCATTTTAATGACAGCCCAATGGCACCTCTGTTGTATGGGTTGAGGTGGGTTCTCAGATACCCAAATGGTCTTCAGGTTTTGATTGACACATCAAACCTTTATTGAGTCCTCAGTATAGGCCAGGCTTTTTGTAGATAAAAAGAGAGCACTGTGAATAAAATAGCTCTTGGCTTCCCAGAGTTTGAAAAATGTAGAAATTATAGCACCATTTAATGCTTATTTAACAGAAGGACAGATAAAGTTATTTATTTTAATAAATTTATTTAAATGCTTGTTTAAAGAAAGGACAGTGCCCAAGTGTGGACTTGTAAATATGTGTGACAAATTCAACGAAAGGCGAGGTTCTTATGTCGATGGTCGTAGTGTGGATGCATTGCTAACAGCTTTCTTTTCCTACCTCTGGTCAGAGAATGTTGTTTCATGCTCAAATTACTTATTAGTTAATTCAAAGGGTGGGCACCCAAGGAATTTAAAACACAGACAATTTGGGATTTTTCAGGAGAATTCATCTTTAACGTATCCAAGAAGTTATGTGGTAAGGTTGATGTCCTAGGAAACAAGTGTGTACACATTGGACAAAGACTTCATGAATTTTACCTATGAAGCAGTTAACTTAATATTATGGTTTATTCAGTAGGCCTCTTAAAGATATAAAATTTAATTTATAATTGTAAGTGAATATTTAATATATGATCATTACTGTAATACAATTACTTGCCAAATGGGAAAGGAGCAGAGAAGCGATAGAGTAATTTTGCTTGCCTTTGAAGTGAAAGTCTTTTTAGAAAAGGTATGTCTTGAAGAATGAGTAGACTGTAGAGTGGAAGATTTGGCACATCTGTAGAAGGGCATTTTAGGAAAAGGGAGGACAGCACCCAGGCGTGGACTTGTAAATGCAAGTGACAAATTCAAAGAAAGGCCTTCTCATGTAGATGGTCATAGTATAGATGTGTGTCTAGCATTTTTTTTTTCCTACCTCTGGTGAGAAAATGTTCTGTTTCATTATTTCATTATTAGTTAATTAAAAGGGTCTTATCCTGCATGGAGAGTTAGTGGTTCTAGTTATTTTAAAGATATATTCAGTCTAATTCACCAAGTATTAGTTGGACACGATTCTATGCTGGTTGCTTTGGATACAGGGAGGCACGAAATACCTGGGGATAATTTGGAAAAGGAAAGGATATGGACTAACTGATACATAGAAACTTCCTTTATTCACAGAAAGTGAAAAAGAAGGAAAAAAATATGTTTGGTTGATCCCTGTCTTCTATTTTCAATTACTGCATTAGGAGAGGATTACATTGATTAACCACTGTCTTGGATATAAGAATAGAACTATTTTTGACATGTTGAGAGGCTGGCAAACTGTTTTAGTGACTAGACACCGTGTCACATCTACCTGGTAATCTACACCTCAAGTACAAGGGCAGTCCCATCTGAAATTCTAGAGGCCTGGCCAGTTCACCCCGACAGTCAGAACTGGGGCTCTAGGGACCTGCCACCTGGCTTCAGCAGGCTCACAGCCCGGGGCAGTCTGCAGCAGCTGGAGTCTTGCTTTCCACACTGGACACAGATGTATTTGTCTGATAATTTGTAGTTCTATTTTTGTTATCAGTTTTCTCTATTAGCACCATTTTTTGATAAGTCTGGTGTTTATTTTTTTAATTGAAGAATAGGCATTTTATGCAAAAAACAAAACTGCAGAGGCTCTGGAGGGTATCATCTTCTGAAAAAAACAGTCACTCTGTTTTTTGGAAGAGAATCCAGAATAAGGGCAGGCAGCCAAGTCCAAGGACTGGCATCTCTGACTTAAGGCTGGCTCACTTTTTGCAAGACAGCTGCACCCCATTCCTGGGGACTGTCCTTTGGGGGTCCCATTAAGAACCTGAACATGGTCATGGCTACTCCGCCTCCTTGGGTCCTGAACTCTAACTTGGTATCCAGAGCTCCAGGAGGAAGTCAAAGACCTGTTTGCCTTTACAGCTTCTTTCTGTGCTGGTGCCCGACTCTGACCTGCATAAAGATTGGCAAGTGCCTTGAGGAAAAACCCTAGGTTAGTAGCAGGGTCCTGCATGTTCCGCCAACCTCAGTGGATCCCAATCATGGTTCTATTTGTGTTTGTTTTCTCCCAAGTCCTGTGACATGCCCAAAATCTCTGCTTTGGGCTTTCTGCTCAGAATTACCTGGTTTCTCTACCTCTAGCCATGAGTTCACAACAGCCTTTAGGGAAACAGAAGTGCGTGGAATAAGTGGCTTATCTCTGCAAGCGTTCCCTGTCTCTGCCCAGCCTCTCTCTCTCTGTCTCCCTCTCTCTTCCTTCCTCTCTTTCTCTCTCCCTCCTTGTCCTTCTTTCTCTCTCTCTCTCCCTCCCTTCTTTCCTCCCTTTCTTGGATCTTGGTCTCTCAAGTCCTGGCTGCTTTGGAAGTTCCCAATGCCTTCAAACAGATTTTATTTATTCAAAAAATATATTACTTATTCACTTATTTATTTACTGTTTTTCTCTGCTTTTCTCGCTTTTCCTTGGGAGTATCAGTCCAGCTACTCTTCTGTAGCCTAACAGAATTATTCTTTCCATGTGGTTTAGCAGAACCAAAACTACCTACCAAGTCCTGGAGATGGAGAATAAAGCACTCTCCTTCTTATCTTTCCCTAGAATCTTCTGGTTGTTTTTCGACGAAGAATGAAAAACTGCTTTTTTATCATTATTATTGGTTTATGATTCCTGAAAGTCCTTCTAAACTTGTGTAATCTTTTAAGAACCCCATTTGCCAGTGAGCTGATAGCTACGTCAGAATAGTAGATCATCAATGACAAAAGGAAATGTTTTAAAGGCTCTCTTGCGATCAATGATTTCTGAATCAGTCCAGCCTCTTCTGTATTCAAGCTGCCCAATGTGAGCCATGTTCTCTTTGTGCAGGTGCATCCAGCCCCAAAGGTTTGGGGCAGCTGATGCTGTGGGGCTGTTGTCAAGTCATTTTCACTCAGTCCAAGGCCGTGGCTAGACATACCAATTTGTCACCAAATTAAGTGCTCTGGGATTTTTTAAAGGTTGAGTTGAGAGATTAGATTTTCTCCCTTTGAGCTGTCATATTTCAAATAAAGGTGAATTGGCAACTTTCATTTCTGATGTATATTTTGGTCTTCTTAGGTTTGGTTTATGCTGGTGTGAGTCTATGGATATGTGGTTTATGCTGGTGTAGGTTTACATAACGATGTGGTCCCATGTGGTGTGAAGTCAGAGAAGTGAAGAACAGGAGACATGGGCACAATTCTTTTCACTGAAACCTTTTATGTCAAGGTGCAATTACATGTAAGATGCGACCTCCTCTATGTTGGTAGAGTTTATTCACTTAGAGTTTGAATGCCACACTTTATGTCTCGTTGAGTGGTCTCACTATTAATACCCCTTTAGTGTGCCATCCAGGCCCACAGCCAAATGGCCATTCTCCTTTCTTGTCCAGCAATATTCAGCCTCTCTTTCCCTCCTTTTAGAATAATGGGTCTTTGCTAGTCATGTAAGGATGCCATCATTTTCCTTCTGAGACAGGGCAGGCGTTACTAAACACAGTGCTGTCTCCTATATATTAGAGACAGAGCACTGCAGCTAGTGAAATGTTATCGACACAGTGGGGAGTGATTTATAATATGCATGATGATAGGGACATAGAATGGGCTGTTCCCTTTCCTCATGGGCAAGTCGCCGCATGTTTATTCATTGAACTCAAAGAGATACACCTGCATTTCAGCCATGCGCTTTGAGGAGCTTCCTGTAGGTTTCCTCCCAATTTGTATCTTCTTCATATCTGACATTTGCTTTAGAAAGTTATAAAATTTAATGTTTCAAATACACAATGGTCATAGTTCCTACCCCTCTTGTGTTTCTTTGTGGTAGGTTTCACAGTGATTTGGATTCCCAATTCTTAAAGGATGCAGGGGTTAATAATCTTGTTGAATCATTTAGTACTCCATAACTAGACCCTGTAGCATGGGAGCATATTCTAATAGTACCTTAGTTTAATAATAAATGAACTTTGTTAATCTAATCCTGGGTAATTCAGGAAACAGAATGTCTTCCTCTTAATGTCTTTCCCTGATAATGATGGAGATTTATATTGATAAAATTGCTTCCACAGAAGATGAAGTGCTCCTGATGGCTGCTTTCAATCACTGGAAGGACCATGAAAGTATGCAAGGTTCCTCCCAGTGAATGAAGCCAGCTTACCACCGTCAAGGGCAAGGGATCAGTGTGTGTTCACATGGAGGCCTCTCACCGAGGGAACCCAAGGGGACAGCACAGGAATTGCAGAGCCAGCACCCATGGAATGGGCAGGGATTTGGGTTTCATCCAACCAGCCAGCTGATCAATAATCACTGAGTATCTGTCACCCATTGCATCCTCTCCTGGGTAGTAAGACTAGGCCAGTGCCAGGCACCTGGAAATCCTTACCGTTCTGCAGTTGACATTTTGAGAGGCAAGTCAAACCATATATATAAACAATTAGAATGTCTAATGTGTTTCAGGAGATAAGTGCCGTGCTGGGATGAGCAGGAGGATGGAGCCGTTGCTGGGCAGAGAGGCTGATTTTAGGTAAAACCATCTGGGTGCAGGAAAGAAGACCTCAAAGAGGGAATGACATTTGAGCAAAGTCTTCAACAAACTGAACCCAGGAAGAAAACATTCCAAAAGTCAGAGAAAAGAGGAAGTACGAAGGGCCAGAGCCAGGGAGGACATTGGCAGAGATGCAGCCTCAGAAGCGTCAGGAGCCCTGCAGCCACGATGCAGACAGAGAGATGGGCACCATGGAGCATACGGGGCAGAGAACCAGCACCATCTGAATACTCTGCTTAGGCTGTTGGGGCGACAGCTTCTCTTGATACCAAATAGGAGGCTGTGAACATCATCTTGCAGGAAAGGACAGTGGCTAGGACCACAGTAGTCACGGTACAGATGGAAAGAAGTGTCCAGATCGTAGACACATTTTGAAGGTTAAACAGACAGAATTTGCTATGGATTACATGTGAGTGAAACAGAGAGATAGAGAGACAGAGGATAGCTCCAACATTGCTGTCTGAACAGCTGAAGGGGTAGAGCAGGATGAATAAAGTAAAGAAAAGATTGAAATGGAGACAAAGGGCCACTGTAAGTGAGACATCCAGACGGAGCCCAGTACTCCCAGGGGAGCTCGCTTATGGCAGATTCCAGCCACAGGAGGCACCAAAAATGTCTCGTCTTTCATGTATACATGACACAAAATCAAGAGGATAAGCTGCTCCGATTTGAAAGCCACACGTTGTTCCTTTAAGGGCACGGCTGGGAGAATGGGTTCAACCCTGACTGCTCTCCACCGTCCATGCAGGACCGCAGCCTATGGTGAAGGCTGCACACCCATGCCCTTCCCTGGGTGTTGCTGGCATTGGAGTTGACAGGAATCTGGCGCCCTGTGAAGAGAAGGCTGGGAGGGAGAAATGTTCCTGATGACCTTAGGACACAGCACTTCTCCCCTGTGGCGTGAGAGCCACTGTGGCCAAGGACACTCACAGAAGCTGTCATTTGGGATTTGCTGCCAAGCAAGGCTGTTGATGCGTAGAAACTGAAAAGCCTTCTTCAGCAGCGGGGGCAAGAGGGCTGTCCATGGAGACCCTCCCGAGTATGGATGTACCTTCTCTTAGCCTCACATGAACGGGGGCTCTTTAGGACAGTGGGCTGACCCTGGGAAGAAGCCCCTGGAAGCCTGCTTGTCCCCAAATCCCCCTACTCTTTCTCCTAAAAGACAGTCTCAGTGAGTGAAGTTCTAGCATTATAGATTTTTCCCTTTGTAAGTCTGACAGAATTTTTGGTTTGCGAACATTTTTTATGAGAATGAAAATTACTTTGGGAAAAGTCATTCATTTACCACCCTCACTAGTCCTTCCATGGGGACTGATTTCCAATACGAGCTTGAGACATATTTGGAATTGAGCAAATTCCTGCAGAGGGTAGGAGGACCAGGATCAGAGAAAAAGTGTGGCTGTCCATGCAGGTAATAGGGCCCCACAGGCTCGTGTGAATTACTTGAATTAACAGCATCCTCTACTGTTGCTGAGGAGAGAGGAGTGGCCTTGGCTTCTCACTCATATTTTCCAGCCCTGACTAGTTTACCTGTCTCCAAGAATTGACCCAAAGTAACACCTTTAAAATGGAATGTATTCTCTCCTCTATTTTAAATAACACCTGGATGAATGAGTCTTTACAACAGATACGACTGGAAGGAGAGACGCTGGGAAACACAGAGGGAAACATGGTTCATTCGCATCTGCACCTGCGCGTGTGGCAGCTTGACACTGGAAGCTACGTTTTTCTATTCAGGAAGATGAAGCTCTCTGTGTCTGTACCCCATCCCATGCCCCTGGCTACCTATTCACATCTGGGGCCAATTAGTGCTGTTGAATTTATTCCAAAATCCTCATGCAAAATAGAGCTGTTTTTGATTGTCTTGGAGTTGACCTTTCCCTAGCTCCTCTCCACAATGATTTCTTGCTTTTCACTGAAACTCTTTGAGAAGTTCCATTTTTTTGTCACTGGTTAGAGCAGCATTTTACTTTGCATTTCAATTCAATTTTTAGTGATGAATTTTGGATTTTTATGTCCACCTGCCAGCTACTTTAACCCAGAAAGTAGCAGCATTGAGCAGTTCCTGCCAAGGTGGAGGTCTACCAGTTGTCCCACGGTATCAACCTCCATTACCCCTTCTGTTGCATGGTCCTGAGACTGGTGAGCACCTTCACAGCTCAAGGGGCAGTGGCTGCTGCAGCCAGTTCTGCTGTTGGATAAATGTTTAGCCCTTTGAGCTTTACACCATTTTAACAGAAGGTCAAAGAAGCTGAAACAGTAAGTGATGGAAATTAAACTGGTCTTATCTATCCATATTGTAATGACTGACTTGGCATCCTAGTGTGGTAGCAAGAACCTTGGACTGAAAACAAATTTCACTTCACAGCTGTTTGGCTGTGTGACCTGAAGCTTCTTTTTTTGAGATGGAGTTTTGCTCTTATTGGCTGGGCTGGAGTGCAATGACACAATCTCGGTTCACTGCAACTTCTGCCTCCCGGGTTCAAGCACTTCTCCTGCCTCAGCCTCCTGAGCAGCTGAGATTACAGACGTGCACCACCATGCCCAGCTAATTTTGTATTTTTAATAGAGACGGGGTTTCTCCATGTTGGTCAGGCTGGTCTTGAACTCCCAACCTCAGGTGACCCACCCACCTTGGCCTCCCAAAGTGCTGGGATTACAGGCGTGAGCCACCATGCCTGGTCAACCCGAAGCAATTTAAGTGGCCTTTCAAAATTTCAGTTTTCCTATTGGGAAAGTGTGAGTTTGGGGAAAAGTCAGTAGCTTTTACATTCTTTTGTCCTGATGCCCCTTTTTGTAAAATCCAAATGTGGAAGCCATTAGATCATTCTATGGGGCACAGTTTGAAGACCACAGGACTTCATGATTTCTGGGATCTACACATTCTTCCAATCCCAGCTTCCAGCATCCTCTGGGTACATCAGAACCTCCCAGTAACAGAGGACTGTGTTGGCAGCTGCCCTGGGAACGTTCAGCCTCGCTGGGAATGGGTCCCCTCTTACTTGCTGGGTGACCATGAGCATGTTGATCCCATCTCAGAGCCCCCGCTTCCTCCTCCTCTATAAATAGGACCATGGACAGTAGCTGGGAGAATTCAATAATGTATAGTGTCTGAACACTCAGCACACGCACTAGGAGGAACCAAAAATGAGCAGAACCCTCATTGATGTTTAATGTCCCCTAATTTGTCAAGGGACATTATATTGCATAAGATTTGCTTTAAAGAAAGTAAATTCCTTTCAGGCAAGTTGTTTGAGTCATCAATAGGTTTAAACCAAAGGAAGTTTTTGTCCTCACGATTTTGCATTTTTTAGTGCCTTTCCACAACAAATGTATAAAAGGAGTGTTATTTTTAAGTGTAACTATTTTGGAAACTTCTTACTTAAAAGCAATTTTCTACTACAAGTCAAAGGATTAAAGCAAAAAAAAAAAGGTGAATCTTCAGCAGCATATATTGTATATGTTTTCTAGAAATACTTTTTTAAAGAAGGCAGAGAATCCTAAGCTAAAAGCAGAATTTAAATATCTAGCATTCATTCAGCAGCTGTCTCTGTAAGGAGAGAGGGTTGAATTGTGTCCAAGTCAAGCATCAGATTTTCAGGGAAAGCAAAGGAGAAATTAGAAAGTGTGCAGGAAGCAGCAGAAATGGCTGTTAAAAGGTGATAGCCTTCTAAAATTGATGAGACTTCTTGGGTCAGATAACAGACCCAAGGGCTAGAGGTCTGAATTCAGGCATGGTTGGGGGAAGAGGAGGGGAAAGTGTCCAGAAAAAGTGGGTGGGTCAGTGCCAAGGGTGTCTCAGCCTGTTTGGAGGAATTCTAAATCATTTAGGTAAAGGGTTAGAGGTCAGAAAAAATGATCAGCACAGCAGTGAGGGGTCATCGGGACGTCCTTGGATGGAAGTCCTTCAACCCAGCAGTGTTGCAAGGCCTCGGGTTCCCGGTACCTGTCAGTTTTTGCAGCTCGAGGAGGACAGCCTGGGATCTCAAGCTTGTGCTTCATAAAGTCGCCATCCTAAGCTTTGGCATGACAAAGTCTCTCTCCCTGACAACGTTCCTTAGGGCCCTCTCAGCCCTTTTTTCAACGAGGATGCCACGTTGGCTCCCATCCTCGATGGGCCTGCACAGCTCTGTTTCATCTAGAATCCTGCTGAGTCAGTTTCACAAAAACGTCCCATCCTTAATGCCTGATCATCGCAAGCATCTGATCAAATTTCGTACGCCTGCCTTGGATGCCTTATCACCTTGGCCTGCCTTCAGCAAGGATTTGTTGTCATTTTGGTTGTCATTTGTTTGTTTGTTTGTTTTATTGAAACAAGGTGGGTTCTAGGCTTTATGATTAAACTCTATCCACCTTGAAACAAGGTGGGTTCTAGGCTTTATGATTAAACTCTATCCACAGGTTGAGGGCCAGATACTCTCTCACCACAAAGCGTGAGCGCATATAAGTTCAGTCCCATGTCACAAACATCTGTGGCCCTTTCAAGCCAGATGTGAAATCACATCTTAACCAAAAACACAATTTTTTAAATGTGAAATTTGGGAGTGCTTTTAAGATTTTATCTTTACCTACCATGACATTCCTCATTGAATCAGTCTCACTCTGCCAACTCAAAGCAACTGTATTTCATGCTTTTAAAAACCATCTAACATGCTACAATGCCCAAACCACATCCAGATTGTTATTGCATTGGGTCATTGCATAATCTTTCTGGCTTCGCATCACTGCCTCCTAAACTTCCCCGGTCACCCGCACAGTCTCTCCAGGAGCACTATGCTGTCCCAGAAAGCTCCTCAACCCATCCCTGGAGGGTGGTTCCTGCTTTCCAAATAGCCCAAGTCTCCTTGATTTCTCCCTTCATCCCCCAGTGCTTGGGGTACCCATATATTGTCAACAGGTATTAAGAAACAATGTCATCTAAAACCCCTTCCAGATGTGATTACATTTTAACTCAGTGGGAAATGGTTTATCATGCACTTCACGTGGAATATGAATTTTGGCATTTTAGGAAACTGTAGCCAGTGAATATGAAATAGAGGCTGCCCAAAGGGCTGGTCATCCAGGGTGCCACCTGCCAGACTTGTGGTACGAGTGTCCTGGGCCAGAGGAAACCCGCCTCTCAAGGGACACAGGAAAAGAACTCATCTGCCATCTTCTGCCTCAAAGACAGCATGGTTATGTAGGAAGATTGAGTGGGGTAAATATCTCCAAAAGAAAACAAAATATAAATAAATAAAACAGAACACCAAGTAGGAAAATATCAACTGTAAGTATACACCAGAATGAATTAAAATCCACCATGGAGAAGAACACACATGCTGAGATGGGCTCTCTCCTTGGCCCTGCCTTCCTGAAGGCAGCGTGGGGAGAGAAGGAGCTGGCTTTTGATAGCAATATGGACACTCTGGGAGCTGTGCTAAATGTTTCATACTTTCCTTAATGTAATTCCCACAGCATCACCACAGTCATGACTGTCTCTGCTGTACATGGGGAAAAACTTGAGTTAACAGAAGTTAAACAGTTTGCCAGCGATCACACTTACATGAAAAAGCCAGGTATTCTATCTGTCTGATAACTTGAGCCTGGCCATTACATTTAGTTCTATTGTCTTTAAAATGAAAACCTTGGATTAAGCCATCTCTGCAGATTTTTTCAGCACAAAAAATGTTTACATGAGCCATGATCATAACTTTAAGGTGGTGTTTTACCAAAATTTACATGAATCATTATTCCCAAGAAATGTTAATTTGATTTGAAAAACAGAGTTTCTTGATTCAATAACTTAGAGAAACAATGAATACTTTTTCTTCCCTTTAAAAGATTTAAGATGCAAATTAACAAATGAAGAATTCTAAGAAATTTTACTACAAGCAAAATGGTTTATCTTTGTTTAACCCAGAAATTCCTTAGCAATTCGTAATAGATTTTTTTTTCTTTTTCTTTTCTTTTTTTTTTTTTTTTTTTTTTTTGAGACAGCATCTCACTTTGTTGCCCAGGCTGGAGTGTAGTGGTGCAATCTCAGCTCACTGAAACCTCTGCCTCCCAGACTCAAGTGATTCTCCTGCCTCAGCCTCCCAAGTAGCTGGGATTACAGGTGCACACCACTGTGCCTGGTTAATTTTTTGTATTTTTAGTAGAGATGGGGTTTTATCATGTTGGCCAGGCTGGTCTCGAACTCCTGTCCTCAAATGATCCACCTTCCTCAGCCTCCCAACGTGCTGGGATTACAGGCATGAGCCACCGTGCCCAGCCTCTGTAATAGAATTTTTAAAAGGTAGAATTTATTAATTCTTTTGAATAAATGCTCCATAGACATATTTTCAAACATCAGGATCAGAGTGTTAATTTTCGTTATAAAATTAAAGGAATGATTCAGATACGTGAGACAAAGAGGTAAAAAATCTGTATACTTGATCCATCATCACATTTCCTGCACTTGATCAAAGGAATGATTTCTAATGGGGGCATGACTTTGGGCTTTGGTGGTTCCTGGGGAGGGATTCCTTTAGGATTTGTGCTAGTGGCAATCTTGGGGGCTACTGACAAGGGGACGTAGTCATGAAACACGATCATGTTACTATGATTCCCTGCTCCCGGTCCACCATGCTTGCATTCTCTCGCAGGCTCCCCGCACTTCCGTGTGTTCCTCCTGCCTCTAATATGTGTTCCATGTTAGTCTGGCTGTTCACAGGGATGGTACGTTTCCTCTCCAGCTTCTCCTACAATGCTTACTTGGGGCTTACCTCAATTACTGTCATATCAAGCACTGGGTAACTTGATGTAATCTGTAAATAAATGGGACAGATGTGTACAGGTAGGAAACGCATAGGAAACCCTATGCCAGTCACAGGAGAGCTGGGCGAAATCATCTCCCCACGTGTAATACCTTGAAGGGATACAGAGTTCCCTGCATCTTTACCGCAACGAATAAAAACACTGAGAAAATAGATTTAAATATATTTAAATTGAAGTGAGTTGGCCGGAATCTGAAAGAAAATTTTTGTGATTCCACATCATTGTCATTGTTCTTATTGTAGCTTCCGTTTTACAATGAATGGGGAAATCATCAAAGTGATCCAAATATGGAACCCCAAAAAGTCATACCCTATTATATGCTGGGAACGTAAAACAAATTTCAAGGTGAAAATATACACTGATTTCTAAAAGTCATACCCTATTATGTGCTGGGAATGTAAAACAAACTTCAAGGTGAAAATATAGACTGATTTCTTGGTAATCTAAAAACAAATTTCAAAATGAAAATATATACTGATGTCTATGGAATATGCTTTGAAAGACAACTACAGAAACAGCTGAGATGTTCATTTTCTCATTTCTTTCCTTTTGAATTAGTCACACATTTTATTTTGTGCTCCCCAAAATCACAGTATGTATGTGAACACACATGTGAACAAGTGTGTGAGGACTTGAAATTCTGTTGTTTGCTTTATTCTGATACGGGTAATAGACATGGAAGGATAAAAATACATAATTATAATACATGTAAACGAATCTACCTATTATTGCTATCTATCTAGTCATCCGCATCCAACCATTCATCCATTTATCTTTCTATAATCTGTCAAATTGTATCATATCTATCTAACCAACTCTATCTACCTATCTGTCTATCTATCCTCTTACCTGTCTATCTTTCTATTATTTATCTAGCTATCATCTTTCTCACTACCTGTCTGTCTTGCTAAGTAGAAGATGAGGACACTGGAAGTTGGTTACCAACATTTAATTCTGAGTTTTTCGTGGAAGGGTCGTCAGAGCAGAAACAAAAGTCCTCGCAACATTTTTTTTTTTTTTTTGAGACAGAGTCTTGCTCTGTCACCCAGGCAGGGATTTCACTTGTGTAAAGTTTGAGATTATATTTTCCTACCTGATTTGGATTTTAAACTTCCTTAAACACAGTAATTAAGTAGTATCTCAGAAAAATGTTTACAAGATCAGAATACCTTTTCCACGACACCCATCATCAATTGTTAAGTCATGTACCATTTTGCTTTGTCTATTTTTATTTTGAAATCTTGGGGGTCACATATGGCAGATGTGGTAAAACTATAAAGAAATTGTCATATGGCCAGGTCTGACTTATTTTTTTGTTGTACTTAACTTGTCATTTTTATAATTAAAGAAAAATGAGTCTAAAATTATTTCAATTCAGTTTCAATAAGATTATTCTACATAGTAAATGTAACTAGTGTTTTATTTATTACATTATGTATTATCTATTTTTACTATTATACTTAACAATATATTATTCATAAATAATATAACATGATAAATATTAAATAGGATAAATAGTATTAGTAAATATATTTAAAGATAATAAAATTAATATCTTATTTATTCTGTATTATTATTTATAATTATATATTACTTATATCACTGGCATTTTATCTTAATTAAATCAACTACCATGTTTCATTAAATATTTAAGAGAAACCTATGTGCATCATACAAGGATTTTTTTTTAGTGAGTAGTTATATTTGGGAAATAGAAAATAAGGTTTGGAGAGATCATACTAAAGAAAACACACAAAATGCATGAATGTCACAGACTACCACAGAACCACAAATTTAACTCAAAATTTTGAATGAAGTCTAGCAAGAAATGCAATTAATTAAGTGATTCAGAGATTCCATGAGGGAAAAGAAAATTACTCATTTAGGAGGGACACATCTATTTTAGTTCACTGGCACATTTTCCCCATGGGTCTCCCTAAAAAGGACAGTGTGTGACATGGTAAACACCGTTGATAAGAGTGTTCCGCCTGGAAACACAGCGGCCATTTCCATCGTGCCCCTTAAGGCAAGGGGCACGATGTCAAAGTGCAGTTCCATAGGAGAAGTGTCCTGGAGGGACAGGCTGCAGAGAAGACCCAGGTGGCTGGCAAGCTAAAGGGTGCTGTCCAGAGACGCAGCTCTCTTCCAGTCTAACTTAGAGCAGCCTGCGTTTCAGGATGGATGACATACTCCTCAGGCAATAGTCCAATTATGTTTTTCAATGAATCCTTCTTGTAATTAGTCTTTTAATAAATAATGAGCATGAGTTAGTAGCAGGTTAGACTCCCCAAAAATATCTGGAATACAGCAGCCATTCCATGCTCCTGGCTTAAGGTAGAAGCTTGTAGTTTAACAAGATTTACAACCTCTTATGAAACCTGAGGTACCAGACAAGAATATATAGCTACGTACATAGTTGAATTCCCAGCTCACATGAAAAGGACAAAGGGAAGTAGAGCCTAAATGTTCCTGAAGAAGTAATGCGTTAATTCTTCTTGCGTATGGACTCATGCACCTGCAAGAATGCAACATTTTATTCCAGAGTCGAGTATAGCAGTGTTAATTTTCTTAAGTGGGTGTGACCCAGAATCCTCCTCAGCTTTATAAAGATAAACAAAAAGCAGCTTTAAAAACCATTGGAATGTACGGTAAACATTTAATTTGAACTAGAGAGTCCAAGGGAGTCCGAGGTTGCAGTGAGTCGAGATCACGCCACTGCACTCCAGCCTGGCGACAGAGCAGACTCCGTCTAAAAAATAATAATAATAAATACAAAAATAAAACAAAAAATAACAGAGTGCATGAAGTTCCCATGTAAAGCTACTAACTCAACTCATTCAGTTAAATGTTGAGGAACATAGGCCAGACTTGATAAAGATCATTAGAATAATTCATCTGTAACTTTACATTGTGATAATTATTGAGATTTCAGAGTCAATAGCTTATTTACCTCCCTCCGAGTCTATGTTGGTACAAGCACCTGGCCTAAGTACACAAGTGTCTTAAATTCTCTTCTTTCTGGCAGATGCAAAGGAGAGACCCGCGGAAGAATTCTCTTCACCTCAAAGGATCACCAAGTTGTCAGTATGCACGTTCATACTAGAAACACTAAGAAAAGGAAGCGAGACCAAGATCTTGTCTTCAACCCTTTGGAAAAATTATTATCAGATCTATGAGTGACCATTTCTTGGACTTTCATTATTGATTGCCCTGTTGTTAAATAGCAGGCCCTTAAAGAAATAATGATAGAGAATTCTTCCTAGGGTAATAGGATCTGTAATGTTCCTGTCTAAATTCCTGGAAAACATGACTGAGTTGGCCACCTGTCCACATGTGCAGCTTTATCACCACACTTCCTCACATTTTGTGCTTTGATAAGAACAAATTGGTTTTCATTCCTGGGCCTCCACATGTGCTTCGTGCATCAGTGACTCTGCAGGAGCTGTTTCCTCTTGACTGGAACGCCCTCCTTCACCTTGTTCATCCTGCAAACCCACCATGTACGCTTCAAGTCACGTCCAGACACCTCCTCTTCCAGAAATATCCTTTCTGCCCTCCCTCAACCCTATGAAGAAGTATTAATTCTGTCTTCCAAGCAAAAAAATTTAAAAGGACTCCTTAATATTTCTAGCAGCAAAATCAATAGGTTTCTAGTAGCAAGGAAGTCTCCCATTCAGTACGAGAGCCTCTCCTTATAATTACACCAGGCTGCATTGTTTCAGGCATAGCTGCATCTAAATCAGATCATATTTTCTTTACGCACTATAAACCAATCTTAAATTAGAGTCAACACCTTATCACTTTACATCAAGATAGTGTAAAAATTCTCAATGTTTAAGTGTGTGCACTTTACATACAAGGAACTAATGCAAATCCAGGAAGGACGAAAATGCTGATCTTGTCTTTTGGTAATCTGCTTTACTTCTTTATGCCACAATTTTTTTGCACATTTTTTTTTTGTCAGGCAGCCTGGTAACACGCTACAATTGATAGTGTAATTTAGTCTCTTCATGTTTCAATTGTATTCCTCCAGAAGGCTCATTTCCTTGAGTGTCTTCCAGCTGGAATTCAGAATTTCAAATGAAAGTTTAGCCAGGAAATTCAAGGGGTACTGAAGAAATAAGTCATTTCTTTTATTATAGGAGGGTTTCTAGGCAGATTAATGAAATGCAGTAACATGGATATTAGTTGTTAATAAGGGCATGGCACTTGGTCTACTGCATGTCATCTATCACCCTTTGGATTTGATTGATGGGACACACTGTGTCTAATATGATGTGCATTGAACACTTTCCTAAAGGATTAAAACACTGACATCTTGTGAATGAGAAGCAGTTTAATATTTCAACAAGGATGTTTCCACTGTGATTCATTACAGGTAAAGCATAATTTTCATACTAGTGAAACCAAAACTAGGTACTATTCTGTATTCAATCTTCTATCCCATATATACTGCCTTCACAGTACTTCTTAGACAAGCATATCCTGTTTTTTAATTAGAACAAATAATCATCTGAGCCCAGATACACTGAGTGGCAAACAAATATTTTGAAGGATTGCCTGTGAGCATTGCTTCACGGTAGAAATGATTCCACCCGGGGTAATGTTTTCTTTGGAAACTGCTGTAAACTGACCTATCTAGAAAGAAGAGGTCTGGAAAATTGTGTGATGATTAGTATGCACTTAGCTCAACAAAAAGATAATAGGCTGAAAATATAAAGTAGGTCTCGTTTGCCTTAAGTAAATTCTGAGATGACAGGTCTATTACAACAATGCAGTTCAACAAATAGTCCTAATATAGAAGCTCTAACAGCAGGGAAACATCTGAGAAACACAAGAGGATACTTCCGGGTTTTGTTCACTGTTTTCAAAGTACTGGGGGAGGAATATAATCCTTTTTTGATTCATCTGAATTCAGGAGAGAATGAGACAAAGTTGGGAAAGTATGAGAGGAAAACTATGATCGTGCTTAAAAATAGAAAATAGGAAATAAAGTGCTAGGCACCCAGGCAGACTTAAATACTGTAAAATGTTAAGGCTGTAAGTGAAATTAAAAATACTTTTATGCCATCATTTTTTTCCTATTTTACAGTCAAAGAGAAAAGTGAAGTTGCTTATTTAATGCCACAGAACTAGCTAGACCCTAAAATGGAATGATAACATCGACGGTCTTGCAGTAGTACCATGCTTTTCACACAGCAGCAAGAATCCATCTGTAAATATTAATACATGTCAAAATAATCAGAACAGAGACCAGAAACAGCAAAACACCTACTTAGTCACCACCTTTTAAGTGTAAGAAGTGTAATAATGGGTCCAAAGAAAAAGGTGGCAATTGAGACTAATGTAAGTCCTTATGCACAACTGCTTTGGGAAATTTCCAGAAGGAAAAAGTTTTCAGAAAACCACCATATGGCTTTGTTTTGTATTCATTTACTCCATCCACACTGACAGAATTTGTCCTGCATAAAACATGGGGGATACAGGGCAATGTCGCTGCAATGTCCCTGTCATCACGGAAGGTTCGGGCTGCTTCAAGATTGGCATAAGGTCTAGGTAGACCTCAGAGACTAGATACTCCATCCCTACTCCATCAGGCATGTGAAAATGGACCCAAATACTACAGTAGGGGAAAACTCTTATGCAGGTTAACCTATGAAATTTTTTGGCTAGTGTTATTTCATTCAGCTAATAACTTGGCCGTAATTTCCAAGAAATCCAAGTAACGCACTCTGCACTTTTTTTTTTTTTTTTTTTTTTTGCGATCAAGTCTCACTCTGTTGCCCAGGCTGGAGTGCAGTGGTGTGATTTCAGCTCACTGAGACCTCCACCTCCCGGATTCCAGTGATTCTCCTGCCTCAGCCTCCCAAGTAGCTGGGATTACAGGTGCACACCACCATGCCTGCTAATTTTTGTGTTTTTAGTAAAGACGGGGTTTCAACACGTTGGCCAGTCCTGGCTCCGTGAGCTCCTGGCCTCAAGTGATCTGCTGGCCTCGATTTCCCAAAGTGCTGGGATTACAGGCGTGAGCTGCTGCGACCCGCTGCACTCTGCTTTTAACTCCACAATTAAACCACTGCAATTGGATGCTGGGACAAGAGGATGCAATGAAGTAATTGCACAAGCAGCAGCTCCCTGAGTGATTCAGGGTGACATCAGCACAGGACCCATGGAAACCATCAGCTTCTAGACTGGCCAAATATAAGTACTCAGGCCTCCTGGTGTTTGAATTTACTTTACACCTCTGTTCAGCCTGCTCTGGTCAGAGCTGGGCTCCGGCAGCGCCAGCGTGGAAGCCCGGCTTGGTGCTGTTGGTACAAATGTGGCTTTTATGAGTAACTAAGAATATCCTTCAAAATGTGGTTTGATTTTCCATAGAAAGTGCCCTTTGGGAACAGTTGTACCAGTGGCCACCCCCATATCCTGAACTCTGTGTCTTCACTCTCAGCCTAGGACATGGGTTAGGCGTCCCCATGGTGGAGATGCCAGCCTGGGTTGCTGGGTTCCTTTATTCATTCAACATGGGAAACGCAGCACTGCGTGTCTCTCATTGGCTGGCTGTCCCAGCAGGATCCACTCCAAGCACAGGTGTGGCTGTGATCCGCCTCACCTGTGCTGTTGGAGAGACGCTCAGACCCATGACTGGCCAAGGACCTCTCGGCATGGCAATGCCATCATATTGGTTGTGACTGTTGTCACAGGGAAGTGGGGGGCAGAATCATGAATTCTGTTCAAGACCTTTTTATACCCAAAAGGTCTAGCAAATAACTAAGGGAGGTGTTGAGTTGGCAGAAACCATAATGCTTGTTTGGAAACACTGTTGGTTCCAATGCAATGGTATAATAAATAATTTGAACAAAACAGAAATTCTCAAATGTCATGTTTGCTTATGTCTACGAGGAACATTAGGTCAATGCAGAAAGCTACCCAGATGTACCACGCTAAGGAGGATCACACAAATGCACCCGCGCATTCAACTTAAATTTCTCCCTCATGTCCTGAGCTCACCTCTCCACAGCTGGGGTTAGGACGTACCTACCCGTATCAAATACCCTCTGCCACCACTTCATAACCCTCAGGACACCCACTTCCAAAAGCAAATGGGAGGTCTTTTTCAAAATAAACTGTCAGACTTATCATAGTTATGTCATCTCCGCCACTTAGCCCATGCAAAACTGTGCTAAAGTCCTCATTCATTTTCTAACTTTTTCACTTGTCACTGATGAATTTTTGAGCACTGGGCCTACCCCCATTTTCCCTGTAAGTCCTGTGATTTTGACTGCCTGATTTTACTCAAAGCTATGATTTTATTTCAGAACTCACTGTAAAAGTGCCTTGTGCCATAGTGAAAAGTCAGGATGAGAGATGGGAATTTGGGAGTCTGGGACACCAGAGTTAGAGGACGTCATCTGCGGTGTGCCTTCATCTATGATCACACAGTGTGATTTCTCAGGAGCTGGCTTCCTCCCCTGGGAGCACTGGGTCCTGGTCCCCATCTCCACATCTCACCTTCTAGCACAGGGCCTGGCTGTGGGAGCTGCTTGGTGATTTCCTCAGCGAACAGTTCCCGGAACAATATATGCCATTCTTCAAAATCCTAATCATTGTGAATAAAATGGTGTTTGTTGCAACTTTAACTGAGTCTGAACCAAGTTGTACGCAGGTGTTAAGTTCACTTTGTTCCTAAAACACGGGTTCAAATGCTGGCTCTAGTGTTCGTTTGTTTGTTTGGGGTGTGCATGTTTTGTTCCATTTTGGAGGCTCTGTAAAGTTCTCCAGATTCTGTCCCACTGACCCCTCCGAATAATGGAGCAGGTGTGGTCCACCCCATGGCCCTCTCTGGGGCCCTCATGACAGTTAGTGCCTGAGCTGTGGTCCATGGCATCCACGAACCCACAGGAAACTTCCATATCTTTTTCACCCCAGTTGTGCCATTCCGGGCCCCATGAGCATCACACCCACATTCTCCCCAAGTCCCCAGAGCATTAGCCCCCATGGCAGTGGGGGTTCAGCTGGTGTGGAGGGCAGTGTGGCTTAGGCAGAAAAAACGAGGTAGAAAAGACAGTGGCTTCTTTAGAATAATGTTCTCTCTCTCCTTCTGTAGCCATCTTTATAGAAGGGAGGATAGGGGATTTGCTCAATTGGTTTTGTTAGAATCACCCGTTTTAGAAACATGTGCAATAAATAACATGGCTGGCACAGCAGTGAGAAAGTCTGAAATCCTCGAAGGTGAAGTTTTAAGCCTTTTGTCACAGCTGTGGGCAGAACAAGTGCCCTACGCATTCATGTCAGAGCTGGTGAAGTCGGGCGGGGAGGGATGTGGGTAGGGCCTTTCCTTACCACCCTTAAAAACCCCTCGGTGTCCCTGCTAATCAGCTGCTTTCTCCCAAAAAGATTTTCTTTGTGCTTTCATTAAACGTGCTATTTTATCTGAATTATGAAATAGGCAAATGCCAGTAAATAAATGCTACCTCTTGGTGTCTCAAAACCCACTCCCTGAAACTGCCCACCACTGCTACCTCCAGGACCCTTCCCAGATCTGGCCCAGCAAACATCTTATGACTGGCTCTCAAGCAGACACACTTGTGTCCAAAATCCTTAGCAAATGGGCCCAGCTGGCTGCCTTCCTGCTTTGGTACGTAAAATTCAATGTGTGTAAATAATCACACTCCCCTCCATTCACTTGAGGAAGGTTATTGTATTTCACATGCTGTTAAAAACCCAGAGTGTCAAAGTCATGCTTTATAGCATCACCCCGGGCAGATATATCATCGTCAGACGTCTCATTCCAATAAAACCTCTTTATGGGTGATAGATTTTATTTGTGAGTTTATGACAAATATCTGAAACATCAGGTATTCATGTTGTAATCACCTTTTATGGGCTTTAGTTTTCTCCCATGGTCAGAAAGAACATGCACACCATTGCCTAGGATTTAGAAAGGCTGAAACTTGGATACTCATTCGCCTTGGGCAGGTTGCTCAATTTCCCCATGTTGGATCTTTATAAAACCTACCTCACACAAAGGTTATGATAATTAATTGGGCATTAATTCTAGTGTCCTCTGAAGATTTAAAAGTGCTCTTTGTGGCTATCACTTCAATAACTTTATGACTTTGGGTCCTTTTTACTGTTTTTTACTGATTTTTAAAATTAATACATTAAAATTAACTCCTAAATGAGAATGCTCTTCTGTCATTCTTTCAGTTTTGAAGAGGAACTTTTCAGGTTTGGCAATACAAACTGACATAAAAACATGCCAGGATTTGCATTAGTGAGATTTACTATATTTCTTTGTTCTTAATGCTAGAGGATGAGAAACCTACCATGCACACAGGCAGGCTTGAAATATATTCTGCAGATAGTTTGTTCTAAGAAATGCTGAGTGAGTAGTACATGTGATTGGGACGCCATTATACAATGGCACATCCTGGGTTGTGGAAGGCTTGGTCCATTTCCATAGGGAGGAAGTGAGGACTGTCCAGGCAGCTGCTGAAGGAGGAAATGGCCAGCAAGGAGACAGATGTCCATGTTGTGAACTGTCTTTCTGTACAGGGATGAGGTCAGGCATCTGAAGCCAAAAACCCAGAGACTCCTTTGGGTCTCTGGAGGGCATGAGTCCTCCTTTGGACCTGGAGGGCAATGTGTAGGGCCCGCCAGACACAGTCATAAATGCCTCTGGGTTTCTTGAAAGCAGACACTCTGGAAACAGGAACAGCATTTCTCTACCACACACTCAGCATTGGGATAAACCAGGCCCGCAGATAAGGCAGAGAGGTTTCTAGAAATTGTCAAACTGGCCCTGGAATCTAGTTCTATGCATGCACCTGCTGTGTAATCTTGAGCACATTTTATGAGTTGTCTCATCAGCTGCATCCTTATCAATTGAAAAACAACAACAAAAAAGCATGATCTCTTCTGAGAATGGAATGCATTCAAATTTCAAATTGTGTATTATTAAGTAGAGGTAGGTAAAAAGTTAATTTTTTTTAAGTTGAACCATCTTACGGTGAAAAATGAATGCTTGTACACTGTTGATGGGCGTCTAAATTCATTTAACCATTGTGGAAAACAGTATGGCAATGCTTCAAAGACCTACCATTTGAACCAGCAATCCCATTACTAGGTATATACCCAAAGGCAAATAAATCATTCTACCATAAAGACACATGCACACATATGTTCATTGTAGCACTATTCACAACAGCAAAGACGTGGAATCAACCTAAATGCCCATCGGGGATAGACTGGATAAAGAAAATGGGGTGCATATACACCATGGAATACTACGCAGCCATAAAAAAGAATGAGATCATGTCCTTTGCTGGAATATAGATGGAGCTGGAGGCTATTATTCTTAGCAACCTAATGCAGACAGAAAATCAGATACTTCATGTCCTTACTTATAAGTGGGAGCCAAATGATGAGAACACATGGGGAGAAAGAAGGGAACAACAGAAACTTGGGCCTATCGGAAGGTGGAAGGTGAGAGAAGGGATAGGATCAGAGAAAATAACTAACAGGCACTCAGCTCAAATACCTGGGTGATAAAATAATCTGTACAACAAATCCCAATGATGCAAGTTTATCTATATAACAAATCTGCACATGTACCCCTGAACTTAAAATAAAAGTTAAAAATAAAAAGTTGAACCATCTAATATAAGAAAGTATATTTAAAAGGCATACACATTGCATGAAAGTAAGCTAATCATTAAATTAGATTTAGAAGTGGCACAAAATACATTAACTTGGGAAAATAACTACACACTTGGATGCAACATAGTGACCTTTTCCCTCAGCATGTTCACCGTGTCAGCTAACAAGCTTCCTGACTCCATTCCAGAAACAGCAAGCATCCACCCAATGATGCTCTCCATTCTGAACCATATTAAATTAGATACTGTATATTACAACTACGACAAGCAAAAGAAGCAATGATGGCAAGGAACTGCTCCTACATTTCACACACATTCAAAAAATTCAAAGTAAATCTCAGTTGGTTGAACTCCAAATAAGAAAACTCCAACAGTAAAACTCAAATGAATTCTCAGTGTTTAATCTGGCAACTAAGCAGTCATTGTAAAGAACTGTCAGCATTGCTAAAATTAAAAGTGCTACATATTCAGACATGAGGTAATCAATGGATCTAGGGATGAGCTCAGGCTAGGTATAGAGTGTCTACAAAAAATAAAAATTCCCCTCTGCTATTTAATTCTCATCACATTTTGGCCATGGATGAGGAAAGGAGTCACATTTTTTTAAAGCCTAAAACATTTTAATTATACTTTCCCTTTACTTTTTTCCATACTACTTTTATAGCAATCAAGCAGTAAGATTTACTTTGTAAAGTAAGGTGTATATTTGTACCTGAAGTTTACTAAGTAGAATGTACACACTGACATACCAATTAATTTCTTAAGACCTATCATTTGCTTTGAATATGTAAAATAAAGAGATTCAAATGATATCTATTACTCACAGAGAGCCCTACAGTGTGTTTTAGGGAATGAAAATAAGTGTGTGACTAGAAACAAGTGTACAATGATACGTACACTGGCAATTTAGACAAACAAACAAAATAAAGTGCTTGTGTGTGTGTGTGTGTGTGTGTGTGTGTGTGTGTGTGTGTGTCCAGGCCACTGGAAAATAAAAATGCACTGAATAAAATCCAGAGGGGGATAAGTTAAGGGTGAAATGAGCTAGAGGAAGTCTGATCGCAATAGGCCTGCGCTGCCTTGATGGACGTCCGAGGCTGGGGAGGGGAAGCCGGAGCTGCGGCCGCAGGCGGCGCTCTGAATGCCACGGGGGAATCCGTCCTGGGGAATCCGTACTGAACTCCATGAACCGTGTCCTCTGCACCACGTTCCGCGGCCCTGCAGCTCACACGCGACTGGAACGTGACAAAACGCAGAGCACGAAGCGGATGCTTTGAAAGCAACTTGGGGTCGGTTTCTTGATGCGAGCGTCATCAAACGTCCTTTGTGCCCAAGCTGCGTAGTAGGAAAGAAGAGAATTCACAGTGAGGAAGGAAATGGCGCTCCCGTGGTGAGGCTGACAGACCCTGCGGCCATCTCGGTGCATCATTTCCAGGTTCACAGGATGCTTTGGGACTCGGGAGTGCTTTAGATCCAAGTCTAGGAAACTGAGTCTGTGGCCTTGCATGGGAACCTTTCGTGTTCCCTTCAGCACCGCAGCTCCACCACCCCAGCGCCTGCGCCCCTGCTCCCCTGCTCCCCTGCTCCCCTGCTCCCCTGCTCCCCTGCTCCCCTGCTCCAGAGTCTGTTTCTCAAGGTGTGGTCCAGCAGCAGCAGCAAGCCCCGAAAGGCTGCGGAAATGCAGCGTCTCAGGCCTGACCAGGATTCACTGAATTAGGATATGCATTTAAAAAGAACCATCGGGTAACTACTTGCACTTTAAGGTTGGAGAATGGCCATGGATTAGGAAATGAATAACATTTTTTAAAACCTAAAATGTTTATTTTATTTTGCCTCTACCTTTTTCCATACTGCTATTGGTACATATACACATATTCCATGTACATATACACCATGGAATACTATGCAGTCATAAAATAAGAACCAGGTCATGTCCTTTGCAGGAAAATGGATGGAGCTGGAGGCTATTATTCCTAGCAAACTAATGCAGAAACTCAAATACTGCATGTTCTCACTTATACGTGGGAGCTAAATGATGAGAATGCATGGACATAAAAGGGAAGCAACAGAAATGCTTGAACCTGTCAGAGAAGGGAGGGTGGGAGAAGGGAGAAGATCATAGAAAATAATTAACGGGTACTTGGCTCAAACGCCAGTGTAAAGCCTGGATCCTTTCTCCCGACATTGACATTTGTCATTATTCAAAGCTAAGCCGGCATGGGGTCTGCCCTTCCACGCTACTGCTGCACGCTCAGCATGTGTGCTGGATGGACAGGTGCCGCCTCACCTCTTTTCCACACTGGGCTCAAGGAAGGAAGGAGCCTTGTTTATCTTCACCGTCTGCAGCGTCTGGTCTAGTGCCTCTCTGAACAATGCGTTGCATGAATGAGTAAGAAACTTTGGAGAAAAATTCTGTCCCCTCTTTCCAGAGCTGCAGAACCCAGATGGCGTAACTGTGACACCGCAGGCCACCGTTGCAGCAAGCTCAGCAGAGATGGGCAGAGCACAGAAGGAGCTGTAGTGAGCCAGGCCCTTGGGGTTCTCAGGAAAAGGAAGAACTGTCAGTCTGAAGAGGTAACAATACCAGGCGCTCTCGTAGGCAGCTTCTCATTGCCTGAAAATGAAAATGTCATTTCTCAGCTTTATATAAAAGTCTCCAATTTGACCCCAAGCTACTTTTCTGAGCACTTGCTCCCAAGCCATCTTTTGTCCAATCCGGGGCATGTTTCAGGCGCATGAGAATCCTTGTTGCCGTTTACGCGTGGGCCCTGTGTCTTTCAGCCTCGATGTCTTTACGTTCATTTTCCTCTTATGAACTGAGCCTCCTGACCACACACACCTGCCATCGGCCTACCTTTCTTTCTAGATAGGGTTTTCATCGTCCTTCACCCAAAGAATCGTTCCTTAACATCTATCCAGAACTTTTACCAAAATCATTTCATATCATGATGCTTGCCCTTATCAGAGTGCACGTGGTTTATGATTATTGGAATCTATTAGAATCAGTGACGATCTTCCATGAAAGTTGGAGCCATTTTTGTGACTTCCTACCACCGACTTCAGGGTTGTGCACGTACTTCATCCTCAAAATACTTTCCGTATTACGTTGGATAGAATTTGCTTAGTGGAGCAGGTTTGAGACGGACTGTGCTCTGCTAAAACCTTGGGACTTGAACAACTTTGGAGAGGTCTTCATAGGACACTAGAAAGGAAACCATGAATTTCATGTGAATAGGACATATGAAGACTTTAAAAAGTCATTGCAAATACATGTACTTGAAATTCCTCACAAGTGGACCTCCAGTAGGAATGTGCCCTGGACTGGCCTTGTATCTGTCTCCTTCTGTCCATCCCTTCTCTGTGCAGCTTTATTCATTGCATCCAAATGCTCTCAGCGTGTATCCTCTAAGTAATACACATACTAAACAAATAGTTCCTTCTCCTGGCTGCTTGAAGAACTCAGCAGCTCTTTATACTCAACGCCTTGAACAATCCAAAGAAGTATGGCTTATTTGATCAAGTAATTCACACTAATGTTGAAGGGATATAATGTAAATACAGAAGGCAAGATAATAACTAAAGATGCAATCCTGTAACAGAAAGTAGGTTTGTACATTGTGGTGTATTAATAAGTGCTCAATTTCAGACACAAAGTAAGACAATGAAACACAAAAATCATAGTTAAAGAAACACCTTTGGCTGGACATGGTGGCTGATGCCTACAATCCCAGCACTTTGGAATGCAGAAGTGAGGCAAGTGGATCTGTTGAGCCCAGTAGTTCAAGTTCAGCCTGGGCAACATGGCGAAACCCCATCTGTACTAAAAATTAGAAAAAAAAAAAAAGTGGTGATGCACACTTGTAGTTCCAGCTACTTAGAATGCTGAGGTGGGAGGATTGCTTGAACTGGGGAGTTCAAGGCTGTAGTGAGCCGTGATGGCACCACTGCACTCTAGCCTGGGTGACCTGAGTGAGAGCCTGTCTCAAAAAACAAAACAAAAGCAAACAAACACTTTCTAGAGCATTAAAATAAATAAAATAGGAAATAAGAAGACCTACCATCCCGAGATATAACTGAATTAACATGTTTTGTAAAAGGCCACTTCTAGCATAACCGAAATAATATAGAAGGTGTGATCTAGAATTGAGGAATCATACTAATTAAACACGATCCTCCCTTTTGTGTCTTGTGGTTGTTCAGGTAAAAAAAAATCAATTATAATCTAGTTTTAAACTGCAAACTGCACAAACGGTTTCCTTAAATAAGTTCCCATCTGTGTGGTGATATCTCCCTATTCGAATCAGCTAATAGTTGAAGATCTAGTGACTCACAAGTGCCTCACTTTGCTTCTGAAATCCAGGAGAATATCTCACACTTGCTCCGCTTTAATCTTTCATTTGGTTCTTTCACTGTCATGGTTGCTCTTGAGGGGATGGTCCGTCACATCTGCTAATCGCTGCTTCGTTAAATGGAATCAGAGGATTCCAAAGAGCAAATGCTGAAAGCATGCCTCCGTGCCCAGGCCTGTTCAGCTCCCTCCCACCAGTGGAGTTGAGTTTTCATCTCTAGTCACAAGGTGTGTCTCTAAAACTGACAGAGGCGCATGGCGCTGAGGGCCAGGGAACATGGTGGAGATGGACGGGAGCTGTGTGTGTTCATCACGGAGAGACCTTCTAAGTTTATTTTTGCAGCTGTGTAGAGTTAGAGAGTGCTGTGGTGTCACCGTGAAAGAGGACATTCTCTTCCCTCCATTAAGATAATAATAATAAAATTCTTAAAAAACTAAAATACAAGGTGTATTCTAAAAGGAAATGTTGACAGCCAAGCCAAATGGGCAGATCAGTATCGGGATGCATGGTGACTCCAGCAGATTTCCTTCTGTTTGGGGAGATAGTCAGATGCTGAGAATTAAACCAACTTCAGATTTTTTTTTCTTTGCCCAAAGGCTGACAGAAATTAAGCAAGAAAAACTACTAAGAAATTCAATCCTGGTTTTTGTTTTGTTTTCATAGGTTATTGGGGAACAGGTGGTGTTTGCTTACATGAGTAAGTTCTTTAGTGGTGATTTGTGAGATTTCGGTGCACCCATCGCGTGAGCAGTATACACTTCACCCAATTTGTAGTCTTTTATTCCTCACCCCTTTTTCTCTCTTTCCCCTTGGGCCTGAAAGTCCATTGTGTCATTTTTATGCCTTTGCATTCTCATAACTTAGTTCCCACTTATGAGTGAGAACAAACAATGTTTGGTTTTCCATTCCTGAGTTACTTTGCTTAGAATAATGGTTTCCAATCTCATCCAGGTTGCTGTGAATGCCATTAATTTATTTCTTTTTATAGCTGAGTAGTATTCCATCATATACACATACCACAATTTCTTTATCTACTCGTTAATTGATGGGCATTCGGGCTGGTTTTACATTTTTGCGCTTGCAAATTGTGCTGCTATAAACATGCATGTGCAAGTATCTTTTTCATATAATGACTTCAAGAATCACATTTTCCATCAATTCGGACTTGTGGCCACGTCCTCTCCTAGGGAGTCCCTAGAATGTAGCCATTAATGGACAGAGTTGCACACCCTCCTTAAGTATCTTAGACCAAACAGGCAATGAGGGAAGGTTTATCTTCCACCACTGGGGAGGAACAAGAGTTTGGGAAACAGAGTGTTTTGGACACAGATTTATGACTGCTTTTCAGAAGTATTGAATTGAGAAGTCAATAACTATTAGGAAATATAAATAAAGAAGTCCTATTTTTGCTTACTCTGTGTGGTATTTGGCCTCACCAATGTTTAGGCCTCCTAAATACACAGCAGGAATGTGGTATGGCTTTTTGCCAGAGGATGCAGTCCAAATGTAATAACACACAGTTTCTTTGCTAGGCTGGAGTCAATACATTACTTCATTTTTTTTTAAGAGGTTGGTATAAGTATCATCTATTGATTGTAGCTTCAGGTATGAGATGGAAGGTTCTAGTCTGTTAACAAAATACACTGCCAAACAAAACAAAGCAAAATGTCCACGTTCCTCTGTTTTCAAAAGAATCAAATCATTCTGTGCATCAGAGAATGCCAAGACCAGCTCGGCTGGGGAGACCCTAACCCAGTGGTGCTAGAGGAATTAAAGACACACACACAGGAATACAGAGGTGTGAAGTGGGAAATCAGGGGTCTCACAGCCTTCAGAGCTGAGAGCCTCGAACAGAGATTTACCCACGTATTTATTAACAGCAAGCTAGTCATTAGCATTGTTTCTATAGATATTAGATTAACTAAAAGTATCCCTTATGGGAAACGAAGGGATGGGCCGAAATAAAGGGATGAGTTGGGCTAGTTATCTGCAGCAGGAGCATGTCCTTAAGGCACAGATCGCTCATGTGGTTGTTTGTGGCTTAAGAATGCCTGTAAGCGGTTTTCCACCCTGAGTGGGTCTGGTGTTCCTTGCCCTCATTCCAGTAAGCCCATAACCTTCCAGCATGGGCATTATGACCATTATGAACATGTCACAGTGCTGCAGAGATTTTGTTTATGGCCAGTTTTGGGGCCAGTTTATGGCCAGATTTTGGGTGGTCTGTTCCCAACAAGAGAAGCTATGCCTGGGATTTACTTTGGAGCATGTACATGGACGTTTGCAAAGAGATTAAATGTGGTGCCCTCAGGAGGCCAAGGGTCACCTTGGAAAGAACATCAGGTTGAGAGTCAGGGACTGCTTGCTTCATGCCAGGGCCACCTACACCAATGGAGGAGAAACCACCACTACCACTGCAGGAAACTGTGCACAGGAAGCCTCATTGCTCCTGTGGGACATATAGTGCCCTCTTCCGCTATGAAGATAGCATAGCGATTTCTAGAGGCCCACTGCATTTTTTAAAAAATGCATAAAAACAACATTCCAGGCTGATTGACAACAGTGGACAACTTCATTCAATCAATAGATATCACTTCAAGTACACATGGTATAGACTCAGATAATATACGAGAGAAATAGTTTCATTTGCAAAGCTTCTGGTTTCAAATCCAGGCTTAATTCTGTGGCCACAGCCAATATCATTATAAACTTTCAGTGGAATTTGATTTGGAAATCCTTATGGTACAATCAGGAGTTTACAGCCATTCTGTAATTCCTTGACCATGTGATTTTAGAACACGCAATCTGGTGGGATGGCAGATGTGATGGTTAATATTGAGTGTCAACTTGACGGAAGGATATAAAGTATTGTTCCCGGGTGTGTCTGTGAGGGTGTTGCCAAAGGAGATTAACATTTGAGTCAGTGGACTGAGAGAGGCAGACCCACCGTTAGTCTGGGTGAGCACCATCTAATCAGGCAGAAGCATGTAGAAGGAATAGACTGCCTGATTCTTCTGGCCTCCATCTTTCTCCTGTGCTGGATGCTTCCTCCCCTTGAACGTCAGATTCCAGGTTCTTCAGCTTTGGACTGTTGAACTTACACCAGTGTTTGCCAGGAGCTCTCGGGCCTTCGGCCACCGACAAAAGGCTGCACTGTCGGCTTCCCTACTTTAGAGGTCTTGGGACTCAAACTGGCTTCCTTACTCCTCAGCTTGCAGATGGCCTATTGTGGGAATTCACCTTGTGATCATGTGAGTCAATTCTCTTTAATAAACTCCCTTTAATATATACGTCTATCATATTAGTCCTGTCCCTCTAGGGAACCCTGACTGATACCCTGGAGATGACAGGGCAGCCATCTTGGATGCTGTGTCATTTTCTGGTCACCCTCTGTCAACTTGGGCAGAGGAGTATTGTCTTTCTACATATTTATGTATCCAGAGAGGACATGATTCATTTACTTAGTGAGTAACAGAATGCTAATACAGAAAAAGAGGGCAAACACATATATTAATTAGTTAGGAAAAAAATAAACCTATATGCCTAGGAATGAACACCACCATTATAAAAACTCATTACTTTCAGTTGCCCCCTTTTAATAATGTGTATTGGAAACTATTTGCATCATTAAAATGTCACTGAACTGGAATGGAAACAGCATGGTGGATTTGAATGGTTAATTATTATCTCTGAGGCAAAACACAAATGGCTCAAATGGTAAATATTCTCCAAGTAAAATTATTGTAAAATGCCCATGGTAATTAAGCAATATTTTCATTAACCAATAGCCTGCAAAAGCTTGTTAGCGTGATTAAAAACCTCACATATCTAACTTAGTAAATGATATATTCACATGTCCAGAAGATTACATGGTAGTGTTTTAAAAGTCTGGCAAATTCAAAACAAGAATTGAAAGAAAAAGTGAAAGCAAACTACTTTTTTTAAGGTAGCATTACTTAAAACAAAAGTACTTCTGAGTTACTTAACCAGAAAAATGATATCCTAGTAACTTTGTTGCACAGTATTAAAATTAGACAATGTGATCTTGGCTGAGCACCAAAACGGTCTCTTCTGAGACGCTCTCATGATCCGGAATTGTTTTCAGAATAACAGGAAAAGGGAGGAAAGTTGAGCTGAAAAACCCATCTGCTTCTAATTCAAAATTCCCAATAAACTCTTGTGCACCAGCTCCAAAAAAAGAAAGCCAAATTAAAACGTTGCTAATTTGAGGGAGCAAATGGAAAGATACTCTGAAAGATGAAGTCTCCTTTCTTTTAGAACGCCACTTTCTCGTCGTTACTGGAGATCCCATTGCCGTGTGTCTGGCTGATGTGGGGAGGTCCGGAGACTGTTTTTAAATTAAACATGCAGTTTGTCTGAGAAATGTGTCTTTCCTAATTGCTTGTTAAAATTATATCTAACCTGGAATAAAGAACCTTGTTTGTAGGCATCCCATTTGGAATTTTTTGTTTCATGGGTATTTTCAGCGTCTCCTGATTCCCGGTTTTTGAGAGGCACTCACTGAATGCTCTGTTTGTGGGTCTGCCCTCATGGCTCTGCGTTCAGGCCTGTTGCTGACCATCTGTCTGGGCTCTGTCTCTGGGCTGCCCTTGTGCTAGAGTTGTTTCCTAATTTTGCTGTAGGGTGGGAGAATGTGGGGAACAAGAGTAACTCAGACACGCAACAGAAAATGAAGGTTTCTTTGGTTGCCGATGCTTTGCTGTGATCTTTTGAAAATCCAGTTATATGCAATATTCCACCATGTACAGAGCAAAGAGAAAGATCTATTTCTTCACTACAGCTTGTAGCTTTTTTCAGCCTAACTTAATACTTAAGTGTCTTCGTAGAAACACGGGATTTCCAAAGACTGGCGTATTAGCATGGCGATGAGGTTCCCAACATGACACATAGGTTCTATCTATTATCTATGCATAATATAGATTTACATATAAATGAATACTAATTGTAGAAATGGAGAAAACAGTCAAGATTTAAATATGCAAGCAAAAGAGAAAGGCAAAATCAAACAAACTTACAAACATAAACCACTTCAGTTTCAGTAGCACAGCACTATTGAATTTTTAAAGATTTTGTATCTAAATTGGGAAAAGAAAGAGGTTTGAGTGTTATAATGAACCTTGGGTTCTTCAGTGAATTAAAGAGTAAATTATATTTTAAATTATAATTGAAAAATGAATATTTAGACAATATCCCTGAAGAGCTTAAATGCATATGAACGGGCTAGGTTTTATAAATAAAACACAATATAGACTGGCTTTTGCAGGGCTGAAGTCCAATTGATATAGTTGAAGTCAAAGTAAAATATAGAGACAAGTCTCTGAATCGAATGTTTTATTTGGCAATGACCAAACTGGAAGTCAGGGCATCAAGGTAGATTGGGTGGTCTTCAGGATGCCCAAAGATCAAAGGGGAGGCTGGGGATTTATTAGAAAGAGAAGTGTTACCTACTGCTTTGAAACAAAGTTCATTGGCACTAGAGATGCTTTGGGGAGCTGGCAAGTTCTGATAGGTGAGCAACAGGTCACAGGTCATCTTGGCAGCTACCAGGTAAAGCTGGTCCCAGTCAGGCTTGTGGAAAATGCAATTCTAGGAGCAGGTGCTATTTACCCTGAGTGCTTTCCCCCTCAGCCCACGACTCTGATTTAGTTTGGAATGATATGAATGACCCAGTTCGTATAATCAACTTTCACCACATCATTTCACACACAATGGTGTTGGGAAAGTTCAGTTCTAACAGGGCTCATTACTGAGTAAAAGTTCAAATGCCAGATGCTGCTGGTGGGTTAGAGGGTCCAGAACAGAACCATGTGCATGAAAACCCCAACATTGTAGGGCAAAAATAGACCCAGTGCTAGTCTCTCTCCCCCAGGACCGGCATGTTGAGTTCTACTGTCATTTAAAATAATATTCTAGGCCGGGCGCGGTGGCTCACGCCTGTAATCCCAGCACTTTGGGAGGCCGAGGCGGGCGGATCACAAGGTCAGGAGATCGAGACCACGGTGAAACCCCGTCTCTACTAAAAATACAAAAAATTAGCCGGGCGCCGTTGTGGGCGCCTGTAGTCCCAGCTACTCGGGAGGCTGAGGCAGGAGAATGGCGTGAACCCGGGAGGCGGAGCTTGCAGTGAGCCGAGATCGCGCCACTGCACTCCAGCCTGGGCGACAGAGCGAGACTCCGTCTCAAAAAAAAAATAAAAATAAAAATAAAATAAAATAATATTCTAATATCTTTCCGATCTTAAAATAATAGATTCCTTTTCTAAAAATGCAGGAAAAAGAAACTAATATAAGGATTAAAAATAAACGTCACCATAATTATTTTTACCAGGATATTAATAATATTCACATATATTTCTTCTCATTTTTATATCTATTTCTAAATACCTACAGATGTTTGTGAATATAGTTTTAAGAAAATTCAATCTATTCTGCATCACACTTTGATTTTCTACTTTTTCTTTCTTTCTTTTTCTTCTAAATTGTTTTCTAATTTACACAAGGCACTGAATGATTCTGAATCAAGATTGGCTGCATTTCCACTTCAAATTGTACAATGTAGAAGACACTGGGTGCATTTCACAGAAAACATGAGTCAATGATAGAGTGTTATCTTCCATATAATACAAAAATATTTTTATAACATAAGTAATGTCATCCCAAGTAGCATCTTTCATATAAAAATGCTAAAACTGGCAATGTGTTTTAAAGATTTCTGGCATTTATATTATATTTGTGTAAGATATTGCTGAATACCACATTTCAGCTTTTCTTTCTAAGCTTTAACACATAATCCTGTTTTCAAAACAAACTACACATATCTACACATATTTTCATTAGTGAAGTAGTACTCATCTTCTAGGAAATCCAACTTTAATTATAATCATCAAATAAATATTATTCTAATGTTTTTAAAACCTAAGAAAAAGCATGCTTTACTTCAAAATCAGCAGTGCATAGAGATTTTTAATTTTTCTTTCATTTTTATAAAAATCAGTTGCATATTTGAAAGCAATTCATAAGCCCTGTGGTTTTTTTGGAAGGTGCTTTTATGACTGTTGTAAGAAAATGTTCTCCATGTCAGTAACAAATGGCTGTCATGGAATTTTGGCAGCAAATGTTTCAGCCGTCCACATGAAATGGAGGAATATTTCTCCACTGAGATTAGTTTCTGTTATACTGTGTTACTGGAGAGAATGATAATGGAATTTCTCTTCTGGGCTTGTCATGGATAAAATATTGTATCCATTCTATCACATGAAAGGGAGGAGTAAGATCAGACAATATTTAAAGAGAGCGGCTTCCAGGATGGAGTCTTCCAAGGAAAATGCGGGGGTCCTGGTGATACTTTAAAAAGTTATCTTGTTGGAAGCCAGCTCTGTCTCACTGCTCAGGACAATGTTTGTACCGTAAACCTGGAGACAGTTCTAAATGACAAAATGTCAAATAATATGGCCATAGATCCACAGATTCAGGGTCTGTTCTCCCCCCAGAAAAACAACATACTTACAGAGATAGGTATGACCATACAATTAATATGTAATCATTCTGAAGGTTTAGAAAGGGGATTAATTGCATTTGGCCAACAGTAATGAAAGGTGCCCCCAACATCTTGACTCTGGCTTGCTTTCTCTGCAATCTGGTCAACGCTTCATCTTAGACGAGCACAGTAGATCTGCGTCGCCCTGTCCCAGACTAAGTGGGGGTGACTTTGAACACTGGCCGTGTGGTTCTTGGAGAGATGACATGTCACAGCAGGCTTAGTTGGTTCCAGGTATACACATACATGTGCATGCACATACACAGGTACACATACATGTGTGCACATATACACACAGACGTATGCACATACACTTGTGTGCACCCATATACACACAAGTATGTGCACATATGCACATGCACACACATCCACACATATACACACAAATATGTGCACATACACATCCACACATATACTCACAAATATGTGCACATACACATGTGTACACACATACACTCACAAGTATGTGCACATATGCACATGCACACACTCATGCACACATATATACACAAGTATTGCCCAAAGCCACATGCACACATATACACACAAGTATTGCACATAGCCACATGCACACATAAACACACATATACACACAATTATGTGCACATACACACATGCACACAGTCAAAGACAGGCAGGCCATTTCATGCCACCTCCTTCTAGACTGTCAAGGACACAGTTTTTTTTTTTTTTTCATCCAGTTTGGCTTCTTCATCAAAATATTTTTAACAAAAAATTCATGATGCATCTTTTTTAAGTTTCTTTTTTTAAAACAATTTCAGTTCCTCATTCACTTTAATCCAGTGATTTTTCAGAAACAAATGAACTAGCCACACTGCTTCTCCTCTTATGCCAATTGTCCTTGGAGTCTTTTTTTTTTTTTTTTTTTTGAGATGGAGTCTCACTTTGTCTGCCAGGCTAGAGTACAATGGCACAATCTCAGCTCACTGCAACCTCTGCTTCCTGGGTTCAAGCGATTCTCCCGCCTCAACCTCCCGAGTAGCTGTGATTACAGGCACACACCACAATACCTGAGTAATTTTTGTATTTTTAGTAGAGATAGGGTTTCACCATGTTGGCCAGGCTGGTCTCGAACCCCTGACCCTAAGTGATCTGCCCACTTGGACCTTCCAAAGTGCTGGGATTACAGGCATGAGCCACCACACCCGGCTGTCCTTGGAGTCTTTGATCTGTGCACTAAAGAACTGGCAAAGCCAATAATGTTCTCTCTCCCTTTGAGGATAAGAATTCTTTGGTCCACCCAGAATTTGTGTGGTCTTGCAGCTTCTAAAAACAAGTGGGAGGAAGAACAATGAAAACCTAGACACTACTGTTTAGCAAGTCTTCTTTGAATAGCATCGTGATTGGCTGCACATTGGTTTAACTTTCCTTCTACTTTGAGACTTCTGCTCCTGGATCACCAAAAAAACAACCCGAACTTGGTGTTCTAGGGCCCAGCAGCAGCCTGCAGTCCTGGCCGCTGTCTGTTCCCCTTCTTATTCCATATTTCTCTGTCTCCCTCACACCACCTGCTGAACTCAAGTCTGAGGGGACACTTATTTCTAAACCCAAGTCATGTCTATGGTAACAGAAGAAGCTGAGCAGGGGTCAGCTGAAGCTGCTGTCACTCATTCCTCTCAAGGCTGGGGTCCCTCATCTCCCTGTCTTACCTTCTATGGGTGTAAGGTTGCAACTCAGGCCCACGTGGAGCTCTGTGGAGTAATGTTGGTTGTCCTCCTCCAACCCTCAGCTGTCAGGTGGCCTGAGCTGCTCCAGGCCAGTGGTTCTCAACCTTGACAGCCTGCTATAATCCCAATGTCCAAGCCACATCAAGGCAGGGAGAGGACACATGTGTCTGCGTTTTGCCATCAGTGTCTACACACGCCAGCTCTGGAGTCAGACAGGCCTAACTTTAAATTCATGCTCTGTCACTTCTGAGCAAGCAGCAACTTTTGTCATGATGCAATTATTCTCTATGAAAGTGGTTCTACCACCTTAAAAATGGAAAGATTAACTCACGAGATTATAAATAACAAGGCTTAAAACAACCCAAAATATAAAAAACCAAAAATGAGAGAGAATGGATGGGGAGATATATTTTAAAATACCAGTGTATATAAGCGGGGTTTCCATAAATTTAATCTAACCATGGACATATTCAAAGGCACATGGACTTGTAGGAACATTTTCTAGAAAGTTTAAGTGCAGAATATGCGAAGCCTGTCAGAAAGTTTAACGGCACACGCACAAACAGAAAAACAAACTTCTTGTTTTCACTGGGTGTTTGACAAAATCATTTTGGGCAAGGCGTGAAGGTGACATGGGGCAGACAGAAAACAAAATTGCTCTGTTCCACGGTTTTTAAATCTTCTTCATCAGAGAGAATAACCTCCCCAGTTTGGAGAGGTGAGGTTAACCTGTTCAGATGGGCTGGATCAGGGCGTGCACTTCAATGTTTCCATGAACACAAGGCCCTGTGCTGCCTCAGGAACCTCCACGTGTGCAGGAAACTGACGATTCTTCATGAAAGGAAGACGTGCCACAGACTGGCTGTTTTCCTGATTTTCAAGGAGAAATTCTGCTGTTGAGCCTGGAAAAAATTCTACAGCAGTTTATGAGGCACATACAATAATTTATAGGGGTTTGCAAAAAACAGCAGGTTTTGCTAAGAACAGATGTAGAATGATCACTCTTTTGAAATAGCAATGCCAGGCGTGCAGCATCATCTCTCCATTTTTTTTGTTGTTGTTTCTTTGTTTGTTTTGTTTTGTTTTGAGATGGTCTTGCTGTGTCACCAGGCTGGACTGCAGTTGTGCGATCTCGGCTCACCGCAACCTCCACCTCCCAGGTTCCAGCCACTCTCCCACCTCAGCCTCCCCAGCAACTGGGATTACAGGAGCACACCACCATGTCTGGCTTTTTTTTTGTTTTTTTTTTTTTTTCTGAAGAGGCAGTTTGTTTTTTAGTAGAGGGAGAGTTTCACCATGTTGGCCAGGCAGGTCTCCAACTCCTGACCTCAAGTGATCCACCCGCCTTGGCCTCCCAAATTACTGGGACTACAGGTGTGAGCCACCGCGCCTGGCCAGCATCATCTGGTAAGCATATTTTTCTTAAATCCTGCGTGGTGGTTGACTCAGATTCAAGGAGTGTGAGTGTGGCACCTGGCCCCCCTCCGTTGGCAGAAACCAGTGAGAGGGAAGGAAGAGGCTCTGTTGGAGTGACATGGATCTGACAATCCCAAGGTGACCCCTGCCTGGAGGCTGCCTTGTGTCAAAGTGCTCTGATTTGGTTCGGGGACAGGGTACTGTGAGTGTCTGGGATGATGATGACTAGGCTATCACAGCAGGGCAATCCCCAGAGGAAAGTGTCTCAGGAAGGAGATAGCATGGCCACACTTGAGGAGGCTGGTGAGAAGACGTTTCCACTGGGTGCAGTGATATGGAAAGGGCTGGTAAAATCGGTAAGAGCCATTCCGGGGGGCACAGCAGGAAGGCATCACTGGACAGGAGATGAGCAAGAGGACACTTCCTGACGATGATGGCAGAAGGAAAGCAGGTGTCGACTTTTTCTCTCTTCTGAAGCAAAATAAACAATTCCAAAGGGATTGTGTTAAAGACACAAATCTGTAATGAAAGGGATAATGCAACAGGTAAAAACATCATCACACTTAAAAAAAAAATTCGAAAAGTAAAAACATTGGCACACTTAAAAAACATTGGTAAATTTGTATAGATTTAGGGGGTACAAGTGCAGATTTCTTCCAAAAAAAAAAACTTAAAAAGAAAACACTTTGGTTATGCACAACATAAACCCGCAGAGAAAACATGAACCCGCAGGTTTAGAGAAAACATAAATCTGAAGAATAGAGAAACGTATTCGGAAACTATGCATCCAACAAAGGTCCAATCTAATCTCTAGAATCTACAAGGAACTCAACTCCACAAGAAAAAAGCAAACAACCTGATTTAAAATTGGGCAAGGACATGAACAGACATTTTTCACTGTGCAGCAATGAAGCCTGGGCTTTCATTGTACCCGTTACCCAAGTAGTTAATGCTGTACTCGGTAGTTAATTTTTAAACTCGCACTCCCCAAAGCCTTCTATATTTTAGAGTCTCCAGTGTCTATTATTCCACCCTGTAGGTGCATGTGTACCCACTGTTTAGCTACCACTTAAGTGTGAGAACATGTAGTATTTGACTTTATTTCTGAGTTATTTCACCTAGGACAATGGCCTCCAGTTCCATCCCTGTTGCTATAAAAGACAATTTCATTCTTTTCATGGCTCAGTAGTATTCCATGGTATATATACACCACATTTTCTTTATCCAATTCTCCAATAGTGGACATGTAGGTCAATTTCCTATCTTTGCTATTGTGAATAGTGCTGCAGTGAGCACATGATGGCAGCTCTCTTTTTTATATAGTTACTTCTTTCCCTTTGGGTAGATACCCAGGAGTAAAGTCACTGAAATGAATGTAGTTCTACTTTTAACTCTTTGAGAAATCTCCTGGCTGTTTTCCATAGAGGTTATTCTAATTTACATTCCCACTAATGGTGTATAAGGGTTTGTTTTGCTCCACATTTTGCTAACATTGGTTTTAGAAATTTTTAAGAATAGCCCTTATGACTGGTGTAAGAAGGTGTCACAATTGTGGCTTTAATATGCATTTATCTAATGATTAGTGATGTTGAGCTTTTCTTCATAAGTTTGTTGACTACATGAATGTCTTCTTTTGAAAAATGTCTGTTCATATCCTTTGCCCAATTTTTAATCAGGTTGTTTGCTTTTTTTCTTGTGGAGTTGAGTTCCTTGTAAATTCTGGAGATTAGATTAGACCTTTGTTGGATGTATAATTTGCAAATATGTTTCCTCATTTTGCAGGTTTATGTTTATCTATTGATTTATTTATTTTTTTTTTTTGCTGTGTTTACTTTAATTAAGTCCCATTTGTCTATTTTTGTTTTGTTGCATTTGCTTTTGAAGACATGGTCATAAATTCTTTGTCTAGGCCAATGTTCACAATAGTTTTTTCTAGGTTGTCTCCTGGAAGTCTGATATTTAAGTCTTTAATTTATCTTTAGTTAATTTATGTACGTGATAGGAGGTCTGAGTCTACTTTCATTCATCTGCATGTGGCTATCTAAGTTTCCAAGCACCATTTATTGAATAGGATGCCATTTCCCCAATGTACATTCTTGTTGACTTTGTTGAAGATCAGTTGGGTATGTGACTTTATTCTTGCTTCTCTATTCTGTTTCACTGATCCGTGTGTCTGTTTTTATAACAGCACCACACTGTTTTAGTTGCTATAGCCTTGTAGTATAATTTAAAGTCAGGTCATGTAATGTCTCCAGCTTTGGTCTTTTTGCTTGGGGTTGCTTTGGCTATTCAGGCTCTTTTTTGAGTCCATGTGAATTTTAAGACTTTTTTTCTAATTCTGTCAGTACACTTTTAAAAGCTACAAAGCAGATGTATGACAGTAACTACTGACCCAGAGAAATAGAATCCAAACCTGGATGTGAGGAAATATTTAGCTAATTATTTATTTAATTATGGTCATAAAACAAGGAACCACTTAATATTTGAGAAAAGCCTCTAACATGAAATCAATTGAATCCAAAACAAAAACAAAATTGCAAACAATAACAAAGGAAAATCACTTGAAAGAAATACGATTATGCAAGGAGAAGAAAATTTCCAAGCATACAAGCAAAGAAAAATTATTAATATACTTGGGGATAAAAAAATATTGTATCTGTGAAGCAAGAATATGAGCATTATGTTATATACAAATGAAATATCTGGAGACCAAAAAATAGCACTTAGAAATTAAAAGCATGATATAAAAAATAATCAAGAGAATGTTTGGAACTTATGTTGAGGAAATCCACCAGGAAGAACAGCTATACAGAAGAAAAAAAGGTCCAAGAAGAGAAAAAAGATTTAAAAAGAAAAAACATATAGAAATCTAGAGTGCAAAATTGAAAAGAGAAGCATAATCTGTCTTTCATCAATAATAATCATAATTAATAATTGAAATAAATAAAAAATAAAAGACCTCTAGGATTATCTAGAAATGGAGTAGTGGTTTCCTCAGCAAATGAAGCCAGCTTCAGATAATGGAGAGTTCTGTTTCTGGGCACCAAAGAGGAGAAGGACAGCCTCCGTCCTGGTTTGCTTTGCCTCAGTTTCTCTGCTACCAACTCAGTGATGAACACACATTTTCACCACTGATTTCAGTGGCTTTTGGAACTTAAGGAACACACTGCTTTAAATTGTTCTGCAATTATAAACTAATTGGAAGTAAGGGCCTGCACTTCTGGCTTACTTCATGTTGACACCTGTTTGGCATACACTTTGACTTTGTAACTCACCCACATAACCCTTTGACCAGTTGAAGCAATGTCATGCCCCATCACTCTTCTAGTTTCAGGAGAGAAAAAAAAGAAGATTTTGTTGGATAGTGATAGCCTTTATTTTAGCAACAAGTCCAGCCACTCTCTTCTTACAAATGAGCAGACCTCGCCCACTAAAACACGAGGAGCTGGTTTATCAGCAAGACTCAAGCCTTTCCCCGCCCCCGGACTTGGGCTTCACTGCCTGCCCTAGGACATCTGGGACTTTGCTGAGTTCTTGCTTCCCAGCAGGCAGATTTCTACCATTTTTTCTCAGCACACCCATAAATCTTGAAATTCCTCTCTGTGCACAGCCAGAAATGATATTCATTGAGAGGCAGGCAAAGCCAGTTAGACCTGCTGCCTCTCTCAACTCTCCCTTCTTAAGGGACAAGCAGGTGGATTATATCAAGTCACGAAGGAAAATCACAAATCCTGTACAGAATATTTTAAAAAAACACCTTTTGTGTATGAATTAATTCTGCATTTGCTGCCTAAAGAAAATGTAAAGCCTTCCTTAGGCAAGACACTGCTAGTACCACAGTGAATTACAAAGTAGATAATTAAACAGTCCCTTGCTTTCACTAGCTTTCCCTAATAAGAGTCAGAAGCATACACACTGGCAGATACAAAACATTCTACAACTAAAGCCCAAGGTTGAGCTCTGTCCATCCAGGAATGTCCCCGAGTAACAGTAACAGGAATGTCCTAGGAGGCAAATTTGACTCAACACCTGCACCATTGCCTCGGGCTCATGCTTGCCAATTTCGTGTTAGTGGATCTGCTTACTCATCATCTCGTCATCATAGCTAACACCGATGGCACATTTCAGGCACCGTGGTGCCCCTGTGTTCCTCTGCTTAATTTTCCAACACTGAGACAGTAGCTTTCTTCCTCTCTATGCCCAGGTGAGAATCTGGAAGTGCAGATAATTTGCATAGACTGTCCCAGGTCAAACAGGATGGGCCAAGGCAGGAAGAAACCCCGATCTGTAGGATCCCATGCCTTCATCATGAATGTGTGTTACAGGACAATTCACTCCTTCATGTTGTGTAAGGACATCAAGAAAGGAGGAAGGCAGAGAATTCCAGGGGAGGAGAATTTGTAGAAAGCTGCAAGGTTTGTAGATGCGATTTTACCTTTTTGTTTCTTAAGAAAATGTTTGCCCTGTCTCAGTCTTGTAAATAGACTGCAAGCTCATGAGACAGTATGTTTATTTCTTGATTTGAGAGATGATTCTGTGCTATCACATGATCCTTAAACCCTAGGGGCTCAACAGGATCAAGACTTTGTTTCACACATTCTACCTTTGCAACATGTAGAGGAAGGCTCAGCTCTATCCCTCAAGTGTTTTGTTCTACCCTCCAGAGCAGGAGGCCATGAAGACACTGGTCAAACAGGGGCCAAACGTGCAGAGTAAACCCAGGCTCATGTTAAAATTCCCGTTGGGTTCAGCCCACAAGTAGCACATGTCACTTGCATTCACAGCACATTGGCCAGAAATTGTCATATGTCCCCACCTAAGGCTCAGTGGCCTGGGAAATGGAGAGAAACATGTGGCTATTGTATAGGCAGTGAATAGACTTTTACTTGCTTACCATGGACCAGGCATTCTATGGTCTTTTAAATACTAATTCACTTATTTCTCATGTCGACCTCTAAAGGGTTGCTATCAAATCTTTTTTTTTGAGATGGAGTCTCACTCTGTCACCAGGCTGCAATGCAGTGGTGCAATCTCAGCTCACTGCAACCTCCGACTCCCTGGTTCAAGCGATTCTCCTGCCTCAGTCTCCTGAGTAGCTGGGATTACAGGTATGTGCCACCATGCCAGCTATTTTTTTTTTTTTTTTGTATTTTTAGTACAGACAGGGTTTCACCATGTTGGCCAGGATGGTCTCTATCTCCTGACCTTGTGATCCAGCCACTTCAGCTTCCCAAAGTGTTGAGATTACAGGCGTGAGCCACCAGGGTGGCTATCAAATCTTAAAATGCATAAATGACCAAGAGATGAAATTTCTTCCACATAACAGGAACAGAGAAGGGCACAAAAAAGTCATAGTTCATTTGAATTAAGGAGAAGCCTAAATTATAGGATCCTACAAGTCTACCAGCAGCAGCAAGGGGCACTGGGCAGATCAGAGTGACCTGTCATGGCCCCATCAATTGTTCATGAATGCGGGTGGGCCCCAGGTCTGCATTCCTCTCCTGTAACCCTCATTTGCATGCATGGCTCACAGAGTGAAGGAAACTGCTGCAGGTCACTCCCTAATTATCACGGGCTCTAAGTCAGGAGAATGTTAATGACTGTATAGGACTTCACTGTGCTCAGGTGTTTTGCCTTTAGTTTGGTCCCATTCTAATCGATCTTAAAAGTGTTATCAGGTTATCATATTACACAGAGTTCAGTCATTCTGTTCACTGTATCATTAGTTAGGAGTCTTTGTGTGCAGGCAACAAAAACAAACTTTTAGCTTAGAATGAGAGTTTGTTCTAAGGACTTAGGGGTGTCTCGTGGAACCAAGGAATAGGAATTCAGGGGAGCTACAGGAAGACACTGGAACCAGGGCTCTGCTTCCCATGCACATTTCTTTCTGTAAGTTGCTCTCTCTCTCTCTTTTTCTTTCTCTCATGTCCTTTCTTCCTTCCTTCTCTCCTCTTTCCCTTCCTCTAGCTGTCATCTCTCATCTCTCAATCCATCCATCTATCCATCTCTCTTTCCGTCTCTCTCCATCCATCCATCTGATGTCCTATTTTGCTAATTCATATAACAGGATTCAGCAGCCTCTTAGTTCCCAATTGTTTGTCTATTACAGTTCTAACCCTTCAATGATAAAGACTGAATTCCAAATCAAAGACTGAGAAGACGATAGCCCAGCTTCCAGGAGGTGTCTGTCCCTAACCAACTCAGCCATGGCCAACCTGTGGGATTACAGCTATGGACATGGGTGTCAGAGGCCTGTCCCTCAGATGGGGAAGGACCTTGCTCTCTTTTGGTGAAAGTTAAATGAAGCGTCATTTGGGTAAAACCTCCACACAGTGCCTATGTTGGGGAGTGCTCTCTCAGTGTTAGATTGTCTACTTCCTACCTGACTGCCTTCTCCCGTTTCCTGTCCTGTTTGTTAATCTTTGTGTTATAGTTACCAATACAATAACTGAAGTTTCTTGGGTGTTGTTGAATTGCTTCTGGATGGCAGACTAAGTACTAGAGGAAAGACAGCAGCCATTTGGAGAACTGAGCAATGTCAGCAACAAATACGAGCAAAAGCAAATTAAATCCTTCATTTTAAAAATGTAATGATATAAATAAAACAAGGAACCATAACCAATTTTTCGTAGATGCCAGAAATGGATATTTCACTCAGAGCAATATTTGTTCCCCAAAACAAATAAAGCATTGGCTGGCAACAGTAGCAAATTCCTTTTCTAGCTAAACCACTGGTTTCTTGCCAGCCTGGCCATCCTTTCACCAGATTTCCGTTTCTTCTGAGACAGAAACCCCTGGGACGGCAACGCGTCCACACTCAGAGCTGAGCTCACCATAAAGCTGTTCATCTCCAGGAGCCTGGGATCCAAATTGCTTCCTGTAACCACTGACAGCTGTGCCAGAAATGACCTGGAAACCTTTTGATTGAGTCCTGGAAAGCCCAATGACCCTGCTGCCTCCCATCCTTGTCCCCTCCTTCTGCAGATGTTCATCCTTAAGCCTTTTCCCTCGGGGTGTGACCTGCGCTTCCCAGGCTATGGGCTTCCAGTCATCTGGAGTGTGTATCCCTCAGAGCCGTGACCCACACGCCCACACAATGGTGTTCCAGGCACCTGGAGTGTGTATTCCGCTCCATCTTCAGGTATAAATGGAAACCTAGACAAGGGCCACACCGCTCTCCTCTCCCCTGAAGATTCCTGACCCCGCCTCACGGTCAATTCTCCAGTGAGAGCAGAAGTTTATTACCTTCCCCATCAAGGAGCAACCGTTTCTACCACTGCCTCTAAACCCCATCTTATCTGGAGTACAGAATCTATATACTTTGTAATGCATCATTTCAGCCTGGGCTTTTTAAACTATCAAAGCGGCTCCTTTTCTTGTTTTTATATATCAAACTTTCTTTTAAACAATTAAAAATTGTAAGACAGGAATAGCCTTCACACTGAATAGAAGGATAGGTGAAGAAGTATAGTCACTTTGACAAGCTACCATCAGCATTTCACAGTTCAATAGAGGTGATACAAGATCACAGGAGGTAATATCAATGCACAAGAATTCTTCTGAAGAATTTGCAGATGGAACCACTTACAATTCCTGGGAATAAAAGGGTTGTGTCATGAAGCTTGGTATTAGTGAGTTGTCAGGGCTAAGTCAATGGAAACCAACCCAAAAAATCCTCATAGTGTATTTGCTGTTAAATGGATTGTTCATTGGCAGGGGAAATAATGAGAACTTGGGGTGGGGACATAGTCCATTGGTCTGGCTGTCCTTGGAGGCAAGTGTAATAATGGGAGTGGTTTCTCTGGGTGTCACCTCCCAGAATGGGCTGCGTTGATCTGATTCTTAACTCTTAGTCAAGGCTCCTGAATTAGAACACGCTTCCTTTCAGAAGTGTAAATATTTAAAAATATATCCTTTTTTCCTTGAGCATTCATTTAACCTTTTTCTCATGTGCTGTGTGTATTCTTCACTGATGCAGATTAGAGAGCTCAAAAAATGCATCATAGACCCATTTAAGCTATATGATTAACTGCTAATATATGATATTAAGTTGTAGGGTTTTATGGAGATGAGCACCTATAATTATATTTGATGGTATATGATAATTACCTGTTTGGTTGAATTTTAAAGTATGATGACTTAAGAACATTCATCAATCCATATATGGCTCAAAGTCTGATATAAAATTACAACTCATTTTAATTGTTTTTTAAGTAATCAAACTGACATCGCTCATAACATAAAGCTTAAAGGAGACTGACTGATTTTGTAGAGATGATGTTAATAACAGTGATTGGAGTACTAGTTGAAAAATACTTTTTAGAAAATGGGAAATTCTAATCAATATTTTCCAAATGGACTAATTAAGTGTGAATGGAATGTTTCTACATTTCCAATAAAACATACAAAAATTCAGCTTGGGCAGGGCATGGTGGCTCATGCCTGTAATCCCACCTCTTTGGGAGGCCAAGGCGGATGGATCACCTGAGGCCAAGAGTTTGAAACCAGCCTAGCCAACGTGCAAAAACCTGTCTCTACTAAAACTACAAAAATTAGCCAGGAGTGGTGGCGGGCGCCTGTAGTCCTAGTTACTCCAGAGGCTGAAGTATAAGAATAGCTTGAACCCAGGAGGTGGAGGTTGCAGTGAGCCAAGATCACGCCACTGCACTCCAGCCTGGACAACACAGTGAGACCCTGTCTCAAAAAAATATATATATTCAGCTTGGATTCTTGTTCCTCTAGAAGACCAGAGCACAGAAACTTCCATGGAAAAGGTGTTGTTAATAATGGCAGCAGAGAAGTCAAACTTTCACTACCTCCTTAGAAAAATCTTCACAACTTTCTTTAACTACTCAACCACACCTCTCCTTTTTCTTGTACCATTTTTGGCCTTTTGGAAGGTGGCTCTCTCTCTCCACTACCTAGTGGCAGATTCCATCATAGACACAAGATTCCTCATGTCACCTGACAAGCTCCATGTCACCTGACAGCAAGCTCCATATCCCATTGGGTCCAGACACAATGTTTGTTGATGTTTAAATTGTCCTGGGGCCTTTGAAATATTCCTTGCCCCCATGGTTTCGCTGCTTCCTCCAATGACTCACCTCATGAAGAATCCTGAATGACACTACACAGCTGACATGCAGCTTAACCTAGAGTTCCAGTCTCCTTCCGCTTTGAGGTATACATACCTAAAATGTTGACACTTTGACCCCATAAATGAGGCAGGACCACATCCAACGATGAGACCTATGTAGCATCTGACCTTCAGGATTCTAGCACCCCAATTGCCTCACATTTGCAATTTGAACAAAGAGGAATGAGCCAATAGTGTGATCAGAATGGCATGAGGAAGGCATCCTGCTATGTGCAGGGATGATGCAGGTAGACGGAGTTCACACCAAAGCCGACCTATGCACCAGCTCAGAAGACACGGCTGCTCAGCTGCTGGGGTGACAAGGAAGAAAAGGGTGGGGGTTGGGGGAAGGCCAGACAGAAAGCACACATCATGCAGGGCCTGACATGTATATTGTGTGCAGAGCAAATCTCACTGGAAAGATATACTTTCCATATCCTTAATTGTTTCTGTTCAATTCCTGCTGCTGTATATGTTTCATATAAGCTGATGAGAAAGTTAGAAGATGGTAGCTCTAACAGAATAGACATGATTTTTTCTTTTTTTTTTTTTTTTTTTTTGGTGAGGCTAGCATTATTTGGAGCTTAGTTAATAAAACAGGAATTCTAGTGTTTTAACAAAACTTTACATTCTGTTTAAAAATGCATTAGTTAGGTCACACACAAATATATTCTTTTCCGTTTGCACATGTACTGCCTTGCTAAAACACAGTGAAATATAACGGTATGAAGACAACTCTGTTGGAAAAAAATAACTTAATGCTCAATTTTCTTTTTTTTTTTTTTTTTTTTTTGAGATGGAGTCTCGCTCTGCCGCCCAGGCTGGAGTGCAGTGGCCGGATCTCAGCTCACTGCAAGCTCCGCCTCCCGGGTTCACGCCATTCTCCTGCCTCAGCCTCCCGGGTAGCTGGGACTACAGGCGCCGCCACCTCGCCCGGCTAGTTTTTTGTATTTTTAAAGTAGAGACGGGGTTTCACCGTGTCAGCCAGGATGGTCTCGATCTCCTGACCTCGTGATCCACCCGTCTCGGCCTCCCAAAGTGCTGGGATTACAGGCTTGAGCCACCGCGCCCGGCCAATGCTCAATTTTCTAATTATTACTAAAATTAATCTTTCCTGCTACAATTTTAGAATACTAATAAAATTATTAAATTGAAGACTAGCTTCAGCTGACAAAAGTGCTTAATGAGGAGGGTGCATAGATTTTATGTACATAATTGAAGTTTCAAGTTGAGGACTAATTTTCTAGTTAACCCTTCTGGGAGTTAAGAGACTCAATCATTTATACTCATTGAACAGATTCATGAGCCAAGAATCTAAGTGGTGATCTCCAAAAGAGGGGTGCAAATCAAAGATGAATAGGATATCCGCAACTCTGTTTAGAGCTCTTAAAATGTATGCGATATTGTCATGCAATAAAACAAAAGAGATGGTGTCATCTCGAGTCTAAAACAAGATCATTTAACATTAGAAATGTGTTCCACAGATATCAAATACTTATTGAACCAACAGTGTATAGGATGCTGAAGTGAAGCCACCAAAAAAGCAGATCATGATTGCTGCTCTCGAGTAGGTAACAATCTGGTAAGAAAACCGGATAAGGAGTTTCATCATCTGAATCAGGGATGTCAGTAACTCAGTCCACTCCAGAAGAGTTCAAAGCTGTGAGTCCGAAGTGGCTCCAAGTTGGCAGAGAAGGCTTTGTGGAATAAGAAGGGCTTGTTCTGGTACCCAGAGGATGAGGAAGATGATGGATACAGTTGTGCTGGAACGGGGAGCCGCCACCTGGTGATTGTGCACGCCTGCTGAGTTGAGTGAAATCAAAATCACAATGACAGCATGAAGGGAAAAGCACCCTGCGAGTGATGAATTTAAAACATCGAAGAGAGAAAGGCGAGGCCAGGCAGTTTGACACGACAGTGCGGGTGGAATGTTAATAACCGCAAGTTCAGAGTGCCACAGCACTGCCACGCCATGGAGACCCTGAGATTTTATACCAAAAAACAAAGGATTTATACCTTTTCTATAGGTAGGTAAACTGTGTGAAGTAGGTAAACTGAAGTGAAGACATGTTGGGCCCCTAACTAATTCGACCATGAAATAGAAGTCAAATTCTGAATCAGATATTTTACATCATCAATTCATTAAAAAAAAAAAAATAGCAAGTTAGGGAGACAATGGGAGACTGAGCGGGACATGTGAGCAGGATTTCAGGGCCAGAAGCAGAGCTCCCAGCCTGCAGCACCCTGAGGCCTTATTGAACGCAGTCAGCCTGGGCTCTGGTGTCCTCTGGCTGGTGACAGCACCCCTCCCTCACCCCCTAGAGAGTGTCTGCTAAGACAACTTTTTCATGAAAATAGGGCTCTCTGCACAAAGATGAACTGTTGATAAATTTTCTCCAAACCTAGGAAGGCCAAGGAACCCTGATTCCGAGTGGGGGAAGAAAAATGATGTCTTCTGAGAAATTCAGACCACAAGCTGATCCTCGTGGAAACGTGTAGTCTGAGTTTACACAGCTTGGGAACTCCACTAAACATGAGGCTAGTCATTTGGTCAAACTTGTCCAGGGCTGGCAGTGAACCCAGGCACTTGGCAGAAATGTGAGTCCTCCATACCCTGAACCAGAGACTCAAAGGACAGCTACGGATAAAGTTGCAAAGGTCTCTTATCACACAAGGAAACAAGTTCTAGATCCACAAACAAGTGCCAGCAAGGAAAACAACAACAACAACAACAACAACTGCAGAAACTAACCAGCAAAAATATTTCGATATGGAAATATTACACACTGAATACAAACAGGCATTTCACTATGTTTAATTAAATAGGGGCTCATAAAAAGTGACCTGAAAATAATCAGGAGGTTTTTAAAAATTAAACTTTCCCATGCTAATTGAAATGAGAAATTCAATGAACAGGCTTATCATTGTATTGGGAAAAAGCTAAAGAGTGAACTAGACAGCAGATCTGGAGAAATTACCGAGAATACCATAAAAGCAGAAAATAAAAGTAGCAGAATATCATGTGATTTAGGGTCAGGAAAGGATTGTTTTATAAACAAAAACAAAGCAAACAAAGTATCTTGGAAAAGCATGATTCTGATGAATTGCATTCCTCAAAATGAAGAACACTGTAAAGAAATCTAGTAGCTACAAAAATAAGAGAATATATTTTCATCGGTCAAATAAATAAAAATAATATTTACATTCTAGTGTTTAGAAGAATTTTCTGTAAATAAAGAAGAAAAAGACAGCAACCTCTAGTAGGGAAAATACAGGCTTTATATATACATATGCATATATAACACGTACATTATATATATGGTTTGGTTGTACATATACAACATGTACTATATATATATATATATATATATATATATATATATATATATATATATATGACTTGGTTCTGTGTCCCCACCCAAATCTCATGTCAAATTGTAATTCCCATGTGTTGGAAGAGAGGCCTGGTGGGAGGTGACTGAATCATGGTGGTGGACTTCCCCTTTGCTGTTCTTATGATATTGAATGAGCTCCCATGAGATTTAGTTGTTTAAAAGTGTGTAATTCTTCTGCCTTTTCTCTCTCTCTCCTGTTCCACCATGGTAAGATGTGCTCGCTTCCCTTTCGCCTTCCACCATGATTATTATGTTTCCTGGGACCCTCCAGCCATGAGGAACTGTGAGTCAATTAAACCTCTTTTCTTTATAAATTACTCAGTCCCAGGTAGTTCTTTGTAGTGATGTAAGAACAAACTAATACTATATGCAAAGGATATGAAGTGACTATTTGTAGAAAAGGAAACTGAAAGACAATGAATCAATGTTCAAAAGCTTTATTTAGAAAACAGAACGATGCTAATTTAAATAATATAATATCACATTCTGCATATGGACTGGCTAAGCTTAAAAAGCTAGGCAATGCCAAGTATCACAGATGTAGGGGAGATGAAGGCCCCATTCACTGTGGGTGGGCTTGTAGACTGGAACAGCCATGCTAAAGAACAACCTGGCACACCCTAGTCAGGCTAAGCATGTGCAAACCTTACCCAAGTATGTGCAGTTTCCCTTGTACACATTTACGCTATGGAAATTCTGATGCAGGTCAGTAAGGGAACGTGTTCATGGGTGCTTGCTCCAGCATTGCCTGTGGGTCAGGCAGACAGGTGAAACATGGGGCAGTGCCCTGTGGAATATTATTTATGTTGGGACCAGCAGATCCTCTCTGCACATTATTAAATAGATGAGTTTTAAAAACACCATGCTTAGTGAAGAAAAAAAGGATAAGAAACAGAACGAGGTATAAAACATGATACCGTTCACTTAAATTTAAAATGGATTTGCATAAAGCAAAATACACATTATGCAAAAGCACATACCAGCAATATTATGTGGATTAACTACTTTACAATATTTTTCCCAAGGGTGGAGTAGAATGAGGTGAAGAAGGTGTTAAAAAGGAAGTTTTTCAAAAAAAGAAAAGTGAAAAAACTCAGAAAGAAAAAAATAAATAAAAAAGGAAAATGCCATAATGTATATGGCAGAGGAACAAATAAATTTATAAATGGAGCACAATACAGAGCTGAGAAATTTACATATTTATATCTAACCAGGTAAATAGAGAGCTGAATAAAACATACAGTAGAGCTCACTTTGTAGGTCAGTCAAGGAAGAATGGACTTTTCAATAAATGAAATGAGATTACTGCATCAAACCCCTAAAGACGTAAATGTTAAAGACAAATTTAGAAATTTCAGAAAATAATGTAAAAATAGGTCTATGCTCACAGGGTAGAAAAACATGTTTTAATAGGAGATGGAAAATTGCAAATTATAAAGAAGATAAATTAAACCACATCCTATTATGCTAAAATAATTTAGGTTACAGTGCATTTGAAAATGAGGCTAATCAAGATATCATAAAAACAATGAAAACACAAGCACAAAGCAAGACATGATTATTTTCAATACATAGATCAACAGGAGAAATTCAAGTACCCAATAGAAAAATAGCAATAAAGAGTAATTTCACAGAAGAGGAAATGCAAATAACCAATGAACACATGAAAAAAAATCCTACCACCAGTAGTAACCTGGGAAAAGCAAATTAAAAACTAGATGAGATGCATGTTCTAATCCAGTGGATTGGCAACCATTTTTTTAAGTCTGAAAATATCTAATACTGATGAGGATATGTAGTGATTGGAACATTTTTCTAAAACTGGTAAGAGTATAAATTTCTACGACTATTTTGGAAAATCAGCATTATCCAGTAAAGCTGAAATTGTGCATTCTCTGTCACCCAGAAATTTCATTTTTATGTATAAACTCCAGAAAAAAACTCTACCTTCCACCTCATCTCCCAGAATATACATATATATGTACATATGCATATTCATACCAACGTTCATAATAAGGACATAGCTGGAAATAACTCAAATGCCTGTCAACACAAAAATGGATTGAGACAGCTCAGTAGAATCCTTTTTTTTTTTTTTTCCCTTTTGAGCCCAGGTTGGAGTACAGTGGTGCGACCTCTGCTCACTGCAACCTCCGCCTCCTGGGTTCAAGCGATTCTCATGTCTCAGCCTCTGAGTAGCTGGGACTACAGGCATGTGCCACCACGTCCAGCTAATTTTTGTAGTTTTAGTAGAGACAGGTTTTCACCATGTTGGCCAGGCTGGTCTCAAACTCCTGACCTCAGGTGATCTGCCCATCTCGGCCTCCCAAAGTGCCGGGATTACCATGCCCGGCCTTTAGTGCAATCATTTCATAGAATATTAGTCATCAGTGAAAAGAAGAGAATCAGAGAGACACACAACAATGCAGATGCATCTCACCCGGTAGGATTCCATTTATATAAATTTCAAAATATGCAGAACTCAATAAAAAACACAGAAATATGCACAGAAACCTGAAGAAAGGGAGGGAATTATAGATAAGCATTCAGGAGAATGGTCGCACGGGCAGGGTGGGGCAGGTTAGAGGAGGTGCCTGCAGGGCCTTCAACAGTGACGTATGTCTGGGCACATATGCACACTGGCATGTTCTTAAACTGACTCAGGTACACAGGTATTTCTTGTACCGTTATTCTTATTGCTTAACATGCATTTTATAAGTATCATTTGAAAGCTATTCATTATTTTTAAAAGCAACATTTTTGTTTGCTTGTTTTGTTTTTTGAGACGGAGTCTTGCTCTGTCACCCAGGCTGGAGTGCAGTGGCACAATCTTGGTTCACTGCAACCTCCACCTCCTGGGTTCAAGCGATTCTCCTGCCTCAGCCTCCTGAGTAGCTGGGATTACAGGTACATGCCACCATGCCTGGCTAATTTTTGTATTTTTCACTAGAGACGGGGTTTCACCATGTTGTCCAGTTGGTCTTGCACTCCTGACCTCAAATGATCCGCCCATCTCGGCCTCCTAAAGTGCTGGGATTATAGGCGTGAACCTGTGCACCCAGCCCAACATTTTGTTTTTAAAGTTTGTGAGCAAGAAAATGCCCAGGGCAGAATATTACCAAATAAACAACATGGAATTTGTGATTGGTCAGAAAAGGGTCAGTCAGGCATGAAGATCATGGATCGTATGAATCTATTTATATGAAATGTCACGGCAGGTAAATCCACACAGATACACAGCAGATTTGTGGTTGCCAGGGGTTGAATGAAGACGAGAATGGGGAGTGACTGCTTCATGGATATGTGTTACCTTTTGGAGTAATTAAATGTTTTGGAACTTCATTGAAAGTGGTTATTGCACAAAGTTGTGGACATACTATATGCACGGAATTGTACACTTTACAATGATTAATTTTATGATATGCAAATCTCACCTCCACTTTGAAAACGTTTTATTAAAAAAACCAAAACAGTCCAAGGTCTTAGTTCCAGCGTTGTTATTTACTGACTTGGGGAGTTTTCTCTCAGTATGCTTTCTTCTTTATTTAAGAAGCATATAGATTCCTGCCACAAGGTGAACGTTGTGGGAATAAGAATGTCATGTGTGTATCGTCCCCACATATGGCAGAAATTTAATAAATGGTAGCAGTCCTTACTTTCATTGTTAATGGAAAAGTCTGTAGGCGGTACATTGGGAAGACTTGCGTTTTTAAATCTTTGACCCATAAATATGTCATTTTTCCTAAGCTCCCCAAAACAGCAGTAGCAGAAAGTATGACTGTTTCTTGCAAGTATGAAAGTCACTATTTCACATAGAAGATTTTAGCCAAACAATTTTCTAGATCAAATGATGTGTTTTACACACACACACACACACACACACACAATGGAAAAAACTAGCTTATTTAATTCTTAAAACATACAGACATACACATGCATATAGATGCACACACATATATATATGCACATATATAGTATACATATACACACATACAGACACACATATAGACACACACACAGACACACACATATACACACAGATGCACATATATATGTGTGTATATATGTGTGTGTGTATGTGTTAAGAATTAAGTAAAATAAATTAGTTTTTCCATCATGGGAGAAAAGGTCTGAAGAAAAGAAAAAAAAATTAGCAAATGCTAAGAGTACAATGTAACAGAATTTCTATACAGTAGCAATTTAAAATTTATAATTGCATAGGATAAGGAAGTAGCTCTTTGCACATTATTCATCTACACTGTATAGGAGCAGAGTAGGAGACAATTGATGTCATAATAAGAATTCAGGTGCATTTTCATTATTCATAGGCTAAAGCTCTTCAACTTCATGAAACGAGTGAAATAAAAGGCAAAACAAAAAGCATCACTCCTTTATAGTTCTTTGTTCAGCAATTATTCAAAAACCTCAAAAAAAAAAAAGACATTTTTTCTAGGAAAGCTCAAAAAAACAAAACTTGGTGATTATACCTAATAAGCTTTTTGTTTTATTTTGGTCTTTTGTCATACATAGTCATATGGGTCTTCAGTCTTCACTTTAGTGAGCCAAAAACCTCAAGGACTTTGCTCATACGGTTTTATTGCAGTTGACTTTAGCAGCAAATAGAATTAAAAATGATGCTACTACACTGAATATTAAGTCTATGTATAATTCATATTTGACATACTTAAAAATATTTGACTGGGCGTGGTGGTTCACGCCTGTGATCCCAGCACTTTGGGAGGCTGAGGTGGGCGGATTGCCTGAGCTCAGGAGTTCAAGACTGGCCTGGGCAACAGTGAAACCGCATCTCTACTAAAATACAAAAAATTAGCTGGGCATGCCGGCATGTGCCTTTAGTCTTAGCTACTACAGAAACTGAGGCAGGAGAATTGCTTGAACCCAGTAGGTAGAGGTTGTAGTGAGCTGAGATCGTGCCGCTGCACTCCAGCCTGGTCAACAGAGCGAGACTCCATCTCAAAAAAAAAAAAAATTATTAATTTTGGATTTATGTTTTGAAAAATAACAACATGGTCTGACATGTAAAGACCTTAAAAGATCTCACTTCCATCTTCAGACCAAGAAAAAACGGATCAAACTGAAAATCAACAACTCTGCTTCTATCCATCAGAGAATTGCAGTCACAGCGCAGACTGCTGCGCCCCAAACTGGAAAGAGGGGTAGATACTCGGAGAGAGTAACAGTTCACTCATGGCAGAAACCCAGGAGAAGAAGCTGACACATTGGAGCCAGGACTGTTTGGGTTTGTGGTTTAGAGTCAATCATTTTTTGTTTGTTTGTTTGTTTGTTTTTAAAGACAGGGTTTCGCTCTGTCGTGCAGGCTGGAGCACAGTCGTGCCAACATGGCTCACTATTTACCTCAATCTTAAGGGATGTTCACCCACCTCTGTTTCCATAGTAATTAAAATTAAAGGCCAGGAGTGCCCTCTGGCACCTGGCTAATTTTTTGTTTTATTCCTTTTATTTTATTTATTTAGCTATTTTGAGACGGAGTCTCACTCTGTCACCCAGGTTGGAGTGCAGCAGCATGATCTCAGCTCACTGCTACCTTCATCTCCCGGGTTCAAATGATTCTCGTGTCTCAGCCTCCCGAGTAGCTGGGACTACAGGTGCGCACCATCATGCCCAGCTAATTTTTGTACTTTTAGTAGAGACAGGGTTTCACCATGTTGGCCAGGATGATCTCGATCTCATGACCTCATGATCCGCTCCTCGGCCTCCCAAAGTGCTGGGATTACAGGCATGAGCCACCGTGCCCAGCCTTTTTGTTTTATTTCTTATTGAGATGAGGTCTTGCTATGTTGCCCAGGCTGGTCTTGAACTCTTGGCCTGAAGCATCCCACCTCAACCTCCCAAAGCGCTGGGACTACAGACATGAGCCACTGTGCCCTGCCAGTGTCAGTCATTAATTTTGAAAAATTCTCGGCTGGGTGCGGTGGCTCAAGCCTGTAATCCCAGCACTTTGGGAGGCCAAGACGGGCGATCACGAGGTTAGGAGATGGAGACCATCCTGGCTAACACGGTGAAACCCCGTCTCTACTAAAAAATACAAAAAAGTAGCTGGGCATGGTGGCAGGTGCCTGTAGCCCCAGCTGCTCGGGAGGCTAAGGCAGGAAAATCGCTTGAAACCAGGAGGCGGAGCTTGCAGTGAGCTGAGATCCGGCCACTGCACTGCAGCCTGGGTGACAGAGCGAGACTCGGTCTCAAAAAAAAAGAAAAAAGAAAAAAAAAAGACAAAGAAAAATTCTCAGCTATTATCATTTCAAATAAACAAATAATATTTTTCTCAGGTATGAAAGGTTGGCTCAACATTCAAAAAGCAATTAACATAATCTACCACTTCAACAGTCTAAAAAAGAAAAATCATATAATCAAGTGAAAAAGAATTTGAAAAATTCCAATACCCATTCATGATAAAACACCTCAGCAAACTAGCTGTAAAGAAGAACTTCCTCAAGCTGACATAGAACATCTACTAAAACCTACAGCTCTCCTCTTAATAAATAATGAAGAATTGAATGCTTTCCTGCTAAGATCAGAAACAAGGCAAGGGTATCATCGGCTCTCGAAATTTCTATTTAACATCAAAATGAAAGTTCTAGCTAATAAAACTAACAAAAAATAAAAATAAAAAGTTATACAGATTGGAAAGGAACAAATAAGCCTCTCTTTGTTCATAGATGACATGGTTATCCCTGTTTAAAAAAAAAAAAATCAGCAACTACAGAAAACTGAAATGAATCAGTGATTGTACCAAGGTTGTAAGGTACAAAGGAAATATACAAAAGTCAATTGCTTGCCATATAACAGTAATGAACAATTAAAATTTAAAATTAGAAACACAACATCACTTATATTAGCACCCAAAAATGACAAGTATAAATCTAATGAAAATATGTACAAGAGCTATAAGTAGAAAACTCAGATAAAAGACATCAAAGAAGATGTAAATAATTGGAGAAATATTCCACATGTGTGGATAAGAAGACTCAATGTTGTTAAGATGTCAGCTGTTCTCAACTTGATCTATAGATTCAATATGTTCCCAGTCAAAATGCCAGCAAGTTAATTTTTAGATATCAACAAATTCATTCTAAAGGTTATATGGAAGGATAAAACACCCAGCATCGCCAAAAGAGTGTTGAAGAACAAAGTCAAAAGCACTTGCTGTTTGACTTCAAGACTTATTATAAAGCTACAGTAATGAAGACTGTGGTATTGGTGAAAGAATAAATGAATAGATCAATGGAATAGAATAGAGAGCCCAAACATAGAATCACACAGGCAATATACATATATTTATGGTATACAATAAAAAAGCTGTTATTCAAGGATTTGCTACCATTTTATGTATGTGCATAATATATAGAAAGTTGTCTGGGGAGATGTACTAATAAGTGGTCAAGGTAAATGTTTTTGGATGGAAAGATGGCAAATAGGATTTTTAAAAGTATTATTATGTTTATCAGTATTTCTACATCTGTCTTTTGCAATTAAAATATTAGGTTTAAAAATGTTATTATTAAATTAACACAAAAATAAATTACACTGATGTTTTATAGGAGAATTGTATGTAAAATAAAACAAAGGGAAACATACAAGAACTTAGTAGAATATGCTTCCTTTTTCTTACTTTGTATTCGGGTGCTGAACATGCAGGTTTAGTCCATCAGAGGCCTCGACGGTGCCTTTATTCATCTTCCAACCCGCTGGTAATAGCGTGGCTTCTCATCGTTAGAACATGATCCTGTTCCTGCCAAGGGTGAACTCACATAAGGTTTATCTGCACTATTTCATTTCTGTCCCTCCCACATCAAAGTATGCTATGACCTACATAAGGACTTTAAAAATGAGTTATTTTTTACCCTCAATCCTTCCTGTCATCTCATGAGCTCATGGTCTTCCCAGCAGATAATTTTAAGCCACGTTTGAGTTTCTCCATAGAACTTGTCTTGTGCCATATTTCATTTAAAGATGGATATCCTTTTTCTCAGATAAGAACCATATCATCCAGCCCTCTTTGTTATCTCTTTTTTTGGGAAAAGTCCTAGCACCAGTGGGCTGGCACCCAAGAAGCCCTAAAATCATCCCAAACTGGCTATTCTCGGTTAATCCATCTGTAGACTGTGGTCCAGGAGGATAGAAATGCAAATCAGTTGCAAGCGAGTGAAGTCCGAGCTGACCGGTGTATTCAGAAAATAGGCTCCTGCCATTAAATGACATTTCCAAATAATAAAAACATTCAGATGGTAAAACCAAATCAAACTTCAACCGAAAATAAGCTTCCTTACATTCCCCTTTTGCTGCAGAGAAATCCTCCTAAAATGGTCCTGTGCCCCTGGCTACTGGGGAGGCTGCCTCCTTCCAGGCCTGAGGTGCCACCTGAGGCTTCCCACATGACAGATGTTTCTCAGACAAAAAAGAAAGCAGTGCTCCTTCGGGACCCAAAAGACCTTTCTTCACATGGTAAGGCCTTTAAAACGAGTAGGGTGGACTGTGGAGGCTTTAAGGAGGGAAGTGAAGCTGCCAGGTAGCCAGGAGGTTCTCTGGAGTGGGTGGAAAGGCCCAGCAGATGTATCTCTAGCCCCGCGGGGGAGGCCGCCCTGGGCCCCTTGCCCTCACGAAGAAATGGGGATACACTCAAGGGGGCATCCACTTGCTTTTTGGTTTTGTTTGTTTGTTTGTTTGTTTGAGACAGAGTCTCGCTCTGTCGCCCAAGCTGGAGTGCAGTGGCGCAATCTCGGCTCACTGCAATCTCTGCCTCATAAGTTCAAGCAATTCTCCTGCCTCAGAAGCTGAGTAGCTGGAACTGCAGGTGTGCGCCACCACACCCGGCTAATTTTTGTATTTTTACTAGCGACGGGGCTTCACCATGTAGGCCAGGCTGGTCTTGAACTCCTGACCTCGTGATCCACCTGCCTCAGCCTCCCTAAGTGCTGGGATTACAGGCATGAGCCTCTGTGCCCAGGCTCCACTTGCTCTTGACCTGAGGGACCCCAAATCTGTGCATTCTGAGTTTTCCGACCTTTCCGACTAAATTTTTGGTTCATTGAACCCTCTTTCAACCGTTTGGCAACTATAATCCTGTATTTTCAGCAGCAGTCCTTTTTGGCCGGGCATGGGGGCTCATGCATGTAATCCCAGCACTTAGAGAGGCCGAGGCAGAGGGATCACTTGAGGTGAGGGGTTCAAAACCAGCCCAGCCAACATGGTGACACCCTCTCTCTGCTAAAAATACAAAAAGTAGCCAGGTGTGGTGGCTCATGCCTGTAGTCCCAGCTACTCGAGAGGCTGAGGCAGGAGAATCTCTTGAACTCAGGAAGCAGAGGTTCCAGTGAGCTGAGGCCACACCACTGCACTCCTACCTGGGCGTCAGAGTGAGACCCTGTATCAAAAAAGTAAAAACTAAAAATTAAATTATTAAAATATTTTTAAAATATTTATAAAAATATGTTTAGACTGGTTCACAGAGGAAATAGGGAAGGGGCTCTGCCCTGTTCATAATTACACAACATGGGTCCTCCTCTTGCTATTCCAGGGGCCACGCTCCGTCCAGCAGGAAGCCACATGGATTTTCTAAGACAAAGTAAATTTATAAAATTATAACTATTAAAGCATTTAGTTAATGTTGCTCAGATTTAATCACTTTAAAGGGAATGTCTCAGCACACTATATTTTTAAAATTTTGTTTAATTACATCTTACAACCGGGAAGCATGAGATATTAAGGCACAAACCAAAGAATGGTCAAGAAAAGCAAAGGTGGACAAAGTGAAGAAGGAGTCACAATTTGAATTCTCTGAGTTTTCAAATTGCTTCTCTTTCTTGGCTTTGCCTAGTTAGTTTTTACCTTTGGTGAGCCACTGCCTTGATCTGTTCTCAGTTTAGATGACTGCGATATGAAGGCCTAGGTAAGAAGTATGACATATGAAAATAAAAACACAGTCAAGAGAGAATTTGAGGGACGTGGTTGTCACTTCACGGAGCCCTGCTGAAGCTGAAAAGAAATAGATCAACAAAGCAGGGCTATGCGGGGCCTTCACATGCGACGCCCGTGCGCCATGCTGTTCTTACAGGGAAGTCAAAAAGCCTGCTTCGGCCGGGCGCGGTGGCTCACGCCTGTAATCCCAGCACTTTGGGAGGCCGAGGCGGGCGGATCACGAGGTCAGGAGATCAAGACCATCCTGGCTAACACGGTGAAACCCCGTCTCTACTATAAATACAAAAAAAAAAAACTAGCCGGGCGCGGTGGTGGGCGCCCGTAGTCCCAGCTACTCGGGAGGCTGAGGCAGGAGAATGGCTGAACCCGGGAGGCGGAGCTTGCAGTGAGCCGAGATCGCGCCACTCACTCCAGCCTGGGCGACAGAGGGAGACTCTGTCTCAAAAAAAAAAAAAAAGAAAAAGAAAAAAAAAAAAAAAAAGGCTTGCTTCATTTCTGGGAATAAGTGATTCATTTGTCACCCTGGAATCCAAAATATACAAATTCAACATGGAAACATAGGCAGGTAAATGTGCGCGGTTTAAGTATGATGCTCATAGAAAAGTAAGAGCTAACAAGAACACAGCTGCCTAGCACACTTGAGAAATAATGGCATCAGATGATGAAGGTTTCCCACGATTGGAAAATGGATTTGGTTTTTGCATTTAAGTTTTCAACAACGAGCAAAACCATTTCATCGAAAAGTACCAAGCTGATGACAAATAAATAAATAAATAAATAAATAAATAAATAAATAAATAACAAGGACCACACAGCCTGAGGCAGCTGGCTCAGCACAGCAAAGTCCCCACTGGAAGTCAAGCAGGGGGAAATCTCAGGTCTATGCTTAGCTGGTGGGAAAGGGATCTTCCTGTTGGATTCCACAGCTCAGAAACCAGAGTACAAGCTGGGACTGACTCACCTCACCCCCGCGTTCCCAGCATTGATAAAGAAAACTGGCTGTGATCAATCACCCAGCGCTGCCCTGCACAGTCCTTCTGAGCCGCTGCGCATCTGGTACCGCAGAGGGCGCCTCTCGCCTCACGCGAACTCGCTGCCCCAGGATCATGGTGAAACAATCTCAGAAAATAAGTGGGTCCTCGGCCAAAGTGTGTGTTGTAACCGCGTGGCCGTGAAGAGTTGTTCGAGTTGGGGAGGCTGCGTGCTGACACGCAGGTAAACGTTTGCATTGAGTAGTTTATATCAACAGGAGCATCTTCATGTAGTAAAACCCAGTCCTTGGAAGACGAGAATCCCAAATGCAGCAATGACTAGAGCTGGTGGAAAATTTGTTCAGAGGACAAATTTAGTCTAGAACACATTTTTTGTTCTATCTAAATGGTTTCATCTAAGATATATAATGTTTATATATTATGTACATGTGTTATTTTTGTGGAGAGTGTTAATATAAAACATAAAGAAGTTTGAAAATTAGTGTAAATATTCAAGTATTTTTAACATCTTAGAAGTATATGAAAACAATGAAAAACCGTTTCTGCTGAAGACAAAAGAGACCCATAGCTTTAAACAGCACCCACAAAGCTTTATCCATGGGACACAATCAGGATCGTCTCCTGTGTCAAATGGCAGACGTGGCCTGGCCCCTGAATGAGATTTGGTGAGGTTTTAGTTTCTCTGAAAAGACTTGCAGAGAAAGGGCATGAACTCTCCCCTCCATAGGCTGGACAATAATCTAGATACCACCAACCCTGGAGACCCCGGCAGCCAAGACTATGTACTTTCAGTGTATATATTTAAGGTACACAACATAATGTTTTCGTATATATACACACACACACACATATATGTGTATATATATGTATATATGTGTATATATGTATATATGTGTATATATGTATATATGTGTATATATGTGTATATATGTATATATGTGTATATATGTGTATATATGTGTATATGTGTATATATGTGTATATATGTGTATATGTGTATATATGTGTATATGTGTGTATATATACATGAAAACAAGTGATTACTACAGTGAAGCGAATTATTCTATGTATTATCTTTGGTAGTTACCTTGTATGTGTGTCTACGTAGTGAGAGTGAAACGGAAGAGGTTCCCTTGTGCCCCCTCACAGGGCGTGTGACGGGGGGAGTGGCTTGCTTCTTCAGGCCCCCTCTGCTCAGACCTCTAGGGGAGTATACAGATGGGGTCAGGGTGTGGGGCGCCGGGCCCACAGCAGTGTCTAGGTGTGGATAAAAATTTTGTTGAGCTTATTCTGTGAACATAAACTGATAAAATAATATAAAGGGACTGAAAAGTAAAATCTCTTGGGAACTAAGAAGCATATTCCCAAATAAATGACTCAATTCGAAGATATAATCAAAAGAAAAATTACAACTTTTAGTAATGAAGAATACTCTTTCTATCTAAAACTGTAGAACAAAGTGAAAGCAGTCCCCCGAGAGGGGGAAAAAGTCACATAAAATATCGTCTTTATTTTCAACAAAACTAAAAAATCAAAGGGAGTTTGTCCTCATCCTAAGAATCTAAAAAATTCCAACAAAAAGTGAATAAGAAATGTAAATTGATATTAAAAACTAAAATTAAAAACAAAAAGGTACCAAAAATTTAAAAATTCAACTATAAGTCTTATATCAAAGTGATGATTTTTTTCAATATTTTATTGTGGACAGTACAAATGACATAAAACATCCTAACCATTTTCAAGTGCACCATCAGCCTGCAAGTCGCGCTAAGTACATTCACACTATTCTGAAGCCATCACCACCATTTCTCTCAGAGATTCATCTTGTAAAACCGAACCTCTAAACCTCATCACACAACTCCCCATCCCCTCCACTCTCAGGCCCTGGGAAACACCATTCTTCTTTCTGTCTCTATAAATCTGAGTACTCTAGGAACCTCATGTAAGTGAAGTCATATAGTGTTTATACTTATACTTTATGCTTATTTCACTCAGCATAACCTCCTCAAGGCTCATCCATATTGTAGCTTGTGTCAGAATTTCCTTCCTTTTTCAGGCTGAATAATATTCCATTGTATATATTGACTGCATTTTCCTTATCCATTCATTGGTTGACAGATATTCCACATTTTAGCTAATGTGAATATTGCTGCCGTCAACACCAGGTACAAATTTCCCTTGAAGACGCTGCTTTCACTTCTTTCGGGTATGTACCCAAAACATCCCAGTTATACTTATTTGTTCATAATGGCCATCCTAATAAAAGTTAATTTAATTATATTAATGCCTCATGAACTTCTTTAAAGGAAAAAGAGAGAAGGCAAAAATAAACCAAATTATGAGAGAGAAACAAGGAAGAACCATACATACAGAAGTGATTAAAGCAGTCATAAAAATATATATGAAACTTTCTGACAAGACATTTGAAAGTTTAGAGGAAATGGATGATTTCCCAGCAAACTATGTGTTGCCAAAATTCACCCAAGAAGAAAGGGGAAACTTAAATACATCAGTTACCATAAGAGAGTTTAGAAAAAGACACTTAAAAATCTACCATTGAAAAAGGCACTGAGAACAGATGGGTTCCCAGCTGAGGTTTATGTAACATGAATTTTATATAACCTTTAAGAAAGAGAGCTTTTCAAAGTTAAATTATTCCAGGCCTTAGAAAAAAAAGATGAAAGGCCTCCCCAATTCATTTGACAAAGGCAATATAGCTCTTTAAAAAATCTGATAAAGATGGAACAATAAAGAAAAATTGTACCTAGATCTGGTTTATGAATACAGATGAAAAAATTATTAAGTAAGAGGAATTTTATTTCAGCAGTATTTTCCTTTATTTATCTGATTTTATTAGTTTGTGTTGGTGTTGCTGAGCACCTAAAATGTTCTGTGTACTTTTCTCTGTATCAGAAATGCAGAAGTAGAGTAAAAAGAAAAGTCTCCACCACCCTTCATGGTGCTTCCACTCTAGTGTGAAGCCAGAGACCAGAAACAAACTAAGAAGAAAACACATACCTAATACGTTAAGTGGTGGTAAGTGAAATGGATGAAAGCTGAAATAAAGAACACAGGCAGAGGCCGAGCATGGTGGCTCATGCCTGTAATCCCAGCACTTTGGGAGGCCAAGGTGAGCAGATCACCTGAGGTCAGGAGTTTGAGATCAGCCTGGCCAACATGGTGAAACCCCGTCTCTACTGAAAATACAAAAAATTAGCCAGGAGTGGTGGCGGGCACCTGTAATCCCAGCTTCTCAGAAGGCTGAGGTAGGAGAATTACTTGAACTCGGGAAGCAGAGGTTGCAGTGAGTCGAGATCACGCCATTGCACTCCAGCCTGGGCGACAGAGTGAGAAACTGTCTCTAGAAATAAAATAATAATAATAACAAAAATGTAGGCAGAGAGTGTGTTGGGAAATTGAGATCACTCAGGTGATGACTGAAAACTTGAAACAGATGAAAGAGCATTGGCTATGTGGAAATGCATGGCTGGGGGCAGAGGGAGAAGACACAGCAGACTCTAGGGGAGAAAGACCGTGTGCTGGATCAAAACAATCCCAGGAGAAAGCACAAGAGAGCTCACCAGAGAGGCTGGGGAACCAGATCATGCGGTACACCTGGGCAGTAGTAAGCCTGCCTTTTAGGAAGCCATAGCAGCCATTCCCTGGCCTCCCTTTCAACAGAATTACTCTTGCTGCTGTATTGGAGGGGGAAAAAATCAGGATAATTTTGCAATTATCCAGACAAGGTTCCTGGCACCTTGGATTAGGGTGGTGACGGTAAAGATAGTGAGAAATGATGTGATATCTTTTTAAGACAAAATCAAGAGGATATCTTAATGGATGAATTTGTGATGTGGGGAGAGAAAAAATGGTAAGAATGACTTCAAGAACTTGGGCTTGAGAAGAAGTCTACATAAGGAAGAATGATAAAGAGAGACTGGAAGACTGACGGATGAACAAGTATGGGTAAGGATGGGGAGAGATCAGAAACTGATTTGAAGACATCAAGATTCTCATACCTACTAGACATCCAAATGGCATCACATAGAGCATTAGATGTATGGGACTTGAGTTGATGGGGAGAGGTCTTGTCTGGAAATAAACATTTGGGAGTCTCTAATATAGAGTTATTACCTAAAACTATAAAATTACGTGAGATTTCTAAGGGAGTTTGAATAGAAAAGGAAGATGCCCAAGGAGGAATTCCAAAATTAAGGATTGTTTTAGTGCAACTCTAGAGGCCAGAATCCTAATCAGAGGGAGCTCAATAGAGAATGGGGCTGGTCATGGTGGAGCACACTTCTCATCCCAGCACTTTGGGAGGCTGAGCCAGGTGGATCACTTGAGGTCAGGAGTTCCAGACCAGCCTGGTCAATATGGTGAAACCCTGTTTTTGCTAAAAATACAAAAAATTAGCCGGGCGTGGTGGTACATGCCTGTAACCCCAGCTACTCAGGAAGTTGAGGCAGGATAATTGCTTGAACCCGGAGGTGGAGGTTGCAGTGAGTTGAGATCGGGCCACTGCACTCCAGCCTGGGCAACAGAGGGAGACTCTGTCTCAAAAAAAAAAAAAGAAGAAGAAGAGAGAGAGATAATGGGAAGGCAGGAAATGGAGAAAGTAAACGCTGACAGCTTGGAGGGTTTCTTCTGTAAGAAAGGCAGAAAAATGGGGCAGAAAAGTAAGATAAAGAGGGGGTTTTATTTTTCAGCCCTTGGAGAAACAGCAGCACATTTGTATATTCGTGGGGAAGATTGATTACTCAGGGCAAGAGAAAGGCATGCTGGGAGCACAGTCCCTGAGCAAGTGGGAGGAGGGGGACGCACAGGTCGCAGGGGAGGCAGCCTTGCTGACAGTGGCCGGAGAGGGTGGAGACGAACACAGGTGATCAGCCTGCAGTTTCTTCAGACTGTGGAACAGAAGGTGACATCATCGACCAAGGGTAGGAATGGGGAAAAGCGTAGGAAGTTTCTGGAAAGAGGAGTGGGAGAGGAAAGGCTATGGAAGTATAGTTTGATTGGTGGACAGCTTTCAGAGCTACCTAAGGTCTATTTATTTTCCCCCAGCCGCATTCAGCTGGATGGGTGTGGGCATGGAGTAGGCAGAAGGATGAGTCACTCCTTGGTCACGTTGGATCCATTATCCAAGCCTAAAAAAGAAAATTAACACAAAGTGTTAAAAAGATATTTAATAAAATCCTTGTTAGCCATTCTTATGTAAAATTTTAAGTGTACATAGAAGAAGTAGATTTGAATTGCTTGGGCAAAATAATGACTATCTCTATAAAACAAGTGGAATTATTCTTCTAAATGATGAAGTGCGAACTCTAGTTTGATTAAAATCATAAATTAGACATGGATTACTACTATTACCATTATAACACTATTTTCTTCAAAGATCTATTTATTGTAATTAGACACAGAGTTTCATAAGTGGGACAATGTTTGCAAAAGATAAAATTTTCTCTTTTTATGACATTATTTTATAACTAGAAAAACCCATAAAATGATATAAACAATTAGAATTAACAGAAGAGCTAGGTAAGGCAGACAGATATAAGATAAATATATAAAAGGCATTAGGGTTTTTTCTAGAATAATAATATAAACAAAGAAAAATAAGAAAAAATTCCCATAATAGTGAGACAAGCATAAGATTTTAAGGAATGAAATTCAGAAGAAAGAAACAGAACCCTTATTAAAAATGATAGAATATCTTATTGAAGAATATAACATATTATATGAGTAAATAGAAAGACAGAGAATATTCTAGAATGAGAAGTCTTTGATATAAAAGTGTGAAACTTTTCAAATGTAATATACAATGATAATTATTGTATTAAGTTTCACTTGAATTATATGACCATAAAATTTATATGAGAAAATAAATGTCAAAGAATAACCAGGAAATTTTTAAATAGAAGCCTAGGAAGGAAGAGATTTGACTTACCAGATATAAGAAAAACTATAGAGCCATTACAATAAAATTAATGTGGTGTTAGCTGGGAGATATTTAAATAGATGATATGAGACATGAATATATAATAAAGATAGCATTTCTATTTAGTGAGAAATGGATAGACCTTTTAATAAGTAGAATTGGCAAAAATAGCTGCACATCTGGAAAAATATACAATTTGAACACTATTTCACTTCCTATAAAAATAAATTCCAAGTGATTAAACACTTGAATTAATAAAATAAAATAGGCCAGGCGCGGTTGCTCACGCCTGAAATCCCAACACTTTGGGAGGCCGAGGCGGGGGGATCGCCTGAGACCAGCCTGGCCAGTGTGGTGGAACCCCATCTCTACTAAAAATACAAAAATTAGCTGGGCGTGGCGGCCAGCGCCTGTAATCTCCTGCTGACTGCTGAGGCAGGAGAATCTCTTGAGCCCAGGAAGCAGAGGTTGCAGTGAGCTGAGATCACGCCACTGCACTCCAGCCTAGGAGACAGAGACTCCATCTCAAGAAAATAAAATAAAATAACACAGTTTTGGAATAAAGTCTAAGTGAGGAGACACAAATTCAGATGGCCCTGAAAGCTCTCCTCTCTGCTTTTGGCAGTTGATTAAGAAACTGCTTCATTAGATCTATGTTGGAGCTCCCTGGATTCTGACAATAGGCATTTGCTGCACCCATTCCCTGTACATATGTAGGTGACAAGGGAATCCATGTACACTCAGCCCAACCACAACTCTGCAGGATGGCAAGGGTCCCGTACTCCACCTGTGAGTTACCTTCATTCCATTGACTTTTGTGCACTGGATCTTTAAAGCTGCCTGTATTTTTGTGCACTTTGTGCAACTCTAGTTAATGACACGTTTAAGCTACAGACTTAAGAATACCATTTAACTAAGGTTGGAATCTCAGAAGCTGTATAAAAAAAATGATGCGCATTCCCCAGCTCACAAAAATAAAATCATTGTGTGATAAAATGTATCACAAAAAAAGTAAATAGAGCAACAATTATTTGAGGGGAAATTGTTAATATATAATCATAAGACGATCTGACAGATTCACTTGAAGGGGACAAATAGTCCAGTAGAAAAATGGGCAAACAGTGTGAAAAGGCAATTCACAGAAGTGCATAGCTAAAGAGGAGCACATTTATGACATTATGTTCAAGCTTACAATAAAGACAAGCAGATTATGGTAACAATAGGCTATCATTTTATACACAGGAAAAAAAGTAACTGCTATTTCTAGCCAAGATACAGGAAGTGGATATTCTCATACATTGGCCATTGAAATGTAAATTATTATAGCTTTTAGAAAAAATTCATTACATATTTTGATCACATTTATAGATTTATGTAAAACTGTATGTGTGTGCTAAAAAAAATTTAAAAGAGATGAAGGCTGCAGGATGATGAGTGATCAGGAATTCAAGGGTCACACTACAGATTTCTAGTCCTAGGGTAGAAAGACCTGCTCCAGACTGCACAGGGTGGATAAGGTGGAAACTTTTCTAGCAGTTGACTGTGTTCAGTTAGAACACCTTTAGGAACTAGGCAAGGAAGAGAGGAAATAGCAGATTCTTTTGGATGAGAAGTCCAAGTTAAAATGCTGTTTATCATAAATTCCACTCCTATCTAGGATATACAAAGATGCAAAAACATTGCTCCCACCTTAAAATAAGAAAAAAATAACAAGTAACCTATAAAATCATGATTTTTCTTGAGCCCATCTGAGAGCTGAGATGGCAAGAAAACCAAGAAACCTGAAATCTAAGGAAGGATGGGCAGCCCATAGAGAACAGGGAGGCAGCACGGTGCCTGGGCACAGGAGGGGAAGCTGGGACATAGAAGGAGATAAGCAGAACAGTAAAATCCTCAACACAGTGTTAACGCTTCAATGTGGGTCTGTGTGAGAGCACAGAACTCCTCAGAGCCACAGACACAAGAGGAGTTCCAAACCCCGTGCAGGTGCTTCTCCATGGCCCTCCTTTGGGGTTGCTGGCAAGACAGAGGGACAGAGGTGTGCTTGTGGGGAAGGCACAAGGTGCAGTGCCTAAAGCTGCTGGGGGATGGGAGGCAAGACCTGGCACCCCATGGCACAGGTGTAGACCCAGAGAGGGTGGAGGAAGGATACAGAAACAAGACACTAGCCCCAGGGGAGAGGGAGGAAGCCATCCCAGGCAAATCCGCTTTACCAAGACGTTGCACCGAGAGGCACAGGAACTTCCCTCTTGGACGAGGGGCACCAAAGATGCAAAGTGGTGTTTGGCTGCCATGAAGAGGTCAGAGGACTTGGGTAGAATCACTGAGACCCAGGCACACTTAGGGCCTGCCTAGGACTGAGGCTGAAGCAGAACCACGGAGAGGTCCCTTCTCTGCTCACCCCCACGTCTTGACCAGCAAACTTGGAGCAAGAAGTAGAGCTGTGGGCCAGAAGGGGGAGGCCCAGAGTGGCAAAGAAGGTTCACCCATGGAAGGCTGGAAGCTGAGGGTGCAGCAGGACCTGGAAACAAACACCCCATCACTCTAGTCTCACCGTAAACCCAAGATGATTCCGGGAGAAATCAAAGCCAGTGCTAAAAGGAGGGTAACCATAGAAACAACAAAAGACCCAAACACAGCTCAACTGCAGACTAGATTGATGCAACTCCCACATTAACAGCCTAGCTGAAAGGCTGTGCCCATGAAGGAAACCAGAGTATGTCATTCCAAAATATGCCTTTTGACATAAAACGTATTTTTGAGCTAAAGGCAATTAAGAAGCAGCAGACGAAGGAAAAGCTCTCTCTGTCCTTTGCTTTCTACCTAAAGACAGGATGTAAATTCCCCTTTACTGGAGACAACTGTTATTAACCAGAGATGGCACCAGAGAATCTGCAGATAAACCTTACCCCAAGGGTTTCTTCCCATCTATTCACCTTCCCACAATTTTCTGCCTTTGGAAGCCTAAGGCTATTTTTCTTTGTCCTTTCATTTATCTAGAAATTTATTATTCTTGGTTGAAGATGTTCTATGAGTCAGACTTCTAAGCCATTGCCTTAAGTTACCTTTCACTGGGTTTCTCCAGTGTCATGTGTGCTGTATACATTAATAAACCTGCTTATCTTTATTTTGTTAAACTTTGTTTTATTACAAGGGTCTCAGCTATGAATTTATGAGGGTTGAGCAGAAAGTGTATTTCCTCCCTGACACCCTTGTCAAAGAATAAATAATAATAATCTTCATATTACTCTTCTACACATAGTATCTGACATTAATTAAAAGTGATGAGCAAAAAAAGCAAGTGAGGGAAAACAAAGCATGTTCAAGAGACAAAATGATCAATAGAACCAGACTCATAGGTGGCCCAAATGTAACTGTGAGACAGAGATTTGTTAAAGGCTGTAATAGAAAAGGTGGACAACATGTGAAAAGATGAGGAATTTCAGTAGAGAGATGAAAATTTCTAAGAAAGAGTCAAATAGAACAATAAATATACAGATAAAAATCCAATGGTATAATAGATGAAGAATGCATTTAACAAACCCATCATAAACTCAATACAGCCAAGGGAAAAAATTAGTGAAATTGTGTGATAAGTCAATGAAAATTAACCAAGCTGAAACACAAAGAGAATAAAGAGGGAAAATGTAATTTTTCTCATTTATTAGTTATTCCCCTACATGCCTGTAGGCTCTCTGAATCTCGGTTTTATCTGCCTCTCTGGACCTCAGTTTTAATAAATGTCACACTGTATGCATTAGTCAGGGTTCTCTAGAGGGACAGAACTAATAGCATACATATATATATATATTCTATTTTATATAAAGGGGAGTTTATTAAGTATTAACTTACATGATCACAAGATCTCACAATAGGCTGTCTGCAAGCTGAGGAGCAAGGAGAGCCAGTCTGAGTTCCAAAACTGAAGAACTTGGAGTCCGATGTTAGAGGGAAGGAAGCATCCAGCATGGGAGAAAGATGTAGGCTGGAGGCTGGGCCAGTCTTGCCTTTTCACATTTTTCTGCCTGCTTTACATTCACTGGAAGCTGATTAGATTGTGCCTACCACATTAAGGGTGGGCCTGCCTTCCCCAGCCCACTGACTCAAATGTTAATATTCTTTGGCAAAATCCTCACAGACACACCCAGGATTAATACTTTGCATCCTTCAATCCAATCAAGTTGACACTCATTATTAACCATCACACTATATATTCCATTTCATTCCTCTTCACCTTCCATTCATATCTGAGTATCACTGCAGGGATAAGTACTAACAAGTATGAATGGGAAGCAGTTGAAGCATCACCTTTAACAAAAATGGCTAAAAGACATTTAATGTATACCCTGGTCACTAGGCCTGTCAAGGTAAGCAACAAACATATGGTAGTTTGACCCCCAGAAAGAAAAGTGAGGGGGCATTTACATGAATAGATTGTGTCTTATACCCATCACTTAGCTCTTCCCTGTGTAGATTTGATTTTCCAAAAGTCCTTCACCAGGTCGTCAATAACGGCCTTAGACAAACAAGCTTCTGTATTGTCAACTGTAATAAAGAAAATTTTTTAAAATCTCAACAAGACAATAAATGTAAAGAGCCAAAAACAAGGTCTAGAACCAAATAGGTACCTAATAAATGGAAGTTGTGGGTGCTATAGCTATTATCTAAAAGTTATTTTTATTATGCACTCATACTCTCAAACAACAAAGAGTGGCTAACCATCACATATTGTACACAAGCTATAAAATCTCTCTCTGGAGAGTAAGATAAATATCCATCGGTCTGAAGTGGTTCAAGTGAACCCTCCCAGCAGGGCAACAGAGGCAACACCTCATTTCTAAGGTGGCTGTCAGCTCTCTCATTCTAGAATCTTCCTACTCTGCTTCTGTGACATCTAAAAGCCTCCTCTTCATTCACTTCCTGGGTAAGTGTACTCCTGAAACAGGATGGGAACATCTGAATATATTGTTCAAAAGAAAGTTGTGCCAATAATTACAGATAAAATTTGGAAACATATATACTAGTCCACTTAACTATAAGAATAATACAATCCTATTTAGCCTCTGTGCAGACAGAACAAATAAAATATTTTAATAACCTCAGTTGGTTTGTAAAAATTAGCCAACTAAACCTGAAGCTAAAACAGCTAAAATTACAATTTTGAGCCAATTCTCTCTCACTCTTTGTACTTGCTGTACATTAAGAATGTAAGATTATGTTTAAAAATAACTTTGTGCAAACGCAGTGCATTAATGGTTGGCCATATTTTGAACCAGTCATGTAAATATGAGCATAATAATTAATAATAATTAATTTTAACTGCAGAATAGCAGATTAATCACTTGTGCAAACTTAAACTTGCACATAATTTGTCACTGTTGATGTCATGGAAGCTCTAGAGTAACTTTAATCCACACACCTGCATTTAAATTATTTAATGATATTTTACATCATATTAATCAAACATGATTAATCATCATATAGGAGAGAATAGAATTTTGGCTTGTATAGTACTTTTATGAGCCAATTAATCATCATATAGGAGAGAATATAATTTTGGCTCATATAGTACTTTTCATATTTGGGATTGCACAAAGTACTTAGCAAATTAATGACTTAGGTGTGCAGTGACTGGTAAATCCTATAAGGTCATGGCCCCATTATCTCTCACAGGCAGCCATTGGTTGTAGAGCTCATTTTACTATTGCAATAAGGTCTTTTAATGTCAACATTTATAACAACCATGGAAGGAATAGCAGGAATTCTCACAATACCTCATTAAATAACAAAGCTATGACAATGCAAAAAAAAAAAAAAAAAAATTCAGACTGTGGGATTTAATCTGCACTGAAACTCCCACTCTGTGGCTCCAGAGCAATAGAGAATGTTGGAAACTCTTGTTCGGGATGAAGCTTCTCGTATTTCTTGTTCATGACAACATCCAACTCAACTGATTGCTCATAGTATTGTCATTTCTTTATTTAAAAAATAATTGCAGAATTTTAATTACCATTGAACACATAATTTGAGGGAATTTTATTGGTGTAGCTTACACACTGAAAAGCACACTCATCATAAGAATATGCACAATTGAAATGCAAAAAGTGAATAATTTTCACAAAGCAATCAACTCTGTGTCACCACTGCCATGACCAGGAAATAAAACATTGCTAGCAGCTCAGATACTCCCATGCCCCAGAAGTCACTATCCTCCCCAAAAGCATCCACTATTCTGTCTTTCACACTTGAGATGAGGTTTGCATTTGAAAATCGCAAAGAAACAATCTTGTTTTTTGAATGTACCACAGTGTCCTCGTTCTGCTCTTCATATGCATTGGTTGTTTTGCCTTTGGAGTTGTTATGAAGAGTGTCACCATAAACATTCTTGTACACATCTTTTTATGAACATTTGTCCTCATTTTGGTTGGATAGATTCCTAGGAGTGGAACTGTGGGTGATACTGAATGTGTATGTCCCATTTTAGGAGAAACCACCACACATGGGCTGCACATGCCAAGGTTTCCACCAACAAGGGTTGAGCATTCAGGCAGCCCCCATCATTGCGACGGGCTGCCATTGCTCATCAGTGTTGACTCAGCAGTTCTGGTTGGGGAGCAATGAGGTCTCATTTGATTGTAAACTGCATTTCCCCATGACTAGTGATGTGGGACATTTTTTATATGCTTATTGGTGACTCATGTAGCCTTTTGTGTAAAGCACCTGTTCAATTCTCTAGGTTTTATTTCTATAGGATTGACTGTCATGTTTAATAATTTTTAGAGCTTTGGCTGGAGACAGTGGCTTACACCTGTCATTATAGTGCTTCGGGAGCTGAGGTGGGTGGATCGCTTGAGGCCAGAAGGTGGAGACCAGCCTGGGCAACAGAGTGAGACCGACCCCATCAAAACAGCAACAACAAAAGTTTAAATTAACCAGATCTGGTGGCATCTACCTGCAGTCCCAGCTGCTCAGGAGTCTGAGGCAAGAGGATCACCTAAGCCTGAAAGTTCAAGGCCGCAGTGGGCCATGATCACATACCACTGCACTCTGGCATGGGCGATAGAGTGAGACTTTGTTTCAAAAATAAATAAATAAATAATTTTAAGAACTGCTTTACATATTCTGGATGTAATTCTTTTGTGCCGTATGGATTACAAATATCTCTACCTAGTCTGTAGCTTGCTTTTTCAGTCTCTTGATGGTATATTTTGATGAAAGTTCTTAATTGCAATAAAGTCCAATTTGTGAATTTTTCTCTCATACTCAGTGCTTTCGGAGTCCCTTTAAAGAATTCTTTACTCATCCCAAGGGCACGGAGATACCCTTGTATTTTTCTTTGAAAGTGTTTTGTATTCCTTTCACATTTAGATCTGTAACCCACCTGGCATTACTTTTTATGAACGATGTTTGATAGAGTCCAAATAGTTTCATATTAGGCAAACAATAGTGAATAAACCACAGTGCCTGATTTCAAAGACCTTGATTTCTAATGAGAGAGGCCGACAATCGATCAATTAATTACAATAGAGTAGATAATTCTAAGCGATACTATAATAAGAAAAGGAAATGGTTATTTTAAAAACTACTCTTTGAGTTTGCATTTATAGGCCTAAAGAAAATGCCTTAATCGGTTGGTCTCATAATGGCAGGCAGGGTTTCCTGACATAGGTGATTTAGACTTCTTTAGAGAAACCAGAGCCAAACTGCTCTGCATAATAATTAACACGGGTGTTCGGTCTTCCCCTGAGAGAAGTAAAACCAGAGGATGGTTTGTTCTAAAATAGTAGCATAAGGGTGTTTCATCACAATGGTTTCTGCAGTCACAGGCCTAAGAAGGATGGCCCTGACAAATCCCCTGCAGTGGGAAGAGCAGTGATGTTTAATATTCTATTTCCAGTGTTCCCTTCTTCAGGTCACCATATAATCTCCTTCATTCATGCTTACAGACTGAGTAGGTGTGTGTGAATTCGACAGCCTAGAAGAAGATGGGTTTGTTAAGTTTTCTTCTACCTTCATGATCTCTGTGTCCCCCACATTGTCTTTTTCCATTTGTTTCAGCAACTATCTTCCATAGTAAAAGAATTTACACAATACCCAGTGATCTCTGGCTGGCTAAACCCTCCGTTCCTTTGTTCCTGTCTAGTTTTGGGATACCTGGTTAAGCCACAATCTTTATGTGAAGCAACGGCAGTTGTGCCTTTGACACTGACAGGAAATCCCACAACCAACCTGAGTGGTGTCATTTCAAATACTGACAATCACAACACAACTGCATCCCGATGGTGACCTGGCAATCATTGTGATAACATTATCATTCTATACTCTACTTCCCTTATCTGTTCTCTAGACTCTCACTTAATAGCTCTCCTCTACAGGAATCTTCACTACCTCCCACGGCCTCATCCTCACTTTCAGATGATGACTGTGCCTTCTGTTTACTGAGGAAATTGAAGAAATCAGAAGAGAACTTCTGTGTCTTCGTAGTTTCCCACCTAGCACCACCAGTAACCATCCCTTCTAAGTTCCCATCTATTCCTATAGGTACATTCTCTCTCCTCCTGTTCAAAACCAATCACTTGTTCATAGAGGTCATCTTCTCTTACCTTTTCAAAGACACAGCTCCTGGAACCCTTCTTTTTTATTTCCACATTGTTTCATTTTCTCTCTCTCCCCTGTCATTCCCTCCAGCATGCAAACATGCTATCTTACCATCTTGGCAAACATAGCTCCTCTGATTTACTTTTTCTACCAGCTACTGCCCAGAGATTATGCTCCCTTTTGCAATATAATTCATTCACGTAATCACCCATACCTTTTATGTGAAGTTCCTCTCACTATTCTTGTTGAACCTTCTCCAATGAGGCTTTCATCTCACCCTACCTCCATACTCCACCCAAACTGCTCTTGTCCAGTGCACCAGCGATGACCTGCCTGTGAAGTTTCATGCCTAATTCTCACTCCTCATATAGAAGAGTTGCTATGCATTCTTACCTGAAGCACTGCTCTCATTTAGTTTCTAGGACACTGCCCAGGTCTGACCCTTTTACCCTGAACTCATTGATCCCATCTCTTTGGGCTTCTCTTCTTGTTCCTGCTCTTGTTCCCAGCCTCTTGCTTGCTGGTGCCTCAACGTGTAAGCCTTCTTCAGCCCTTTCCCATCTACACTCTCACTCCTCAAGATCACATCTAGCCTCATGCATTCTTTAAGAACATCCACACGCAAATGGTGCTCAGATTTCATCCCCAGCTCAGATTTCTTTCCTGGGGCTGGACTTGCTCATCAACTCTAGTCGGTTTGCCTGCCTGGTTTTCTGATAAACACCCAGCTTATTACACCTAAAATGGAGGTGTTGTCCTCTCCCTTCTATCTGATCCCACTGTGGTACTCATCACACACTCTCCATTGATCAAAATTCTGTTCAATTCATCCTGTAGGAAGGTTAAAACCTTGTTTTTATCTTTATCTTGTTTTTCTCACCTCTTGTAATCCAAATTATTGAAGGACTCTGTTGTCTTTTCCTTCAAGATGTAGAATGAGAGCACTTACAACCTGAAGGTCTCTGCTCTGTCTGTGACCATACCACCCTGAACACACCAGATCTCATCTGAAGGTCTTTGCTCTCACTCAAGACATCACCATCTCCCCCTGCGTCATGTTACCTGGGCTCCAGTGTCTTAGTCCGTTTCCTGTTGTTTATGACAGAATACCTGAAATTGAGGAAGTTATAAAGAAAAGGAATTTTTTTTTTTTATAATATGGAGGCTGAGAAGTCCAGGGTCTAGGGCCTTCTTAATTAGGAGATTTTACCAAAGTTATCTCCTCAACTGGAGGTCTACACTAAGCAGTTTTTTTTTTCTTCTCAAAATTCCAACCCAACCCCTCAAAATTCCAAAACCCAACATTTAAGATATCTCTTACCCTATTTTTTTCTTAGCACTTACCATTTTCTGGCGTACCATATAATTTACTTACACGTCATATTTATAATTCATGATGTAAAAAGTATGCTCCATGAGGGCAGGAATTTTTAAAAATTGATGTAACACAGTTGGCGGACTGGTAGGTGCTCACTTTTAGTGAATGAATATATATTCCAGGACAGAAGACAGGCTCACAGAGCAGCATCTGAACTGTACCATAAAGGAGACTGCTCTGTTGTCAACCTAATTTAAGAAGTATCAGCAGCTTTCATTTAAGATGAAAATTAATGTCAAAATCCAATAAATATTGTATTGTATTAAATTATATGTGCACACAGCAGAAACACACCCAGATAAATGTGGATGATTTTACTCAACTTTAAAATGTCCCAAGTTTAACAAAGTATTTAAGGATTTGATACAGAGATAAATAACTTAGGTTGATTCTACCTCATGAGTAAAATGATGATGTTAGTTTTTTTAGTATGCCGGATGCTTAAATAATTTAATTTTATTTCTATTTTAGTTGGAGTAGGTTCTGCTTGTAAATGCTACATGTTTCACTAGACAAAATAAGGGTCATTTTTTCCTTCACAAGGTCATTGAATCCTTTCAGACAGATTCAACAACATACAATATTTCTAAACCTGTCTAAATGCTGTCCACAGGTCACATTTAACACATTGAAATTATTGACTAGCTTTGTGAGAAAAAGTTGCAGTCACTTATTTAGTTTTTTATTTCTTCAGTAATGCATTCTTTTTTTGTGACCTTCTGGTCCTCGAGTCCTTGTTACTCACTTCTCATTTTTTTACATGATGTTTTCATTGTGTAGGTATTAAAATATATGTATTTATACACATATATAAGAATTTTATGTTCAATTAATTATTAAACTCCTTAAAGGAGTAATACAGACTATGCATCTTTGTATTTTTCCATTCCTAGAGCTTGTGATAAGTACCCAATAAAGGTATGTGTCTTTATTGATCAATTGAAAACATTTAACTCACCTCTGTCCACCTGGCCTCAAAATTTAGCACACCACTGTCACTGATATGCCGTGAAGACTGGTCCACAGACAAAAGTGTGGCCATGTTTTGTTGATTTCCAAAGCCATTCGCCAGGAGCGCGGCCCCAGGGGCATTTTTCTCATCACCTGAATGCCACCATTGTCAATCCACTTCATCCACAGGCAGACAGCAGCACAGCCAAGGTCAGGTGCAATGTGAGGGGATCCCCACCGGGGTGATATCTACACATGACCGGACCCTTCATTAGAGGAATGAAGAAATTAGAAGATACTCAAAACTTAGAAGGACTTAGAAGAATGGTAGAACAAGTAATTTTATTGAGGCTGAAACAAAAATATCCTAGAATTTTAAAAACAATAAACTAGATGACATATTTTTCTTTTGCTTTTGAACATAAAACGGGCTACTGTGTTGAAGAAAGTAAAAGATTATTAGTGTCACCAAAACACAGAAGTGGAGAAGCATTTATCATTGGGTGTGTGCATGTTGGTGAATGTGTGTGTGCACGTGTGTCTCTCTTTGTGTATCTGCTTGTGTCTGTGTTAGTGTGTGTCTTGTGTGTGTGTGTCTGTGTCTCTGTGAATCTGCATGTGGCTGTGTTGGTGTGTGTCTGTGTGTGTGTGTATCTGCTTGTGTCTGTGTTGGTGTGTGTCTGTGTGTGTGTGTGTGTGTGTGTGTCTGTGTCTCTGTATGCTTGTGTCTGTGTTGGTGTGTGTCTGTGTGTCTGCGTCTCTGTGTATCTGCTTGTGTCTGTGTTGGTGTGTGTGTGTGTGTCTGTGTCTCTGTGTATCTTCTTGTGTCTGTGTTGGTGTGTGTCTGTGTGTGTGCGCGCCTGTGCCTCTATCTCCATGTGTGTCTGCAAGTGTGTCTGTGTGTGTGTCATCTGTGTCTCTGTGTTGTATCACTGTGTATGTCTGTGAGTGTCTGTCTTAGTGGGTGTGCTCAGTTCAATACAAGTCATTTTATTTTGTGAAGATGCAAGTCCTTCACTTTTCCTTTCACAGTATCTGCAAATTTCAACTGAGATCTAATTTTATTGCTCAAAGTGAAACCGTTCTGACTAATATCTGATGCTTGATGTTAGCTATTCTCATTCTTGGAATTATTTAAAATTCCACTGAAAGTACAAACTTAAACTGAGATTTCTTTTTTTTTTTTTTTTTTTTTTTTTGAGGAACTCGAACATACAGAATTGAGATCTGAAATCTGCTGGCTGGTGCAGATTATAGCCTAAGATAGGAAGTTGGGGTTTTGGTTGCTTTAATGGAGAGGAAATGACTCATGTCAATGCTAGTATGTAATAAAGCTCCTAAATTTAGCTTTCCTTTTAGTGTAAAACCTAATATTGATATAGTAATGTGAAACTGTATTTTACTAAACTACAATTTTCTTGCTGCCTCTTCCATCTGCCAGACAATTATTACATCTTTCATTAAGATCATGTTAAGACATATTTAATGTACAGAAAATAAAGTCTTGAAAATCCGAGTTGAGTTCACAGAACATGCTAACTTGGGAAGTGTTGTGCAACCACCTAAGTCCAAACAAAGGGCCCTGTGTCTATTTGAATTTTGAGACAAAACACGACGTTCTTGGGGATGAATGTCATGATTAAATATATCCCTTGACACTTACAGAAAGTGTATATATATTTACAGACAAAAGGTGTTTCAAAAGTAGAATTACTGTTATCGTTCTCATTTCTTATTGTTATTATTTGCCAGGATGTTATAGGCAATAACATTATAGGATATTATAGGCATAACAGGATGTTATAGGGCACAATAATAGGGGATAAAAAACAAGTCTTTGTGTAAAAATCATAACTTTGTACTCTTACTGGAAACTGGGGGGAAAAAATGAGTCTGTATGGATTTACAGAGAGAGCATTTACAAATTCCTTATGGATTTTCACTAAATGTTTACTAACTGTTCTTGACACTTATTCTGAGGTCTCTTCACAACAGTGTACCTGAGAAACACAAAGATTAAGAAACTAAGATACCATTTTTATGTCAGAAGTAATGCTCTTTGAAGTAATTTAGATGACCCAACCTCAACCACGGGAGACTCCAGCAGCAAGTCGTAGAACCAGGCAAAGGTGCTCTGTCTTTGAGGAAGGAAGGAAGGGGTTGGTTTTATGCCTCAGGGGGTCTTGTTACACAATAGACTCACACATGGTCAGCAAGTTTGGGGAAAACGCTCTACATATTTAAGAGGAGAGCGGAACACATGTGCAATGGGTGAACGTGTATGAAACAAACATCCTGTGTTCATTTTGGGGCAGGGTTTCAGCATTAAAATGAGGTGGGATTAGCCCTTTATGTCAAAAGATGAACTGCAGGGAACAAAAACAGTTTGTGCACAGCCTCTACAAGCTGCTGAAACTGCCTTCAAGTCTGCCATTGTTTATCAGAAAAGAATGTTTGTAAAGCCACCAGAAGGGTTGTGGTCTGGGTTGTAAATCAGAGCTTTGAGGGGTCTGATAGCACCCATTGTGAGGGAGCTTAGTAAGTGTGGTTTGTCTTGTACCTGTGTAAGTTTGGAAATTTGCCACACCAGCCAGGCTCTAAACCTCTGAGACGTAAGTGACTCCTTTCCCTTTACCTTAGGGTCCATGTTAGTCTATACAGGGGTGTCTATTTCGCTCTCTCATATCACAGACACGATGATATTGTGGCAGCTGGACTGCATCCCTGCCACAGAAGCAGCTGTTTTATCAAGACAAGGACCTGCCATCGTCGCCGCTGTGTTGGTTAAAATAAGTCAGTCATGGGTCTCACCACACTAGAGGAGGCCACCACTCTGAGTCGGGATTCCTGGGGTCGCTTCTCAGCATCTGTCACCATCTAGAGAGCACAAATCACAGGGGCATGGAGCCTCTGATCGCAAGTCTGCAACTGAATTTTGCCTGTAGATCATTTAGTGTGAGAGTCAAAGTGCCACGATAAACATTGTGTTACATGCAGGTCCCACAGTTTTCTGACTCATAATCCAATTCTTTCCTTATCGAATGATCGTTATCTCATTGTAATTAACAGTTGCCCATGCTCCCACTTGTACTTTTTATTTTTTCCTTGTGAAGAAAACCATCCCATAAATATCAAGTGCAAAGTGGTAGCGCCACAGTGGGGTTACTGTTTCTTCCCCCTTCCTGTACATGAAGAAAATTTTACATCTGTAGTTGATGTCTTTACTGGCTTCTCAATTAGTGGAAACAAATTTGCCTTTGCAGACAGTTGCTCTAGTGACGTGTGGCTAATGGATTCACCCTTTGAGTAGAACTTTATGATCCCAAACAGCGTATCCCACACTTGTGTTTTTCAAGCTATTGATAGGTGCACCTTGAGTGAAGGGGATGGAGGTGGGAGAGGGAGAGATACCAGAATCAAAAAGCATTGTGAAATCTTGAGACTTGGTGGTTTCTTTTTTTTAAGTTAAACAGATTTCTCAACACTTTATGCTGACGTATTTTATGAAATCTTCAGAGATGGATATTGCTTTCCGTATACATTGTTCAACAAAATTTACAAGAGGCCATTATTTTGGACTAAACTCCTGCAGTCGCAACTGACTAGACAAATCATAATGGGGTCACCCAGCTTCACCAAACCCAGACTGAGCAGTTATCTGCCCTCTGAGGACCCAGGAGAGAAATAGCCTAACTTCCCGAACAGAACAGGTTTAGTCATCGACGGGCAGTATAATGAAGTTTCCTGTGTTTAAATCCTTAATCTGAAGTCACATCATGTGAACGCATCAGTTTTTCTATTGTTTCTTCTTTCTGGCCCCAGTTGTTACATGACAGGGTCCTGATCCAGGCCCCAAGAGAGGGTTCCTGAATCTCGCATAAGGAAGAATTCAGGGCGAGTCTGCAATGCAAAGTAAAAGCAAGTTTATTAAGAAAGTAAAGTGGTGAAAGTACAGCTACTACATAGACAGAGTAGGACGGTCCCAAAAGTAAGAGGAGGAACACGTTCACCCTAGATACAATACTCGTATATATAGGATAAAAAAGATCATGAGGAGATATGCTCTACTACAAGGGTTTGTGATAAAGAATTAATTTTCTTAATTACTATATTTTTCAAGAATCGATATTATTATCTTTAAAGTAAAATGAGGAAGGCTTTTGTTCTCCAGATACCGGGATATCTGGACACTCCCAAGTCTGGGTCTGCTTAATAAACATCTAGAAGCTAAGGATGCCTGACTTTCTGTAAATGCAGCCCAGCAAGTCCCAGTCTCATTTTCCTAGTCCTCACTCAAGATGGAGTCGCTCTGGTTCCAACACCTCTGACACAGTGGCTTAAAAGGAAAGTAACTTGGAAGCACCCAATACACTTTTTATTCTTTGTTTCTCTTCAGTACTTTTTCTAACTATAAAGCCACGCCAATCGCCTGTGTTCAGTTCATTGGAGCTCGTATTCTATTTAGAGAATAAAGTGCTGCCTGATTCGAGGATCTCAATAAAGCCAATTGGCGTCTTGGAACGGAATTTGTTGTCGTTTTGTCTTTTGCAAAATGAAGAATTTCTTGAGCAAAACAATCATGATGGAGGGGTTTCTGCACCGCGTCTGTTGATGAAATCAGGAGAGTGAGGAGCTCCGTCAGGAAAATCCTTCAGAGATCTAATTAGAAAGAAACCTATCCCAAAGTTTGGCACATTAGTGATGCAGGCTACATATTTATTTACTAAAAATTCCGAATTGTAAACTTGGTAGCAAATAGTAACTGGACGTCGGAATCTGGTGACCTTTAGAGGCTGTTTACTACAAGTATGCATGGATTAACTGTGCTAAGGCTGGAGGGTATAGTGACCCAAGGTTAACTACATGATCCCAGGCTTTCGCAGCTTCCTCATTTTGTTGAATCTGTACCAGGAAACCAAAGCTCCTTCCTCTAAAATGAATGGTTCTTATTTGCATAATGGCCTCCTTTTGTTCACTTTGCAGAGGCAGTTAATTACATTAGAATACTTCAAACACAGCATTGATCTATCAGGCTAATAATTTTCTGATAAGGCCCATGAATTTTCCCTCTGACCTTTTTTGCTAAAGACCACGGTCTGTGAATTGTGGAATGAAGTGTATGGGTTGTTTTTGTCTGCAGATTCTAGAAGACAAAACATTACAACCTATACAATAAACCACAATTGTAAAAGCTGGTTCTTTGATTGAGTTGGAGCAGGTTAGTCTGCCTTAGGTAAAATCTGGCTTGCCAACAAATTCCAAAAAGCAATTGGCTAAGTAAAATATAGAGGTTTATCCCTCTCACGCATGAGTCAAATCCAGAAGAGAGTGGTCCCAGCACTGTGTTTGAATCTCTGCACCCTGCAATCCCAGTTCCTTTTAGTAGTCACTTTGAAATGGCCTTTGCAAAATGATGAGTGAGACAGTGAGAGATCTAACCTAACTGACCCCATCTTGCTTCTAACCTCCAAGCTGTCCTTGTTCATTCCTGGGCGTAGGCTGAAGTAACTTTTGGGGGAACTTGGTTTATAGCGTTTTTTGTTGTTTGTTTGTTTGTTGTTTGTTTTTCCAGGCAGAGTCTTGCTCTGTCGCCCAGACTGGAGTGCAGTGGCTCCATCTTGGCTCACTGCAACCTTCACCTCCCGGGCTCAAGCAATTTTCCCGCCTCAGCCTCTTGAGTAGCCAGGACTACTGGCACCCACCACCATGCCCAGTTAATTCTTGTATTTTTAGTAGAGACAGGGTTTCACCACGTTGACCAGGCTAGTCTTGAACTCCTGACCTCAAATAGTCTACCTGCCTTGGCCTCCCAAAGTGCTGGGACTACAGAGGTGAACCACCATGCCCATCCAGTTGATAGTTTATACTTCAGAACAAAGACTATAACAGCCCTTTCCCAAAACAAACCACCTTCTTGCCTGGATTCTAGACTGCCTTTGTAGAACTAAGAAATTACATACAAGATTGGAAATCATGATTTAGGAGTTATGCAGTTGGAGGCTACAAGATTCTGACCCTCTCTAAACTGCTCCTAAGATCAGTGCTTGAGATATTTTGCAGACCCTGCATTGATGGATCGGCTGGCATCGCCAGCTCGATAAACTGTCTCATCTGATCTTGTGACCCCCACCTGGGAACTGACTCAGCACAAGAAGACAGCTCCAACTGCCTATGATTCCGTCTCTGACCAGTCAGCACTCCAGGCTCACTGGCTTCCCCCCACCCACTAAGTTGTCCTTAAAAACTCTGACCCCTGAATTCTCAGGGAGACTGATCTGAGTGATAATAAAAATCCTGCCTCCGGCACAGCTGGCTCTGCATGATCTATTCTTTCTCTATTGCAATTCCCCTATCTTGAGAAATTGGCTCTGTCTAGGCAGCGGGCGAGGTAAACCCGTGGTTACAACTTGATTAGGTCAGACCCACCCAGGTTAATCTCCCTTTTTTAAAATAAAATGTTTCCTCTAATCAAAACTAATCAGAGGAGTGATAGCCCATCCTCTTCACATCCCCAGATGATACAGGACTTGGACACCAGGGAGAGGAATTTTGGGAGGCACCTTAGAATTCTGCTTACCACAGCAGGCCAAGAAATATGATCTTTATTCCAGGTGGTATGTGCCATGCAAATTTATGAAGAACCAGCAGCTCCGAGAGAGATGGAATCATAAGAGGTTTACCCCCCAATGTGTGCACCAAGTCCACAAGCAAGACAGGGGCTTGTACCAGAGTAAGAGGTTTAATTGTAGAGTCACTAACTGAGGAGACAGGAGGAAACCTCTAATCCATCTCCACAAAGAATTTAGGGTTAGGATTTTTAATGGTTTTGGAGTGGGCCAAAGTGCAAAGATCATTGATTGGTCAATGAGTGCAGGAAGAAGCTGTATTCTCATGCTGAGTCCATTCCTCTCTGGCCCTTCAAATTGATTGCCCAAATTCAGGTCTGAAGAACACCTTAAGCAATCTTTAAAAGAAGCCTTATGATTCTAATGTCAGAGATCCAGTTTGTAGGGACAGTGGAATGCAAATGGCCAGTATCTAGTGCTATGTGATGTTTAGAAACATGGAAGTGGGCCAGCATGCAGCCTGATGAATGCTTAATTATAACCATATTTCTGTCCAGAACCCGGCATTCAATTCTTGTCAACCTGCTGGGCAGGGTTTCAGATTATTGCTGTGGCTGTGGTTTCATTCACATTAGTGCTTAAAAGAATAACAGCATCCTTTGCAGCATTCACTGAAAATTTTGATTAAAGAAAAGAAGTGGTCAAGAAACATGGTCTTCCATTAATCACTGACTGTTCTTCTCCAGAACTAGTGAGGCTTTAGATGACGATTGATGTCTACAACAATTTTTTAGGAGTCCATAACTTGAAATTTTATATTCTTTGGAGATTTCTGATATGTATTACTTTTTTTTTTTTTTTTTTTGAGCCGGAGTCTTGCTCTGTCACCCAGGCTGCAGTTCAATGGTATGATCTCGGCTCACTGCAACCTCCACCTCCCGGGTTCAAGCCATTCTCCTGCCTCAGCCTCCCAAGTAGCTGGGACTACAGGCATGCACCAACACGCCCAGCTAATTTTTGTATTTTTGGTAGAGATGGGGTGGTTTCACCATGTTGGCCAGGCTGGTCTCGAATTCCTGACCTCAAGTGATCTGCCCACTTCGGCCTCCCAAAGTGCTGGGATTACAGGCATGAGCCACCATTCCCAGCCTGAAATGTACTGCTTTCTTTATCCCCTTATGTTGTATTTTAACTTAAAATACCATTCTTCCAAACCATACCAATTGCACTTTACTGAGGAAACATGAAAATTGAATGCATATCAGATGGATAAGTAGTTTGATTGTTTGCTGAGAAATTCATTATTTCCTCTAGAAGATTCTTTCTGAAAGAGTAGATTCATTATTTCCAAAGAAGGTTGCAACCATATATCCTACCATATGTTCTTATGTGTGTGGCTTTGAAATTCCTTCTGTTGAGAGGTGGGTGATATTTTCTCTACCCTTGAGTCCTGCTGGTCTTTCGTAACTGTGTGGCTCAGTAGTGTCTCTGCAGAAGAGAGCAGAGTACTCCTAGCCAACTCCTTCAGAACTCTCATTTTTAGAATGCTGAACCCCCATGTAGGATGTCTGACTCTACTGAGGCCTCCATGTTGTGAGGAAGCCCAAGCTAGCTCATGTGCAGAGACCACATGGAGAGAACCCGAGATTAAGCCACCCAGCAGGCCCCAGTTGCTCGAGCTCCTTGTTGTTACAATGTTATGCCCAGACCGTTTATTCCCCGAAGAAGACCACCAGAGTCCAGAGTCAAAGCTAAGCAGCAAGGATCTTTATTACAGGTTCGAACCTGGAACTTTCCCTCGCTCGTGAAATGAGACGGGCAGGAGAGCTCCCCCACTGAGCTCCGAGCAGTGTTATATAGTCTAAGAAAAGTGGGCATAGAGTTATTATACAAATCAGATATATGATTGGCTAGTGTTTGAACAAGGCGATTTGGCTAACTATGATTGGTTCCCGCCATTTCTGATATTTTGGTTCAAACTTTGAGGTGGGAGAGCAGATTTATGGCAGCAAGAGTTTATCTTACTTAAACACGTCTTGTGACCTTGCCTCAGAACTTACAAAATCTCTGGTATGTGCAAAACAAAATCTCTGGTACGTGCAGAAAACCAGGTACTCACAGAACTTACGAAATCTCTGGTATGTGCAAAGATTAGAGAGCAGAACAAGGGTGTAGCAGGTGGGGGGCGGGTACACATCTATCTTTGTGTCCTTTCAACAACACCAGTCACTTTATGACTACAAATATGTGAGCATGCATGGTTTCATTTGTGTTGTGTTTATGTGTGTACTCACATATTTACATATATGCGAGTCTAAGCCCTGCTCAGACACTGCTGCAAAGGGAATCTGTTAACCAGGAAAAACTTACTGGAAACTTCCTTTCGTAAGAGCCGGCAAATTTATTTCTCTGGAAGTAATATAGAAAGCAAGCATGGTTACTCTAGCCATTTTCAAAGGAAAATACAGGATACATTTGCTATTTTAGTCAGCCCAGTATGTTATAGCTGTTGATGACATTCTGGGGATGTGAATGTAGCTTACAAATGCTAATATTTCCACAGAAAGCAGAAATAACTTAACTGTCATTTTCACATTTATATTTAATAAAATCAACTTTGGATCACAATGTGAGGTGAGAGGACTACTGCTACAATGTTATATAAATGTGTACATTAATATTTATGCACTAAAAAGATTTGAGTGACTGAAGTGAAATAAAATAAAGAGTTGTGAAAAACAGGGTAATGATCATTTAAAATTTTAATGCAGGTATACTTCAGAGACATGGCAGGTTTGGGTCCAGACACTACAATAAAGTTAATATTTCAATAAAGCCAGTCATACAAATATTTTGGTTTTCCACAGTATATATGTTATGTTTATACTATACTGTAGTCTATTAAGTATGCAATATAATTGTGTCTAAAAAGATTTACATATCTTAATTTAAATATACTTTATTGTTAAAAATGCTAATAATTGTCTAAGGCTTTAGCCAGTTGTAATCTTTTTGATGGTGGGAAGGCTGGGGTGGCCATGGCAATTTCTCAAAATAAGACAATGAAGTTTCCTACATTGATTGACTCTTCCTCTTACAAAAGATTTCTCTATAGCATGCTGTGCTGTTGGATAGCATTTTACCCACAGTCGAACTTCTTTCAAAATTTGAATCAATCCTCTCATCTCCTGCCACTGCTTTATCAACTGTTGATGTAATATTCTAAACTCCTTTATTGTCATTTCAACAATGTTCACGGTATCTTCACCAGGAATGGATTTTATCTCAAGAAGCCATTTTCTTTGCTCATCCATAAGAAGTGACTCCTTATTCATTCATTCTGTTAGCTTTAAACTTTTTTTCTGCAGTTTCCCTGCTTCTGTCAGTCTTCACAGAATTGTAGAGAGTGAAGGCCTTGCTCTGGATTAGGCTTTGGCTTAAGGGAATGAGTGACCAGCTCGATCTTCTATCCAGACCACTCAAACTTTCTCCCTGTCAGCAATAAAGCTATCTTACTTTCTTTTCGTTTGTGTTTTCACTTGAGTAGCACTTTTAATTCCCTTTTGTAACGTTTTCCGCACATTCACAAATTGGGTACATGTTTGGCACAAGAGGCCGAGCTTGTGACCTTTCTCAGCTTTCAACATGCCTCCCTCACTAAACTTAATTATTTCTAGCTTTTGATTCAAAGTGAGAGACAGGGGATTCTTCCTTTCACTTGAACACTTTGAGATTATAGGTTATTAATTGGCCTAATTTTAATATTATTGTGTCTCAGGAAACAGGGAAGCTTGAGGAGCTTCAGGAGAGGGAGAGAGCTGGGGAACGGCTGGTTGATGGAGCTCTCAGAACACATACAACACTTATCGATTAAGTTTGCCGTTTTATATGGGTGCAATTTGTGGCACCTCCAAACAATAAGAATAACATCAGAGATCACTGATCCCAGATCACAGTAGCAAATATAATAATGAAAGAGTTTGAAATATTTGAGAATTAACTAAAACGTGACATGATGGCATGCAGTGCGCACCTGCTGTTGGACAAATGGTGCTGATAGGTTTGCTTCATTCCGGGTTGCCACAAACCCTCACATTGTAAAAAACCCGCTATCAGGGAAGCACAAGAAAGCAGACTGTAATAAGGCAAGGTGGGCCTGTACGTAGCAAACAAAATCACTGCAATTTTAACAAACGCACACTTTCAGAAATTTGGATATTGCTTGCTTTGAGACATACCTCGATTCGTATATTATTTCTTCTGGTTTAATCTCTCCAGGAGTTTTAGAGTCACGCGCAACTAACATTTGTTTGTGGATCTATGCACTTGGTCCGTTATTCCTCGACATACCTCTCATTTAAGATTTGTTTCTTAGGAAGTGGGTTCTTTGGTATTCGTATCTTTCAAATGGTAATCCAGAGATAATGAATGAAGGAGTTTTCTTGAGTGCCAGTACTTGACACTAACATCAAGGTTAATGTGGGTCCGTCAAAGCTCCCTTGTGTATGTGTACAGGTTTTCTTAGGAGAGGGTGAGGGGCTTGGGCTTCCATCTTCAGATAGCAATGCCAAAATGTCCCTGCCACACAGCAAGTAGGTTTTTATCCAAATGACTTATTAAAGAGATGAAAGATATTGTTCTTGAAATCTATTTTTAACAGTCTGTGTCTGCAGTGACCTTAAACATATGACGGATGACAAAATGTAATCTCTTTTGAAATACTGTACGTGCCCACTTCATGCATTTTAAACACAGGGCCACTCCGAGCCCAGAGTGTCCCCTGTCAGCAAATGTGCTGTCAGCTGGTTTCCGTGTAGATTTCTTCTGCAAAGTTTCCATATGCATGCAAATATTTACTTCCTTTCTGATTCATAAGCATTACAGTTATGAGAATCAAGTGCAGCAGCAACATTACATGCAAATAGGAGAAGAAGGGACAGAAAGGCATGATGGGAAGGGACGGTGGGGGAAAGGGAGCAAAAGGAACCTTGACACCACAACTGCGGCAGGAGATATTGGCCAGGTGAGGGCACAAAGGAAGCAGCTGGAGGCCCATAGGCGCCACCTGGAAGACCAGCGCAACCCTGTGATTTCTGCAGCTCTGCCACAACATACAGACATGCACTGAACGCTGTTCATTTCATGTCTTGTAAATTTACTTCTCTGTGTTCTTTTATTACTATTTCAACATTAAAAAAGGTCATTCTTGGCTGGGCTCAGTGGCTCACAACTGTAATCCCAGTACTTTGGGAGGTTGAGGAGGGTGGATCACCTGAGGTCAGGAGTTTGTGACCAGCCTGATCAACATGGTGAAAACCCGTTTCAACTAAAAATACAAAAATTAGCCAGGTGTGGTGGCGCATGCCTATAATCCCAGCTACTTGGGAGCCTGAGGCAGGAGAATCACTTGGATCTGGGAGGTGGAGGCTGCAGTGAGCCAAGATCGTGCCACTGCACTCCAGCCTGGGTGACAGAGTGAGACTCCATCTCAAAAATAATAATAATGATATTTATTTTAGACCAATTGTGTATCTAGGAAAATAAAGATGGATTAAAGAAATCTTCTGAAATTAAGTGTGCTTAAGCGCTTTTTTTGTTTTGCAATTTTCAACATATAAAAATATAAAGAGAGTTCATAATGTTTTTCAAGTAAAATCCCTGTAGGGTATTTATATGCGACTATATTTAAATTATTAACAAATGTAAATGGTGTTTTGAAAATATTAGAAATAAGATGCTTGGAATAGTTTGTGTACTCTCAGCACTTTCTGTGTATTTCTGTTCTTTAAATTATCTGCAAAAAAAATTATTTGGGTAATGAGGGTAAAGAGAATAAACATTTCTTGAACACCTCTCTCTAGAACTTTGCATATATCATCTCAATTACTTTGAACAGTAAACAGATTCGGAATGTGAGGCTCCAGAAGGCTAAGTGATCTGCCAGCGTCACACACAGCATGGGAAGTGGCGGGGTTGATGGGGGTTTCCGGTTTTGTGTCACCCCACATGCCCTGCTCCTCGGGACCCAGCCCTGCTGGAGCCAGCACTGCCCAGCCAGAATGTCCTCAGCAACATGTGCTGCTTCTAATACTGAGACGGGCTCCTGTCCCAAGACCTGCACTACACCAAGCATAAAATTAAACAACTAAGCACAGCTCAACATTTGTTTTTTGTTGAATCGTAAAGCATAATTATTAAATATATTACTAGTTTGTTTTCATTTTTGTTAGAAAGTTTGTCAAACTAATATGAAGACAAATTAGACTTCTTTTTTTTTTTTTTTTTTCAGATGGGAGCTTGCTCTGTCACCCAGGCTGGAGTGTACCAGCACGATCTCGGCTCACTGCAACCCCCACCTCCAGAGTTCAAGCAATTCTCCTGCCTCAGCCTCCTGAGTAGCTGGGATTACAGGTGCCCACCACCAAGCCCAGCTAATTGTTTGTAGTTTCAGTAGAGACGGGTTTTCATCATGTTGGCCAGGCTGCTCTCAAACTCCTGACCTCAGGTGATTCACCTGCCTCAGCCTCCCAAAGTGCTGGGATTAGAGGCGTGAGCCACCGCGCCCAGGCCTAGACTTCATCTTTGAGTGAACAGAAATGAAGTCTTTTCAATCGTGTTGTATAATAGTCATACCTCCTCATCAACATATACCAAGAGCCTTACTTTCAGAAGTGTGTGGCATCGGAGGGAGCCATTAGCTTATTTGCTTGGCTACTAGAGCCAACCCTTCTTTAGGTAGAAAAAGTGATAGGCAGGAGTGGGAGAGCAAGTAATCAGTTAATGAGAGTAAACATTTAACTTTTTAATCTGAAAAACATATAAAAAGTCACATTATTCCATTCTACTTCAGTTTTCTAGAAGAAACTGTCATCAAATGAATATGCAATTCTTGAATGCTAAGGTATTTTTGCATTTCATTATAACATGGTATAATATATTTTTATTCTCCTACATAGTGGGTTGTGCTGACTATATACACAGGCACTATCTTCCTGTCTATAGTTGTCTCTATATGTGTCTTATAGCAGCAGTAAGCTAGTGTTTAATCAGAAGAATCATAATTTCCTGTATCTGTCTAGAATTTCATAGTTAAGGGCATTTTTACGTGCATTATCTCATATGTAAACTAAAGCAATTAGATTTACTTTCTTCACTGAACACTTTTCACCAAATGTAAAACAATCCATCTCATGGACGGACAGAAATAAGGAGGTGTCAATAACTGAGCAGTCGGTAACTCTGGCCTGGCCCAACGATGGCATGAGCTTTGTCTCGTCAGCCTCCTGCTGGTTACAAGGGTGGCCTTAGGAGGAAGCGATGGACAGGGGGCAGTACCCACAGGTGAATCCTTCTGGAGCCCAGCAACCTGTACCTGACAATGTGAGGGAGGTGGAGGAGGAACTCACATCCTTCTCCAGATCGTCACCTGGCTTAGGGACTTGCAGAACGTTACTGCTGAGTCTTCTTACAAGGCTGCCCAAGCCCTTCATCTCTTCCCCAAGAGGAAACTGTTTAAGACTCTCACCCAGTCTTGCACAGGTAATGAGGAAAACACAGAATTGGACCGCAAGTCTCAAAACACCTTTCCCCTGGGAAAGTATTATTTTATTTTCCCTTGAAAGCACACACACACACACACACACACACACACACACACACACACTCTATACATATATAACCTATCTATCTATCTATCTATCTATCTATCTATCTATCTATCTATCTATCTATCTATCTGTCTGTCTGTCTAATCAACCTCCTTATAAAATTCTGCCTAAGACCGAGAGAAAGTTATAGATTCGATTTGTTTGCCGATGTTCCTTTATCTTTCTGAAGACCAAGATATTTTTAATCTGAAATATATGTGGCAATGTATATTCAATGTGGGGAAAAAAATAGGATTTGTGCTTTGCCTAACTACTATTGTGATAGATCTGGTGGCCAAGAAGGGGCAAGAAAAGGTGTTTAGTCATAATCTCAGCATGACAGTTCCCCCAGGGAATAAACCCACCTCCAGCCAACCCGTCTCTCATCGAAGGGCTCATGAAGTGGAGTGAGGTCACTAACTTGCGGGCTTCCAAGTCACTTCTATCAAATCATGGTAGCAGACGCATTTTTATATTTTTAAGATCATTCTTGGCAACCACATGATACAGCAGGTGTGGCTGTTATAAACACAATAATTACCTTTGGTCAATTATTTTTTAAAGTCTAGAATAATCTGTTCCATTTTTAATTATAAAGTCCTTTTTTATAAAGTTACATAGCCACAGAAGAGAAAACTAGGAAAACAGGGGAAAACTTCAGAGTTCCACAATCCTCGCAAAGCAAATAGCATATTTATCTAGAAAAATTTTACCTGCATATATTTATGTCTGTGGGGGCCTGTGTCCCTTGGTAACCTCTCAGTACCACCGCAGAGGTCTGGTCTCCTCATGAGCTTTCCTACCTTTAGATCCTGCACCAATGCCTCTAATTTACCCTGTGTCAACCCAGATGTAAAACTCAACTCCTCTCCCCACTCCCAGGTGGCCCACCTGCCCCAGGCACAAGCACCATCAAGCACAAATCCATTCTCTCTCATACACTGGGTACTTAGGCATTGTGCCGTTTTGTTAACCATCGAACCTGTGACACTATAAAGACAACATTCAAGCACCAAGATCAGAAAGTTTCATAATTACCCAAAGGCCATGCAGACAGTTAACTTTGTTTGATATTTAGACTCTGATTTTCCTTGTATAGATGTTATCGTGCCTGAAATTTGTTGTAAATTTCTTTTTCCTTCCTCTCTCCCTCCCTTTCCTCCCTCCCTCCCTCCCTCCCTCCTTCCCTTCCTTCCTTCCTTCCTTTCTCTCTCTCTCTTTCTTTTTTTCTTTCTTTCTTTCTTTTTTTCATTCTTTCTTTCTTTCTCTCAACTTCCTTTCTTTCTTCTTTCCTTCCTTCATCCCTCCCTCCCTCCCTCTTTCTTTCTTTATCTTCTTTCCTTCCTTCCTACCTTCCTTCCTTCCTCTCTTGCCTTCCTTCCTTGCTTCCTTCCTTCTTTCCTCTTTCTTTCTTTCTCTTTCTTTCTTTCTCCTTCCTTCCTTCCTTCTTTTCTTTCTTTCTTTCTTTCTTTTTTCTTTCTTTCTTTCTTCTTTCTTTCTTCTTTCTTTCTTTCTTTCTTTCTTTCTTTCTTTCTTTCTTTCTTTCTTTCTTTCTTTCTTTCTTTCTTTCTTTCTTTCTTTCTTTCTTTCTTTCTCCTTGTCTTCCTCCCTCCCTTTTTCCTTCCTTGCTTCCTTCCTTCCTTGCTTCCTTCCTTCCTCTCTCTTTCTCCTTCCTTCCTTCCTCCCTCTTTCCCTCCCTCCCTTCCTTCCTCCCTCCCTTCCTTCCTTCCTTCCTTCCTTCCTTCCTTCCTTCCTTTCTTTCTCTCTCTCTCTCTTTCTTTCTTTCTTTTTCTTTCTTTCTTCCTTCCTTTCCTCTCTGTTTCCCTCTCTCTCTTTCTTCTTCTCTTTCTTCTTCTTTGAGGATAGCAATATATTTGTTCACTTTATCAGTAAGTTTGCACTATTTATTTTAGGGGTTTCACTTCAACATATTTCCTTGGGCCCTTTTTATTTTATACCCTAGTATGACCCAGTTTTTCTGTAAGCCTGATATACAGTTGAATTCTAAAATTTATTTTCTTTCATTCTTTGATTAAATCCATGATATCTTGAATACTTACTCTTCATTTTCAGATGCTTCAGTTGGTTTGTTTTGCAGTTGATTCTTTTTATTTTACACCACCACATGGGTGGTATAAACAGGAGGTGTCCTGCTGGTGACCTACAGATATATCTAGGTCTTCTGATTTGGGTTTCATGTTGTTTTCCAGAACTTAACTTTCTATAGTGGAGCCTGTACATTCTTTAGTTTCCTACAGGTGCTGCTGATTCTTATTGCTTTATGCCTGACCACAATTATTTTTTGATATTGTTGCAATAGCCATGTCCATTTATAATCCCAAATGAAATGAATCATTTTTTACCCTCTCAACTGATTCATATTGAGATTTTAGAACCCTGGGCTCAGTGGTTTACCCTCAGAACTGCAACACGAGTTTCTGCAGACTTCTACCAGAAAGGATTGCTGAAGAAAGTCCTTCACTGTTGCTGATGAGAAACCAGAAACTACATCAATCTGAGTTTTCTTTTATAAGTAATGGAAATTTAACCTTCTCTTTCTGGAAACTTCTAAGATAGGTCCTTTATTCTTGGTGTGCTAAAAACTTTATAAGTTGTTCTTTGTGTCAGTCCTTTTTAATTGTCAAATCAGCACAGCTTAGGGACCAAAGCCTTTCTGCAGCTCTAGAAAACTCTGTTCTTATTTTGTTAGCTTTTTCCCTCCATTTCCCGAGTTCTCTCCTTTCTTGAACTAGATCAGTATTGACTCATTTATTGGCTGATTCTATTCTATTTCACATTTCTTTATCTCTTTGTCTAAAACATGAGAGATTTATTTGACAATGTCTTCAATCTCTTCAATGAATTTTTATTTTTTTTCTATTTCTGAAGTGCACTGTATTACAAATTCCAAAAGTCCACCCAGAAACTCTCTCCATACTGACATGTAACAGGGGCTTCAAAGTTGTCTCCACAATCCACACAACAGCAAAAAACAAAGCAGACAAAATCAACAATTCTTTTTTTTTTTTTTTTTTTTTTTTTTTTTGAGACGGAGTCTGGCTCTGTCACCCAGGCTGGAGTGCAGTGGCGCGATCTCAGCTCACTGCAAGCTCCGCCTCCCGGGTTCACGCCATTCTCCTGCCTCAGCCTCCCGAGTAGCTGGGACTACAGGCGCCCGCCACCTCGCCCGGCTAGTTTTTTGTATTTTTTAGTAGAGACGGGGTTTCACCGTGTTAGCCAGGATGGTCTCGATCTCCTGACCTCGTGATCCGCCCGTCTCGGCCTCCCAAAGTGCTGGGATTACAGGCTTGAGCCACCGCGCCCGGCCTCAATTCTTAGATTTATCAGAGAACTGAGGTCCCAGCACAAACTAGAAACCCAAAAAGTAGAGAGGGAGACAGATGGGGGAATAGAGAGTTACAACTCACTGTGGTGAAAACTCATGAGCAGAAACCTCCAAGGGAATAAGCAGCAGGTCAGGAAAGCCAGACCTGTCCTTCATGAAATGTTGCAGACCTAACAGGGACAAGTCTGAAAGAAAAATTCTCCAGAGACCCAGTCTTCTAGGGTCACCCACACTTCCATAAATTTTACTTTTAGGAATCCTGGAAGTAAAATTGCCGTTTTGAAATATGCCAGAATATCCAGTTCTTCTTAACAATGCTTCCTTCAGAATAAACCATTTTACCAAAGCCTAACCTATTTGGGCAAAGAAGAAGACCCAACTCCAGCTCCCTTTAATCCTTCTGTCTAACCTAAGGGGTGAGGACACAGGAGCTCTTGTAAAGATCACAGCCCAGGGACACAGACTTGCTAAAAGACTGAGGCCTAATTATAGGACTGTATAACACTTTCTTCTTCCCCAGAAAAGAGCCTCCAAATAGGACTCTTGTGTGAAAACAGAGGGAGACAACTAAAAGAATTGAATCACACATTGTTTAAGAAGTCTGTAGGGAAACCTAAGGACAACAGGAAATGAAACCCAGTTCATTATGACTGACTTACAATAAAAATGTACAAGGTATATTAAAAGATAAAAGACACTTTTAAGAAACAGAATAGGCAAAACCAGACTCAGATATGGCAGAGATGTCAAAATTATCAGAGGAGACGTTTAATAACTATGATTGATATGCTAAGAAATCTAACTGAAAAAGTGTACAAATCCAAAAGAGATGCATAATGTAAGCACACAGATGGATGATGTAAGAAAGAAATAAAAGAAAACTCTAGAAATAAGAAACACAATAATAAAAATGAAGAGTGCCTTTGATGGACTCATCAACAGATTGGAAACAGCTGAGGAAAGAATCAGGGAGCTTAAAGAAATGTCAATAAAAATGCCCAAAATTAAAATATAAAAGAAAAAAAGCAATGAAAAGATATAACAGAAAAATCGAGAGCTGTGTAACAGTTACAAAAATGTATAATATACACATAATGGGAATTCCAAAGAAGAGGAAAGAGAGGAAGAAACAGAAAAAAATATTTGAAGCAATAATAACTGAGAATTTTCTAAAATTAATGATAGACACTAAACCACAGATCTAGGAAACTCAAAGAGTATTAATTAGGATATATACCAAAAAGTCTATTCTTAGGTACATTATAAACAAACTGCAGAAAATCTGGACAGAAGCCACAAACAAACAAACAAACAAACAAACAAACAAAAAAAAACAAAACGCTTTTTCTATAAAGAAGCAAGGATAAGAATTACACCAGACATCGCTTCAGACCATGCAAGCAAGAAAAGAGTGGAGTAAAATATTTAAAGTGTTAAAAGAATCATTAGCTCAGAATTCTGCATTCACTAAAATTATTCTTCAAGAATGAAGGATAAAGACTTTCTCAGACAAACAAAAACTGAGAAAATGTATTGCTAGTAGAGCTGCCTTGTAAGAATCGTTAAAAGAAGTCCTTCAGAGAGAAGGAGATTATGCAGGTCAGAACTTGGACCTACATAAAGAAAGTATGATTGGGAGGCCAAGGCAGGCCAATTGCTTGAGCTCAGAAGTTCGAGACCAGACTGGGTAAATTGGTGAGACCCTTTCTCTACAAAAAAATACAAAAATTAGCTGGCAAAGTGGCTTACGTCTATGGTCCCAGCTACTCAGGAGGCTGAGGTGGGAGGATCACTTGAGCCCAGGAATTCAGGGCTGCAGTGAGCTATGATCATAGCACTGCACTCCAGCCTGGGTGATAGAGTGAGAACTTATCTCAAAAAAAAAAAAAAAAAAAGAAAAATAAACAAAAAAGAAAAAGGAAGGGAAGCATGATAGGCATAAATGAGATAAAGTAAAATCTTTTATTTCTGCCCAGGATATTAATTACTGATTGCAATTTTATTAATTATTGATTTTATTTATTTAAACATGTATAGGCCTAATCAGATTGTCTATTTCTCCTTGTATGATTGTATCTGTCAATGAAATGGTCCATTTCACCTATATTATTACATTTGTGGGGAAAGAATTTTTCACAGCACTTGTTTATTCTCCTTTTAAAAAGTGATGGCTCCTCTTTCATTTCTGATGTTTGCAGTTTGGATCTTTTCTCTTTTTCTCTCAGTTAACCTGGCTAGAAGTTTCTCATCTTAATTTTATTTATCTTCTCAAAGAATCAGCTTTAATTTTATTGATTTTCTCTAATGATTTTATGCTTTCAGTTTCATTGATTTCTGCTCTAATTTTATTAATTCTTTTCTTTAGCTTACTTTGGATTTGTTTTTGTTTTCTAATTTCCTAAAGTAGAAATTTGATTATTGATTTTAGATTTATCTTCTTTTTAATATATGCATTTACTGCTACAGATTGATCCCTGAGTACTGCTTTTACTGCATCTTACAAATTGAGAGCAGTTATATCTTCATTTTATCTTAGTTCTCCAGAGACTTCTTTCACCTATAGCTAAGATGGAGAAGAGCTGCAGAGTATGTGTTATATAGAAGCATGTTTTTAATCTCCAGGTATATGAGGTTTTTTCAAATATGCTTTCTGTTATTGGGATGAAAGTTTATATAAAAATACTCTACACTATTGCTCAGTATTTATGTACATTTAAAACTGCTTTAGAAAAAGGCTTTAATTACAACAAATATCAGAACACTGAATCATGGTAAGTTAAAAATGTTTTAAATATGAAGTTTCACATTTTAAAATCTTTCCAGAATTATTTTAGAATTTTTAAAATCCGTTTAGTCGTAGTCTGCTCTTATTTTATAGAATTACCTTCTTAAATTTCTCTCAGGATGCTAATTGGAAACCATTTAAAATCTTTTCTGTTCCCTTAATATTTTGTATTATTTCCTCATTCTTCCCATTTTAGGGAGCAGGTACTAGTGTTTTCTTCTTATCTGGTGACCCTTGGTTGTTTGCTTGTATTTATGAGTGAAGGACTAGATAAATTATCAAAGGCTTCTCAGAATTTCTTCTGCAACCATGGAAGCCTGTTTCTCCACCAGTTCTCCCTCGAGTAAGTGAGTTGACTATTACCTTTGCATACACAGGTAAGCTTTGGTGACAGGAACATTTCAGCTTGAAGCACACATGTGGGAAGCAGGGAGGAAGACTGGCTCCTCTCATCTCCATCCTTGATAGAATGAGGAAGGTTTGACTCTGGGCGATCCTTATTCTTCCCATGTTCAATGGGTGCACAGCACATTTAACTTTGAGAAAAGAACCACAATCAAAAAGCTGTTGGGCGTGGAGGGGATGGTGAGGAGAGGCATGTCCCTGTGTGAAAAGATTTCCACAGTTCTTCCATTGACAGTTTGCAATTAATGATGTTGACCTCTGCCACACTTCCTATCCTCATTTTCCATACTTTTATTAAAAAGATCAGGGTGTCTCGAAGGCACATCAGAAGGCAGTGTCGTCTGCCTTTTCTAATGCTATTTCCATGCACATTTCAGGCTATAATTAACTCTGATGTATTTATAAATGACTCCAAATGTTTTCAGTGGTCTAAATATTTATCAATAATTAACTCTGATGTATTTATAAATGACTCCAAATGTTTTCAGTGGTCTAGATATTTATCAGTATTTGTGACCTGCCTTTTACAAATATATTTCTTTGTACTTCCATACCATTACTTTAGTGGGATTTTAGGGAAGAGAGGAAATAATTACATGTCCTCCAGACACTGTCTCGAACTTGAAGAAACACATGAGCTTTCCATAAGCATTCTGTATTGGATATCTTCCATTTCTTGAATGAGAGCGTAATATTCCATTTAGTACCAGCTCCATCGTTTATTTACTTATTTTTTATTGTGTATATTTATCATCTTCTCAGATTTTACTCTTAAATATGGGATACAACAAATATTACTTTTGTTCAACTGGATTTTGCCTTCATTTAAATTATTTTCATTGGACAAATTCCCAGAAATAGGATTACTGAATCGGAGAAGTTATTTATTTTTGTAACTCAAATGGTTTTCCAAAGGAGTCAAGCCAATTTTTGCTGACACCAACAATAATGGAGAATGATAGTTTCTGTGCACTTTTTCACCTCTGGTCATTAAAACAATTTTAAATATTTGCTTTTTATGATTTTTCAACGTTTTCTTTCTTAGTTTGTTAAGTGTCTAATTATTATTTTTGCCTGGTTAATTAGCAAAACAAATGGTTTAAACAAAGAAATACCTTTTTTTTTTTAAATTAAAGCCCAGCCTTCATTTCGATTTTTTTTATTTTAATTTGTTAACTTTTAGCTAATGAATTAAATGCAATTAATTCTCACTCATTTTTATTTATTTATTTATCTATTTTTTTGAGATGGAGTCTCACTCTGTCACCCAGGCTGGAGTGCAGTGATGCAGTCTCGGCTCATTACAACCTCTGCGTCCTGGGGTTAAGAGATCCTCCTACCGCCTGTAATCCCAGCACTTTGGGAGGCCGAGACGGGCAGATCACGAGGTCAGGAGATCGAGACCATCCTGGCTAACACGGTGAAACCCCGTCTCTACTAAAAATACAAAAAACTAGCCGGGCGAGGTGGCGGGCGCCTGTAGTCCCAGCTACTCGGGAGGCTGAGGCAGGAGAATGGCGTGAACCCGGGAGGCGGAGCTTGCAGTGAGCTGAGATCTGGCCACTGCACTCCAGCCTGGGCGGCAGAGCGAGACTCCGTCTCAAAAAGAAAAAAAAAAAAAAAAAAAAAGAGATCCTCCTGCCTCAGCTTCCCGAGTTGCTGGGATTACAGGTGCCTGCCCCCACACCCAGCTAATTTTTGTATTTTCAGTACAGACAGGGTTTCACCATGTCGGCCAGGCTGGTCTTCAGCTCCTGACCTCAGGGGATCTACCCTCCTCGGCCTCCCAAAGTACTGGCATTAGAGGCATGAGCCATTGCACCTGGACAATTCTCACATTTTAATCAATAATTTCAGCTTTCTCTACTTCCCAACTAAATCTAGCGCTCTATTTTTACTACCAAGAAATTACTTTTTAACTGAGTAATGTTTTTCTCTTGTCTGTATAGTTGCAACATAGCAGTCACAAAAGAGGAATAAACCAACTGACTTTAAAAGATTAAAAAAATTCCCATAAAAAGGAAATGTGACAGTACCGACCAGCTGCTTTTCAGACCAACAAATAACTGGTTAACCAAAGGACTTCTGGCATTGTGTGCAAATATTGTATATAATTTTCAAGACAATCTGTAACATAGATGTTGTTGTCTGCTGCTATTATCTAGGTTTTGTTTTTGTTTTTTGTTTTTAACAGCAGACTAGAAGCAGCAATCTATAGAAACTGTTTTAAATTAAAGTACTTATGTTAGGAAAACCCTTAGAAGAAAAGCAATGGTTTCCAACAAGGCAAGACAGGGGCAAATAAAAAAATAAATAAGTAAATAAATCATGTTGACAGATAATTTTAAAATCTTGTGTATAATAATGATCAATTGAATCATCAAAAAAAGTTAAAATCTTTTTAAGCCCCTGAGTTAAAAGAAATTATTTTGACATATTTTAGAAAATCATATTCAATATATATTTTGAGCCTTAAAATTTTAAGTGGTTAACAGAAAAAGAAAACTTTTATCTTTGTTCACTATAGTTACAAAAATGTACAAAAATGGGAAATTCTTCATAAAAAGTAAATCATGAATTTTAAGTTACAAAGTTAAATTCTGGCTGGGTGCAGTGACTTAAGCCTATAATTGTAGCACTTTGAGAGGTCAGGAGTTCAAGACCAGCCTGGCCCACATGGAGAAAACCCCTCCTTAAAAAATACAAAAATTAGCTGGGCATGGTGGCAGTCACCTGTGGTCCCAGCTACTTGGGAAGCTGAGTCATGAGAATCACTTGAGCCTGGGATACGAGAGCTGGGATTGCACCAGTGCACTCCAGCTGGGTGACAGAGTGAGACCCTGTCTCCCCCCCACTCAAAAAAAAAGATGAAATTCTGAGTCTTATGGCACTGTGCTCTGTGACAAGGACATAGCCGTTCCCTGATGACTAGAATTCTACCAGCAAAGATCTGATGATAAATTTATAGGGATTTGATCAACTTGAGCAAAATAGAAATGTGAAATAATTAGTAATTAAAATAGTGTATTATGAACTGATGAATTCTGAGCACAGAGGCTAAGGTTCTAATTTTACGTTATTGAAAATGTGTTCAGAAACAGTGCAGAGAGCTGAAAGGTAAATATAGATTGCAAAGACTTGCGGGTCTTCAGGTCCCTGCCTTGATTGGTTGTTGTATTGTATTTTATTTTCTTAAAGTCGATTGTAGTTCAGTTAGCTGAAAAACACTAATGACACATGATTTCAGCTTATAGTAGAGAAGTGATATGTGATGACGATTCAGTAAAAATCCTGTCTAAGAAACATACTTTTATATTGACATCTTTAATATTTTGGCCTTTCTATGAAGATGTGAGTCTGTGCATGCCCATGCAAATCAACACTGATATAAAGACACACCCACTATGTATGAACATGATGAAATGCAAGTGCAAATTATGTGCCTCAGTGGACTGAATTTTAAAATCTTATCTTTGTAACAAGGTCGAAACAGAATACTTAGTTGATGATGAAGTCAGTAACAAGAAGAACAAAATTAGATGTCATTCAAATGTTTTCACCCCATAACCTAAATCTGGTAGAAATTAGGAAAAATTCTCTGCTGAATCCCAGTTGAGCAGAGATTCTCATAATAACTGGTATGGTTTGAACATTTCTCCCAAAGCGCATGTGTTGGAAACTTGATCTCCAGTGCAGCCGTATTGGGAGGCATGAACTGATAGGAGGTTTTGGGGTCAAGGGAGTGCCGTCGTCTTCAGGAATGGAATAATGCCATCATTACAGGGATAGGCTTGTTATCACAGGAGTAAGTTCCTTATAAAAAGACAAGTTCAACCTCTTCTTTTTCTCATCCTCTGTTTGCCCTTCTGCTATGGGATGACTTAGCAAGAAAGCTTTCACCAGATGCCAGCTCCTCAGTCTTGGACGTTCCAGGCTCCAGAACCATGAGCTAACAAAGCTTTGTTCTTCATAAAGAACGTACCAGAAAATCAAGAGATAACTTAAACTCCGTGGTTTATAAAAGAGCTGTGGTCAAATTGTTTCACCCAAGACTCTCATGCTGTATTGCGTGTGAACGAGGACAATAACAGCATCTGGTCCCCTGGGTGGCCTGTACTTCCCTCGTTGTGCCCATTGTCCTCTCAGTGAGAAAGGAAAAGAAAGAGCTCTTGAATGTGTTTGCAAAGAAACACACCTACATCCTGTACTCATATTGTTTGAGATCAACAAATAATTGGTAAAACAAAACCTTCCTTCTTGGCATCATGTGAAAATATTATATATGATTTCCAAGACAATCTTATAAGATAGATATTATTCTTGTCTCATTTTTCAGATGAGAACCAGGAGAGCCAGAGAGTTTAAGCAATTTCTTCAAGGTTACACCTTAGATCAATAAGAGAGTGGACTTAAACCATGTCTAAATTTTAAAAGCCAGCATTCTTAACCATGAAGCTGTAGTGTCTCCCTAGTGTGCTTGAAAGTGTCTACTTTAGTCGGTCATGTTAGCACTGGATAACAACTCAATAATTGATGAAAATGGATAAAAATCAGTCGTGATTGGATATTCTTTAAATTCTCAAAAGACAAAAGAGATTTTATGCCAGAGGAGACTTTGCACCCTTAACGTATTTTTTTCTACCAATGCCAGCTAAAGCTTGCTAGATATATATATAATACTTCTCAGGGACATGTGCTGATAGGGTGGTTTTCTCTCTTGTACCAAACACAGAGATCATACATTTAAGAATTACATGAACATCTGCAATTATTCTTCTGGCATGACCTTTTTTCTGCTCCCAAACAGAGTCTATAAAACCCTGCCAGAATATGGAATGCTGAAGGAAAATAAGACATTGTCTCAGCACCAGGGTTCTTGTCCCTGCAGCTCACAGCTTTTCTTAACCAAGCAGCTTCTCAATCCTGAGGACACACTAAGCAGTGAGGACATAGCTGTATGTTACCCTCCCCGGCCTGTGATGTAGATGAGTGAAATTGTCATCACATAGAAGCTACAAACTGAAACATGCTCACAAAACAATCAACATGGATGACACGTCAGCCACTCTACCAAATCACATGCATAATCACACATTGCCAAAGACTAACAATGTTTTCCTCCCAAGTGAAAAAAAACAATGTTTCCAGGTGTCAGTGTTATCTTCTTTAGTTTACGAAAATAAATGAACATATCATTGCTGATTTTCTCATGAGTAAAGTCTTGAAATACCCAATATTTGAAAACTAACCAGAAGAAAATGACTTAAAAGGAAAATTTTTAAAACAAGCCAACTATTGTTCTTTCAACAATGAAATGAATTTTTAAAAAGATGTTTATTATTTTCTTGATGAGTCATCTTTTATTGGACCGAATACGTAATTCAAATATTAGTAAATTCTTCACATCCTTGTCAATCTCTCTACATTCAACACTCATCGTCAGGGGCTAATTCCGGTTTCACTTTTGCATGAATGCTTTGCTGTGGCAACCAACCCATAATGACTTCTGTTTTCTTGGAGATCCAGATGAGCTTCATAGCACTAGTAATGTTTCAGGTGTCCTTTTTGTACATTACTGTTGTATCTACTACAGCAGGAAGGGTGCCCACCACATGCATAGTAACTGATTACATGTCTCAACAGTTTTCATAGATATTGCCTATTGTTGGATAGTGTGTCTCCAATTCACATTTGGGAAATTGTAGGGTTGTATTGACTCACTGGTTTACCCTAAGATAGAGGGATAAAGATAGCTAAAATAGGGACTTAGTTACACCTATCTATAGATATTTTAAAAATTGGACTGTCTAGTCTGGAAAATCCTTTTTTAATGTATTCTAACATGGTTTCTCTTATTACATTCTATTTCTAGACTATTGCTGAGGCTGAGAAAAAGGAAGGTATTTCCAAATATGTATCAATACTTTATGGGCTAAGAAGGAGTCTGATTTATTTTACTTTATTTTATTTTATTTCATTTTATTTATTTTATTTTATTTTATTTTATTTTATTTTATTTTATTTTATTTTATTGAGATGGAGTCTCACTCTGTCATCCAGGCTAGAGTGCAGTGGTGCGATCTCCGCTAACTGCAACCTCCACCTCCCGGGTTCAAGTGATTCTCCTACCTCAGCCTCCTGAGTACCTGGGATTACAGGCGCACACCACTATGCCCAGCTAATTTTTGTATTTTTGGTAGAGACGGGGTTTCACCATGTTGGTCAAGCTGGTCTTGAACTCCTGACCTCGTGATCCACCCACTTCGGCCTCCGAAAGTGCTGGGATTACAGGCATGAGCCACTGTGCCTGGCCGTAGTCTGATCTTTTTACAACACCCTGCAGTTCTTCACTTATTTGACTCCTGCCCTGATCTCAGCATCATGCGGAAATACGTACACGGGACAGAATGGAATGAGGGCTAACCTTATGGAGTGGACAGAATGGGCTGGCACCACCCTGCTTCAGGTGTCATATTCACATCCTCTTCATGTTTATAGTCTTCAGCTTCACTTGCCTTCTTAGAGGCAATGTTTTGAAGAACATTAACTTAAGTCTTATACCCCTAACTATAAAAGTAAGCTATTTCTTAATACTTGCAAAGTCAGGTAATTGATTCCAAGAGGAATGCAGGGGTTAGAATTGCAATTTCCTGCAAAGGAAACACCCATGTTTGGAAGCTTTCGTAGTTGTCTCTCCATTATTAACAGCCCTACTTATATTTGACAGACAAGTAATAATGTGGCCATCTATCTCTACGACAGCAGAGCTGAATATATTTCCAACTTTATAAATGAATTTTAAAAGCCCTACAGACAAGTTTCATTAAAGTAAAGAATAAAAATTTGGTAAATGGAGTCTTTGGATTTTACTGAAGAATAAATCTTTACTATGCTACAACTGCTAATAAGGAACTTGAAGATTAAATAAATAAAAAGAACATTTCTTGTGTACTAATGCAGTCCTCTTTTAGCAAGGGTGTGTAGAATGCTTTTAAGATGACTGCATTTATACACCCTTACAATTAGGCAAAATTACATCCCAGTATTCTGTTTAACAGTGGGTCAGCCATGGAAGAGCTCAGACATGTCACAAACAAAACCCAAAGAAGAACCTCCATGTTCTATGTAGGCCCTTCTTGCTACATAGAAAAGTCCAAGTGCAGCATGATAATGTATTTCACAACCATCTTGAAAAAATCAAGTTGAATATTGTACATCTGGTCTTTTAGTAACAATAAAGTAGTTAAAGCATTAATAAAAACAGGTCTTTCTTCATATGATGCGGAAATTATCCTTTCTTAGAAGAAATTATCTTTCTCTTAAGAAACAATTTTCACGTATTTTTACTTTAAGTCAGAGGTCCCCAGCCCCTGGGCCGTGGACTGGTACTAGTCTGTGGCCTGTTAGAAACCGGGTGGCACAGCAGGGAGAAGAGAGCATGGTACTAGTCTGTGGCCTGTTAGAAACCGGGTGGCACAGCAGGGAGAAGAGAGTGTTACCACCTGAATTCTGCCTCCTGTCAAATCAGCAATATCATTAGATTCTCATAGGAGCGCAAACCCTACTGTAAATTGCACCTGCAAGGGATTTAGGTTGCACACGCCTTATGAAAATCTAATGCCTGATGATCTGAGGTGGAACAGTTATATCCCAAACAGTTATATCCCAAACCATCCCCCAAGTCCATGAAAAAAATTGTCTGCCATGAAACCGGTCCCTGGTGCCAAAAAGATCGTGGAGCCACTGCTGTAAGTGAAGAGCTTCTAGGAGATTCTGAACGTTAGCACATGGGAGAGTTGACCATTGATCTCTAAAACACATCTCCCACTTGAGCTTGCAAGATCCTTCCCAGGTGTCTATAGGTCCCAAGCTTTGCCATGTGTTCATCTCTTAAGATGGCTCTATATTTACAAGAAGCTTTCAATTTTGGTAGAAACGTGTGATCCTACTAAGGATGTTGTCAGATTAGTGGTGTCTTAAAATGATCTTATTTTATTGCATATATCAGTTACCTGATGAGATTCATTAGAATTCCTGTTATGTGGATTAAGAAGGCGTAAACTGGAAAGAAATTATTTTTGGCTTCAAATAATTTTCTGGTGTTGGAACCAACTTAGAAAAGGCCTTGTGAGAAACCCTCACATCCTCCCACACACATAGAGAGCTATAGTGGGTCTATAAACTACCCAATGAATATAAACTACAGTCATCCATCAACCAACCCTCAACTTCCCCATGGTCAACTTACTGGAAATGACTTTTCAAGGCATTCTGGTCTTTTGAGGGCAGGGCAGTTTCGGACAAAGCATTTGATGACAGCTACTCTGATATTGAGAAAGATATTATGCATCAAAATTGTGAACAATAATCCTCAATTTCCATAAAACTATTCACTCATCTATTATTGATGGCATAGTGTGTGCCAAGCGCCTGAGACTCTGGGAACCTGAGAAACAGTGATGAACCACAGGACACAGCCCCTGCCCTTATGAAACACACAACATAGAAATAGCAAATTAGCGATTTTCTTTCCTTTTTTAACACCTGCATAGATCAAAAGGATTTTTTTTCTGAAACACATCTGTGCATTACATTAATTAGTCAATAAACAATAAACGTCTACTATGGGCTAACCTCTGTGCCATTGACGAATGTGAATGCTTAAACAGGAAAAGATATGGATGATGACTAATGAGAAATTATCATTTAATTGGAAGACAATGTAAATGCATGGAAAAAACACTAGGAACCTAATAACTCAGTTAAGTTTTGATAAATCAAAACTAGCTGTTGGTAGAGCCTTTGGGCAGTCAACCGAACTTGGCAAAATGTTAACCCAGACATTGTAGCCAGGTAAGAATTCTGAATTACGTTAATAATGTTAAGGATGGAAGTGAAAATCATACCCCAGCTATTTTATTCAACAGATTCTTTTGAGCACCCAGTGCATCTGGTAATGTGCTAAATGCAAGATCCTGGCATTACAGAAGTTAGCGAAAAGACAGCGCCTTGGCCAGCTAATGCATTGGCCAGCTAATGAGGTGAGTACTATGAATCCCACTTTACAGATAAAGGAAATGATCCCCACGAAACAATCCACATTCCTTGGAAAATAGATGATATCTAAACCCAGTCCTGTACCTCAGAGATTTTGAAGACCTGTTTTCTCCCTCTGCTATGCTGAATATGTCAGATCTGTTGTGAAATAAACCACTAAAATGAAATAAATCACCATGTCAAAAGGGAAAAAGACTGGCAAAAGTCAGGGAACAGTCTGGGGCAAGTTGCTCCGTGTCATGGCAGTAAATAATATACAAGTACGGGAAATCCGCTACATATGGAGCTAGCTGTGACACACAGTGGTAGTCCCAAGGATTCAAAACAGCTGCTTGAAAACACGGGCAAAGATCCCAAGGGCTAGGGATTTATTCAAAAGGCAGGGATCCACAGAGGCAAATATGGTCAGGAAAGGCTTTTAGGCAATAACCTTTTTTCTCGTGTCTGTGAAAGGTGTGAAGGATTTGGGTAGGAGAAGAACAGCAAAGCAAAGAGCACAAATGAGTTAAGGTTTTGAACAAACAATGGCATAGGCAAAACACTGAGAGGCACAGCAAAACCTCTCTCTGCTGGGTGAGCATTGAGCAATTCCGAAGTTGCACCTACTAATATCACACCATCAGAAGATGACACAACAAGCAATGTGTTTATTTAAACTCAAAATTAAAACTCATTGTTTTAATCCATTAGAAAAGGCTTGTTAACATGCCACCTCTTTGATTATTTCATTCTCAGTAATGTCTTGGAATGATATTTAAAAATTACTTCAAATACAAGTCACATACTATTTATTTAAAATCCATTTTCAAAATTCTTTTAAAAGTAATTACAGGAAATTATCTTCCTTTGTATCTTTCTGGCTGACACATCATATAAATCATCCAATGTGTCACTTCTGATAAAGCCCATGTAATCATATTACATGACAGGAACTGCCTGTCATAAATAGACACAATAACCTAATTTGGGAAACTCAGACAAACACAATTTCGTTTAAATTTTAGCTTAAAAACACGGGTGAAACTCTACAGAGCATTGGTATATGGATGTGGCTTTGAAGAATATTTGTCTCATTTTCTTCTTTCAATCCTGACAGTTATTTCAGTTTCATACTTTAGATATAAGCTCATAAAAATGCATAAAATAAAATATTTACAGCCAAAGTTAAGCAAAGAGAATGATATAATTATTGGGCTCAATTTGTACTTGGTTCACTAATTAGCCTTTTTGAAGTTCAGCATTTATACGGTACTCTCTTCCTTGGGCAGAAAGCTGGAACTTGCCAATGACTCCATATTGAGAAAACCAGGGACTTCTAATAAAGAGACAAAGATAAACCCAAAATTGTACCTACATCGGTATATACTGCTGATCTTTGAATTTCATGATCAATAAGAACATCACAAATGCAAGAAACGAATTCTCTTGGATCACAGAGAATATCGTTAGGAGAATTTGCCATGCAGAAGGCAGAATGGGATTGGAAGTTCTCAGCTTTTACCGTTGGATACCAGTGGCTGCCAGGCAGGTGTAAACATAGACTTACACCTATGTTGTTAGACATAGTGTTGGACAAGATTTTGGTCAGCTCCGCTCTGGCTGTGCTGAGTTGGGCAATGCTCTCCAGGGTGTGAGTGGCTATTCCTGTTATGAAGATTAAGGAAGCAAAAACTGGAGCTTTGGGGTGAATACAGGACACTGACATGTTTGGATTTCTGCCTCTTGACCTTCACTTGCTGTATCACCTATCTCAGCAGAACTCCAAAGTGAATGCCAACAAAATATGCTAATTTAGCTCTATTATGACAATTGAACATCATACAATAAGGAATCTGTTAAATGTACAATGCTTTAAAATGTGTGTGTATGGTTATGCTTGTCTATTTTCATTCTCACTTGCTTGCAATCCAATATGTTTTATTTTTGAAACTGAAAATGGTGTGGTTTCACACACATTGCAAGGATGCAATCATATGATAATCCGGGGTGTAAGCATTATCAGCACCAGTTAATAAGGGGGATAAGATCCACATTAAAACAATGCACAAATTTATCATAATCAGGTAACAATGAGTATCGGAGTGAGGATTAAAACACAAGCCTTCTGACGCTGGAATTCATGGTTTTAATTCTCTGCAGGGCTGCCCTTTCACTAAGGCTGATGGGTCAATCTATCTAGAGAACTGAAGAAGACAAAAACAGAACTTAAAATGGCTGCAGTTTCTTGATTCCAAAATGTAGTCAATTTAAATATTTAAAATCACTTTGAGGCCGGGAGCAGTGGCTCATGCCTGTAAACCCAGCACTTTGGGAGGCTGAGGCAGGTGGATCACCGGAAGTCAGGAGTTCAAGACCAGCTTGGCCAGCATGGTGAAACCCTATCTCTACTCAAAATACAAAAATAAGTTGGGTATGGTGGCGGGATCCTGTAATCCCAGCTACTCAGTAGGCTGAGGCAGGAGAATCGCTTGAACCCTGGAGGCGGAGATGGCAGTGAGCCGAGATTGCACCGTTGCACTCCAGCCTGGGTGACAAGAGTGAGACTTGATCTCAAAAATAATATAAAATAAAATAAAATAAAATAAAATCACTTTGATAATAGCCAATTATAGAAAAAATAAAGCACTGAAATAATTTTATACTTTGTTCTGGGAGGCAATAAAAATGTTTACCTATACAATGTATACTGCCTTCCTCTGAAAGACATAATCAATGTTCATTTCATAGTCTAGAGATTCTTCCGAGAGATGTTTGGTCTTTTGCAATTATGCATATCATCATGGGGACGTGTTGGTTTTGGTAACCTGTAGTCATAATCTTTAAGATTAACTATATAATTTCAAGAATTATTCAAAATAATAGTCTTCTTTATATTTCCAGTTTGATCAAGACTGTAGATTTATTTATTTTTTAATTAAATTACATCAGGGCACAAGCTAATACTTTTTTCTTGGAAGACACTGGAAACTTTAGACAGATATTTAGCACCTAGTGAGAGTCTCTCTTGATGCATGGATCTGTTACAACAACCTCTCTGCATTTAACAACGGCATGATCTACTGGAGATATTCACAAACCAGTACTACATTACATTGGTATGTAGAAGCACTGACTGTACATATAATACATTTTTGTCTCCATATTTTATCATCTGTAATCATTTTGCAGACGAGTAATAACGTTCCATCCAAATTTAATTTAAATTGCAACCGCATCCAAGTGCTACCAATGGAGATACCTCACATTGATGGCCAAGTGAATGGACGGCTGCCACGCCCAGATGAAAACCATGTCCCAGCAATGACAGGTCTGCCAGGACCTATCTTCTCCAACGACAGCTGTGGAGAGTACATGGTTTCTGACATTGACTATAAACCATGACTTGATTTCGGAGGCATTAAAATATGAAGAAACCACATATTTAAAAGTGATAGATGTGGTGAGAGAGGTCAGTGAGACAACCAGTTGCAAAGTAAATATGGACAAATCAGTTTTTCTACATGTCAGCAATAAAAAATCAGTATATTTTCCTTTGGTGTCGTTAGAAGATGTATTGGAAATGATTCTATTATTGTAATATTTATGCTGTGATAACAATCACTTCAAAATCACTTTTGCAGTCCTTTGCAGTAAATTTACCAAGCAGCTTTCTAACACAAAAAGAGGGGCATCCCCTGAATTTTTCCCCTTTGTTGGGAACTGTGCTAAACGCTCCACAGATAACGTCTCAATTAATCCTAATGAGAACCCATGCAGGAGACGCCACCTATGAGAAAAATGATAAAACTGAGGCTTAGAAAGAAGTTAATAAACTGTGAAAAATCATATATTCGTGGAAAGAAAAGACTAGCTTTTTTTTTTTTTTTTTTTGACAAGTGGAAACATTCAAGTCTGTTTCTCTTTAATTCTGAGGTTCAAGCAAATTCTCCATAATTATGTTGTTTTAATAGAGTATTTCATCTCAGAAAAAGTTGCCAGAAGAGGTTTCTTCAAAAGTTAACAGGCCAAGCGAGATGACTTACTCCTGTAGTCCCAGCACTTTAGGAGGCTGAGGTGGATAGATCACCTGAGATCAGGAGTTCAAGACCAGCCTGGCCCACATGGTGAAACCTCATCTCTATGAAACATACAAAAATTAGCCGGGCATGGTGGTGCACACCTGTAATCCCAGATGCTCCAGAGGCTGAGGCAGGAGAATTGTTTGAACCTGGGAGGCGGAGGTGGCAGTGGGCTGAGATCGTGCCACTGCACTCCAGCCTGAGCCACAACGTGAGACTCTGTCTCAAAAAAAAAAAAAAAAGAGTTAACAGAGGACCCTATTACTTTCTAGAAATGTTATTTTCAAATTTAGTCGAACTTTCTTAGTCTTTATAGGAAAAAAAAAAGATTAAAGAAATCAAGTTTTATTTTAATAATTTTCAAATACTTCTCTGAAACATGGTGAAACTGTTAGAACTTTATCAGACCATAAACCAGGATCAAAAGCCAATAAAGACCTTTTACATTTTTCCATCTTCAAAATAAGGAGTGTTCCAGTTACCTTTTAAGAGATAATCTGAATTGGTTCATCCTTCTGTAATCTTTATGGCTAAATGTAACCAAGGCCACCAAAACACCACAATGTGGCATGTATCCAGTGAAGATGCAGGCTTCAGTGAGGATAATGCATCAATATCAAAACACAGAAAACTGGTGAGGGGATGGCATAAAAATTGAACTCCCTAAAATTAAATGGAAAAAGTTCCAGGGATCCCCTGAACTTTGTATTTTTAGTTTGAATGAGAAATCCCTTTAAACTCTTGATGTTGTCATAATTGATTTTCTACATTTTATTTCTCAATTTAAGTCTATTCTCAAAAAGGGGAATATTGGATTACGTGTTTACCGACTGAGTTCGAATGCAAAACTACGGAGAAGAAAAACACCACTGAATTAGGCATCGAATAAGCAGCGGGCATCGTAAATTGAGTGGTTTGAGAAACAGGGAAGTGTTTTCACTATATTGTCTACATGCTAGAGAGTCATTGCAGATCTTATCCAGTTAAATTGCTGCCAAAATTGCCTCTTTCTCACACTATCAGTTGCCACTTCTGGCAATTACTGGAGTGATAATAAGTCCATAACCTCCTATAGAACTAGGATGCACCATAACCAGAACATCAACATCACCTTTAAAAACAAATTAAAATCGCCACACAACAAACTCTGACGCTGGTTCTGTGAAAGGCATCCTGGAGCTAGAATGTCCGTGCCGTCCTCCTGTCCTCACAGCCTGCCTCTCAGGGCTCCGTCTGACGCTGCTTCCCGTCACAGCCCTGCAAGGAGAGTCTCTCGGAAATCAGCGAAAGCTCAAGGTTTGCATGTGACCGGCTGAATGAGAAGTGAACTGGAAAACCACTGGCAAAGGCACCCACGGGATACTGCACCCGGCAGAGACAAAGGCAAAAACGGAAACTGTCATCGATATTACAGAGGCGCTGCCTGACAGCCCTGGTGTGTCATCATCATCCAGGTGTCCCCACCGCTGAACGCAGCGTGGGATTCCCGTCCTTACTAAGGACTTCCTTTTTCTATGCGATTCAATCTCTAGGGCACAGGTGTCCGTGGTACAAATATGTTGTCCTTATAACCATTGTTGAATTCCTGTGAGACAGGATTTCTGAGGCTGAGACCACTTTTCCAATAATCAATTTACCTGAAACTAATGCAACTAATCAATTTATTGCTTATACACAGGATTTTAAATGTCTTCCAGAATAGAAACAAGTGTCATTTATTCTTTTGGTGAATATTTATGAGACTCCCGCTGTAGGCCAAGCATCGTCCTGGGCACTTTAGATTCCACTGGAGAATGGGATAGACAAAGACCTCTGCTCTTGTCGAACTGACTTTCTGGTAAGGTAGAAACAGAAAACAATCAATAAACACAATAAACAAGTAAATCATACAATATGTGAGAAGGCGATAAGTGCTAAGGCAAAAAAAAAAAAAGAGGAAAATAAATAAAGATGAAAAAGAGGATTTAGAAATGTGAGAGCTTGATGTCCTTGGAGATTGCAATATGTAAGTAGAGTCCGAAGGGTAGAGCTTCCATTTCTGAGAGCATAAGCTCCAGGAAAACCGTCAAGATTTTAAATTCAATGCAATGCAAAATTAAAATTTGACTCCATTCACCTCAAATGCCCAACCTCTGCATCCTACCTCAGGGAAATGCCAACTTCATTCTCATTGCATAAACAGGCAGAGGAGACAGAATTCTATTCAATCTCAAGGGGGATCTGCTCTGTTGCCTTCATATTTTTCTTATAAGGCAACAGGCTTATGTTATTTGAAAGAAATAGAAATTTAGACAATACGCCACTGTAACAATCACTGAGATGGTAACTGCCCTTTGAGGAAAAAGGAATGATGACAAAAGCGGGGATTCCGCTTGGACGTCCTGTGGCAGGTTTTCATGTTTCTCACAGGGCTGACTTTTCACACTGAGCCTCCAAATAAAGGACTGTGATTTGTATTTAGTAGAAAGTAAAAAAATTAATGTTTCTTCCAGTGACTCTTGCACACACTCACACAATAATTATATGCATATATGTATGTATGCGTGTGTGTGTGTGTGTGTGTGTATATATATATTTAATGGAGGGTCACCCTAAAATTTCACAAGAGAATAATGATAGGGTATACACATGTATGTGTGTGTGTGTATTTAAATGGAGGACACCCTAAAATTTTACAAGAGAGTAATGGTAGGGTATATACATATATATGTGTGTGTGTGTGTATATATGTGTGTGTGTGTATATATATATATATAGATATATATATGGTCCTGAAATAAATGAAATTTATCCCTTGGAATTAAAAAAAAACCTTACTAGAGGTGACGGCTGGTTGTATTTGACCATAGATTGAAGGAAACAGGCTGACAGGACAATCTGATAGGGCTGGGATTCTGCACATCAGAATAAATAACTACTCATATATTTTACAGCTGACAAACTGAGGCCCTCAGTTCTTGACCCAGCCCAACCTGCACAAGGTCCCACATGGCACAAGCTGAGAGCTGTGAGGCAGTCGAGCAGTTCTTGAGCTTCCTGAATGTCATTGCAGGGTCAGCTCGTCACACTTCGAACCAGCTGGTAAAGAGACAAAGAGCCCAGTGGACCTGGGAAATCTGTTACCAAGAACACAGTGGGCAGCGGGAGCTTCCTGATCACACTGATTCTCCCCGTCCCTAACCCCGATGAGAGGGTGCAGAGGCAGGGGCAGAAAGGGGCTGCACACAGGGTGTAGCCCCGCGGAGGACCCCCCCATCTGACATGGGCTGCTGGTCACGCTGCCATCCTCCCCTCCATGGAGAGATGCTACCTGTAGCACACCGGGGTGTAAGCACTTCCTTTCTGGGAAGGAGAGGGGGTCTTTATCTTTGCTATTTAATAGTTAAATACATCTAAGCAAATTGCTGTTAAAGCCTAGATAGGAAGACGTGAAAGATTTCTCAATAATTGTCTCTCAAAAAATGCATCCCAGATTCTTACCCCTGACAGGTTGCTGGCAGATGTTCCCATTTGGTCAGCCACTCAATCAATCTGACCAACAATGTGTGTATGTGTACGCCACCATTCAATTATCCATCCATCCGTCGATGGACACAGGTTAATTCCGTATCTTGGCTACTGTGAACACTGCTGCAATGAACATGGAAGTGCAGGTATCTCTTTGACCTACTGATTTCCTTTGGGTGTATACCAAGAAGTGGGATTGCTGGCAAATTTTTTGAGGAACCTGGATGTGGTTTCCCATAATGGGTGTATATATAACTTGAATATATTCAATCTTTATTTGTAAATACCATGTTGAAACAGAGCAGGCCCAAATCCACTTGGTTTGCCTCATTTAGTACTTAAGTAAAGCATAATCACCAAAAATGCAACAGGATTGAAAAAGTTGTAGATATTCAGGTTAAAGATGTACATTGTGTAGACAATAACAAACACTGAAAAATTTTGTCGAGCTGAACTAATATTTTACTTTGCGTGGGGGATGTATTTTTTAATTGATTCTACTTATTTAAAAGTGAAATGCTTATGAAACTGAACTTTGCCCATATTTCACAACTTTATATGGATTATCACAACCTGTTTACAGGGAGATTACTTACATTAAATGTTTCTAGGCTGGCTGTGAGGAAGACCGAGAGATCTACAAATTCAATCTACATATTCATTCCACTGCTATTTATTAAGTGTTTGCAATGTGCTAAGTACATTATAAATCATGTGAAGTCCTCCAAGCCCTAGCCTAGTGAGCCTTTATATGCAGACATAAAGGCAACGAGTGGAAATAATGCAACATATTATAACACTGACAATCACGCCTAGAAAACCTCACACAAACGGGACCTTTGTCTCTATCTTTATCATTCCTTACCTGAAAGTTGTCGTTATCCATATCTTTAAGGTCAGCTAGTTTTATTAAATGCAAATCTTAGCCTATCCCACTTAGAAATTATTTGAATGACTGTTCATGACTTTGGGAATCAAGTTCAAGTTTCTTCCCGTGGTGGAATGAGTCATTCCATGTTTCTCCTTATCCCCATTTCCATTCATTTCTCCATTTCTGGAAATGCGATGTGCTATTTCATGCCTCTGGGCTTTGCAAATACTTTCCTCTGCCCAGAATACTATTTCCTCCTTAAAGGCTAATGGGATTCTTTTTCTCACTCTTAAGACACTTTAAATGTCATTGTCATTGTCCTTTTTGAGATTGTGTTTTTTCTTGCTCATTGTACCTTAAATTTGCTTATAGGTTGCACATAAATCAATGAATTATAGTTATTTTTACAATTGTTTATTGTGGTAAAATATGCATAACATAAAGGTACTATCTTAACCATTTTAAGTATGCAGTTCAGTGTTATTAAATACCTTCATAATGTTGTGTAACTACCAACACCATCTATTTCCATAGCTCTTTCCATTTTGCCGAATCAAAGCTCTGTACCCATTACATGACCACTTTCTCTTCTGCTTTCTATTTCAATGATTTTGACTACTCCAAGTATCTCATGTAAATGGAATCCTCAGTATTTGTCTTTCTGTGAATGGCTTACTTTACTCAGCATAATGTCATCAAGATTCATCCATGCCATAACATATGTATGAATTTTCTTCCTTTTTAGGATGAATAATATTCTGTTGTATAAATAGACCACAGTTTGCTTATCGATTCATAAGTCAATAGATATTTGGGTTGCTTCCATTTTAGTTATTATGAATAGTACTATGAAAATGACTATACAAGTACATCTTCAAGATCCTACTTTATTTAATTTATTTATTTACTTCAAGACAGGGTCTTGCTCTGTGCCCAGGCTGGAGCGCAGTGGTGCAATCATAGCTCACTGCAACCTTAAACTCCTAGCTCAAGGGATCTTCTCACCTCAGCCTCCCTAAATACTGGGATAACAGATGTGAACAACCACACCCTGCCAAGAGCCTGCTTTTAGACCTATAGGTAGACTTGCTAGATCACAGGGTAATTCTACTTTCAGCTTTTTGAGGAACCACCATGCTATTTTACACAGTGACTGCACCATTTTCCATTCCCAGCGGCAGTGCACAAGAGTTCCAATGTCTCTGCATCTTCACCAACACATTTTCATTCCTGGTGTTTTGATGGCAGCCATCCCAATGGGTGTAGGGTGGCATCTCATGGTAGTTTTGATTTGACTTACCTAATGATTAGTGAGGTTGAACATCTTTTTAGGTGCCTTTTGGTGATTAGTATATCTTCTTTGGAGACATGTGTATTCAAATATTTCTGTCAGTTTTCGAATTAGGTTATTTGTTGTTGTTTTTAAGTTATAGCTATTTTTAAAGATACTTTAAAAATATAATGTGAGCTTATTGAAAGCGGGAAGCATATTTTATCTGTATGCATATCTCAGTAACTAACACAGTACTGTGTACATAGTAGCTAATCCATAAATATTTATTAAAAGAACAAATAAATGAATGCACACGCAGGATTGCAGTAGTATTTGGGTAAGAGACTCCATTGTTTTCTGTTGTACAACACAGACCACTGCCCAGGTTTTCCCCTAAATCCAGCCTTCCTTTCTCCCATAGGGAAGGGATTTTTGTGAGATGCCTCATCCCCCAGCTGGAGACGAAGCTTCCATCCTCTGCTCAGTGGAGGTGCCTTCGTAATGAGGTTTGGGTCAGAGCAATGTAAATGAATAAACTCTGTGAAATGTCAAGGTCATCCTCAACACAGAGGCAAACCACTTGGCTGAAATAATGCTGTTTCTCTTTTCTCTTGCCTGGACTCCCAGCAAGCTAATGACTCATATTTGATAGATGCCACAAAGCAGCTGGGTAAAACAGCAAGACTCCTAGTGTAGATGTGTGGGGCAGGACCCACACCTGTGGCATTAGCCCCTTCCATGTGATTAGAAAGGAGAAAGACACTCTTTTTTCTAAGACACTGGATCTGAGGTCTCCTCCTTCTCATCTGATATAGAAGTAGTCTCCACAATACATGCCTCAATTTTTTTTGGTTTTGTTTTGGTTTTTTTCATTTGTTTGTTTTTTTAGACAGAGCTCTGTTGCCCAGGCTGGAGTACAGTGACGAGATCCCAGCTCACTGCAACCTCCTCCTCCTGAGTCCAAGCAATTCTCTTGCCTCAGCCTCCCAAGTAGCTGGGATTACAGGCCTGCGCCACCACACCCGGCTAATTTTTGTATTTTTAGCAGAGGCAGGGTTTCAGCATGTTGGTCAGACTGGTCTCAAACTCCTGACCTCAAGCAATCCACCCGCCTCAGCCTCCCAAAGGGCTGGGATTACAGGCATGAGCCACCATGCCCAGCCGTGCCTCAAATTGTCATCTAACTTTCATTAGAATGCTTCCACTAATGTTCCCTACCTCATGCGATAGCCTGTTCTAAGGTTGGAAAATAAATATCAGAGTCTGCTTATGCCTAAATTATACATCCTTATAATTTCCACTGGTTGGTTCAGTGATAGAGCCAGAAGCTCCCCGGCTCGTGTGGCCAAGCCACACTCATTACATGAAGAGCACTATCATCGTCCTAGTAGCCTGTGCTCTTCTAGACCGTAAAATCACGGACTCTGAACCATTTCTCCCATTATGGGTTTCCCAGATAATTTTTATGTTTTCACCAGCATTTTTCAAGATTCTGTGTGTTTCACAGTCTGTTAATATCAATCATTAAAGGCTACTTTCTGAAACTGAATTAAATGGGGCATGAACTATGCCTAGAAACAGGTAGTACCATGTATAGGTAGAATATCTTACATTTTTTTATTCATTCAAGAAAAATGTGTGGGATGCTTATTAAATGCTTGGCATTCTTTTGGGTGCTGGACTTGACTGGGACAATTCCTGCCTCCCAGAAGCTCGTCAACCACAAAGAGAGTAAATTTTCTTCAAAAACACTAGAACCGATCAATTTGCCTCTGACCCTGCAGAACAATGGTCAAAAGGGAAGATTTCTGTGCCCATAAATATCAATTAAACTCAGCTTTCATTGCCTAAATGTCTTCCAAATACATTCCTCCATTGTACTAAAATTGACTTTTTTCAAAGACCAAAATATAGCAAGATAATTGTATTTAAAAAAAAAAATCTTTCCAAGTCTATGGCCATCAAATGTCCTTTATATTTCTCTACATTTGAAGGGATCAAAGGTCATTTACAAATAAACACACGTCTCATGGCCATGTCTCTACAACTCTCTCCTCTCTGCTGAAATCTCCATTCTCTCAAGTTAAGGTACATGTGTGTCTATATGTTCATACATACAAATATAAATATGCACATACATATACACACGTGTATATGTATAAATAATATTTATATATATATTTATATGCATAGAAGGCAATCAAGCATTTAAAAATAAATTACATTCTTGGAAATCATCCAAGAATTTCAGGACAAAGACTTCTGAAAATGGCTGGACACCTACCTATGAGGCCACTGTGATTTTTGATATATACCATTACAGAATTAATAACATGATATGATGTAAACTGAAACACGAAGGATCGTGCTAGTCCAATTCTGATAGATGTCTTTTAAAATTGTGCCCACAATCCTAGAATTTATGCTGACAAGGAAAATGATAATGCAAATAAAGAACTATATGCTGCAGTATTCTGCTTTCTAATCATACAATGTATGCATACGTGCTGGGTGCATCCAATCCAGTGTATTCCCCGGTTCCGTTTTACAAAAAGCCTGACCTAGTGGCTGTGTCAGAGGGCCTTCTGAATGATCTCCTCCAATGAGTACTGTGGCTCAATGTTCAGACATCACCAAGAAAATGACCTAGTCCATGAACCGTTCTATGCTTCGTGGACAGCAGTTATTCCCAGCTTATCACTGAGTTATGTTCTAATAGTTCACCTTTAAGTAGTTACTTTTTTTCCTGTCAATTTTATTTACACGTGCAGGTGCATTGCACGGGTATATTGCATGATGCCGAGATTTCGGATACAGATCCTGTGACCCAGGTAGTGAGCATTGTGCCCAACAGGTAGTTTTTCAGTCTATGCCTCTCTCTCCCCCTCTCTCCTGTACTAGTTAGTCCCTGGTGTCTACTGCTCCCATCTTTATGTCCAAATACCTCATGTTTTCACTTATAATTCATTTCTTTTTATTTTGTGGTATGAAAATTGCTATATTGAAAGGTTTATTGAACTCATAATTTTCTGGATTGTGGCACAAATATTTTAATGCCATAGATCACACGCTTCCTCTAGAAAACAAGCCTAAAACACAGTGACAAAACCGTCTCAGTAGTTGAGCCCCAGCGGGAGAGGGTGGAAGCAGTGGAGGAGTAGAGGGGCCTCCGGGAACCCAGTGCTCTGCAGGAACTAAACGTTCTTTCTTAGGTCCCTCCAGGCACTGTGCGTTTCTGAATCCCACACTAAACGGCAATTATTAACTTCTTGGAGGTTGACCACCCCCAGATTCAGATGCTTTGTCTGTTGTGCCCAGGAAAGAAGAGAAGTCCCATCCCAAGAGTTCGTAAGAGGGATGCCCAAGAGAAGCACAGAACAAACCCACAGGATCTTCTGGCCTCTTCAATTTAGATTGACTGGAATATTTAGTGAATAAATATAATGTTAATTTTATTCTGCAAGAAAATTGCTTAGAATTCTGGTTACTGAGAGGGGTAATTTGCATTAAAAAATTAAGGCTTTTTTTTTTGAGACAGAGTTTCACTCTTGTCGTACAGGCTGGAGTGCAGTGGTGTGATCTTGGCTCACGGCAACCTCCGCATCCCGGGTTCAAGCAATTCTCCTGCCTCAGCCTCGCGAGTAGCTGGAATTACAGGTATGCGCCACCATGCCTGGCTAATTTTGTATTTTTAGTAGAGATGGGATTTCTCCACGTTGGTCAGGCTGGTCTCGAACTCCCAACCTCAGATGATCCACCCGCCCTTGCCTCCCAAAGTGCTAGGATTACAGGCATGAGCCACCTCACTCGGCCAAAATTAAGGCATTTTGAGTGGAAAAGATTGAGATTCCAAAGGCTTCCTTGAGAATTCAAACTTAAGGAAGCCCCCTGAGGTGAACAGATTTGGCCCACACAAAGGCCGAGGTGGAGCACAAGCATCTGAAATAGAGTCACAGTTGGGGTGGGAAGAAACAGGACTCAGTGAGTAAGGCCTTCCCCTAAGCCTGAAGGCTGAAGTAGGACGGCTTTGGGTTCATGGTGTGGGAGTGCTGGAGCCTCTCTCAACCTGGGTATCCAATCCCGTGTCCTGGGGACAGTGGCTGTGGGAGAACATTTGAGGTACTATTGGAGGGCGCCTGAGCTCAATTTGGGCATGAAAATATCCTTGACAAAGTAAAACAGTGACTTTGTTCAGGACCAGTTCTGCACCAGTGTCAGTGACCAGACCACAGTAACGGGCTCAGCAGAATTCGGGAATCCGGTGCCCTGCACTTGATGAGCGGCTATAGCTGGTGTATCAACAGCCCAGGGGCTCCTTAGCCAGGCTTGGAGTCAGCTGTGGAACCAGGTCTCTGCCCTGCAGCATCCTACTGAGAGGCTTCACATGTTTCTTGCAACTGATGAAGTCCTCCAGCCTCACGGGGTCTGTCTGCTTTCCAGTTCCCTGTGAACGTGCACGGAGGCAACCTCAGGACTTCATGAGGGTCTCACAGGAGTAGAACCTGGAGAGGAAAGAAGAACATTCTCCGGAAAAATAGGAGGATGCAATGGGGATGTGTGTGTCCTTATTGGTGCATCCAGGCTAATACATGGGATTAGTAGCCGCACGACAAAAGTATACTTTTTTTTTTTTTTTTTTTTTTTTTTTTGAGACGGAGTCTCGCTCTGTAGCCCAGGCTGGAGTGCAGTGGCGCAATCTCGGCTCACTGCAAGCTCCGCCTCCCGGGTTCACGCCATTCTCCTGCCTCAGCCTCCCGAGTAGCTGGGACTACAGGCGCCCGCCCCTGCGCCCGGCTAATTTTTTCTATTTTTAGTAGAGACGGGGTTTCACCATGGTCTCAATGCCAATCACAAATTATTAAGTTGCTTCTAACCTTTTTATAAGATGCTTAACCAATAAATTAATTGACAGAAAAGAAAGAGTCTAAAAACCAAAACACCCATTAAATCCAAATAAAGCAATTAACTGATCCTTTCACTGACTCTTATTTTGTCACCATATACAGATGGTCTAAGATGCAAATCCCACTCAAATCTCTAAATATGCTTCGACTGGTTTAAGATAAATATTACTTATTTTAATTAAGATTTTTTAAACGTAAGGTCACACTTACACCCTGCCCTTTGTCGTAGTTTCAGAATGATTTATTTGTGTTTCTGTCTGAGCATCAGTGAGCAGCGCTTGTTAACACCTTACATTTTTCTGTACCCCTGAATATTCAAACACCAAAGCCTTGTAGAGACACCCATGTGCACTAGGGGATGTCTTCATTTTATTCCTCTATGAAATGACAGCCAATATTTCAATCTGGAGAATGACTTCCACTGTTGGATTTCACAAGATTTTACATTGTGCCTTCTTTTCAAAACTATTTTCATTATTAAATTAATATACAGAAAATTTGGAAAAGATTGGAGGAGAGCTCCCATTATTCTCCCCACCCTAGCGGAACTGATGCTATAATTTTTGGCCATGCTTCTAGTTTTCTTTCTTGTATGCTTATCTTTTACAAAGTTGACCTAATAAATAAAAGCCAATCTGCATCACGATTCTTCACCTAGAGTGATTTTCATTCTAGCCACGCCTCTTTTGTTTACAGGCAGTAGACACTTACCTGGGCTTGTTCAGAAAAATGATGATGTCGGCATTACAAGATCAGCACCCTGAGTTCCTGTGGGAACATCAAGGTCAAGGCTATGTCCCTCATGGTGCTGTGAGGGTGGAGAGCGCTCTCATCTCTGCTTCTTTCTGTGTGCTCACTCCACCTGCCTCTCAGCATTCTTCCCTAATATCTTGACAAGTGTCCAATGATGTTCACGTAAGAGTTGACTTGGCTTTATTAACCCATTATTAACTGAAATAGTTTGGATATTCGTTCCCCCAAATCTCATGTTAAAATGTAATCCTCAGTGTTGGAGATGGGGCCTGGTGGGAGATGATTGGATCATGGATGTGGATTTCTTATGATTGGTTTAGCACCATCCTTCCGTGGTGCTGTTCTTGCAATAGTGAATGATTTCTTGTGAGATCTGGTTGTTTAAATCCAGTGGCACCTCCCCCAACCCTCTAGCTCCCATTCCTGCCATGTGAGACACCTGCTCCCCCTTTGTCTTACCCCATGATTGGAAACTTTCTGAGGCGTCCCCAGAAGCTGATGCCAGCCCTATGCTTCCTGTACAGCCTGCAGAACCATGAGACAATTAGATCTCTTTTCTTATGAATTACACAGCCTCAGGAATTTATAGCATTGCTGGAACCACCTACTTCACCATCCCGTTTCCACGGGATATTTAAGATGTTTCAGAATTTCCTAAAGCAAGAAGATTTGCTCTATTGACCTCTCTCTCCCTCATACTCTGTCTGTCTATCTATCTATCTATCTATCTATCTATCTATCTATCTATCTACCTACCTACCTATCATCTGTCTGTCTATATATTTATATCTATAGATATCTCTCTATATAGGTATCTGTACACACACACATATGCTTCTCAACTAACAGTAAAGTTACATCACAATAAATCCATCTTTAGTTGAAAATATTTTAGGCTGAAAATGCATTTGGTATACCTCATCTGCTAAACATCATAGCTTAGCCTTGCCTACCTTAAACATGCTCAAAACACTTCGATTAGCCTAGAGTTGGTCAAAATCATTCAACACAAGCAAGTGTTAAATAGTTTATGTAGTCTATTGAATACTGTGCTGAAAGTAAAAAACGGTATTGTCCCTGTAATCCCAGCACTTTGGGAGGCCGAGGCAGGTGGATCATCTGAGGTCAGGAGTTCGAGACCAGCCTGGCCAACATGCTGAAACCCCAAAACCCCATCTCTATTTTAAAAAAATACAAAAAATTAGCCAGGCCTGGTGGCAGGTGCCTGTAATCCCAGCTACTTGGGAGGCTGAGGCAGGAGAATTGCTTGAACCCAGGAGGTGGAGGTTGCAGGGAGCCGAGATGGCACCACTGCACTCCAGCCTTGGCCACAAGAGTGAAACACCATCTCAAAAAAAAGAAAAGAAAGAAAAAAGAAAAAGAAAAATCGGCATGGTCATGGTCATGTGGGTTGTATGCGCACTGTGGTAAAGTCATGGGGGTTCAAGTTACAACGTTTTGACTTTTGATTACACCTATGCAATCACTCTGTTTTTCACCATCAGCACGGTATTCAATAAACTACGTAAAATATTCAACACTGTTTTTATATAAAATAGGATTTGTGTCAGGTGATTTCACCCACCTGTAGGCTAAGGTAAGCGTCCCGAGCACATGTAAGTTACGCTATGCTGATCTATGCAGCTTGATGAGTTAGGGATATTGAATGCATTTTTGACTTACTGAGAGAGAGAGGGAGTTGGTGAGTTTCATGACGGGATGCCTAAGAGGGAGTCACAGACTGGCAAATTTAGTTGGATTAAAAAACAGAAAAGGTAAGGAAATGGACACAACACTTCTAAATGATCTGAAATATCTTGGTTGAGAAAAAAAAGCAGTTTGAGAAATGAGATAAGAGTAGAAGAAGAAGACGTTGTGAGCTTAGGATAGCGGAGTAGTGCTGGGGTTCCTCCGAGGCTCCGACAAGCAGTCAAGGAATGAGATGAGGGAGCAGGGGAGACAGAAGAGGGACGGGATGATTAGAGGACGAGGGCAAGGCCGGGAGAGACCAGAGGTTGTCTGGGACAGACTCGAATGGTTGTAAAAAAGAATGTAGAGAATTGCGGCAGTAAAAATAGAAACTCCTGGGAAACCTTATGAATGGGGGTGGGATTGTTTAGCTTCATGAATGGGAGGGACAAAAGCTTGAACAATAACGACCTGGAGCCTCCTGTGAAGGAGAAGGTGTGTGGGTCTGCTGGGAGGGTCTGGAGAAAAGCAAATATTATGTCTGCACCAAGCTGAAGGGGGACACGTCTTTCACATGCTTGGAAATGGGAAAGTGGCCAGGTTGGATAAGAGTCAAGAAGGAGAATGAATTTTCAAAACCATTGAAATGTCTTGACGGGGACTTGGCAATCGGACGGTATCGCTCTCTATGTTGGGAAACTCGGGTGAAAGGAAGTGATATAAGGAGAAATTAACAGTTTTGTTAAAAATGACATTTTTCTCCCTGTCATCCATCCAAATAATTCCATTGTCAGTGATATCCCTTCCCTCGGCCTCAGACCCTCCCTTCACATTCCGTCCCCTTCCTCTGCGGCTTCTTGCAACCCAGGCATGCGTCACTTTCTGGCTGTAAATCATGTACTTTTCTCTGTATCGCTTTTGAAATGTGAAGGATGCATTCTGTCATGTAATTAGTCACAAGGGGTCCAAGTGTCACCTTTTCCTTCTTTTTGCAGATCCCTTAACGTCTAGCATGCAGCCAAGCACTTCAATGTACACAAAATATTTACCAAATAATCTGAATTGTCTGGTTCCAGACATTGTTTGATTTATAAACATTGCTTTGGTGCAGGTTAAAACGAATGAACAACTCTCTTTCTTATGCCCAAAGATATCTGGATTATAATTGAATCTAATGCTGTGGCATTGTTAAGGACCCTGATCTATATATAGGGGGAAGACAAGGGACCACAGTCCTTCAGGGAATATTGCAACACTCCAATTATTTCTATCATATGCAGGCATTATAGTGCATAAAATTCAAACTCCCAAGAAAGACGTCACCTGCGTCATCATCTCAGATTGAGACTGGAGTTGCTGCTGTGGTGTGTGTCAGGGGTAGCACTGCATTTCCCCCTGCTTTGAATTTACGACAGAGGAGGCAGAGCCCAGGAAAGGTAGAAACACAGACTTTGGATTGCCATAAGGCGCAATCAAATCCTAGCACGACTCTGATTGCACATGGATGGGGAAATTACTTACTCCCTCCGAACCTCAGTTTCAGTGTTTGTAATATTGAAACGCGGTAATTAATATTAACTCCATGGAGTTGGGACCACAGTTAAGTAAGAACACATGCAAAGTCTTTAACACACTATGGGGCTTATAAAAATAGCTTAATAACTGGGAGTCATGGTGATTTCTTATTGTAATTATAATTAAAGATAAGTGTAAAGGGGCCAGGCATGGTGGATCATGCCTGTAATCGCAGCCCATTGGGAGGCCAAGAAGGGGCAGATCACTTGAGGCCAGGATTTTAGGACCAGCCTGGCCCACATGGCGAAACCCTGTCTCTACTTAAAGAAAAACAAAAAAAATAGCTGGGTATGGTGATGGGCACCTGTAACCCAGTTACTTGGGAATATAGGAGTATCTGGGATTATAGCTACTGGAGAGGCAATAGAGTTGCTTGAGGCAGGAGAATTGAATCAGGAGCTTGAATCAGGAGGTGGAGGTTGCAGTGAGCCGAGATAGTGCCTCTGCACTCCAGTCTGGGTGACAGAGCGAGGTTCCATCTTAAAAAAAAAAAAAAAAAAAAAAAAAAAAAAAAAAAAAAAAAAAAAAAAAAAGTGTAAAGGAAAATTTCAGGGCTTTAACAGTTCTGGTAGAATGTAAATAATCATCAAATAACCCATAAGGTCCTTTAGTCATAAAATGCTTCTTAGTAGTTAGGGTACCATCTCACAGGTTCCTGCGTAGGGAGTCCATCATCACGTATTTTTATAACATTTAACCTGAATCTTGCATCCCCTAAGTTACAAATAAAGTTTTATTCCTCCATGGATTTATGTCATGGGTAAGACTGATCTATAAATTTTGAGTGCTGAGTTACCTCTTTAGGGCAAGTGTATCCTTCAAATCCTGCTTTTTAATGTGAGAGTACTGGTCAACCTGTAGTCTGGGTTTTGAACAAAGTACTGTGTAGAGATGGCATCTGCTCTCACAGCAGAGAACACAAGAGCATTTCTAAAGACACATCCCATGCATTTCCTTCTAGAACATCTGGCTAAAATGACACATTTTAATCAATGTAATTTCTTCTTTAATCCCATGGATTTTTTATTTATTTTTTCTGCCTTTACTGTATAGCACCAATACAATAATAAAAACCTAAGAGAAAACAAGTATCAGCTTTGAAAAGCATAAGTCCTAAATTCACTAACTTATCCAAATGTCTAATTGTTATTGTATTATATATTCACCAAATGAGTTGAATGGCAAATTAATTAGAGGAGGTGAACCAAGATACACTAAAGCTAAGAAATTTAAGTTTATATTTTTGTTGCTTTGCATTTTTCAAAAAGAAACAGTTTTCAAGCAACTAGATATTTGGTGATAATTAAGTACAAAACTTATAGGCATAATATAGGCAATTAACAACAACAAAAAAAAACCCTTCACCTTAGGAGCATTTTATGTTGTTTCCCTAAAATCTCAATTCCTGATAGACATTGCAAAATGTCATCATGCCCCACATTCCTGAAAGCTCTTGAAATGATCAATGCAGTATCAAGAGGAAAGCTGAGAGGGTGAAAGATCACTGCACATCCCTGCGCTGGCAAGGCACCCGTACGAGAGGAAATCTGTTTATCAATGCCAGTTGCTCCTGCTCTTCTAACGATGCCAAAATTCAGCAGGAGTTGCAGAGAGCTGAAAGTACACAAAACAAGTCAGTTACTTTGAAATCCTTGAGCCAGAGCTAAGCGTACCTCAACCCACATCCTAAAAACATCCAAGACTCAATCCTCTTATGTAATCTTGGCTCTTAGAATTCCCTTTGGCAGAGTGAGGAGGGCCATCTTCCCTTTGCCAGGAAAACGCACTTCAAAAGCACAGCCTACCCCGCTTTCTACTATCTGATTTCAAAGCTCTGGTGCTTATCACTTGGACCCCTGCCTAGAGAACATTGCAAATTCCCATAAAGATGCATTAACACAAGATAGAAGAATCTGCCAGTCTGAAGGCATCTGTTCTTTGTCAGCTGTCATTCCATGAGTTTCTCTTCTGGATGTCAATGGCCAATGACACTGGCCTCGCTTCTAAACATGAGATCAAGGCTGAGATCCCAGGTCAGAGACTCAAGCTGACTTCAGCCTTTTCTCGAATCTGGACTTTGCCACACCTCCACTCTGTGATAGCACACCTTCACAGTTTTTGGGAGGTCACAGCATCCACCTGGATTCGGTACACACGCTGATTTTCAAGGGCCAATCATGACTTGCAATGCTGCATAGGTGTTTTCTCTAAATGGTAATAACAACACATAAATTATTATACTATTGCTGCTTGACAGTGCTTTTCCTGTGTGTAGTGGTTATGAATTTCGGCCCACAAAGGCCATCAATTATGCTAGAAAACTAAGGAGCTGGGGGAAAATCACAGGGCAAAATGTATTTTGAGAGACATCATTGTCTAGACTCAAATGTCAGCCTTGGCACCCTCTTCTCAGCCTGGCCTAGATCCACTGTTGGGCAAGTTGATTCTAAAAGGTCCATTTCATTCTCCTCCATGCAAAGCAATGGTAAACAATCAAGTATGTCAAAAATGTTGTTGACAGTGCATGTTTCTTTGGGAAAGATTACATCTTAGTCGTAGCTCATGAGATTCGGGTCTGGATGGAAAAACTATTCCAGTGGAGGATTTACAGAGTACAATCTAAACATAGATGACAAAGCAAAACAACAAGATGGTTATCTCACTTGACAAATTACATACATCATGGCTGGGTGCAGAGGCTCATGCCTGTAATCCCAGCACCTTGGGAGGCCAAGGTGGGTGGATGACTTGAGCCCACGAGTTTGAGACCAGCCTGGATGACATAACAAAACTCCATCTCTACAAAAAATTCAAAATTAACCTGGCATGGTGGCTCATGCCTGTAGTCCCAGCTTCTCAGGAGGCTGAAGTGGGAGGATCACCCAAGCCCAGGGGGTCAAGGCTGCAGTGAGTTGTGATCATGCCACCGCACTACAGCTTGGGGGGCAGAATGAGACCCTGTTACACACGTACACACACTAATTACCAATTACATACATTAAAAAATGCCTTGTATGTATCTCTATGCATTGAGATTTTGAGTGAATTTGTTTTCTTCTCTACATTTCTCTATATTTTCTAAGTTTTCTATAATAAATAAGCAGTACCTTGGAAATTCTTGTTCCGACTTTTCTTAAACAAAAGATATGTTGAAAGATTTCACCCAAATGAGAGCTTTAGTTGAAATATAGAATCTGAAATAAAAATTAGAAACATGGTTTCATAACAACTCACTTTAACCTATTTTCTAGAAGCAGAATGAGGAAATGAGGAATCTATTAAAAATTTTAAAATGAAATTTCAAATTCTTACCAGATGTTTTTAAAGTAATAAAATATTACTCTTAAATATCATCTTTCTAGTCTCAATTTTTTGGATGTTTTATTTTTAAAGCAAGAGCTTTCTTTTTTTTTTTTTTTTTTCCTGTGTAAGTGGGATGGGAATGCTGTTCATCACAAAAAAACTCAAACGTTTTAGATCTTAAAGATAGAGGTTGCACTGTGCAACTTCCTTAATTACACGTTAGGAAGCGGGGGACCAGAGAACAGCAGTGACCTCAGGTCACATCATAAGTAAGGCAGGGCCACAGCTCTGGTGGGCTCCCTCCCTCTCCATACTCTTGGCCTGGGGTTTGCTGCAATTTTGGCCAAGTCTCTAGACAGCCTTCTATGCAGCAGTCACTGAGTAGATCCTAAAGGCTTTGACACAAAACGGAATTGGAAGTGGTCATGAGGTCATCAGATGCCTCTCCTAGGGCATGAGGGAGGAGATCACTTTGACTTATCCACACAGCCACTGATTTGCAGGGAGACTCACACAGACAAAACTATACCCCCACCAACACAAACACACTCACCACACACACTGCAAGGGTTTACTACTAATGCCAAACACATGTATTTGGAAAATTAAAATGAGTATAAAGTTTCCAGAGTTCTACTTGTAACTACTGGGATATCTCCTCCTGAAGTTGTGGGGAGTATGGGAACATCCTTTAAATGCCGGTTCTCACTTAAAAGAATCACATAAAATCCACTGAGACTACTTTTCTTTTTTTTCTTGAGATGGAGTTTCGCTCTTGTTGCCCAGACTGGAGTGCAATGGTGCGACTCGGCTCACTGCAACTTCCGCCTCCCAGGTTCAAGTGATCCTCCTACCTCAGCCACCCAAGCAGCTGGGATTACAGGCATGCATTCCTGGCTAATTTTGTATTTTTAGTAAAGACGGGTTTTCACTATGTTGGTCAGGCTGGTCTCGAACTCTTGACCTCAGGTGATCCACCCATCTTGGCCTCCCAAAGTGCTGGGATTACATGGGTAAGCCACTGTGATGTAATTGCTGCCTCTTTTCTTTCCAGTCAGAAAGGTGGTGTCACTGATATGGTGGAAAAAATAAGGATTTAGAAACCTAAGGATGATAATATAATACACAAACCTCATTTCATTCAAAAGAATTGTGTACTCTTGAGAATGTCACTAATCTCTCTGAATTAATATTTCTGTAAAATGAGGACAATATTACATTTCTCACTGCTTTGTCATAAAAATTATACACGCTACATAGCTATAGCCTATTATGGATTGAACTGCGTCCTCCCCAAATTCCTGTGTTGAATGAGGTCAACAGGACCTCACAAAGTGACTGTATTTGGAGATATGGTCTCTAAAGAGGTAATTAAAATAAAATCAGGTCAATGGGGTGAGCCCTAATGCAACGTGGCTGGTGTCCTAGTAAGAAGAGATCAGGATATCAGACACACGTAGGGGGAAGATGATGCGAGGATATAGAGAGAGTATGGCTGTCTGTAAGCCAAGGAGAGAGGCCTCAGGAGGATGCCACCCTGCTGACACCTTGATCTCAGACTTCCAGCCTCTAGAATTGTCAGGAAATAGATTTCTGTTGTTTCAGCCGCCCAATCTCTGGTGCCTAGCAAACAGATGCACAGATGTTCACAGAATACGTGCTCAACAAATCACAGAGGCTATGTTCACCATGATTATTACAGCTTTCCACTGGTAGAGAAGAATGTCGGCTCTGAACTGTACATTACTGACCACACATGAGAGATTTTTGCAACTCGAATTGCAACTCACTTTATTCACTTCCTGTTTACTCCATCCTTGCAAAGAGTGTCACATTTAAGTTTCCTGTTTTTACAAAAACTTTATTATTGTTATCTACGAAGTATTTTTCTTTAAATTTTTTTTTTTTTTTTGGACGGAGGAAGAAAATAAAATTGTACCAGGAAGATGAAAATCAACCACAAATTGTGTAAGAATCTGCACCAACAGCTAGAAAATTAACTATATCATAAAAGCTTACCCTCACCATATGAGCTATTGAGGTCTACTAAATCATTTTATGCTAAAGGATTTCAGCCTCCTCGTCTCTAAACTATGGAGTTAGGTCGAGTCTCTAAAATTTCCTTCATCTCTGATTCCAAGGCTTGGTATTTAAGACCTCACTTAAAGTAGCAAAATAACATTCACTGATATTCCGGCACTCCAGGAGTGACATACTAGATGACTCTCAGTTATGGCCATTGTCCAGAGAGGAAGTTCAAAGACCGAATAAAGAGTTAAACATGGGAGATCAGGACCAGCCAACATGGTAAAACCCCATCTCTACTAAAAATTAACCAAGTGTGGTGGTGGGCCCCTGTAATCCCAGCTACTCGGGAGGCTGAGGCAGGAGAATCACTTGAATCCAGGAGGCGGAGGTCGCAGTGAGTCGATATCGCACCACTAAACGGCCTGAGCAATAGAGTGAGACTCCATCTCAAAAGAAAAAAAAAAGGTAAACATGGAAGAATGGACACTGACCAAGTGAAAAACATCTTTCTATTTTATCTTATGGAGTTCAAGTTCAGTAAGAAAAACAACTGTGTTAATTAGCGACCAATTTCTGAATGACAAAAATATATATACAACCACGCATTGCCTGACAACAGAGATAGGAGAGATGGGTTCTGAAAAATGTGTCTTTAGGTGATTTCATTGCTGTGGGAACATCATAGAGGGAGCCTACGACAGGCTTACCTGGGCTCTTGTCCCCTGGCTACAAACCTGCACAGCATGTGACTGTACTGAATACAGCAGGCAACTGTCACTCAGTAGTGAGGATGTGTGTATCTAAACATATTTAGACATAGAAAAGGTACAGTAAAAATACAGTATTAGAATTGTATGGGACCACTCTTGTATATGCCATCCCTCTTGGACTCCAACTTTGCCGTGTGGTGCAGTACGGTGTGTACATGTACATAATACACTTTCTGCAGCTGTTCTCAGACCCTGTTTAAGGTCTCAGACATGACTTTACCTAACATCACATTTTTATACAGAAAGATGGCTTCTCATTTAGAAAACATTATTGCCAACCAAAAAACTTTTCCCAGTTAAAGACATATAATATATATGTAAATGTATATATTTATACATACACATGTGGTTCTATACATACATGTAATATATGATATATTAAGGCTGATATCATCATGGACATTATAGACAGCATCATGCATATATATACGTATATATACAATTTAAGTTTAGAGTTAAATACATCTGAGTTAAAATTGAAGTTCTGCTATGTAATATGTACATGCCATGAGACAATTAGTTTCCACTTATTCTCATCTGTAAAATTATAATACTACTTAACGAGAATATCTCTGTGAAAAATAAATAATATACGGGTATGAAGAGTTTAGCATGTGTCACATAATATGCATTCGATGATAGTTAAATGTTAATTATTATTATTGTTGTTCTTCACTATGTTTCTTCATCTTTTTGATAAATAATTCCAATATCTGTGAATTGGGGATAATCGATTACTCCAGGATGGAAATAAAGAATCTTTGTAAGCAGCCAGCCCAGTGCCAGGCACATGGTGAGTCCTGCCTAGATATACTTTCTCCTTAGTCCTTCCTCTCTTCATTAGAAGAAGGGGAGGCTCCTAAATAGGTCAAGGAAGGGGAACACACCTGCCTGTTCCTCCAAAAGCCTCCAACTGCTCAGCTCTGTCCCCATGCCCCTGGGTGCTCTTTCGCTGGGTGCAGCCTTCATCAAGGTGGTCACAGCTTCTGCCCTGGGGCAGGTGCTTTAACCAGAAGGGAGCTCCAGCTTCTTTCTCACTTTAGGAGTTCCTTCCCTTACCCTTCTCTTCCCTTCCCTTCCCTTCCCTTCCCTTCCCTTCCCTTCCATTCCCTCCCCTCCCTTCTCCTCCCCCATTCCCCTTCCCCTCCCCTCCACTCCCCTCCCCTTTCCCTTTGTCTTTCTTTCTTCCTTTCTTCCTTTCTTTCTTTCTTTCTTTCTTTCTTTCTTTCTTTCTTTCTTTCTTTCTTTCTTTCTTTCTTTCTTTCTTTCTTTCTTTTCTTTCTTTCTTTCTTTCCTCTTTCTTTCTTTCTCTTTCTTTCTTCATTCTTTCCTTCTCTTTTCTTTCTCTTTCTTTCTCTCTATTTCTCTCTTTCTTTCTCTCTCTCTTTCTCTCTCTTTTTCTTTCTTTCTTTTTTGCAACAGAGTCTTGCTCTGTTGCCCAGGCTGGAATGCAGTGGTGCAATCTCGGCTCACTGAAACCTCCACCTTCCAGGTTCAAGCGATTCTCCCAGCTGAGCCTTCTGAGTAGCTGGAATTACAGGTGTGCACCATCACACCAGGCTAATTTTGTTTGTTTGTTTGTTTGTTTGTTTTAGTAGGAATGGGATTTCATCATGTTAGCCAGGCTGGTCTCAAACTCCTGACCTCAAGTGATCCACCCGCCATGGCCTCCCAAAGTACTGGGGTTACAGGCAAGAGCCACTGTGCCTGGCCAGGAGCTCATTTTTCTTACCAATTCTACTTGAGTATTTACACGGATGCTTTTCCTAGTTTGCCTGTATGATCTGTATAATACTGGAGAGTAAAAGATTCTTTCTCTTCCAATGTTTGCTCTACAAATTGCCCTGCAACCGATTATCTCAGAAACACTTCATTTTTCTTTCTCTCTTTCTCTCCCCGTCTCTCTTTCTCTTTGTCTGTCTGTCTCTCTCTCTCTCTTCCTCTCTCTCTCTCCCCGTCTTTCTCCAGCATTCCTACCACCCCTACGTCTACTCCTCTTTTGGTGATGGAGTGGCTTTATATACTTGCAGTGTCCAACACACTAACAACTAACCAACCGTGGCTATTGAACATAATTTTTTAAAGATTTTAAAATTTTAGTGTCTCAGTCACATTCATCTCATTTCTAGTGTCCCAGAGACACTAGATGTGGCAAGTGGCTCCCATATGGGAAGGTGCAGATAGGGAAAATTTCCATTCATGCAGAAAGTTCTATTAGACCACCCTGTCCCAGCCTGTTCGGACCTTTAGGTAGGAATAGAGCTTGGAGATTGAGGATTAAGTGAGGAAGTTGCTATTGTCGCATGCAAGCAGCTGGCATTGCAGCCTGCGCCATGAGGCTCGCCTCTCGGACTCCAGCTAGAGTGCCTCTGTTCAGTAGTTTCAACTGTCCTATCTGTCTGGGTTAGACTGCAATCATTCCAAATTCAGTTTAAATCAGCTTTGAGATATGTACACCAGAATACTCGATATAAGCCAGAGTTAGATTAATGGAAATACGGAAGCAGAGCAAGACAGGAGATGTCTGAGTCACTGAGTGCCACTCAGACAGCCAATGAAAGATCATGTTCATTTCTGAGCAGACAATCGAATCAGAACCCTGGCTCTGGGGCCTGTTCAGAGAAAACCAGAAATAAAGAGAGGACAAGGAACTGTATTGCACAAGATGACTAAAGAAAGTCTAAGTCTTTGATCTCAGAAAGAGAAGTTTAGAGGGACCTGATACATGACTTCAGATAACCGGCAGGTAGCCATGACAACGATGAACCCTGCTTGTTCTGGGGCCGGAAAACAGAACTGGGAGGAATGGCTCAGGCTGTGCACAAAAAGATTTTCTGGCTAATACAAGGAAGGATCTTCTATAATGGCCAGCATTCTCTGAAAATAAAATTGAACTTCTCAAGGAGGTCTCAGCTTCTTTTAAAGAATTGTTCAGGATGGACAGTCAATGGTTAAGAAGGTTGAAGGTGAGAGTTGAGCCTCAGACTTATCTGAATTAAGAGTAAGGACTGTCGGCAGGGTGTGGGGGCTTATGGTTGTAATCCCAGCATTCTGGGAGGCCAAGGTGGGCAGATCACTTGGGATCAAGAGTTCGAGACCAGCCTGGTCAATATGGTGAAACCCTGTCTCTAGTAAAAATACAAAAATCATCTGGGCTTGATGGCAGGTGCCTCTAATTCTAGCTACTCAGGAGGCTGAGGCAGGAGAATCACTTGAACCCGGGAGGTGCAGGTTGCAGTGAGCAGAGATCATGCCACTGCACTCCAGACTGGGTGACAGAGGGAGACTCGATCTCAAAATAAATAAATAAATAGAGTAAGGACCGTCACGTCCCTTCCAGGTCTGTGTTTCCTATGTCTGCATCTTCTGGAAAAGCTTTCACTCTATCTAAGCACTAAACAAATTCATGCCTCTGAAACAATCCATCCAATGTTTGAACCCCAATGCCGTTCAACACCTAATGGTATAAATAGGTATATGTTCAACTCACAAAATCTCCAAGGAACTAGTATTATCTCAATAACTCACAGGGATCTCAAGAAATGACCTGCCAGTAAATGTCATCTTTTCAGAGAACTTGTATTTGTGAGAGCATTTTCCTCTCACGTCATTCTCATTAAAAGGAACGGAAGGGAAAGGAGGGAAGAGTGTCTTAGTTTTCTGGGGCTGCTGTCATGTAGTACCACAAACTGAAAGTCTTAGAAGAACTGAAGTTTATTGTCTCACACTTCCGGAGGCTGGAAGTCCAAGATCAAGGTGTCAGCAGGGTTGGCTCTTCCTGAGGGTGTGTGGGAGAATCTGTTCATAGCTCTCGCCTGGCTTCTCATGGTTTGCTGATGATCTGTTTCATTCCCTGGCCTGGGGAAGCATCACCCTGAACTCTGCCTATTCCCTGCAGGTGTGCGCATGTCTGTCTTGTCTGAATTTGCCCTTTTTCTAAGGACATCAGTCATATTGGATTAGGTCCCCACCTTCACGACTTCTTTATTTCATTTTATTTGCAACAGATTCTTGCTCTGCTGCCCAGGCTGGAGTGCAGTGGTACATTATCAGCTCACTGCAACCTCTGCCTCCCTGGCTCAAGGATCCTGACCTCTTTTAATTGGATTACCTCTGTGAAGACCTCATCTCCAAATGAAATCACGTTCTGAGGTGTTGGGGGTTAGGATTCCAATATATCTTTTCTTTTGTGGGTGGGGGGGACAAAATTTAATGTATAACAACAGGAAAGCGAAACAGCCTTACTATATACCCAGAGAAAACAGCAAGAAAATAAACAGAAAGTAACCCCAACTATTAGCTTTCTATAATGGAAAATCAAATCAAATAATTTCCTCACTTAAAACACTTCAGTTGCTTCTCATTGCCCTGGGAATCAAGTTCAAATGCCTTCCCGTGCCTCCCGGTGCCTGGCTCTCCAAGGCCTGGTTCCTGTCTACCTCTCTATCTGTATCTTCATGCGTTCCCCTCTGCACATTCAGCTCTGGGCTTGCTCACTGTCTGGGTTTCTGGAACGTGCCTTGACTTGCCAGCTTCAGCACTGGGAACACTGGTGTGCCTCTGCCTGGAGCACTTGTTTCCCACCCTCTCTGCACCTGAAACATCCTATCCTGTCGGGTGCAGCTTACACTTTTCTTACCTACCCACAGACTGGGCCAAGCACCCCCGTAGGGAGCAATCACAGTCTGAGTATCCAATGGGTGAGACGAGGCTCCATCCTAAGCCGGTGCCTTATATCCCCAACCTGAAACAACCCCACGTGCACTAAGTAGTCATGAGATTAGCAGACTGGGACGAACACTCACTGGAACAAGCCCAGCGGTGAAGACGAGCCGCAGGCACAGGCAGCCACCCTGGTGAATCTCAAGCTCACCATGTTACATCAAAGGACTCCTGCGTAAAGTGCACATGGTGTGATTCTGTTGATATGAAATACAAATGCAGGCAGAGGCAGTGTTCGAAGAGCATGTGAAGGAGCTTTCTAAGAAAATTAAAAAGCCCCTTATCTCATTCTGGGCTTTGCTAACATGAATATATACAACTGTCCAAAGTCATCTAATTGGACGCTTCAGAGAAAAACAATTTGATATTGACTTTTTACTGTACTGTCTTTCTCTAAGCATCTCCCCCCAGCCTGATGAGGCATTTGCTCTCAGCAGAGGCCTGTAGAAGTCATCCATGCCCCCAGTTTTTAATAGCAGCTTTTCTTGCCATGTGTTCTTCTAAGCTGCCCCTCTGGGTGTGACTTCTGGCGGCAGCTTCTGGACTGACACATTCATCCGGGCTTCCGAAGCTGGGCTGCAATGGCCTCAAGTGATGCTTCTGTTGCCTGCTGAGTAACCAGGCTTGTCCTCACCAGACCTTTGGAAAACACTGGCTCTCAACTCCATTTATTCCACTTCCTGTTAGATTGCATTTGAGAAGTAATTGGGAGTGCCACCTCCCAGTGGTGTTTTTTATCCCTTCTGACTATGCTTCTCTCTGGATTCGTGGTGAATGCTCAATCTCTGCAAGGAAGGAAGGAAGGAAATTGATAGATAGAGAAATGATAGATGCATGCATACATAGAGGCAAAAGCTCCAGTCCCTCTCAATATGTTCTTCCCCCCATTCCTCAGCAAAGTACCATGATTCATAAGCATAAAAGGCCCCGGGAAGAATGTTTAATGTTGCATAGTGTCATGCATGAATTTACATGGTTTCTCAAAGCACTATCAGAAAACTGTGTAGACTAAACAGATACTGACAATACATGGATGCCATGCAGACAACATAGAACTCTCACCATTTTGGGTAACTCAATGGGAGGGTTTAAATGGGCCTTTAAAAATCTTCAAAACACCAAGATTTAAAGAAAGCCTGTGACACTTAAGCTGTTCAGGCCATTGCCCTACATTTAGGAAGTGGATATGTTTCCTCCAGAGTGTCTTTCACCATCATATTTAAAGAAAAGAAAGAAGGGATTGCACACACCAACATGATACATGTATACATGTATAACAAACCTGCACGTTGTGCACATGTACCCTAGAACTTAAAGTACAATAAAAAAAAAAAAGAAAATAAATAAAAGAAAAAGAAAGACAAAAAAAGAAAGAAAGAGTTGCAATAAACGCCATACGTTATTTACCAATAAAAAATTCGGGGAAATATGGTTATAATGACTTTATATTCTTGCATAATTTTTCATGTGACTCAGTCAGACCCAATCCATTAGAATGTTAAAGAGATTCAAAGAGAGGAAACATCAGGTAAGGTAAGATATATCATCACACCATTTTTTGGTGGGAAGTAATAGAAATCTAACTCAAGCAAGCTTAAATAAAAGCTTAAAGAAGAAAAAGCTATGGTTCTAATAAAGGAGTTAAATCTGACATTCAATAGGACAAAGGAATCTTTCTAACCCACATATTTTTATGTGGTCTTTGTGATAAGAACAAAGCATGTCTGGGGAGCTACAAAGGTATAATTATTACTTAATAGGTCATCTAGAAAGAGCTAGAGGTAAAACAAAAAGGCTTTTGGTAAAGCAAATGAAATAATCTGTCGGTGATGGGTCAGTATCAGCCACCGACTGGCATCCGCTAGGGCAGACCCATGATTCCAGACACAGTGTTGGAGAAGATTTCACTGCACGATGTGAGTCAGTGCAAGCCTAAGGGTCAGTGCCCCAAAACATGCCCAGGGATGCAGAGAGAAGCCAAAAGTAGATCAAGTTCACATCCCAGAAAGAGTATTCCTGTGACAGAGGAACAACTGCATTGTGAATTGTGATCAGTGGTCTTGATGCTAAGACGAAACTATTCTTCTTTCTCCAACTTTATTTCGACCATATCTGTCATTGTCATGAACATTTGATGACTTCTCCCCTTGTGTAGTTTCAAATGGCACTGGGGAAATGGGAGAGTCTGCATTTCTATTTCTCCCTCTGCCTCCCTTTCCTGGGCTAAGCCCGAACCCTCCTGGGCTAAGCCCCAGCTTTGAGGCTGGCCTGTCCTGCATCATTTGGATGCCTGTTTGTTTTCCAAATATTCCTGATTTTTTTGGGGTTGGGGCATGGTGGAGGGTGGGATGATTGCGGAAAAAGCTTTTTTTTTTTGAGACAGAATCTCGCTCTGTTGCCCAGGCTGGAGTGCGGTGGTATGACCTCAGCTCGTTACAACCTCCACCTTTCGGGTTCAAGAGATTCTCCTGCCTCAGCCTCCCGAGTAGCTTGGATTACAGGCATGTGCCACCACACCCAGCTAATTTTTGTATTTTTGGCATAGTTGGAGTTTCACCATGTTGGCCAGGCTGGCCTTGAACTCCTGAGCTCAAGTGATCTGCCCACCTTGGCCTCCCAAAATGCTGAGATTATAGGCATGAGCTACTGCCTCCCACTGAAAATCTTTTCAAAAATGATAAACAATTGAAAACCTTGATAAAGTTTTAAAATATAAAATTAAAACTCCAAAAACAATGTCTTTTTTTTTTTTTTTGGAGATGGAGTCTCACTCTGTCACCCAGGCCGCAGTGCAGTGGCACGATCTCGGCTCGCTGCAACCTCCACCTCCCGGGTTCAAGCAATTCTCCTACCTCAGCCTCCGGAGTAGCTGGGACTACAGGCATGTGCCATCATGCCCAGTTAATTTTTGTATTTTTAGTAGAGATGTGGTTTTGCCATGCTGGCCAGTCTGGTCAGAGATGGAGTTTCACCATGCTGGTCTCGAACTTCTGACCTCAAGTGATCTGCCCAGCTTGGCTTCCCAAAGTGTTGGGATTACAGGGGTGAGCCACTGCGCCTGGCCAAAAATGGCGTCTTTACAGTCAGGTTTCTATAAAAAGCTAAGAAATTGTATCATCAAATGTTACATCTCATGAACAGATCCATACGTTGTGTGACATGTTTCATAGAAGGCGTGATAAAAGACAACACCTCAGCTTTTAGAAATTCAGACATGATGATAATAAAAGTCATGAATGGAAAGTTTTCCTGTTTTGTTTTCTACCATGCTTTGAAGAGCACTGGAGCGCATGGTGAATGTGAACAGCTGCCCAGCGTTCCCTGTAGCAGCTCTATCAGGGCAGGAAACACAAAATAATTCAAAGAAGCTTGAAGTTTCCCCACCATACATCCAAACACACACACACACACACACACACACACACACACACACACACACAGAGAGAGAGAGAGAGAGAGAGCAAACATGGAAGGAATCTCTATAGAAGAATGTGGGAAAAGACATGCATGCCTCTGGAATTTCTCCACAGGATGCTTTCATATTTTTAGATGTCTACTGAAAACTTTAAGATTATCCAATGCAGGCCGGACATGGTGGTTCACACCTGTAATCCCAGCACTTTGGGAGGCTGAGGCGGGTGGATCATAAGGTCAGAGGATGGAGACCATCCTGGCTAACATGGTGAAACCCGGCTCTACTAAAAATACAAAAAATTAGCTGGGCGTGGTGGCAGGCGCCTGTAGTGCCAGTTACTCGGGAGGCTGAGGCAGGAGAATGGCGTGAACCCAGGAGGCGGAGCTTGCAGTGAGCTGAGATCCGGCCACTGCACTCCAGCCTGGGCGACAGAGCGAGACTCCGTCTCAAAAAAAATAAATAAATAAAATAAATAAAAGTAAAATAATAGATTATCCAATGCAGACCACCAGAAACCATGTGCAGGAAAACATCAGTAACGTCCCTGTGGATGTTTTCTGTCACGCTTCTGATCTTATGCAATTTTTTTGCAGTTAGAGAAAGAGAGCAGAAGAAGACTTGATCATGGAGCTTCCTGTGGGTCATTAATGTCTGTTGAGAGTGGTGAATGGTGGGCCGTGATTAGGACCTTCCACCCTCGGACTTAAGATAAGGCAGTGGGTGTCTGTGTGGCTCAGCACATAGGCCGGTGTGGCAGTGGGTGGCTGCGTGGCTCAGTACACAGGTGGGCGTGGCTGCGACAGATGCTTCTCTTGGCCTTGCTCTAGAGCTGTGCTGAAAGCTGCTGGAGGTGGGTCTGGTTTACTCTGACTAGACCCCATGCTTACAATGGAGGGTTTTATTAATTTGGCCTTTTGAAAGCTGTGAAAAATCATCTCACGGAACCCAAACAAGGCTGATGAAGAGACTTTCGGGCTGTCTTCAAAAATGTCTGCCAGCCCCTGTGTCTGTGCTGAGAACACAGAGGTGTTCCCTGGAGGAGACCCGTGGCTGCCTCACTTGGCCACTGGAACCATGCAGCTGTTGGCCCTCCAGTTAAAGTGCTCAAGTCCAAATCTACTTTACCTCAGTGTTGGATAAATTAAAAGATAAAAATGTTTTTCAGTGAACTCGAGTAAGTGGAGAACAGAATGTGTCTTCCAAGGAGAGTTTGTTTTTCTGGGTAGATTTTCCTATTCTAAAACGTCAGACCATCTACAGAGGACATAGAGGTTCCACTTAGTGGTATTTGATTATAAGCGTCTTATGATTTTAAGTTGCTTCACTGCTGCAATGTATACGCCATCAAAAGTTTTTATTCACAAATCATTTTCTTTAATTGAAAAAAAAAGTTAAGATAGTTCTCCATGGAATACAGGAGATAAGTTTAGCTACTGGAGAGGAAAATGCAATGAATGTTTTCCCACATTCACTACTTAGGACTTTGGATGAGTTCCGGGGTCTGAAAACTTCCAAGTGAGAAGCAATCATTCTTTAAGGAATTTTAGTTTCGGAGATGTGCATAAAGTTTCAAACTTTGAGTCCTGGTTATCAGCATACTTTGTCCTTGATGAGTATATTTCAGAATCCTTATTTATCCTAGTTTTTTTTTCATGGAGAATTGCTACTCTTGCCTTTAAAAAGTGATTGAGGAAAAGCTATCAATGTAAGTTAAACGTCATCAAGCATTTAAACAAAAATCAGAAAATGAAGGGAAAAGGTAGTTGTTACACTAAAAATAATTTTTTAAAAACACTGATAGCCACTACTCATTGAGCACGTATGACACGTTAGACTCGGTGACAGACAGTTCTGCATGTTCTTTTAAATCACTGCAACCACAGTAAAGAGGCATAGTTATCCTCATGTGAGGGGTTGAGAATACGAGGCTTTTAAGGAGAAGCTAAAGGATGTGAAGAAACAAAGGAATGAGCCACAGGAAAATCTGGAAGAACATTCTTGGCAGAGAGACCAAACCTGGGAAAGGCCCTGAAGTGACCAATTGTTGGCATCACTGAGAGCATCAAGAAACCGGTGTGGTTGAGTGGAGGGGAGGGAAGAGAATGTAGGAGAACAAGCCTGAGATGCCTGAACAGGCTCTGGCATTTCCCGTGATGAGACAGGAAGAGATTGCAGAGGTTAAGCCTAGTGGTTTGATGGAACTCTAGTTGCTTACTCTGGATGCTGTGTGGAGGATGTCTGTGGTGGAACAGTGTCGGGAGGGAACGAAAGGGGGAAGGCAGTCAGGGGCCATTGCTACAGTCCAGAGGGCAAGTAATGCCTGCATGAACCCAGCAAGGCAGCCATGCAAGCGTAGACATTCCATGGATTCTGAGTCTCTTTTCATAGCTAGAGCCACTGGGAGGAAGATAACTCAGAGGTGTGAGGAGAGGAATCAAGGGTAGCCTCCTGTTCTTTGGCCTTTGGAACAGGAAGGAGAAACTTGTCTGTTCCTGAGATGGAGGTGACGGTGGAAGGAGCCAGTCTGGGGAACACTGGGAATCTATCTTTGGATGTCACATGTGTCAGATGCTGATTACATGACCAAGGCAATGGCAGGCAGGTGATGAGGGGCACAAGCCTGGAGATCAGGGTTAGGGTTAGGGTTAGGGTTAGGGTTAGGGTTAGGGTTAAAGTCAGGGCTATGGTTAGGGTTTTTGCTAGAGTTAGAGGTTGGGGTAAGTTTAGGGTTAGGGTTAGAATTAAGGGTAGCGTTAATGTGAAGGTTAAAGTTGCAGAGATAAACTTGGGGTCTAAAGCTGAGAAGCCAACTCTACTCAGTGTCATGGGGCTAGATCTGACCTGCAAGAGAGTGTGTTTTAAGGACTAGGTTCGAGGATTTTTGTGAGTTGAGTAGGAGTTAGTGATCTGAAGATGTAGCAATTTAGGTGATGTGTGACTGTCCAAGACAGCATGCTTTGTGCATGGCACGAAAGTGACGCATCTTCACACATAAGCAATGAATGCCTGGGCCGAATTCTGCTGGCAGTTCAGAGCAGAGGACAATGGGGACCTGATGTTTTGATTAAGTAACATGAGTGCTAAGGGTTGACCTACCCAGTTGCTTTGAGGGTATGTCCTGAGGGCAAATAGTCTGATTTGGGAGATTTCAAAAAGAGGAACTGCAGATTGCGAGGATAGAAGATGGGACCATGAAGAAATAATGCAGGTAAACAGTCAGTCAGTCTGAAAACTGAGAAGGATTAACCAACATGTGACAATAACCAGAAGATGTATCCCCAGAATGAAGGGCAGCATTGTGGGAAGGAAAGTCAGCCGGCAGCGTCAGCTCGGGCTGTGGCCCTGGGAAGGACAGCCTTAGACATCGCCTCAGGGCTGACAATTGTAACGTGACTCATGATTTTTAAGAGAGAGGTTTTATTAGAAGAGGGAGCCAAATGGTAGTGGAATAAAGACTCTCAGGGAAGTAAGAGTCAGGGCTTGACAGCTCAGTCTATTTCACGAAATTTAATATCAAAGAGAAAAGAAGATTAGGAAGTATCTTAGCAGTGATCTAAAAAATGCCATTACTTTGTATATCATAGGACGCATATATTTTCATATTTTAACGGCTTTGAAAGCAGAATGCATCTTACGATTGATGGCTTTTTTCCACTTTAATTGGCAGCATGTTCGCTTTCTCTGTGGTGCATAATGCCACCATGCATTTTATTACTGATATTGCTTCAGATTCCATAAAATATGGGCGGGTCATGAGTGACTAAGCTAGGGAGAGGAAACCCTCAGTGGATGTGAAGGTGAAAGAGAAGGAAGTGGAAAGGGGTTATTTGGAAGAGCGTTATCATTCCATAAACATTCATTGAGTGAGAATATTGAAAGGGGTAGTGGGCGTGGATTTTTAAATAGAATCCTATGTCCAGAACTAGAACAAGGGAAGCAAGACAAGAGGAGGCTGATGAATGAGGAGGAGCAGGGTGACCTAAAGATTGGCTGTGCAGTGAAAAGGAGCAATGCGTTCTGCCAGGGTGAGGACACTGACATGGAGAAGGGGCTCAGGCATGTGTCCCAAGAAAGAGGAACTTCTGGGATAGAGAAAGATGGGAGTTCCTGGTAAAGGGGAGGGCCAGGGTGTGTCCCTTGAGTGGATTCTAGAAGTGAGACAAAGGTTAAGATTCTGGGCGTGGAGGAAATTCATAAATTTTGAAGGTAGGGTGCTGGGTGGGCCATCGGCATGCACATAGGCGAGTCATGGCATGAAATATTGGAGGAAATCTAAGTGTCCCCAGAGTCCTCAAGGGCCACATAAGGGTGACCCAAATGTAGTAACAGTGACAGGGATATAAAGAAATGGTGAATTTTAAAAGTGGGTAAGGAAATGGATTTACAGGAATAAATTCCTAGGCAAGGCAAGGAATAAACTCCGACACAGCAACGCCTGAGACCCCCTCCCTAGGCTCCGTCACTCCTCGTGGAAACCCTGCCGTTTCCCTTACTGTCTTCAGCCCGTGGACCAGAAAACAGGAGCTCGGAGAAGCTATGCAACTAACGTCCTATTTGAGGAATCACTTGGCTTGGAGGCTTCTCCTCCAGAAGCCTGTGTTCTCAGACAGGACTTTGCTACTAAGTCAATTCTGCAATGAGATGGTCTCAGATGAGTCAGCTACCAACTGAGAAACAAGAGCCACTCCTGGGCTCAGAGGCAATTTCTCAAAAGGGCCTCATCTCCAGGGACTGTGCTCAGCCCACTATCTGTCTGGAGCTCCTGCCATAAACTCAAAGACTGTGCAGGGCAGGATCAGACAGGGCAGGGGCCCCTCTTTGCTTTAAGCACTCTGAGTTTGCATTCTGTGAGCTACATGGATCGGTGCTAGAAGGGAGTAAATATGCATGTCCCCTGTCCCATTCCACCTCTCTCCAGACACCTCCCTGCCAGATCCTACTTAACTTGTTTATCAGATGCCGGCAGACACTTTCTGTGAGCATCTCTGAGAGCCCCAGCGCTGCTGGTGGCAGGTGGGGTGCTCTGGGGACAACTGCCCAGAAGAAGGGAGCTGACATCACGGCTGGGAGCATGAATATCTGGGGTCCTTGGTCTACTAAAATATTGAGTAGTATTCATAGTGAATACAGGAAAATGCCAAATGAGGTTGCATTTGTCACAATGATAAAAAGATGGCATAAACCACTGTTGGTGTGTCATCTTAGAAGCAGTGTGCTTGTTTTGCTCATAATCCCAAAACGTTCTGTTCTCTCTGACAATGAATGTTGTGCATCAGTCAACATCATGTTGTCATGTTTTCCTCTTGACCCAGCATTCCTCATTGCTTCCATTGTCTCAAACACAAATCATCAGTGAGGTGGGTCTCTTTATTAGTCTGTTTTTAAGAGACAGGGTCTCACTACATTGCCCTCAAACTCCTGATCTCAAACTCCTGGCTTTGATCCTCTTGCCTTGACCTCCCAAAATGCTGGGGTTCCAGGTATGAACTATTGCATCTTATAAGTCTTATTTTCAGAGGCCATTAAAGAAAAACGTTTATTAAAGTTCGTGTAGCTAGTAAGTAGCAAAATTTGTTCTTGATTTTAGGCCTTGAGCTTGAATCTGAGCTTTTCTCAATCCAAAACTGCTAGATCATGATTAGACAATATCACCTCTCATTAGTTGTAGGCCAGTATTCTTAGCCACACTCCTTTACCCAGTCCAGCAATGTAAATACAGACAGTCCCATCACCAAAGAAATTAGGAAAAAAAGTAGTATTACTCTAGTAATTCTGACTAGGAATACAGGGTGAAATCATCAAAGCTTCCAAAGTTCAAATTAATGGGGTATTAAATAATACAATGTTGCATGCTTAATAAAAATGATCATCCTGTACTATTTTAATGAAAACCATTCATATTTGTAGTTCACTAAAACCAGCCTAATTCACACTCACGTCTCAGGTTTATCCAGGAATCACATTCAGGTGGGAAAGTTTGGGTTAAAGATCCATAAACACAGGCTCTGCACCTATGTTTTCCTGCTTGAAACATTTTCTTTGGGCTCCCTTTTGTTAAATAACCTCATGGTTTTTTACAGTTAGACTCTGTGTGGCATCTCTACCATGGTGCTCATGACAGCAGCCTGTGGGCCTGCTGTGCAGGGCACGGACCCCAGGACCTAAGTGCTTCCTCGGAGGCCAGCCCATCCACGGCTGCCACCCTGCATTCTCACTCCTGACTTTGCCAGACACGCTGAGGGGCTGGAGATCATTCTTGCATTTGTTCTCCAGGCAGCAGAGGAGCTGGGGTCCACAGGAGATGGTCGGAGAGGGAGTAGGTACGAAGTTCTGATTTAATCTCACCTTGATAGGAAGTATGATGTCAAGCTGCCATGTCAATGCAGGAGCAGACACTGATGACGAGAAAGGAAAGGAGAGGCCACTGAGGGAAAGCCAGAAGGGAGACGGTTTCACGGCAGTCTTAGTCCATTCTGGCTGCTGTAACAAAAGACCAGGGCTGTGTGGCTTATGAACAACACATGTGTATCCTCAATGGATTCCTTGAGGCTGGAAGTCCAGGATGAAGATGCTGGTAGATTTGGTGTCTAGTGACAGCCTATTTCTTGGGACATAAATGACATCTTCTCCCCATGTCCTCGCAGGGTGGAAGGCATGGGGCCTCACTCTGGGGTCTATTTAATGGGAACACTGATTTCACTCATGAGGCCCCACCCTCATAATCTCATCACCTCCCAAAGCCCCCACCTGCTGTTGCCAACACATTGGGAATTCAGTTTTCACATATACATTTTGCAGGGACATAAACATTCAGTCCATTGCACTGAAGGTATAACCTACATCTACATAGGGCACATTTACCAACATTCTACAGATGGCACAAGGAAAGGAGTTACCAAACCATGCCGTGTTGATGCCAGGAGGAAAGAACTGTGGGGCCCGAACCCTTCTCAAGTGAAAGTAAAGTGATTTCTGAGTAGAAAAGGGCCGTTTCTGAAGGTTATTAATGTAGTAGCGCCTTTTACCCTTCAGTTAAGTGATTTTCCATGAGAGAAATTTTCTACAGATAAGCAAATTCTCTTTTAAGTTTCTTTCTTTCCTTCCTTCCTTCCTTCCTTCCTTTCTTCCTTCCTTCCTTCCTGCTTTCCTTCCTTCCTTCCTTCCTTCCTTCCTTCCTTCCTTCCTTCCTTCCTTCCTTCCTTCCTTCCTTCCTTTCTTTCTTTCTTTCTTTCTTTCTTTCTTTCTTTCTTTCTTTCTTTCTTTCTTTCTTTCTTTCTTTCGTTCTTTCGTTCTTTCTTCTTTCCTTTTCTTTCTTTCTTTTTCTTCCTTCCTTTCTTTTCTTTTCTTTCCTCCTTTCCTTCCCTCCTTCCTTCTTTCTTTCTTTCTTTCTTTTTTTTTTTCTGAGATGGAGTCTTGCTATGTCACCCAGGCTGGAAAGCAGTGGCACAATCTCGGCGCACTGCAACCTCCATCTCCTGGACTCAGGCAATCCTCCTGCCTCAGCCTCCCAAGTAGCTGAGATTACAGGTACCTGCCATCACGCCCAGCTAATTTTTGTATTTTTTTGTAGAGACAGGGTTTGTCCATGTTGGTCAGGCTGGTTTTGAACTCCTGACTTCAAATGATCCCCCCGCCTCAGCCTCCCAAATTATTGGGATTATAGGCATGAGCCACCGTGCCCAGCCCTTTTTAAGTTTATTTTCCTCAACTTAGATAGTCAACCTCAGTAGCCTTGAAGAAGAATCACAGAATGACAGAGCACGACTGGAATTTATCTGGCCAGTGGAGACAGGCATTGAACATCTAAGAAAACTGTCCCTCTTTTCCATCGTAATAGTCTTCCTAATAAAACAAAAACAAAATGGAATTTTAAAACTTTAAGGAAAAGAACATGCTATTTCTTAATCTAGAAGTAAAGATTGCCCAGGGAGACGATAAAGGGATAAAAGAATTCTCAGACTGTGTCTGCCTTCCAGTTTTAGTCAAGTCCCTAGAGGACCAGGAAAATAGATACAAACAGCTGAGGGCAGCAGGAGGCAGGAGACCGCCTGAGCAACGCATGTGCCTTCTCATGTGATACGGTAGGCACTCGCTCCGGGATAGAAACAGACGTGATTCCCTAGCTCTAAGCCACTGTTGTTCTATGATCAGATGAGAATCCTTTCAAGCAAAATGTCTTTTTAAAGAATGTCTTGTCTGTTCATTAGGTTTTATTATTATTATTATTAAGTCAAATGTGCATATGCACTTGCAATTTTATTGACATAGATCAAAGGCCCATTTAAAGCATTCGGTTTAAGACAAGGGCCAAGCACCCAGAGCCTCTAAAAACTGTCCCTACCTGGCTGGGAGTGGTGGCTCACACCTGTTATCCCAGCACTTTGGGATGCCAAGGTGGGTGGATCACTTGAGGTCAGGAGTTGGTGACTAGCATGGCCAATATAGTGAAATCCCGTCTCTACTAAAAATACAAAAAATTAGCCGGGTGTGTTGGTACACGCCTGTAATCTCAGCTACTCGGGAGGCGGTGGCAGGAGAATCACTTGAACCTAGGAGGCAGAGGTTGTAGTGAGCCGAGATCGTGCCATCCTGTTAGTCAGTTGTTTCCAGATTCTTCCCTCACACACTGATGTGTAATACAAGTTCCCAATGACATGGTGGCTTCTCCCTGAGGATGTGGGAGGGACCCCCTGCTCCCACTCCCCACAGCTCATGAGCTCGGGCTGCAGAGGGAGGAAGGGGGGCAGCAGGTCTGTGCTCCTTTAAAGGGGTGGCCTCCAGCCCCATCCCATCCATGACTTCTTCTAGGAGGTTCCCTTGGTGTCCCGCTAGGTAGTTAAGAGAAGCGAAGATTTCTTGATATGCATTGCTCATGCAGGCCTACTGTGCATTTGAATCACCTGGAGATCTTGTCCACATGGTTTCTGGTTTGGGTGATGGGGCAGGGCCTGAGAGCCTGACAATTTTGGAGTAATGCCAATCCTGCTGGGTCATGGGTCACACAGGTGGGGGGGCATTCACTTGTTATTATCTGTCCCATTCTTTCAGGCAGTTCACTTGTTAACCAGAGACTGGGAGTTTTGTTGAATGCATTCAAAGGCCTGTGACATTATTGCCCTGAGGCCACTGCAGTCCAGCTCCGTTCTGTAGGAACAGTTTCTCTCCTTAGAGTGAGAGGTGATCTCACCGCAGGGCTCCTCGGTTGAGTGTTGGCCCAAGGACACTATCAACTCTCAAGAGAAGCGTCTACCAGCCAGCCACCAAGAGAAGCGTCTGCCAGCCAACCACCAAGAGAAGCGTCTGCCAGCTACCAAGAGAAGCGTCTTCCAGCCAGCCACCCATGATTCACAGGGTTTAGGCTCTGGAACGGGGAAGAAGTGGCTCCACGCCATGGGCAGATCTGAAGGAATTCTTAGCAATCGTGTCAGTTCTGATGCTAAAATGAGGAATCTAAATCAACTCTGGGATTGACACAACAAAAGCAGAAATTCCAGCGTATTTAGAAATAATCCCAATAATCCCGAACAGAAATAATCTAAGGTCCGCCATGGATAAGAATACAAAACCGGATTTAGGGCTGGATTCAGCAGGAAGGGCTTGAGGAAAGACAGGAAGGAGAAGGGGCAGGGAGGGTAGACACAGCTGATGGCCTCACTGTAGATTCAGGATGAGGATCAGTTAGAAGCATTTGGACAAAGGTCAAAGTTGTTAAAAAAAAATTCATACACCATCAATCAAAATAAAACAACATGAATGAAGTGACTCAGGGAACACGCAGTTTGGCTCAACTGTAAACCGCATCAGTAACATCTCGCTTCCCTTCTCCCGGTCAAGAAACTACATTATTCATCTTCTAATAATAGATGATCGCCCTCTTCTTGGAATGACAGGAGCTCCACATTGCAGGAAAATAGCACAGCTCACAATACCTAGAAGAATATACACATGACTTTCAACATACTTTGGAAAAAGTATCACAACAAAATGGCTCAATGATTAAAGAGAGGCGTTTCTACTATTTGCCATAAAAACCAGAAAGGCTATTTGTAGAGAAAGAGCCAACATATTTTCTTGAAGTCATCGGTAGGCTGTCTCTTCCCCAAGCAGAAATTCAGAAACACAATATAAACATTTGGTTCAAGTCTTGGCACTCTCTCCAGTCAGAACAATGCCCCTCCCTCTCCCTGGTGGTAGCAGAACTGGGGGGGCCCTGGGCTGTGCCCGTTCCCTCCCTCTCTACCATACTGCCTGCTGGAAGACTGGAGGAACGTCTAAACTTAGCACATCGTGGTGTAGGCAAGATTATGCAAGCACAAGGAGATAGTCCAAGCAAATGTTCTGAAATGAATTCATATCTTCAAGATCAAAGTCTAGACTTATTTGCCCAGACGCTCAGCGCTTCCCTGCTCTTGTTTTTGAAAGTTGTGGTCCTTGGCACCCAGTTAGTTTGTCCTATCTTCATAGACTCTGGGAGGGGGCCAGACACCCGCGTGACTGTCTATGCGCACTGCACGCTGGACTCTCATGTGTGAGGGCGTGTTGTGGGTGTGCCTGCACATGCCTGCGTGTGTGAGTGCTCCTTCTTCAGGAAATATTTTTACCTCATTGCACATTCCCCTTCCTGCATAAAATGAACTCCTTCCATTCCTTAACCAAAATGATTCTTGCACATCATTCAGGATTCCATTTACATGTCATTTTCTTTAAGGTCTTAAAGGGTATCCTCAGATCGCTGGAACCCAAGTAGGAATTTGGATATATTATCTCATGTCCCTGTTCTGTTCCTTAACACATTTTTGCCATAATGTCGACCCTTGAATTTTTAATTGTCTAATGTCTGTCTCTCACTAGTCTACCAACTCACTGAGGATGGAGACCGTATCTGTTTCTTTATTGTTGTATACCTAACATACAACAAAGTGCTTAACACCTAGAAGCCAGGTAAGTAATAAATATATAAATACATAAGCAACTGAATAATAAAGATAATTCCATATAGTTATATGTGGAGATACATATATTATATATATACTATTGTGATTATCATTATTACTTTTGTCATCGCTGTTCTAATTTGGGTTCAGTTTTTATTATTTATAAAATTCAGTAATTTCTAGACTTACCATAATATAAATTATTACTATCTAATACAAAATTACTGTTTACCAGAAAATCATCACAAATAATTATTATAGTAACAAGAAACTATTATTATAACTAAATTATTACAAATTATTATTATAGTCTATGAATCCAACAGGAAACAACATCTCTTATTTTGTTTTTTTTTTTTGAGACGGAGTCTCGCTCTGTCGCCCAGGCTGGAGTGCAGTGGCCGGATCTCAGCTCACTGCAAGCTCCGCCTCCCGGGTTCACGCCATTCTCCTGCCTCAGCCTCCCGAGTAGCTGGGACTACAGGCGCCCGCCACCTCGCCCGGCTATTTTTTTGTATTTTTTTAGTAGAGACGGGGTTTCACCGTGTTAGCCAGGATGGTCTCGATCTCCTGACCTCGTGATCCACCCGTCTCGGCCTCCCAAAGTGCTGGGATTACAGGCTTGAGCCACCGCGCCCGGCCTTTTTTTTTTTTTTTTTTTTTTTTTTTTTTTGAGACGGAGTCTCGCTCTGTCACCCAGGCTGGAGTGCAGTGGCCGGATCTCAGCTCACTGCAAGCTCCGCCTCCCGGGTTCACGCCATTCTCCTGCCTCAGCCTCCCGAGTAGCTGGGACTACAGGCGCCCACAACCGCGCCCGGCTAATTTTTTGTATTTTTAGTAGAGACGGGGTTTCACCGTGGTCTCGATCTCCTGACCTTGTGATCCGCCCGCCTCGGCCTCCCAAAGTGCTGGGATTACAGGCGTGAGCCACCGCGCCCGGCTAACATCTCTTATTTTGAATTAGTAAGGTTTCTAAACTGGAAGGATCAGTTCTTCCTTATCCAGTTTAATTTCTACTCCTTCCATGACATTTTTGCAGGTAATATGCCGGGACACACTTAGCATCCCATCAAGTTTGGGGTAAGAATATTTTTCATCTCTGGCCAGCTTGATTTGCTGAGCTGTGCTGGATGTTAGCAGCTACATTGAACATCAGCTGAGAGTAAATAATGAACATACATCAGCTTCCAACTCTGTGCCAGCCTGCGCCACGTCTTTGGCCCTGGGTAAGGTTAGATTAAGTGATGCCAGCCAATCCCCCTCTGCAGGCTCCTTCCCTTCTACCTGGTTCCCCTTCTTCCCCACTGCCCCTCCTACCCCGCCAACAAGTCTGTCACTCCTGCTGCTCGGCCTGACGCAAGCCATACACAGCTGATACGTGGAAGAGGATACACTGGACACACAAGATGAAACAAACAGAAACTCAAGGCCGTTGATGCTAAAGCGACTCTCCTGGCTGGTGTTTGGAGACCAACACAAACTTTCTGGAGCATATGTCAGCATTTAAGGTGGGAAAAAAAATGGAAATCAAAAGATTCCCTTTCTCCTGTTCCTATCTCACCACTCCCAAACCATCGTTACTCTGGTCGCGTCAGGTAAAATTTAGGGTTGGAGGAAGGAGAATGGTGCCCTGGGCCAGGTGGTCAAGAGTAGCATCACAGCTAAACTCAGGGCAACAGGGTGGAGACTGGACATTAACGACTGAAGTGTAGCTTCCTCTTGGGGGACATTTCACATTACCACCTACTTTGTGCATCCCTGCTCCTCTAAGCTGAGCAGTCTAACTTGTTCTTGAGATTAAACTGTGGTTCTCAACTTTGGCTACCTGTCGGTCACCTGGGGAGCTTTGAAACTGCCAGAAGAAAAGACCCAGGAGGTGTCTCAGGCCAATTAGATCAGAATTCCTCGGGCTTCCAGATGAATCCGATGCACCATTCAGCTAAAATGTCTGAAAAGGGTCACATGGCATTCGAGTGTTAAATCAGACACAGAACAGAAGAAGCAAATGCTCTGTTTAAAAATAAGAGCCACCTATAATGAACGCTATTTTTAAGAGTTTTTATATAAGCAAAATAAAGCATACATCCAACGCCACTTTTTTTTTTTTTTTTTTTTGACACAGAGTCTTGCTGTGTGGCCCAGCCTGGAATACAGTGGCATGATCTTGGCTCACAGCAAACTCTGCCTCCTGAGTTCAAGAAATTCACCTGCCTCAGTCTCCTGAGTAACTGGGATTACAGGCATGAGCCACCACACCTGGCTAATTTTTGTATTTTTAGTAGAGACAGGGTTTCACCATGTTGCCCAGGCTGGTCTTGAACTCCTGACCTTAAGTGATCTGCCCACTTCGGCCTCCCAAAGTGCTGGGATTGCAGGCGTGAGCCACCACACCCAGCCTCTTTTACTCTTATAATAAATTTTGCTTTGTTAGAGTGGAAATAACATCAACTGCGTTACTCTATATGAAAATGTTCTGTTTCCCTGCTTGGTTTTACAGCATCTCCATTCCTACAGCTATAATTTTATATGATGCCTTGCTGGTATTTGCAGAGCAAAAAATATTATATATTATACATAGTTCCTTATGCCAAAAGGTGTAGAAAATGTTTTAAAACTATGGAAGAGGAAAGAGCATTAGGTTTATTTTTAAATCATAAAAAATTTATTTGCTTTTTTTCCCCCTTTATACTGGTTGCTGTTACTTTAAAAGTCTTCTGGTATTTAACTGGCAATAAAAAGGGCAAAACAAACTGTTCCTTCCTTTAGATTGTGCAATTTTATTGCTCTGTTTTAGAGCGACCAAATACGCCTTTTAAAAAAATGCATGTTTAACCACCTTCTTTGTGTAAAGCAGTAGGGCTGCTAGTTGACAAACCCCAAGGGTAAGATAGTGGTTCTGTGGGTGGCTGGTGTTTTTCAGGGATACTTAGAAACAATCTGAAGTTAAGTGGCATGGAGGGCACTGGCTCCTAAGTCAAACGATTGCATGCAACCAAGTCAAAGACGACTGATTTTAGTTTGAGCCCAATCATGTCTATACTCAAACTAAATGCAGAGGCGTCTAGAAGACCACAGTGATATACCATGGCTCTAACCAGAGGAATCAGTGTAGAATTATATATTTGCACTAAATGGGGAAGCCATTGACCAGAGTAAATATTTTCACAATTAATCAATGTACACATTTTTGATCATATAGGCAATGCTATCCAATGCAAATAGTGAGTTGTATTTTGCCTTTGGTGATGCTGTGCTTTCTGTTTTCATAGCTTTCTACATGTGTTCACATAGATCGAAAAAACTGCAGAGTAATGAGTCAATAGCAAAATGGTCACTTGCATTCCAAAATATTACTCAGGCAGAAAATAATATGTGGATTTCATAGCAGTAAATATATTTAAAAATAAAAGTTGGAGAATTTGGAGGAAAAGAATTACTTTTTTGAAAATACGTTTTGCCTCCAAGGGAAATAGAGCAATAACCTCCACTATCAGATAGCTTTTTATTTGTTTTTCATGTTTCTTCATTGCTCTATTTTTTTTTTTTTTTTTTGTGGTCATAGCAGTAATCAGAAATGAAAAGATTATTATTCGCTATGGGTTGGTGCAAAAGTAATTCAAGTCTTTTTTCTCTAATATTGCTTTATCTTATTTCCACTTTCATCAAAAATGTTATAATAACAGTATTTAATTTTGATGGAATATTTCCTGCACAATAGATACTTTGCTAGGTACATTATCCACACTGTCTTATTTAATACATCAGGAAGTATTTATCTTATTGTACCATTTTGCCATTATGAGTCATAGACAAATCAAGAAACATCCCAGTGTCACACAGCTAGAAAGTGTGAAGCAAACCCATTCTATTAAACATTCCCTGACAAAACGTTGAACTCTATTTTTCCTTGTTTTGCTATTATTTGCTTTTGAAACTTTATTAGTAAGTGTATGTAAGTTTAGTTATATTTTCCTTGAGAAAATTGAAACATTTATGTTATATAATGACCCTCTCTCTTTATCTTTAGTAGTGGTTTCTGCCTTTTAAGTCTCTTTTGCCTAATAATAAGAGGACTAAATCAGCTTTCCTTTGTGTGTACACGCATATGTGTACAAGTGTGTGTATTTACATAACGTTTATATATGTATATCAGTTTGTAACAGTGATAGATATAGATAGATAATCAGTTTACAAGAAGAAAAATTCTTTTAACTGCCAAATTTTCTAAATTCTTGTAATTTGGATGTGTCTCTCGTAAATAGCATTTAGCTAGATGTTTTTTAATCCAGTATGAAAATATTTGCTTTTCAACCAGAATGTTGAGTCTATTTCCATTTAGTGTTGCAGGGAAGAGTGCTAATTGCCTACAGTTTCCATTCTCCACGTCTTCCTTCTACTCATAGAACCTTCTCCCATGTCCTTCCCTGAGCTGAGGGTGTCCTGGGAGTGCTTGTAGCTACGTATGAGTGAGCTGGGGTAAGTGGAATGCAGCAAAGGCGCACAGTCTGCTGGGGGTGACTGGGTCTCAGGCTGAGAAAGGAGCTCCTAGGTGTCCACCTTCGCCCATTCCTGCAGATCCAGGTATGGTCACAGCTGAGCAGGCACCTTAGAGCCAGTGAAGCAGGCCGAGAGAAGAGTGTACAGGGCCGTCCGCCAGCCCACGTCCACTCGTGGGGACTCTCCGGAGAGGCAGAAATCCACTCCTCTACTCTTCCTTACAGAAACTCAGCCTGTTCTTCCATCAGAACCTTTTGGATACTGACATATTTGAATTTTATTTTACTATCTCATATTGTGCTTTCTATTCTTCTCGAGTGTACTATTATTCTTTTGGATTTTTCCTCCTTCTTGGCATTTTTTGAATTTAGAGGCTTTTTTCCTCTCCCTACATTTAAAAATTTTCCACCAAGTTGAATTTACAGTCCCTATTTCTATTATGTTAGTGTTTAGTATCATTTAACAGTTTCCATACAGAAGTCAAAATTTAATCACCATCTCTTCCCTTCTCCATTACAATGCAAAGGTCTATGCATATTGAATGTCTATAATATTTGCACCCTGTATCTTAATTATAACATTTAAATTCCAGAAACTGAATTTTTTCTTTATTGAGGTTCCTTTGGCAACTCTCAGATTTTATGTCTTAATTTTACACTCATTCTTGAAAAAAAGTTTTAGTGAACATACAATCAGGTTGACTATTGATATTTTTCAACACAAATAGGAAGTAATTTTGACTCTTTTTTGATTTCCCTTGTTGCATCTGGGAAGAAACGTTAGTTCTTATTACCATTCCTTTGAAATTAATCTGTATTTTCTCACTAAGGGCTTTAAGTAACTGCTGTTTGTTTGAAATTGTATTTTGAGTAATCTAGCTGTTGATTTTTCTTTTTACTGTATCCTACTTGGTATTCGACTTCAGAATTGGTGTCTTTCAACAAATCTGGAAACTCCTTACATATTAACTACTCAAATTCTCTCTTCTGGAAATCTAAGTAGATGAATTTTAGAACTCGCCTTCTTCATCAGACCTCTTTAATTTTACTTGCTTTATTACTACAATTGATATTATTATATCAGATTTACTTTCCAATTCACTATTATCTCTTCAACTGTGTAATTCGTAATGGAAACTGAATTATTATTTTTTAACTTCAGACACCTTATTTATCATTTCTAAAAATCCTACCTGGGGCTGGGCATGGTGGCTCATGCCTGTAATCCTAGCACTTTGGGAGACCAAGGTGGGTGGATCACAAGGTCAAGCGATCGAGACCAATCTGGCCAACATGGTGAAACCCTGTCTCTATTAAAAATACAAAAAAATTAGCTGGATGTGGTGATGCACACTTGTAGTCCCAGCTACTTGGGAGGCTAAGGCAGGAGAATTACTTGAACCCAGGAGGCAGAGGTTGCAGTGAGCCGAGATTGCACCACTGCACTCCAGCCCAGTGACAGAGCGAGACTCCTTCTCACCAAATTCTACTTGGTGTTTTCCCTTCAAATTTGCTTGGCTGTTTTGTAGAGTCCTTATTATTTGCTTATATTTTTTAGTCAACTCCTATATTTAACTTTATTAAGCATGTATATAATATACACATGTATGTTACCTTTTATTTTGTATAATATATAATTACATAAATATATCACTTATAACAGTAATATAATTTATGATAATAATTTATAAGAATATATAATTATATGGCATAAATTATAACAATTTATAATGGTAATATATATCTTTATTTATAAATATTTTAATCAAAAATTATTTATAAGTAATATTATAAATAAACATATAGTATTTATATATGATACATTTATATTATATATAACATTATATAATATACTATAGCTGTATTATACCTTAGACAATCCCAGTGTCTAAGAGTGTGCAGGATTGGTTCTGCAGTCCGTCGTGTCTGCTGTGTCTCACTCATTGTGCCTTCTTCCTGGAGGTGTTGTGTCTGGTATCATGATGTTTTTCATTATCTTTGAAACCTACCACTGTAGGAATTATCTGAGGCTGTGTTCTAGGTCTATTTCTCTAGAAAACGTTTATATTTGCTTCTTTAAAGCATATTATTATAAGCTTCAAGATTGTCTTCAAGGTTTATTGGACCAAAAGTTTTGCTGAAAATTTATTCGGACAGCATTGCAATTTGATGTGAGGGCCACCTTCTGGTTATGATCAGGAGTCCTTTGTTGATTCATTTCCCCACACTCAGGGCCAGGATGATGGAATGCACCGCTTTATGGTGTTCCCTTCTGTCAGGTGTGTTTATTTCTAGTTCACTCTCACGTGGAAAGTGCAGCCATTGAAGTCTCCTTCAGACCCCACCTGGTGATTCTGAGCCTTGGCCTCTCTTCCCACAGACCCTCCGCCGTCATCCGAGATTCTCTGGAGACAAAGGCAGCTTTGGGGCTCAGCCTACATCTGACTTTGACCTTTACTGTGGGGGTAAGAGTGGTGGAACTGTGATCCTAAATTATTTTTAACAGTCCAGCAACAGTGTATGTGTATGCATGTATGTATGTGTGTCGATATGAGCCTTAAGATTTTGGGGGAGGAATAATGAGATAGTATTTCACGTGTATTTGTGTGTGTTCTGTGTATGTTATTTATTTCCAGAATGGCACAAAGCTCGTGATGGCAGAAAACATTTTTTATGCATCTGTAGTGTTCTCTGTGCAGTTGGAAATGTTGTCAATATTTGGTTCTTGTAGTAAGTTTTCTGCTATAGATTTGTCCGATAGCCAATCAACACTGATATGGTTTAGCTCTGTGTTTCTACCCAAATCTCATCTTGAATTGTAATTCCCACGTGTCAAGGGAGGCAGGTGATTGGATCATGGAGGCAGTTTCCCCCATGCTGTTCTTGTGATAGCGAGTGAGTTCTCTCTAGATCCCTGATGGTTTTATAAGTGTTTCACAGTTCCTCCTTCGCATGCACACTCTCTTCTGCCAACTTGTGAGCAAGGTGCCTACTTCCCCTTCCATCATGACAGTAAGTTTCCTGAGGCCTCCCAAGCTGCAGAACTCTGCGTCAATTAAACCTCCTTTGTTTATAAAGTAGCCAGCCTGGATAGCATCTTTACAGCAGTGTGAGAACAGACTAATACAAACAGTCTCTACCTCTGCAGTCCATGGACACCATCAAGCATCCCTAGCCACCAAGCCCCTCTGACCAAGCCCAGTTGATCAGTTCTGCCATTCGGACTCTCAGGTATCCTGCATCATCAGGGGAGCAGCCCTTCCTTTGAATATGTTCATGAGTAGATTTGGAAAGAACAGTTCCTGTTGGCATGTTTTTCACAGAGAAGAAAACCCCAGAAATCAGCTGATTATCCTTTGTGATGAAAGAATGTTCAGCTTGATGATACCTTTAATAACCAGAAAATCATGAAATACTCTAGACTCTGGGTGGAAACGGAAAACAAAAACAAAAATAAATAGATAAATAAATAACAACCTCTCTAGACTCTAGGTGGAAACAGAAAACAAAAAGCAAATAAATAAATAAATAAATAAATAGCAACTTCTTATTTAACTTTAATAACCAGAAAGTCATGAAATACTCTAGACTCTGGGTGGAAACAGAAAACAAAAAGCAAATAAATAAATAAATAAATAACAACCTCTTATTTAACTTTAATAACCAGAAAATCATGAAATACTCTAGACTCTGGGTGGAAAGAGAAAACAAAAAGCAAAGGAAAAAAATAGCAACCTCTTATTTAACTTTGCATTTGTTTAATATTTTATGAATAAAGAGGTTAAGTATTGTCCTGTGTTATGAAGATGAGAGAAATGCTTTCTTTTCTTCTTTTTCAATAAGTAGATTTTTATCATCTCTTTTTCTGATTATGAGAATAATTCATGATCATACAAGATGGTCAGGGTTCAAATACCAGCTCCACTGGTCACTAGTTTTATGAACTTGTAAAATCGCTTCAAATCTGCAAGCCTCATTGATAGAGGCATAGAATCGCCGTGATTCCGACCTCAGGCAGTTTTGTGAGACTTCAGCTGAAAATGATTGTAAAATTTTCTATGGAGTGTGGCACTTGGGAATCACAATCACACAAATGGTAATCAAAAAAATAAAAATGATCTTATAACATCTTGGTTAAATATGTACACACACACATATATATATAATCAATATAGAAAAGCATAAATAAGTGAAATTGCGAATGACGTCACAATGGGAGTTAGTTACTGATGACGTAGGTTGTGTTTCTCCCAAGGTATGCACCAGGAGCTTCTTGTCTTCCCCTCCCAGATCCTTTTCTTTGATGTTCGTGTTTGTGTGTAGTTTTTTCTAATAGAAATGAGATATACTACCTCATGTTTATTACCTTCTTTCATCAAATAACAATATATTGTGGTTATCATTATATGGCAACAAGTATAGATCTATAATAGATGATCAATATAATGGTTACATAACAGCCCATTGTATAGATATAACATGATTTATTTGTCCAATCTCCTATTGGTAGGTTTTAGTGATTTTTATTTCCCTTTCTTCTGTTTTTCTCTAATGACTATTGTCAGTTTTTGTGAACTTGACTACTGATTTCCGTAGCATAAATTCCAGGAAGTGCGATTGTACAATCAAATGGCCCACCTTGGTGAAGTTTTTCAGCTGCACTTCCCAATTGCATTCCAAAAATTTTGTAATTGCTGGGCACAGTGGCTCACACTTATAATTCCAGTTACTTGGGAGGCTGAGGCAGGAGGATCACTGAAGCATAGGAACTCCAGAAAGGCTTGGGCAACATAGTAAGACATTGTTTTTTATATATATACACACATACATATATATGTGTATATATTTTATACATATATATAATTTACACTCTTATAAATGATGCATAAGTATAGCCATTTTTTCACTTTTTTTTGTAATTTTGGATCATTCAATAGACAAAAATACTCTCTTTGTTGCGGTAATTCATGTAGTTTTGATTGCCAGTATAAGTGGGTGCAACCATGCAGCATATGTAACATGATGCTGGCAGCTTCTCTATGTGGTGGGAGACAGCGTCACCACAGCAGATAGTGAATGGGACTCCCTGCTCTGTGTAAGGCTTTCCCGCCCTGAAACACAGCGTGATTCAGAGTCCTGCTGTTGGCTCAGGCTTGCTTGCAAAAGCAACACAAAATTTTCTGAAAATAAATGAGTACCAAGAACCCATCTCTGGTCCAGAATTCAAAATATGAAAGCCTATTCAATGTAGAACAGGGCATGGCAGGTGAAGGGATTATGACCAAGATTTGAAACCCATGCATCAAAGAGAAACAGAGAACCTTACCAGCTGGGAAGGAAGGTCAAAGTCAAACTCAACACAAGAGCTGGGGAAGAGTATGTGGGAAGAGCTGGTGTCATCCAAGCACATGGTTGAAGCTGGGAATGCTTCAAAAGCCACTGCGACAGCCCAGAGTCACACCTCAGGGAACAGAGCCTGAGCACACGATCCTGAACTGGGAGGGGGATATCCCTGGAGCCTGTGGGGGGCCAGGACCCAGAACAGGATGGGGAATGCAACCTCAATGGACACACCATTTAACTGTGCACTACAGTGACGACCACAAGGATGGCAGGAGACTCCTCCATCATAGCCATCCTTCCTCTCTGCCTGATATTCAGACACAAAACCCCCAGGATCTATGAATAATTGAGAGGCAGTCTGGAGCGGGACCCGTCATGCCATAGTTTCTGTTCACGAGGGCACGCCGACATTTGAGCAATTTACTGGGGAAAAAGAAAAAAAATAAAGCAAGTAAAGCATACCAGTCATATTAGTGCTGTTGAAAGAAAGTTTTGCCTGTTTGTTGACATTTTGAAATTCCTGTTTTGAGGATTTTCTATTTATATCCTGTATCCATTTTTCCTCCCTGGATCTTGCTCGTTTACTCAGTGACATGGAAGAGCTGTTTGTATGCGAGTGGTGCCAACTGTTGTGTGTTCTGGAAATACTAGTGAAGGAAAACAGCTAGAGAGAGAGAAAGTGAAATGGGAAGTAAAATAACTTCTTGTTTTTAAGATTTTCTTATTTACTTGCCACTCTTACTAATAAATTCTTAAGCCAATTCAGTAATAAAAACTTTATAAAATTGTTTAGAAACCTTTTAGAACACTAGATCCTTAAAGAAGACTGGTAACTCCCAAGTTATTTAGGACACAGAAGCTTGAGCAGATAAGCTGGGAGCTGGGGAGGAAAACGAGAGCAGGAAGTAAAAGGAGGGTCTGGACTGACAGTGTCTCATGTGATTTGGCAAAGGGAAAGTTACATACAAATTTCTATTTGCTTGTGAAAATTTGTGCATGGTCAAACTATTCTTGACCGTTCCAGAAAACTGACCCATACTTACAGTTGGAATTGAGACAAGGAGTACATTGTTCAAGAAACAAATTGACCTATTTTAGACAAAAAATGTAAACCTTGAAATCACATTTCAAAAGCATTAAAAGTCAAAAGGCTGATTTCAAGCCATAGCGTGAATGTTTACTCCTAGGAAACCAACAGCAGATTAATTATTGTTACATATTCAAGTGAGCACAGATTTAAAACCAGCCTTTTGCCAGGATATTATGTGAACACTATAATTTTAAAATGTGAATGAAACAAATGACCTCCTTCAAGTAGCTCCAATTCTGTAAAGGAAGGGCAGATGTATAAACAGACAAGTGCAGTGAGTATTAGTTATAGAACTATAATGACAAAGCCAGCATAGCAGAGTGGTTAAAATGGAAGCTCTGAAGACAGAATAACTAGGTTCCAGTTATTAGCTGTGTGACCATAGGCAAGTTGCTTAGACTCTCTGTGCCTCAATTTCTCATCTACAAAATGGAAGTAATAATAGAACCTACCTCATAGTTTGACCTTGGGATTACATTCATTAGTTGATACCCGTAAGCATTCCGAATAATGCCTCCCGTGTTATAAGCACTCAGTAAGTGTTAGTTGTTAGGATGCTCATAAAGAGCATCAAATCTCAGTCTCATCATCTGTAAAATGGGGATAGCAATCCCTGCCTGCTCCGGTGATGACTATGATGCTTCTGTGAGAACATGAGAAAGTACAAAGACTTGGAGTGTGATTAAGACTGTTCAAGGGAAAAATGTGATTTTAACTCATACAAATCCCTCCAAAGTATCTCCGCCACATAAAAATATTGTGTAAGTTTCTTATTATTACATAATAAGTACCATTTTCCTTAATTTTCCACAATGGTTCATTTTGTGCTTTTACAAACATTGTCAGTAACGAGGCCCAAATTGCTGTTTGGCATCAACTGGCAGTCACTACTTCACATGTCATGAGTTTCATTAAACAGAAGCAAGTCAGAGGTAAACATCCAGATGGCACAAGGCTCTAGGCAAAGCCCCCTTAACTTTCCAGGGATGTGGAACAGCCCGTGAGCACACGTTCCAGGCAAGGCAGCCAGATGCACCATGCGCATCCAGGATGTGAAGATTAGGACCATGGTAATGGATTTCCCTACCACACAAAGTCCTCCCAGCTCAGCCAAGAATTAGTATGAATGAAGTGGTAGGACTAGATTTGCTGATTCTCATCAACGGATTCATCATTTACTTTACTCAGGATCAGCTCAGCCAGCTCAGCAGATTCTGTAGAGAAGTCTGATCTGGTGCCTAAATTCTGCCCCCAGGAACAAATGCCCCGCTAAGGAAACTTGGTCACAGAAGACACCGCCCATTCTTCCTCATCCTCAGACCTCTCTTAGGCTCTCTGTTCTCACTTCGTACTCACGTATTAAAAGCTTTCAAGCTTGAGCATGGAAGTGGTTCATTTCCAAAGCCACGTTCAAATCTTTCGGTGAAACTTTACAAAATAGCAGACAGTAGATGAAGGCAGAATGAATAAGCAACTCTTATCCAGCACTGTCAAAGATGTCCAGAGCGGAGTGCAGCTCCCAGGCTGTGAGAATGCAATCATAGTTAATTTGACTCTGTTAATACCATGGGAAATGTTACTTGTGATTAGAGAATAAAATAAGACGATCTATGGATTTCTATAGAGTGAAATGGCTAATGTTCTCGTAATTAGATCTTGGCATGTAAAAATAAAAGAAGAAAGAACATTTCTCCTCCCTTGCAGTGGATGGCCACCAGCAGTGTGCTAGCGCTAGGATTTCGAACAGCTCTTTGATAGATCATGGAATGAGACAAAACGTGTTCCCCGGTGTGCCGGTGACAGATCTCTTCCCCTGAAATCCAATCCACGTAATGTCATATGATTTCTGTGCCTACAAAAACGCTAAACAAGGCTGTAAAATTGATGCATTTGTGTTCGGGTTTTCTGGTTTCCCCGTTGTTGAATGTAGACTATTTTAGGTTACTGAGAATATTAGTCAAAGATTGGTTAAATATATAATTTCTAAGTATCAAACCAAGAGTTTTAAAAGTACCTCCTTTTTTGTCATAGTGTTTCTTTTGTTGCTATCTTTATCAGTGTTATCGAAGAGACAAAATATCACGGTCTTAGCCTTCTAAGAGTTCACCATTTACATAGGTCCCAAGGCCCACATTCATGAAACAATTAGAGGGTAAAAATGAATCCAGGTTTTATGACTGTGAACTTGAAGGATTAAGGACTCAAAGAGAAGTAACACTGACAGCTGGGGTGTCAGGATTCAGGGAGACCTTCTGGACCAAATTGCCTAAGCTGACCATATTGCTCTGGATGAGAAGAGAAGATAGGACAGTGTATTGCAAGTAAGGTCCCCTTGGGCCAAGGTCAGGAGAGTCTAAGAATAAATCAGACTGGCCTGTGGGGCACTTGGATGGTGGGAGGAGTTTGTTCTTCAGAATAGCAGGATCAAATCCTGGAGGACACAGAGGCTGATGCAGTGCAGTGCACTGAGCTTTTGGAAATGTTTGAGCAAGGAGACAGATGAAAGTAATTTCTAAGGAAGATTAGTCTGACTGTAGTGCATAGAATGAAAAAGAATATGGAGAGTCAATGTTAGGCCATTCATCTGGGAAAGTGTTGCAATGATCTAGGGATGACAGTTGCGCACTCCACCAAAAAGACACACTCAGAGTATAATTTGAGGGGAAATAACAGAACTTAGTGGTGAGCATAATGATAAAGATTTTTTTTGCTTGGAATATGTGACTTTAATTCTTTCCATGGAACCAACAAATTACTCTATTTGTGTCTGTTTAGTCTGCCATACTTAAAGGGAAAGGAAGCAGAGGCTCAGGTCACAAATCATCAGCAGAATGCTAAAGGAATCTTTGGTTACTTTGAGAATTCCCCATTACCTAGATACCTACCATTTGATTTTTAAATAAAACATACTTCCATATCATTCTGTGTTAGGTTAATCTGCAAAACAACAAATATCTCATACAGAATTTCACATCTTCTCCGGATCCTTGCTCCAAAAGTTGCCGACAATCATACCACTCTCAGCTAGAAAGACGTACAGATCAGAACTGTAAAGAGTAATAGTCTCTTGGGCCGGGTACGGTGGCTCACACCTGTAATCCCAGCACTTTGGGAGGCTCAGGCAGGTGGATCACCTGAGGTCAGGAGTTTGAGAGTAGCCTGGCCAACATGGCGAAACCCCATTTCTACTAAAAATGCAAAAACTAGCCGGGCATGGTGGCGGGCACCTGTAATCCCAGATACTAGGGAGGCTGAGGCAGGAGAACTGCTTGAACCCAGGAGGTGGAGGTGGCAGTGAGCCCAGATCACACCACTACACTCCAGCCTGGGCGAAAGAGCGAGATTCCATCTCAAAAAAATAAAAAGTAATAGTTTTTTTTTTTTTTTTTTTTTTTAGACGGAGTCTCACGCTGTGTCACCCAGGCTGGAGTGCAGTGGCGCGATCTCGGCTCACTGCAAGCTCCGCCTCCCAGGTTCACGCCATTCTCCTGCCTCAGCCTCCGAGTAGCTGGGACTACAGGCGCCCGCCACCACGCCCGGCTAGTTTTTTGTATTTTTAGTAGAGACGGGGTTTCACCATGTTAGCCAGGATGGTCTCGATCTCCTGACCTCGTGATCCACCCGCCTCGGCCTCCCAAAGTGCTGGGATTACAGGCTTGAGCCACCGCGCCCGGCCGTAATAGTCTTTTTATTAGGATTCCGTCAACAACCTCCACCCAGCAGTTACCTATCAGACGCTTACTGTGTGCCAGGTGGTATCTCACAGGCTGGGTTCCAGCTGTCAACAAGACAAACCCAGCCTTTATTCTCAGGGGGCTCAGAGCACAAAGCATCCTCTATAGGTAAGATCTTTTAAAGATTACCTTTTAAAAGTATCTTCCCAGATACTGAATACAATTTGAAAGTAGGTGAGTCTTTCTTTCCCTACTTTTTATAGTGCAGAACAGATAGTAAATATTTACCAGGACCTTGTTCATTCATATACCTAAAATGACATTTTAATGAAAATAATTGTAAGTCAGTTTATCTTTATGCTCTGAGGCCTTAAGATTTGGCGCAGTTTGGGGCCTTATAATGTATTCTCCTGGCCGAGCCAATTTTCATGATCCAAGCTAATGGCAGAGCTTCTGGAAAGGCTGGGGCAATGCTTCCAACTTCCTGGGAAGGTGGGGGTTACTCTCATAAACCCAGTGTGGGAGTGCTGTCTGAAGGCCTTGTTGGGAATAAAAAGATAATTAATAGGGTGCATGATACTGAATATAAATTATCCACAACTATGCCTCCCCTAATTAAACAGAAGAATGAAAACAAAAGGCAAGGACCAGTTTCACTTGTAACTCTGGTTTTCTACATTGCAATGTTGGAGGCTGGCAGTGCTCCCTATAAATTCTCTGTCTGGTGAACTCTTACATAAGTGTTTGTAAGAACAAGTCCAAATAGCTTAGTAAGACACTACACCCCAATTTGTTTCTTAAAACACAAAAAGTGAGAAGCAGCCTAAAATGATGTAGTATACAGATCTGCAGAAAGGAAGCTTAGATTTAAACTTTCATCTTATTTTGAGCCAGTTTATTTGGATACTATAAAGTCACCCTAAATAAAAAGATGCAAATATCAGAGAGAGAAATAGTCTTCCTCTGAGTGGAAATATCTACTTTCAAATCTCTCATGTGAGTTCAGTTTTTTTGTTTGTTTGGTTTTGTTCTTGTTTTTGGTTTTGGTTTTGTTTTTTGAGATGGAATTTTGCACTTTCACCAGGCTGGTCTCGAACTCCCGACCTCAGGTAATCCACCTGCCTTGGTTTCCCAAAGTGCTGGGATTACAGGTGTGAGCCACGGTGCCCGGCCGTGAGTTCAGTTTTAAGTGAATTGTTATTTTCTAAAAGGGCATGCTTTAAAAAACAAAAGATGATTTGCTGCACTTAAGAAAATAACGTTATTAAAAATTTACTTGCCAATCAAAACCTTAAATACACTAAAATATTCTGGGACTTTCCTGAGCCAATCATGTGTGACCACCAGACATTCAGGCAGCATCAGACACTCTGGCCGCTCAGGAGGAGGCACTTCCCCATGCATTGCGGACCTGCTCCCTCCTCTCTGTCATGGAGTTTTATTAGAAGACAGACGCTGCATGCATTTATTTCCATCTTGCTAGTTAATGAATTAAGAGTACATATGCTTTCTAAAATGCTTCCAATTTGTTAGAACACCACCATTTTGCATTTCCTAAGAAGAAACAGAAGAGAAACAAGTGACCAGGCAAAATGGAGACTTGGCTGTTTTATCTGCTATTTAGAACATGAGGTCTTAGATAATCAGGTCCTTAGCCTAAGTTTCCAGAAGCTCAGAGACATTGTAATACGTAAAAGTCTCATCAAAGCCAGAATCTACTCTAACTTAGATGTCCCATACCCTGCCTGCTTCCCTCATCTGAATACTTTGTGAGGGTGGAAAGGGGATTAGAATGTTTTCTATCCGTAGTAGCAGTTTTTGTTTTTGCTTTTAATGCAAAAAATACAATGTTAACGACAAGTCATTCATTATCTTCCTTGATCTAAAAAGGAACTTTTGTGCCAGGCATGGTGGCTCACGCCTGTAATCTCAGTGCTTTGGGAGGCCGAGGCAGACAGACCACCTGAGGTCAGGTGTTCAAGACCAGCTTGGCCAATATGGTGAAACCCGGTCTCTACTGTAAACACAAAAATTAGCCAACTGTGGTGGCAGGTACCTGTAATCCCAGCTACTCGAGAGGCAGAGACATGAGGATCTCTTGAACCCATTAAGCAGAGGTTGTGGTGAGCCGAGACTGCGCCACTGCACTCCAGCCTGGGTGTCAAAGCAAGACTCCATCTCAGAAAAAAAAAAAAAAAAAGAAATAACTTTTTTTTTTCTACTGGCTAAGCTAAGGACATTTAAAATTTTAGAACCTCAACATCTAAAAGGAAAAAAAAAAAAAGGAACAAAAAATGTTCCATGTCTCTGAAGATGGAGAAAATGGGAACTATTTCATACAAAGTGACCTAGCTCCCCGGGGCTGTAATGTTCCCCACAGCCTCTTCCGGCTGCTGCCCTTCTTCATGAGTAAAGGATGTCTTTACGGTGTGCCCAGTCCCCTCTGGTCCATGTGGGATACACAAAATTCCATACCTGCTTAGAGAGGTGGTGTAGGGGACTCAGACAAAAGATTATCTTTCACTTTCAAAGAACTCTGATTTAAAAGAATTTTTGGTGTTATGGACTGAATTAACCATGTTCCCCCAAATCCGCGTGTTAAAGGTTCTCATCCTTAACGCCTCAGTGTGTGACTATATTTGGAGGTAGGGTCTTTACAGGTAATTAAGGTAAGATAAGGTCATTAGGATGGACCCCAATCCAGTATGACTGGTGTCCTTGTAAGAATAGCTTAAGACACAGACACTCATGGAGGAAAGATGATGGCAAGAGGCATGAGGAAGGGACACTGTTCACGAACCAAGGAGAGAGACCTCAGAGAAACTGGGAACAGATTGGTTGATCAGAATTCCAACACTGAAAAGAAATGACTTGAACTTGATCCATAGACTAGTATAGAAACTTCTGTCTTTTTTGAAGGAGACGCTCAGGGATTGATATGCTAGGTTTTTTTCCTTTATAAGTGGAATTTGACCTGTCATCTCCCAACACTAGGATTGGTTTCACTTCCCTCCTAATTAGTGTTTCAGAGTGACAATCAAAAGGTGAAAATTTTAGTTTAGTTCCGTTTCCTTCACGCATTGGAACAATTGGATGATTTTTATTTTAATATTTTCTGAACTTTCCAAATTTTCTCATTTCCTTCCTCCTTAGAAAGCTCAACAAATGGGAAAGAAACATGATTTCATGTTTCCTCCAGAAACGCCAGATATTTCTGAATCACAGAGGTACTCTCAGGCAATATATTTCTGTTACTTACTTATTTTTCTTAAAAAATACTCATGTACCAAATACAAGTGGACCAACGTGACCTCATCAACAGGCTAATTTGTTATCAATGTTCAGAAAACGCTGAGAAGGTGCTGCTACTTTTCATATTTCTTACTGATGAATGAAGCGGGCAGAATTAGAAATTCCTGGCAATTGGCAAAGGATCCTAACACATGCAGTCACTTCCTCCTATTGCAGAGAAGCAAGTGTCTGTATTAGTTGCTCCAGAAAGATAAGGTGCACAGAGGGCTTTTCAGGGGAGGGAGGGAGGAAGCCTGGAGCTGGAAGAACCGTAAATAGTGTCCACGAGAACAGCAGGACCAGAGGGACCAATGCTGAATGTGCCCTGACTCATAGTGATCAACAGGCTGATAGTCGCCAATAATCAAAAACTTATTTGTACCAGAGACGCTGCTTCTGTGTTCATGCAAAGGTTATTATCCTATGGTTACCTTTTCCTTTATTGAATATTTCAACACCTCTTTTTCTTGTGTGTCAGGTTTTGTTCTTGGCTCTGCTGCAGCACAGTGGGCCAAACAGACAAAAATCTTCATCCTTACAATCAACTATTAGCACACGGACACAGTGCAACCTTATGAAATAGGACGTTAGAGTCAGTTTGTCTGCATTTTTACATTAAGACGAAATATGTTTTCACCTTGTAAGAACCCCCTAAAGATGACAGTAAACAGTTCAGGTATTTGTTACTCAAGGCATGGTATATGTTCCCTGACCAGAAATGACTTAGCATCATTCTGTCTCCTGCCCAGATTCTATTTCTCCAGTGTCATTGGGACTTCTAGGAGAAAGTTCTTTCTCTTCCTCTGGATAGCACGAGATACAAATGCAATTCCTGGGAATTTTGCAGCCATTTTATCATCAGGAGGGAAATGATCATGAGGATAAAGACATTCCATGGGGTTTGGTAAACCCATGAGAATCACAGAGCGCTGGTGGCAGGTGCCTGCTCAAATCATTTTTGAATCTCGTCCTCCCTAGAGACCTGCCAGTTCCACAGACCGTGTAGCTACGGTGCGGTGGTTTGGAAATACACATACAGATTATTTGACACTTGTCCTTTCCAAGTCTAATTTTCCTTTCCTCTGAAAGTGGGCCAGACTGAGTGACCTGCTTCCAGTGAATAGAGTCTGACAGAGGTGAAAGTGGCTTTTGAAGTGAGGCCACAGCAATGCTGTCACTTCCACGTTGTTCTCTCTTGGATAACACAGTCTGGGGAAGACCATGGCTAAGCCATAAGGGCAATCCAGTGTGGGAAGAAACTGGGCCTCTTGCCAACAACCACCACACACTGGCCACCATGGGAGGAGTCTTCAGGTCCTGAAGCCCCCAGTGGCCTCCTGAACTGCAATGTCTTGAGAGACTCCAATTACCTTGATCTTAAACTCCTGATTCTTAGAAACTGAGAGGATAATAAATGCATTAAAACTTTAAACCTCTCCATCTTGAGGTGATTTTTTTAATACAGCAAAAGATAACTATTGCAGATTTTGGTAGCACAAGTAGATGCATAAGCAGTGAGGAGTTGGAAAAATATTGAGGAAGGTATAAGTGACAACCAGGGAAGACTTGAAAACACTGAAAATAAATATCTGCTGGTTGCTATGAGAAGACTACAGGGGAAGGCTTAATGTAAAGTGAAGAAAATGTTGTTGAAAATGGAAGAAAACTGGATCCTTGTTACATAGTGGTGGAAAGTTTACCAATAGTTGCACTTGCAGTAATGTGAAAATAGAAAATACACCTGATACACCTGGTGATTGGCTAAAATTTCCAGGTAGAGTTTCCAAAATGCTATTGGGCTGCTTCTTGGGAGAAGACAGAGATCAACTAAAGGAAGAACAGATACAAAAGAAAGAAACAAGGACTCCTTAATTTTGAAAATTATCAGCCTCCCCTGATGATAAATAATACTAAAAATAATAAATGATCCCCAGGCAAAGAGAAAACCCAGAGTTCTATCAGAAACACATGGCAAAAAGTTGAAGCCAGGTGTGGTTTTCAAATTCTTTTTAAAGCCTCAGAAAAATCTAAGTTGAAGTCTCAGAAAATCACTCATTCAAACAATAAAACTTTTAAGAAGCATAAAGACTATGGTTCCTCAGTTGTTTAGAGAGGATCCCAAGGTCAAAATGGGTTATCTTAAAGACCTTTCTGGGTATGGCTTTGGTATGTTGGAATACACTACAATAAGATTCATGGGAGACCCACACAATTTTTCAAGACAAGTGTAGCAGCAGATGAACCACTAGCTTAGACTGAAAAGGAAAGAGTCAGTTCAAAAAGAAATGGCTTCTTAAGACCCATAAATTTCTATAAGCAAGAAGTAGCTGAGGAAACTACTTAGCTTGAAGCACTGGCCACATTTCACGGAGGAAAAAAAAAAAAAAAAAAGATGACTCACAAGATCCAAGAAGGCAGAGTCAGAAGACATGTGGAATTACTCACACAGCTTGAGAATCGCTTAAGGAAGCACCAGTATGTGTCCTGGGAAATTTCAGAATTGCTATGGAGCAGTAGCTGCCATATGCCTGTGTTGTAAATGGAAATGTGCCATGGTGGTTATTTTGTGCCCCTCACACCATTATACATTAGTGTTGTGTTGTTCTTTTAGCTCATAGTTCTTCAGATCAAGAGAGGCTGAACCTAAGCAGTTGAACTTCGGTAACAACACCAATGAGATTTGGAAAGAGAGTGAGTTGAGTGTGTTTTGTATGTAAGAGGGTCCTTTTTTTTTTCTAACTAAGGTAAGAATTCTATTTTTTATTTATTTATTTTTTTTTTAGAGACAGGATTTTGGTCTGTTGCCCAGGCTGGAATACAGTGGCAGGATTACAGTTTACTGCAGCCTCAAATTCCTGGGTTCAAGTAATCTTCCCAGGTAGCTAGAACTACACGTGTGCCACCATACTCAGCTACTTTTTAAAAAAACTTTTTGTACAGACAGGATCCTGCTATGTTGTCCACGTTGGCCTCAAACTCCTAGGCTCTAGCAATTCTTCCACCTAACCTTTGCAAAACACTGGGATTACAGTCACGAGCCACTGTGCCTGGCCAAGGAAAGAAATTTTAATCAAATTTTTATAAACTGGAATATCTCTGATTTGGCTTTTAGAGTGTTCTATTACCAACATTTATGATATACATGGGGGTATGGATTAAACAGCGTTCCCTGCCCACACAAAAATTCATATATCAAAGCCCTAATCCCTTATGTAACTACTTGGAATAAGGAAGTAACTAAGGTTAAATTAAGGCATAAGGTGGAGCCCTGATCCAGCAGAATTAGTGTCCCTGTGAGACCCCAGAGAGCTCACTCTCTCTTTCTCCACCACATGAGAACACAGCAAGAAAGCAGCCATTTCCGAGCCAGGAAGAGAGCCCTCCCCAGAACCCTAATTATCAGGCATCTTGACCTTGGATTTCCCAGGCTATAGAACTATAAAAAAGTAAATTTCTATTGTTTAAGCATCCCCCTAGTCTGGCATTTTGTTCTGGCAGTGATATCATTAATCTGAAACCCTAAGATCCTTGAGAATAAAAGAAGTGATGATTTGGGCCTCGTCACAGCTTGTTTATGAGTTTTGAGGCCATAGTTCCTAAACCGTATGACTTTGTCGGCCTCCAGGTTTTAACTGGGGACACAATGTAACAAAGCACTTTTACTGTGAAGCTATAAAGTTTAAGGCGATTTTGGATCCAGCTCGAGGAAGAATGAATTACAGGTACTCTCAGTTTGAGTTTTACTGGGATATAACTGCATGGCTCTTTGTCAAATCTAATAAGCAATTGCTCACCCAAGCAATACCAGAGGAATGCCTCGGAAGTATGCCCCTCCACACCCATGTCAAATGCCTGACATCAGGATGCCAGGTGTAGCAGGCTATGGTATGCCTAGGTCAGCTTCTCAATCTTGTCTAGAAAGTAACTCCTTTAATAGCATCTGAAGGTGTCCAACTCTTCAAAATTTTGCAAGTTTGTGTTTTCATTTCGGGATTATCTCCTAGATTTAAAAACGCCCGTGAACAGTTGAATTTTTCTTCAGACTAAGTATCATAAAATGGCCTGCTCACTACAGTATTCAAGCCTTAGAAATTGGGTTTCGGCCGGGCGCGGTGGCTCAAGCCTGTAATCCCAGCACTTTGGGAGGCCGAGGCGGGCGGATCACAAGGTCAGGAGATCGAGACCACAGTGAAACCCCGTCTCTACTAAAAATACAAAAAAAAATTAGCCGGGCGCGGTGGCGGGCGCCTGTAGTCCCAGCTACTCAGGAGGCTGAGGCAGGAGAATGGCGTGAACCCGGGAGGCGGAGCTTGCAGTGAGCCGAGATCGCGCCACTGCACTCCAGCCTGGGCAACAGCGTGAGACTCCGTCTCAAAAAAAAAAAAAAAAAAAAAAAAAGAAATTGGGTTTCACGGTGTTGTAAGGACTCCCAGATATACAATATACATTTGAAGACTTAAAAGAGAAAGACAAACACAAATAAGAGGGAATACGTTTATTTGAAAGATATATAAAGCCTGAATGTACCATTTAATCTAATTTGAAGGATGTTTTGGAAAGTTTCAGTGAAATGGGAAATTATGAGCTCCTTATTTACACACATAGGATGGTCATGTTTCAACTATTTTAAGTGCATTTATTAAATAGAACATGAGAGAAATACAGGCACAATATTAATGGAATATAAAACAAAATAAAAAGGTATGTGTTGAGAATAAAATACTTTGACAACGAGACTAAAATGTAAAACCCATTTTTTCAGATCAAACCAAAGGCAGTCATTTATTGCAGCTGAGAAACAAATTTCAAGCAGAAGCCATGAAAAGGCTGTAGAATTATTTGATAATAAGAAGAAGAAAGAGGAGGGGATCATAGACACACATTGTGAAAAGATTCAAAATCTTGCTGAATTTATATAAATTACTGGCACTAAGATAGCATGAAACATATGAGGCCACCAGAAATGGGATGTTTTTGATAAATGGGTTAATGAGTCTCATCAATCAATTCAATTAATCATAAGTAAACGAAAACTTTTTTAAAATCTTGAAAGTCCTTGTAATCTTATAAATTATGTATTTTATAACAGATAACTGATATTTTTCTTATAGTATAAGTGTTTTGCCAGAAGGTTTCACAAACTGAACAACAGCCTTAAGTTTATATGCCATTACCAATGACAACTTGTAAAACTAAAAGACTTTTTTGAAACTATTAATTTTAAAATATTCCATCAAATATTCTTCAGAAAAATTAAATTTTACTATCCATTTTATTAAATAAAGATACAATAAACTTTTGCCCCTGAGAAGCTGCTCAATTAGAATTCTAACAATTTTTTAAAATACTTCAGTTAGGTAAGGCAGCTAATTTTTACAAAATTATGTTAATTTGCTGAAATGTATAATATTGTCATATCTGTATACTTTTATAAAGATTGCAATGTCTGTTTTATTTTTTTCTTTCTAAATAAAATTTCACTTTATAATTTATTTTATGCTTTTTTTTTTTTTTGGTTATGATGAAGTCTTGCTTTGTAGCCCAGGCTGGAGTACAGTGGCATGATCTCGGCTCACTGCAACCTCTGCCTCCCAGGTTCAAAACATTCTCTTGCCTCAGCCTCCCAAGTAGCTTGAACTAAAGGCATGCATCACAATGCCTGGCCAATTTTTTTTTTTTTTTTTTTTTTTTTTTGAGATGGAGTCTCGCTCTGTCGCCCAGGCTGGAGTGTAGTGGCCGGATCTCAGCTCACTGCAAGCTCTGCCTCCCGGGTTCACGTCATTCTCCTGCCTCAGCCTCCTGAGTAGCTGAGACTACAGGCGCCCGCCACCTCGCCCGGCTAGTTTTTTTGTATTTTTTAGTAGAGACGGGGTTTCACCGTGTTAGCCAGCATGGTCTCGATCTCCTGACCTCGTGATCCACCCGTCTCGGCCTCCCAAAGTGCTGGGATTACAGGCTTGAGCCACCGCGCCTGGCCGCCTGGCCAATTTTTTATATTTTCAGTAGAGATCGGATTTCACCATGTTGGCCAGGCTGGTCTCGAACTCCTGACCTCAGGGGATCTGCCTGCCTTGGGCTCCCAAAGTGCTGGGATTACAGGCATGAGCCACGTGCCTGGCCTATGCTTTTATTAGTTTGTCAACTTAAAGGGGCTTCGAAAAAATGCATGTTTCTGGCCCTACAAAATGGAATCAATTCACAGTGCAAAGTAACATTTATGACTAGGTACTGGTTCACTTTGAAAAAATACGTGGAGAAAATGGAGTTACTTCACTCTATCGTTTTACTTTACTGTTTTATGGCTATTTAAAAATGCATTAGAGTTCCCCCAAATAGATTATATTGTGTTAAACTCTATTTTTTAAAATAAAGGCAAAATTATTAAAGTACAGATCTCTTTAAATAAGAAAAGCAACAAAAATGAGGACCTAAGACATATTTATTTCAGTTAATATGCAATTCAAGAATAAAGACCTGGCAAAATAAGAGAAAAACATACTTCCCAAGTGGTTATGGTTGGAGGGATATGGATGGTAGACTCAATGAAAAAAAAAAGAAAAAGGAGAGATGAAAAGCCTTTTTCAATCCCCTCACAGCCAAACCGAATCTTTCAAATCATCCTCACTTTGGGAGGATGGGCTTGCCACCCCTGGCCAGACCTATAGTAGTGCAGATGTGGGAACACACCACGATACTAACACAAGGCATTTGAAGACTAGCTGGGTCACTTTGATGTGAAGTCTGATTGAAGTCTCTGGTTGATAGAAAAATTATATCTGGATAGAATGGTTTTTGTGGATGATGCCATAGAATTTAGCTAAATGGTTGCTTCCCACGGGAGGGCTTCTAACAGTCATTAAAATAGTTCCATGCTGTGAATATAACAAGAATCTCTGCTTTGGTCTAAGCCAACAAATTGATTTTCACATTAAATAATAAACTGAATATAATATTTTAAAAGTGATTATGATATATTGTAGCATCACTCCTGGAACTTATCAACAAGAACGCTAATGTATGTTTTTCTATAAAGATTTTTTTTCAAGTGTAATTCTCTTTTATGAGCTGCTTAACCTACCATATGCTTGAGACATGTGACACTTTATTAAATGCTCAATAGCGGAAGCATTTTAGAAAAATATCAAGTGGAGCTAAAACATAACAAGAAAAAGAAGAGGCCGATGAGGAGAAAGATAGAGGTTGGAAAAAGAAGGAAGATGTGGCCGTCTCTGCAAGCTTTATAATATCACAGAGGAACTCGAGATAAAGCTCCATGAAGGCAAATGAGCAAACCATAAGTGATCAACCCATAATACAGACATTCTCGAGACTCTGATGTGGATAACACAGCCTCTCTGTAATTCTGATTATCTGGTTTCAAAGAGAACCTAATCAACTTGTCAGCTGGTAGACTACATTTTTAAAATAGCAGATAATTGATATTTTTATCTAATTCATAAAAAGTTTCGAATACGTCAGCAATATCCTATAAAACTTCAAACTTTATCAAAGCCTAAATTTTGAAAAGTTACCAATAATAGGTCTGATGATATACTTACCGCATTCTGTTAATTATATAATAATTACGTAAACTAGTAAAAAAATTTCCTCTATCTTAGGATAGGAATTTCAAAACAAACTGCATATTTTTATTTGCTAAATATAAAATTGTATATGTGTGTTATTGGGATCAGCCTTGTACAAATAGTAATTATAATGATAATTCAATATAGAAAAATGTAACACTTAGAGCTGCATGGGCAAAATTAAAATATTTTATTTTCAATTTTTGTATTTCCTTCACAGAAGGAATTATGAAACAATCAATAAGAACATTTTGAGTAAAGATTACTTTAAGATAAAACCTATGCAGAAATAAAATTGGAATGCAAGTTCAAAGAGAAAAGGGAATGATGTCCAATTTCCTGTAATTGAAGAGCTTGTTTGTGCATTTCTTTTTATAGGTGGTGGTCAGCATCAAATCACTTCATTATTGACATTCCACTGACTACATTTCGTAGAACAAGTTCATAGTTTCATTATTATCTGTCCATAGTATCCTGAAATTTGCATCATTTGCAACTATTTCAGCATATGCAGAAAAAATTTGTATGTCCGTTAAAAACGACTGAGAGTTTGCATTTTGCAAAACAACGGATAGAACAGGGACAAACATTTGGAGATCAATGTTCTAAAGCATCCTGAAACATCCTTTCTCCAGCAAAATTACCTGAAAATTCACATACTTTTTATTCATTTGAAGAGCTTTGTCACTTTTCTCAAAATAGTGATCAATGAGAAAATTGTCTTTATTATATGTTTCTATGATGGACTACGTATTATTTTGTTGAATTAAATAACAATTCATCACTATTTTAAATGATTTTCTTTCTTGAAGCTATTATTTCTGATGAAGTTAATTTGTTTTGATTTAGAAAGTCCACTCGGAGGGCATGTTTAATCTTTTATTTAGTAATATGCTTTATACACATGTTTTAACAGTAATCTTATAGCATTAGATTTTAATTTAAATAAATTAAAAATTTTTATTTATTTATTTTAGAGACAGTGTCTCTATCATCCAGGCTGGTGACTTCCTCCTCCCAGGTTCAAGCGATTCTCCTATCTCAGCCTCCTGAGTACCTGGGATCACAGGAGGGCACCACCACACCCCACTAATTTTTGTATTTTTAGTAGAGATGAGGTGTCACCATGTTGGGTGGGCTGGTGTTGAACTCCTGACCTGAAGTGATCCTCTTACCTAGGCCTCCCAAAGTGCTGGGATTACAGGAGTGAGCCACCACGCCTGGCCTGAAAACGGCATTCTTAGCATCCAGTAATCTTATAACAGACACACACACACACATAAACACACACTTAAGGACTTTTCGCTTTTAGCACGTTAGAAATATATTAGGAGTTATTTTCAATATTAGTTTCATTAGCCATACAAAATAAAATAAATTAAATTACAGTAGATAATTGAAACTTGTAGTACACACTGCATAGATGTAACCATCTGGACTCAAACTAGGAGGAGCAAAACAATCTTAACTGATATGTTCTTCTCTGAACAGATGTTTCCAACCCCACATGGAGGATATGAATCTCTTAAAATAACACAACATTTCCAGGAGCAACATTAGAATTATCAGCAACACATTGCTGTTCACTAACCCTAATGAAAGTGTAAATACAGACAGAATTTCGTAAGTGCCTTCAAAATGGGAAAGGATTGTAATTTACTCTTCAGGATATTTTGCTATATGTGGTAAGTGCCCCGTAAATATGTATAAATGCAGCTGTAGCCACAATTCCTGTTAAGAAGTTTCCACATCCTGAAACTAAGGCAGAAGATCATGTGTGCATGTGGGTGTGTGCTAGCCATTCTAAATCAAAGGCATGTCACCCCTGACGAAGCTCTCGCTGTCAAGAGCTCTCAGCATTCCTTCTCTTGGTTGAAATCTAGGACTAATGTTTCCTTTATTCAGAAACATTCCGTTCTTTCTTGCCCATGCATAGCTAAGTGATACTGTCCTTTAGATGAGATCCTGCATCCAGCTCCTTTGCCTGCATGTAACTTTTTCTTGCTTCAGGTGTGACGAATAACCCAGCAGTCATCTTGCCTTGAACCATCACCCAGAGTATTTAAAAGGGAAAATTGGGAGGCATTAATAAAACAGGGGGACATAAGAAACACAGGACAAAAGTAATCATGAATAACGACTTCCATTTTCTGCGCGTGAAACAGTGTCGGTTTACTCTGGGCTTTGCTGGGTGCCTGTTCTCTACAGCAGGAATGAAGCAAAAAGTGAAACCATAATTCCTCCCCAGAGTGACAGCATTCTGGCCTGGGGAGCTGAAGCGTGCACAGGAATCAGTCGCCGTTTCAGACTAACATGACTGGAGAAGCAGACATCACCTGGAGACCCGGTCTGGAAAGTGAACCCCAGACTGAGTGTGCTGAAGGATGCAAGGGTCTTGGATGGAAAATTAGAATCCTTATTTTAAAAATAAATCACAGGCATCTAAGGAAAAGAAAATACAGGCTCCAAGTTTTTGAATTAAAGGGGTTTTAGAGCCGGCGAAGTTGACTGACTTGATCCATCCAGAGGTCAGGTGATGTTAAGTGGCGTGTCCACAGTGGAGACGCCAGACTGTCTGATAGGAACCCACTTCTCCGAATCCTTCTAACTTCCCTATGGAAGAGGCGGGGAGTGAGGAGTTAAGGTTGGGAAGCTCAGATGAAACTCCACAATCTAAAAGAGGATGCATTAAAGAATACAGGCCAAAGGGTTCAAAATCTATCACTTTCCAAAAACACAGTGACAATTTATTGCAGAAATAGCCTGAGTAAAATGAAAATAGGCTGAGTTCAAATGGAAAATCAGAGAGCAATTAGGAGAACATTTGAGGCCCAAACCAAGATGGGCTTTGTTTTGTTTTATTTTGTTTTGTTTTGCAATGAGCAAAGTGCTCAGAAAAGGGCTCCAGCCTTGAAGTAGGGGGAGAAAGGGCCTTGGGGAGGGTTGGAGGATAGAGGGATGAGAACAGGACGGGGGCAGCAAGGACAGGCAGGGGCTCTGCCCAGGGAGAAGCTTACTCAGTGCAGTTCCGCACAGCGGGCGGGGGCTGTGTGTTGATCACGTCGCCCATCGCCCAAGAATCCTTAGTGCAGTGAGCGAGCATAGGGCCTTCAAATTGCTGTCCAGGGGACATTCCTAGTGTACAGCCAGGCGGGTCCCAATACGAAGAAGAAGAGGGGCCCTGTGTTCCAGGAGGAGGTGTTTGGAGGAGAAAGTCCTGAGCTCCTCGGGCAGTGACAGCAGGTGCCCTTGTGCAAGGAGTCACAGGCTTGGGCTGGTCCTGAGATTTGGGGACAACCCCGGGGCCACTCATCTTTCCAAGGAGGGTCCATTTATCTATGCCGGATCCTTAGAACAACACTTCTCAATCCATCCGGGCTGTGTCTCTAAATCTGGCAGGTGGCCCTCAGCACACATCTCCCTCCTGCCCCCCAGGCCCACCCAGCTGTGGGAATTATTCTATGCTGTGTTCCAACAGAGCCCAGGACTTCATCCTCATCCTGAGGTCCTGAGGCAGGAGCGCTGTCCTGGCTCCACCAGAAACCATCTGTGTGGGTGGAGGGGGAGTTACCCAGTTTTCCCAGTGGCTATTACCTCCTGTATAAAGTCAGGGTGAATTTCTAGCTTCTCTAACTTTAAGTTTTGATGCTATGACTAAGAGGACTTTCATTTTGTTTCATTTGGTTTTTCGAAATGAGTTGTGTGTGAATTTTTTACTATGCCAGAGTCCAAGCAGAAAAGAAACCAGCAGAAGGAGGATCTTCTATGACTGCTTTTAGCATTTAATGCAAATAGAGACCTTCTGGGAGACTAAAGACCAGGGCTGGCCCAACCGTGGTGCATAGTGATGCTGAAGAGAAGGAGGGGGGCTCTGAACCCCCCCAACGATGTTTCAGGCCTGTCTCCAAAATGCACGAGGTGGTAGCTTTGGGAAAACCCCTCAACCTTTTGGCACCTCAGTAATTTTATCTATAAAATGTAAATAAACTGTGCATCCTACCCAGAAGGAATATTGTAAAACCAAAATGAGGTATTGCACAGAAACGGGTAGAAAAAGTGTCTTGCTCATGGTAGGTTCTCCATGCCTCTTGTGACTGCATGGCCAAGACCTGGAAGATGGGGGTTAACCCTGCGCACTGAGCATATTGAGGCCAGAGAACACTCAAGCAAGGCCAGGAGCAAGAAAGCAGCATGGTGAATCCTGGGCAAGGGTGGTGGGAGATGAGTGACATTCTGATATGCTGCAGAGAGAAATAGAGGGAGCGGCTCCCCTTCTCACAAGGGTATCCGGCACCCTGGACTGGACTAGTCAACCCTCCACCTCACCCTCTGCCATGCCCCTGTCTGGCTGTAGTAATTGGAGGAAAGGTAAGCACTTCACACAACAGAGCAGTAACAACCCCTCTCCCCAAGGTAGCTGTCCACTGCAGGGGCCCCAGTGCCATGTCCCAATGAGAAGTTGCCCTGTGATTTTCTGAAATTTCCAAATTGAAACTCAGAAGTCCTGGCCAGGCATGGGTAGCTCACGCCTATAATCCCAGCACTTTGGGAGGCCAAGGCGGGTGGATCACTTGAGGTCAGGAGTTCGAGGCCAGCATGGCCAACATGGCAAAACCCCTTCTTTACTAAAAATTAAAAAAAAAAAAAATTTTAATTAGCCAGGTGTCATGGTGCATGCTTGTAGTCCCAGCTACTCAGGAGTCTGAGAGGCAGGAGAATTGATTGAACCCAGGATGTGGAGGCTGTAGTGAACAGAGATCCGGCCTGGGTGACAGAGTGAGATTCCATCAAAAAAAAAAAAAAAAAAAAAAAAAAAAAGTCCTTTTAGGAGCCCAGAGATGTTGGTGGCTATGAACCAATGTAGTTTTACAGAAAATCCAACCTAGAAGTCAAAATCTGAGTCATCAACCCATCATTCCTGTTGGCATCCGATTGTACCCATAGTCAGTGCCTCTCTTAACCCATGCCTTTCCTAACCCTGATGTGATCTGGTTTGAGTTATATGCAACCAAAGAGACTTGACTAGCATACCTTCTGCTGGCACACTCTCAGCCTAATACCACCACTACCAAAACTCATAACGCTCTGTTTCAACACAGAAATGGAAATACTTACAAAAATATGTTGCTTTGACTACCTCCATCTCTATGCACTAGGTTGCATAATATAAAACTCTATATGATGAAGTATATAAAATGTCCAAGTGACATTTCATTCCTGATTTCCAACACACAGTGCCAGCCAGGATCCAAAATTCAACCCCTGGGGTACTCCTCAGCACTGTCGCTTCTCACTGTCCTGATTTTAACACTTAGCTGACTGGAAACCCTTTTAAACAACGGATAAATACGATTCCCCAAACATGTTTAGATCAGCTTCCTAAAAGTGTAGAAATATGTTTTCTAATACTGGACATCAGATTCAAAACACAAACCAGCGAGAATAGAATCTCCCTATGGATCCCTGTTTAATTAAATCTACCAGTTTCCTGGTAGGAAAAGTCTTATGGAGCACAATTTTAGCAATTTACCTGAAATTTAGCAACTTACCTGAAGTCTCCAAGGTGGGGAAAAAGAAGTGGCAATGTTCTGACTCGAAACAGGTAACAATCTCTCAACACACTAATAATCCCTCCAGCTTAATTTTCTGGCCTCCTGAAAATCCTCTCTCAGATACACTGTGCAGTCCTCTAGATGAAGAAGGAATTTACCTTGTCAACATATTGTGTATATCTTTGTGTACAAAGATGATTGGAACTAAGTAATTATTTTACCATGAACATATGAAGGTATTACAAAAAGCAGATATTTTTCTTTATGTAGGGGTTAGAGGAAGTGAAAAAAACTAAAAGCATTCAATTTTCAGTCTGACATTAAAATGTGGATGCTTAAATTAATGTGGGTTAAAAAGTGAAAGACATATAGGTATGTGTGTGTGTATATATACACACATATATATACATACATATATATATAATATACACAAACATACACACACACATATATTTTTTGAGACAGAGTTTCACTCTTGTTGCCCAGGCTGCAGTGCGATGGCATTGTCTCCACTCACTGCAACCTCTACCTCCCAGCTTCATGCTATTCTCCTGCCTCAGCCTCCCGAGTAGCTGGGATTACAGGCACCCGCCACCACGCCCAGCTAATTTTTATATTTTTAGTAGAGACAGGGTTTCACCATGTTGACCAGGCTGCTCTTGAACTCCTGACCTCAAGTGATCTGCCTGCCTCTGCCTCCCAAAATGCTGGGATTATACGTGTGAGCCACTGTGCCTGGCCAAGAGACAAAAATATTAAGGAAATAATTTACCCTTGAAAATATATCCTGACATCAGTTTTTCCCTTTATTTTTCTAAAAGGATCAACAATGACAGAGGAAACTGCTTTGACATGATCAACAAACTAGAAATTGATGTCAGTGGTATCCTTTTAAATATGACTAAGACTAACTTACTTCAGTGATTTTAAAATTCTTGTTTCTTCTATATTTGTCATAGATTATTATTCCTGGTACCTGCCTAGTCCCTATTACTAGCATTTAATCAGCATGCTGTCCTCCAAATTAGGCAGTATATCCCATTCATTTCCAATAGATACATAAAATCAAAATGGGTCAAATTGTGCAGCTTATTGCTGAGTTTATAATAAATATTTCTATCTGTAGGCAGCAATCATGATTTAGAAACAGAGGCACACACTATGTAACAGCCAATAACTAAAATAAATTAAATAACCCTTCAGCTCATTTCTTGGAATAAAAGTTTAACATGAGATCTCCTTGTACGTAATTATCAATTGCTTTAAAATGAAGAGAAGAATATTTTTATAAAGAATAACTTACGGTTTTAAATAGGGTATTATTTCTATTAAAGCAGACTTAATTTAAAGTTATAAAAATTAATTCAAAGATTTTTTTTCCTTTTAAGAAGGAATCTTCCTATTGCATCACTATATTAACAAATGGAAGAAATAAACTAAAATAAATATGGGTTCCACAGTGTTTACATACAACTTATACACGGCATATCATTGTCTGGTCAAATATTTGTAGTGCCGATGAGAGTACAGACTTGAGGATACTACTTGAAATAAACAAACGCTTATCTAAATCTCGGAGGCCTGCAAAATTAAGTTTGGGATTTCCCAGAAGCAGGGAGCAGGCTTCCTACAAGCATCTGGACTTGCATCTGCACTTGAGGTCGTGAATCTCTGGAGCCTGGCCTGCTGGACGCAGATGTCACAGTGCCATTCTGCCTTCCTCACTGTCATCAGAGGCTGCTGAGCAGTGGTGCTCTGCTTTGGACCATCAGAGATCAGCAAAGAAGGTTTGCTGTGCAGGACACAAGCTTCAACCGCTGTTTATCAGTCGCACTAAGCCGTGTGAGATGTTCTCAGTTCCTACCGCTCCTTCTGCAGTAACTATTGATGTGCAATTTCTAAAGCTCATCTTTAAAGTACACGGCATGGAGTCTGAGCTCCTTCAAACAACTTCTCCCCTTCACATTCCTCACGCCGCTATTTCTAGCAGGCAGTTGACGTCTAGACTCTGAGGTGGACATGTAAAGGCTTGGCATCTCCGATTTCCTGGGACGGCCTTCTCTTTTGATGTCCAAAACAAGACATGAACAAGCCTTTGAGGACCAGTGCGTAAGACTGGGCCCTGTCAGTTCATTCAAGTACCTCCGTTAATACTTGTTGAGCAAATACATAATCTACCTATTAATGAGGTTCCATGCAGCTAATCAGCAAAGGTGAGAATCTGTGGAGCCGACATAGGCCGCCCTCCTAGGAACCTGATATTTTATTGCTGACATGCAATTTTTAATTTTTTTTTTGCGTTAGGTGCGGACTAAAACCTTCATTTTTAAATAAAAATACGTAAACGTTCTGACTTTTCTCAATTTGCTTCTTCAAGGCAATAATACAGTAGAATACTATTACTTGGATGTTTAAATAAAATACTAAAAAAGAAGAAAAAACAAAAAGAAAACCACAGTTCTCTAAAAACAAAACAATTCTATTCAGTCGCCACCCCTGCTTTCATAGGGAGGCATATGTGTATTTCTAGTCCCCAATGTTGACATCATTAAAGGTTTTCCATTGCAATTTTCTATTTTGATGAAGAGAAATATTGTGCAATATTTGTCATTCAATGCAGCCAATGCTCAAGTGTCCAGTGCAATAGCCCTTCAGCTCCCTGCATTGTGGTCCCTGTAGCAATTCACGTTTAAAAACTATTCTATACCTTATATCACTTCATCAGCATCAGAACCTTAGGAGGCCCAAAGAATACCATGCCCCAGGGCACCCAGCAAACTGCAAAGCACTTGAATTAAATTATTTCCCCTGAAGCAACCACCATCGTACCTACGCAATATGATAAGCTGATCAAAGAGATTTGTGTTTCATTAGGAGTCGAGGATAAAATTGATAATGGATAGAGAGATGTTTCTGTGCAGTGTATGGTAATAATCAGGAATGAAGTAGTTAGCTTTTTGACACTTGGATGATCAGCGATTAGCTGCTAGATGCTTTTGAAACAATAGTTTATTTGTATGTCATATACCTTGGTGAAAAAAATCTCACTGGTATTATCAGTGAGTAGATCTTTCAAAAATGAAATGGGAGCCCCGTCAGTGAGTCGCACACACTACCTTTTTAGGACAGAAGGGAGGCATACGCTTGGTGTTTTGCACTGAGGGTATTTGTGATTGTGCCAGGAGTTCAGAGCTGTAACTCATTGCCATAAAACCCCATTTCTTACAAATAAATGGGCCAAACCAGCATGTTCATTGTTTGTAGATTACTTGTAACTGTTTACACAATCCTCGTAATTTCTTCCAGTGAGGAGGGATGATGTGCCCCAGCAGAAGGAGGAGGGAGAGGCTGAACCAAGCCACTGTGAGGCGTCTCAGACATTCATGCGGCAAACATGGTACCATAGGACTCTCACACAAGGGCTTCTGCGCACACAGGCACCTGCTCAGTCCTGTTCCAGGGTCGGGTTCTGGGCACTGAGACAAGAAGCAGATGGGACTGGAAACTACAACTGTTCCCTCCCCTCTCCTTCCAACTCCCGCTCTAACCACACAACCGTGCACTGTACAGATGCCGAGATGTCACCAAAGTGGGTGTTTGAACACTGGATCCAGAAGTGGGGATGACACTCGGGTCCCCCACCACCATCCTTGCCTTGTGCACCTTCCTCGTTGAGGTCCCCATGAGGAGATGAAGAAAAGCTTCAAGGGCCAACAGAGAGCAGAGATGCTGGGTTCACCCACTAACCCATCTCTCTGCCCCAGAGTCAGATTCCAGTTCCTCGGCTGCCTGCACCAGGGGCGTGAGGCTGCCACCACCTAGCAGGCTCATCAGCCTCAGAAAACCATCCAGACCTGAGAGACCCGAAGGGCAATTCCAACAGGGAAACCTGTAGAACGAGCAATGATTTCAAACAAACAAAAAAAGCAAAACCCCTCAGGAATGCAGGCTGTTTCCTCATCTTCCTCTTGGACCTGTCTTCCTTGCAAATTCTTTCCAAGAAGAGACGACTCTTCCCTCTCCAGCTGTCTCTGCTTTGCCGAGGTTACTTGGTCATTGGTGGCATTATCCACTTCAATACGGAATTAGCAGCAATGTCTACTCCGATGTGTACTTACAGAGAATGACAAAAGCTTTATGTGAATACAGTAAGAAAATGCTTGTATATTTACAGCGCCTGGCATCTGCCCCCAGGAGTGCAAATTAAGTGGCACAGTCCCCCCGATTTCAATAATTTATTACATCTTTGCCATAAAATGAATGAAGGGGAAAGCCAGTCATTATCCATTTTAAGATGTGAACAGGGACTAAAGGCAGAGCCGTGCGCTGCACAAAACAAAAACTATTGGGATTGGAACCTTCGGTGCTCTCAGACGTTTCACCTGAAGGTGTTCTTCCAGTGTCCAGGAACCCACGGCAGCAGCGTGAGCCAAGTCACGCATGGCGGCCCTCCTAGGAATCTGATATTTTAAAATCACCAAGGATTTTAATTAAAAGGAAATTCCGTGTACAAAAGGAAAATGCATATTCCCTTTTTATTCTCTCCTCAGATGTGTCTCGTGATACAGCTTTATTCACTTATCTTGGGGTGTCTTTAAGACGTGTATCACAAGTAGGGCAGCAGAGCCTCCTTTCTGCGATGCTGTCGGTCTGCGGTGCTCAGGTGTAGTGAGTGAGCCTGTCCTTCCCAGTGAGGGCCACAGGGGCTCTTCCTGCGTTTGCGTCCCTGCACTGTAGCCGTAAAGGGACTGCCATAGCCATTCCCACCTGTCCCACCCCGCGCTCCTGTATCTGATTTTATTTTTGCAGCCTCTCAAAGGCTCTTGGTATGTCCCAGAGCGAGTTAACTTGCTGTTGAAAGTCTGGATGCATCTGGGCCGGGCGCGGTGGCTCACGCCTGTAATCGCAGCACTTTGGGAGGCTGAGGCGGGCGGATCACGAGGTCAGGAGATCGAGACCATCCTGGCTAACACGGTGAAACCCCGTCTCTACTAAAAATACAAAAAATTAGCCGGGCGCGGTGGCGGCCCCTGTAGTCTCAGCTCCTCCGGAACCCGGGGGCGGAGCTTGCAATGAGCTGAGATCGCGCCACCGCACTCCAGCCTGGGCGACAGAGCGAGACTCCGTCTCAAAAAAAAAAAAAAAAAAAAAAAGAAGGTCAAAGTCTGGATGCATCTGTTGAAGGTAGCTGACCCCTTTTCTGTAACTACGCCAATGTCTCCCTATCTCCTACCTCAGGACGCACATGTATCTTGGGGCTAGTCCATTCAGAAAGCCTATCGAGGTGGCCGCCAGCTTAATGAATTGAATCCTAATAACCAAGGAGAGCTCAACATTTGAAAAATTAATATATTTTCAATCATCGAAGTCTACACTGTACCAAATTGTGTTTGCCAAGTGGCTAGGATTGATATTAATGTTTGAGTAAAACTAATTAGATGAGAAAGAGAAAGTTGAAAATGATCAGCATGAAAACTGACTCACTGGAGAGATCTCAAGCCAAAAGCCTCCCGAGATGTTCCTGCACTGGCCATTTCTAACTATCCAGCACGGACTGAAGTATCACGGTAGCAAGGGTGAAACTAGATTTTCAGATTAAAGAAAAGAAATCCATGATAATATTATCCCACCCCCTTAAATATTTTGCTACTGAAAAAAAAGATTTTACCTATAATAAAATATTCAGGTGAACCTTTTTTATGCAAAATGGACAGAGAGTCTTAACCTAAAACACCTAAGTATTATTTAAATTTCTCATGCTTCTTACAGATGAGTCAAAAAATATATCCTTGATTCTGAACTTATTAGAGCCATATGGCCAATCATAAAAAAAATACGCTTCTCTCAACACTTTCACTGAGGAGGAGCAGGTTGAGGAGCGTGGATCCACGCTAGCCCTCTTGGGCAAGCCAGGCAGTCTGTTGAGGAAACATCTCTTTAAAAATAGCAGCAAGAGTTTCCCTTTTCATTTAGACATTGGTTTACCTATCCTCCACTAACAGCCTGTTAAAATACCATCCCAGTGACTGACATATTTGCAAAAATTATTGTAGTTCTCAGCCTCGTGGGAGGCCCCAACTGAGAAAGCAATATGTGGCTGTCTTTGAGGTAAAGCCTTAACTAGAATCTCAGACCCAACGCTGGATGATGCCACGCACCCCAGGAATAGAGTGTGGTCCTTCTAGGAAGGGCCATTTCCTGCCTATATCCTTTTCTCTCACCTGAAAGAACCAGAGCAGCCCAGGGAGCAGGGGCCGCCGGTTCTGCAGGGAGTCTCCTACCTCATGACCTCATTACGTGCCTGTCCCCAAAGCCGAGTCACTTTGCTCCTGATTCCCAGATTCTGGCCTGTGTTTTCTTCATCAGGTTTATCTTGATGCCTGTCATGCAGTATTCCTTGAAAGTCAGCATCCCTCAAATTCCTGTCATTCCCAGGAGACATGGACTGTGTTTCAACAACCTCAGGCACCTTTTATGACGTGGAAGGCAGCAGAAAGCACAGCTCATTGACACACTGCTGTGTCCTGTTTTTGTCTGGGCGGTGCAACCTTTGACAGAGTAGTGGACCTGGGCCATGTGGGAGAGGCCACCACAACTGTCCAATGGGAGTGTCACAATCCCCTGAGCTAACAGAGCCAGACTGCCCCGGAATGTAGACTCGGACCCGGAGCTGATGTCACAATCACAGAGTTCACTATTCAGTGAATGCAGGATTCTTAAGTTTCCATCAGGGTTGAGGCACTGCACAGAGACTCCGAGAATAAACCATGCAATAGAGGCACAGCTGTTCGCTGAGCCTACCCTGCAATGGAGGTGGGCAGGATTAAAATAGAAATAAGTGCATAAATAGCAATTTGAGGAACCAGACAGTGCATGATGGGAGCATGCCAGAAAAACAGAAAATGGCTGGTGTTCTTTCTGCACAGGCCAATCCACAGGTGCATGTGGATAGTCTACAGTCAAAATATTGGTTCTCAATTAAGTACATTCATTGTTTAGGGATCTAATTAATTTAAATCATATTAATAAATATCTGCACAATCTTAACTTGGACAGGTCACTTAAACTCACTGGTCTCTCTTACCTTCTCTGAATAAGGATGTTAAAATTGATGAGCATGAAATTTCCTTCTAACATTACGATTCTAAGATTCAGCAATAATAATAGAAATCAAGGTAATTATCCCTGATCTAATTATGGTGTAATTAGGAGCAGATGATGTGCTGGTGATAATGGCGGCTGATGGTTTCTCTGCCTGCTGAGTTTCACGCCCGTACAACTTGCTCTCCGAAATGGATTTTGAGTTTGGAGTAGTGCGCTGATTGCGAGACATTGTTATTCTGAACCCCAGTGTCTGTTAAGTGGCATTTAATTAGTCACATGAAATGCTGACTCATCTGTTGTCGAAGTCTTCATTCAGAAGAGAAATGTCCATTCAAGACAGATTCAGCAAAATTCGTAATAAAAGAAGTTGTCTGGGGTTTTCTGTTCAGAATGGAACACACAGGAAACTAAGAGCACGCTTTGCTTATTTCAGTCCTTTGAGAACTTTATTTTTTTCATTGGAGATTGTATATATCCACGTTCACTTAGCACCTATATATTTATAGATTTTGATTTCATCATGATAATTTTGGAAAATCAAGGGGTAACGGGTTTCCTTTTTAAAAACAGAAATGTAAGTGTGGAAAAAAAAGAGATATATCTCATCTCTGAGAATCACATTTACTTGAGGTTTTAGAGAATATATACATTTTTAATAATTAAAAAGTTATGTTATTAGTTGGAATGCAAGTTTGGCACAAATATCAGGATAAAGCAGGAGATTCTGGAAACAGTCTCTTGTGGCCGACGACACTGAACCCCTTCACCGTCCCCCATAAGACGTCTGTCCAGTTTTGTCAGGGAAGCCATCAATTTGCTCTTTAGAAGCTGCAGCTCAGTATGTTGTCCTGTCAGAGCTTTGCAGCTGAGATTGCAGCTCTCCCCTGTGGGCTGTCAGTGAGCGTCCGCTCTAGTCTTGGTGGCTGCTGCAAGAGGGCACGCACAGTCTTACCTCAGTGTGCAGCTGTGCCATTCACTAGCTGCTTGCGGGCTTGAATATTTCCAGCTGTAGATTCTGAGGCATTTGTGATAGGGCCACATTGTCATACAGAGGAAATTTCTTCCTGGATCTCTCCAGTAAAACCTCCTGAGCAATCGTCTTCTCTATCTACCAACAAAAGATTCTCCAAAGTGCAGGTTGTTCATTGTCCAATAACAGAGAAAAACAATTTCAACGAATAAAAAACACTTTATGTTTTATCTTGTCCAGTAAAGACTTTCCATTTTAGAAGGATATTATATCATCATGACCCAAAACTTCGGCTTACTTTCATCTGCCAAAAGAAGTGCTCTTATTTTAATTTGTTCCAAACCTATAGAAATTAGTCCATTTCCCCCTATATCCCCTAAAAATAAAGCTATCTCAGGGTATACCTTCTTTTTTTTGTTTTGTTTTGTTTTTTTTTTGTTTTTTTGTGTTTGAAACAGAGTCGTGTTTTGTCATCCAGGCTGGAGTGCCGTGCTGAGATCTTGGCTCACTGCAGCCTTCGCCTCCTGGATTCAAGTGATTCTCCTGCTTCAGTCTCCCAAGTAGCTGGGATTACAGGTATGTGCCACCACGCCCAGCTAATTTTTGTATTTTTAGTAGAGATGGGGTTTTACCATGTTGGTCAGGCTGGTCTCGAACTCTTGGCCTCAAATAATCTGCTTGTCTTGGCTGGGATTATAGGCATGAGCCATCTCGTCTGGCCTAGGGTATCATTTTCTAGGGTTTATATGACAAATGTTAGAGACGTCATGACCTCTCACCCCACTGGAATACAGCCCAGTTTAGAACACAATTAACTATTCTATTCCTAGGCTGTAAGAAAAGAGAATCTAGTTAAATAAGAAATGTCCAGAGCCACCTTGTAAATGTCCACATTAGTCTCTTTTTACCACCATTTGGGTACTGAAAAATTTATGCAAGCAGCAGACTCTGTGTGACTCGAGCCCTTAAAAATGCAGTCTTTTTGTTGGTAAACCGGCATGTCCTCTGCTGTACATAGAGTGTCATTTCTCACTGTGCGACACTTAAGATGCACATTTTCTTTATGTGTGCTGTTTCACATCTTCCAATAGTAACTTAGAATAGTCTATCTTCAGTTCCAGTTAAAATCATGGTGTAGGCTAGTATATTTATCTAAATTAGGGTTATTTGATTTCGCTGAGGTATATAGTAAAGAGACCGCCACAAATCACATTTAAGAGAAAGCAGAAAATTGAATGGTTGTTCCTAACGTTCACGGAAAATGACAGGGTCTTAAGAGACCACCCAATTTCCTGGTCCAAAGCAGGAAGACAATTCAGTTTGTCAAACTCTTGGATACTGATGCCAATTTAAGAAACTCTCATTGTTTTTGAGCTGTGTTAAAATTGCCGTATTTTTATGAAATTTTAAAAATTATCCCAAAGGAAACATTCTGATTATCGGTATTATTTACCTAGGCCTAGATGGAATAATAACAAATACAAAGAATTGACAAGTTAGAAGAAGTAAAGATTTTCTTATATTTATTCCCTTTCTGATTGATCATCAGAAACCATTTTAAGTTATTTCAAGTAAATATCTAAGCATGTAGCAAAAATGTAAATGGCCAACCTGTTCAGGTTTGTGACTGTGTACTTGTCTCTATTTGTCCACTGTTAGAAAAATCATCTTCCCATTTCTTCCTTTGCCCTTTGGGTGTTCGTCAATAGGTCATTGGAGAATGAACATTAGACCAAGTCAATGTCCAGGCACCTTGTTTCCTTTGGGAATCTGGCCTTATCTGGCAAGGATCCACAGGTACACAATTTAAACCTCTGGTGCTCAGACTTGGCCTCAGTGGTCCTGCCTTCAGTGGCACCCAGTTCAAATCTCTCATCCTCTCTCACTGCTGAGGCCACCTGAGCTACTACACTTTCAATATGGGCTTCATTTTCTCCTCATCTTTAATCACTTCCTTCTGAGTTTGGTTTCACTCTGAGCTATTGCTTTCTTCACTTTCTCTCCCATTTAGTGGTTCTGTGGACAGTCTTCTGGGTTCCATCCTATGACTCAATTGGTCCCTGAAGCTTTCCCTCTATGAAAATTGACTCAGGATGGATTAAAGATTTATATGGAAGACCTGAATCTACAGAAACACTAGAAGAAAAGCTAGGGAAAACTCTCTTGGACGTTGGTCTAGGGAAAGAATTTATGAGTAAGACCTCAAAAGCACAGGCAACAAAACCAAAAATAGATTAAAAAAAAAAAAAGCTTCTGTTCAGCAAAAATAAATAATCAGCAGAGTGAACAGACAACCTACAGAATAGGAGACAATACTTGCACACTATGCATCTAATAGAGCACTGATATCCAGAATTGACAAGGAACTCAAACAACTCAACACCAACAACAAAATAATCCCATTGAAAAGTAGGCAAAGGACGTGGACAGACATTTTTTAAAAGAAGACACACAAATGACCAAAAAGCATATTAAAAAAATGCTCAACATCACCAATTATCAGATAAATGCAAACTAAAACCACAATGAGATGCCGTATGACACCAGTCAGAATGCCTGTTACAAAAACAGAAAAAGAAAAGAAAAAACAGGTGTTGGTGAGGATGTGGAGAGAAAGGAGGACTTAAACACTATGGCAATGTGAGTTTCTACTCTGAAAGTTGCATCTCAGAGCACAGGCTCTGGTGTGAGCATATGTGCAGAGCACCATGCCGTGCACAGGATGCATACCACCACAGCGGTAAACCAAGTGACTGTGCTGATGAGGAAGCCTGGATTGTGTTAGAATGCCATTTCCAACTTTATTTTTAAATGATTGTGAGGATTCGTGACAGTATAAATGATTGCGAGCATTTGTGATAGTAACTCTTGATGATATGTTTTCTCTTGAGATGGAAGAAGGGAAACTGGCACATTAAATTACTGTTGTCAAGTTTCTTTGCTTTTCAATTACTTTTCAATCACGAACCCATTTTGTTTTGTTTTTGCTTTTGTTTTTGTTTTTGTTTTTGTTTTTTGAGACAGAGTTTTTGAGATGGAGCACTCCGGGCTGGAGAGCAGTGGCGCCATCTCGGCTCACTGCAACCTCCGCCTTCTGGGTTCAAGTGATTATCCTGCCTCAGCCTCCCGAGTAGCTGGGATTACAGGTGTGCACCACCACACCCAGAAAATTTTTGTATTTTTAGTAGAGACGGGGTTTTACCATGTTGGCCAGGCTGGTTTTGAGTTCCTGACCTCAGGTGATCTACTCACCTCGGCCTCCCAAAGTGCTGGGATTACAGGCGTGACCCACTGGGCCTGGCCCATAAACCCATTTTGAAATCACCCCTACTTGCTTTTGACTTCATGAAGGAACGTCTGTCCAAAGGTGGGGAGCACCACTGCAGATCCCTAGCAAAAGGCAGCTCCAGGCAGACAAAGGTCCCACCAAAATTAAAGGAACCAGAAATCAAACACAGTAATATTATTGGTAGAGGTTGTAAAAGACTATTCCTAGAAATACATTTTCTTTTTTGAAACTGTTTCTGAAAAATTAAAAAAGGTAGCTCAAGAATCTTTCAGCAACAACTGTAGAAAAAAAAAATATCAGGCCTGTAACCCCAGCATTTTGGGAGGCCGTGGCAGGAGAATTGTTTGAGCCCAGGAGTTCAAGACCAGCCATCTCTAAAAATTAAAAAAATAATGATAATTAACCAGGCATGGGAGCACATACCTGTAGTTGCAGCTTCTCAGGAGGCCAAGGTGAAAGGATCGCCTGAGCCCAAGAGGTTAAGGCTGCGGTGAGCCCTAATCATGCCACTGCACTCCAGCCTGGGTGACAGAGTGAGCCACGTCTCAAAAAATAAATAAATACATGAATTAATAGAAAAAAATATCTCAAATTGTTTTACTGGTTGGTAAAAGTATTAGTCTTCTGATTCTCTAGTAAGCCCTTTTCCTTGAACTTTGGTCACTCCCTGATTATTTGAATATTTTCTTTCTAAAGTACATTTGGGTTTAGGGTGCCCACATTTTTTTCAATTTAATGCTCATTACTTGCCTCATTTTAAAAGGGAAGCATCCCAGGCTCAGAAGGTGAGAGTTCCCAGGAGAGGTGATGTGTGAAGCAGCTGGGGAGGGTTCTGAGATTCCGATCGCAGGCCCTTGTCTCGTACTTTTTAAAGTTCTCTTGTCTGGGCTTTTGTCGAATTAATTTAAAAAAAAAAATTGAAATCCCAGCTACTCAGGAAGCTGAGGCAGAAGAATCGCTTGAACCCCGGAGGTGAAGGCTGCAGTGAGCCGAGTTTGCGCCACTGCACTCCAGCCTAGGCAATAAGTCCAAAACTTCATCTGAAAAAAAAAAAAAAATTGAAGAGCACATTGTATTTTTTCTATTCTTAATTCCCGCTATTTTGGAACTTAGGATGTTTTAATTACTCAGGAAGTAAAATTTAGCACTTGCTTGTGGACCCATAGACAGCTGAAGAACAGGGTTTCCAATCTCTCTCCCTCTTCCAAATATACATATGTTATGTGTACACATGAGTTATGTATTTATACTGTGCACATAGATATGCACGTATATGCATATATGTAATATCACATACACGATTTCATATATATGCCATAGGTACATATATACACATTAGTTATAGATGTATATTGCACTTATAGATATATATATGCACATACATGTAATACACACACACACTTACATGCATGTCAGGGTTTTTTAACCCCAGCACTACTGGCATCATTTGCAACCAGGCGATTTCTCCTTGGGGGGGTTTCTCTGTGCACCGTCAGATACTCTACCCCTGGCCTTCACCTGTGTGATGCCAGAAGCATCCTTTTCCCAGTTCTGACACCAAAAATATCACTAAACATTTCCAAATACCTCCCAGGGGAGCAAAATTTCCCCCACTGATGAAGAGCAACTGATATAAAAGCCTATTTTCTTCAAAAAAAAAAAAAATACACAAAATGTAAAAATTCCCTACATATCTAAAAATAAATGAAAATGCAATTGAGTTCTATCACCAAATTAGCTGTTGGGGAATAAAAAAGAAACAGCAGATTTAAAAATCATTTCTGTCATCTCATTACCCGCAGACCACAGTTTTCACAGTCCAACCTTCTGCATTTTGACCAGATCCTCACAATTCTGAAATCACTGTTTCATCCATATTTCAATAACATGAATAGTCTCAAATGCAGAAAGGGAACATTGTTCTGCATTTTATCTTCAGATTTCCTTCCAACTATCTTTGGAGGTTTATCAAGTAAATGTGACTGTCTTGTGACTCTGTCTATTAATGTACCACTTCATGTGTGTCTTGAGATTACAATAGAAAACATCGCTTACATCAAGAGACTTGTGACTAAGTTTTAAAATCCCAAAGCTCTCGTGATTCATCAACCATGCAGTTCGCAGACTCGAGGGTGTTCAGTGTTGAGTAAGCTCCGGTGTGGTGGACTCTGTCCGATGTGACCAGCAAACAGGCAACCCATTCACTAGGGATGAGGCCACCCCCTGCAGGCTTTTACCCCTTTCTGTGTGGGCTCTGAGGATGTCAACCCCCTGTGTCTTAGCCTCCGCTGCACAGTTGCTTCCTGAGAAGATCCTCCCTATGAGGTTGGGGTCATTCAATCAAGTAATCCTACTGAATAATTCTATCCCCCTTTCATCTATTTGGTGGCAGCAAAAGCATCAAATTCCAGGCCCTGACATGGAGAATCTCACAGTCTAGTGGGCTTTTGACGTCTATCCCATCAAATTGCCAGAGAGTCAAAGTTTCATTCTAACCTTATACAAGGGGCTGTGATTTTCAAGGCTGCTGAACAAGACTGATATTCTCAAGATTTAAAAAAATGAACGCAAAACAATCAAACAAAACATTCTAGGTTGTTTACTGAGAATGGCTTTGAGTAGAAATGTTCTGAACAGTAACGTTTCCTGAGAGTGAGGTGGAAATAAAATTACCCTGAGTTCATCTGAAAATAGTCAGGGTTTGGATAACAAAGCAAGGTTCACGTAGATAGACAGGTCTGTTATCGGACTCAAAGAAGAAGGTTACTCTTCCTGCCAGATAGGATTATTGGCACTCACGTCACAGGAGAAGACCCTGAAGGTGGAACCTCTCTGGAGGGCCTGAGGACCACAAGGAGACCTGTGTGCCTAGAGCAAAGTGAGCCCAGGCATTATGGCTGGGCGGTGAGGGGAATTCTTGGAGCAGTGAAATGGATTTGGCTCTTTCCCTTAGAGACTATGGGTCTTCACCATAAACTCAGATGCCTTCAGCAGCCAGACTGACAGCATAAGTGAGTTCAGGAAAAAGCAAATGTGCCCCTGAATCTGTATTGCATTTTATTAGGTTGGATAGATACACATTCCGAAAAATATTTTTATAATCATAAAATGAATCCTGCTTCATGATGGTCAGCCGTAATTCACCTGGGGTATGAATGTTGGAGATCAGTCACGGGTCCTGGGGACACCGGCCCTTCCCAGCTCGAGTTTGGTGGCCATGGAAGAAGAAAGCTCGGTGTCTAGAAAATTACATTTTGTTGAGAGAAGCTCAAGTTGGGGCTTTTCAGTGCTTAACTATTGATTTAAAATTCTTTACAACTCTCCAAAGAAAATGCGCCTGTACCTCAGCTGTCCCATAGTCAAGCGGTGTGAGGCTCTGGACCGCTCATTCTCCAGTGACCAATGAGAAGACAAGGCTCAAAGAAGCCCCAGGACTCCCAGTCCCGACTACAGGCTGCAGACAGACGCTGGCCCTGCGACCAAGTGCCAAGGGCGGAATGCTTCACCGTGACCCAAGTGAGATTCGTCCAGTCATTCTGTCTCACTAATCACCCCCAAAAAGTGATGAAGCTTTACACACCGAGGAGTCTCTCCTTCCATTTGCTGTGGTCTTAGTCCCTTCAGGCTGCTGTAACAAAATACCACGGCTGGGTGGCTTATCAACAGCAGACACCGATGTCTCAAGGTTCTGGAGGCCAGATATCCACATCACGGCACCAGCAGACTCGTGTCTGGGGAGGCCTTGCTTCCTGGCTCATAGACTGTGTCTTCTCTCTGTGTCCTCGCCTGGTAGAAGGGGCAAAGGATTTTTCTCTGGGGACTCTTTCATGAGGGCACTAATCTCATTCATGAGGATTTCACTCTCATGACCGAATCACGTCCCAAAGGCCTCCCCGCTCCAGCACTCCCACCTTGGAGGTTAAACTCCAACCTATGAATTTGGAAGAGGCTCAAACATTCAAACCATGGCAGACCTAAAGGCCTGGTACATTCCATGATGTTTTCCTAAGCACCATTGATATCTGCTTCTCCAGGAGGCCTATCCTGACTACCTTCACTTACTTTTAATCTTATAAATATGTGTCATAGAAACCCAACTGTCATGTTTGTCTCTATTTCATTTCAGCTATCTAGTTATTTCATTTTATTATTTACTTATTTATTTTTTTGACAGAGTCTTGCTCTGTCGCCCAGGGTGGAGTGTGGTGGCACAACCTCAGCTCACTGCAACCTCCGTCTCCCAGGTTCAAGCGATTCTCGTACCTCTGCCTCCCGAGTAGCTGGGATCACAAGAATGCGCCACCACGCTTGGCTAATTTTTGTATTTTTTAGTAGAGATGGGGTTTCACAATGTTAGCCAGGTTGGTCTCAAGCTCCTGACCTCAGGTGATCCTCCCGCCTGGACCTCCCAAAGTGCTGGGATTACAGGCATGAGCCACCGTGCCCGGCCTCATCTCTCTAGTTCTATACACAGACAACCCATGTTTCCTCACTGCAGACTACATTCTATTTAATTTGCAGGAAGGCCTGTGTGCTGAGTGGGTGTGTGTGTGTGCAGTGTTTCTAATACTCGCATGACAGCTCAGAGTACACAGATCTGCACAGCAATCCTGAGTGATGCCGTCAGGGCCATAGCAACACAGGCACAACTATGTAAGGACATCACTGAGAGAGTGGAAGGAAAGCCTCGGGGTTAGAGAAGGGAGTCCCTGGGCTATTGAAATAGCCAAGCAAAAAAAAATTCTTTTTAGAAAAATAAATAATATTGTGAAAGTATCATATGCCACGCAAACATAAATTGTATTCTACTATGATACTGATGGGAAATGCATGACTTTCTTTCATCTAGGACCAAAACGTCTGAAGCCAAAACAAGTTGTTATTCACACCACTGGCTAATGAAATTAAACAGAGCAATTAGCCCATCCGGGTAAAAACTGCAGCTTTCCTGCTAACGTTCTGGTGATCTCTAGACCTATGCATGTCAGATGCATTTTATATTTTTGGAAAATACGATGTTAGTTTGTGTCCTAAAATCTGATCACATAATTCAATTGAGGTCATCCGGTAACTCTAAAGACGGAAGTGTGATTTTTAAAGATAAAGATTTGGGGCAGGCAAGATGATGCTGTGCTTCTTCAGACAGGACATCTGAGCATTTAAGTCTTTAGAATGTGGGATGTGTTGCAATCTCCTCTCAGACAATGTGCAGTGGTGACGGAGTGGGCTCTGACCTTTGTGTCTGAGTTGCTAAGCTTCCCAGGAGCCGACCCAGCTTCACTGAGGACGCGTTCGCACTGGGCTGGCCCCCAGGTCTGCCACCAGCGAGGGACGCACCTTTAGGAAATCACCACATCTGTTTATGTCTTGCTCATGAATGGGGCTCCTTGTGTCTGTCCCATACATCTCACGTAACTGTAAGAAGAAATACATCAATGACATCACACATGGGGAACAAACTGGTCTCAATTAAATCCTCTATTGGTTTCATACTCTCCAAGGTATTAAAACATAAGAAACAATATTTTTATAAACCAAAAAGCAAAGTTGTAAAGGAAGAAACATGTGCCTATAAAGGCGAATGACAAAGACAGACAATTTGTTTGGCAATAATAATTAAAATACATTAAAACCTTTATCATTCAACAAATATGAGTATGTTGACTTTGGACCAGACACGACGACACAAAACCACAAGATAAATATTTATACAAAAAAGATAGATGTACTAATTAAAGTCTAGTAATTAGTAGATTATTAGTATAAACCATGTGTCACTACATTAAATAAGTAAGTCATTGGCTTTAGTATGTCACGTTACTTTGAATACCGCACAGGTCTTCATGTAGACCCACCTTTATCAAAATTTCTAAAGAAATGTAGTGAAGTGTTTTTAAATAGCGGAAATCCTGTTGCAGTAACTGCAGCTGCCGGCAGCTTTGATACAGGCTCAGCGAGTGTTTGGTCCGTAGCAGTTTTATTATTACGAATGACAGAAAATAAAATCACCAACACCAGTGATATGCTATGTTGTGACAGTCTCTCCCCCAGCTCTAATCCTGAGGTTGACTCAGAATCTGATTCTACTTCTGGTCCTAAACCTGACTTATTCATTTATTAAACTGTTTTTCCTATTAGCTCTCTGTTTCTCTCCTCACCCTACAAGAATGTTTCTGTCAAATGTTCAATGTCTGCTAACATCAGGCACCATCACGTCTTCAGTTCTGGCAGCCAAGACCCTGGGACGAGGCCGAGAGGGTGGAAGGAAAGCCTTGGGGTAAGAGAAGGGAGTCCCTGGGCAGGGCCCCACCTGACACGACCCAGGGATAGGACGCCATTCCCACTCCCTGGGATGCCCCAAAGTGGCTTCCCAAGCTCCTGTGAACAGAGAGGAAGAAGCCACTCCAGAGAGTCACATGCATGCTAAAAGGTAAGCTTTGCCAAGTCATTTCTGAGCACGTGTGCTGGAGACCGAATAGTCTAAGCTGCTGGGGAAGTGGAGGGAAAGTCCTGCCTCACACCAGCCCACAGTCTGCTGTTCCCACATCCACATCAGGTAGCCGGCATGTCCCTGTCAAGCACAGCATTTCTAACTGTGATGCCAAATGCACCAAAGCATGGGACCCAAAACCATTCTTGTTGGTGAAGCTGCCTCTGGAAACCATTTTTCAATAATGTCTCCCGAAAGAGAAAATAAATTATCTAGTGCAAAGTTTTTAAGCAATGTCTACAGGTATGATTTCCATACTCCAAACATAGTCTAGGGAAGCAGGAAGGGAGGAAGGGAGAGGGGAAGAGAGGGAGGAGGGAGGAAGGGTAAAGGAGAGAAGGTGGGGAGGGGAAGGAAGGAAGAGAGGTAGAAGGTAAAAAAAGAAAGGAAAAAGAAAGAAAGAAAGAAAGAAAGAAAGAAAGAAAGAAAGAAAGAAGGAAGGAAGGAAGGAAGGAAGGAAGGAAGGAAGGAAGGAAGGAAGGAAGGAAGGAAGGAAGGAAGGAAGAGAAAGAAAGAAAGAAAGAAAGAAAGAAAGAAAGAAAGAAAGAGAAGGAAAGAAAGAAAGAAAGAAAGAAAGAGAAAGAAAGAAAGAAAGAAAGAAAGAAAGAAAGAAAGAAAGAAAGAAAGAAAGAAAGAAAGGGGAAAAGGGAGAAGGGTGAAAGGGAGGGAAGGGGAGAGGAGGGGGAGAAGGGTGGAAGAGAAGAGGAGGAGCAGGGAGGGGAGGGAAGAGGAGGAAGAGTGAGGAAAGGGTAGTGGGAGGGAAGAGAGAAGGGAGAAAGGAAAAGAAGGGGAGAGGAAGGGAGGGAAGGGGGAAGCGAGGGAAGGAGGAGGGAGAGAGGGCAAGGGAGGGGAGGGAAGAGAAGGGTGAGGGGAGGAAGGCGGAAAGGAAGGACAAAGGGAGGAAAAAAGAGAGAAACAGAGGAAGGGAGGAAGGAGAGAGGGAGAAAGAAGAAAGAAAAAGAAGGAAAGAGAGAGAAAGAGAGAAAAAGAAAGAAAGAAAGAGAAAGAAAGAAAGAAAGAAAGAAAGAAGGAAGAAAGAAATAAAAGAAAGAAAGAAAGAAAGAAAGAAAGAAAGAAAGAAAGAAAGAAAGAAAGAAAGAAAGAAAGAAAGAAAGAAAGAAGAGAGAAGAGAAAGAAGGAGGGAGGGAGACAGGGAGGAAGGAAGGAAGGAAGGAAGGAAGGAAGGAAGGAAGGAAGGAAGGAAGGAAGGAAGGAAGGAAAAGGAAAGAGAAAGAAAGAAGAGAGGGAAGAAAGGAAGAAAGGCGGGAAGGGTAGGAAAGGAGAGAAAGAACATGAATTGTATCATATGAGCAGAAAATATAAAAGTGATTATTTTCAAGTAAAGAAGTACCTGCAGTGCAGGATGCATTGCATTATTTAATTCTAACACATATAAATAAGATTTCTTAATGTCTACATGCACATTATTTGGGTTGCTACAGATACCTCAAATTTAAGTCAAGCTAGCTGTGCAAATGATTTTCTACTTCCTGCCAATCTCCCTAAACATCATCCATGACAATACCCTGCCTTTGTTTTGGTTCCAGAGCTTGGAGGTTCTAGAGCATCAGGACAGGCAGAAATATGGAGGAAAAGCTAAAGAATGTGTGGATTTCAGCTCTGCATCACCACAGGACAGCAGTATCGTGAGGCAAATGCTTTCTGGAGCACTTCATACACCTCAGGTTCATGATACATATTATTAATTGTGACATTTGTGGTTTAAATTAAAAATAAATATAGTAGAATTAGTCTGTATCTATGCTCTCTGATATAGTAGCCACTAGCGCCCTGTATCTACTATTTGTATTTTAAAAATTTAAAATAAATATGATTTGAAATCCAGCCCCCCGCCATCACACCGGCCACACTCCCAGTGCTCAAGGATAAGCTGCTGTCAGCTGCCACGTGGGACAGCACAGGTGTGTCCTCCATTGTGCAGGGTCTGCTGGGCAGCCCTAGGCCGGGTCCTGCCCATCCAGGTCCCCTGAAGCCCACAGGCCATTGAATTCTAACACATATAAATAAGATTTCTTAATGTCTACATGCACTTGTAGACTGTCTTCGGATGTTGTACTCCCTATCTGGTTTCAGGTATTCTTATTTTTCATAATTCATCTCTATGCTATTTTAGGGTAAGAAGCAAATGCACCCCTGGGAGCCATCGAGGTCCAACCAGAGGTTTCCTCCCCTCTGAATAGAGAACTTCTAGGTTGCCTTCAATTCCACCAGGTCTAGAATTTTCCCACCAACCACTCCTTGCCAGGCTTTTTATCCATAATTAGTGTATTGATCAATTGGTTTGTTTTGTTTTGCTTGCTTGCTTGCATTCCAGTGTTTTCTGAAAGCCCAAAGGTACGTTCCAGATCTGGATTCTAGATCTAGATATTAGATTTTCCAGGATTTTTGCCGTGTTTTACATGAGTGACACTCTTGTGAGGTAAGGGATTCCTTCCTCCCTATCAGGTCACCAGGCACAGATGCATGCTAAGTGTTCCCTTCTAGGGCCTGCATAACACTCCTTTTTGACTTTCATGGTAGAGTCACATAGATTATTCAAAGCGTCTCCTTGAAGATCTAGGACAGACTCTTTGTTCTGGTTATTGCCTTTTACAGATACACGCTGCCAAGCCCTGAGCTCATCTCTCTTCCTGTTGGCTAGTATTTTCATCTATTACTTTCATTCACTGAGGCAGAGTGAGAAATTAGTATCACAAAGAATGATTGGTGTGGGAAATGACATGGAGAGAAGGAGAAATTGACGCTGACCATTAACGTAGATAGTCTTGTTTTATTTTTCTCTTTGGTTCCATTTATATTTCATCTAGAGTTGATGGGTTTAGAGATTTTCCTTTCTCATTTTCTTTAAGAATAGTTGTGGATGTGCGTGTGAGTGTGAGTGTGTCTGCACTCCAGCTTTCATTCATAATTTTGTCTGTAAGACAAAATGACCTTGGCTGGTTTCTAGGGCTTCCTCTATTTTCTCATCTACAAAAAAAAAAAAAGAAAGAAAAAGATAATTGGCTGGGTGCAGTGGCTCACACCTGTAATCCCAGCACTTTGGGAGGCTCAGGTGGGGGGATCACCTGAGGTTAGGAGTTCTAGACCAGCCTGGTCAACATGGTGAAACCCCGTCTCTACTAAAAATACAAAAATTAGCCAGGTGTGGTGGCGCACAACTGTAATCCCAGCTACTCGAGAGGCTGAGGCAGGAGAATCACTTGAACCCAGCAGGCGCAGGCTGCACTGAGCCCAGATCATGCCACTGCACTCCAGCCTGGGTGACAGAGGAAGAATCCGTCTCAAAAACAAAATAAAAATGAAAAAGAGACTGGATGGGTGTGGGAGGGGGTGGTGGGAGGGATCTCTTGAACCCAGGAGTTAGAGACCAGCCTGGGTAACATAGGAAGACCCCACGTCTATTTTTAAATAAAACATTTTTGTAAAAAAGATGATTAAACAGTGCATGTCTATTAGCTTTCACTCCTAAAATATCTGTTATATTATTAAGATAGCAACACATGAATGAGGATGCCTCGTGGGATGAGCGTATTAACTGTTGCAGATGGCTGCAGTCGGGACATCCTTTCTTCATGCAACTGTGTCATCTTTATATAAAGCGTGTGCTTCACTAACCTGTGAGTGCCATGTGGACAAGGGAGATTTAGGTTAAGCTCCCTGCCTTCTTAGCACATAGCCTAAGCCATATGATATATTTCATTTAGAAATATCCAAAGCAAACACATTTCCTCTTCAATTAGGAGTTTAGTTCCTATTCCTACCCAGATGGTAGCTGTGCAGCAGACTCTATTAATGTCCTATTCGGGGGATTTTCATAAATTTAGTTTGGGAATGCATGGCTTTCAATCCTCGAAGAAGTTTTCTTTTTGTTTTTGTTTTGTTTTCTTTTGCTTTTTAGATGACAGCTTCAGAAAATAAATTAGTTGAAAAACTAAACAGCACTATGGACAGATTTTTCACAGATTTGCTCAATAACTGTTCACACGGACCCACGTGCACACACACAAGCACGTGCACGAACACTCACACATCCGACTTCCCCAGGCACACACAAGGATGTGCACAAACACTCACACATCTGACTTCCTCAGGCACACGCAAGCACCTGCACGAACACACACATCTGACTTCCTCAGGCACACGCAAGCACCTGCACGAACACACACATCTGACTTCCTCAGGCACACGCAAGCACCTGCACGAACACTCACACATCTGACAGCCCCAGGCACACACAAGGATATGCACAATCACACACACATCCGACTTCCCCAGGCACACACAAGGATGTGCACAATCACACACACATCTGACTTCCTCAGGCACACACAAGCACCTGCACGAACACTCACACATCTGACAGCCCCAGGCACACACAAGGATATGCACAATCACACACACATCTGACTTCCCCAGGCACACACAAGGATGTGCACAATCACACACACATCTGACTTCCTCAGGCACACACAAGCACCTGCAGGAACACTCACACATCTGACTTCCCCAGGCACACACAAGGATGTGCACAAACACTCACACATCTGACTTCCCCAGGCAAGGCCTTTCCTGGCTACAGACTACTTTCTCTTTAGTCACACTCTGGAGTGGATCCCGCTTTCTCAGAGTTCTCTCCTGGCCCATTCTATGCTAAGTGATTCCTGGCCTGGGGCTGGTAGCAGCTGTGATCAGAAATGTCCCCCAGGCCGGGTGCGGTGGCTCACGCCTGTAATCCCAGCACTTTCGGAAGCCAAGGCAGGTGGATCACAAGGTCAGGAGTTCCAGGACAGCCTGGCCAATATAGTGAAATCCCTTCTCTACTAAAAACAGAAAAATTAGCTGAGCATGGTGGCGTGCACCTGTAATCCCAGCTACTCAGGAGGCTGAGGCAGGAGAATTGTTTGAACTCAGGAGGCGGAGTTTGCAGTGAGCCGAAATCGTGCCACTACATTCCTGTCTGGGCGACAGAGCAAGATTCCGTCTCAATAAAAAAGAAAGAAAAGAAAAAAAGAAAAAGAAAACAAATATCCCCGAAAGTCCCTGAGTGTATGCACATTATTTGCCATCAATGCATCGGGGTTTTACAAATGGCTCTTTATTCTATTAGTTTATTACCATGGCCTATCTACCTAACCTTGCCGAGCACTGGTGTCCTCATCCGTAACGCTGGGATAGCGTGGTACTTACTATAAAGGGTGTTAGGGAGATCAAACGCAGTCAAGCTCAGTTCTCAGCACACAGAATTAAAACTGTGAATAAATCATTATTGTTATTTTATTAATGACAAGTTTTCTAATCTTGAAAGAAAATATAATGCTTTGATTTTACAGTAGTCTGCTAGTTACAGTCTCTCTTTTTCACCCAGCTCACGACTGCACTGTTTGTTCTGTTTTGCTGATTTCAGTGAGGTGGTTGAGAACAAGCCTGCGTCTAGATATCTTATGTTTAAATCACAACTGTATAGCTGTGTTAGTTAAAGGAAGATGGCCACAATAATAAATAAACTCCAAAATCTCACTAGATCCCGATTGTGGAATGTACTTCTTGTTCATATCATGTCTGAAGCAAGGGCTCTTAATTAACAGCGTGCTTCCCTCCAGGTTGTGATTCAGGGACCCAGGCTTTTTCCTTGTTTTCCTCTACATCGTCCACCTGTGGCTGTCAACTCACCAAACTCTACTACACCAAAGTAGCCGATCAGGATAGTGTCTGTGGCATTTCTCATGGGGGTTTTGTTGGCCCAAACCTGGAAGTGGTACACATTCCTTCTCCCTACATCAAGCAGACAGGGCCTCAGTCCTATGTCATGCCTAACTGTAAGAGGTCCTTGGAATACTGCTCTGGGCTCAGAAGGAAGAAGAGGTGGGGTTGGTGATCATCGAACCACTCTGTCCAATGAAGTTCTCTGGAAAAATGGAAACGGTGCATGTCTTACTGTCCATAGCACACAAGCACACAGAGCAGGAACCTCTCCCATCGCGGCTTTGATTAATTTACTTCCCTGGGTTTTCACATCTATAGAATGGGGAATAGCAAGAGCATGCATTTCAAAAAACTGGGGTATTAAATGAGTAACACTGTCAAGTTTTGTTAGTTTTATAATTACGTGACATCGTGAGCTCCTTTCCAGAGGGTCTGTCTCTCTAGCTAACAGCGGCCACGTTCGAGCCTTCTCAGCCGCCACTCCAGGTGAAGGAGCGTAGTTAAGAGAAGCACATTCTAAAGTCATGCCTGGGTTTCATGCCTGGCTCTCCTACACAGTTTCCGAGCTATGCTGGGCAAATGATGCCATTCTCCATTTGCCTATCGGTAAGGTGGGTTGTTTTGAGGATTAAACAAGGTGGCAGATATGGAGTGCTCAGCGGGGGCCTTAGCTGCTGCTTCTCGCCCCACACAAAGGCCCCTTATCCAACTTCAAGTCACAGGGCCACCTGAATAAACTGATTCTTCGCTAGTAACTGCCTCAGCCACTTGGGAATCAATGCCAATATTGGCCACATCGATCGGCATCACTCCTCACAACTCTCTCACCACAGTGGCAATGACTCTGTTTTTAACCTCTGGGAAGCTCAATATTTTCACCAGGATCATATGTTTTGTTATTTTTGTTCTAACATTTTTCCTTAATTTCCAGATTCATAGCCCATGAGCTACCAACTGAGGGTGGCTCCGAAGGACTCTTGATGATTTCTCACGGTCACAGGTGACACACAAAGCCATCCCGGATGTCAGTGCTGTGCCCTGATCTTCCTTTCCTAGAAACTTATGACGGGAATCCCTGGGTCCAGGTTCTGAGAAGATGAAGGCAGCAGCTTCACTGCACACGAACTTGGGGAAGCTGAAGGGCAAAGTGTGGGGCAGGTGTGCTGGTGAAGATGAGGGTGAATCTAAAACGAGAGGATAAGGTACCCAAAGGATAAGCTGGGGAATAAAGACCACTTTCCTCCCCCAGGCACTGAACTAAATGGCTTTCAGGGTACATTGAGCAGGTCTCCAGGAGAACTGTTGGGTAAAATCAGCAAGCAGGCTTAGTGCAGTGGGGTCTGCACTGGTCCCCAGCAGCCCTCTTCACCACACAGATCATTTAAGGAAAGTCAGAGACATGCTCAGGCATCTGACTCTGTCACACAGGCCTCCCATCCCAAGCAGGGAGAAGTTCAGCTTATTAGTAAGCGATTATTAATAACATAAACAAATACTTCCGCGATGAAGTAAAGCAAGCGATTTATCAACTCAGAATGTTCTAGACAAATGTTTATAATTTTGATGCCAATGACAACAATCTCATGATCCGTGCACCACACATCATTACAGGTCATAGCTGCATCGGTTTGAGTAACAATTACTTGATTTCGTGCATCTGAGATAAGTGTGTTTTACAGTGGAATTACTCTGATAAGGTTGTATCCAGGCAGCGGTGTTTTAAGATTCACTTTTGAAATTTTTCTTCTATGACCAAATGACCATTTGCGTTGTGGCGTAGATCATTCGAGGTACCAGATGAATGTCTTTCTTCAGCAAAGTGTTCACTGTCAACATGAATAAGTAGCTTTCACATACATGTCATTTAAAAAATTCAGCTTGAGGCCGGGCGTGGTGGCTTACACCTGTAATCCCAACACTTTGGGAGGCCGAGGCAGGCAGACCATGAGGTCAAGAGATCAAGACCATCCTGGCCAACATGATGAAACCCCATTTCTACTAAAAACACAAAAATTAGCTGGGCGTGGTGGCGTGCACATGTCATCTTGCCTCTTCACCTGGAATCTCCTTCAGGCAGGAGAATCGCTTGAACCTGGGAAGCAGAGGTTCCGGTGAGCAGAGATTACGCCATTGCACTCCAGCCTGGCGACAGAGCAAGACTCCGTCCCCATCAGAAAAAAGAAAACAAAAATTCAGCTTGAAATTTGCCTCAAGAGCAAACCAAACTTACTCCAAAAGGTTTGATTCCAAAAAGTACATGTGCCCTCACTTGCTATAAACAGCGAAAGGTTGCTGCGTGGGTGCTGGCCCCATGGAAGAGGAAGGAAACAACTTTCAGAACACACAGTAATAAGCAACTTAAAATAAGCCTGTGAGTGAGATCTTCCCTGCCTATTGCTGGGAAGTAAAATAAACATTTCCAATAGAGGAGAAAAGGCAGAAGCCTTCACAAAAATGACAACTCCATAGAATAGAACAGGGTGAGGCTCATGACTTTGGACCCAACAAAGCAATAAATGTCATTTTCAGGTGATTAAATGTCACTGTGATGCGGAGACATTTGAAAATGGCATGAGCCATTTATTGTAAATATATTACTGCAAAACCACAAATGCTATTCCTGCTACAGGACAAGATAAAAGCAGATATAACAAACCAAACTAAAGGAAGAGCTATACTTTCTCCCTGTGGACGAGGCATTGAAAGCTGGTGTTATTTTGACTGGGGTGGATTCACAGTAGGGTTATCTGGCTATCAGCACCTGTCTTCTCTCTTCCTCATTTTACCAACTGGGACTGGGCCAGGTGCCCCAATTTACCTTAATCTGTAGGCTCCAGTCTAGGTTGTTCTTGTAGCATTTTTATTTTCCTCCAAGAACCTGGGGATCTTTTCAGACTCTCTCACCTTTGATGATTGAAAGGCATAGGGGTCACTGTGTGTTGGGCGTGATCAGCCATTTCTAAAACACCAGCCCCCAAGACATTCACGGGCTTGAATTTCATTTCCTTTACCTCTTTTATTGGCAAGTTCTTGATTCCGTCTAAAAGCAAATCCGGTTTGTAAAAGATGTGGTGTTGCCAGCATTACGATGTCTGTGCAAAGGTGAGCGAGACTGCATGTGAGTCCTGCGTCCCCACAATGACCAGCTGCACAGTGGGCTGCCGGGAATGATAAGGGTCAGCCTCCCCATACCCGGCTCACTCCTCCATCGTTCAGGAACCCATCCATTTATTGTGTTAGCTAAAGCTTTAAAGATTCAAAAAATGGGCCCCTTCCTTCGAGGAGTTCACTTTTTAGAAGGAAAGTTAAACATTTCACAAAAGAGTTAAAATAACCAAAGCCATCCACAGTCACAGATCCAAAACGTGAACACAGGCCGGGCAGTCCCCAAACCTCTTTTTCCGGACACTACTGCATGTGAGGGACATGGTCCCGGGGACCAGACTCACGATATCACATCTGGTTACTCAGAGACTTCCAGGAGCTTAAGGCAGGCCCTGGGAGGTTGAATTTGGTGCTCTTAGGTCAGCTGCAGGAGGGGCACCACGGTCCAGACCCAGAGCCTTTGATCTTATTTAACAGGGCCCCAGTGGAGGCATCTCCTTCAGTCCTACTCCCCACAACCAACTTTCAAAGAACTAACTCTGAAAAACATATCAAAAGTAGATGTGCTTTTCCTAAAATGTGGACCTCACAGACAGCAAGGACCAAAGACTTTGTAATTGAGTTATTGACGTGCACCTCAGCAGCATTCGGAGGAGTGGAGGCGTGGGAACGTGACACGCCATCGGGCCCAGCCTGTCCCTTTGGATATCGAGACACTTGCAGGATTAGAGACTTTCACAGTCGCTCCACCATCCCATCTATCACTGTCCAGTTCTATAAATTGGAATGAGAGGGAGTTGAAATACAAAAGGGTTACCTTGAAGGATATTTGTAATAGTACAGCAACCAATGTAAGAAGAATTCCATATTTTTCCATCACAAGGTTTTAGCCAATATCTCTAGAAGATAATCAAGGTCAGCCTTAAAAAATGAATGTGAAGAAAGACACTTTTCACTGAGATCTTCATTTCCATGTGTTCTCTGACCCCCACTCCCAGCTACCCTTCAACCTTCTCATTCAACAGTCTTTCCGAGGACACATTCCATGGCCCAGATTCCGGGAAGAGGATGCAGCTCACATCCAGGAGGCTCCGGGACACTCAGGCCCCCACCCCGTGGCTCATGTGTGCTGTCACTTGATTCGCTTTTACCATAATCTTCCTAAACCCAGTCCCCCGTGAAACCGTCTTTATCTACATATTTTCTAAATTCATGTGTTTGTACGCCGGTGCTCTTTTACTCACTGTGTTTAGATTTCAAAATAATTTGAGGTGATCTAAATGTATGTATTAGTGCCCCCTCCCATAAAGAACCATTACCTGCTTTCCAGGAATTATCTCAACAATAATATTCAGGAGGGACAGAAATAACCATTTTTTTCTTTGGCTCTTACTCTGTGTGACTCTTCACATATATATGACCTTCAATCCTTACTACCACTTGGTAAGACACGTGCTCCTGCTTTGCAGGTGAGGGAAACACAAATGACCCACAAAGAAATAAGCAGAATTTTCCTAAAATCTAACAGGCCTTCCACGGTCCAGGAGCAAGGGTTCTGAGGCAAAATCGTCTCTAGTGAATCTGATGAAAGTAAAGTCAGAAACCCCACCTGATTCATCTTTATTCCCCAGGGATGACAGACTGTCTGTTTGCAATATTTTTGAAGATAAAGAATATCAAACTGAGACAATCTGGTGGTAAATATGTGCTGTGCATAAGAACTATTTGTTGAATTTTGAGTCACACAGACACATAAGTGGTGTCTCTTCCAGCTGAGCAGCAGTTGGTTTACCCCATTAAATTGTTTTTTCTCACCCTAAAAACAAACCCATCCTTCTGATCACTGAGACTTTACTTGAGACATCGTGGTAACCCCCAGGTGATTCCTAGGACATAAACTAGGGGTTGCAATCCTTGGTACCAATGGGAACATGCAGACAATAGGTTTAGGTGGATGGTGTGTGCGATGAAGAGGGAGAGAGCTTGTTCTCAGCTCAGGGATGAGGATGGCTGTGAGTGACAGCCCAGTGAAGAGGGGTTAAACACTCTCCACACGCAGCCACCCAGTAAGTGTGTGTGCCAGATACACAAGTTTCTCAAAAGAAGCCAGAAATCCATAGTTTTATGTGAAATTTCATGATTTTTTAAATGTTGGTATCCAGCTTATGTTTAAAATTCTGCCTGGGAATTTTGAGTACTGTTTGTTCATGTCATAAAACCCAAGAAATTAAATGATTTTATGCTCAGAGTTATACAAAAAATAACAATCATAGTTACATGGCTTTACATGGGGGTCACAAGGAAAGATATGACATTTATACTCCCTCCTTTTTAAAAATGTTACCAGGACACAGAGATGACGTTCCTCTGCAGACCCCCCAGTAGCACTGTACCTTGGGTTAAATAACTTCTACTAGTGGGATGGGAAAATAGGAAGAAAGGAAATACTTCCCTGTGAATGTCGTATACATTTACCTCTACACAGAAGCCCCAGACCTAAGCAAATCCAATGACTGTTCTGTTTTGCTTGTTCTTATAGGAAGATTGATGTGGCCCAGACCACTGGCTTTCCCACAATCAATTCCTTCTCCGCTCAGCCGAACTCCCAGCACCGCCAGCACAGCTGGCCCCCAGCACCCAAGGACAGCTTCCGCTTCTCCACAGCACTTCAAAGAGGCTTTTCCATTCCCTCATTCAAATCTCCATCCTACTAATCCTCCATCTCAACCAGGAACTTGCCTTCTAATTTCCCTAAAAGAAAGATGACTATATAAATAAGTAAATAACGGTGAAATACAATAAAATTCTGCTCGGGACAACGATATGAAAAGTGTCTTGGAGCAACAATTTTAGACCAAAACCCACATCTGAGCCTGGCTTGACAGCTGCCAGTTTGGAACTCGGATGTGGGAGCCATCGAGGGCCTCTTCACAGGTAGCTCATTTTTGGAAAACTTTGTTCCCAAGGGCTCCTCTCTCAGCAGGGGGCTGGCACCCCAGAAGCCAGCGTTGGGCATTTGCGGTTCTGGGTAGCTTTTCTTGGCCGTTGGACAAGAATGCATGGCCGGGTCTGAGCTGATGACCCCAAAAAGACACTGTGACAGGTCCTCAGGTTGCCCAGGCAGAGCTGGCACCCTGGGCAATGTGTTTTCCATAATGTTTGGACGCGACACTAGGCCATCACAGGTTTTTGTAAATCTCGATGTTTTATCCAATGATAACACAGAGCAAAAACTGTAATGCTATACTTTTAAAAACACATTACTTTCAAAATGTTTTAATTGACACATAATCATTGCACACATTATTGGGGTCCACAGTGCTGTTTCGATGCATATCATACACAGTGACTAGATCAGGGTAATTAGCATATCCATTATTCCCAACACAAAGAAATAGGAAGTCATACTTTGTATACTTAATTACTTCAGCAATAATCGCACTGCACTGAAAACAAGCATGAAAATGCTCAGCTCCAAAGGCATCTGTGCCAAAAGTCAGGCGAGACTAAACGAGGAAACGTCAAGTAAAACTTCCTTTTCAACCAGAGCAACACTACAATACCTACATGATTAAATTAGGTCCCTAACACATTGTTTAGGCTTTAATAATAGTAGGGCTGTTTCTTTTTCCTTTTTTTTTAATTTAATTTTGGTCTTATAGTTCAAACTGCTAAATATAGTGGCAAGTTGCCAGCTTTTGTTAATTTCCTAATTTATTACAAGATATTTTGCTTCCTTAATTAAGACTTGAGAGAATATAAAATCTGATAAAATGCAAAAATTTTGCTCTCTTCTTTTAATACGAGATTCCAGTTACAAAAGGAAATGATTAAGAAAAGGAAATCAAAGGCCATTTAATCCCATTTAATTTAGCAAATATTTTTTGATTACCTGCCATATGCTTTCGGTAATTAACACTGAAATTATAAAAAAGATTAAGAATCTGTGCATATTTTAGAGTAGTTTGTAACATAACAATGGAGATCTCTATTTCAAAACTACTGAAAAATTCATTTGGAGTGCAATACTAGTATTGAGACGTTTTAAAGATCAGAGACAAACTACCTTCAGTTTGAAGGCTGCAGGGATATTAGAGGTTCTGAAGTATTTCAGATTAGAGGTTCAGATATTAGAGGTTCTGAAGCAGCAAGTCACTGGGAAGAATGAATTCAAAGGTGAATAAAAGTCTTAAGCCTGTATTCTAGGGAATGGAGGAACCATGAGAAGGAACAAGAAAATTGGGGGTGGGAGGATGAGGAGGAGACCCTGAAGGAAAAATGTGGCTGTGGCTGTGGTGAGTCTTAGGGTACAAGCAGTCACACTGTGTGGATTTCAAAAAGACCATGAAATGCACACCTTGAGGTCCAAGAGCCCAGAGCTGGGAATGTGCATTTAAAAAACGTCAAAGTACTTTGGGCTGATCGTGCTGGCGCATGCCTGTAATCTCAGCACTTTGGGAGGCTGAGGAGGGCGGATCACCCGAGGTCAGGCATTCGAGACTAGCCTGGCCAACATGGTGAAACCCTGTCTCTGCTAAAAGTACAAAAAAAAATTGCCTACAGAGGGAAGATGACTAAAGTCTTCTGCCTGAAAGCCATCCCGAGGTCAAGGAAGAAGGTTGAGATGGAGAGCAAAGAGCAGCTGAAAGCCAGAATTTTGCAAAAACCTACGTTAAGAATAAGGAAAAAGAAAGCCACGGGAAACAATAAAAGTGAAGGAGAACCATAAAAATGTATTTTGATAAAAACCTTAAAAAGGAAAGCTATCCAGGAGAATGTTGGAATCAAAGTACATCTAGTAATGTCAAATTTACAGAATTTCAAAGACAATGAGACTGGCTTGCTTTGGGGAAGGAAAGGTGCAATTTGATAAGTGATTTTCGTAGAGTCATAGGATAAAAAATTAGTTATCAAGGGACAAATTATGAATAAGTGAAGTGGCTGCAGTGAGAAAAGAATAGCCAAATGTTTTGTGGAGGTGGACATTGAAGAAAGCTTGTTATATTGAACAATATAAAAACTAAAGTCGGGAAAAGGTTTTTCTGTTTTTTATAGGGGAGGAATGATATAATGGGGAAAACGAAAGTACAAAAGAGAATAATTGGTGGATAAAGATTCTGAGGATGAAGTACACTTCTTAAAGAAAATATAGGTGGAAAAGAGGATTATTTCCTCTAAGATGAGAGAGAAGAAAGTGAGTAGAAAGAGAATTAGGATACAGAAGGAAAAAAAAAGGAAATCTGAAATAGAGATGAGAAAAGCCAGCAACATTTGGGATACACCTGATAAAGGAATTAAGTTAAAAATCTTAGAAGTATTGAGGTGATGAGACTCATGGATTACGGGGCAAAAGGAGCAGGCAGCTTGAGCAAAGCAAAGGGGTTTTGATCACTGCCATCAGAGTATGATAGGGTTTTAGCAAAGAGTATCAGCAGGGTCAGGGAGAATATATCATTGCATGTGTTGTTATATTCTCTATTTCGTTTATTTATTTTATTTTTTTTTTTGCCAAAGTGTAAATGATTTAAGAATAGGACTAAAATATGTATCACCCAGAACACTTAGCACAGTTGAATGCTTACAATAAATCTTAATTAATTTTATCTGCTAAAAACCTTGCAATAAAACTAAACACTTTCCTACTAAGATAAGAACAAGGTGAGAATGACCCTGCTCACTACTCCTTTTTAACATCATACTGGAAATCCTAGCTAATGCAATAAGACAAGAAAATGAATTAAAATATATTCAGGTTAGGAAAAAAGAAATAAAATAGTTTTGCTCACAGATGAAACAATTTTCTCAATAGAAAATCTCAAAGAATGTAAAACAAAAACAACAAAAATAGCCTCATGGAACTAATAAATGATTACAGCAAGGTTTCAGAATTCAAGATTAATATACAAAAATCAAGCTGTGCATGGTAGCTCATGCCTGTAATCACAGCACTTTGTGAGGCTGAGGTGGGTGGATCACCTGAAGTCAGGAGTCTGAGACCAGCCTGACCAACATGGTGAAACCCCATCTCTACCAAAAATACAAAAATTAGCCTGGCACGGTAGTGCAATATATATATACACACACCAAAAAAAAATCAAATGTATTATTTTCTGTATACCAACACTGAAAAGTTGGAATTTGAAATTAAAGCCACAATACTATTTACCAACACCAGACAAAAAATACTTCAGTATAAATCTAACAAAATATTTATGAGATCTAAATGAAGAAAACTATAAATTGTGATGAAAGTAGTCAAAGAGGAGCTAAATAAATAAAAAGATATCCCATATTCATGAATAGAAATATTCAATATTGTTAAGACATCAGTTCCTCCCATATTAATTGATAGATTTAATGCAATTCCTATAAAAATCCAAGCAAGTTGTTTTGTGGCTATCAACAGACTGATTCTAAAGTTTATATAGAAAAGCAAGAGTCCCAGAATATCCAACACAGTATTGAAGAAGAACAATATTTAGGACTGAGTTAAAGACTTACTGTAAACTACAGTGATCAAGACAGTGTGGTATTGTTAAAAGAGTAGACAACTAGATTAATGGAACAGAAGAGAGCGCCCCGAAATACACCCACACAACTGATCCTTCACAAAGGAACAAATGCAATTTAATGGAGGAAGTTTGGTCATTTCAACAAATGACACCAGAACACCTGGACATCCACATTCAAAAAAACGAATCAAGACACTGACCTTACATCAAGCTTGTTCGACCCATGGCCTGCAGGCTGCATGCAGCCCAGGACAGCTTTGAATGTGGCCCAACACAAATTCATAAACTTTCTTAAAACATTAAAAGATTTTTATAGCAGGGCACGGTGGCTCATGCCTGTAATCCCAGAACTTTGGGAGACTAAGGGAGGGGGTGGATCACGAGGTCAGGAGTTCGAGACCAGCCTGACCAACATGGTGAAACCCGGTCTCTACTGAAAATACAAAAATTAGCCAGGCGTGGTGGCAGGCACCTGTATAATCCCAGCTACTCAGGAGGCTGAAGCAGGAGAATCCCTTGAACCCGGGAGGCGGATGTTACAGTGAGCCGAGATGGCGCCACTGCACTTCAGCCTGGGCGACAGAGCGAGACTCCGTCTCAAAAAAAAAAAAAAAAAAGTTAAGAGGTTTTTCGTTTTTTAGCTCATCAGTTATCTTTAGTGTTAGTGTATTTTATGTGTGGCCCAAGGCAATACTTCTTCTTTCAATGTGGCCCAGGAAAGCCAAAAGATTGGACACCATTCACAAAAAATTAACTCAAAATGGATAATAGACATAAATGTGAAACAAAAACTGATAACACTTCTAGAAAATGATATCACAGAAAATCTTCAGGCAAATGACTATGTAATGTAAATTAATGGCCACTGAGAATAAACACCATGACCACCACGTCTGCAGGGAAGCCACTCACTCAGAGCTTCGGTGAGATCTGCAGCTTCAGCTTTAAATATCCACTAGAGTAATATCCATAGTATTACCCAAATTTGTTGCCTTGAAGTGCACTTTGTCTATAACCTAAATATTTCCTTCTACATTTTTAATCTGTTTTCATGTGTACTCTTCCTGTAATAAGCCTCCAAGCACGTTGCTGCTTCACGACCCTGAGAAGAATGAGATGGCACACTATCACTGACTATACATAAATTAGAGAGGTTTCATTAGCAGGGTCCTCTTCACAGATGTCCTGTCAAAAGCAGGTTTCAGGGTGAGAACAAAGGACATATGAAGGAGTTCGCGGAATGGGATGGAAAAAGAAAGCCTGTGAAAATGGAATCAAACCATAGGGTGACAAACTTCATTGCCTTCAAATTATGCCTAGAAATAATAACAAAATAGCATTCAAGTCAAGTTCAGCCCCATTTCCCTAGACTACACATCGTAATTCTACTATTACACTGACACTGGATTGTACGTAATATTACTTAAAAGATTACACCATTTGGCTGGGTGCAGTGGCTCACGTTTGTAATCCCAGCACTTCGGGAGGTCCAAGTGGGTGGATCACTTGAGGTCAGGAGTTCAAGACCAGCCTGGTTAACATGGTGAGATCCTGTCTCTACAAAAAGTACAAAAATTAGCCAGGTGTAGTGATGCATGCCCATTGTCCCAGCTGCTCAGGAGGCCGAGGTGGAAGAATGGCTTGAATTTGGGAGGCAGAAGCTGCTGTAAGCCAAGATCACACCACTGCACTCCTGCCTGGGCAACAAAGAGAGACTGTCTAAAAAAAAAAAAAAAAAAAACACCATTTGAAATTCAGAAATTATTTCTGCATATGTCTTCTTTTTTCCTTATAACTGGAGCCTCTTCTTTTATTCTTTTCTCTGCCATCAGCCACATGTAGTTTCACCTTGGAATAATGTGGTTGATCCAGGTATATTTGTTGTAAATTGGAATGCCAATGAAAATAAAATTAGAACAGACTTTCATAGGATATAACAATTAAAAAATTGGGAGCCAAGTTTGGTTTGAAGTTGGGTTTCTATGGAAATAGCAAAGCTCTCAGAATAACCTGCCAGAAAAATCTGAATTCAGTATGAAGTGTCTAGATACCAACAGCAGGTAGACAACAGAGATGAGAATCAAGAAAGGAAGATCAAAAGTGATTAAGAGAAAAGAAATAAAAAGTGGCAATGACAAAAATACATGTTATTGAAGAAATGACCATGCAGTGGATCTGAAAGAAAAAAAAAAATCTAGAGGGAAAGAAATGTATGAGGTAGTATTAAAGTTCATATTGAAAAGTACAGCGATTATATTTAAAAAGAACATTCATATTCTTTGCCCAAGAATGTCATGAGAGGGTATGCTATTACATTAAATTATAATCTCTCTGGGGAAGAGGTACAAGCAAATTTACTAAGGTATTTAAAATTGCACTTTAAAATTTTTAAAAAGGAATTTTTAAGAATTCCACTGGGAGCAATAATTCATTGGCAACTATATCAACTCAACAAAACGTTTCCAGCTCTAATTTCATAGGGCCAGATTAAGTTCTTATTTTTATTCTCTGTATTATATATATATTTAATTAACATCTTCAGAACTTTAAAGAGAGCTAAAAATTGAGGAAATGATGGCAGATGTCCTCAAGAAAATAGGCATGCTTTTAAAAATTACATATTTAAATCTCAGATCACAAATGAAATATTAAAGACTGATAGGGTTAGCAAAAAAACTAATTCGTCTTCACTCATCAAATCTGTATTATGTAGGAATTTCATTGCATTGATCCATTCTATTCCCAGCAAGCATTCACTCCAAGCTTGTCAAGAGATCAGCAGCATGGACTAGAAGACGCAGCATTTGTTTAGGGCAGCCAGGACCTGGTCAAGGCCTCCTCTCTCTTTACTGGCCACTTGGCTCAATTCAGTATATATATTTTTATCCAAAAATTGGAAATAAAAATACCTGCTCTGCTTACTTCACAAGGGTTTAGCAAGGATGGAATGGATGATTGGGTACTGAGCTCTGTCCAAAAAATTACATAACTCTTCCAGGCCATGAGCCAATTTTATATGACAGTAGGAGAAACACATACCGAAAATATTTAAGTGCCAGACAAAATTGAATATATGATTAAAAAGAGCAATACATATAGAAAGTGCTATAGCAGTTCAGAAAACGGGGGAGGCCAATAGAGACTGAGTTAGATGTGTTTCTACAATCTCTCTAATGACCCACACTTTGCCTTGAAACGCATCTCTAACCTGAAACCTTCATGCTCTGTCTTCAAACTGTTTTCATTTGTTCTGTCCCCAGATTATAGCTGATCACTTACTATAATTAAGTCATTCTTCAACCTTCTGCCTGAGGTCTCCTCCACTGCTTTTGCCGGACCCAGGATTTAGCACTGAGTGTGGGAAACGTGGCTCCAGGTCCAGTGTGCTCTGCCCTTCTCATTTGGTACCTGGGGAGAATTCCTTTTCCTTCCCACTCCTAAATTTCTCTAATTCTCTGATTTCTGAGGCTGCTCTTTAAGAAACATTCTGGGATGAGTTCACGTCCTTTGTGGGGACATAGATGAAGCTGGAAACCATCCTCCTCAGCAAACTAACACAGGAACAGAAAACCAAATACCGCACGTGTAAGTGGGAGTTGAACAATGAGAACATGTGGACACAGGGAGGGGAAAATCACACACTGGGGCCTGTCGGGGGCTGGGGGATAAAGGGAGGGATAGCATTAGGACAAATACCTAATGCATGTGGGGCTTAAAATCTAGATAATGGGTTGATAGGTGCAGCAAACCACCATAGCACATGTATACCTATGTAACAAACCTGCACGTTCTGTACGTGTATCAGAACTCAAAGTAAAAAAAAAATACAATAAAATAAAAATAAAAACATTTTGTGTACTTCATGAAGCAATTCTGCCACAGGCCTTAATGATGGCCACTTCTCATTCCAAATCCCTACCCTACGTCCTCACTGTTTCAGGTTCAGTTTTGGTTTTAGAATAAATGATTAATCGAATTCTCCTGAAGCAAATGGCAGGAGACATTCTGCTCTGGTTGTAATAAAATTTCATTGCAAACGCACTGATAGAAGTCACAGTGAAATATTACAGGGTCTAGAGACCAAAGAGAAAACAACCAGGAATAAAGGAAACGAAAAAAGAAATCTTCTGAACACAGTTCTGGGGGAGAACTTTACCTTTAGATGGTGTAATGGATATGCCTCAGCCCTTTTTCTTATGCTACTGCATTAGTCCGTTTTCACACTGCTATAAAGAAATACCTGAGACTGGGTCATTTGTAAAGGAAAGATGTTTAATTGACTCACAGTTCTGCGTGACTGGGGAGGCCTCAGGAAACTTCCAGTCATGGCAGAAGGGGAAGCAGGTGCATCTTACATGGTGAGAGAGAGTGTGTGTGAAGAAGGAGCACTGCAACACTTCTAAAACCATCAGGGATCTCATGAGAACTCACTCACCATCATGAGAACCCACATGGGGGAACTGCCAATCACCTCCTTCCCTCTACAGGTAAGGATTAAAAGTCCTTCCCTCTACACGTGGGGATTACAATTTGAGATAAAATTTGGGTGGGGACACAGAAGAAAACAGTGTCACTAGCCATTGAAACAGTGCTATGTTTTGTTAGAAGAGTTTTGTTTTGTGTTCAAGGGCAGAGAGGATGTTGAGTGAAAGCGATTTAAGATATTTTTGAATTCTTGGTGTGGAGGAAATAAAGGGTGATTATTACTGTGTTGTTCAACACTGCATAAACACCCTCTTTTCTCTGATCTGGACCAAGAGCATCTCCAAAGGAATGGGGATCTGTCCAAGACAAGAGCTTCCCAAAGCTGCTGCCCTGTGTGTAAGGTGACTCAGCCATCCTTGATTGGCAACGAACTAGGTTCTGCAAACTGTGCTTCCCTGATTCAGGTCAGTAGTTGCTACTGATTTATAGCTATGGTGGGATAATTTAGGTGGAAGGACAGAGCGTCTTGGTTATACAGATTTATGAAGTTACCTGACCAGCAAACCGCATTATTCGTGATGCCCGCCAACCAGGTTTCAGAAACATTTTTTTCAGTGACATTCTTCTAAAGCATCCATCAAAGACAGCCCCCAGGAACATTTTATTCCTGATTGCCATATTTTCTTCACTTATTGTAATTTGCTTAAGCAGACGTTACGATGCTAAATTGGCTTCGTATTATGCGCAGAGGTACTAGCTTCCAATACCTTCTGAAATAAGCAAGCAGAAGGGGTAATTAAATCTTGTCTTTTTCTTCACATTGCTCGGCATGTTCTTTTATTTTTCTGGCTCCTATGCTGACAACCCAGCAGGAGATTTTACAAGCCCAAAATACCTGATTACTTCTCAACCCCAGAGAAAGGGACAGAACATGCTTGGGAAGAAGGAAAGCTAACGGCAGCTTTGCTGGAGGTGAGAACAGGGTGAAAGTTGAGGAAGCTCAGCGCGGAATGAATTCCAAACAGCTTGGGCAGGGGTGACCTCGCCGTCTGCCGTGTCCTGAGGGGCAGGTGTCACACTGCAGTCACCTCACTGTTCTTTCATTATGTGATGAATTTCCAATACATCCCTGACATGGCCGGGGAGGCAGCTTCCAAAGTGGAACCATGTTCGAGCATTCTGTCTTCTACTGCTACCTCAGTGGTATAAACATAGAAGTCGTGGTTTGCTTAGAACAACTCCTGGCAATGAAGGGAGCAGCTGAGACACTGGCCCGGGATTCCAGGCCTTCTCTGAGCAAACACACAGTGCAGGTCACCTGTGCTCTGCTCCTGTAACGACGCCACACACTGTCTGGTGCATCCGCACTGCCTGGGCCTGGGAACACTCCATTCCAGAGGAGAAAGAAACCTGATGTGCTCATCGATCAAGACCGTGACTCTCAGAACAGGCATCCAACTAGTCGTCTGTGGTTGGATAGAGAGGCCCTGGGGCGTACCTTCAGACCTGCTAGAAAGCTGGCCTCATAACTGGCCGGCTTATTCCAGGAACGTTTTCACTTTTCTGTCTAAGGTCAAGCTGATCACACTGCCGAGGCTACAAGCACACAAAGGCTGCAGGCGCAAAAACAAAAGATGAAAAAACAGATGCCCAGCAGAGAAAACAGGGTCAAAGGTGCTGCTGTGCCTGTGAGGCCTTCGCTGGCCGCCTGCATTCCTGTGGCAGCCAGCGGCCATCCTGCACCTTCCTGCCAACTGCAGAGACCTCAGTCCACCCTTGCCTCTGAGCTGTGTCTCCCAGGCTGCCTCTGCACCTGCCTGCTAAAGCCCTCCTCAGGTTCCTTTGGTAAAGTATCGAGTGATGAATTTTCTCACCAGGTTCTTAAGGCAAAGAAGAGTCCATCTTGGGTGGAGGCTGAGAGACAGGCCTCCGTGAAGGAGGGATGGAAGAGTTCTGTGTGGGAGTGTGGTGGGCTGGCTGGTGATTTCTTCATTTGCAGAGGGGGCAGGTTTGAAAGGGAGGTGAGAGAAGATGAGAAAGAAGATGAGGGAGGGGGAGGGGAGGGAAGAGGAGGGAGGGAAGAGGAGGGGAGGGAAGAGGAGGGGAGGGAAGAGGAGAGGAGGAGAGGAGTGAGGAGGAGAGGAGGGGAGTGGGGAGGAGAGGAGGGGAGTGGGGAGGAGAGGACAGAAAGGTCTGCAGAAAGAGCCAGCCAACCAAGGTGGAGGAATTTTAAAACACAGATATCTGTCCTTAACTTTAACCGAGTTAATGAGTGAGTTTTCCCACCAGGCATCTTACTGGGATGTCAAGTAAGACGGAGGCAGAGGTTCAGGTACTTATGGTCACTGGGATGATATAAAAATTGACAGAAACTTGATGACAGAGAAGTCCCACTTTTGTTCTGTTTTGCTTCATAACTGTTGTTTTCGTCTTGTCTTTGTTTCTGATTCCTGGCCTTTGTCTCCCGTCCCCTGCCTGACCAGCCAGATGCACACACACTCCAGTCCCACACAGAGTCCCCTCAACGTGCTCCAGCCTGTCAAGCCTCTGCACATGGCAATTTCTTCTGTTTTTCCTGGTTCGACCACCTTGACCTGGTTTTCCATCTTTTTGTTTTAACTCCTTTTGTGTGTCACCCACCTTCCCTATCAACTGTGCTACACACACTGGATTCTGCTGTTCCTTTTCTGAGCTGATTCCCACCTGTCCTTCGGTTCTCAACCTGCATGTCAGCTCTTCACAGAACCAGCTCCTCCACCTCCCTGAAAAGGTGCAGACTTTCCATCCTGTGCTACCTGACCATCGGGCTTCTTCATGGAATGTATCACAGCTGTCATCAACTAGTCACCTGGATATTGACTTGGATGAGATCTATTTCTCCCTGTAGCTATTTTTGCCTAATTGCAAAAAAAAAAAGAAAAGATGGTTTCTTCCTCAGTATTTCTGAGTGTCTTTCTGATGAGGGGAAGGTGTGTGCCTGGCCGTGCTGCTGTGACCCACCACTGCCTGGCTTGACCTTCTCCTCCTCCTGACACCTCTGAGATGTTATCGTCTCCCATTATACTTCTGCTCACTGCCGTTCTGTTTGATCTTAACCTGAACGTGACTCCCATCAGGGCTCACACAGCGCTCCTGGTCACTTGAGGTGATTGACTGAAGTTTTGTGGAGGATGGTGTGCAGTGCCTATAGTAGAAGATAAATTAATCCAGTTTAGTCCATAAATGCTGTATAATGGTTGATTATAGTAACTTATCACAGAAATTTTGCATCATTTAACAGATTGATAGATTCAAATTTTGGTAGCTATAAAGTGACATTTTAAAACAAAACATGACAAGATGGCAACTATGCTTTTACATTACTAGTGTTTTAACAGAGACCCACTTCTCACTCAAAACCAGCTGAAGTTAGAGTTTTGCCACAGCTAGCTCAGATGATGTCTCCTTCTCCTCTGCATTCAAAGCACTCATTGAACTCCTGGGAAAAGACTCATAGTTTCGAGGGCTACTGAGAGTTTTGTGTGTCCATCTTGTCTCAGGAATTGCATTATTCACTCATTGAGAGTAGTCAGGATGTTTGCTAGTTCTTTGATTTGCCACAGAGTTTGACATGGAATGGTAATCAATACATGTTAACTGATGTGTTGGTGAAAACTGGGGGGCCCTGATGTCCCAGTAGAGTAAGAAACACGAACGCATACTTTTAGGTCAACACCGCACAACGTCATAAATGGACAATTTATAAATCACTTGAATTTGCTATTTTTAACAAGTATACGAATCTTTGCGTAGCACTCTGAAAGATTTCATTGAAGCCTTACCAATGAAAAGTTGTGATTTTAAACATAAAACAAAGCCAGGTACCTGTGCATGCAGCTTGACAGTTGGACAACCTGCCGGACCCTGCTGCACTTCGAAATGTTGCCACACTCAGCACTTCATCTCCAACCGAAAAACACTCAGAGAAACGGCTCATGAGATGTTTAAGAAAAGCCTTCTGCGCCATCCCAAACTGAGGGTTAGTGCCTGGCCTTCCTCCGGCACCTCACAGGCATCTCTAAACTAACCAAACCAACAACCGAGTAACCAAACCAAAGTCATCCTTTTTCTCCATCCACCCCAAATTCTGGTCTGGGCCCTGTAGTCTCCACGTGGACATGTGGGGCCACCTTCTATGTGGGGCCTCCCAAACCAAACACCTCTGCCTTAGCCCAGCCCCATCCTGCTTCCTCACATCTGGTCAACAGCCAAATCCACCTCTCTGTGTTTCCTGAACTCATCCCGTCCTCTTTAATCCCTATGAAACTGCCTTCCTTCGAGACCTCCCCACCTCTTCTCTGCACTATCACCTACCTCCTAGCTGGCCTCTCCTGCCCCTTCTGCAGCATGCTTTGCACAGGTGCCCCGGTGACCACACCAAAGACAAATCCCATTAGGTCTGTCCCGTAACTCAAAGCCCTCAAGGATACCCGGCATTAACACTCGAGAGTCTCCACTTTTAAAGCTGTAACAAAACCTCTCCAGCGTCAGCTCCTAAAAACCCTGCCTTCAGCTCTCAATTTTCCAACTAGAAGCAAAACTTAAAGTTTCTCAAATATCCCCACTGCTGCATATCTCATTTTCTTGGTATCTACTGTTCCCTCTACCTAAAATGCCACGAATCCAACATCAACTCATCTTGTTGTGATGGTTAATTTTATGTGTCAACTGGACTGGGTTAAGGGATGCCCAGATAGCTGGTTAAACATCCTCTGGGTGTGTCTGTAAGGGTCTTTCCAAGAGAGATTAGCACTGGAATTGGGAAACTGGGCAAAGAAAATCTGCCCTTAACAATGTAGATGGGCCTCATTCCATGTGTTGAGGGCCTGAGTAGAGCAAAGAGATGGAGGAAAAGAGAATTTGCTCTCCGTGTTTAGCTGAGACCTCCATTTTCTCCTGCCCTTGGATATTGTTGCTCCTGGTTTTCAGGCCTTCAGACTTCAGATATATATGGAGAGAGAGAGAGAGACAGACATAGGATATATATATATATATATATATATCTTCATAGGATATATATATATATCCTATGTCTGAAGAGCTGAAATATCAAATGTAGAGAAGCATATATACATATATGTGTGTGTGTGTGTGTGTGTGTGTGTGTGTGTGTGTGTGTGAGTCCATTTCATACTCCTATGAAGAAATACCTGAGACTGGGTAATTTATAAAGGAAAGGAGTTTAATAGACTCTACCCGGCTGTGGTAGAGGTTGTCCTGGGGTGAGGACACGGCCAAACCATATCATATATGTGTGTGTATATATTTGTGTGTGTGTATATACACACATACACAATCAATAGGATATATATATTTGTTCTGTTTCTCTGGAGAACCCTGACTAACATACTTGTCAATGTAGAAACATAACAACTTTCTCGGCCGGGCGCGGTGGCTCAAGCCTGTAATCCCAGCACTTTGGGAGGCCGAGACGGGCGGATCACGAGGTCAGGAGATGGAGACCATCCTGGCTAACACGGTGAAACCCCGTCTCTACTAAAAAATACAAAAAACTAGCCGGGCGAGCTGGCGGGCGCCTGTAGTCCCAGCTACTCGAGAGGCTGAGGCAGGAGAATGGCGTGAACCCAGGAGGCGGAGCTTGCAGTGAGCTGAGATCGCGCCACTGCACTCCAGCCTGGGCGACAGAGCGAGACTCCGTCTCAAAAAAAAAAAAAAGAAACATAACAACTTTCTTTCTTGAAATAAATAAGTGACCTCTTTCAGGCAGCTGTTGATGGACTGTCCAATATGTCTAATTATTTTCTTATTTCAGCCACTTCTCTACATTAGATATTTTTGATAGTCAATATATAGAATTATACTTTGAATCATTGAGCACAGGGCATTAAATCTTATACATGGAAGATTCTCATTCGATATTTATTTAGGACGGCTTTCTAATTGCTCTTACATTTAGTTGACAAGCACGAAAGCATTTTAGAAGAGTTAGGAAGCAGCTGCTCCGACCTTATGAATGAAGGAAAGGAGAGGGCCAGAAGGCCATTCTACCTCACACCCTGTCTCCCAATAATCTACAATATGAGCTGTTAGACAACCCCTTTAAGGAGAAGTTTACATCCTGAGTATTGCCAAAGATCGGAAGTGTGTGGCTTACACTCTCATGCAAAATTCAGATCTTAGAAAATAGGAGCTGAATGTAGAGCCGCGCAGAGCCTGAGCAAATGCGTTAAAAGGCTCTCAACCTTGCAGCAGATGTTGCGAATAGAACCCAGATAACTGACCACCCCAGTGGAATGGCACTGGGCCTCTACCACTTAGCAGGACTTGTTTTTCTCCAGTCTCAGGTCTGGTTCCCCAGAAACAAACCAGAACCCACCAGAATTAAGACCAGAATTTACCTTCAAGAAGGGGAAACTGGCAGGGAAGAGGAAGAAGAGGAAGGAGCCCACCCACAGCCTCATCTCAGGTGAGGTCCCTGGCACTGCAGCCTGGCCCCACAGGGGAATCCTGAGTGTTCACTCTCTCCAGGGGTCGGGGAGTCAGGCTTTCAGACACTGTCACACAAGTGAGTCCAAGGCGCTTCTCTCTGACCCTCCAGGGAAAGCAGCTCTGGGAGCCCAAGGGGAAGCCCGCACAGAGGCAGCTCAGGAGCTAACGCTAAGAAGCAAAGGCAGCAGAGGCTGTCATTGAGATTCATTCTTTATCATTCCATTACTTTTTTTAACGTTTCTTTTTGGCCAGGCATGGTGGCTCACACTTGTAATTTTACCACTTTGGGAGGAGGCTGAGGCAGGCAGATTGCTTGTGCCCAGAGTTTGAGATCAGCCTTGGCAACAAAGGGAGACTCCCATCTCTACAAAAAATACACACATTAGCCTGCTGTGGAGGTGCATGCCTACAGTCCCACCCACTCAGGGCTGAGGCAGGAGGATCAATTGAGCCCAGGATGTGGAGGCTGCAGTGAGCAATGATCACACCACGGCACTCCGACCTGGGTGACAGAGCAAGATCCTGTCTCCACACCAAAAATCGTTTTAAAAAATGGTTTTTCTTACATAATTGAACAAGTTGTAGAGAATGTAGGTAAGTCCTTATATGTGAATATTATATAGTCACCTAGGGTGTCAAATCTGAGAAATAAAGGGCTGGATATTTATAGCACAGTAAGATTTTTTAACTTCTAATTAGCATTTACTGCAAAACTTGTATGGCACATGGATTGAATCTTATCTGTGGTTTAAAGAAAGAAGAGCTATTAGATATAGGGATGTCATTGTTGAATTAGGATCTAAACATCTCATAACAGATCTACATATTTGGAGGTCAATAAAACAGGCTCAGTTATATAAAAAATAACCATACAATTCCCTCAGAGGCATCTCTAAGTAGCGATGGAAAACATGTGCCCTGGAATCAGACAGCCCCACATTTTCACCACTCCTCCACGATATGCACTGTGAAATCGTCAGCAAGTTATTAACCCGCCCCATGGCTCATCTAATGCGTAGAGACAATGGCACCTATCTGGCAGGGTGGTCATTGTTGGGGATTTAATGACACAGTGTACATAAAGCACTTAGTCTACTCAACAATTCCAGCCATCTCTCCTCCACAAGAAGGAGCGTAAATGAAAGATATTGTTCATGTGACCAGGTGGAGATTGAGGTATAAGGAGACCTTCTTATCAATAAGAGGATGTCATAACCAAATCACACGCAATAGGTTATTAAAATGTCAGACAACTGTGATAGAAATTTGATACATACTGTATCTTTGCATCCTCAGAGCAGCCTAAAAACTAAGTACTATTATCCATCGATTTATGTAAACAGAGACTCCGAAAAGTTAAGTCATACAATATACAAATCAACTAGAATTTGAACCCAAATTAACACCCTAAGATAGACATGGAAAAAGGTGTGCTAACTTCAAGGAGGGAAAAATAGAACAGTTAAAAAGCATGAAACTAGGACATATTCTAGGAGCCTGGACACGCTTCTTATAAACAATCAAACCACAATTAAACTCTCATGACACTTGTCACAAGAAGAATGCGTGTTTGTTCCAGAGGTCAAAAGTGTAAGTAGGAGATAGAAAGTGGGTTAGAAGAGCATTGATAGTTTGGTGGTGAGATAATGCCCATTAAAACCTTAGCTTTTAATAGTTCTGTATCTTTTTAAGCAGTTATCAGAAGGTAAATATTGCCCGTGGGACCTGAAATGTGAAGGGAGTATTAAAACCATCTACCAATCCCACTCACATTCCAGGCAGAGAATGACTATGCTGAAACCAAGGGTCACTGAAGCAAATGCTGGAAATATTAAGTCTGGGCATCTGGTTCGAATTAATTTCAGTGGCAGAAGAATATTATCAATTACATACTAAAATAGAATTAACAATATTAGTGTGGAACACAGAGATACCAATCATTATTTACCTCAGTGGACTGAGGTAACCTCCAGAGATCCCAACTCAACCCAAGCAGGGGAGCCTTTGGCTCAGAAAACCTTGCTCCGTGTTCAGCACGCAGACTGTGTATGCATTCGGTGCTTCCCAACTGAAATGGAGACCACCACGTTGTTACAAAAGGCTGGCACCGTGGAGAGCAAGTTCCTGTCTATCAACTCTAGGGTACCAGCGCGAAGGGGTAAGACTCCAGGCACCCGGCTTGAAGACACACTGGCCCAGAGTAAACGCCGTTCTGCCAACTGTGGGTATTGCAGCCAATTCCTTTCTAATCCTCAATTTCCTTGTCTGTATGAAGGACAGTCATGGAAGTTGCATGAGACATGCATCCAATGTTTGCCACAGAGGAAGTCCTCTGCAAACATTAATTCTCATGTTATTAAAGCGTCTGCCATTTTATGGTGACTTCCTCTTTTCACATTAATCTCTCTTATTCTGCTATCATCCTTTTCATGTCACAAACCTGAAAGCTAACAAAAGATTGCCAGTTCCACTAGAGTATATATTCTATCCTTTGGTCTTCTATTTTGGCATAGTCTAAAACACTGTGCAGCACATAGAAGTGTCCAATAAATCTCTGGCAAATTCAAGAGATTGAAATATTAATAGCATTAGCATTCATTCTATATTTTCTTTGTGCTGGGCCCCATCCTAAGTGTTTTACATGCTTGAACTCCTTTAATCTTTACTAACAGTCTTGAAACGTAAGTACTGTATGAATGAAATACATTTTTGATGAATTAAAAGAATGCCATTTTCGTTGCCATAGCAACATGGGTCTGAAACTATGAATCCGAGTTTAGAAGACATAATCACTGTTTTCTGCCTCAGTTTTAATGTGCCATTGAAGGTATTTACATGAAAACAGCTACGGCATAGGGCCTGCCCCCAAGGAGATTTTTATCATCGATATTATTGCTTCCCAAGATTGAAAGTGGTTGTTCTAGAATCTAGATCCCCAAAATCTGGTAGGGCCGCATTTCGTGAACTAAGGCACCCAGACCCAGGAGGTTCTTGGTAACATTTCAAAGACCTGTAAAACCAAAGGAAGAAAGTTGGTGGGTATTTGGGAAGTTGGGTTTGGATTCGATTATTAAACAACTTAAAACATTAGTTTCTAGTGAAACACACATGATGAAAGTTCACTGTTTGCATGAATGTTGAATATATATGTTGAATTCACTTCCAACTGCCGCAGACAGACACCCCCAGGCTCCCACTGTTTCTGCTTACACTCGGGCAGCCCAGAGTGCATCACAGAAATGTCTGGCACGCTGCAGCCTCCACCTGCAAAGGAAATGTGCCTCATTGAGGGCAGAGCTGCTCATCATGACAGCAGCAACCAAGAATGTGGTGGAGGTGCGTCTTCAATGTGTTATTCTTGAGCACCATATGAGCGATGTGGAGTGACTGCTATTATTTTGTTTTAATTTTCTCACAACTCACCAGCCTCCATGGACTGATTTTATAATCTATGCATAATGGTGCAAATTGGGCAAGGATGGGAATGCACCAAAAGTAAGTCTGTACCATGGTGGTGGCAAAGCGCGAAGCCTAGATACCAGACCCAGAATTGACCTTGTATTTACCAAAGGCAGTTTTGCAGAGATTGTCTTTAAAATACCTTAGAATCTACCTCAACATCCATTTTTAAAGCAGAAAAACTTTGGTATCAGGATTCAATTTTCTTTTTCTTTTTTGAGATGGAGTCTGGCTCTGTCACCTAGGCTGGAGTGCAGTGGCGTGATCTCGGCTCACTGCAACCTCCATTTCTGGGGTTCAAATGATTCTCCTGCCTCAACCCCCTGAGTAACTGGGACTATAGGCACATGCCACCATGTCTGGCTAAATTTTTTTTGTGTGTGTATTTTTTGGTAGAGATGGGGTTTCACCATATTGGCCAGGCTGGTCCCGAACTCCTGACCTCATGATCTGCCCACCTTGGCCTCCCAAAGTGCTGGGATTACAGGCGCGAGCCATGACACCTGACCCAGGATTCGATTTTCTAATTACTTTTTCTCTTAAGTGGATGGACTTTTTAAAATAAGTTTTATTTTGTTTTTAATTGACACATAATAACTGTACATGGTTATGGGGTACAGTGTGATGTTGGATGTATAGATAGATAGATAGATAGATAGATAGATAGATAGATAGATAGATTGTGTAATCATCAAATAACACAAGGATGACTGACCTATCCATCCACTCAAACACTTGTCATTTCTTGTGGTGAGAACATTCAAAATCCTCTTTTCTAGCTATTTTGAAGTATACATTATTATTGATTCTAGTCACCCCAGTGTGCAGTAGAACACCAGAACTTACTCCTTGTATCTAACTGTAAATTTGTACCTGTTGACCAACCTCTCCTCGCCCCCTCCCCTTCCCCTCTTCCCAGCCTCTGGTGACCACTGTTCTACTCTGTGCTCCAATGAGATCAACTTCTTCAGATTCTACATGTGAGTGAGATTGTGCAGTGTTTGTTTTTCTGGGTTTGGTGTATTTCACTTAACGTGATTTTCTGCAAGCTTATCCATATTGCTGAGAATGACAGAATCTTCTTCTCTTTCACGGTGGAATAGTATTCCATTGTGTGTGCCTTATTTTCTTCGCCATCCATTTACTGATGGGCACTTAGGTTGATTCCATATCTTGGCTATTGTGAATAGTGCTACATAAACATGGAAGTGCAAATGTCTCTCCCATAGGCTGATTTCGTCGTCTTTGGATGCGTATCCCAGCATGGGATTGCTGGATCATCTTTGGTGTACAAGGCCGCTTGTATAGTACTTTATTCACAGAACACAGTCTAAAACTGTTTGCCAAGTGAAATAATTATTAGAGAATAACAGTGATGGTCTGGTTAAAATACATTCTATAACAGGAATTTTTAAGATCCCATTTATATAACATTCTCTAAATTTAAAACATGATTCATGCTATTTATATTAATTAGGTAGTAAAACAAGAAAAAAGGAGTAGAACTGAGCTGAATTGTCAAATTATTCTTTTGGGTTTTTATTGGTTTGTTTTTAATAAGAACACATGAAAGACAAAATAGGTGGCATATGCAGCTTTACTATCACCAAGTCACTACTTGCTAATATTTTAGAAATTCTTTAGTCTTTTTTGCATATCTTATAAGGTAATTATACTACCATGTTATTTGTCATCTAACATAAGCACATTTTACATTATTAGAAACTTTTACAAACATTTTGATGAGTACTTGATATTTTGTTGCCTAGTGGTAACATGCTATAACTAGTCATTTCTATATTTTTAAATTTAGATCATTTCTTATAATTTTATGATTATTATAAATACAGCTTGATGAAAGGTTTTTTGTGCATCCAATTTATCCCGTATTTTGGGATTATTATCTTAGGAAGATTTTCCAAAATAAGGAAACTGAATCAGCGGGTACGAACATTTAAGATTTTTGCCAATTTGCTTTCTTAAAAGACTTGCACTTATTTATATTCATACCAGCAATAGACCTGAGCACCCATTTTTTTAACCGAAAAAATTACACATTAAAAAAGACATCATTACTTTTTCATGCGAGTCTTTTGAGCAACAAGAACGGCTAAATGCCAGAACTGGGATGGGTAGTTAGTGCTACATGAATGTAAGCATGAAGTGCTATGCTAGTAAAGAAAGTTAAATGGCAATTTAAAGAGTTAGCTTTGAAAGATAAGTAAGACTTAGAAGGGCAGAAGAAAACGTATGTAAAAAAGTACAGAGAAACAAGGTCTTTGTGTGGCAGAGAAGGGTTTTGTTAGAACAAGAGGTTTATTGATGGGAATGGTGTGTGTGATATAGAATTTGATGTCAACTTGACTGGGCCACAGGGTGCCCAGATATTTGGCCAAATATTCTGGGTATTTTTATGAAGGTGCTTGTATGAGATTAACATTTAAGTTGATAGATCGAATAAAGCCAATTGCGTTCCCTAATGTAGGTGAGCCTCGTCCAATCAGTTGAAGGTCTGAATGGAACAAAAGACTGACCTCCTCTGAGCAAGTGGAAATTTTTCCTGCCTGTCTGCTTTTGAATTGGGACACTGTTTTTTTCTTGCCTTCAGGCTTGAACTAAAACATCAGCTCTTTCCAAGTCTTGAGCCTTCCATTTGTGACTGCAACTCACCCATGAACTCTCCCAGGTCTCCAGACCCCAGACTGCAGAGCTTGGCATGCAGCCTCCATAATCATGGGAACCAGATCCTTATAGTAGATCTTTTCCTCTGGGTAAGCACATCCTGTTGGTCTGTTTCTCTGGAGAACCCTCATACAGCACCTTTTAACAATTTCCTACATATTCGCTCACGAACTGCATTTCCTTACTTTTGAATTATCTGTTTATGCTGTATACCCATGTGTCTATTACGACATTTCGTATTGATTGCTGTGAAAAAAATCTATCAATTTTCATAGTGTTTGTTAGTAATCCTTTAACTGTCCTCACCAGCTTTCCACCATAAAATTCCAAGAAACTCTATCGGAAACACTAAATTTTTATTAGAAATTAAGACAAAGAAATACTCATTTAGAAAACAAAGAATGGCTAAGTAGAGTATGTGGGACATGCTCTTCATCTTCTGGTTCAATAAAAAGTAAATAAATAACAAGAAAAGAAAAAATGAAAACAGCTCCTATAGTTAGTCCACCCTTGACAGAACTATACAGTTAAGTTTCTATTTGTATTGGAGAGATTTTTGTCTATGAAAATAATTAAGCTCTGAAAACCATTGTCAGGAGAAGCAAATACATTAATTTGAGAATACAAGAGAGTTAGAAAGTGATCATTAATTAGGGAAAATAGATAAAAAAAAAAAACAAGTCTTTTTGCTTTTATATTATGTGAAGGTGATTAGCTGGAGGCATTGAATAGAGTGGCTGGTTTCAGGGCAGAAGACACGAGTGTTTCTCCAGTCTCTGTAGACTTCCCCACGGACTGTCCATCTCTCAGTGTTGGCATTTCCTCCAGCTCTCAGTCTTGGGAAATAGCTACAATAACTATTCCAGCGTCTTCTTCAGCTCCCACTGCTTCACAGGTGGCACCTTCCTATATATCACGGTCATCTGTCCTTAGATCAGTTGACAGGGGTTTCTACCAGCTGGTTGCTAGCTTGGAAGTTGAAGAGAAGTAAAACTCTGTCACCCAACAAGAGTTGTTTCTGACCTCTGCTGTGGCTTGCAGGAATTCATTTAGCTGTTCCTGGTTGTCTATGCAGAATCTCCTTGAAACACTAAAAAACTCTCTACTTTTGAATAAGTCAGGCTGAAAGTCTTCCTGACCTCGCTTGCTATTGTTCTGCCTTGTGGCTGACACGGAAACAGGTCAGGGATGCACAAAGCCCACAGCCCGCTTTGGCCAGAGCACTTCCTTCCTGGGTCTCTCTGGAGGCTACTGACTAGATTAGCGAAGGACATTTCCCCAGATCCTTACCCATAATGTGAATGAAGCATGTCTATAAAGAGAGGCTCGAATCCATTATCCACACTGACAATTTCGGCATGCTCTGCTGCCTAATATTCAAGTGCAGAAAAATAAAAACTGGAATTAGACAAGCTGGAAGGAAATGAAATTCTAGCCCCAAAACCCAACTGGCCAATTACTAGCCACAGTCAGTGTAATCATTCATTGTTGTTTTTTTTTTTCCTGAGGCTAAAATTAAAACTTTATTATTTCCCCACTTAATGGTTTAAGTTTAACAAATGGTTGTAAATATTTTAGCATGCAAAAAGCTTTTTCTTAATAGGAGCTCATTCAAAATATAAGATAGTAATTAAAGAAAACTGCTGGTGTTTATAGTCTGATACTCTCACTATTAAAATGAGCTATGTATAAAAAAAAATGTGTATTGTAAATGGCAATTATGGTGTGGGAGCTAAATGCAGATAATTCATACTTCTCCCATAATAGCACATGTGATCTTGGATGTTTGATATAATTCATAACACAAAGAAACTGACAATATTGCCAAAAGAAAGTCATATAGATACTTCTAGTTTCCATTTTCTACTGTAAAAAAAAAGTTCATAATTATTTAGAGTGAGAGTCTTTTATTTATTTTTTATTTTTTTATTTTTTTGCTGAAATTTCTGTAACAAAACCACTTCCTTTAAAGATGCATGATAAAGTACAGGCCACTGCTCATTGCAAAACACATCTGTGCAAAATTGCTAAAGAATCGATTCTAATGTTTCCTTTCATTTTAGATTGTGCTAGCTTGTGCTATAATGCTCACTGAAAAGTGCTTCTAAAGTTGCAAAAGAAAACTTTGTGTGGAACATTACTTTAGGTAGAGCATTGGTTTAGGAAAAAAAATATACTTAAATATCTAAAAAGATTTAACCAGACATATTTATGCTATGTAGCCTCCAATATTTTCTTATTATTAATTTGTACCACAGATGCTTCCAATAAAGATTTGCGGTGGTTTCACATAAAACACACAGACAGAACAGACACAAAGACCATTAAAAGAAGACTAAAAAGAAATGAGGGTCAAGCAGTGATCTTCACAGACTCCTCTAGTAAAACTGTAATTCTAAATCATATGACCTCTCTGGGCCACACCTGCCTGGGAGAGGCAGGTTTATGGAGTAGAAAGATACCAGGGTAGAAATCGCAAGCCTTCAGGTCACTGCATCCATGAACCATCAATTTCCTCACCCATCAGCAAGAAGGACCAAGAGAAGACGAAAGAAAATGCAAAGAACAAACAGGTTGAGTGAGCCCACGGAAACACTATTGATCCCGTGCTGTGTGACCAGCTCAGGGACGATACAGATGAATCCATTCTCTGTCTCAGGGAGCTCACAGTCTAGTATAAGAGGGAGGGGGATGTATGGTCCTGAACACACAAAAAAATGCAATGACAGAAGAAGAAACGTGCACAGCAACAAGCCACCTCACGGAGCCAGAGGCAGGCTGGGTGGGCGGGAGGTGCTGCCCACAGAGCTATGAGGTAGAGACATCTATCCTAAAGCTCCAGCTGCAAGCATGCCCTGGGGCAGGGAAGCTCATTCCAGTGTCTCTGTTCCGCCCTCACCTCCACCTAGCCTTGGCTTTCTTCTCCATTCTGCTTCTTTTCCAAGCTGCCAAAGGAAATGTTGTAGCAGCAAGAATCTGCAAGGGATCACAAAACCAGCAGGCACAGCAATGTCCAAAGCTTCAAGACAGATCATGCTCTTGTCTCCCATCTCTCCCTTGGAAATAATCTTGGCATCTTCTAAGCAGATGGCCACACAACCTCAGCAGGAAAGAGAGGAGTGTAGAGATGGCCGCTGAGTCTGGCTTCTTTCTGGTAGAAGGCGCCTCTCCTTGAACAGCTCCTGAGTCTCAGAGCGTCAGTTGGCACATTGTAAGGTGGTGGTGGAGTTGAGTTTTGAGGATCTTTGTGGGGTTTCATCAACACTGGCATGACTTTGTTTTCTAACTTTAGTTTCAGCAGCTTTCGTGTATTTGAATCCATTATCAGTAACAACTGCCCAGTGGCCACGGCAAATCCCCCAGCCCCATTCCAGTCCAGTCCTGAATGGTTACAGTTAGGCCATGCCTTAACGTTCTCTTATACTTCTTACCTTCTTTTAGGGACTCTCTTTTCCATGCCTGTGATCAAAGTCAACACTCCTCTGTGGACTTTCTGTAGTTTCTCCTACTCTCGCTCTAAGATTGGTGACGGAACATTCCACGATGTTCCAGGATGTATTAGTCCATTCTCATGCTGCTAATAAAGACATACCTGAGGGTGGATAATTTATAAAGGAAAGAGGTTTAATGGACTCACAGTGCCATATGTCTGAGGAGAACTCACAATGATGGCAAAAGACAAAGGAAGAGCAAAGGGATGTCTTACATGGCGGCAGGCAAGAGGGCGTGTGCAGGAAAACTCCCATTTATGAAACCATGAGGTCTTGTGAGACTTATTCACTATCAAAAGAACAGCACAGAAAAAACTCACCCCTATGATTCAATTGCCTCTTACTGGGTCCCTCCCATGACACGTGGAGATTATTACAATTCAAGGTGAGATTTGGCAGGAGACGCAGAGCCAAACCATATGGCAGGAGGTTCTCAATAAAGCTGGGTGTTTTCTACTGTCCTGTTCCTGATTCTGTAACCACCTTTGTGACCTAGAAAGTGCCTCCTCAAATTAAACACATTATTTTCAGGGTTTATAAACACCTCAACTCTGTGAATTATACATTGAATAAGATAATATCTTGATAAATGGTAAGGACTTCCTCAAATTTAAGCCACATTCATTCATTTACTAATATATTTATGTGGTAAACAAATCATTATTCAGAACTTACTCAGTTTTACATACCAAGCTAAGTGCTGGCAAAGATTTCGTAGGAAGGCAGTCATTAAAAGAAACTACAGATTTAAATAGGCTCTATATTGCTATATATATATAGCTATATATATATACCACCTTCATCCATTTACCTCACTATCTTTATATAGATTGATTTATGATCCAACCATCAATGCGCTCACTCTTTCTAACACTATATTATAAGCCTCTCAACAATGGGGACACAACTCTATCTACCTTTTTATAACCCAAGAACAACATCACCTTTTGATGACTAGCCAAACCTGGAATGCCAGTGGTCATTCATTCATTCATTTATTCATTCAACAAAATAACCGTGCTGTGCCCTTCCCTGTGCTTGAAATTTAGCGTCACAAAGCAGGCAAGATCCTTGCATTCAACAACCTTACATTGAATTGAAGAAAAATGGAATATAAAAATTTACAAAAGGATAAACAGCAATACCACAAAATACCAAATAGGCATGAGTACTAAGAAGATGAGTAGAGGAGAGTAATGTAAGAAGGACTGACACAGGACTGTAACTTGAGGACTGGAAGGAGAGAGGAAGGAGAGGAGGTCTGGGCAGAGCCGAGATCTGAATGGGGAGAAAGAGCAGGAAGATGTGAAGACAAAGGACAGCAGTGTCAAAGTGGAGAGAGGAGTTCATGCCAAAGTCAGTCCACCAGATCCCACATTCCATTCCAGGGAGAGAGACAGGCCATTGGGCTGAACGCCAGCAAACCTGGGAAGCACAGCACAGACTAGTGCACAGGAATGACTTCTTATGTGGATTATAGGGAATGAGGTGCTTCCTCACCCATCGGCCAAGAGACCTTTTCAGAACATGTTAGATAATGCAACTCCTCCTCTGCTCAAAATATTCCACACCTCACCCGTTTGAAAGCAGGTCCAGAGCTGAAACAACGACGCAGGCATTTGCTATGCCCCTTGCTCCTAATTCTTGCTCTGGATCTCCATATTTCATCATCAGAAATTTTCTTGGTGGCTTCCCCAGACACCTGTCTAAAACAGCACCTTCCATCTCCACCATCTGCTAGACCTTCCCATCTTCATCTTTGTTCATTGCCCTCACCAATGACTTGATATAAATTAGGTAGTTATTCACCTCCTCTTTTACAGTCTATCTCTTGCTCTACAATCACCTTAATTTTGTATATGATTCTATGTTCACTCTCTAAAATAATGTCAGAAACACAACGGGCCTCAATAACTATGGCCTGGGTAAATGAGTGAAGGAAATTGTTGATGCAACGTGGGACCCATTGGGAATTTAGGAAGCTGTTGGGTCCGTTCTGATGAAAGATCATAGCATCTTGGACTGAGATTCTGGTGCTGGAGCAGCAGAAAAGGGCCACACTTGATGGAAGCAATAAGATGTTGTAATGGATCAGATGTGGGAGATAAAGGAAAGGGAGGAATTAGCTTGAAATTGTAAGCCTGAAGCTTCAGAAACCAGAGCAATGGTGGAACTGTTCACTGCGGCAAAGAGGACTAGAAAAACACTGTTAATCTTTTTATTTACTTATATACCTACTAGTTTTGCTGGAGAACTTTCTTTTGTTCCTATAAAACTTGCACAATTGATGAGATAGCTCAATGGAGATGTCAAGTGGGCAATGAATATGAGAGTCTGGAGCTAATCAGAGAAATCTTGGCTGGAAATATAAAGAGTGAGCTATTTGCATACAGGTGTTCACAGGGCCATAAGTTTGCATGAAGTCACCCAGGAAGGAAGGACTCTCAGAGAAGAAAAGAGGGTGACGAATCTCTCTCTCTGACATTCAGAGTCTGAGAAGGGGAGAAAGAGACAGCAAAATAGACCTGACAGAAACAATCAATAAAGTAAAAGGAAAATCAGGAAATAGTGAAAGGTCTCAAAAAGAAATGTATGGTCAACTGCATCAAATGCTCCTGAAGTTCAAATGAAATAATTCTGAAGAAAACATCATCAGGCTTAGCAACATGGAGAGCACTGTTGTGTTGATGAAAGCAGTTTTATGTGAAATCCTAAGAGCAGAGGCCACAGCAAGACTGCTATTCTTAACATGTGGATCAGAAGAAGGCATGGTATCTCCATCAATCATCTATATTTATCTGTCTATAAATGTAATCTGCTATTTATCCATATGTATCTATCCAAATCTATTTATCATCTCTCTCTCCATATCCATCCATTCATGCATCCATCCATCCATCCATCCATTTATCCATCCGTCTATTCATCCATCTATCCATCCATCCATCCATCCATCCATCCATCCATCCATGCAGCCATCCATCCATCTATCCATCCAGCCATCCAGCCAGCCAGCCAGCCAGCCATCTGTTCACGTATTTATCACCCCTTTAGAGAGAGCACTCAGGATAGAGACAATGTCTCATCTCCTAGTAAACAGGAGTTTGAATGATATGTGTAGTAAGGTCTAAAAATTCAAGAAAAGGGTTTAGTCTTTAGATAATAATATAAGGAAGTGTCAAATCCATGGGAGTGGGTGAAATCACTGAGGGAAAGGCTTCATGGGGGAGGGGAGATACATGAGGGAGAGACAAGTGGTCAGGGATGGCGAGAGAGTGGTGAGAATGAGTAGAGCTTGCCTCAGGGATCTAATTCAGGGACCAGGCTGATAAACTGTAGGGAACCTTTCAGAGGTTACTGAATTAAATGTAAGTCAAGCTGCAGGATGCAAAAAGTTAAAGTATCCCCTAGCGTGCTCTGTTACTGCAGGAGCATCTCCACATGCCTCCAGGCTGCAGCCCTGCAGCAACTGCACGCACCAAGTGGCCCCATGTGGCTGCCTCTTGCTTTGTGACTCAGGGGGTGGGGGACTGAACTTCTGAAATTTCCAGCAGCCTGACACCCCATCAGGAGGGCTGACCTTCCTTCCTTCTGATAAATTATAAGCTATTCTTCCCTGAAAGATTGTAAAGAGGCCTGAGATGAAAAGGCCCTAAAGTGTTCCGTCAGGGAACCCTTTGTGGTTTTCCTCTAAGAAAAGATATGAAACTTGGAAGAAAAGAAGAAAAATGGGGTATGAAAAGTGAGAGAAAAATAAAGTATCTCCTAATGTGCTTTAGATAAGTCAAAATTGTTTCTCAATAATTATTATTCTTTATAGGAGTCCCACTTTGGTGGATCAGAAAGAATATTTGATTGGATTATGTGGCGTGAACGATGACCTAGTTATCTTGCTCTTGCAAAACCTTTCCCTGGGACGCTAGAACCCATACAAAAACACCTCCCTGGTGAGCACTCACTGGAATCACAGACGATGCTTGCAGGGAAACAGCCTCGGCTGGGTGGTCTGCTGACGGAGAACCCATCTGAGGAAGACCGCCCCTCTTCCCAGCCCATAGGGCCTCTTCCTGACCACGCTCCTCCTTCCTTCTTCCTGTCTCTCTGAGGGGATCCCAGGCATTTCCCTCTGGCGCTTCTGGAACAATCAGCTTGGTGGATTCAGGCTCTGAAGACTCAAAGCCTGTGAGGGAATTCAAAGGCTTTTCTTTGGGCTTGCTGTGTTTCCCACCGTCCCTGCGACCCCCACAGAGGGGCGGCTGGCAGATTGAGAATGGGGAAGGAAGGAGAGGAGACAGGAAAAACCATTCCTAGTTAATATCTTAAACACACACACACACACACACACACACACACACACACACAAATAAAACTATACCACGGCATCACCAATCCCAAATCCGACTACTCTTCAACTGAAACTTACCATCTTCATACTAGTTTTCTTCATTTCTCTAAACTTCCCATGTTAGCTGTTCTTATATCACTTCCATTATTTCCTACTTCTTTGCTTCCAAAACTCCTTCTCTTCTACTATCTTAGCTCTGCTTAAAGAGCTAATAGAGTGTATCTAATATATAATATAGTGTATATAGTATATGATATATATATATATATATATATAAAAATGTGTGAACCCTGAAAATTTGAGACAGGTCTCAGTTAATTTAGAAGATTTTGCCAAGGACGACGATGTGCACCCGTGATGCAGCCTCAGGAGGTCCTGCTGTCCTGTGCTCAAGGAGTGGTCAGAGCGCAGCTTGCTTTTATACATTTGAGGAATAAATGAGACATTAATCAATATATATAAAATGAACATTGGTTCAGTCCAGAAAGGAGGGACAACTTGAATTGAGGAGGGGGCTTTCAGATCACAGGTAGGTGAGGGACAAATGATTGCATTCTTTTCATTCTTTTCAGTGTTTGATTAGCCTTCTCAAAGGAGGCAATCAGATATGCATTAATCTCAGTGAGCTGAGAGAATAGAAGGGAAAGCACCTTGGCCCTAAGCAGTTCCCAGCTTGAATTATCCTTTTAGCTTAATGAGGGATAATTTGGGGGCCCAAGATATTTTTCTTTCACAAATATTATATATGTAAATGCTATTATATATGTAAATATTATATGTGTAAATATTATTACAACATATATAATATTTATAGTATATATCAATTTTGGTGGTCCTTTAAACATTTCTCTGGCTAACTACCATTTTAGGTAAAAAGATTCTTTTCCCACAAAGGTTATTACATAAACACAGCTGAAAAGTTACTCCGACACATACATCAGTAAGCAAGACTGCTTACTTGAAATTCTAATTAAGTAATAATAATAAAAGGGTTAAAATTAAAATAATAATAATAAAAGAGTTTCACATTCAGAAACATGATATTGTTTGAAGGGATTTCTGGGAGTCATTTTAGCAAAATGAGCTCACCTTTTAAAGTAACTTGCTTTATATGAGTGAAAAGCATGCTCATTAGCAAAACCTACATCAAGATGCATGTAATTATTTGGGTAACAGCTTTGCCTAAACACATAGCTACTATCCTGATAAACATCTCTATTATTTTGTTAATATCACTATTAGCTGAAAATATAGGGATTTGCAGTGGAACTAATTTTAGCTACTAAAAAGTTATTTGTGACATTTGTAATTAGATACAAAGATAAAATTTAATTAACGTTAGCATAAAATGGGAGAACCAAGACCGGAGTCCTTACAGCATTTTCAAAGGAAAAGAAAACTTGGCTAGGATGAGGAAACCCAAATTATTCCTCTTCTATTTTTGTTTTGCTCAACCCATAACATTACTGCTCATCTTTCTAGCTGGCTAACTGGTCCTCTGTGTGACTTAAATATATTTTCATTAAATAATAAATGAGATTAAAAGCTTCCATTGTGATTGAAGGTTTTCTTTTTTCTATTTTAACTAAAATATAGAATTGACCTAGTCAAGGCTACTTAATTTCTTAGAACCACAGCAACTGGAAATTTTTTAGCAGAACAGGATTTCCTTGTTTTTAAGAAAGCCACATACATCAAAATGCATATCGCCAAGCCAGGCTGCAGCCCTGCGGGCAGAGGCCCTGCCAAGCAGATTGCTGTATTAGAGTTTGTTTTCAGGGATTCTTTCTGACTTTTCTTCTTTTGCTGGAGGAATGACTGAGATGCTCCAGGTTTTGCCCCAGGACGTCAAACCGAAGTTCTCTCCCTGGGTTTTTTGGTTTGGTTTTGATTCTATTTCTGTTTTGTTCTGTGTTTGCTTTTCATGAAGGAAAAAGTAAATGCAACTTTAAGAAGACTTTCTTCTTTTCAATGAAAGAGAAAATCCTTCTCTGGCTTCTTTGGAATTTTCCCTTTCATTCTACCTTGGGCAGTGTGCATCAACATGGGAAACACTGGGGCTCTTCCAAAAGCTTGGTCCTCGAGAAGCCAGGGCCCTGGGCATGGGGCTGGCTGGCCCACAGTGAGGTGCGGACTGGGCGAATACATCTTCAGAGGAAGTGGGTTTGTGGATCTCTGATTGACTCTGTACCTTTTTCTTAGTATAATCTGAGTTCCAAGAAAACCGAGTTTTGATATTGCATAAAGCCAGAGATAGCTTTATAATTAAAATCGTATTTGAAAGAGAAGTCTCATTAGTTTGGAATGGCTTAGCTTTTCTACCTCAACTCCAATCCCCTTTCCCCCAGTATCAAAGTGTGCTGTAATTAATAACCTTGTAAAACTAAACCCAAAAGTGGTGATAAATATCAAACACGTTGTTCAGTTTTTCTTTTAAAAAATAAGGTTGAAAACAGGATAAACATTTTTTTCTTTTTTCTTTTTTTTTTTTTTTTTGAGACGGAGTCTTGCTCTGCCGCCCAGGTTGGAGTACAGTGGCCGGATCTCAGCTCACTGCAAGCTCCGCCTCCCAGGTTTATGCCATTCTCCTGCCTCAGTCTCCCGAGTAGCTGGGACTACAGGCGCCCGCCACCTCGCCCGGCTAGTTTTTTGTATTTTTAGTAGAGACGGGGTTTCACCGTGTTAGCCAGGATGGTCTCGATCTCCTGACCTCGTGATCCGCCCGTCTCGGCCTCCCAAAGTGCTGGGATTACAGGCTTGAGCCACCGCGCCCGGCCGATAAACATTTTTTTCATTGCAGTATCAAAAATCCTCTATATGCTAAGGAGAGTTAAGGCACCTACCATACACACCATTTTAATTTTCTTTAATCAATGACTTCAGACTTGTTAAAATTATGTACCGTCATTAAATGTTTATGCCTAGAATTTGGCCTTGTTAGACTCAACTCGAAACATTTCCTGGAAGCCGGGGGACAGAGCCTCCGTTCCCATCACAGGGCAGCAGCGCCAGGCCCATTTTCTCCATGAAGTCTCCTTCTGATTGTTAAAAAATTGTATTTCCAAGTGATAAGTATTTATCAATGGGGAGGAGATAGCTTTCCTGTCTCATGCACTGCAGATTCTCTTACATTCATTATTCAAGTTCAAAACATGATAGTCATTTACTGAATTAAGATCTCCCCTAAAATTCAGAATTACTACAGGGGAGCCAGCATGTTTCCCTTTGCAAGTGAGCATGGACTAAGCCCACTCTACGGGAGGCACTGTATGGGGTTGTGAGCACGGGTGATGGTGAAACCCTGTCCTCCTAGCTGCTTCCAGAAGAGACAGGTGCACAGGCAAACACAGGGTGAAGAAAAGATGTGGCAGGAAAGAGGAAAAATTCTTAACGCAGCCTGAGGACACATGTAGGACACTCACATTTGGGTATAACACTTCTTAAATCCTGAACCAAGAGTATTTGTAGATGCTAGAGAGCAAAAGGACTATTTATGTTTAAATTTGTTACTAACAAAAATTGCTATGATTAAAAACGAATAATGTTGGCCAGGTGCGGTGACTCATGCCTGTGATCCCAGCACTTTGGGAGGCCAAGGCAGGCAGATCACGAGGTCAGGAGATCAAGACCATCCTGGCCAACATGGTAAAACCACGTCTCTACTAAAAATATAAATATTAGCTGGGCGTGGTGGTGCGTGCTTGTAATCCCAGCTACTCGGGAGGCTGAGGCAGGAGAATCACTTGTACCAGGGAGTCAGAGGTTGCAGTGAGTCCATATCAACACCACTGACCTCCAGCCTGGCGACAGAGCTAGATTCTGTCTCAAAAAACAAAACAAAACCAAACAAAAACTAATAATGTTACCTATGTTATCTTACTGTTACCCAGAGGAAAGAAGTGCAGGACGAAGAAGAGCCACATTTTTTCAACACAAACTTGAAACTTTTTCAAAGTTATAGCCACCATCAAATAAGGAATATTTACTGACAAAGTCATTATTTTAAACCTTCAATTTGCCATTTATCTTTTCCTTGAACACTCAGACAGAAGCAGTGAAGACGTGAAACCTTGACTAGATGACGATAAAACCATCCTTAAGGTTAAAAGTCACATTCAATAAGTCCAGAGGCAAAAAATTTCATGCATAAATATGTCATATTTAGGTGATCATTGGAAAAGGTGCTATCTCCTCACCCTAACAAAATAGTGGAAGGCATAAAATTTACTTGAACCTTTAACCCTAGCCAATATCTGACACAAAATGCAAACTTAACAGCGGCCTCTTGCTTTCTTCTAGCTTATAAAACTGCCAATTTTTATTGGTAGCTAATTTCTGGCTTTTATTTTTAAGACCAAAGGTCTAGATCTCAATGATGGAACAAGGGCACACGGGCCGAAGAAAACAGGATGCCCTGGGGGGGAGGGAATATTCTCCACATTATCTTTTGCTGGGAATCCTCGGTTGCTTTTGTAACCGCCCAATGGGTTCACCCTGCCTGCTGCCTAGACAGAGTTGATTTATCCACACAGGGGAATGGCAATGGCAAAAGAATGATTCATGCAGAGCCCGCTGCGTGGGAGGCCGGAGTTTTGCTATTACTCAAATCAGTCTCCCTGAGCATTCAGGGATCAGAATTTTTAAAGATGATTTGGTGGGTAACGGCTTGGGAAGTGGAGAGTGCTGCCTGGTCAGGTGGGAGATGGAATCACACGGGGTCATAGTGAGGGTTTCTTTCTGTCTTCTGTTCCTGGGTGGGATGGCAGAACTGGTTGGGCTGGATGACTGGTCTGGGTGGTGTCAGCTGATCCATGGAGTGCAGGATCTGCAAAATATCTCAAGCACTGATTGCAGGTTTTACAATAGTGATGTTATCCCCAGGAGTGATTTGAGGAGGTTCAGACTCTTGGAGACAGAGGCTGCATGATCCCTAGATCGTAATTTCTAACCTTGTAGCTAATTTGTTAGTCCTGCAAAGGCAGACTGGACCCCAGGCAAGAAGGGGGTCTTTTCTGGAAAGGACTATTATCAATTTTATTTCAGAGTCAAACCATGAACTGAATTCCATCCCAAAGTTAGTTCGGCCTATGCCCAGGAATGAACAAGGACAGCTTAAGGGTTAGAAGCAAGACAGGGTTGGTTAGGTCTGATTCCTTGGACTGTCATAATTTCCTCAGTTATCACTTTGCAATGGCGGTTTCACTTTCAGAAAGACAGTCTCATTTAAAGTAAACAAATATAAGATGTAGGTCGTAGCTGCTCAGTCTACTAGCTGTTCTTCCCCACTAGTTTATGCTTGTAATGGGTTGTCCAAAGAACTGAAGTGAAAGCTTAAGCATTTATATCCAAAATTTAGGGGAAAACTCCTATTAGACGATTGTATGCATTCAGTTTTGGGGTGAACATGTTTTTTTAACACATTATTCAAAATATCATCACAAAGCTCTCCTGTGTTTTACTTGTAAAGATAACTTCTAATAGACTTCCGTCACCAAGATTAAAAGAAATGATAAATGCCGCGATAACTTTGTTGAAATTCATTAACTTAAAGCAGTGGTAAACAGTCTTGAAGTGCTATTTTTGCACTTAATTTATTCGTTGTAATATGTGCAGGCATACGCCCCTGCAGTTTTCAGGAGACAAGTAGAAGAAAGGTGCCCCATCCTAGGCATGCCATCGTTTCCCCAATGACAAGGTAGACGAGGGAGACACATCCCAGGAGAATGGTATTTCCCATCAGCCTCTACAGAGAGCTCAAGTAGGAATGCACCAATTATGCAGTGCTTTGCACATATGCATATAGACAGTCAGTGCTTAATAGGTGTACATGTGTGGAGTCAGAGCTTTCCATATTAATATGTATGGCCATGATTCACCACGTGTAACATATATATTAAAAACTGAGATATAAATTAGTTTGTGAAGAAAGGTCATCAGTTTTTGTTGCTGTATTTGTTGTTATTGAGAAACCGGAGTGCAGAGACAGAAACAGGGATCGGTGAAGCAGTAAAATTATTCTAAGAATGAATCCTATGCAACAGAAGATACTTTTGTCCCATGTTCAAGCACCATTTTCTCTTTGTAGGACAGAAATGTGTCGCATCAAAATGTAAAGGAAGGAAGTTGACCAGAAAGCAAATGTTTTCTTAGTCTGACACCATATCAACCATCTTTGTACACACATGATGTCCCCTCCACCCTGCCACACACACACATACACACACACACTGGATATACTTTAAACTTGATTTTATGCACATTCTCTTATCCAAAATATTTAAGGAACACCTGCTATGTGTTAGGTGGTGTGTTGGGCACTGGAGAAGGGGCAAAACAATCAAGGCCCTAGAAAAACAGATATGCCCAGGCCCAGGCCATAAATCACTCTTCCTAAGGACACAAAATGGCCCACAGGTCACCCTGATGTCCTGTATAAGAGTCAAAGTTAACAAAATGACAAACTCCAAGTCTTCAAGGCTGTTTAAACCATGGTGTCTTGGCCGGGCGCAGTGGCTCACACCTGTAATCCCAGCACTTTAGAGGCCAAGGCAGGTCAGGAGTTCAAGACCAGACTGGCCAACATGATGAAGCCCCATCTCTACTAAAAATACGAAAATTAGCCAGACGTGGTGGTGCGCACCTGTTGTCCCAGCTACTTGGGAGGCTGAGGCAGGAGAATCGCTTGAACCTGGGAGGCAGAGGTTGCAGTGAGCTGAGATCACGCCATTGCACTCCAGCCTGGGCGACAGAGCAAGAATCCATCTCAAAAAAACAAAGCAAAACAAAAAAACAAACAACAGCAAAAAGAAACATGATGTCTTGATTACTGGGACAGAGGAATCCTCCGGACCAGTTATCTGCAAAGTACGTGGCCAAGGACCAGTTTAGATTTTATTTGCGTGCTTATTTGTTGAAAAAAATTTCAGAGCTGATAATTTTGTCTAAGACAATGAAAATGAACTACTAGAAAAAGAGATGATAAAAAGCAGACAAAATAGAAGCCAGTCTTTTTATTACCAGACATAAAATTCGCCGACATAAAATTACTCTGTCAGATTGCTCTAAAACTTGTCGAGAGGTCAGTCTCCATGTCTGCGTTTAACATGTAAGAGACGGATAGCACACGGTCTGCAGATAGCCAGCAGCCTGGAGACCACTGCCCTGAGCAGCTCTGCTCAACACTGTACACTGGGATGTAAGCAAAGATGAAGAAATGTAGGCAGAATTGTACTTCATGGAGGAAGACTCAAACCTAGTTTGGATATATACCAAAAGAGGATTGATTTGTGGATCAATGCAAGTCTAAAACCTAGGGAGTAGGAAAACTTAATTTTAATTGCTGGCAATAAAGTGGAAGAGTTCCTGGCACATAACAAGCACTTAACAAAAATGTGCTGAATGAATGAAAAAGTCCGTGAGCCAGCAGTGGTAGCCGATGTTGAGAAGAGCGTGGAGATAGAATGAATAAAGCCCCATGGGAAAGAATAGTGAGAGGGATTATGGTATCCTGTACACACCTGGGAAAGGGGAGTAAAGGTGCAGATGTCATCAGATAAAATCAAGATGCAAAAGTTGTGAACATTTAGGAATTAACCAAATGAAATGTAACATAAAAATGTAGATTCACTGACCCTAGAAAAAAGTAAACCACACACTGGCTCAACCATATAAAAAAGACAAAAGACGGCCAGGCACGGTGGCTCACGCCTGTAATGCGAGCGCTTTAGGAGGTCGAGGCAGGTTGATCACGAGGTCAGGGGTTCGAGACCAGCCTGGCCAACATGGCGAAACCCCGTCTCTACTAAAAATACAAAACATTAGCCGGGTATGGTGGTACACGCCTGTAGTCTCAGCAACTCTGGAGGCTGAGGCAGGAGAATCACTTGAACCGAAGAGGCAAAGGTTGCAGTGAGTCGAGATTGCACCACTGCACAGTCCAGACTGGCGACAGAGACTCCTTCAAAGAAAAAAAAAAAAGACTCAAGGCCCTTCCTGGGCAGCAAGCTCAGCAGTAAAATGAGGGTTCGCAGTCTTACATTTCATTGATAAAAGCACAGTGTGCAGACAAAAAAGTGACAGCCCTAAAATGCTCTGCTCGAGTTGTACCATTTTTCAAGAGGTTTTGATAGAAAAGAGAATATCTGTAGGCAAGCATTAGAGTACCAAAAGATATGAAGATGTAATAACATGGAGAATGGTGAAGAAACCTGTGACGTTTCATCCACTAAAGAAGAATTTGGCTGGGGCAAAGGAGAGAGGGTGGTAAAGGCTCTGTACTCAGGTATTTCATGCTGTCTCTTGTAGAGAAAACATAAAGTTTATGTTTGTCATGGTGGAGGGAGAAGAGAGGGTTGTGCATACTAAGTTGTAGTGCGATTTTAATGTGGATAGAAGGAAAGACTTCGTAATAGTCAAATTTATCCATAGCTAGAGCAAGACGTCATCTCCGGAGGTGGTGAATTTTCCCCATTATGGGGGTGGGGGGTGTTCCAGAATAAACTGGGTGAGCATCTTTCAGAATTCTCCGGGGAGGAGTCCTGGATTGGGTGGAAACTGGAATACCTGTTGATGGGCAAGTTCTCCATGACAGAAGCCATTGTTTCATCAAAGAAGTATTTACTGAGCAATGGTTATATGCCTAGCATTGTCTGGGCGCTGTGGAGACAGTGAAGAAAAGGAAAAGGTTCTCACTTCTTGGAGTTTCTTTTCTGCTGAGCAAATAATGAACATGTACCTGAATGGAAATTATATTTTAAGTGTCAAATCAAGTTTTCTTTTTTTTTTTTTTTTTTTTTTTTTTTTTATTTTGAGACGGAGTCTCGCTCTGTAGCCCAGGCTGGAGTGCAGTGGCCAGATCTCAGCTCACTGCAAGCTCCGCCTCCCGGGTTCACGCCATTCTCCAGCCTCAGCCTCCCCAGTAGCTGGGACTACAGGCGCCTGCCACCTCGCCCGGCTAGTTTTTTTTTTTTTGTATTTCTTAGTAGAGACGGGGTTTCACCATGTTAGCCAGGATGGTCTCGATCTCCTGACCTCGTGATCCACCCGTCTCGGCCTCCCAAAGTGCTGGGATTACAGGCTTGAGCCACCGCGCCCGGCCTCAAATCAAGTTTTCTTGTTAAGAACAAGACAATTCTTAGAAGCAGGATTTGAGGAAAGAAGAATGCTCACATGGCAAAGCCCTTCCTTTAACATGTTGAAGAGCAAGTCTGGAAACAGAGTCACTCCACACTGGTGGGGGTCCTTCCAAACAGGGAGAGGAAGGAAGAAAGCTCTCCCCTCCTTATCGCAGGGCATTGTGGGACATTCAAGAGGAAAGGGAGTTGGTTCGATGCCAGATTTTGGAATGATCCTTCAAGAATTGGCAGGTGACACTGATCTTCAATGTGTCCATGCAGGGAAGTATGGTGATATCTAAGGACTTGAGAGATTGACAGGCATTCCCCAGGAGGCCCCAAGGTGCAGTTCTACCTCCAAAGCTCCCCAGTCCTTGGCTGGACCACACTACTGCTTGTCCTATTCACACACCAGCACTGCAGAATGAGAAAGAGAATGTATTTGTGTGTGGGAGGGCCGGGCATGACAGAGGCTAAAATGAAAGACCAGATATTTAACTGAAGATACCAAATCACCTGAAAAAAAATGTAAAAATATGAATACAAAATCAAGTATTAAAAGAATATTTAAAATAAGTAAGGAAATCACAATTTCAAATTTTTTGAATTAACCAATACTAGAAAATTCATACACTCCAGAAGAGCAACATAAGACTTTTTTTCATGAATTACTTGACACCTGTTTCCAATTCTCCTTTTCATACCTTTTTAGCTACATGCTCTTCGATCACCTCTTCACATGTTGATGAATAATGAATATTTTTCTATAAAGAATATAGAGGCCAGGCATAGTGGCTTATGTCTGTAATCCCAACACTTTGGGAGACCAAGGGTGGAGGATGGCTTGAAACCAGGAGTTCGAGACCAGCCTGGGCAACATAGTGAGACCCTATCTTTACAAAAACAAAGAAAAATTAGCTGGGCATGGTGGCACACATCTGTAGTCCTAGCTACTCTGGAGACTAAGGCGGGAGATCGCTTGAGCCCAGTCGTTAGAGGCTGCAGTGAGCTACGATGGCACCACTGCACTCCACGCTGGGTGACAGAGAAAGAACCTATCCTTAAAAAAAATAATAAAACAATATAGATAATTTAGTCTTACCTCTAGCACAGTTGATCAAAAGTTGTTTATCATTATTGATAGTTGGAAAATTCCTTTCTTTCACAACTTGCTGTTGAGGATGCCATGTAAATTATTAGGATGGTGATCAAATTTGGAAAAGGCCACATTTCATTCACGTGATCTGCATCGTTTGGGGGATAATTTCCTACAGACCAGCTTCTGACTCTGTTCACGGCAAATTAGTTCCCACTCTGCTCACAAGTTTCTGATGCTGAACAGCGTGGGCCATACTTCTCTAACAATTTGACACCTGTTCCTGCACTGTGTTCACGGGCAAGTCCAAGGGCACAGTGAGAAGAAAGTATATTGCAAATCCATTCCTACTCGGGGGTGCCCAGAAAGAACAAGCACTACGTAATCTGTCCCAGTGCAGATGCCCTAACTTGACTTGTACTTACCCAGATCCTCCAAATGCTTGTGGTCACTTCAATGCCGGTAAACACAAAGGAAATATAAAGGAGGAATACATGGCGAAAAGCGTGGTCTTCATCAACTTCAGTACAAATACACTAGTTTTGCAAATATTATACAGAGGCCTATGCAAAAGTATGACCTTAAATCTTAATCTTTCTTAACTCCAGGTAAATCTACCTTGACTAAAAGAGCAATTCTGTCATCTCTTTTTTTATTACAGTGGTTTTTTTTCCCTCTCTTCCAGTCATTTTATTTACTCACATTTCTTTTTAATGCTTTGGCTAAGGATAAAATAACTTGAAAGATTCATCATAATGACCTTTGTTCCTTAATTTAATGTTTATCTAGTTTTCACCATTAACATTTGACTGTAAGTTTTAAAAAGAGTTTTTAACTAGATATGGGTGCTAAATTTCATCAACATACTTGGTCGTGAAATCGTTTTATTGCAAAACAATTAATACTTTCCTCCAGCCCTTCTTAAGACCTTGAGGCAAATCAACTTAGAAGATGCCTTTCTTTGAAAGTTGAGAAGCATGCCATCACTTTCATACCTCCCCATGCAATTATCATATTCTTTGTGGAACCCAGGCCTTTATGGTCTTGCTTCTACCCTTTAGGAACATGAAATGGTACCTGGTCCTTTTCTGTCAGAGCTTAAAGACTGGATTAAAGATTATGGATCAAATGAGATCATCTCATGGGGCTTCAGAAGCAACAGAGGCTTGGAAAGAAACCCATACTTCCCATCACATGAGGCTCTTGAATGAGAGATGCCATAGTTTAGTTGACTTTATTCTTTACCTGTTTCTTTACGTCGCTTATGTTCTTGCACCCCTAGTTGTCAGCAGCTTGGTTTTCCAGAATCTGAAGATGATTGTGAAAAACAAGGAGACAGTTATTCATCAGGAAATCAGTAAATAAAAAATCAGAAGGATGAATACTATTTTTATAATTTAACCTCTTAAAAATGGTAAGAAAAAAGTCAGAGAAAGGACAAGCAAATTGTGTACATTTGCCATTTTATAGTTCAGTTTAAGACTACAGTAAACATCTAAATTGCTCAGGTCTAAATTAAAGCAAGGAGAAAAAAATCCAGTCCTATCTATATGTCAAAACTGAAGTGTTTTCAAGTAGATAAACAACAGTGTGGCCAGGCAAGGTGGGGACATGCCTGTAATCCCAGCACTTTGGGAGGCCGAGACAGGCAGATTGCTTGAGCTCAGGAGAATGGTACCAGTCTGAATAACATGGCAAGACCCTGTCTCTACCGAAAATACTAAGAAATAACCAGGTGTGGTGGTGTGCACCTGCGGTTCCAGCTACTTGGGAGGCTGAGGGGGGAGGATCACTTTAGCCTGGGGGTGTGTGGAGGTTGTAGTGAGCTGAGATTGCACCACTGTGCTCCAGCGTGGGTGACAGAGTGAGATCCTATTTCAAAAAAAAAAAAAAGACAGTGGTACTGTACATAAAACAGAGTTCTTGAGTCATCTAAAAAGAAGCCTTGGCTTGAAAACCACTCAGTCACCCAGCTGCCACCTGTAACCTGATGCGCTGAGGTGGACCAGCTGATCCAAGAGGGAGATGGTAGGACTCTCACGAGGCCCAGCACTCTCAGCACAGAACTTACATATGTGCAGCAAGAAATACAGACCTCCTGCCAACAACGGCTAGAGCAAGTGCTACAGCCATGACCAAATGCCCATGCCTTGGTTAAAGGTTCTGCAGAGAGCTGTGGAGCTTATTTGAGTTCCACTTTTTTTTTAAATTACTTCCTCAGTAGGCTGCCAGATGCTGCACATTCAGAGTCTGGTTATTTGCGCACATACCTTTGTTACTTCCCAACTCCACCCTTAACACCGGTGCTTTACGTTGTAAATGGAATGAAACCCATTTCAAATCCATGGACTTCATACCTCAGTCAGGCGGATCACAGTGCACTGGGCACCGTCAGCATGATTTGTATGTCCTCGTGCACACCTTCAAAAGTTCAGGATGTTCTAACTCACCTGTACCAACTAGATCAGAAAAGAAGAACAACTCTTCTTGGGTTTTTATAGGACTAGATTTTTTCTATGGGCCATGGGGGCTTGGTCAGGACCACTTGTATCTGTTTACTTTAGTCCTGTCTGGAATGTCTCCTATAAGGCTTGAAATCATTCAGGAACATACTTTAGTTCGACATCCTCTCCCCATAGAAGGGGTCGAGAATCCTGCTGTATAAGGTCTTAGGTACATATATACATATGATAAAAATAATATAATTAATAATAGGCACTTGCAGAATTTAACACTTCTCCAAAATCTTTATTAATACTCTATTATACTTAGTTATCTCATTCATTTTTATCTTCTCAGCATTGATCAGATATTAATCCAAAACAGATTTTTAAAAATAACTGTCTGAAGTCTCACTGTTTTACAAAATGTTATAAAAATACTTAATTTGTGACGTTTTTGTACAAATATTAACTCTTTCAAATATGCATCATCAAATATTTCCAAAATTGTTTCCAAATCCGATGTTCTAGTTGTGATATTCAGGAACTATGTACCCATTGAAACCAATAAATTTAGTGATGCCACACACCAGAGTAGCAGATGTACAGTTGAAAATGCTTTCTAAGTTTGTTCTGAATTTCACCATTTTATAAACTCTTCTTAAGTATCAAAGATGACAATGCTGGCTTAGGTCATTTCTTGTTCTGCAGTGCAATGATTCTTTTTCCTGTGCCATGGTGAGTTGAGGTTGACTCTGGCCATGAGAATGCCTGCTGGCCAGGTTTCTGATGGAATAAATTATTATTGAATAATGAACAATAATAAGAATATTACTTACTGTCTGCTTAGTGCTTACAGGAAGCAGTGATGTCTGTGCTGCCAGATGGCTCTCCGGATGGAGACACTTCTATCTTCCAGGAAGGTGAGCTGCTGGAGGCCATCAGCTGAATCTCTCCCCAGGAATGGCTCTCACCCCAAGAAGTCATCTTTCCCAAGGTATATGCCCCTCCCTGGGGTGCATCAAATCTCATGGCTGTTTCCAGCGAGGTCTCAAGGCCTAGCACCTTGCCTCGAATGTGTACGGGCTCTCAGCTCCAGAGCGCCCGAATGACCAGCACAGGTCTCGCTTGCAGCTGCACCACAGCTAGGCGTCTGCCCTGCCCATTTGGCCTCTCCCTCCCTTAGGCAAGTTACTCTGGAGGGCACCCACCAGGATATCTGCTTCCCAGAACTTGCTTCCTGGGAGCCTGCCCTATGTGCCTACTCTGTGCTGGGAATTGCTGGCCACTCTGCATGTATTCTTTCTTCTATGTCAGTAATCTCATGAGGTAGATATCATTATACCCATTCGAGAGATGAGAAGAACGAGAGTTCAAAGCCATAGAAAACTAACAGCAGGTAAGGGTCTGAAAGAGGCAATGCTAATCCACAGCGGGCACTCTCTTCCCACCACGGCATGTGCCCGCTCCGACTCTGGGGTTTCTTTGGAGTCTTTCTAAAATGTATCCAACACGAAAACCTACTAGGATCCGCAGAGGATTTTTGGATTAAAAAACTGAAATCAGAAAACTCTTCCTAAGCAAGAAAGTGCACTCGAAGAGTAGAAACCAACTCTTGATTTGTGTGCCCCAGTGGAAGCAAAATAATAGCTGATGGTTGATGGCCCTGGGGGCTGAAGTCATCTTTGGTTCTGAAGATTTCTCGGTGATAGGCCACTAGCACACGTATGCACAGGCGTGCGGGGTGGAAACTCACTAGTCAGGGGTGGGTGGAGAAGCTGGAAGGAAGAACACAGGCTGTTTGTTCCTTCTTGGTTCCTGGTTCGTGATCCTCGTACGGCATCAGGGTATTTGCAGATTCCTTTTGTGAGGCAGAAGGAGAGAACTGAGAAAATCCCCTCCTGGAAATGATTTTAAGTAACTACAATTATTTTTAAAACTTTAGAAGCTAATAATTCATTTAATGACCAAGATAATGAAAATACTACAAAAAAAGCCATTATGTGATTTCATGTTTTCAAATTCTGTCTCCAGAGAAAGTATTTGTTTAGCTACAGATGCCAAAGATGTCCTCCCAGGAGTAGTTTAGCGTGCAGCAGAACATTATTAAGAAAAGCATCAATCCAGCGTCACATGAAAATAAAACCTGCAATGATCAAATTGAAGGTAACTTTCAAAAAATAGAGACAGGATGCAACCTGGCAAAGTGCCATCTGTGAAGGCTTTGTGGCTTCAAGGCCACAAAAATAAAATGTGGCACAAAAGGATGCACTAGAGGTTCCAACCATTATCATGGAAGCATTCTGTAGAATTCCAGATGGCCTTGGGTCCCCAGCAGGTGTGTCTGGGAGGAGATGATTCCGGCACTGAGGACATCCCTGACAATGGATGCAGGTCAGGACAGGAGCCTGGTGCCCGGGGAGGGCCTGAGTACCCCACACTTCCCCACCAGCTCTACTCTGCATTAAAGAAATGAAGCTACCTCTCTAGGGGAAGAGAGGTAATAAACATTTCTCCCGTGATCACACACCTCTGCCTGCACAGGGGCAGCCACAGCGCACGCTTGGTTCAGCTTCTGTCTGCACTCAGCAGAGAAGCACTGGGACTTTCGCTATTTCTATCTGCATCCTGAATAGCATCAATACAGTAAAATGCCACATTTTGGTATTGTTTTCTCCTCCTCCTTTTCTCTTTCCTTTTCTAGGTGCATTGTTTCTATTGTTGGCTGTGTGGGGGTTTTTCGAGGTGAGGGGGAGAAAAGGGAGATGAAGTTTTGGCAAAGAGCATTTACGAATTCGTTTCCTTGGTTCTTAGTTGTTGCCTAAACTGCTGCAGTACTCTCCAAAAACAAAACAGCGTCTAGGGAAGAGGGAGATGTGGCTGCCTCTGCAATATCCTGTGTTAGAGAAACAGAGCCTGAGAATAAAACACATCATTGTCAAAAGAAGCTTCTTTTCTTCACACAAGGGATAATTAGACGCTTAGTATCTGCTGCAAAAACTGAGAAAATCAAAATTTCTAAAAATTTCCTTTCAAATTTCTTTGTGATCCAAGATGATACCTAATTGCATATTTTCCAAACGTTCATGTTTCCAAAAGTAGAATGGGTGAAATTCCTAATGAAAGAAACCCTCAATAATCTGTTTTTTTGTTTTTCATTTCTAGTTTTAGGCTACAAGGATGAAGTAGGACCCCTTTTTAAAAACTTAAGACCAAAATCAGTGGTATTACAGTATCACTCATCAAATTTAGGAGGCGGCAAGATTTTAACTCTGCCATCCATGGCTTAGGAAAGATCATTACAGATAAACTCCCTGTTTTCGATCTATTTATGTCTTATTATTCATTTCGTGTATTTTTTTTTCTTGTGAGTAACGTATCAGCAATTCCTGAAAATACTCCAAAAAATTACAAAGGCGTATAGGAGAATGATTTCACAATCAGGCTGTATTTAAGACATACAAATAGAATCTCATGGTTTGGATTTATTCTCTGCAGCTTTATTATATATTACACATCTTTCGCATTACTAGCCTGTTGTCGACACACATGGAGCTCCATCCTATACTAAAATATGTCCCAATGTGTGTTTTTAACCCATCTCTTGGGAGAGTACAGGTTGTATAAAGTGTTGCCGCCCTTGAATTTGAACAGAGTAGCTTCATGTCAACACAGCAGAGCATTTATTTCTTAGAATGAGGAACCTCTGTTTCCATCAGAGACGTTCTGCCCGTTCCCAGAAGTGGTCAGGATAAAGTTCTTTCCCCATTTCCATCCTGCTGCTCTCACTTCTCCATGAATAAATTGCCCCGTGTCTATCTCATCCAGTAGCGGGTTTCCCTCAAGGTGTGGTAAGTACAGCATTATCTTCTGACGACGGGCACAAAATAGTTTTTATGATTTGAATGGAATGCAGTTCATCTTCTGATATTTGTTTGGAAGGTGGAAGGTGTATTTTCAGAGATTTTATTGCAGGGTGAATCTAGTGCACTGAGTTGTGAATTTGCTTCTCCAAGGGGTAAGATCATGTGTCAGACTTAAATTATCTCCGAGAAAAGGTCAAATAACATGATCCTTCTCCAATAACACTGATTTGACCTAAGACTTTCTAGTTCTCCTGGGCTTGGTTTTGATGACTAGCTCACAAAGAAAAGCATTGCATTGTTTGGTTTCATGGTTCATGATTTGCTTTGTATATGTAGGATGGCCTATATGTAATAGTAATGTTTAGTGTTTAATGGTTAATGATTTACTTTGTATATATAGTACGGCCTATATGTAATAGTAATGTTTAGAGAATTTTGACTGGGGCATCTATTCAATTATTTGATTTGGCATAATTTTTTTAACTAGAATACCCTGCGCAGATCAATGAAACTCCTATATCCTGATGACTGATTGGGGCTGGAAATAAAGTATAACTACCGAAATTTTAAGCTGGATCCTGTAGAAAGGGCCTCGGGAAGGAAAGGTACAACTAACATTTTCCATGCTTTGAATAAATCCCCCTCTTTAAAATAACACTTAAGGTTCAAACCCTCCTACCCTATTCCATCCAAATCAGGTGCAGAGAGTGAGATGAGGAAATGTTTAAGTTAAAGACTAATTTATAGCCGGATGTGGTGGCTCACACTTGTAATCCCAACACTTTGGGAGGCCGAGGTGGGCAGATAACCTGAGGTCAGGAGTTTGAGACCAGCCTGGTCAACATAGTGAAATCCTGCCTCTATGTGAAAAATACAAAAATCAGCTGGGTGTGGTGGAGCACGCCTGTAATCCCAGCTACTCAGGAGGTTGAGATAGGAGAATTGCTTGAACCCTGGAGGCAGAGGTTGCAGTGAACCGAGATGGGGCCACTGCACTCCAGCTTGGACAAAAAATGTGAAACTCTGTCTCATAAAAATAATGATAATAAAAAGGACTGATTTACAAAGCCACTGGTCTTACCAGTGCTCCAGTGACAAACCCAGCTCAGAGGGCAAGGAAACATTGTTCATTTGGATTCTACACACTGTAAGTTGTTGGTGCGGGTTGAGGTTACACTGTGCCATTTTACTATTCAAGAAAAGACTGAAAACCCTCTTGAGATGTTGATAGGAATTTCTATAAAAGTCCTGAATGACTATTGGTAAAATTAAAGCAGAGCAGAGGGAACTGAGTAGCTTCCTGATGTCCCACGGGATACTGCTGTCATCATTCAGAGACATTTTTTAAGTAGCTGATGAGTAAATCGCCATGACTAGCGTATTACTTCAGCAGAGAAGCACAGTGTAAGATCAAAATAATTTTAGGTCAGACACAGTGGCTCACACCTATAATCCCAGTGCTTTGGGAGGCCAAGGCAGGAGGATCGCTTGAGGCCAGGAGTTCGAGACCAGCCTGAGCACATAGTGAGACTCTGTCTCTCCAGTCAAATAAATAAATAAACATTAGCCCAGTGTGATGGCACTGGCCTGTAGTCACAGCTACTCGGGCAGCTGACGTGGGAGGATCACTTGAGCCCAGGAGTTCGACTGTGATAGCACCACTGCATTCCAGACTGGAAGACAAAGTGAGATCCTGTCTCAAAAAATATGTGAATAAATACATAAAGAGTAATCATTTCAGAATGGGATGGATTACACAGTCCCCTTCCCCGGTGAAGGTCAGGTGGAAGCCTTGGGCCCTGCCTTAAGGCAGACTCCAAGGCCGGGCGCGGTGGCTCAAGCCTGTAATCCCAGCACTTTGGGAGGCCCAGACGGGCGGATCACAAGGTCAGGAGATCGAGACCATCCTGGCGAACACGGTGAAACCCCGTCTCTCCTAAAAATACATAAAAAACTAGCCGGGCGTGGTGGTGGGCGCCTGTGGTCCCAGCTACTCGGGAGGCTGAGGCAGGAGAATGGCGGGAACCCGGGAGGCGGAGCTTGCAGTGAGCTGAGATCGCACCACCGCACTCCAGCCTGGGCGACAGAGCGAGACTCCGTCTCAAAAAAGAAAAAAAAAAAAAAAAAGGACAGACTCCAGCACAAAGAATGCAGCTGCCAGGGCAGGACACCGACACTGAGCCCAGGCCACACAGCATGAGGTCGCCAGCAGAGTCCCCCGTTTGTCCCTCCGCACCACTCCCAGGCGTTCCCTGAAAAATCACTCAAAAGATGGTGGAGCACAACGACTTCAGCTGGAGTTCCCTCCCTAACACTGGGTCCCTTTCTTCACCCACAGGGAGTGGAGCCTGCTGCAGACAGCACTGCTCCTGTTTGCCTAAACACACACTCCACAGCAGGCTTACAACGTCAGCATTTCACTAAAGGAAGCAGAGCTCCTTTCCTGAACAAAGGCTCCCAGTTAGGAGGATAGTTTAACCAGGAGGTAGGAGACCAGGGCCCAGGGGCCATCTGCTAACTGGCCACCTGCGGACACACACGTCTTGATCTCTGACTTCCGAACTTCAAAGCTGGGGAATAAACGAGAGAATGTCCAACACTTCCTGCACTTCTAAATTTTATGAAATGTAACAAGACAAGGTTTTCATAAAAATAGAATGTGGCTGATAAACATGCACTCACGTGTTTCACTGCTTTTGTGGAAGGAAAAGTTTATGGTTCCCTCTGCCTGCTTGGAGTATGAAACTAAAAGGGAAGAGGCTGTCTCTTGGCGTGACTGAACGTTGTTCTTCAATCGAGGGCCCCTGTCCAGCTCCTGAAATACAAAGCCGGGAACGCTGGAGATTGTGCTGAGGCCTGAAGAGCACCAGAGTCTTCCATGTTTTACAATCAACTGTCTCCTGCGGAATCTTTGCCATAGCCCCAATCACCCCTGCTGACCAATCGTTCACCTTGCCCTTAATTTCTCTAAAGGAACCCAGTAGTGTAAGCACATTCCCTAAAAAGCGACTTGCCGTCTTCTTTGTGTCCCTGAATATATGATAAAGAGGTGGCTTACTTCAGCTCCAAAGGCAGCAAAGCCTGCCTGTTGCACTGCAGGGTTAGTTTGTAAAAAAAGAAAAAAGAAAAGACAATAAATATGGATGAGTGTATGTTCATTTGCCATTTCAAGTATTTACAGAGGTCACAGGGGCCCGAAACATTATCCACCTCTGTGATAGAATGCCAGAGTGAATAAGAAGTACATTTTTTTATCAAATTTTATCATATTTAATTGCATTGTTTTGGTTAGACACTGTCTCAGAAAACTAGACATTTTCTGATTATGAAATAATTTATAAATACCAATAGAGAAGTTACATTCAGTTCTTCAGAACAGATAAAGCTGTAGAATGTATTTCAAAAAAACAGAAATCGTTAGACCTTTCCTATAGACCTACTGATACTTTTGAAGGTAAAATGAAGCTATCTTCTTTTGGACAACAAAAATCAAGAAAATAGTATTAACTGTCTGGATTCGCTTCAGCTTGGAGAAAAGTCTGGCACTGAATCACTGAGAAAATTAATTTCACATATTATAGGACTATGATACAGTCTATCCCGAGTCAGGCAGCAATAACTATTGCTTTCTAAAAGCACCGAGTGAATTAGGTGGCTGTGCCGGGCAGTTAGGAGAGGGACCTCCTGAAGAGCCAAGGGCCCTCACCCCCCACGGCACTGCTGCCGATGCTCTAGGTGTCCCTGAGCTATTGACTGAAGGCTTCTTTGTCTCTGTTTCTGCATTTATAAAGTCAGGAATGAAACAGGCTTCTGAAATTACGTAAGGACCTCTGATAGAAAGGTGAAGAATTGCACTGGCATCTTTATGGAGCTGTACATCAAAGAAGTAAAGACCGTAGAGAAAAAGGGCATTGCTTGGGAATGAATGGTTTCAAATGCAACAGCAAATTAAACGTAAATTAAAGCTAACTGCAATCTCCTTATGTAAGATTCTTTTTTTTTTTTTTTAACTTTAAGTTCTGGGATACATGTGCAGAATGTGCAGGTGGTTTGCTGCACCCATCAACCCATCATCTAGGTTTTAAGCCCTCCATGCATTCGGTATTTATCCCAATGCTCTCCCTCCCCCTCGCCCCCCACCCACCAACAGGCCTCAGTGTGTGATGCTCCCCTTCCTGTGTCCGTGTGTTCTCATTGTTCAGCTCCCACTTATGAGTGAGAACATGCGGTGTTTGGTTTTCTGTTCCTGTGTTAGTTTGCTGAGGATGATGGTTTCTAGCTTCATCCATGTCCCTGCAAAAGACATGATCTCATTCTTTTTTACGGCTGCATAGTATTCCATGATGTATATGAATCACATTTGTTTTATCCAGTCTGTCATTGACGGGCATTTGGGTTGGTTTCTAGTCTTTGTTATTGTAAATAGCGCTTCAATAAACATACGTGTGCATGTGTCTTTATAGTAGAAAGATTTATATTCTTTTGGGTATATATCCAGAAATGGGATTGCTGGGTATAATGGTATTTCTGGTTTTAGATCCTTGAAGAATCATCACACTGTCTTCCACAATGGTTGAACTAATTTACATTCCCACCAACAATGTGAAAGCGTTCCTATTTATCCACAGCCTCACTAGCATCTATTGTTTCTTGATTTTTTAATAATCGCCATTCTGACTGGTGTGAGATGGTATCTCATTGTGGTTTTGATTTGGTTTCTCTAATGATTGAGCTTTTTTACATATGTTTGTTGGCCACATAGATGTATTCTTTTGAGAAGTGTCTGTTTATATCCTTTGCCCACTTTTTTATGGGTTTTTTGGTTTTTACTTGTAAAATTGTATATGTTCCTTGTAGATTCTGGATATTAGCCCTTTGTCAGATGGGTAGATTGCAAAAATTTTCTCCCATTCTGTAGGTTGCCTGTTCACTCTGATGGTAGTTTCTTTTGTTGTGCAGAAGCTCTTTAGTTTAATTAGATCCTATTTGTCAATTTTAGTTTTTATTGCAACTCCTTTTAGCGCTTTTGTCATGAAATCTTTGCCCATGCCTATGTCCTGAGTGGCACTGCCTAGGTTTTCTTCTAGGGTTTTTAAGGGTTTGGTTTTTACATTTAGTTTTTTAATTCATCTTAATTTTTGTATAAGGTGTAAGGAAGTGGGTCCAGTTTTAGTTTTCTGCATATGGCTAGCCAGTTTTCCCAGCACCATTTATTAAACAGGGAATCCTTTTCCCATTGCTTGTTTTTGTCAGGTTTGTCAAAGATCAGATGGTTGTAGATGTGTGGTGTTATTTCTGAGGGTCAGGCCCTCTTTAAGGTCATGTCTTTGCATGTCTGAGTTTGCATGATGCATTTGTTTTCAGAGTCTATAACAAAAAGCTAAAGTTACTTATACATTATTGGTTATGTACCTTAAAATATTGCACCTTAAGCTCAATGGGTTAAGTTGTTGGAAGAATATGGGTAAATCATGTTCAAGTCATCTGAGGTCATGTAGGAGCTACTCTATTTTGATTTTTAAGTTTAGAAAACAAATGTATGGAGTTGGCTCCTAACTTGGATGAAATATTTTACATATATATATACATATATATACACATATATATATAAAATGGAGATCACTGTTACAAAATATAGAGATTCACATGAGTCGGTTGATTTAACTTTCAAGTTTTTAATGTTTTAACAATATATTAGTATTTAGTAATTTTCCTAGTTTTGGCCCTATGATGCTCTCAAATTTAATAAACATGACTTCTAAAGTTTGTTAAAGATGGTCTTGGATTTGAAACATAACCCCCAAACTTCTTAGCATTTCTCCAGTCAAGAGTTGGAGTCTTATGTTCCCTCCCCTTGACTCCATCTCAAAAGTGTGTATTTAACACCTATCTATCATATGGCAGCTAGTCTTTACAACATACAGAAGGACAGGATCCTACAACAATAATAGCAATGTTGTAGCCAATTAGAATTGACTGGCATTAAGCCTGGAATTATCAATGTGGATTCCAAGGTCAATATTTTGATCCAATTTTTTTATATTACTTGTGTGTTTGAGTTTGCCTTCTGAGAAATTTGGCTTTGTCAGTGCTAAAAGTTGACTTTTCTTGGTAAATATTTTTTGAATCTTAAAAAAGAATGGTTTTGGAACTCTTCTGATCAAGACTTTGATTTCTACCCATCGTTCTAGCTTGGCTCTTACCAGGCAGTGATCAGGAAGCCAGGCCTGGCAGCCTGGCCAACGGTGCCAAATGGTAATACAAGTTTGTCTAGCCATGGTCACGTCAGAGTCTCGTGTGTGTCCAACTCGACTTGAACATTATTTTTACACCAGAGAACAATGAGAGGGAAATTCATTAGTGTTGACGAGGATAGCAAGAACAACCATCACCGTGGTAGAGTTAGAGATTCAAAGTTTATAGGCCAGGAGCAGTGGCTCACACCTGTAATCCCAGCACTTCAGGAGGCCGAGGCGGGCAGATTACTTGAGGTCAGGAGTTCGAGACCAGCCTGCCAACATGGTGAAACCCTGTTTCTCCTAAAAATACAAAAATTAACTGAGTGTGGTGGTGCACCCCTGTAGTCCCAGCTACTTGGGAGGCTGAGGCAGAACGACTTGAACCCAGGAGGTGGAGGCTGCAGTGAGCTGAGATCATACCACTGCACTCCAGCCTGGGTGACTGAGTGAGACTCCATCTCAAAAAAAAAAAAAAAAGAAAATTAAAGTTTATAAAGTTCTCATTAAGGCCAGGCACTAATTTAATCACTTTTTATGTATTAAGCAATTTTATTCTCAGAACAATCTATGAGTTAAGAATTATTTTTAATTTTTCATTTTGCAGAAAAGTAAACTGAGGCACAGAGTTCAGGTAACTTGGCTAAGTTTATAAAAACCAGTAGGTGGTTGACCCAGGATTTTAAACCACATACTCTAAAAGCTAAGAATATTCCATTTAAGAACACAAGATACTAGAGGAGACGTTGAATGTGTTCACCGGGTACTACTAGTTGAAGTTAATAATACAATTAATCTTAGTGCTTGGAACTCCTCTCACATAAAAAAAAAAAATAGATGTTTAAGTCCTGCTTGGTGGCTGTATTGTTTCATAAATGTCTTTATTAGCATCTGTCACAATTCATTATAAATCTCTGCTTACTTATGTTTCTACTTTACTGACACGTGAGCTGTGTCAGAAATGAGACTTATTCAAAGTTAGTATATTGAGTGTGTAGCATCGTACCCAAAATACTTACAATGTTTAATAAATTTAAAAATTTTTTTTAAATGAGATAGGATAATAACTCATAGCGTGACTTGGGCATCAGAGGCGGTCATCTCCAAACTCATCCTTTGAACTCTGTGGTGGTGGAGGAGGGTTTTTCTCGGCACCTTCACCACTGCACCACCTCGCCTCCTGTTTGGGGGCCAGGCAAACACCGCTTCCTTTCTTGAGGCTTGGCACGCACCTACCCCAGAGCCATTTTTTAAAGGGTTGATGTGGGCAGGGAGGGGTGGTGCGGAGGGCGGTGCATTTGCAATAGAAGTCAAGGCTGGTGAAGAGAAAGAAATTCTTTTAGCAAAAGCAAACTTCCCTGGGATATGGTAAGAGCACCCGCCTCACCCAAAGGACATCGACCACCCCCTTCCTACCCCAGCCACCCCAGCAGGCCTCTCCAAGGTGCAGCCAGCAAACTGGGACACAGTGGTTAGAGAAATCTCTGGGGACAAAGCGAAGAGATTCAGGGAAAGGGGACACGGGACTGAAGTGAAAACACATGGGGCATCTGAGAGGAGGAGGGTGGGGTCTCTGCTGATCCACAGAGACAGTCACATCACAGGAGCAGAGCCAGAGCTGCTGCAGGGATGGTGGGGAGGGCCCAGGACCCCCCAAACCCCTAGACTGTAGATGTTGCCTGGGAGGGGTGACACAGTCCAGACTGAATGAAGGACGTGCAACAGGTGCTTTAGACGTCCTCACATGCTCTGCTGGGTGTTTTCTTTCTTCTTTTTCTTTCCAACTTTCATTTTAGGTTCAAGGGGTACCTGTGCAAGTTTGTTACATGGGTGCATTGTGTATCGAGGGGGTTTAGTGTACACACAATTGTGTCACCCACGTAATTAGCACAGTAACTGAGAGGTAGGTTTTCAATCTTCACCCTCCCATGCCTCCACCTTCAAACAGACCCCCGTGGGTATCGTTCCCGTCTTTGGTTCACGTGTCCTCAGTGGGAATTTTCCAATAAATAGCCTCACTCCCCTCTTGTACAGGGCCTGTCACCCTGGGGTTTCAGATAGAGTCAGATATTGGGGTGCTCCCTACCTAGATTTAATAGCTCACCTGCGATACCGGTGATTTCATTCCTTTCATTTATAAAAGTTTATACTCTCTATTTGGTTCGTCTATTCTCAAAATATAAGCACACAAAGCTACTTTCAAAGTCAATGAAAGGAAAAGTGTCCACCTTTCGCCTCTCCCTGGCTGCCTCTCCGATCTTTTCTTGCTACCCGAATTTCTTGATCTTGTTTCAGACCCAATCAGCAGCCCCCTGGGATTTGTTAAAGCTTCAGGTGACCCTTCTCCTCAGAGCTAAAAAGCAAAGGCAGAAAGGACCCCGCAGGAGCAGACTGAAAGGTCGATGTGGAAGACAGCACAGTCTCCCAGAGAGATCCCACCACCACCAGCGTCAGGGTTCAGCACCACCCAGGCTGAGCCCCGGGTCACTGAAGATCTGGTTTCAGGAGGGCTGCAGAGTGAACGCCAAATGCTTCGCGCTGCGAACACTGGAGGGATAAAAGCATCTTTTTCTCCCTGGCCTAGATTTCAAATTTCTCTGTTAAAGGCAGAACTCTGTGCACTAGCAGGCGGCTCACTCTTTTTCCTTTTTTAAGAAATAAAAAGGATACAGTAAAAGGGGAAAATCCAAAAATAAAATTCAGTCATCTAATCAGAAAGAATCCCACCAGCCTGGCAGAGTTCATCCGTGTGCAGTGCTTATAACGTTAAAAAAAAAAAAAATTCTTTTATTTTGCGTTTGGTTCATACTTTCTGAAGACCTCCTCCTAAAGCATTACAAAAGGTAGCATTTTGTGTGTCTCAGGTCTTTTAAAAATCACCCCATATTATCTGAGAGTAAAAAAAAAAAAAAAAAAAAAAAAAATCAGCTGGAGGCTTTTTCTGCAAAAAGGTGTTTAATTTTGTACTCCAGGTAGCAGTGATGGAAGCTAGAAAAGTCACCCCCACTAGATGAAGACAAAATCATAAACCAAGTTGTTTTACAGTGATTCAAATACAGGTTAAATTTGTTGGACTGTTCCTTACCTGCAAAAGTACTTTTCGGTATTCAAGGTAATTTTTAATGTATTTTTCTTAAAGTGATAATTTCATGCAATCTTTATGGCAAGTTTTGCTGCATGCTTATTTTCTGAATCGTATTCATGTGTGTTAACAGTTTGGAACTGTATTGTAGTGTGTGTGCTTAGTCAACACAGGATGTGGAAGACGGTACCCGTCAATCTCCATGGTAACCACACTTGCACCCTCCAAGCATTTTACACAGATTGCCTCACGTATCCTTTGCCACACACCAACCACAGGAGGTAGCACTGTTAGCATCCCCATTTCACAGATGAGGAAGCCGAGGCCCAGAGCGTTTCGGTTGCTCCCGCCAGGTCACGGGACTGGCCCAGGGCAGGGTGAGGACACACTCTGGCTTCAGGCTGCAGGGAGCCCTGAGCACCACACACACATTATGGAGACCCTACTTCCTCCTCCAGGATAAGGAAGATCTTCCCTCCTGCTATGGCCAAACCTTTTGCCTTTCTCTAACCTCTATTCCATAATAAAGCCAAAAGAACTCTCAAAAAGAAAACCTGAACAGCAGGGTGACAGAGCCGTCCACTTTCCACACGCGTATCTGGCTTTTTTCATGCAGCATGCTATGTTTGAAATCTGTCATGTGGATGCAGCCATCAGTGGTTTGTGTCTTCAGGCAAAGCTGGAAAAGGACCAGAGGCCCTGGGGTGTTGGGAAGACACCACTCTGGTTTGGGTGGTGAGTGATAAGGTTGCATACGTAAAATTTCACTGATTTGTGCATTTCACTGCAAATTATACCTCTGTAAGTAAAACACAGTAGGGCAAACTGTTTTTAAAAAGTCTATCTTATTAGAGCATTTACCTTCTTAAAAATCTTTAATGATTGCCCACCGCTGTTAGCCCCAATTTAGTGCCATCTCCCCCAGCCTCCCTTCCACCCTCTCTACAGCCCACCAGACCGGCCTCCTGGTCATCCTCGAATGCTACAAGCCCTACCCTCTCCTACCGCTGGGCTCTGGGCATATCCTTGCCTGTGTCCAGAAAAAGAATTTTCTTTTTCTTTCCAACTTTTATTTTAGGTTCAAGGGGTACCTGTGCAAGTTTGTTATATGAGTTCCTTGTGTATCGAGGGGGTTTCGTGTACACATAATTGTGTCACCCACATAATTAGCACAGTACCCGAGAGGCAGGTTTTCAATCTTCACCCATTTGCCGTTTGCCTGGCCAGTACTAACTCTTCACTTAGATCTGAGCTTCCACAGAAAAAAATTAGATCAGGTCACCAAAATACACCCCCTTCTGGCTCCTCTCTATGTTTCTTTCATGATTATAGTTTTCCTTTTTTTTTTTTTTTTACTGTTGCTATTTTTTGTTTGTTTTCATTTTAATAGATTTTATTCTTTCTACTTTATTTACTTCATTTTGTTTTAAGACAGTGTCTGGCTCTGCCCCCAGGCTGGAGTAAAGTGATGTGATCATAGCTCATTGCAACTTCCACCTCCACCACTCAAGCGATCATCCTGCCTCACTCTCCCAAGTAGCTGGGGCTGCAGGTGCATGCACCACACCTGGCTAATTTTTGTATTTTTTGTAGAGACAGGGTTTCACCATGTTGCTTAGGCTGGTCTTGAACTCCTGGGCTCGAGTAATCCGCCTGCCTTGACCTCCCAAAGTGCTGAGATTATAGGTATGAGCCACCAGGCCTCGCTGATTTTATGCTTTAGAGAAGTTTTAGGTTGACGCAACCTTGAGCGGAAAAGTCAGAGGGTTCCCGCGAATTCCCTGCCCCGTTTATGTACAGCCTCCCCCACCCTCAGTACCAGCACATTTATCTTTCCAGTTCTTCGCTTCATGTGTTTTTCCTTCTTCACTGTAAACTCCATAAGGATCAGGACTGTCTGCTTTTGTTCTAATGTATCTCTATCCTTTTCTCTGATACCCCGTTGCTTCTTTTCTTTGAATTTCAAATTCAGTTCTTATTCTAGTTTGCTTTGCAGGTCAGTGAATTAGATTCAAACACTTATTATTAGATGTGTGAAAATAAATTTTTATTTTATTTTTGGAAGAGGAGATATAGCTGTAAAATTACTTTTAAAACAAAGGCTTTGTGGTCTGCAAAGGTAGTAGAGTCTAACAGGGAGAAACCAGAAACTTTGAGGTTTATCATTGTATTCTTTGTAACTAAATGAAAAAGTTTACTGGAAGCTGCATCCCTACTTCCTAAAGATTACAGAGCTTCTTTAGAGTTGGGTGTTAAACATCACAGCACAAAAGAAAAAAAAAAAAGATTAAAAAGATTTTTTTTCTATGACTCATTAAAAGAGAAAGAGGGAGGTGGAGGAAGAGAGAGAGAGGAAAAGAAGAAAGAAAGAAAGGAAAGAAAGAAAGAAAGAAAGAAAGAAAGAAAGAAAGAAAGAAAGAAAGAAAGAGAAAGAAAGAAAGAAAGAAAGAAAGAAAGAAAGAAAGAAAGAAAGAAAGAAAGAAAGAAAGAAAGAAAGAAAGAAAGAAAGAAAGAAAGGAAGGAAGGAAAGAAATGGTTTGTCCTCCTTAGTACAGTGGTGAGTATCTCCACCTGTCACGTGAGAGACTGGGGTTCAATTCCCAGACGGGGAAGCCAACAGAATTAACATCTTGCCAGGCATGGTGGCTCACGCCTGTAATCCCAGCACTTTGGGAGGCTGAGGCGAGCGGATCACGAGGTCAGGAGATCAAGACCATCCTGGCTAACACTCTACTAAATATACAAAAAAATTAGCCAGGTGCCTGTAGTCCCAGCTACTCTACTAAAAATATAAAAAATTAGCCTAGCATGGTGGCGGGCACCTGTAGTCCCATCTACTCGGGAGGCCGAGGCAGGAGAATGGCGTGAACCCAGGAGGCGGAGCTTGCAGTGGGCTGAGATCTCACCACTGCACTCCAGCCTGGGCAACAGAGCGAGACTCTGTCAGGAAGGGAGGAAGGGAGGGAGGGAGGGAGGGAGGGAGGGAGGGAAAGAGAAGGGGAGGGAGGGAAAGAAGAAAAGAGAAAAAGAAGCAAGGAGGAAGGAGAAGGAGAGAGAGGGATGGATAAAAAGAAAGAACAGAAAAAAGAATGAAAGTTTAAAAATGAAAGAAATGAAGGAAGAAAAGATAGAAGAAAGGAAGAAAGGGGGAAAAATCTCCAAGTATCCATATAAAACAGGAATAAGAAATTTGTATCGACAGCAACTGCTCCCTTGAAACCCCACCCTGGTCTTCACCTGGCTAGTATTTTGATTTCCCACCTAATTTCATCAAACTCCTCTTACTCATGTTGCAAGACATAGTCTCCGATAGTTTCTGTTTTAGCCCTACTACTCAATTATAATACATTCCACAATGTCTTAATCTATTAAATTCTACTGTATTCCGTTTTAAAACTCCGCTTTGCAACTAAATGATTTTACCACTATGACACGCCTTTGAAAAAGGAGCCTGCCAAACAGTAAGGTTGGTGTTCATGAGGTAGAGCCTACCCAGACAGGGCCAAACTGAAATCTGCTCAAACTGGTTTGCAGCCACTGTGGAAGCTGAGCAGCCTGACTGTCACTGGCCGTGTCTCCCTTCTTCGGTGACTTGTTTTGTTAGTATTCCTTTACCTCTCTGGAGATAGGAACTACAATGGTTGTAGAGGCTTAACATCATTCTCATCAATAAACACAGAAGGAACCTTTCTCGGAGTTTCCCTGAAGTTTCGTGTTAATTGGAGAAGCACGTGGTCATAGACATCTGCTCTTGAAGGGAGGTCCTTTTGCAGTCCAGAGCTGCCCAGAAACTTTCACCTAAGTTATGCACCAGTTGAAAAGCCCTGCAGTGAGTGAAACACCACAGAAATCAATTGTCAGATGAAAACCACATACCCATCCGCTCCGTCCTGTGACTCAGAGTCAGGTATTCACACAAATTACCAGTCAAGGCTGTGACAGTAGCACACAAGCGCTTCTGGGTGACTCAATCAGTTAGCAAAAGTGACTGTCCATACATGAGCATCTAGATGCATTTATAACAGTGTGCCTTTGGTATCTACAGAAATGGGTGGAATGTCTAACTTTAAAATCAGTTGTGATGGCAACTGTTGTTAACAACAGCTTTGACTACTGGCTGGGGGACAAGGCTGATAGCGTCTGTTTAACGGGCAATGTCTGTTAACCAGAGGTGAAGGCTCTCACATTAACGGATTTTTAAGGCTTAGCAGAATATTTAGAACTCAATAAAGGTCTGCTCAGTGAATGAAGGCACGATTAAAACGTCTTCAATGGGCCGGGCGCAGTGGCTTATGCCTGTAATCCCAGCACTGTGGAAGACTGAGGCAGGTAGATCGCCTGAGGTCGGGAGTTCGAGACCAGCCTGGCCAACACAGACAAACACCGCCTCTACTAAAAACAAAATTAGCTGGGTGTGGTGGTGGGCGCCTGTAATCCCAGCTACTCAGGAGGCTGAGGCAGGAGAATTGCTTGAACCAGGGAGGTGGAGGTTGTGGTGAGCCGAGATTGCGCCACTGCACTCCAGCCTGGGCAACAAGAGCAAGACTCCATCTCAAAAAAAAAAAAAAGTCTTCAACATTTTTAGCTGGATGATGACAGAGGGGAATCCAAAATTCCTTCCATTCTAAACACCAGAGTCTGCTTTGGGAAAATATTCCTCCTACACTCACTTCTTTCCGGGCTCTCCGTGAGTCCCGCCAGGGCCCATGGGCATCTTTACCTCTAATAATTTCCCTTCTGTGACTCAAAACGCTGCTACCAGAACGTCAACTTTGCAGGCCCCAGGCCTGTCCACCACAATCTCTACTTCCTGGAATCTTGTACTCCAGCTGGAGCAAATCTTTGAACTCACCGACGCCTCAATCCATCAGCCTCACTCTTTCTCCTCACCCATTATTATCTTCCCTAAGAAGATGAGTGGTTGCCCCTCCCCACCCTTCCTACTGATGTTCCATAGAAACAGAGCTCCCAGGTTTATCTTGACAAATGACTGTGCAGAATAGATTCTCTATATTGAAACTAACCATGAAGGAAAATGTCTTTGACTGTTTCCAGAAGTATCCCTTAAAATGTGTCTTTTCCACTTCATTGTTATGTCCCTTCTTATCCTGCTGCCTGGAATGTGGATGTGATGACTGGTGCTCTGGGCACCTCTTTGGGCCATGAGGGTAAAGGCTAGGGATGGCAGAGTCTGGGTGTCTCAGGACCACATATACCTGGGCTGCCCTACTGTGTCTTGGTCACCCACCTCCTGATTTTAATGTGAAAGAAACAACAACAGGCTGGGTGCAGTGGCTCACACCTGTAATCCCAACACTTTTGGAAGCTGGGGAGGGTGGATCACCTGAGATTAGGGGTTTGAGATCAGCCTTGCCAACATGGCAAAACCCTGTCTCTACTAAACACACACACACACACACACAAAAGCTGGGTGTGGTGATGCACATCTATAATCCCAGCTGCTCAGGAGGGTGAGGCAGGAGAATTGCTTGAACCCAGGAGAGAGAGGTTGCGGTGACCCAAGATCACACCATTGCAGTCCAGCCTGGGTGACAGAGTGAGACTCTGTCTCTAAAAAGAAAGAAGAATAATAACAAAAACCCTTCAATTGTCTTCAAGACCCTTTAGTTTGGGTCTTTGTTACTCAGAGAAGAACCTGATCCTATCTGAAATGTTACTTTGTTACTCAGAGAAGAACCTGATCCTATCTGAAATGTTACTTTGTTACTCAGAGAAGAACCTGATCCTTGCCCAACTGTCTCTGGCTGAACTCCCCTGGCAAATTCCAACCCTGGTCAAAATGTCATCAACACCCACCTAGGGTTAGTGTTGGGGTTAGGGTTAGAGGTTAGGGTTAGGGGTTAGGGCTAGAGCTTAGGGTTAGGGGTTAGGGTTAAGGCTTAGGGGTTGGAGTTGGGGTTAGGGTTGGGGTTAGGGTTAGGGTCATAGTAAGGCTTAGGGGTTATGGTCGGGGTCAGGGTTTAGGGTTAGGGTTAGAGTTATGGTTAAGTTAGTCTTATGGTTACTGTCAGGTTTGTTAGAGTTGGGGTAGGGTCTTGGGTTAGTGTTAAGGGTTAGCGTTAGGGTTAGGGTTAGGGTTAGGGTTAAGGGGTACTGTTAGAATTTGGGTTAGGATTAGGCTTCCAACCATGCCTGTAACTCAGCAGTGGAATCAGGAAGGGAAGGTAGCCTGCCCCTTCCGGCCGCTCTGATGACAGCTTCACTTTGTTCAGGCCCGGATCTCAGGTGCACCCACACTCCCAGCTGCGGCTCCTGCACCTTTACTATCTCTGCCTCACTCCACAGGCCTCCCCAACAGAGGTACACACTCTCTGCTAACAATCCTTCCTCATACTCCATTAAGAAAATGGAAATATTTGTTTAGGAACATCCTGGTTTTTCCAACACAGTGACTGCCCGCACACTGCATGGCTACCCACACTCATGCCTTCCTCTTATCACTGTGAAGCTGTCCTGCCCTCGGCAAAGGTCCAATCCTTCCCTTGTGCTTTCAGCCCAGCCAAGCCCTCCTTGTCTTCTCAAGAATGCGACTGACAATTTTCCTTCCCCTTCCGCGGGATGAGTGTCTCTCTTCTCTAGCATCACCATCTGCAAACCGACATGGTTTAGTAACCTCTGTCATTTAAACAAAACAGAGGAAGACCCGCTCTCACTGCACACACACCTCTCTCCACAGTCCCACGGCTCTGCCAACCTTCGTGCGCTCGCCCCTTGGAGAATCACCTCTCCTTGTCCTCTCCGGCTCCCCGCCCACTCCAAAAGTCTGCTCTGGCCATGTCCCAGGGAAACTGCTCTCACCAGCCAAGACCCAGGGACACCACGATTCCAGAGCCAGCAGTGGCATCTCAATTCTGAATCTGCTTGACCTAGCAGAATTAAGCCCCTTGGTTACTCCATACCGTTCTCCTGAAACACTTTCATCGCCTTCAGATTTTTCTCGCATGTGGCTGGCTACTCCGCAGTTTCCTGGTTCTCTCCCTGGACTTGTCTTCTAGAGGCAGGGACCTAGAGCACCATTGCCTTCTCTGTGCTGGGTCACAGGGCCTTCAACACGGCTCTCTCTAGAGGCTGTCTAGAGTCTTGTTCCCCCAAATTCTGCGTGCTCGGATCTTACCATGTACTTGTCATCTCCCCGTCTTGGTGTGTCTCTGAATGTCTTCTTCTCTGATTATTCTCAGTAAACCAGCTGATAATTTAATTTATCCTAGTCCCTCCCTCTTTCTTTTAGTCTGAATACTTAATCTTTGAGCAATCCTATCAACTTTGAGATCACACCAAGTCAGAGCACCTCCCTGTATTGCTAATATCATGCCTTACTCAGAGTCACCAACATCTCTCTCGTTCCAGCTACAGAGCACTTTTCACAACCTTGTTCTCTGCCTTTTCCGCTGTTTTCCTGTCTGCCTGTCCCTGTCCCGCTTTCCTAGATTATAAGCACTATGGGCACCTTCATGCCCTTCCCCTCACCCCCCACCATGGCTCTGGCATCTTGAGCAGCTCTGGGGAACCTAGTAGGCCTCAGTTTTTGTTCATGGAGTGAAAAATAGATTAGTACATTGTAAAGTGCATCAACTGTGTCTTGGTTTTGAAGCCGGCCCAGCTAAACTGCAGCCATTCCTGTGTTTTGGGGGCTACACAAGGAAACTTTCAGTAGTTCAAAGTGATGCCACGAAATCGCATCGTCCGTGGGATTCTCTGGCCTCGGGCAAAGCGTGAAGAGGCAGCAGCAGGCAGCTCTAGAAACAAGGGGAGAGGAGGCCTATCATGTATCTTCCTTCTCCTCTCCTCTCTCCTCTCCTCTCCCCTCCTCTCCCCTCCCCTCTCCTTCCTCTTTCTTTCTTTTCTTTCTTTCTTTCTTTCTTTCTTTCTTTCTTTCTTTCTTTCTTTCTTTCTTTCTTTCTTTTTTTCTTTCTTTCTTTCCTTCCTTCCTTCCTTCCTTCCTTCCTTCCTTCCTTCCTTCCTTCCTTCCTTCCTTCCTTCCTTCTTTCCTTCCTTCCTTCTTTCTTTCCACAGAGTCTTGCTGTGTCGCCCAAGCTGGAGTGTGGTGGCAAGGTCTCAGCTCACTGCAACCTACACCTCTCAGGTTCAAGCAATTCTCATCCCTCAGCCTCCTGAGTAGCTGGGGTTACAGGTGCATGCCACCACACCAGCTTAATTTTTGTATTTTTAGTAGAGACGTGGTTTCACCATGTTGACCAGGCAGGTCTCGAACCCCTGAGCTCAAGTGATCTGCCCACCTCAGGCTCCCACAGTGCTGGGATTACAGGTGCGAGCCACTGCACGCGGCCATGTCACACATGTTCAACACAGGCCAACCGCATGTGTGTTCAATGCTTTACGTTTTACACGACGTGGGCATTTGGGCCTTGAATTGATCATTTTCTCCTTTGTGTGCTTTTCTTCTCATTTGTCATTTGAAATTTACAGGCTGTCCTTCATCCTATTTTTACAAACATGTTGATCACTGCAGCCCCTTGCAAATGCCTTGTGAATTCTCTCTTGAGCAGCTAAAGCTTTCAAGTCAGGGTGCGGCCTTTTTATTGTTCTGAATTCCTTTTCAAAGTCAATTTGAGAAAAGAAGTCGGCCTTAGTTAATCAAATTGTCCTTTTTATTCAATGTGTATTTGATGTATGGAATCTTTCCAGAAGCATGGTAACATTTTGCTTTATTAGAGAGTAGCTTCCACTACTGGTTTCAGAGAACTTTCTGGCTCCTTCCTCAGGAACTTGCTTTTAAATCAGCCGCGGAGACTTCAGACTCCAGGACTCTTAGCAAAGGGCGTGTGAAGCAGCATCTGTTTTGCTGCTGCTGTGGACTCTCAGCTCCCTTTGTTGTCTCCTTGTTCTTGGAACGCACATTAGCTCCCCTGATGTCTTAGCGACCCGGGACTGAGGGAGGAGAATCGCTCTTTGAGAAACAGAGAACTTATCCCTGGTTGAACAAACGAACGACAAAAGTGTCCTTGGCGGAGGAACAGCAGCATCTTTTAGCCATGTTTTCTCGGAGCTGTGCTGTCGTGGGACATCCTAGCGTTCTTCCTCTTCCCCTGGGATTCCAAGAAGTTGTTTTTATTTATTTTAGTTTTTAATGTTTTTCAGCTTAACTGAAGATTAATTGACAGATAAAAATAGTATATATTCAAGGTGTAGAATGTGATGCTTTGAGATACATATACTTTGTAAAATGATTACCACAATCAAGCTAATTAACACGTCCACCACCTTCCGTTTGTGTGTGTGTGTGTGTGTGTCGTGACAACACTTAAAATCTACTTTCTCAGGAAATCCCAAGTATACAAGACCTTATTGTAAACTATAGTCACCACGCCGAACCTTGGTTCTCTAGAATTCATTCCTCTTATAATAGAAAGTTGATGCCCTTTGATCAGCAGCTCCCCATCCAACCATCCGCTGGACTCTGGCAACCTCTGTTCTATTCTCTGCTTTTGTGAATCAACATTTCTAGACTCCACATGTAAATGAGATCATGCGGTGTTTGTCTCTCTGCACCTGGCTTATTTCACCTAATATAATGTCCTCCAGGTTCATCCACACTGTCACAAATGGGCAAGATCCTCTTCCTTTTTAAAGCTGAATAATATTTCATGGTGTGTGTGTGTGTGTGTGTGTGTGTGTGTGTGTGTGTGTGTGTATGCATGCATATATCACAACAAGAACAATTTTCTTTTTCAGATGCAGTCTCGCTCTTTCACCCAGGCTGGAGTGCAATGGTGCAATCTCAGCTCACTGTAGCCTCTGCCTTCTGAACTAAAGTGATTCTCCTGCCTCAGCCTCTTAAGTAGCTGGAACTACAGGCATGCACCACCACATCTGGTTAATTTTTGTATTTTTAGTAGAAATGAGGTTTCACCATGTTGGTCAGGCTGGTCTTGAACTCCCAGCCTCAGGTGATCCTCCAGCCTCGTCCTCCCAAAGTGCTGGGATTATAGACGTGAGCCACTGCACCAGCCAACAAGGACAATTTTTGTGTCAGCAGAAAAACAGGACAGAGTGGTTTCTAATATTTTCCACAGTTATATATTTAAGAAACAGGTTTTGTGTTTTGTTGAAAGGTTGGAGAACAGTGATGAAACTATTAAATTTTGTTTGTAGATCATCCTGAGTGGAGGTTTGACAGAATATTTTGTTCTGTACATGGACACTTGCTGTCAATGGACAAGATATTAGGGCTCCTATGAAATTCTCTGTACAGTTGAGCTACATCCCTAACCAAATTCAGAGATGCCAAGAGAGAGGAATCAAAAGAGCTCACACCTGTCATCACAACGCTTTGAAAGGCTGGAGGATCGCTTGAACCCAGGAGACAGCCTAGTGAGACCCCATCTCCACAAATAAAAACAAAAACAGAAAAACAAAGCTGCCTTACAGACCTCCTGGTTGGACAGATGGGAAAAGGGGCCCCTGTTGGGAGTGCAGAGCCCTGTGTACCTGCAACCCTGCAGTGGGGGAAGCTCTTGATTTAGGGGACCTCGCACACCATTTCTCCTGGTTAGTTCACCAGTTCTGCCCAGTCCCCAGTTCCCCTTGGTTCTTCCCTAAATCATTTCCAGGTATGTGTCTTCCAGAGTCTGTCACTATGGCATACAGACTCCGAACCTGCAAACACATAACAGGGTGCAGATATCTGTCCATGATGAAAGGGGCTTGCTTCTACCTACCACATTAGTTCTTTCTTAAGACTGCCTCAGTAAGTGAGCCTGTATGGGCCGTAGCCTGTGCTGTGATGCTCTGATATCAAGGACTGGTAGGCTGGTGTCTTAGCCATGTGGGCTGCTTGAACAAAATACTATAGACTGCACATCTCAGCTTAAACAACACACATTTATTTCTTGCCACTGTGGAGCCTGGAAGTTGGAGATCAAGGTGTCTGGCGAGGACCTGCTTTCTGCATCATAGACAGCCCTGCCTTCCTGTGGTGTCCTCACAGGGAGGAAGGGGTGAGGGAGCTCTCATGGGTCTCTCTTATAAGGGCACCAATTCCATTTGTGAGGGCCCCACCCTCATGGCCTCATCGCCTCCCAAGGCCTGACCTCCTGATACCATCACCTTGGAGGTGAGGATTTTGACCTATGCATTTTGGGGGAACACAAACATTCAGATCATGACCGGTGGTGTGGAACTGGGGTTCCTAGATTCAGGACAGCAAGGAGGCTCAGCAAGGCCTGAACTGAAATTGGCTTTCTTTTGATACCTGGATACCTCTAAGTCCTTTGGCTCTGACTTAGTCAGGACTATCCAAGGAAATCCACCACACAGGAAGCCCTGGACTTCATCCTACTGATAAGAAGTGAGTACTTTTAAAAGTTTTCCTTCTGATGATGAAGGTCCCTCAAAGTCCGTGACACTCTCCCAGCTCACTACCAGTCTGGACTGTCTCACTTTTTATGCAAAAGGAAACTTCTGGCTCCCTTCTCAAAAGTAAGTTCTACCTGGACACAACAAGACACTGAAGCAGGGCCTCACTCTCACCACAGCAACACCATGAAAGCTGCCCGGGATGGCAGGTCCCGTGTGTACATAACCATGACTACGTTGTCCACAAGCACCATGAGTATGGCGTGGGTCACCCTCTTCCCTGTCTCCCTGCTGGACACCCACCCACCCTTTAGTGCCTGCAGAGAAGTTCCCCCAGGAGTCTGGGCCTGGATCCCCGTGGCCCTGGAGGGTTTGTGGCGACCCCAACACAAGCTCTCTGTGACTGCACACACAGGTGTGTAGCCCACGCAGCCGTTCCGTGAGCTCTTGGACTGCGGCTCATCCATCGCTGCACCTGTGACACTGGGCGTTCTGCCCTGTAAACAGGAGACATAGGTTTAATAAGCATTGATTTCATTTAACAAGTTTGTATTGAGTAATCTCTGTGTACCTCAGTCCTAGGAATATGGCTGAAAAATGGTAAAAAAGCATCCAGGCACTTGTAAATTGACATTTGAATCTCATTTGCATTCTAATCAGTAAGTAAATTAATAAGCAAGCAAACAATTTCAAATACATTATGAAGAAAAACCAACAACATGATAGATGGGGATGGAGGGGGTGGGTGAGAGCTGTTTTTGATGGAATATTTGGGGGTATGTTTCTCAGAGTCTGAGTGAGATGTGTGCAGAGAGAAGGAGCCAGCCAAGTCGGACATAAGAAAGGGTTTTCCTGCAGAGGGGGCGCTAGAAACTCTGAGACAGTATTAGCTTGGGGTGTTCCAGAAACAGAAAGGATGTCAGTGTCCCTTGAGAGCTCAGTTGGGGAGTGGAGAGAGAGAGAGAGATGAGTTTATAGACAGAAAGCTTCACCCCTGCCTTCTCAGAGGTGCAGGGGAGATCTTGAGGGTCCAGAAAGAAGTGTGGGGCTTACTTGAAGAAAATGGGAAGCTGTGGAGGGTGATAAATGGGAGGGATATAATTTTTTTAGCTTTTGCAAAGGACATACTGAATGCAATGTATTAGGAGAGAAGAAGTTGACATGGATGGACATTTTTGAACTGATGTTAAAATAAAACATTTGATTCCTTTTTCTGTACCTTGATGCATGCAGATGAACATACCCACTGTATTAGTTCATTCTCATATTGATATAAAAAAATACCTGGGACTGGGTAACTTACAAAGAAAAAGGTTTTATTGGCTCATGGTTCCACAGGCTGTGCAGGAAGCATAGCGGCTTCTGCTTCTAGGGAGGCCTCAGGAAACTTACAATCACGGCAGAAGGCGAAGGAGAGGCTGCATATCTCATGTGGTTGGAGCAGGAGGAAGAGAGAGCAACGGGGGAGGTACTACACATTTTTAAACAACCAGATCTCACAAGAACTCACAACAGGGATGACAGCACCAAGGGGGATGGTGTTAAACCACGAGAAGCCACCCCCATAAGAACTCACAACAGGGACGACAGCACCCAGCGGGTAGTATTAGACCGTAAGAAGCCACCCAATGGCCCCGTCACCTCCCACCAGGCCCACCTCCAGCATTGGAGATTACATTTCAACATGAGATTTGGGTGGGGACACAGAGCCCAACCATATCACCTCCACCTGTCTTGAAATGCCAGGGCTCCCTTCCCAGCCCCACCTGAAGGCAAAGTTCTAGAACCACCCTGAGACAATGAGCCAGTCACTTCAAATTGAGCATGAAACGACTCAGCATCCAGAGCAAAGAAAATACATAAAGTGCCTAAGTGGGCCTAATGGGCTCTGAGTAATCAAATCTATCATCATCTGTATGCTTTCCATATTATGGTGGGAACACTTTGTAGCCAGCCTAGCTGCCCTCCTGTTCCTGTTAGAATTTTGTTCTTAGAATAAATTTACATCCGTCCCCTGGTGCCAGGGTTCAGGCTGTGTTGCACTTTTCATTATAAGCCATGTTTACCGAAGGTTTACAACTTGGCCGTAAAAACCAGTTGGCACCGAAACTGGAAACTTGGCATGAACAAATTGGCATAAACATTGGCCGGAAGCAGTTTTTCTATCTAAATCTGAGAAAAACAGACTAGGTCATTTTCAAGTTATTTGTGTTATTCATGCATAAATAAAATGAAGCTTGACATCTTCAAACAGTTGTTTGCTTTTGCACTCTTCAAAAATAGATTGGATCCAAGAAAAGTAACATTTGGTAAACAAATACTCCATGACGGACTGTAAAAAAAAAAGGAAGGAAAAAAGAGTGGAGTGCAGCACATGAAATAGAAAGGGAAGATGGAAGTGTTTCAAAAGTCACTTGTGTCAGAAAGTAGAGTCAGGAAAGGTATTATTAGGTGATTATGTGGTTTCTAGAGGCAAATTTAGAGATTCCCCTGGACTCTAAATTAATAGTGTAAATAAGCAGAAAACAAGCTTTCAAATAAAATACTTTTTTTTTGAGATCTGAAGCACTCTTCATCTAAACACACAAGGTAACTAAATATATGATGTTCAGGCAGGGAAGATCCAAGTGATTTCTAAATATGTTTTCTAACAGCAGTAGGCTTGGCCTGTAAAACAAACAAACAAAAAGTTTAAAAATTAGGGGAAGAAAAAAAATAAAATATAAATGATATATTAAAACATGTTGGTTAAAAACAATAGCATCGATGCCTGAAGCCCCTTTCCTCTCATCTACGCATCGAATTAAGTTTAGAAATGCAGTTTGTGGGTTTTGCATTCCAGCAGCCAGTAGCAGCTCTGTAAAGAGGGAAAGTGACGGTGCCGACCGCTCCCCAAAGAATGCCTTTTTGGCAAATTTAAAAGTCAGCCTTGACGTCAAGTGACTCCTGAGAAGGCTCCGCTTGAGTTCTGTGAAGCGTGGGCGGATCGGACTTTCACTCTCGAAACTCTGTCGGGGGATGACTACAGAGACAGTTTAGGGCAAAATAAAACCAAGCCAATTCAAACAGAAAGTAAAAATAAGTCAGAGAGGAAAGAATGTGGAGGATGGACCAGGCCTGCTGGGGCCTGCGTTCTGTAACAAGCACCGTTTGGGGAAGGAGTCGTTCCATAGGCTTGCTTTTTATTGATGTTCCTTCCTAACCATTGTTAGCAGCAGCTAAATCCATATGGTTTTTCTTGGCAAAATGGATCTTGTCCTCTATTTGTAAAGTGTTGTTTCCCCAAACTATAGGCAGAGTAATAGAATTCTATCATCAGAAGTGGAAGGATCTTCCACCTGGGGATTTCACCCGAAGGACACCCTTTGGTCCTTACCTGGCTCTTAGGATCAGCATGGTTTGATCACCACGTGGTGATTCAAGCTAACAGTTATCTTGGGACACATCTCAAAACTATTAACTCCCCAGAATGATCCACGGTGTTGATTCTCAGGTGGACGCTCCCAGTGTTTCCTCCTTTGGAGAAGCTATGAAATCACTTGTTCACCCTAATATCAAGATTGTTCCAGCCGGGCGTGGTGGCTCACACCTGTAATCCCAGCACTTTGGGAGGCTGAGACGGGCAGATTACACGAGGCCAGGAGTTCGAGAGTAGCCTGGGTAACACGGCGAAACCCGGTCTCTACTAAAAATACAAAAATTAGCTGGGCATGGTAGCGCCCGCCTGTAATCCCAGCTACCCAGGAGGCTGTGACCGGAGAATCGCTTGATCCCAGGAGGCAGAGGCTGAAGTGAGCCAAGATCGCCCCAGCCTGGATGACAGAGCAAGACCCCATTTCAAAAACAGAAAAAAAAAAAAAAAAAAAGATTGTTCCTATTAGCAACTATAGCAATCCCAGGTCATTGAGGATTCCAGCTTGTCAGGTGCTTCCGGATAGGTTTTTACACCATGGAGAGTTCACTTCCACATTGAGAAGTATGAATAAATACATGCAATGACTCCATTGAGATTATTCTGTAGAGATGAAGAAATTAAAGACCTAGGGCACACTATCGGGGTTCCATAGCCCAGAGACAAAACAACTCAGCAATTAACAGGCCTCATAGAAACGAGACTGGGAACCCCTTAGCATTTCTGCAGAATTCGCAGTTATTTCTAAGTATATTCCCTCCAGGTGCACAGTTAGCTGATCTCACCAGTCCATAGATTCCTTGAGGGACTGGTTTACATCTTATTTTTGTATTCAGTTCCTAACACGGTGCCGGACACTCTCCAGGGCTTCGGTCAAATACTGATGCCATGATATGGGTAAGTGTTCCTATCTGTAACTAGAGAGAGAGACAGGTGTTCTGGTTTTGTTTTCTTTTAACAGACTGGGGAAGAAAACTGTTTGGAGGCTAAAATAAACTTTGCACCGATCAGCAGAAATGAGTGAGTTGTCTGGAATTACCACATGGTAGATCTGAAATGCCGTATCTATAGGGAGCAGGTGCCTGGTGAAGAGGGACTGTCTGGACACTGTGATCAGAGAGAACTGATGACTTCTACAGCAGTCTGCCCTTCAGCTTAATATTCTACCACCAACAGGCCTTGGGTTTCGGGGGTTGATGGGGCAGTCGGATGATTAGTGATGACAACTGCAGGGGAAGTAAGGGTGGGAAGAAGTGTAGCTGGTAAAAAACTTCCCATCTTTTAGTCTTCAACTTACAACTGGGGGAAAGTATTACATGTTAAATCCAACCCAAAGAAAAGAAAGTTCATCAGAATCTCCAAGCCGAATGGGGTCTGCGACCCGTTCCATTCAGACAGACCAGACAGGCCTGGCGCAGCTTTCTACTCTGCTCCCCAGAGCTGTGCGACGCGTAGTCCTTGGCCCATTCCGGCTGCATAAATGTGCATTCTTTGTATTGGAACCCAGAGTGTAGGAACTAGTGGCTTTGACAGAGAATCAGGCTGGCCCTGCATCCATGTGAGACATTCCTGTTCTTTTCTTAAGGTTTCTTCGTTGTTACATAGTATCTTGGGAAATGAAACAGAAAGCTAACTGCAGTGTTAATTCTTGGAACTGGCATGAAAATGAAGAGGAGAAGTGACACAGCGAAACAGCTTATGTTTCAGAATGGAAGACCTGGATTCATTTTCTACCTCTGTACTCTCAGGGTTTGTGCAAGACTTTGACCAATTACTTAACCCATCTGAGCCCCAAGAATCCTGACCATAAAATGAAGCTACTGCTTCCTACTTCTGGACAATGTATGGATTGGCTGGGCGGGGAGGGGGCAGAAAAAATTGTCCTGGATGTCCTCTTTCTTTTCTGGTGCATATCTTCCCCACCAGCAAGCTCGGTGGACCGGACCTCCAAATGTATCCTGACCCCGAGCTGTGTGATTTCTTTTCCTTCCAAGCCACAGCCATCTCCATTCTGGATGGCATCCATGTGCTCCTAATGCTCTCCTGCTTCCTCTCAGACTTCCCAACCATCCCTTCCCCGGGGCATGCGTGGGATCCAACAGCGTGAACCTCATCACCTTATGCCTACTGAAGGCCCTACTTGGCTTCCTAACGCTCTGCAGACAAAAGAACCCATGAACACCCAAGCAGAGCCTGGGCCCTGCCCGGTTCTGGCCTCCCTCACCCCTCCCCTCTGCCCAGGCCCCACCCATCCTGGCCTTACCCCTTCAACCTCCCTGAAACACACCAGATGTCCTCTGGCCCCCTCTGGCCCCAGCTTCCCCTGCCCCCAGCCCTTGCCATAGACCTCCCATGCCTGGTGCTCCCAATGTTTACTTCTCAGGTAAAATCTCTCCTCTTTAGAGACGTGAGATTGAGCCTCGATCTTTCAAACCAAAGGAGCCTCCACATCTCTCTCCCCACCAAACGCTTTATCTGTTTCTTTTGTATCACTCACCTAAATTCTGTTTGTATTTGTCAGTGCCCCCAGAGTGAAAGTGCAGGGCCCTACATGAGCCCAGAAGGTGCTTTTTCCCGAAAGTCTGGGAGAGAAGAGGTTCTTGGAGAACCGTGAAGCCCACCTGCATGGGAGGTGTGACAGCCGGCAGTGCTTCTCCTGCATCCCATCCCTGTGCCGCTCCCGGGGCCATGAAGCCACTGGACAACGATTAGACGATTGAGCTCATTATTATAAAATAATCACATTTTTCTACTATAAACTTATAGTAATATTCCAGTTTAGACAGAATGAAGAGCATCCAGAAAAGCTGAACAATGAGCTCCTAAGATGATTCCAGCATATGGCTTGGGTGGTCTCATGGCAAGATGTGCACACAAACAAGCAATAGTGAATTGTGAACACCTCTGGCAAGTGCTCTGGTTGGACTGTATTTTCAGAGCTTGTAAATTTCCTAATTCCTTTTGCGTAATAGCATTAATGATGCGAGGAGGTCAGTTACATTTTCAGTCATACTTTACTGCATTTTAGAGGGAAATTATCTATTACGGTTGAATTTGCAAAGTTGGGTATTTCCAAAGGTCATGGGATTTGCGCCCCACAGCAGGAAAGGCACACAGGGGAGCCAACTCTTTACTGCCTGTCTGAAGGGTGACTTGGTCTGTGACCTGGTTTTGGTGGCATCCCCAGGTTCACAGCCTGTCTGCCTCACTTTCCCTTACTGGGTGTGCGGCCTGTGAACAGAGGGTGAAGACACACATGTGGAATCTCAGCCTTGAGACACTCTGCAGCAATGCCAGACAGGATGAGAGAGTTGTGGGCAGGATCAAGTCCAGCTGGGGATGCAGGAATAACTCTCAGGACATGACACAGTTTTCCGTATCACAAAATAAAGGAGGAGAAAGCTGGCTTTGGGTGGCACAGTTTCCAAGGGGTCCAATCTGTTAAATGTAGAATGCTTCAGTCTTATTTCTTGGCAAAGTGTCGCACTTGAATTATTGAGTATCTGCTGTGCACCGTGTACTGGCCATCTGACCAGGTGTTTCATACATGTCCATGTTAACCCTCCCAGTAGTCTACAAGGTATTGTGTTCCCTGAATAGGTTGGAGAACTCCAGCTCAGATCATGAGGCAGCCCACCCAAGAACAGCTGGTGGATGGCGATGTCAAGACTCAAACCCAAGCCTGTAGTTATCTATGAAGAAGATGATGGAGGTGGTGAAAAGGACAATAAACATGTATGCACACTGGTTATAAACATGGTACATGAACTGGAGAAGCAGCAGTCCTGAGGTGGGCACTATTAAGGTGAAAGGTGGGACTCAACTCCGGAGGTGGGGACTCGGGCTCTGGACGAGATTGAAGACCTGCTATAACAAGGAAGAGGTGAAAGCAACTCTCCATAAGACACTCCCACCAGTGCCATGTCAGTTTACCATTGCTATGGCAACGCCTGGGAGTTAAACACCCCATTCCATGGCAGCGACTTGATAACCCAAAAGTTACCATTCCTTTTCTAGAAATTTCTGCATAGTTGCCTTTTATTTTTTATTTATTTATGTATGTATTTATTTTTGAGAAGAAGTCTCGCTCTGTCGCCCAGGCTGGAGTGCAGTGGCATGATCTCGGCTCACTGCAAGCTCTGCCTCCCGGGTTCACACAATTCTCCTGCCTCAGCCTCCCGAGTAGCTGGAACTACAGGCACCCCCCACCATGCCTGGCTAATTTTTTTGTACTTTTAGTAGAGATGGGATTTCACCATGTTAGCCAGGATGGTCTCCGTCTCCTGACCTTGTGATCCGCCTGCCTTGGCCTCCCAAAGTGCTGGGATTACAGGCGTGAGCCACCATGCCTGGCCTCACAGTTGCCTTTTAATATGCTTGTAATTAAGATGAGTAAAAATGGCCGGGCACGGTGGCTCATGCCTGTAATCCCAGCAATCTGGGAGCCCGAAGCAGGTGGATCACTTGAGGCCAGAAGTTCGAGACCAGCCTGACCAACATGGCAAAACCCCATCTCTACTAAAAACACAAAAATTACCTGGGCTTGGCAGCATGTGCCTGTAATTCCAGCTACTCAGGAGGCTGAGGCGGAGGTTACAGTGAGCTGAGATCGCGCCACTGCACTCCAGACTGAGAGACAGAGTGCGACTGGGTAAAACTATGACTGCAGAACTGTCCTGAGCTGCTCCTCTCAGTGCTCTACCTAGTGGGTAGCCCTGCTCTGTGGGGGCATTGTGGAGACGCAGCAGTGGCCCCTCAGTAAAGCTGCTTTCTTCTGCCACCAGCTCACCTGGTATTCTCCTCAGAGCAAAACCAACAACCTTCCCGGGCTAACCCTCAACTGGGGACTTGATACAGTTTGGCCATGTCTTCACCCAAATGTCATCTTGAATTGTAGCTCCCATAATTCCCATGTGTTGTGAGAAGGACCTGTCGGGAGATAATTAAATCATGGGGCCAGTTTCCCCCATAATATTTTTGTCTTAGTAATAACTCTCATGAGATCTGATGGTTTTATAAGGGGTTCCGCCTTTCTCATGGCTCTCATTCTCTCTTGCCTGCCACCATGTAAAATGTACCTTTTGCTTTCCACCATGATTGTGAGGCCTCCCCAGCCACTGGGAAACTATGAGTCTATTAAACTGTGAAACTGTGAGTCTATTAAACCTCTTTTTCTGTATAAATTACTCAGTCTCGATTATGTCTTTATCAGCAGTGTGGAAATGGCTTCCCTGCCCTGCATCACTACTGTTTTCCCTATTTTACAGGTAAGGAAACTGGGGCTCACCAAGTCCCAGATCACAGCATCAGAAAGCAATGGTGTCTGATTAAAGTCCATTGTCCATGCAGCCCCGGGGAGCAGGCATCTCCCACACAACAGTCATGCAGCCCCTGGTAGCAGGCATCTCCCACACCACAGTCCTGTCCCCACAGGTCTGGCACGGTGCCTCAGGACACCTGTAAACACCACGTTTCCTGGAGAAGCCAGTCACGGCCCTCTGGGATGCATGATAAGATTTTGTGTGAGTTAATACTCACAAGAAGAGCCCAAGGATCACCACCTGGCAAAGCTAAGACAGACGTTCATCTTCCCTCTCATCTGAGCCAGGCAGCCCAGCAGGAGTGAGTAAGTGGAGGGGCATGACTCTGAGTGCTTGGAGAAAAGGGCCAGGCATGCCGCTGGGGGTCTCCACAAGTGAACCGAAAACCTACTCTCCTCATCTCCTTTGTGTTGCTTAGAATTGAGAAGAAATAAAATGTATTTCTTACGGTTATGGAGGCTGAGAAGTCCAAGGTTGCAGGGCCACATCTGTTGAGGGCCTTCTTCTTGGTGGGGCCTCTCTGCAGAGTCCCAGGATGGCACGGTACATCACATGGGGAGGGGCTTGAGAGTGTTAATGTGTTAGCTCTGGTCTCTCTTCCTCTTCTTACACAGCCTCCAGTTCCCCACTCATGAAAGCCCATTAATCCATTAGCCCATGAAAGTGTTAATCCACTGGACAGGTGCAGTGGCTCATGCCTGTAATCCCAGCACTTTGGGAGGCCAAGGTGGGCAGATTGCCTGAGATCAGGAGTTCGAGACCAGTCTGGCCAACATGGTGAAACCCCTTGTCTACTAAAAGCACAAACATTAGCTAAGTGTGGTGGTTCACGCCTGTAGTCCCGGCTATTCTGGAGGCTGAGGCAGGATAACTGCTTGAAACTGGAAGGTGGAGATTACAGTGAGCCAAAATCACATCACTGTACTCCAACCTGGGTGATAGAGCAACACCCCATCAAAAAGAAAAGAGAGAGAGAGAGAGAGAGAGAGAGAGAGAGAGAGAGAGAGAGAGAGAGAGAGAGAAAGAAAGAAAGAAAGAAAGAAAGAAAGAAAGAAAGAAAGAAAGAAAGAAAGAAAGAAAGAAAGAAAGGAAGGAAGGAAGGAAGGAAGGAAGGAAGGAAGGAAGGAAGGAAGGAAGGAAGGAAGGAAGGAAGGAAGGAAGGAAGGAAGGAAGGAAGAAAAGGAAGGAAGAAAAGGAAGGAAGGAAGGAAAGAAGGAAGGAAGGAGGGAAAAGGAAGGGAAAAGGAAGGAAGGAAGGAAGAAAGAATAAAGAAAGAAAGAAGGAAAGAAAAAAAGAAAGAAAGAAAAGAGAGAGAGAGAGGAAGGAAGGAAGAAAAGGAAGGAAGGAACGAAGGAAGGAAGGAGGGAAAAGGAAGAGAAAAAGGAAGGAAGGAAGGAAGGAAGGAAGGAAGGAAGGAAGGAAGGAAGGGTGTTAATCCACTCATGAGAACAGAGCCCTCTTGACCTCATCCCTCAAAGGCCCCACTTCTAAATATTGCGGCCCTGGGGATTGAATGTGAGCATGAGTTTTGGAAGGGACAAATATTCAAGTTACAGCACCTTCCTGCTTCTTCTCCCACCAGCCATTCCTTGGCAGGTGTATCAGGCTCATAACTCACGGCTCAGTTTCTTCAGGCTGTTTCTTCTCAGCTCTGATGCCACCCCCTTCCTGCTCAGCCTCCAAGGGCTCTTGCCAAATGTCACAGGGGCAAGGATGTCTTTCCTGAGCCTCCCCTGGAATGGAGACATTAGCCTCCCTTTAGCCCCCAAGGGTGTTGCTGCCCTTGGATTCTGGCCCTCAAATGATTCTCACCGTTCCTCAGTCACCCTGATTGTGCAGGCCTTCCTAGCACATGGTGTCAGGAAAAGCGAGGCTTGATGCCAAGCCTAGCGCTCATGGATGCCATCCCCAAGCTGCCAAAGGCTCTTCCCATCCCAAGTACTCAAAGACTTCATTTCAGTCATGGAATTTCCTTCTACAACAGCTTCCTCCTGCACTGTGGCTATAGGTCATGTTTACACATTTCCTTCTGCCGGCTTGTAAATCTCCTGTGCACAAAAACAGGCCTCATTTGGTTCCTTATGGCACCTTGGATGATATTTAGTGCATAACTGTGTTCAATAAAAGTTAGTTGAGAAAATATGACATGAAGTAGGGGAAGAGTTCATTCTCTTCAGGACTAAGCACATATGTCTTTCCTACCCCAAGAAAGAAACATGTTTGCAAAACTATTTCAACATGAATTAATCAATCATGATTCATAGTTTATGTAGCTCTTCCCAGATAGATCAAATCAAATCAAAGTCTCATTTCTTTTAACGTAGCAGGGCACAGTTGACACCAGTGTGCTGCAACCTAAGGAAAGGCAAATGGTCTGGAGGGAATACATGCAGACATAGTTTTTAAAATGAGCCTTTGCCTCTTTCTCACTCCTCCCTTTCTCCTTCTCCTGGTCCCAGCTCATTCCACCCAACAAGTTGACTTTCTGTCAAACAATCTGTCACTTGAAAGGAGGCAAGATTTCTATAGTTACTTGGGAATCTACAGACTATAAAAAGCCCTTTATTTTGACGGCTAGCAAGGCATTTGCCGTGTTTATAACGCCTGATTGCCATTTTTCTGCAGGTACTATTCTCCATGTAGAGTAGCATCCTTCAGAACTCCAGTGTGTTATCTTTGTGTCGTCCAGAGCACCACGTGGAGTGACTGCGAAGTCAATGGACGGGTAAATTGCATTCATCAATTTTAAATGTCATTGTGATATATCTTTTCAATATGTGTAATAATATATAAAATACATATGGAATCTAGTTACAGTCAAGTTGACAGTCTCTCCTGGGGACAATTTAAGTATTAAAAGTTATAAATACATATTTACTAGTCCTTTATTTTGCTGCTGTGTATTTCGGTAGTTTCTCTTAGAATTATCTTAATAACTGCTTTAGTCTCTGAGCATGAGTGTTACATATTTATTTATATATTTTTATTATTTTCCTTGTAAACTGAGCGAAGACAGAAAGGAATCAGGGCAAAAGCAAGACAAAACTTTTTCTTTTGAAATGCAAATAAGTAGATAATGTAAATCCAGACCAAAATGCACTTTACATGCTGTTATGTGCACAGTTAATGATGCTTGCACAGGACGTAGAACTGCCAGGTACTGGGCCAGCTTTATGAAGATGGGCGGTTATCACCAGATATTGCTGGATTTAAAGTAGTATTTTGTGTGTGTGTGTGTGTGTGTGTGTGTGTGTGTGTGTGTTTAAATGTGCACATACATGCTGAGGTATGTGTTTATTTTTTTCTGGAAAAATAAGAAAAAGTAGCAATTTGGGGGGAAGAATGCAATGAAGGGAAAAGTTTATTTTATAGCTGTCTAGTCTACTTAAATGCTCTATGTGAAGGTAACTTGTTAACCATGAAAAAAATCAGTACAAGTTATCTTGGTGCAATCCAAATCACATTTTTTTATATGCCTCTGTATTTTAAAATCAACTAAAATCAATGGTGTTTTGTGGCGGGGGGGGGGTTGTTTTGAGACAGAGTCTTGCTCTGTCTCCCAGGCTGGAGTGCAGTGGCACGATCTTGGCTCATTGCAGCTTCTACCTCCTGGGTTCAAATGATTCTCCTCCCTCAGCCTCCTGAGTAGCTGGGACTACAAGCGAGCACCACTACACTTGGCTAATTTTTGTATTTTTAGTAGAGATGGGGTTTTGCCATGTTGGCCAGGCTGATCTCGAACTCCTAACCTCAAGTGATCCTTTTGCCTTGTTCTCCCAAAGTGCTGGGATTTCAGGAGTGAGCCACCACACCAGGCCCTAAAAACAAGTTGTTTTAAAGTAACTAAGTTATGACCTATTTGGGACTTTGATTAATAGATAAAATATGAATGTAGAGAATTTACTTAAATCTTACACATTCTTTTAACACCTTTCCTGTACTTTGTAGGTTGGTATCGCTATTTCCACTGACTTGCTGAATATTCTGTAGCATGAAGTAGAGAGTTTCTTTGCAGATCTTGTATGCTGGTGCCGGATGCTCTAGATTCTTCACCAGGTGGAGGCAGTGGGCAGGCCACCAAGTGCTCTAAGCGCCCAGCATAACTGAGCCAGCCCTGCTGCTGAAGGGAATCCCAGGAGACAAAAATCACCTGCTTTGGTTGCTAGCATCTTCATCACCCAGGAATTTTACAGTTAGTGTGCTCACTGCTTCGAAGCTTGTAATCATTTCTACAGTCACCTACCACTTTACAGATGCGTGAAGGAAAACACGAGTTCAGACGCACCGCCCGGTCACGGAAGCATCGTTGCTGACTGCCGTCCGAGGGCCCAGCTGCAGCTTTGCTGGGTGGATTTTCTTCTCACCCATAAGAATTTTAAAAAGCAAAGACAGAGACATCTACATCTAGAAAAAGAACTTGTTGACATGCACTCAGGGTTTTCATGAGGAATGAATCGTGTTGGGAAACCCGTGTCTACTGGCCACCTTATCTATGATCCCAGCACTGAAAACTGAGAATTTTCTTCTGCTGCCAGTTCCTAGAATGTAGCATATTGCATCACGTCCATTCTCAAAATGAAGATCCACCCGTGGGAATAATTTAGAATATAATGCAGTGGGAGTGGGGCGAGGTTGGGAGGGTAACGGTTTTGGGAACCTGTTATTTCTTTGAAAAAGATGATGTGATGTTTCAGGCAATTCTGGCAATGTATTACTATTTCAAATCTCTTTCAACCTAAATTTGCCAGTGGTGCCTCAGACATATTAATTCTGGAGATCTCCTTCTTTGTTAAAAGGAAGGTAAGCCATCCTATCTCATTTCCAAAACCGCAAAGTTTTGGGATAAAAGGAGTGATGTAATACAGCCCCAATGTCTCCTCTCCTCACAGTAGGGGTCATATCCACCTCCTCGTGATGATCGCATTAAAATCAAAGAATTCATGCAAAGTACACAGAACTGCGGGTGGCCAACAGCTCTTTGTCTACAACAAAGAACAACACTGACAGAAACAATCTCTTAGTGGTATAATCTGAGATTTGAAAGAGCTTGGGAAAAAAGACAGTTGTGGAGAGAATTGTGGACGATTCAAAGTGTCTTGCTCTACCACATTCTTCTCCATGTATCCACATTTATAATTATTCCGTGACACATTTCAGATGGTTTTCACTCATGAAGGTCTCTGGAATGTACCCCACGTATATAAGAATTATAAAGGGCCGGGCGCGGTGGCTCATGCCTGTAATCCCAGCACTTTGGGAGGCTGAGACGGGCGGATCACGAGGTCAGGAGATCGAGACCATCCTGGCTAACACGGTGAAACCCCGTCTCCACTAAAAATACAAAAAATTGGCCGGGTGCGGTGGTGGGCGCTTGTAGTCCCAGCTACACAGGAGGCTGAGGCAGGAGAATGGCATGAACCTGGGAGGCAGAGCTTGCAGTGAGCCAAGATTGCACCACTACACTCCAGCCTGGGCGACAGAGCGAGACTCTGTCTCAAAAAAAAAAAAAAAAAAAAAGAATTATAAAGGAAGGAGAAGAACTCGGCCTGAAGAGCATATATACATATATAATAAGATATATATAGCCAAGGCAGGCAGATCACGAGGTCAGGAGATCGATACCATCCTGGCTAACATGGTGAAACCCTGTCTCCACTAAAAATACAAAAAAAAAAAAATTAGCCAGGCATGGTGGCATGCACCTGTAGTCACAGCTACTCGGGAGACTCAGGCAGGAGAATCACTTGAACTCAGCAGGCAGAGGTTTCAGTGAGCTGAGACCACACCAGTGCACTCCAGCCTGGGTGACAGAGCAAGACTCCATATAAAATTTAAAAAAAAAAAGATATATAAAAATCATATATTATATTTGTAATATATAATAAGATAAAATAAGGAGATAAGTAATTAATTCAAGTCGATAAAATGCATTTATTCCATTAAAAATACTATTACAACTAGGATTCGGTTTTTACTGATATCTCCATTGCTGACACTAAAACAAACCTCTGGACCAGTATAAACTAATTCAGAATTATTTTTCCCTTGCTTCCTCAAAGATCTCTTTTCTTCTTTCTGCATTGCAGCTGCCTGTTTCCGGGTCGCTGGCTCCTGTGTGGCGACGACCCCTTCCATCCCATGCGTCCCGGTGAATCCCAGCCTCTCCAGTTCTCAGTCGGCCTAGCCCTGGAACTCTGACTTCAAGCCTGTGGCCCACCTGGATTCCACATTCCAGGACCTGACGTTTCTTCACTTTCACTTGCTGAGTCCCACAGCACCCCATCCCCTTCTCATTGTTACTGCTGTACTGTTTCCTGTGGTCCCTGATTATGTTGGGCCTCTCAGAGGCTTCGGGTAGACTTTTCTACCAGACCAAGAGGCTGTGGCCATCTGCAAGTACAACACAGGAAAGCTCTTGTGGTGATTACAGTCATGAAAACCTTTGTCCCAGTATATAGGCTGAAGGAAAGTTTGACACGAGGGTGAGATTTGACTCCATTTAATTGGACAGTAAATGAAACACATAGCATGCCTTTATTTGGTATTTAAATTATACCTTAGAGAAAATACTTTACATGCTGGGTGCTGTGGCTCACGTCTGTAATCCCAGCACCTTGGGAGACCGAGGCGGGTGGATCTCTTGAGGTCAGGAGTTCGAGACCAGCCTGGTCAACATGGTGAAACCCTGTCTCTAATAAAAATACAAAACTATCCAGGTGTGGTGGCACACATTTGTAATCCCAGCTACTCAGGAGCCTGAGGTGGGAGGATCACTTAAACCTGAGAGGTGGAGGTGCAGTGAACCAAGATCATACCACTGCACTCCAGCCTGGGTGACAGAGCAAGACTCCATATCCAAAAAAGAAGAGGAAGAAGAGGAAGAGGAAGAGGAAGAGGAAGAAGAAGAAGAAGAAGAAGAAGAAGAAGAAGAAGAAGAAGAAGAAGAAGAAGAAGAAGAAAAAGAAGAAGAAGAAGAAAATACTGTATATTCATAATATTTTTGTCTGACATTTGACATTTTGAATATGTAGTATTATAATTCTATCATAAACAGTGGCCCAAGAACCTATATGGAACTTGGGAAGCTTTTTCCCCATAGAAACATAAAGGTATTTACAAATTAACCTTTAACATCCATCAGTTTGTACACTGGGAACTGATTTTACGCAATTTTTACTTTGACCCACAGGTCACAAGCAGCATCATCACCTCCTGAAGGCAAGTCCACACTGGGCCTCAGGAGCTGAGCTGTTGCGTTTCCGGATGACACATTTCCTCACATGCTTCCATCAATTCTTTCTGTGGTCACCACACTCCACGTTAATTACCACAACCTTTGCCTTGCCTGTGTTGGATTCTATTAGTGGCTCAGTCCAAACTCTAGACCAAATTGAGTCATCCTGCTCTATTGTGACATGGGATAGTCAAGAATAACTATGTGGAGACCGTATTTGGTGATTCCATGATATTAGAGACAGAAGCTTGGGCCGGGGGGAGGAACAAGCCATTTGAGCAGGGCCCTTCCCTTTCCTTCCTTGAGGAATTCTTATCAATGTGAGGTCGTTAATACCTGCAAGACCAAGAATAGAATAGGGGTCTAGGAGGAGGTGCCAAGCAGGTAGGAAAAAAGGGTTGGAAATGTTGACGCGAGCCCCACCCAGCTTATCAAGGGAGCACATGTGGGTTTGAGCCCAAAGCTCTTAACAGAAGAAACCCCATCTCTACTAAAAGTACAAAAATTAACCTGGCGTGGTGGCGGGCACCTGTAATCCCAGCTACTCAGGAGGCCGAGACAGGAGAATAGCTTGAACCCAGGAGGCAGAGGTTGCAGTAAGCCGAGATGGCACTGCTGCAATCCAGCTTGGGTGACGAGAGCAAGACTACATCTGAAAATAAAGAAAAAAAGAAAGAAAGAAATCAGCTGGGCACGGTGGCTCAAACCTGTAATTCCAACACTTTGAGAGGTTGAGGTGGGCAGGTTGTCAGAGGTCAGGGGTTTGAGACCAGCCTGGCCAACGTGTGAAACCCCATCTCTACTAAAAATACAAAAAAAATTAGCTGAGCGTGATGGCGCACACCTGTAATCCCAACTACTCAGGAGACTGAAGCAGGAGAATCACTTAAACCTGGGAGGCAGAGATTGCACCCTGGGTGACAGAGTGAGACTGTGTCTCAAAAAAACAAACAAACAAACAAACAAAAAACAAATAAAGAAAGAAACAAAAAGACACCATTTCTGGAGTGGCCTCTCTCCATGCATCCCTTAAGAACCCACAGCACACGATCAAGTTGGGGGTTCTGCATCCAAGCCCATCCTCTCAGCTTCTGGCTTTCTGCCTTAGATAAGACTAAAAGATCACAACGTGGCAGGACTCCTTGGTAAATTCTTAATAAATACATAGAAGTGTACAGGGCAGGGCAGCCAAGGTCTGGACATCCCAAGTCTATGCCATGGAATAGTTCAGAATAACCATTCCAAGACTGTCCCACAAACACACAGCAGAACTAAGATGAATACTGAGTTTCCACGGTTGTTACAAGCAACAACCAGCTGTGGGACATGGCTGCTTCCCTCTTCCCTACGATGCAAGGGGCGGAATTCCTCAGCCTTAGACATCAGCCTGTTATTCCGGCAGCCAAGCACTAGTGCTTCACCTTGGCAGGTGCACTTCCATACCTACAGGTCAGCCAGTGACCCACTGTGGACAGATATATGCCCTAAAACGGGCGGGGAAAAGAAAGCAGGAAATCATCTCTTCTTGAGATCCAGGAATTTTGCAGGGGCCACCTTTTCTACCACACAGAGAAAGCATGTCTGAACATGAAGCCAGCATTACATGAAGCAGAATTGCAAGACTCACAATGAAAAATAGAATTCCAGTAATATTGTCGAGCTCCTGGGTTTGGCAGTATCTAAGGACAGCCCACTCCTGGAGCTACCTTACCTGACCCCTTTGGATTATTCTAACATGATGACCGGGTGTGATGGCTCACGCCTGTAATCCCAGCACTTTGCAAGGCCAAGGTGGGTGGAACACTTGAGGTCAGGAGTTTGAGACCAGTCTGGCCAATGTGACAAAACCCCATTTCTATTAAAAAAAAAAATATATACAAAAAAAAAAAAAATAGCCAGGCATGGTTGTGAGCACCTGTAGTCTCAGCTACTCAAAAGGCTGAGGCAGGAGAATCACTTGAACCCGGGAGGTGAAGGTTGCAGTGAGCCAAGATCGTGCCACTGCACTCCAGCCTGAGCAATAGATTCCATCTGAAAAAAAAAAAAAAAAAAAAAAGGCGCATTTTTGCTACTTATCTTTGTAAGATTCCTGACTACTCCTCAACGATTTTTTGAAACAGCATATTGAAGGGATCATATAAAAACAGAAACTGCAGGCTATATTCATAAAGGGTCAATATCAATCATGCAAACTGCCTCATCCGTTTATCACTTCTTAATTTCATGACACAGAAAATTAATACCTTATTTTTGAAATAACTTTTAGTTCTTGTAAGGGTCTTCTAATTAAATCCTTATGCAATTTAATTGAAATACCAGAAACACATTGATTTGACAAGTACTCAATGTGCATTTTTATAGCACATTAATTTTTTTTTTTACTCAGGCTGATACGCTGGGTAGTTTTCTCTTTAAGCAAAAATAGCAGGTGAGATCTCTGTACTAACAAGATGAAATTGCCGTATTGGCCATCAGTTCTAGCTGGCGTCAATCCACACAGACACAATGACTTAGAGAATATGAGGTGCCTAGTTCAAGGGGGGGTTTCATCTACATACAGAGAGGGAGAAGGTTGTTCAGAGAAAGAAACATTTCTTTTCCTTTTTTCTTTTCTTTTTCTTTTTGTCTTTTTTTTTGAAATGGAGTTTCACTCTGGTCACCCAAGTTGGAGTGCATTGGCACGATCTTGGCTCACTGCAATCTCCACCTCCCAGGTACAAGTGCCCCAGCCTCAGTCTCAGCCTCAGCCTCCGCCTCCCAAGTAGCCGGGACAACAAGCACACGCCACCATGCCTAACTAATTTTTGTATTTTCAGTAGAGACAGAGTTTCACCATGTCTCAAGCTCCTGAACACAGGTGATCCACCCACCTCGGCCTCCCAAAGTGCTGGGATTACAGGCATGAGTCACCGAGCCCAGCCAGAAAGGAACATTTCTAACCTATTCCAAGTGTATCCTTGTCTACAGCAGCACCAGAAGATCATATCAAAGTGGAGGCTGCTGGGAAACATCCTTTCAGCAGGGAGGGGTTAATGGACGAGGATGGAACATGTCTCCTAAGGCAGCCAAAGAAATGGGGATGTGCAGGCGCCGAAGCACAGGGCATGCGTTACGTGACAGAGACAAAGAAGCTCTTATCTAGGTGAGAGGAAAAGAAAGAGGGAGTAAATATTTTTCACTGCTATTTAAAAATAAAATTAAAAAGAGGCCAGAATCGGTGGCTCACCCCAGTAATCCCAGCACTTTGGGAGGCCAAGGCAGGTGGATCACCTGAGGTCAGGACTTCAAGACCAGACTGACCAACATAGCGAAACCCCGTCTCTACTAAAAATACAAAAATTAACCAGCCGTGGTGATGGGTGCCTATGGTCCCAGCTACTCAGGAGGCTGAGGCAGGACAATCGCTTGAACCCGGGAGGCAGAGGTTGCAGTGAGTTGAGATTGTACCACTGCCCACCAGCCTAGGTGACAGAGAAAGACTCTGTCTCTAAATAAATAAATAAATATTTAAAGTAGATTTCCTCTATGAATTTACTTGAATCATTTTGTCCATCAAGGCATAATCCAATCACCCCAACAAATAATTTAACACGCATTACTATAGCTATGATCCAAATGTCAAATGGGAAAGGTGGATTGAGGGAGAAAAACGTTTCCGTGTAAAATAGTTGATGTGTACAGTGGACTGCAACATTGAGAAAGAAGAGGAAGAGAACTTACGATGACAACATTTTCTTTTACCCATAATCTCAAATAACATTTGAAAAACAATTTTAGTAATTTTACTTTTAAGATAAAGTAAAATACTGCTAAATGCAATTCGGCTTCGGTGGGTGTAAGCTTTACTTTATAAACAGAGTGTATTGTTCTATATTCTGCACTCTGAAATTCCTGCACTTGGTAATGAGAAGCCATCAGTGAAATTTGCTTGCAGCTAAATTAAAGCCCTCAATCAGCTTCTGACTATGCCAGTTAGTCTATTATAAGACAGTATTTCTTTTTAACATAATATTATATATATATATGCTCTTGCAGATGTAGGTCCTAAAAGTTTGAGAAGTGCATGATTTATGCATAGTCTTTCAAAAGAGAAACTTTAATAGCACTTTTGATTCATAAATGCTTTGTTTTTCCCTAACACTTTAACAGTAGAACAGAGATATGGATCATCCCCAGTCATTTTTTTTCATTTATGTATACAGATGTAGGTAACCCCATTTATTTGGAAAGTGGCTGTGTTGCATTTAGACAGAGAAACTGGGAAACAGGGATACTATAAATGTGAACTGCATGTGCTGTGTGTAGCTCCACTCTGGCATCCTAATAATAGCAGAGTTTCTGAAGCTTAGGTATATTCTTGGAGTGACCCAATTCACTCAATCACTTCCCAGATACAATGAGAGGCTACTGAAGGGTCCAGGACCCTGGCAGATTGGAAGCCTTTGTCCGTATTTCAGAATATCTTTGTTCCAGTAACAATAGGTGACATCCTGCATAATACAGGGCCATTTGTACAACTGCCTGCCAAAACTTCCTGTTTAGAACGAGGCAGAGGGATTTCTGAAAAGCCTGGATAGGTTAGTGAGAAAGGAAGCCAGACAATGCTGGGATTTCCAGGATTTTCTCTCCTTGAAGATGAAGCCAAATGTGCAGAGGTCAGGAGAAATGGTACTATTTCAAAGGGGCAACCAACAGCCATTGTTAGGACTGAGTTTACACCTCTGTGAGCTAACCAAAGCTACTTAGAAGACAAACATGCTTGTAACTCACCTGGTTCCAAGCCCTTTTTTATAGCTCACCAAACATCCTGCTTATCGTCTTCAAATTTGAAGCTAGACATTGAGTTGGTCCTTTTCCAAAGACCATCATGTATGAAAATAAAACAAGTTTTCCTCAAATTCTTGAAAATGTGTTATTGCAGTTTAATTTAATTTTGGTGTTTAAAACTTGTCAAAGAAAACAAAGCAATATATCTTCTTAACAAAGTATCACTAAACAACAAAGCTGGAGGCATCACAATTCCTGATTTAAAATTCTGTGACAAGGCTGGGCGCTGTGGCTAATGCCTGTAATCCCAGCACTTTAGGAGGCCAAGACAGACAGATTGCTTGAGTCCAGGAGTTCGAGACCAGCCTGGGCAACATGGTGAAATGCCATCTCTACCAAAAACAAAATACAAAAATTAGCTGGATGAGGTATGTGCCTGTGGTCCCAGTTACTTAGGAGGCTAAGGTGGAAGATTGCTTGAGTGCTTGAGCCCAGGAAGTAGAGGTTGCAGTGCACTGCTGCACTCCAACCTGGGCAAGAGAGCAAGATGCTATCTAAAAAAAAAAAAAAAAAAAAAATACATTACAAGGCAATAGTAATCAAAACAGTATGACACTGACATAAAAACAGACACATAGCTGAGTGAAACAAAGGAGAGAACCCAGAAATAAATCCAAATATATGTGGTCAACTAATTTTTGACAAGGGCGCCAAAAACACACAGTGGGGAAAGGATGGTGTCTTTAATAAATAGTCCTGGAAAAACTGAATCTCTAAACGCAAAAGAATGAAATTGGACCCTTATCTTACACCATACAGAAAATAAATTCAAAATGATAAAGTAGCTAAATATATGACTGGAAATCATAAAACTTCCAGAAAAGAGCATAGGGAAAACTTCTCAATGTTGATCCTGGAAATGACTTTTACATATCCCGTAAAAGCTCAGGCTACAAGAAAAAGCAAAAATAAATAAGTGGGACTACATTAAACTGAAAAGCTTCTGCACAGCAAAGAAAGCATTCATCAAAATGAAAGGACAACCTTCACACTGAAAAAAATTGCAAATTATATATTTGATAAAGGTCTAATATCCAAAATTTATAAAGAATTCTTATAATTCAATAGCAGAAAAATGAATAACCCAATTCAGAAACAGGCAAGGGAGCTGAACCAACATTTCTTCAAAAAAGACTTAAGAATGGCCAAAAGGTGAAAGGGTGCAAAACATCACTAATCATCAAGGAAATGCAAATTAAAATGACTATGAGATGGCTATTATGAAAAAGACAAGTGATAATAAATGTTGGCAAGGGTGTGGAGAAAAGAGAACCCTATTACACTTTTGGTGGGAATGCAGATTGGTACAACCACTGTGGAAAACAGTATGGAGGTGCCTGAAAAACTTAAGAATAGAATTAACAAACGAACATCAGCTCCTCTTCTGGGAATACAGCCAAAGCAGTTGAACTCATCACTTCATAAAGACATCTACGCTCTCTTGTTCATTACAGCATTATTCACAATGGCCAATATATGAAATCCACCCAAGTGTCCATCAATGGACAAATGGATAAAGAAAACATGGTGTAAGTATATATGTACAAGAATATTATTCACTCTTAAAAAATAAGGATATCTTGTCATTTGCCACAACATGAATGAACCTGAAGGACATTATGCTAAGTGAAGTAAGTCAAACACGGAAAGACAAATGTTGCATAATCTCACTTATATATGGAATACAAGGACAAAAAGCACAGAAGGATAGAGAGTAAAACTGAGATGACCATGGACTGGGTGGGGTTGGGAGAGGAAGTGGTGAAATGTAGGTCAAAGAATACAAAATAGCAGGTATGTAGGATGAAAAATGAGTCTAGATATCTAATGTACAACATGAAGACCAAAGCTAATAAGATTGGATCGTATTAGTTTTTGTTAAGTAAGTAGATTTTAGCTGTTCTCATCACACAGAAAGAGTGACTATGTAAGATGATAGATGTGTTAATCTGCTTCACTATGGTAATCATTTTACTACCTATATGTATCCCATGATATCATGTTGTAAACCTCAGATATACACAATAAAGTTTTGTTGTTGTTGTTGTTGTTGTTGCTTTTACACAAAGTCTCGCTCTTGTCCCCCAGGCTGGAGTGTAATGGCACAATCTTGGCTCACTGAAACCTCTACCTTCCAGGTTCAAGCAGTTCTCTTGCCTCAGCCTCCCGAGTAGCTGGTATTACAAGCGCCTGCTACCACATTCAGCTAATTTTTGTATTTTTAGTAGAGACAGGATTTCACCATATTGGCCAGGCTGGTCTCGAACTCCTGACCTCAGGTGATCCGCCTGCCTCGGCCTCCCAAAGTGCTGGGATTATACGTGCAAGCCACTGTGGCTGGCCTAAAGTTTATTTAAAAAAAAATCCTTTACCCACTAAAAACAAACAACAAAAGGTATCACTAGAGAGTAATGCATATTTCTGGGATTGGACATGGGACCTAAAGAGAGATATGGCAAACACATGAATCCCTCAGCTTTTTAAGCACCTAGCAAGCATTTATCTCACAGAGAGGCTCTGTACCGTGGGCCTTGGGTCTAAGCATGGGCTTCACGTGATCTCACATCACAGCACTTCCTTTACTGTGCAGTCATGAAATCTTGAGCAAATTGCTTCACCAAGCCTCTGCTTCTTCACTGGTAGGACGGAGATAACAGGAGCATCTTGTGTTTTGCAATGTAGGAAGAACGGATATGCTGACCACGTAATAGCCCTACCCACTGCAAATCCATAGAAGGGACACTCCCCACACGGATTCTCTTGAGAATCAGGGGTTAGAGTGACAGTCCCACAACATCTCAGTATTTCCAACAGAGCTTTCCAAAGAGTTTCCAAATGATCTAAATCCTTTTGGATGGTGACGCGTATCCCACAGTGGTGTTTGTCTCTGAGATTGGTCTTGGTTTATATGAAAAGAAAAGAGGTTCACTTGAGGTTTATTGATGCAAAACAAGAAAATGAAAAAAAAAAATTATTTGGCAACTTTTTTGTTTTGAAGAAAGAATACAGTTAGGATGAAAGCCCCAAAACACAATAAAGCTATAAAGCATGTTCTCTAAAAAAAATAATAGCTTAGATGTATTGAGCAGTTAGTCTAGGACAGGCACTGCTATTCACTTTATACGCAATCACATCTGTCATCCTCACACCAATCCTAGGAGGGAGAAGCCAATATGATCTTAATATAACTAATGAGAAAACTGAGGCTGCCAAGCCATTGAGAATCTCACCTAACACCACTCGGATTGTAAATGGGAAATCAGCCTTAAAACCTAGACATCATAACCCCAGCATTTCCAAACCTACCCACCATCCCACCACACTCTGTGGCCTAACAGGATGAACTTTGCCTCCCAGCTGAAATTTCATGGACCCTGGAATTGGAGCATGGAATGAAATCACATAGCTTTACCAGGGAGGTTGGAGGAAGGCCTCCTGTAGCCTCTAGGTCTCATAAAAATGTTATAAATATGGGTAGACCTGGGAGTATTTCATCAACTGGACCAGTATAAAGGCTTCCAAAGAGATCCCAGTATCATTCCTAACCAACCATGTGAAGATATGCATGTTACTAGCCTCTCTGAATCTCAGTAACTCACCTGTAAGATGAGCATGATAATATCTCACTCCTAGAGTCTTGGGAAGATTGGAAGACATCATCTACATGAAATGCTTACAGAAAGCCTGACAGGAAATGCTTTACACTGGTTTTTCTTGACGATTCTTGATCTTTAACTTATTTTTTATTCTATTTATTTATTTCATTTCATTTATTTTTTGGAAAGGAGTCTTGCTCTGTCACCCAGCCTGGAGTGCAGTGGCACCATCTCAGCTCACTGCAACCTCTACCCCCAGGCTCAAGCGATTCTCGTGCCTCAGCCTCCCAAGTAGCTGGGATGACAAGCATGTTCCATCATATCTGGCTATTGATCTTTAACTTCTAACTCCTCATCAGCCTGGATAAACTCACATCACCATTTTGCCTAAATCTGCTAGTTTAATAGGCCCCAACTGTTAATACAAAGAGAAAATAATGCATACTCTAGGGTTGTCTGATTTCTGTGGTGTAAATTTGAAACTACTAATGGCTATGATAAGAATATTTACACCATGGAAATTGGCCAACGCTACAAATCAGAGGTTTTTTTTTTTTTTTTTTAACCAAAATACCACTTTCCTTTTTTGTTTTTTAACTAGAACCTTCATCACCAATTCATCTGTCAATTCATTAAATATTTATTGATAAAATACCATTCCTGGGCTTGAAGATAGACCAGTAAATAGGAGAGGTAAGGCTCTGCCTTCATGGAGCCTACATTTTAGTGAAAGGTGACAAACCATAAACAAGTAAATCAGTGAACTTGACAATTTCAAATTGCAATAAAAGGTAAGAAGAAAATAAAGCAAATGCAGAGTGTGACTTGGGGAGGAGAGGCCATCACTCAGGGGCTGTAAGGAAAGGCACCTCTAGGAAGGTGACACCTGAATAGAGCGGAGGATGGCAGGGAGCCAGCCACAGGAATAACCAGGGCAAGAAAATTCCAGGCAGGAGCACATGCACGCAGAGGCTATGAGGCAGAAGGAGACATAGCTGAGCCTGGAAATGCAGCCAGCCTGCCACTGCCAGATGAACACAGGGCATGGCTGTGTGACGATGATGGCAAGACAGGAACGAGAGCCAACCCTGACAGGGACTTGCAGGCCACACCTGGTGGTGCTTGAGTGGCATCAGCAGGTGCATCTGCAACTCCAGCTGAGGCTGGATGAGGCAAGTGTTGGAAGAGATGGGGGCTTCCTAGCATGCTCCCATCTGAACCCTTGCTCTCACCTAATAGAACCCTACTCAGTTCTCATTATCAGCTTTAGTGGTATCAAGTCCAGGACCAAGGCAGGCACTTCCCCAGAAGAAACACCAACAGAGACTGTCCATGGAACCACATGATCTCTAAACTGAATCAAATAAGCTAGGAGACAATTCATCTTGAACAAGAGACAAGAGAAGTTTGTATATCTGCTACCAGTAGGGACTCTGATACAATATTTTGATTATGGGGTCGTGTTGCACAACAACCAATTTCTCTAACTTGACAGGTACCAGATGCACACACTTAAGTTGTGTTGACAGAAGCTCAGCTGTATCCAGTGACTTGTGACGGGCATCTGTTTCTTTCTTTATTTCAACTGCATCCTTGCCCTGTTTCAGAACCCTGTCTAATACCTACAATTGTACCCAAGAAACACAATGTCAGGCAAGTGATTCAACACTGCTATTCCTCAGGCTCCTCATCTATAAAATGAGCTAATAATATAACAGTGCGTGCTGGAGTAGGCAGTATGAGGCCTGGATAAATTGAGTTGATGCTTTTACAAGCCCTTAGAACAATACCTGACACAGAGTTAAGTGTCTGATAAATATCAACTAAGAAATTGATCGCTAATCAACACTTCTCCATCTGCTCTTTATGGAACTTTGCTCTAGAAAAAAAAAAGCAATCACAGAATTCAGGAGCCTGAATAACCTGTACAGGTTGAGCACCCCAAGTCTGAAAATCTGACATCTGAAATGCTCCAAAATTTCAAACTTGTTGAACACCAGCATGATGCTGAAAGGAAATCCTTATTTGGAGCATTTCAGATTTTGGATTTTCGAATTTGTGATGCTCAACTGATAAGTATAACCCAAATATTCCAAAATCCAAGATGATACAATTGGAATAAGGGAGAAAACAGATGTCTGTCACAAATCACGGGACAGAGAGGGGTTGTCATCAACCCGTCCCTGTACCTGAAGCTGTGAAAATCTGAAATGTTCCAAAAAATCCATAATCCAAAACTCTTCTGGTCCCGAGCACCATGAATAAGGGATACTCTACCGTCCTGTTGTTTATCCACTTTCTGCCCTTGTTTGGCGAAATTCCCCAGGGCAGGGGACTAAGATTTTCTTCCAGAAGCTCGCTAGGAAGCTCTTCATGTAATTCTTATTTCCTCTTCCTCAGTCCTCTACAGAGAAGGGCAGACGATCAAAGCCAGTTTGGTTTGTAGCAGGGCAAGTGGTTCTTACTCTCCAGCAACACAGCCCAGTGCCCTAAGCCTTCTGGTCAACCACTCTTCATTATTTTTCCACTTTTTCCAGAAAAGTTGGGGTTTCTTTGCATCCTTTTTAAAATATGTTACAGAGACATGAGCAAAACCAATGCCCTCGGACAGAGGCGTCCTGTCAAGAAGGCCCCATCTCTGGGTCTAGGTCCTATGTGCCACTGAGGTCCCTGCAAAGCCCTTCTTTCCCAGCGCATCTGTCTGGGGTCACTTCTGACCCCAAGCTCTTTTCTTCCAATATTTGCACCTAACAAGCCTTTTTTTCTTGCATTTGTACTGTTTGAATGTCATCAAGCATATATTTGTGTTTGTTCCAATGGTAAAAATAATATTTTACCATTTACCTACTTTTTTCAAAGAGCATACATCCTCTAAATACTAAGTGGTAGGCAGTGTGCTGAGGGCTGGGGCTACCAAGGTGAGTCAGAGAAACCCCTGAGTGTGCTGCGCTACCTGCCTGGTGCAGGAAACAGACATCCGAACAGACCACGGGAAACAAGTGGGTTCTGTGAAGGTGAACAAATGTCCAGGAGGGACATGGGCGGCTGCCTCCAGGGCTGATCTAAAGAGACCCTCAGGCCCACTCCAGGCTTTCTGGGGATTTTACTGCTGCTGCCACTGATGTGAAAGGTGGTCCATGACGTCGGTGCTCTCCCTTCCTCTCTCTTCCATCCTTCCCAGGACTCTGTGGCTTGGGCCAGGCAAGCTCAACCTTAAAGAGTGGAGGAAGAGGTGAGAAAGAATGAATGAATATTGGCCAGGTGCGGCGGCCCACGCCTGTAATCCCAGCACTTTGGGAGACCGAGGCTGGTGAGTCACCTGAGGTCAGGAGTTGGAGACCAGCCTGGCCAACATGGTGAAATCCATCTCTACTAAAAATACAAAAATTAGCCACACGTGATGGTGCAGCCTGTAATCCCAGCTACTCAGGAGTCTGAAGCAGGAAAATCACTTGAACCCCGGGAAGGAGGTGGAGGTTGTGGTGAGCCAAGATTGTGCCACTGCACTCCAGCCTGGGCAACAGAGCGAGACTGTCTCAAAAAAAAAAAAAAAAAAAAAAAAAAAAAATATATATATATATATATATATATATATATATATATATGAGTGAATGAATCTACTTCTTCTATTAAGACAAAAAGTCCCCAAATAATATTTTCCAGAGGGAAAGAGATAGATGAGGTAATAGCAGCTGAGAGCACCTAGAAAAAAAACAGCACTTCCCAGCTGTAGCTCTGTCCAGTGAAAACTCTGGACTCAGGGCAAGCACCGTGAAGCCCCAGGCAGGAGAGGCCAGCCCAGGAGGGCCCTCTGCCCGCCCCGACAGACCCCACTCACAGTCTCTGCCGAACTTCTGCCCGTGGAACAATGGCACTCCGAACTCCTGCTCCAGATCCTCATCTTCAGCTAACAAATCAGAAAGATGAACGTCCTCAGGCAACGCAGAAAAGATCACAGAGATCCCTACCCAGGTTTGTCCTCTTGCTCAAAGAAAGAAGGTTGTGCATTCAGGACGAGTAACGACTTGCTGTGGCTTATCTCCTTCAATCCCAAATAGATCTCATAGTTGGCTGAGAGAGGAGAGACCAGCAGCCCGTAATACCATCTATGATGCCTGCTCCCTTCTCTCCCTTCCAACATTTCTCCCTGACAACCCCACACCAAGAATAAACAGACAGGAAAGCAATGATGAGCGACAAAGTTTTGAGCAACAAAGCAGGTCAAGTGGGGAATCAATGCCCCCCCAGCAAAACACGGAGGACCCGATTCAAGAGTTCATTGTGAATATAGGCACATAGGTTAAGTCTGCATACACCAAAAATAAAAATAACCATGCCTGATTTCAAAACTGAGAAAGAAGAAAAAACTTATTCGGATAGATACGGTGGTCATCTTCACAGCCTTTTGAGCTAGCCAATAGTCACTTCAATGGCCTGAGGTTTGCAGTAACTCACTCTGGGTTCTGAAAGACACAGTGGGCTCACGGTCACCTTTGGGTGTCTCTCCCTGCACAGATAAACCAGCGGCAAGCCGAGGGCATGAGATAGAAGCCTGTCTACAAGGGAGGAATTATTTTTTACAGGCAATCTGTGAGCACCACTGGAAAATGCTCTTCTGTGATGAAATTATGAACGCTTTCACATCAAACAAAAATGTCTTGTCTAAACCCTGGGTGAATATTGGATGTCATTTTTTTTTCTGCTCGGCATTTTGATATAACTATGCAATAATCTCCAAGTAATTTCATGTTTATATATACCAGGTGACACATGGCATATGTGAAATTATGGCACTTAGTAAGGAATATTAAAGGCATCTAATGCATAATGAAAACTGTAGATTGAAGAATAATTTTTCTTCTACAGTTTTATAAGTAGTTGACAAAAAACTGACAGGAGAAAAATTCTTCCAATAATGGAAGTACTCTCAGGTTTAATTCTCCTATAACAATTCTCCCATTATGCATAAAGTCAAAGACAGAAGAAGTCATTGGGTTATTATCTAAAGAAAAGCATAATTGCAAAACTATTGCAATCAATGCTGTTGAAAATAATTCTGTGGATTAAAAAATTAATAATTTTATATGAAGACACATTGAATTACAATTTTAGGTCAAGTCGATCTGTCAAAGACAGACTGATTACCATTTTGAACAAAAAGAATATGCCACGTGGTATAGTTTATGTCCACCCTTTGTCTAAGGAGGCAAAATAGATTTGAACAATTATTTAATTGAATCTACTTAACATCATTGATTATTTACACCTAAAATAACTGCTTGTTAAATATCAGGCTTTCTGTATTAAAATTGTCCAGATCATTGCCTCAGATCTCCAACATGCTTTGCTATTAATACATGCCTAAATAAATATACCTAATTAAGCAAAACAAATGCAAATTTGGTTCACTAATCCTCTTCATCAACAAGGTCATTTATTAAACACCTATTTTGTGCTAAAAGGAAGCTTGTGGTAATGAGCCTTTCTCCTGATTAAAAACATTAAGATTTCGGAAGAGGCAGACCATGTTTTCTGCAGCCTGGGCCACATCACGCCACAATTTTTCATTTTTTATTTTATTTTTTTTAATTTTTTTTGAGACGGAGTGTCGCTCTGTCGCCCAGGCTGGAGCGCAGTGGCCGGATCTCGGCTCACTGCAAGCTCCGCCTCCCGGGTTCCCGCCATTCTCCTGCCTCAGCCTCCCGAGTAGCTGGGACTACAGGCGCCGCCACCTCGCCCGGCTAGTTTTTGTATTTTTAGTAGAGACGGGGTTTCACCGTGTTAGCCAGGATGGTCTCGATCTCCTGACCTCGTGATCCGCCCGCCTCGGCCTCCCAAAGTGCTGGGATTACAGGCGTGAGCCACCGCGCCCGGCCTTCTCTTTTTTTTTTGAGATGGAATCTCACTCTGTCGCCCCGGCTGGAGTGCAATGGAGCAATCTCTGCTCACTGAGCCTCCACCTCCCTCCCGAGTAGCTGGGACTACAAGCGATTCTGCCGTGCCAGCCTCCCAAGTAGCTGGGACTACAGGCGTGTGCCACCATGCCTGGCTGATATTTGTATTTTTTATAGAGACGGGGTTTCACCATGTTGTCCAGGCTGGTCTTGAACTCCTGACTTCAAATGATCCGTCTGCCCTGGCCTCCCAACATGCTGGGATTACAGGCGTGAGCTGGAGAGACTGAGCCCACATCACTCTTTAAGCCTCGCGTCCTCTGCCCGGTTAGGCAGCCTGCCTCTGCCCACACAGCCCACCTTGTCTCAACTTCTACCCTTATTTGGTCCATTACATTTTCGGGTGCGATTTCTGCTTCACAGGCAGCAACACGTGCTAAAATCCTTCCAGGCACAGAGGGAATATCAGCTGCTGCGTGAGCTCTTCCCCGATGTGGGACATCCATGGTTCATTGTTTAGAGCAGCTTAAAAGAATGACGTGTGTCCACATGTGCTAAAATGGAAACGCTTGAGCTACATGACATTGAAAGGAAATGGGCAGAAGCACGTGCAGGTTATTCTCCACCATCACCTTGCAGCCCCATTCTCTGCCTGCTTAGCCCTGGAAGGTGGCGGCTGATTGAGTTTGGCTGAGTGAAGACAGCAGAGATGTCTGGGAGGGAGGAGCGACTTCAGGTTTTCCTCCCCTGTGCCCTCCCTACTTGGGCACCACCTCACGGCGATAACGGGGTTTTTCCTGGGTTCCTTGATCCCGGTGGCCTTTTTCAGGGTGCTGCCTCTGGCTGGGCTCCTTCACTAATGCGTGTCTTTATGTTGCCCTCAGTCCTGGGGTGCTGTGGCTCCCCACTTCCTGGTCTCTGGGGTCTGATTGTGTCCTTATCACATCCACCAGCAGGAGACACTGGAGCCAGGTCCAGCGTATTGAGACTGTTTTTAAGTAGTTTGAATGATATCTCATGATTTTTATTTGTTCTTAGAGGTCTTCCAAAAGGCAAAGAAAAAGAATACGCTTTTTTTTTTTTTTGGCCAGGTGCAGTGGCTCATGCCTATAATCCTAGCACTTTGGGAGGCCAAGACAAGCACATCGTTTGAGCCCAGGAGTTCAAGACCCACTTGGGCCACAGAGTGAAACCCTGTCTCTATAAATACTTTAAACACGAACCAGGCCTGGTGGCACTCACCAGTGGTCCCAGCTACTCAAGAAGTGGAGGTGAAAGGATCACTTAAACCCAGTGGTCAGGACTGCAGTGAGCCATGATCGTGCCATTGCACTCCAGCCTGGGCAACAGGGTGAGACTGTGTTTCCAAAAAAAAAAAAAAATGCCGTTTTTGTAGCACAATAAAACATTTAATCTTTTCATTGTCATATAAGTCCATTGGATTCTGTTATTAAAAATCACCATTTTTATAACCAATTTTTAAAACGTATTTAATCTTCTAATGGTCATATAAGTCCATTGAATTCTGTTATAAAATCAAGATACATTACGGAATCTTTGAGGTCTTACTTTTCCCGTCTTAAAATGTTTCATTATTTTTTAATCTGAGGGATTATATCATTATTACTCACCCTTACTCAGAGATTATTCCTAATAATGCTAAAAAATATTAAAATAATAAGAGATGGATGCGATATGGAAGGCCTAGGAGGCGATGCAAATGCCAAACGAGTAATAGTTTCCAGTTTTCTTCTTCCAGTTTCCAAAGGATTGCACAATCTTCCGAGAAGGTTCGGAAAAAGACTGGCAGCAGCATCTTTGTGAAATGTTGTAGTTCTCACTGACCAGCGTTGAGAAATCAGAACTTTTTATTTTCTATTTTTTATTAATGACAAATCAGAAAACTGACAGAGGAAAACCATCCACACATACTACTCAGAAGATGGAAGCAAAGAGATGGAGATGAGTTCTCTAGACTCCAGTGAAGTCAGAATGGAAGTGTAAGTGAAATCACAGATAGTGCACTTTCAGGAGATGATACTCTAGATTAATTTTCTTCAGCCCAAGAAGCGTTGAGTGATAGTTACCAGGGGCCAAGAAAAGAAGTAGGAGGAAATTTTGGAGGGTGATGGAAGTGTTTTATGGGTTGATTCTTAACATTTTTTATTCTACCTATACCTTTGAAAAAAATTATATACATGGAATGTTTGAACTTTGTTGTATGTGAAGCATGCCTCAGTAAGACTGAAATTATTGATTATCCACCACTGTATAACAAACTACCCCAGAACATAGTGGCTTAGAACAGCATACATTTACGATCTCAGCTTCTTTGGGTCTGGGATCTGGCACAGCTCGGCCAGAACCTTCCACAGGCTGCAGCCAGCAGCAGCTGGGCTGTGGTCACCACATAGCTCAACCAGGAAGGGGTCACTTCCAAGCCACAGGGTTGTTGGCCAGACATAGCTGCTCACAGGCTGTCGGTTGGAGGCCGCCCTCAGGTCCCTGCCTCTCCACAGGGGCTTTCTCCACCATGGCAGCTTGCTTCATGAAGCACCAAAACTCTGGAGGGCGGTGGAGCCTGCTACCTCAGCAGTCACGTTTTGTAACCTAATCATTGAAATGAGACCCCCTCACTTCTTCTGAGTTCTGCCAGGGAGAACTAAGCCACTAAGTCCAGCCCCCTCTCCAGAAGCCAGGGCACCCAAGGGTGGTGTGAATATCAGGGGACGGGTGTTATCGGCAGCTGTTTAGAAGTCTGCCCACCACAAATATATCTCTGAGGACCACCAGGAACCTTTTCTCTAATGAAAAGTTTACTTTTCATTATGCCTTTATTCTCATGCCTATAAACTATCTGTAGAAAAAACTTTAAAAATACTTAAAATGTACAATTATGAAGCGTCTTTTAGACCCAGACAGCACATGGCAACTATGTTTTCAAGTTGCTGAGGCCTCACTCTGCTGAGAGTTAACTCTGAGTTGTCTCCACCAAGAGCTTCTCATTTGAGTCACCCTGCATGAATTTTGCTTCCTTCAGGAACCCTCATTGATAAAAACAATGCATAGAATTTGAAAACGTTGTGTTTTTTTGTTTGTTTTTGTTTTGTTTTTAAGGAACTCATAGTTTAGAAAACACCAAAAAGAATGAAGATGTGCAGTGAGGCTGATGCTGCGTCACTGGCTCCAAGATTTCCTGAAGAGGTTGAGTGTGTAGAGGTCATGGTGTTTCTGCCCCTCTGCTGTATTTGGTTAAAAACAAGCCAAAGGAATTGCTCGGTACACTGGCAAGTATTTCCTCCAATGTTGCTTCCGCTGTGGTTCATTCATTTCTTTCCAAGCAAAATTGAGAAAGCTGAATACACATTTTGGTGATCAAAAGTGGTGGAGAAATAGATAGTCTAAACCCTCCCTCTGGAAGTGAAGAGCTTCAAGGATAACATGCGGCTGGATTGTTTTCTCATGTTTACTCCGTCCCTTACCATAGGAATGTTTTCGTATACAAACACTATGCCTTGGCAGGCGAGCCCCCTTCGGGTACCTAAGACTCCATCTACTGCTCACAGGGCCTGATTCTTCCATGCTTTCTCTGTGATTCAGTTTTAACGACATCATAGCTCACGACTCATAAATTCCTTAGATGATTGTTTGTTCGTAACAACACAGATTTTAAGAGATAGCGAGAAAGTCAGCCTGAACCCAGAAGAATAATTTACCTGCGACTCGCATGTTCAGAAGTCGTTGTGGAACTCCCAATAGGTGAAATCTTGTTAGATATCTGAATTTCAAGGTAAATCATATTTATCTTCAGATATGAGAGAGATATTTAAACTAATACCGATTTTTGTAAAAGGATCTAAGGGATGCCTCATGTTGATGATAGGACTGGCTTGGTTCTAGAAAACCTATGTAGAGATGGTGTTTTTAACCGTGATTTGAATTGATTTCAGAGTCCCCCTTCCTCCTCCGCCTTCCACCGCCTCCCCATCTCCCTCCCGCCCCGTCCCCGCATCACTAATTAGCTGTGTGACTTGCAGGCATTCCTGACCACTCTGTGAGCATCTGTTCCTTCTCTAAATTCTAGTGGTGTTTTCTTCATGGGCTTTTTGTAAATACTAAGTCAGAGAAGAAATCACTGCAGCCTGTTGCCTGTTCTCACTTTTCTCCCCCTTTTTTTCCCTCCTAATCTTGCCTAAGAGAATTAGGTTCATTAAAGAATAGTAATAAGGAAATTACCCTATTGTGGCTATTTTGGCCAAAGCTATAAGGCTCCGAGGCTCTAATGTTCTCAAAACAATTTCTATTTTAAAGGTATGTGGTCACCTAATCACTTCAATCCCCACAGGGTCCATAACAGAAGATTGCCACTTTGCTAATTTTACAGATAAAGAATCTGAAGAGAAACGAAGACTGGCAATTTAGAAACACAGCTGTCACTACAAAGCTGAATCTATTTGTGTCTAAAAGTAACTGTGTATTCAATGCTTGGGCTCAAATAATAAAAGAAAGAAAAAGAAAAGAGAGCAGAAAACTACAAAGTCATTGCAAAGATAAGTGAGTGTCAGGGCTAATACATTTTTGTCAATAAACTTAAAAAATTGAGAAAATTATGTTTCTTTTATTCTATTCCTTTTTTTTTTTTTTTTTTTTTTTTTTTTTGGTGAGATGGAGTCTCAGTCTGTCTCCAGGCTGGAGTGCAGTGGCGTGGTCTCGACTCACTGCAACCTCTGCCTCCCAGGTTCAAGGAATTCTTCTGCCTCAGCCTCCTGAGTAGCCAGGATTACAGGCGCCCGCCACCACACCCAGCTAATTTTTGTAGTTTTAGTAGAGACGGGGTTTCACCATGTTGGCCAGGATGGTCTTGATCTCTTGACCTCGTGATCCACCCACCTCAGCCTCCCAAAGTGCTGGGATTACAGGCGTGAGAAACCACGCCCGGCCATTCCTTTTTTTTTAAGTCCTCTGGGGAATGGTTCATTTCAGAGAACCTCTGACCTAAATTGTTATGATATTATCATACTTTATCTACTGGTATGAACCCAATATAGGAGAGATGGATGATTACAACTTTGACTTGTGTTCTCCTGGACTCTTGAAAATATCCTCCCTCCAGACTACCTGACTCAGATAACTGCAGTCTCCTCTTTGGGGAGATTTCTTCCCTATCTCCCTAACCCCAACATGGCAGAGTCGGCCACTTCTTCCTTTCAATCCCCTCAACCTCCTAGGCTTTGTTGTATAATAACTCAGTCAGAAACTCCTCTACTATTTTCTATTTTTCCTCTTTCTGGGCCATCAAGAATCACATACAAATTTAGAATCAGTTTCTGAACCACACTGTTTGCTAGTAACTATCCAGGTGGAAAGAAGAGGCCAGTATTTCTAGCGTCTTCCTCATGGTGGTCCATCTTTTCTCTTCAGTTTCCTAAAACAACAACCTGAGCATGGAAATCCCTCAGTGATAAGGCTTCGTGGGTTCCTCATTATTTCAGAATTAAAGCCAAAGTCCTTATCAGACCTCTGGTCTGCCTCTCCCGCCCTCTCTGCCACTGCAAACCTTCTGTACCCGACATCCTTGCCCGATCAGCCTGCCTGTCGTTCCACAAGCACCTCCTCAAGTGCACTGTTGCTAAAGGAATTTGTTTGTTTAAAAAGCCTTATCCTTTAGCCTATGCAATCCTTTAGGTTTATTCCTAATCTTACCTCAAGGGGTGTTTTCAAATCAAAAGACCTCACTCTCTCTGTCCCCCGAAACCAATAGAGCTGGTTTATTGTTATAGACATATCTTAGCATACCTGGTATCAGAATTGTTTCTATCTGTGTCTTCCTCCAGGCTGATTTCTAGGGCTGCCTAATTTACTCCCATGGTGCTTAAGACAGTGTTTCGGACATGGCAAGAGATTAATAATTCTTGTACATAATCTGAGGACTGAATATATTACTCCTAACCCCAATATTTGGTCTGAGTTTGGGTCCATTGTCACATGAAGCCTTATTTCAGCCAACACTCCATATGTCTTACCTACTTATATCCAAATGCCCTCAAGTCACCTTTTCTTGGATATCTAAGAGAGTTAAAGCGTCACCTGGTCCTCATTTAACTTTTGACATCCTGCCCAAATGCTGCCACATCTTCAGCCTTTCCCATCTCAGGAAATAGCTAAGCCTTTTACCTCATTACTCAAGTCAGAAAATAAAGTCATCTATTTTTCTTCTCCTTCACTTACCTTCATTAGCATGTCCTACCAACAGTCATCACAGGCAGGGTGTGGTGGTTCACGCCTGTAATCCCAACACTTTGGGAGGCCAAGGCAGGCAGATCACCTGAGGCTAAGAATTCGAAACCAGCCCAACCAACACGGTAAAACCCCATCTCTACTAAAATTACAAAAATTAGCCAGGCACCGTGGCGGGCGCCTGTAACCCCAGCTACTCTGGAGGCTGAGGTGGGAGAATCCCTTGAGCCTGGGAGGCAGAGGTTGCAGTGAGCCAAGATTGTGCCACTGCACTCCAGCCTAAGCCACAGAGTGATACCATGCCTCAAACAAACAAACAACAACAACAATACAAACAGTCATCAGAGTATATCTATATATATCAGTATATTAATATATCAATATATATCAATAGAATGAGATATATTCTATATTAGATATTATAGATATATTCTATTGATATATATCAATAGAATGAGATATATAGAGATATTGTTCTGTATCTATATCAACAGAATAAGATACATATATTGATATTGATATGTGTGTATATATATACACATCGATAGAAAGAGATATAGGCCGGGCGCGGTGGCTCAAGCCTGTAATCCCAGCACTTTGGGAGGCCGAGACGGGCGGATCACGAGGTCAGGAGATCGACACCATCCTGGCTAACACGGTGAAACCCCGTCTCTACTAAAAAATACAAAAAACTAGCCAGGCGCGGTGGCGGGCGCCTGTAGTCCCAGCTACTCGGGAGGCTGAGGCAGGAGAATGGCGTGAATCCGGGAGGCGGAGCTTGCAGTGAGCTGAGATCCAGCCACTGCACTCCAGCCTGGGCGACAGAGCCAGACTCCGTCTCAAAAAAAAAAAAAAAAAAAGAAAGAGATATAGAATATATCAATATATCTTCAATCTAACAGCTCCTCATGGCCCCATCTGTGCCACCTGAGAACAAGCCTTCATCACCTCTTATGTGGCACACTGCAGTAGGGACCCCCAACTGGTGTTCCTGCTTCCCATCAAGTCCCCGTACTAGCCTGGCAGCTACTGCACCCCTAAAGCCCCCTTGCCCTGAGTATCTCAGGATGCTCACCCTCCCTGGCATGCACTTGTTCTGCCATCCTTCACTGTCTCCCCTTCTTTCTAGATCCTCGCTTTCTCTCCCATCCTTACATACACGACTCCAACTCCTCTTCCATTCTGGATCACACTGTGCCCCAATGATCTCTGAACATCAACTACTCTGTATTAAAATCCCTTCATTTCTGCTTAGGAATCATATGCTATTTGGTTTCCATGTTCTTTAGAAGTTATTTTCTACTAAGCTTGAACTGTCAGTAAAAGCTGACTCAGAGACTGGACACTCATCCAGTGCTAGGAAATACAGGAAAAAAATATTTACTGTGAAATGTTATTAATTATTTAACACTACCAGAAACTTGTGTTCTGCCTTTTAAATATTAAGTTGGTGCAAAAGTAATTGTGGTTTTTGCCATTACTTTAAATGGCAACAATTACTTTAAATGGCAAAAACCACAATTACTTTCAATGACTTTTGCACCAACCTAAATACTTAGAAGCTAACTAGTGGCCAGGGAGCTGTCATCACAAAAGGCCTGTGAAGCGACGTGGCACTGCCGTCGTGAGAGCACTTCTTTCTACTTCTGTTTTGCTGTGAAACAAAAAAAGGTTAAAGAGGAATCAAGAGGCGTAAACAGAAAAGGGACTTTCCATGAGAGAATTTTTAGAAAAGGTTCTGTGAGATCACCCTTGTTCTCGATGAAGGACCCCTAACGGCCCATCCCTGAGCCAACATCCCCTGGAAAGTGTGTGGAGAACCCCACAGAAGGTATTGATGGTATCTTGAATGTACTTGTGCTTATAATGATTGACAATATAGGCTGCCAAACAAACAAACAAAAAGTCCAGTCTGTTCAACATATTCCTTGGATGGCTTAATACATTCTCAAATGAAAAACAATAGAACAAATCAACCACACACCTTTATGCATTGCTGTCAATTAATTCCAAAACAATAGATGTTGCATGACCATTTCTTTCAGGATTATGATGCCCAGAGAGTGGCCAGCCTTCTGAGTGATGTCCTAATAGGATGATGCCCTAACTCTTCATTGGGTCATGGGAGCAAACATTTCATTGGGTTGGTGCAAAAGTAATTGAGGTTAAAACCAACCACAATTTTTGGTACCTTTGCACCAAACCTGATACATAACTTTTAAAGTTATCCAAACTGTGCACTATCCTTCATAACTATTTTTTGTGTGTAAAAATAAACTAATTAAGAGGAAATCTAATAGAGTTGAAACAGACTGAACTTTTACTCTGTCCTGTTAAAGGGATAAAGGGAGTTGACTGCTAAGTCATGACGTCTAAATCAAGATCCCGCTTGGTAGCAATGCACCTGAATCCTGTGTCCCAGCAGTACATCGAACTGAAAGTGTGGTGCTGGGCTCACAAATGTAAGAGCACACCCAAGAGCTAATGATCCCATTTTAGAAATTGAGACTAATTATAACACACATGCATTCAATGTTGACAGCATTAATAAATCAAGGGGAAAATGTATACTTTCTCATATCATGTTTCATTACTTAAATTATTTTGAATGTATAAGTACATGTGTAGTCATTTGTTAATTTTCTTATGGAAAGAATCTGGTAGGGTACCTTTTGTTTTGTTTTGTTTTGAGACAGGATCTTGATCTGTCACACTCAGGCTGGAGTGCAGTGGCATAATCGTGGCCCCCTGCAGCCTCAACTTCCCAGATTCAAGAGATCTTCCCACCTCAGCTTCCTATGTAGCCCCAGCTACATAGGTACACCTGTATACCACAGGCCTGTGCCGCCATGCCTGGCTAATTTTTTGTAGTTTTTGTAGAAATGGGTCTCACTGTGTTGCCCAGACTGGTCCCAAACTCCTGGGCTCAGGTGATCCACCCATGTTGGCCTCCCAAAGTGCTGGGGTTACACCTGTGAGCCACTACACCCAGACTGGGAGTGTATATTCCTTTGATTCTCAACATAGAAACTGACATATTGTGAAGAATGTTATGAGAACTCAATACGTACTGGTTGATCTAATAAGTCTCTATATAACTTGGTCATTACATGACTATTATAAATTTTATACATTTCACATAGATGAATTTAAAATACATTCATTTAAATGTTTAGATTGTTTGGAGGTTCAGCGTTTCTAGTTAAAACACACTATTTTTCAAAGTTATGGCAGTGATGCCTTACCCTCATATAGGGATATAATTTGAAATGTTTTTTTCCACAGTATGTTCTCACATAATCACTTTTATAAAGTAGATTTTTTTTTGTTTTTTCGTCAACTTTTATTTTAGATACAGGGGAACATGTGCCGATTTGTTACACGGTTATATTACACAATACTGAGGTTTGGGGCACAAAAAATCCCATCACCCACGGAACGAGCATAGAACACATTTTGTGTGTGTGGTTTTGTTTTTTTTTTTTTTTTTGAGTCAGGGTCTCAATCTGTGGCCCAGGCTGGAATGCAGTGCTGCTATCATAGCTCACTACAGCCTCCAAATCCTGGGCCCAAGCAATCCTCCTGCCTCAGCCTCTAGAATAGCTGACTACAGACATGGGCCTCCACACTCAGCTCATGTTTTTACTTTCAGTAGAGATGAGGTCTTGCAATGTTGCCCAGGCTGATTTCAAACACCTAGCTTCAATCGGTCATCCCACCTGGACCTCCCAAAGTGCTGAGATTACAGGCGTGAGCCACCATGCCCTGCCATTGAAGTAGATATTTTTAGCCCCATTTTATAGATAAGAAACCCAAAGCTCAGCAAGTGTGAATATAATTTCCAAAGTTGTATATTTTATATAAGAACAGTTAGCCCAGGCCGGGCGCGGTGGCTCAAGCCTGTAATCCCAGCACTTTGGGAGGCCGAGACGGGCGGATCACGAGGTCAGGAGATCGAGACCATCCTGGCTAACCCAGTGAAACCCCGTCTCTACTAAAAAATACAAAAAAAAAAAAACTAGCCGGGCGAGGTGGCGGGCGCCTGTAGTCCCAGCTACTTGGGAGGCTGAGGCAGGAGAATGGCGTGAACCTGGGAGGCGGAGCTTGCAGTGAGCTGAGATCCGGCCACTGCACTCCAGCCTGGGCGGCAGAGCGAGACTCCGTCTCAAAAAAAAAAAAAAAAAAAAAAAAAAAAAAAAAAGAACAGTTAGCCCTTAAACCACGTATCCTGACTTTTAGTTCAGTGGGTTTTTTAGTTTATTTGTTTGAGATGGAGTCTCACTCTGTCACCGAGGCTGGAGTTCAGTGGTGTGATCTCAGCTCACTGCAGCCTCCCCTTCTCAGGCTCCAGGGATTCTCCTGCCCCAGCCTCCTCAGTACCTGGGACTACAGGCGCCCACCACCACACCCAGCTGATTTTTATATTTTTAGTAGGGACGGGGTTTCATCATGTCGGACAGGCTGGTCTTGAACTCCTGACCTCAAATGATACACCCACCTCAGCCTTCCAAAATGCTGGGATAACAGGCATGAGCCACCGTGCCGGGCCTACTTCAGTCATCTTTACGCTGTGTCTTGGTTAGTGCTTTTGATTCTTCATAAGCTAACTCTCATTCAATTTTGCAATCATTTTATCTAATTTTGCTGTTTCTTCCTAGTTTCCTAGATAATTATCTTCAGTTAAAACAGTGCATGGAAAAAGTGTGTCAAAGTGCTACCATCTCATTGATCCTCTCTTTTTTTCTTCTTTCTTTTCCCTTCCCTTCCCTTCCCTTCCCTTCCCTTCCCTTCCCTTCCCTTCCCTTCCCTTCCCTCCCCTCCCCTCCCCTCCCCTCCCCTCCCCTCCCCTCCCCTCCCCTCCCCTCCCCTCCCCTCCCCTCCCCTCCCCTCCCCTCCCCTCCCCTCCCCTCCCCTCCCCTCCCTTCCCTTCCCTTCCCTTCCCTTCCCTTCCCTTCCCTTCCCTTCCCTTCCCTTCCCTTCCCTTCCCTTCCCTTCCCTTCCTTCCCCTCTTTTCTTTTCTTTCACAAGGTATCTCACCGTTGCCCAGGCTGGAGTGCAGAGTGTGGTCACGGCTCACTGCAGTTTCAATCTCCCAGGCTCAAGCAATCCTCCTGCCTCAGCCTCCAGAGTAGCTGGGACCACAGGCATGTGCACCATGATGACTGGCTGCTTTTTGTATTGTTTTATAAAGACAGGGTTTCGCCATGTTGCCCAGACTGGTCTCAAACTCCTGGGCTCAAGCAATCCTCCCTCCTCGGCCTCCCAAAGTGCTTATATTTCAGGCATAAGCTGCCAGGCCCGGCCATCACTGACCCTTTCTAAAGGGCAGTATAAAAAGGTGAATGAGCACTGTTTCAATCAAAGATCCAAGCATCAGCTTGGCTTTGCTGGGTCCTGACTGTGAAGCTGTCTGGGCCTGAGCTTCCTCAAAGGTAAAGAAGGAATAATAATAATCATCATAATAATAAAAACCATTACTTCCCAGGGTTGGAAAGATGATGAAATGAAACAGCTCTGGATAAAAGCATCCTAAAATTTATAGGTTTACATATTTAGCAAATTGAACCTAATTGAAGATCTCTACAAGGAGCCAAAACAGAATATGCCTAATCATGAAAAAATGCAAGAAGAGCAAAGATGTGTCGAGTGCCTCTTTCATGCCAGGTCCTGAGCAAGCAGAAAACAATGCAGACAAATGTCCTCACCTGCAGGGAGGTCACATGGTGCTCAACAAGCTGGGCATGATGCAGCCGTGTCATGTCTCAGGCCGCCTCCTATGCCATGGCTCTAGATAAAGCACAGAGCTGGATAGCAGGGCCAGACAGGGGAAGGGGATGCCTACAAAGACCTGGAGGGGTCTTCAAGGGGAGAACATTCCAGGTAGAGGCAAAGACCCTGAGGAAGAAATATTTAAAGAGGGCCGGGCGGATGGCTCAGGCCTGTTATCCCAGCACTTTGGGAGGCTGAGGTGGGTGGATTACTTGAGGTCAGGAGTTCAAGATCAGCCCAGCCAACATGCTGAAACCCCATCTCTACTAAAAATGCAAAAATTAGCCATGCATGGTGGTGAGCACCCATAATCCCAGCTACTTGGGAGGCTGAGGCAGAAGAATCACTTGAACCCAGGAGGTGGAGGTTGCAGTGAGCCAAGAAGATCACACCACTACACTCCAGCCTGGGCGACAGAAGGAGACCGTTTCAAAAAAAAAAGAAAAAGGTTATAGAATAAGCATACATATACATATATATGTGTGTGTGTATATATATATAAAATATTTAAAAAGGGGTGTGTAATAGGAGATCAAATCAGAGAAGTAATGAGGGTGCATAGGGTGGGGACAGATTGTGCAGGGCTCCTAGGCAATACAAGCTCTGAGCAAAATGGGACATCCTTGAAGGATTTGGAGCTAGAAGCAACCTTCCCACTTTACTGTGATGTAATGGCTGAACTGTGGAGAACACACCTTAGCCTCCAAGACGACCCCCAGAGCCCCCATGTCTTGGTGCTCATGCCCAGGTGTAATACCCTTTCCTTAAGTGTGCACTAGACTTATGGACTTGTTCTTAATACATATAATACTGCAGAAGTGCTGGAAGGTCACTTCTGGGATTAGGGTACATGAAGACTGTGGCTTCCAACTTGGGTGCAGTTTCCCACTCTCTTGCTTATTCATTCTGAGGGCAGACAGCTGTCGTGGAACTAGGGTGGCCTCTGACCAACAGCCAGTGAGAAACAGAGACCCTCAGTCCGTCAACCTGTGAGGCCCAGAGTCCAGCAACAACCATGTGAGTGGGCTTTGAAGCAAATTCTCCCAGTCGCACCTTCAGATGAGACTGCGGCCCTGGAGGACAACCTCGCTGTGACCTCCTGGGGGACCCTGAGCTACAGGTACTCAGCTAATGTGAACTTAAGACTCCTGACCCACAGAAACTGTGAGATAATAAATGTTTGTTGTTCTCAGCATTTATATTACTCTGGAAATCACTAAGGTTGGAGCAATTTGTTACATGGTAACAGGTAGCTAATTCACAACGCAATGGTTGAAAGCTGAAGGGCAAGAGGCTGTTGCAATTATGCAGGCAAAGATGGTCACATCTTAGACCAGGGTAGTAGTAGCAGGGAAAATGATGGGATGTTGAGAGTGAAATCAGTTGGGTTTACACTTAAATAAGATATGGAATCTAAAGAAGTTGGAGAGTCAAGAATGCATCCAAGATGTTTGCCTGAGCCACTGGGGTGATGGAGATGACTGACACAGGCGGATACACCTGCCAGAGGAGCAGGTCAGAAAAGATTAAGTCAGGAGTTTGGCTTTTGATGTGTGAAGTTAAAACATCCATATGGTGGAAACGATGAGACGGTAACTGTACGTACAAATCTGGAATTCACTGTGTAAGACTTGGATAGAGACAAAAAGTGAGAGATTATTATTATATGGTATTTAGAACTCTGAAGAGTCAAAAGGCCCCAAGTGTGCTAATGTTTAATGTTTAGATGTTGAAAATGCACAGAAAGGTAGGTAGAAGGAAAATCAGAAGACAGAGTTTTTTCTGGATGACAAGTAAAGAAAGTAATTCAAGAACAGGAAAGAACAATACGGGGCACACCACAGAAATTTGGGAATGATGGGGAAAAAAGTTGTAGGCGAGTCTAGCTCAAGTTGTCCTTCTGAATAGAAACAATATATATATTACTTAACTATGCATTAAGCAAATGCCTGAGCAAACATTCTCCTCTTTGGAAACAAACTACTTTCACTGCTAAAGCAGTATTGGTCATACAGAGGGTATTGGTTTGTTTCCTTCAAAAATTAGAACTAAACTTTCATAACAACTGCCACCACATTCTTTAGGAGTCTGTACTCTAACCCTACCAGGAGAGATAATTGCCTATAAAATAATTTTAAAGCTGGACACTTCCACCCAAATTTATATCCCTTGCCAATGCAAATTGCTGTTTACAAAAATCTTCGAAGTCCTTCTAATCTAGGACTCCTTTCTGCAAAGTAGGCAGATAGTTGGAATGGTAGCCTATTCTGTGACTTGAATTCTTTGACAGTGTTATTTGCTACCCAGATGAGTCAATATTCGAGTTCCCATAATTTAGATGCATTGTTTTAAATATGTGCCAACCCAATTTTCATATGTTACCTCAGCGTTTCTCGCCTTGATCACTGCAGTCTTCCAAAAGAAGTTTAGTCAACATTAATACAAATGGAAATCTTCTTTAAAAAAGAAATGGAAGTTTTTCACACAGGCTTACAAAACTAATCAACAGCTGACTAACTAGAGACTGTGGAGGAGTGATAGAAAGTCTCTCAGTTCATGGATATTAGTGCAATGAGAGTACAGCCATCAGAAATCTGAAATAGAAGCTGGGTGCGGAGGCTCATGCCTGTAATCCCAGCACTTTGGGAGGCCAAGGTGGGCAGATCATGAGGTGAGAAGCTTGAGACCAGCCTGGCCAACATGACAAAACCCCATCTCTATACAAAAAATTAGCTGGGCACGGTGGTGTGCTCCTGTAGCCCCAGCTACTCAGGACACTGAGGCAGGAGAATCACTTGAACTCTGGGGGCAGAGGTGACAGTGAGCCAAAATGGTGCCGCTGCACTCCAGCCTAGGTGACTGAGAAAGACTCCATCAAAAAAAAAAAAAAAAAAAAAAAAAAAATCTGAACGAGAGAGCATGTAAACTGATTCCAGGAGGAGATCTAGGGTTTGTGGAGTCTGATGCTCACATACCTTAAGGATCTCATTTTATTAACAAGAATCCAAAATACAAATATTAAAGTCCTCATTTTTGGGGAAAGAGAAATCACAATAAATATGAATCTTATAAAGATGACAACTACCATAAGCATCACACATTCCAGAAGAATTACATAATACTTGATTGAGTCACTGCCTGGCATATTTCAAACACAACTTTCCTATATTTTTTAGTGACCTGTTCTTTGAGTGCTTCTTTGTGTCAATGATTTTGTAACATCCTTTTGTAGAGATAGCAGAGAGATTATTCCGTTTTTCCCACAGTAGCTGTCATCCAAAACTAGTTTTTCATAGCTTAGAGAAGTGACTTTCAGTTTTGCAACTCCTTGTTGATAATATCAGATAAATTTTTGAGGTTCCTGGTCGAATTTGGGAAAACCGCCATCAACTTCTTTCACACATTAACTTTAAAAATGTCAGGACATCTCATTATTTGTGTGGAATAACTAGTTGTAAATTACTGTTTAATCTTCCTATTTGAAACTTATCTTTTTTTTCAGTAAATTGCTACTTTCAGTATGATCCTAAACATTCTTGTACAATTTACTTCTCAGCCTGAGAATAACTTCTACAGATGTCATTATTCCTATTGCTTCTGTTTCATGTTTTATTGATTTTTATCTGATTTTTCTCTCAGTTCTTTTGTAAATAACTTTTATTTTATTTCATTTTATTTTATTTTATTTTATTTTATTTTTGAGACTGAGTCTTACTCTGTTGCCCAGGCTGGAATGCAGTGGCATGATCACAGCTCATTGCAGCCTCAGCCTCCTGCACTCAGGCGATCCTCCTGTCTGTCTCTGTAGTAGCTGGGACCACAGGCGTATGCCACCACACCCAGCTAATTTTTTAATTAATTTGTAGAGATAGAGTCTCCCTACATTGCCCAGGGTGGTCTCGAACTCCTAGGCTAAAGTAATCCTCCCACCTTGGCCTCCCATCGAAGTTCTGATATTATAGGCATAAGCCTCCACACCTGGCCTGCATGTAACTTTAAGGATGCCTAAAAATGGTATCATCTAAAGTCACAAATTTAGAAGTCTGGAATTTCTCACTTTACTGAAACATTCCAAAATGACTTTCTCAATTGCTACTAAAATGGCATAATCCCAACTTAACTTCCTCTGAGGCCCCAAAAGTTCCCTGTAGCTTCCACCACCAGCTGCAGTGTGGATAAGTCAAAGCGAAAAGAAACGGCGACCTTAACCAGTGTGGTTACATCACTTTTGAGAAATACATACAACGTATGACCATGTGAACTCTTGAGGGAGGCCCCACAGCTGCTTTAGTTCCATGGAAAATCCACTTCTGATTAAATGCGTAGGTTGCCTTCCACAAAACACAGGAACATATAAATTGCAATTATCAGATTCTGCTATCTAGAGATGAAGAAGGTTAGAAAAATGCCACCAATCTTCCCATTGGGACTCTAGACCTCTGCAACTTCTTTTTAAAAATCTATGGCCAGTCAGCCAGGCATGGTGGCTCACCTCTGTAATCCCAGCACTTTGAGAGATTGAGGCAGGTGGATCACCTGTGGTCAGTAGTTCGACACCAGCCAGGCCAACATGGCAAAACTCCATCTCTACTAAAAATACAAAAACTTAGCTGGGCAAGGTGGCAGGTGCCTGTAGTCCCAGCTACTCAGGAGGCTGAGGCAGGAGAATTGCTCAAACCCAGGAGGTGGAGGTTGCAGTGAGCTGAGATCGCGCCACTGCACTGCAACCTGGGCGACAGAACGAGACTCCGTCTCAATAAAGAAAAAAAAGGAAAAAAAAAATAGTAAAATAAAATAAAGTAATATCTATGGCCAGTCAAGTAAACTGCCATATTAGTCATCGGAAAAAGATAATTTATGAGACACATAAGCAGCTTCAGAAACATTTTGCCTCAAACACTTTCTAAATGTGTATTATTTGTGGCTTAAAGCAAATGTATAATTTACTCATTCACTGATTCATCCAGTTTTTCCCTTCTTTGTAATACTCTGCATTAGGCCCTAGATACTGGCAATGGAGACAAACGTGGGAGATGCTCTATCCCCTGAGGAGTCACGCTCCAGCCAGGGTGACAGGAAACTCAGAAGAGGACAGCAGCGCGTGGACGTCAGTGCCCTTAAGGAAATAAGCAAAGCTCTGGCCACGCAGTCAGCTTGTGGGGGGGCCCACCCCAGGTCAGTTAGTCAAAGGATAAGATGCCTTAGCCACCAGCAGGAAGATAAGACAATGTAGCACAAGAATGATAAGCAGGGGCAGGAAAGGGAGACTAATAGAGAACTTAGAGGAGGAACCAGTGCTAACAATCAGCATTTATGAAATAACAGATTTACCAGGTGATTCACCCAACATCACATGCCAGGAAAGGATGCAGCCAGGATAGGAGCAAGACAGGTTGGCTGGAGAGCTGTCTTACTACCTCCCAAAATTAACGGTAACAATAATAATGACAGAAAAGTAGTAGTAGAGCTGAGATAAGCAAGGAGTGAGGCAAACAGGAGGTGGAATAGCACGTTCCTTCCTAGACCGCACACGCCAACATTTTTTTTCCTTTTCTTTTTTTTTTTTTGAGACGGAGTTTCACTCTTGTTGCCCAGGCTGGAGTGCAATGGCGTGATCTCGACTCACTGCAACCTCCACCTCCCGGGTTCCAGCAATTCTCCTGCCTCAGCCTCCCACATAGCAGGGACTATAGGTGCATGCCACCATGCCCGGCTAATTTTTATTTTTTCAGTAGTGACGGGGTTTCACCATGTTGGTCAGGCTGACTTCAAACTCCTGGCCTCAAGTGATCCACCTGCCTCGGCCTCCCAAAGTGCTGGGACTACAGGCATGAGCCACTGCACCCAGCCCAAAGTAGCTTTTTCTACAGGGGAACTCAGAGGTTTATATATGAATCCGTCAATAATATCTGTACATATCACAACTGCAGAGGCTAGGCCAGTCAACATTTTTTTTTTTAACTTGCTCTACCTGGTATATGGCTGAATCTTTTAGTGGATATATTACTGAAGGAGTAAATCTCCTCTGGACACCTCTGTTTTGGATTCACAGTGAGACAGACACGCTTCGCTAGGAATGGCCTACGGGAGCAGAGGGGAGTGGCTGATGCAACCTTCCCTCCACCAGAAACAGATTCCACCCTTCTCTGATACTATCTCTGATCCCGTCTCCTCAATCCAACATCAATACTGAGGGCTTTGAGGGGAAGGGCTAAGTGAGAGAAAAGGCAGGGAGGGGCTGATAGGAAAGTAAGAAATCAGATAAATGCCTAAGAGAAAAGCAGAAAGAGAGGAAAGGGTAAACAGTCCACATACAGTGATAAACCTTGAGAAGGTTAAACAACAGCTGAAAACCACACGCCCAGCTGTTTACAGGCAAGTTGACTTCATTTTCCTCTGTCTTTAGAATGTCAGGTTACAACCACAAATCAGCCAATTTATATTTCCCCCTTTAGGATTTTCTCTTCTAGTCCATCATGTTAAATGTAGTTTCACTGATAAAGAAAGTCAACCGTCCATTTTTTAAACTGAAATCTATTTTCGTCTAATTCACTGCAATTATAAAAAGTCCCAGTGAGGGAATTTCTTAACATTGAACCTCGATGCAAATACTTGTGGACGTGGCTTTCAACTAACTCTTCCCTTCATTTTCAAATTTCTTACTGCGGTTCCTTACACAATTTGACTTTTTTAGGGGCTGTGATGTTCCCATAGAAAACAGGGGGGTAAGGGCTGGAATATGGGTCATAAGAACACGTTTCCCTGTGGACAGAGACTCATGATCCGATTGAATACACCCAAGTGTCTTCAAGTCAAGAAAGGATTCTTGCAAAAAGTTTTTTTTTTTTCGTATTGAGCTGGAAATCAAAAAGAAAGTTCAAAGACGACTTGCTCTCTCCTGCAAGAGAATGGGTTGATATAAATTCAGTTTCTGGAGGACATATTAAAGCATTGATCAAGCTATTCCTTCCTCATGATTCTATTCAAAACCATTGTCCAGAAATGAATTAGGTCATGCATTTGGTGGTTTCGGGACATCACATGAATTGCTTTTTTCTCCTTTATGGTACATGATTTTACAAAATATGTTTTTTTAAAATATTTGAAACTCATCAATATATTTATATATCCTATTCTACAGAACAGCCTTGAGAATATCACCATTGCTTTTTCACGGTGTCACAGACAGCAGTCTCACATGACCAGAGAAAGCTCTCCAGTGTGTAAGCGGTAGTCCTGGGAGAAAGCAGAAGTGGAAAGAAACACACCTTTTATAAATTGCTCCAGCCAAAAGAACAGCGTCAGTTAACGTATCAAATGGCATTTCAGAAATGTCAAAAAGAAGGGAAAATGTCTCGGCCACATGTAATTGAGAAGTAATGCCGCGCAGCAGAGGTCCTGGGAGGAAATCGTTGACACAGAAACAGCTGAAGCCAAGCCCGAGACGGCAGGGTGGACGCACATCAGATCTGCTCCCATGCGGGGAGTGGTGGAGGGCAGGCTGCTGGAGGGCTGGAAATCAGAGCCCTCCACTTGGGAAAAGCAGCCCTCCTTCTCCTTAGGACCCTGACAGGCCACGGAGGCACAGAAGGTGACGGGCAGTTGAGAGCAAATTAACTGCAGCCACCTTTTGCTTGGAAACCTCACACCTTCACACAGATATAAAGATGTGGGTAACCAAAACAGGTCTCAGCTGAATACACATGCAGGTTAAGCCCTCCCAAGTCTAGCTTTTTGTCATCATTTTAAACTGGCTAAAGAAAGGTAGTAACACTATCATCAGTTTGCTTTCACCACCAGTTAGCAACCAAATATAGAGCTATCCAGAAATCTATATGGAAAGGAAAATTTCTATTGTAATACCAACATGAACATCAAAAAGTCAGCACACTCCTTATCTCTCACCATCAAATCATGACTTGCCATGTGATGATTTATCAAGGAAGTGACAGCATTCATACAACTCTGTTACCATGAAAATATGCACAAAGTCAGAAGTATATATGGTAACAGTGGAATGAATGCTGTCGGTTCTCTGATGAATGATTGCAAAGATCCTCTAAACCCAGAAGCCACTCTCTATAGTCATTTCTGTTTTCGCCTTATTATTAAATACTCATAATCTTTGTCTTTAAAAACATCTAGCTGGATACTTCTAGAAGGCTGGTTAGGTACCTAGTCTTCTTTTCTTTTTCTTTTTCTTTTTTTCTTTTTTTTTTTTTTTTTTTTTGAGACAAGGTCTCGCTCTGTTGCCTAGGCTGAAGAGCACTGGTGCAATCTCAATCTCAGCTCACTGCAACCTACCTCTGTCTCACGGGTTCAAGCAATTTTCATGCCTCAGCCTCCCAAGTAGCTGGGATTACAGACATGCACCACCGTGTCCGGCTACATTTTATATTTTTAGTAGAGACAGGGTTTCACCATGTTGACCAGGCTGCTCTTGAACTCTTGGCCTCATGTGATCCACCTACCTTGGCCTTCCAATGTGCTGGATTACAGGCTTGAGCCACAAAACCCGGCCAGTGCCTATTTTTCTTGACAGTAATACATACAGATTTTAAACTGTTGGACCAGAATGTATCAAAGAGTCAACATCTTATTGTAGAAAGAGGGTGAGGTTTGAAGCCAGAAGACCTGGGATCGAGTTTGGGGCGCTCAGTCCCAGGTCTTCTGGGTTCAGATCTCCTCCTCTCAAATCTCTCGCTCACTGTGTGACTTCGGGCAACTTACTGTCGTTAAACTTGAGTTTCCCATCTATAAACTAGAGATGATGAAACTTGCCTTTCTGAATTGTCTAAATAAGTTCTGAGATCTAAATAAGTTCATGCATTTGAAGAATGCTTTATAAAACGTAGACGGAATGATGTTTATGGGTAAGGTCCCCTGTTAGGTGTTAAAGGTGACGCCAGTGATACCAGGTGGCTACTGGTAAAAGACAGGGCAAAGAATCTTATCTTACTGTGGCACAGGTTAAGAAAAGGTAATGCAATTTAGTTGGATTATCTCTACAAAAACCCTCAAAGCTGTTACATGAAAGGGGTCCTGATCCAGACCCCAAGAGAAGGTTCTTGGATCTTGCACAAGAAAGAATTCAGGACAAGTCTACAGAGTAAAGTGAAAGCAAGTTTATTAAGAAAATCAAGGAATAAAAGGCGGAGCAGCAGCATGGGCTGCCTGTCTAAGGATACTTGCTATTACTTGCTCATATGCTAAACGAGAGGTGGATTATTCATGCATTTTCCAGGGAAGGGGTGGGCAATTCCCGAACTGAGGGCTCCTCCCCTTTTTAGACCATGCACAGTAACTTTCTGACATTGCCATGGCATTTGTAAACTGTCATGGTGCTGATGGGAGTGTCTTTTAGTATGCTAATACATTATAATTAGCATACAATGAGCCGTGAGGATGACCAGAGGTCGCGCTCACCGCCATTATGGTTTTGGTGGGTTTGGGCCAGCTTCTTTACTGCAACCTGTTTTATCAGATTTTATCAGGTTTATTGTGACCTGTATCTTGTGCTGACCTCCTATCTCATCCTGTGACTTAGAATGCATAACCTCCTGGAATGCAACCCAGTAGGTCTCAGCCTTATTTTATCCAGCCCCTGTTTAAGATGGAGTTGCTCTAGTTCAAATGTCTCTGACAAAGCTACCGTTTTATGAAGAAAATATGATGTTGAGTTGAGGTTGCAAACTCAAATGCTGACATGGGCCAAGAAGGTTATGTTCTGAGAAGTGATGCTTGGGAGTGATAAACACAGGTGCAGAAGTGTCCCAGTGGCTGGCAAGTGGTAATCTGCCTCAGTGCAGGGCTGTAGGGAGTGCTGGAGACTGTGGCAAAGTGTAGTGAGAACTCAACTCTGGCCAGTTGCTCCAATCAAGTAAATTTTGATCTAGTCTTCCTAGATTTCCAGGGTTTTCAAGAAAAGATAGAAATCTAGACGTGTATGTAAAATCCTCTGTTTTTGAACCTTGGCTCATATTATGAACCCCAGCCAACCCCCCATAAAAAGCACCATGTAGATTGATACTGTGTCCAGAAAACACAGGTGCAATCAGTTCCATTTGTCAGTAGCCTCCTCCTGAGGCAAGAGGACAACAGGCTAAGAGAGGAAGGCTTAGAAGTTGAGAGGTTGTCTTATTGATGTCAAAATTCACTAAAATGGTTCATTAGCTCGTGAGGACATTCAGAGGCTATCAAAGAAGACCAGCATAAGGAAAGAGAAAGCTAAAGTCAAGGTCTGGTCATTTGTGGGAAATGACCTCTGAGATCATCTGGCCTTGAATTAAACTTTTTTTTCCCCCTCCTCTTGCTAAACATTCCTGAGGACAGCGTGCATCAGGATGAAAGCAAAACATTCCTCGCTGGCCAGAGTCTGTGATAAAAAGGGATTGAGGGATGGATGGATGCAGGGAGAGTGGGTGGAGGATGGATGGGTGCAGGGAGAGTGGGTGAGGGATGGATGGGTGCAGGGAGAGTGGGTGGGGGATGGGTGGGTGCAGGGAGAGTGGGTGAGGGATGGGTGGGTGCAGGGAGAGTGGGTGGGGGATGGATGGGTGCAGGGAGAGTGGGTGGGGGCAGTTCTTTCTAATTGTATCAGCTGAGCCTGGGACAGTGCACAGCACATTCAGAAAAAAACTTCCTGGAGAAATGTGAAGACAACAGAGTTCCACCCATGTCTGCTGTTTTTGCAGCAATATTTTTATGATGTTAGACAATAAACAAAAGGGACAATGTGTACAAAAATCAACACCACCATTTTTTTTATATAAAGCAATCGTCAAAACAAAGGTTGGCTTTGATCTTGGAAAGAAATACTCATTTGTTTATGTATTTGATGAGAATCCTAATTCCTTAAGCCGGGAGCTCTGAAATAACCAGAGCATTTAGAGCTGAATAAAATGACAGAAAAGTGAATTTATCAACCCCTTTAATTTAACTTGTACGTAAGACAGGGGTGTAGGGGATGGGGGTGAAGGGTGTTACTAACAATTCATTAAGAGTTACTACTCCCAATGTATATTAAGAGACAGAATTATTAGTGTTTTTCTAAATTACAAATAAAATACATACATATCAATTAGTTCAAAATAACTACTTCAATTGAGAGTACTAATACTTTAGTGATTTTCTTTAATCTTCCACAGCTCCAGTAACGCCATCTCTGGGTACAGAATTAAAAAGAAAATTTTTTTCTGATTTCAATTAGTTCGAAATAACTGCTCCAATTGAGGCCACTAATACTGTAGTGATTTTGTTTTTTTATCTTCTACAGCTTAAGTAAGGTCAGCTCTGGGTACAGAAGTAAAAAGGAAATTTTTTCTGGGCACAGTGGCTCACACCTATAATCCCAGGACTTTGTGAGGCTTTGGGAAGCCAAAGTGGGAGAACCAATTGAGCCCAAGAGTTCCAACCTGGGCAACATAGCGAAACACTATCTCTACAAGAAAAAGAAAGAAATAAAGCTAGTTGGCCGGGTGTGGTGGCTCACCCCTGTAATCCCAGCACTCTGGTAGGCTGTGGTGGGTGGATCAGGCGTTCAGAAGTTCGAGACCAGCCTGGCCAACATAGTGAAGCCCCATCTCTACTAAAAATACAAAAAATTAGCCAGGCGTGGTGGTGTGCACCTATAGTCCTAGCTACTCAGCAGACTGAGGCAGGAGAATTGCTTGAACCCAGGAGGTAGAGGTTGTGGTGAACCGAGATCTTGCCACTGTACTCCAGCCTGGGTGACACAGCAAGACTCCATCTCAAAAACAAATAAATAAAATAAATATTAGCCACACATGGTGGTGGGTGTCTGTGGTCCCAGCTACTTGGTAGGCTGAGGTAGGAGGATCACTCGAGCCTGGGGAGTTCAAGGCTACAGTGAGCCGTGATCTCACCACTACACCTCAGTAGGGTGACAGAGTGAGGACCCTGTCTCAGAAAAAAAAAAAAAAAAAAAACAAAGAAACAAAGAAAAGAAAATTTGGATATTTACTCCTGCTGTGAAAAAGAAACTCAGCATTTCAGATTGCAAATATACGTTTATAATTGTAAAAATAATATAAAGGAATAATTTTGGGGGAAAATACAATAAATATATGCATATATGAGACCTTTGGTCTCATGTCTGGGTCTTTGGGACCCACCTTTGGTCTCATGTCTGGGTAACACCTTTGGTCTCATGTCTGGGTAACTATGCCATGAAGATAAGTGGCCTCCAAAACAGCTCTCTGCCCTGTGCTCTGACTCAATCATTCATTTAAGTGACGCGAGTTTATGGAGAGATTAACGTGCCAGGCACAATGATAAGCACAGCACAGAAGCTACACACCAGGCCTTCAGGACCTTGTCCTCTGGGCAGGCGGGCGCTGTCCTCAGCTCCCTGTCTGACCCCGCAGGTAACTATCTCCTAATTTGGTTAATTCCTTGAGGAATGTCCCTTGAGGTTAACAACAATGTGTATCCTCAGTGAGTCCTGGGAGTGCCTTTGTACACAATGCGCATGTGATGAATTAGGTGAGTGAATAACACCAGGGGCTGGAGTGAAGGAGGGCTGGAATGCCTTGAAAAGTTTTAGAAAACTAGCTTGTGTCTGGGGCACCCTAAGCCTTGGAGGAAGCTGTGACTCAGTCCCCGAACAGCAGTGATAGTAACTAACCCCAGGCACTGACGTGCCAGGCTCCATTTTGCCAGGAAATTTCCCTGAGTGAGAAGGACGGGTTTGTTCTCATTTATGACTTTCGCCACCTTTCTTGAATGAAGAGGAGTCTCAGGAAATGTCTGGGAATTGGAGACTATGGAAAATAAAATTTTTAAAACATGAAACACAGCAAAGTTTTTTCTTTTTTTTTGTCCTTTGTTTTGAGACAGAGTCTCGCTCTGTCGCCCAGGCTGGGGTGCGGTGGCCCCATCTCCCCTCACTGCAGCCTCCATCTCCCAGGTTCAAGCCATTCTTGTGCTTCAGCCTCCCAAGTAGCTGGGACTACAAAGCATGCACCACCATGCTCTGCTAATTTTTTTGTATTTTTAGTAGAGATGGGGTTTCCACATGTTGGCTGGGCTGGTCTTGAACTCCTGGCCCCAAGCCCACGTTGGCTTCCCAAAGTGCTGGGATTACAAGCGTGAGCCACTGCACCTGCCCAGCCCACAGCAAGGCTTTTTGAGAATGTGATAATAATCTGGTAATCATGGCTTTTCACCAAGTAACTAAGGTATTTCACAGCTTTCCTGGCTTAACCAGTTAGGTTACGGAAACAGAAGGCCCCATGGTGAGGTGAGGCCTCCTGGAATTAGGGCTGGGATCCACCGATAAGTGCAGGGTCTGAATCTGCCTACCCAATTATATTCGCTGGTAAACACTGGAGTCCTTTTATTCCCTAACTACGTGATTCATGGATCATCTATTTAGATCTATATAGATCCTTCAGGATCTATTTTTATCTATCATCTGTTGCTGGAATTTGTTGTTAAATGAACTGACCGCACTTTACGTTTAATAACCCCGTTGCATATGCTCAGGCTTCCATCTCCGGGTGGTTAATCTGAGCCAGGAGTTCCCTGTGACGTCAGTAATAACTGACCTATTTATCTATGCTTCTGGGCTGCTGATCTCCAAGTAGAGGTTTAAAGGAAAGAACACCAGAAATCATTACGTTCTTGCCTGTATAATTAGTAATAGGAAAAACCCAGAAAGAGACAGAGAGAAAGGGGGGAAAAATCCTCTGAGAACCCTGGTATATGTGGCCGGCCAATTCAAAAAAGTCCCAGGGAAAGTTAGAAAATGCGTTCTTTAAGACCAGATCAAGGTCTCGCTTGTCATCAGGAAATATTATTTGTGCTAACACAGGCCTTCAGTTAAAAACCTCTCAGGCAAGTTACCTAAGGACAGCAGGTCTGACCTGTGAGTTAACAAAAACATTACCTCATCTGCAAAGAACTCCAGGACCCGTTCAGATACTGAGGCCAGAAATCCTTTTTCTAGGTTTCTGGAAGTTTCTCACTTTGAAAGCATTTCCAAGCGTGGCTCCTCGGTCTCCCAAAGCCAGGCAGCTTGGGGCCGCACTGCTGTTACCAATACAAGAAGGCAACGTCAGAGTTATTTGAAATTTCCAAACGATGACAGGCGTTAACAGTTTTCCAAAATACTGCTACCAAAGTATAAGGTGATAAATATTAAAGGAAAAAATTCGTAAGCATTTCAGAAAATAAAAAAGTTGATATGCAGAAGATAATGAAACCGATTACTTCTCTATCTCTCCCAGAAGCTGCGTAAACAGCTCCGGAGGGGAGGGGAGGGGAGGGGAGGGGAGGGGAGGGAAGGGGAGGGGAGGGAAGGGGAGGAGGGCTCTTCAGATCCATGGGATGGGGCTTCCAGGCACCCTCCAGCACGAGGACAGCATCCATCCCCCCTCCACGGCTGCAGAAGATCAAGTCAGCATCGCGTCCTTCTTCCTGAGCAGCTGAAGTGGAGCTCCCACAACCTCCTTTACAATAATAATAATAATAATAATAATAATAATAATGAAGGAGTAATGCTTAATATCAGCCCCTGGAAAAGATCAGGCTCTGTTCTTGCTCAGTGGGGGTGAAAATCCCAGGAGCCCCCAGACCTTGGGTGTATGGCTACCAGAAATATTTGCTATATTAGTGCTCCCTGATGTTAAACAAATAGAATCCTCTTTTTAGGTTAGTCGGAGTTTAACTGTGTTTTAACGAAGGGGTGCAGCTTTGGTCTATGGGCTAGAAAGGTTGGTAAGGAGGTTAGCATTGATGATGCGAAAAACGGTCAAGATGGCAACGTGGCCTTCTGCACGGGACGGGGAGGGGGAGATGGACGCTCTCATTGCACTGTAGGTTACCTGGGAGCCCGCCCAAGGGGTCTGAAGCCAGCCCCGGCTGCAGCACAGAGAACAGCTCTTGAGTGTCTAGGAAATGGGGCTTGCTGCCGCTTTGACTGTGCGTCTGAGGGAGAGTGCTTTGCTGGGTGGATATGAGTTCAGTGAGGAGAAGTAGGGAGGAATAACTCCAGCATCTACGCAGTCTCCTTGCCGGTAAGTCCCGTTTCTCATCCATGTAATGCTGGTCACAGACAAGCAAAGAGGGAAGCATTTTGGAGTCAGGATTACTTCAAGCTGCATTCGAATCCTATAAAAGTGACTTATTTCTGACTATAGATCATCCAGCTCAAGGACCTTCCAGGGAATAGAGTAGCCGCGCTGATGAGGCTGTCGGAACCTGCCTGCAGGCCTGGGAGCCTCCTTTACTAGAACTACAAACATCAACGTCACTCAAATGCCGCTCTGTGTCTGCATGGGGGAAAAAAGGGTTACCCCTAAAAAAGCTAAATGCGAAATAATTAAGAAAGATTGCAAACAAATGTTAGTTTGATAAAGATAATAAAATTAGGCCACACTAACGTTGAGAGCAGCTAGATGCTAAGAAATCTTTCTTTTAAAATGCTGCACAAATTACATTCGGTTCTCGTGATGAAATTATCAATATCATTTTTCTAAGTCTAGGAGTCTCCAGAGACTTGACATGGAAACCTCGTATCCATGTGATGGATTTATTTTATTTTTTTGAGACAGAGGCTTGGTCTGTCCCCCAAGCCGGAGTACAATGGTGTGATCGCAGCTTCCTGCAGCCTCCACCTCCCGGGTTTATGATTCTCCCGCCTCAGTCTCCCAAGTAGCTGGGATTACAGTTGCGCAGCACCATGCCCGGCTCATTTTTGTATTTTTTAGTGGAGACGGAGTTTCACCATGTTGGCCAGGCTGGTCTCGAACTCCTGACCTCAAGTGATCCACCCGCCTTGGCCTCCCAAATTCTGGGATTACAGGCATGAGCCACTGTGACTGGCCCATGTGACGGATTTTAAATGATGATGGTATTAAAGGGATTTTGGTTTCCCTGTGATTTCTTTTATACATCCACTTACTGCTGTAAGTTTCCATTTTTTTGCATTTCTTTAAACATAATTCCTCCACGCGTTGCCTACACATCGCTCCCTGCTTTTCTACAACGACACAGTGTTTGTTTCCTTGTTTCCATTTTGCCCTTTTCCTACGATTTCAACCTCTTCTGTTTCACTTTGTCTTCCTCCTTCTTTCCTGTAGTCTGGATCCTGTTTTATTTTAGAGGTGGAAGAGGTGGTTGGGTCTGATGTTTTATTTCTGGAGGTGGAAGAGATCGTTGGCTCTGCTGTATCCTCCGGTTACCACCTTGAACCCTCTTTCTGCTTTGTTTCGTTGTTGTTTTCAGTAAAGGATGATTTGCCTTTGCCGTTTCTCTATTACTCATTCCCTGCAGGTGAGCACTGTGAACCCCACGTTTTCTGCTCCAAGCAGCTGCCTGAACAGAACTACCCCCGCTCATCAGTCAGCGTCTCCAGCACTCCCTCAATTTGCTCTGCACCCCAGGCCGCCCAGCCCTGGGACATGACGACCCTGCCAGCATCCTCTTGCCCTCGGTTTCTCCTCCCCTACTCCTTCCTGAACCCCACTTATCTGAAATTTTCCCACATCACAATAGTCTCTGGTTTCCTGTATCTGATTCGCATGCAAATGACTACCGCATTTCACAATTTCAGCAATTTGTATTAAGGAATATCGGGAATGTCTTCGCATGACAAGCATCTTATAAAATCAAATGCTTACCATGAGTGATGGAAAATTCCTCTGCAACTATTTTTGCATCATCAATGCTAACCTCCTTATAAACCTTTCTAGTCCATAGACCAAAGCTGCACCCATGAATTAAAACACAGTTAAACTGCAATTAACATGAAAAGAGTATTACATTTATTTAATTTAACATGGCCAGGCGTAGTGGCTCATACCTGTAATCCCAGCACTTTGGGAGGCTGAGGTGGCTGGATCACCTGAGGTCAGGAGTTCGAGACCAGCCTGACAAACACGGTGAAACCCCATCTCTACTAAATATAAAAAATTAGCCAGGCGTGGTGATGCATGTAATCCCAGCTACTTGGGAGGCTGAGGCAGGAGAATCACTTGAACTCAGGAGGTGGAGGTTGCAGTGAGCAGAGATTGCGCCATTGCACTCCAGCCTGGGCAACGAGAGCAAAACTCTGTCTCAAAACAAAAACAAAACAAAACAAACGAAAACACACACACATCAAGGACTGCTAATATAGCACATGTATCATCAGTCATTTTGTCAATATGTAGTCATAGGTTTCAAAGTGTGAAAGTGACTGACCCTTATGATTTAATCAAAGGAAAACACATCCGTGTGTTTGGGGATTCTGTTAACTTGCTGTCAGCTCCACAATCTCCCTTCCGTCTTGGGATCTAGGATGCCAAAGCTGGGACCTGCAAGCCGCATGCAGTACAGGGCACCAGATGGGCCCACAAGCTGGAGGAGGAAGAAGGCTCTGGGTCCTTCGTGTTTGCTTCCTGGGGCTTATTGGTGGGCTCTGCTTCTGTGACCATCACGCTGATCACACTGCTTCCTCTGAGCAGGAACTGTCTCCAGTGTGGAGCTTATCCTTCCAAAACCACCTTTATTACACACTCGTTCCCACGACCCCAGCTGTAGTCACAGGGACCCCCTCCCAGAGCCCTTGCTCTGAGCTCAGAAATACTGACTAGACCAGGGAGCACCTCCACTTCCGACATGCACAGTCCCTTCTCTATGTGACTAAGCATCAATAACTTCCAACACTTCCCTTTGTCCTGCTGCCCTGAGGGTGAGAGCTGCTTCTTGCAATTGTTACCTACACAGCACCTCAGGGCTCTCTTTTTCTCTACCAGTTAACAATTGTACTGATAGTTCACACTTCTTCATACTGAATGCTCTCTGCTCCAACAACTGAAGTGGTTTCTGTCTCCCCATAGGATCCTTCAAACTTGTCTTAAAAACAGTGATTATGGACCAGAGCAGCCATTGCTTGAGAAGTGGATATCAAGCTTCATGCATAAGACCTTTCCTCATAATTTTTCTTGACTAAGAGCTTAACAAAGTGCATTGACTAATGGGGCATAACTGACCACTAAAATCCATAGCAGCATTTTCATAAATGCTCAACCAAATTCAAGTGCAGTTTTCCAATTCTTACCACAGGTGTGGACTCTGGGGAGCCCTACATGGGTCTCCACTTTGGAACCAAGGCTTTTGATATGGTTTGGCCGTGTCCCCACCCAAATCTCATCTTGACTTGCAGCTCCCATAATCCCCACTTGTCGTGGGAGGGACCCAGAGGGAGGTAATTGAATCCTGGTAGTGGGGCTTTCCCATGCTGTTCTCATAATAGTGAATAATCTCACAAGATCTGATGGTTTTATAAAGGGCAGTTCCCCTGCACATGTTCTCTTGCCTGCTGCCATGTAAGATGTGCCTTTGCTCCTCCTTCACCTTCCGCCATGATTGTGAGGCCTCCCCAGCCATGTGGAATGAGAGTCCATTAAACCTCTTTTTCTTTATAAATGACTCAGTCTTGAGTATTTCTTCATAGCAGTATGAAAATGGAGTGATACAGCCTCTTTCCCCCGTGTGGGAAGTGTTGTCTGGTGTTCACTTACATTTGGGTCCTTACAGCATTTGCCTTCAATTGATGAGAACTGGTGGGCTCAAGGCTACACCCTGCTCCTTGGGAGCAGCCAGCATCCAATGACAGGTCCCTTCAGGGGTGCAGAGTTCTTGTCTGGGCTTGTCTGGGAGCAGCTCTGAAGCACCATCCCTATTTCTGAGCTCTCTGTGAGATCAACTGGGTCCTCTTCGGCAGGTGTTCCATGGCCTAGTTCTTCCCTCCTCCCAGCCTTGCTTCACTCACCCCCAATAGGTGTTGCTCCTGCTGTTTACCCATGTCTGTCTCACATCTGGCTTCCTGAGCACACCTCCTATGGCATCTAAAGTACGCCTGAATGGTGCTCCCAAGAGCTGTTACTTCTCTGTGTCAAACAATCTGAAGGAGACTGCATGTGGAATGCTGTCGTACCTACTCGACAAATGCTAACACTAAACTTATGAGTTGCTACTCAGTCAGTAGTTTCACCTCTGAAATCACCTTTGCAAAAATGTTATCAGTGAGAAAAATTGTAACAGTAGGCTGAGCTAACCACCCCTACCCCTCTTGCCTTTCCCTTAATTATTCCTGGGATATTGAGCCCAGTTGACTTTGGAAGATCTTTAGGCTATGGTGTAAATAATAATAGGCCTTATTGTAAATAATAATAGGCCTTATCCAAAACTCAACAGCTTTTATAAAGCTAATGGGAGGCCATCTGTCTAGGGGGAGGAGAGGAGCCAAGTCCTGCTAAGGTGCAGCCACGAAGGATTATCAGTGATTATTCCAGAAGTTATAAGACATGCAAATTCCTCAATATCTCCTGCAAATAACACCACTCTTATAGATGGGCCTTTTGAGATTTTTCAGGTTTTTTGCAAGTCTGACACTCATGGTTCCACCTGGACCTGCAGCCCTGCTCCTGTGGCCCCGCCCAGAAGCAATTCAGCCTGTGGGAGGATAGCTTCAACACCCTATGATTTCATCTCTGCTCCAATCAATCAGCAGCCAGCACCTGTTACCTGAACACCCCCACCCCTTTCTCAAACTGTCTTTGAAAAACCCCTAACCAGCCAGGCTCGGTGGCTCATGCGGGTAATCCCAACACTTTGGGAGGCTGAGGCAGGTTGATCACCTGAGGTCGGGAGTTTGAAACGAGCCTGGACAACATGGTGAAACCCTATCTCTACTAAAGAAAGCTCGGTGTCGTAGCACACGCCTGTAATCCCAGTTACTTAGGAGGCTGACGCACGAGAATAGCTTGAACCCAGGAGGTGGAGGTTGCAGTGAGCCAAGATCATGCCACTACCCTCCAGCCAGGGTGACAGAGTGAGACTCTATCTCAAGAAAAAAAAAAAAAGAAAAAGAAAAGAAAAAGAAAAACCCCCTACCCTTTGAGCTTTGGAGGATATGATTTTAGTACAAACTGCATCTCCCATGTGGCATGGCTGTCCTCATGTCTATTAAACTTTTTTCTTTACTACAATGCCATGGTCTTTCTTCATGCACCAGGCAGGAAGAAACCTCTCGAGTGGTTTCATCTCCTGGAGAAAAAGAATAAGCGGAATATTTAAAACCGAGGACAAATAGAAAGGAAAACAGAGATCGTAGAACCTCACCAAAATCAATTGTTGCAAGGAATTACAAATGCAAAGTGTGGTTAATGACAAATGATAGAAAGACTGTATAGATGTTTGACCTTAGAAGTTATCAGACAAAAGAGCAGACAGAAGTCATTTGGAGTATATCCATGCCCCTTGCCCCTGCCATAAAGCAGGGGACCCCAGACTGAAAGGAGCTCTCGACAGAGACAAGGGCTGATGGAGGATGAGGCTCAAGGAAAGAAAGTGGAGAGAGAGAGATGTTATCAGCCTCATTCCAGAGTTACAGGACGCTGATGAAATAAATGCACCCGACGATTGGTGCTATGGATGGAATGTTCATGTTCCCATCCCCAACTTAATCTGTGGAAGTCCTGACCCCAACGTGGCTATATTTGGAGATAGAGTCTTTACAGAAGTAATTAAGGCTAAATTTGGTTGTAAGGGTGGGACCCTGATCCAACAGAATAAATGTCCTTGTAAGAAGAGACAGGAGAGAACTTGCTTTCTGTCCACCATGTGAGGACACCATGAGAAGGCGGCTGTCTGCAAGCCAGAAGAAGAGCCCTCTCTGGAAACCAAATTAGCAGGTACCTCCTGCCTCCAGAATTAGGAGAAATCAACGTCTGCTGTTTCAGCTGCCCAGACTGTGATGTTTTACTACAGCAGAAACACAATTGGTTACATGGTTACTACATTAATTCTGTTTGCATAGTGAAACTCCAAGATTAATAACTAAATTTCACACCATCTGGACATTACCTTCAAATTCCTGAGCTTTGCAGCCCTTTCTGAACTAAGGGTTCCTGACTCTGAGTCCTAAGCTCTCTTTGGAAGTTGAACTCTTAACATGACTTAGCAGCTTTCTGCTGTCTGAATGCTTGCCAGGATTACAGAATCAAACAATAGTCCACCTTGACAAAATGCAAAGCAACTCATCAAACTATAAGACTATATCAATATAAACTATATAAATGATCTTATGGCAGTTCTGGGAAATATTATTCATTTCCTAATAGTCACTAACATCTACTGAGTCCTAAGGATGTCCCTCCAAGTGTATTACTATGTTTAACAATAGCCTTTTTGAATAGGAAATATGCTACCTCTATTACAGAGATGAGTAAATAGCCTGCGGTAGGAAGAAGTTAGGGGGATTTCTCAAGCTCAAGCAGCTCATAAAGGGTTGATTCTGGATTGGAAAGCAGCGAGTCTGACCGTGCAGTCAGCCGACTCTGTCATCATCCTGGGTTGTTCCTGGTCAGCTGTTTTCTCCGGAGTCACCCTGGGCTTTCTTCTGCTGCTGCGAGTCTCCAGCACACCTGGTATCTATCATGAAGAGTTTTCATACAGGGAAATAACTCCAAACTTCACCTTGCGTAACTAAACCCTAACCAAGCACCCACAAAAGAGCGGAGAGTCTCCTTTTCCCTTTCCCTTCGTGTTTACACAGAACAAACACAAAATAATGGCTTAATAATCTCAACAAGTAAAAACTATCCATCCAGATGAATGTGAGGCTTGGGTGATTTGAAATGTAGACTGGCCTTACAGAACCAACTGTTACTAGGGTTCCCTTTTTCTTTGTTTTATGAAAACACTCTATTAGTTTCAGTACTTTAAGAATTATACTACTGACTAATGTTAATTTTTAATCAATGCGACTGGCAGAAAAATATACACACATTTCTCATAGAAATATATACAGTCATCCTGGGTAAAGGAGGTGGATCAGTCAGGAATCCCAGGTATATTTAAATCTGCAGGCATGTACAAAAAGTCAGCTGTTGATATATGTGAATTTTGTCTCATTCCAATGCTATATTTTGGATCTGCGATTTGCTGGAAAAAATCCTTGTAGAAGGGGGACCCATGCAGTTCAAACTGGTCTTGTTCAAGGGTCACCTGTACATTCACTTGTGTGTGTCATAGGTACTAATATGTTACTTTCTCCATTAAGATTTCCTGCACTTTTATTTGGAAGACAGTTTATTTCTGTGTGTGTGTGTGTGTGTGTGTGTGTGTGTGTGTGTGTGTGTGTGTGTGTGTTTTGAGATGGAGTTTCGCTCTATTGCCCAGGCTGTAGTGCAGTGGAAATGATCCCAGCTCCCTGTCACGCCCACCTCCCAGGTTCACACGATTCTCCTGCCTCAGCCTCCCAAGTAGCTGGGATTACAGGTGCACGCCACCACACCTGGCTAATTTTTATATTTTTAGTACAGATGGGGTTTCACCATGTTGGCCAGGCTGGTCTCAAACTCCTGACCTCAAGTGATCCGCCCACCTCGGCCCCCCTAAGTGCTGGGATTACAGGCATGAGCCACCGTGCCCGGCGGAAGACAGTTTATTTCTAAATCCCAAGTCTCTATATGATACTATATCAACAGAAAACATTGAAAATTATAATCTGTTAATTAGACATTCAGTTTTAAGTAATTCAAAGAATGCTTGCATTGTTTATTTTTATGGTGCTGTGCCAGATTTTTTCACAACTACCTGAAACTATCATCTATAAAAGGGTTCCCCTAAAAAGTATAGGTATATATCTTAACACATGCATAGAGCCTGCAGAGATTAAGCAACTGCATACTGGCTTGTTGTAAGCATGCAGACGAGAGTGTCAGGAATGATAGCACCCAGGGTTTACTGAACACTTGGTGTGTGCTAGGTATTGTTCTAAGCGCCTTGTTTTCATCAACTCACAAGCTCCTTAGCACATGAGGATGGCATTGCTTTCATCCACATTTTTGGTTCATTCATGTACCAAAATGTTTTTCTTTGACCATTGAAGGCATCTTCTATGGCCACCAAGCCAGCATTAGAAAGCTGGTCACTTCCTTTTTCAAAGGAAAATGACTTGGTTACCATTTTCTTGTGCGTTTTGAGAAGGTCAGGTAGACTCATTATGATTCATTCTGAAGTTGATGCCATTGAGTGAAATTATTCAGCATAAAAATAAAAGCGAAAGTAATTATTTGATTGCATCTATTTATGAGAAACTACAACCTCTTGATTCTTAGAATACGATACAATCCTCTTAACAATGAGATAATATACAAGGAAAATCCATGGAACAAAATCCCCTAGAAAACCCTAAATTTTTTTTTAGAACTTTCAAATATGTTCTTCCTCAAAAATATGATCTCAGAAGAGTGAATTGCCATTGGAAGACTTCCACACAGGGAACGCTGCTGTTATAACATAACAAGTAATAAAGTGCCATCCGGCTTCTAGAGTAAGGGAGAACAGAAAAGCAGAATGTTGTTTAAGAAAACAACTGGGCCGGGCGTGGTGGCTCAAGCCTGTAATCCCAGCACTTTGGGAGGCCAAGACGGGTGGATCACGAGGTCAGGAGATTGAGACCATCCTGGCTAACACGGTGAAACCCCATCTCTACTGAAAAATACAAAAAACTAGCCGGGCGAGGTGGCGGGTACCTGTAGTCCCAGCTACTCGGGAGGTTGAGGCAGGAGAATGGCGTGAACCCGGGAGGCGGAGCTTGCAGTGAGCTGAGATCCGGCCACTGCACTCCAGCCTGGGCTACAGAGCGAGACTCCGTCTCAAAAAAAAAAAAAAAAAAAAAAAGAAAAGAAAACAACTGCATTTATTACACAATAATATAACAAAAGGAAGTGAGACCACCCTCTCTTAGAGAATTCTGAAGCCTTAATTACATGGCAAAGTTTGGGAATTCATATGGTACAGGCAGCTTCTAAACTCATTCACAGGTCAGTCACTGACTGTCTGATTAGAGCATTAACCTGTTTCTGACAATCAGCCATAATTTCCGTTATGTATTTTTCCCAACAATATGAATCATATTGATCCTAAGGTTCAGAGAAGATTTCAATGAGCTGAAAGGAATTTGGTAGTGACAATGTGAACAGATGAATTTTTGCATCTTCCCTGATGTGTCCCACCTCTGTAAAAAGAGAGTATGCTGCATTTGATCATTGAAAAGGACCCAAGAGATTCCAGTCAACCCAGTCGCTTCATCTTACAAGGGAGCCAAATTCAGTTAAGATTGGACTGGCCTGGCAGGGTGGCTCACACCTGTAATCCCAGGCTTTGGGAGGCTGAGGTGAGAGAATCACCTAAGATCAGGAGTTCGAGACCAGCCTGGCCAAAATAGTGAAACCCCGTCTCTACTAAAAGTACAATAATTAGCCGGCCGCAGTGGTGGGTACCTGTAATCCCAGCTACTTGGAGGCTGAGGCAGAAGGATCACTTGAATCCAGGAGGTGGAGATTGCAGTGAGCCAAGATTACATCACTACACTCCAGCCTGGGCGAGAGAGTGAGACTCCATCTCAAAAAACAAAAACCAAAACAAACAAAGACTGAATAATCTGAATCTTATACTAGAAGAAAAACCCCAAATACGCCCAGGCTAAAGTCATCTGGGGACACACTGTTTTGGGTGGTGGCCTCTAATTAGGGCTTGAACAAATTTGAGAAAATCTGTGTTAGGGGAATTTCTCTTTGGAGGTGAGGCTCCTAGACCAGGTACTTGATCATCCCCTGAGAGCTCAACAGCCAAGCAGAGACTCAACCCCCATCCAGGCTGAGCCAAAATCTACCTTTCAACAAGGCCCGTGGGTGACCACTGCGTGCGTGAAAGGTTGCAAACCCTGGCTTAGGTGATACTGCTAAGATTGAGATCTGAGAAGGAGCTGTTTTTCTCTAGGGCTTTTTTTTTTTTTTACAAGTCAGCTGACTATTCAGAGAACCACACTGATGGAAGCTCTCAGGAGCTTTTGTCTCTGAACAGAAAACACTACGTCAGCCAGGAGTCAGGTCAGGAGACGGAAAGGTGACCGGCAGAAGCTGGCGGAAATCCCTGACGGGGGGGGATGCACTTCCATGGATGTATCTCTGTGCAGATACAGAGGAATCTGGAGCTTTCTGACCCTCAAGATCCAATTGATAAAGAAGGAAAATCAGTAAAATGTAACAATGGCCATGTACATCCATCAAAGGTAACTACAGATACAGCAAAATGAAAGTACTCCACGATCAAATGTGGCACACTCTTTTCTTGTAGGCACGGGACAAGTCAGAAATGATGAAAAAATGCATCACTTCAAGTTTTACAATGCAGGTGACTTCTAACATCTCTGATTTTTCAACTACTCGGCGCAGTGGCTGGTATTTTCCTTATGTTATAGATGAGGAAACCGAGGCTCAGAAGAGTCAAGTCAGGGCCCCAACTCACACAGCTACTAAATGTCTGAGCTGAGGTTCACACTCACCTGTCTGACTGCCTAAAACCCACACTCTGAGTCCTGGGTTTACATTTGACACCAGCTTCAGTTCATTGTTTACCCTTCCCCCGAAGAAGTGCATTTTTTTTTTTAACATTTGCAAAGTATTATGTTGGATTTGCATACCAGTCCCTTTTAGTGCCAAACTTAGGAGGGAAACCCCATTTATTAATAAATATGTCCTTAAAGGAGGACATATTCAAAAGGAAAGTGAAAAAGCAGGCTTCTGACCTGGCTTGTTAAACGGGTCAGAGTGCAAAGCAGCAGATGTGCACAGTGGAGTATGTCCTCTCCAAGCATCTTGCAGAAAACCGCAATGTCATGGGATTGTGCAGACAGCTCCCCTTCCTTCCCTCAAATAAAAGCAGTGTGCACATTTCCTCTGTGACGGACACTGCTTCCCTCCTTTCCCTGTGTGAGCTGAAAACTCACCTCTGGGAGTCAAATATAATCAATTACACAAAACTATTTTACCGGACGGGGGTTGTGAGTTGCAGATAAGGCTCAGTTCCATTTCTGAAGGAGTCCACAAGATTTGCTTCTCAGAGAAGAAATGAAAGTTAATGATAGGCCAGGAGCAATGTCTCACGCCTGTAATCCCAGCACTTTGGGAGGTTGAGGCAGGAGGATCACCTCAGGTCAGGAGTTCGAGACCAACCTCACCAAAAAGGAGAAACCCCATCTCTACTAAAAATACAAAACTTAGCCATGCATGGCAGTGCATACCTGTAATCCCAGATACTCTGGGGGGTGAAGCAGGAGAATCACTTGAACCTGGAAGGCGGAGGTTGCAGTGAGCCGACATCGTGACATTGTGCTTCAGCCTGGGCAACAAGAGCAAAACTCAGTCTCAAAACCAAAAAAAATAAAAAATTAGCTGGGTGTTGTGGTGTGCACCTGTAATCCCAGCTCCTCTGAGACTGAGGCAGGAGCATCGCTTGAACCCAGGAAGCAGAGGTTACCGGGAGCCGAGATCGTGCCACTGCACTCCAGCCTGGGCAACAAGAAGGAAACTGTGTCAAAAAAATAAAATAAAATAAAAATAAAGATAACGATACACAAATTTAAAGGCAAAAAACAAAAATCTAATAAAGTTACGTTTCTCTTGTTTCAGTTGGAGAGGAAAAGGAAGTAGTAAAGATTCCTTGAAATCTATTTCAGAGTTGTTCCTTTGGGGCTATGAAATAAAAGGCAAGACTGGTAGAAATGACTTGAAATGCAAAAATGGCAAAGGTAATGATCACTGTGGGTAGGTTATAAACGACTGTGGAGATTTGGGGACGCTAAATCATCCAGCCAATGGAAAAGTAGTCATTTGAATCTGAAGACGGTGAGCCTCTGCCTGAGTCTGTCTCATGGATTGGAATATCCTCTTATTAAATTACAGTGTTTTATAACTTGTGAATAAAATTGGTATCATGTTTACTATGCAAAATCCCCGCTATTTTTCAAATGGATATATATTTAATACGAAATTGAAATGTAATATCTAAAGCACCAAGCAATAAAACCAATCCGCCTAGTTTCAAACCCTGCTTAAGTTATTTTTTTGAATTCTGTATCTAATAACATAGTACAATAACACTGAAACAAGATTAACACTATGATACTATTTGTTTAGGAGACCAAGAGTGTTGCTATGGAAACCGACCTTCAGTGTATCTATGGAAACAGTGACAGTGTTGTAAATAAAGGTACTGAAAAGAGGAACCTAGTAAACTTAGCATATGAATTCTAAGAAAAAGGATAAAGAATGAGGACCCGCGGGGAGAAAATTTTTGTATTTTCTTGGAAGAAAAAAAGCATTGTGACGTATTTTATTAATCGCATGATAGAACTTTTAAGCTAAGTTTTCAAAACCTTCATTGTATCTTCTACTATCTTTTGTTAGTTTCTGTCTTCTTCTTAACTGTCCAAATCATAACCTATTTATAATTAACAAGAACATTTATTGAACATTGTTTTATATGACTCAACTTCACTATGATAGCATTTTAAAGGCCAACTTACTTTTTCTAAAAACGTTAACGTGAAAAAAAAAAATGCAGAAAGCATATGTTTAACTCAGTTATGTTTTGAAGTTAAAAAGTAATTTTTTTAAAAGACCCATCCATAATATTTACCAAACACAATTTTAAACGGGGGACTATCGAAAGAAAGTTAGTTGGTTTTTTGTTTGTTGTTGTTGTTGTTGTTGTTGTTTTTAACGTTGCAACCCTTTGAAATCATTATTAAAAGACACACAAACATTTATGGAGTTGTAATTTCAATCTTCTGGCTTCATTGTGTCCTGCTGGAAGGAAACAACTATGTCTTCCCTTTGCATCTCCTGATATTGATGAGACTGTTGTGCACATAGGGGAGAGCCACACATGGTGGAATGAAGGGATGAAGCTGTTAAAGGAATCGAATATGATGAAACAAACAAATACACAAAAAGACAACAGAATGCAATGTAATGTCAAGTCCCTGGCAATAATTACATGAGCTGGCTCAGTTATGTGAAAACGGATCTCATCTCATTAGAAAAGGTGACGGTTGTACACCAAGCAGAGCAAAGCAGAGGAAGGGAGGGATGCAGATTGGGGCCTGCAGCACAGGAGAGAGGCACAGGGCCAACCTCGCCCGCACTCTCCAGAGCCACCCCCTCCTCCTCTCTCATGTCTCCGGCTATCAATCAAGTCACACAGAGATGGACAGAGCAGCCTTTTTGGAGCCAAGAGCCATGTTTCTCCTAAGCTGTTGGTTCCCGGATTCTTAAAAGATTTTGGTAAGTAAATATTTCATGTTAATATAGGACTATGTATTCTGGCCTTTTAAAAACTCTAGAATAGTGCTTTTTTCTTGTTTAAATTTGGAATCCTGTCATTTTTAAAGATCCTCCTCAGAAGGTAACAAATAAACATTTTGAATGAGGAGTTTAGACTAGATCCTTAGTCTTCAAATTCTGTTTCAGGCATGGGGGACCCCTGGGGAATGGCTCTAGTGAGGCTGCCTCCTTCCCTCATGAGAACAGCTCTGCTCCCCTCATCTAAACTTCTTCAAATGCTTTCGTTAAAGTTTTGGCTTCATTGCTCACAACAATCGAGAACACCCTTGAAAACTTCTGGAGAGGAAATCCCTTTCAGCTTTCTATTTCTGCGATTCTCTGGTTACTTTTCAAGGAATAGTAAATGATAAAAGAACCACTAAGAAAGCATTCCCAACCAGAGGACTTGTGGACCCACCTCAACGTCGAGCTAAGGGTCTCTCAATTACATATCAAGGCACATTTAACAGCTGGGGACATTTATTGAACATTTATCAGTTGCCCAGAGCAGTTGTTGGCAGGCGTCAAGGCTGAGCAAGGCTCTGGTGCTCAGCTCAGAAAGGAACCAAGAAGCCATCCAGAGCCTGGGTGGTTTCCCAGGTGAGTGGCCTCTGAGGTCGCGGGAGCCCACGCTCGGGGATCCCCATGCTGGGCTTCGGGCTCTGCCACCTCCATATTGAATTCCCAAATTATTTTCTCATGGAATTTGGGTTTTTAAGTGAAGTCTGTGGCAACAAGGAAGCATATGTGTGATCAGAAGAGAGAGAAGGATGGGGGACAAAGGAGAAGATCTTTATGCACAGTGAGATTGTCTTAGGCAGCTCCGGCAGCCATGGCAAATACTGCAGACTGAACGTCATTCAGATAGTCACCTGCAGAGCTGGTAGCTCTGCTCCAACAACAGCAATGTCCATGGTACAGTCTGGAGGTGGCCAGTCCAAGCTCAAGATGCCAACCGTTCACTTTCTGGCGAGGGCTCTCTTCGGGCTGGTAGACGCCGCCTTCTTGCTGTGTCCTTGTATGACAGGTGGGTGTGGGGGGAGACACAGAGAGAGAGAGGAACGGAGGGAAGCTCCTTCTCTGGAGTCTCTTCTTATAAGGACACTAATCCTATTGCGTCAGGACCCTGCCATTATGACCTCATTCTGAATTACTTTCTTACCCCAAATACAGCAACACCGGGGGCTAGGGATTTTGGCAGGGGTTGGGGAAACAACTTGGTTCCTAGCAATACTAGTCCAGCTTGGCTTTTTAGCAGTAAAATAAAATCGAAAACAGAAAAGAGGTTGTTAGTTAAAAACTGGTATAACCACTTTGTGGAAGCTTACATAGTCAGTCAATATTATATTTTCCAAGGTTGTTCCATGACATAGAGAAGGCCTTGAGTATAGGATAAGTGCAAATGGTCACATGAAATTTGACACATGAAGTGCAAATGGTACATTGAAATTGTACGTACACAGTTTATCGTAAACGACGTAGAGAAAGAGACTGCTGCCTAGAAAAAAATGCTGAAAGGTGATACATAAAAATACTGATACAGGTATGTTTAGGTAGTAGGTGTATTTTATATATTTTTTTCTGTTATTCTGTATTTTCCAATATTCCTTCATGAATATGTACTGCTTTTTACTAAAAAAAAAACAGTTTGAATTATCCTATTAAATTTATGGTCATGATTTTTAAGGATAAAATAAATATGTAATAGAATAATTTACACACTACTAAATTGATAAGTTAACATTTTCCTTGAGTTTATAAACTCAAATTGGATCAAATTATTAAAATTCAAACTTGAAAATTCTAAACGAAGGTTATTTTTTGAACTTCTGTTCTCAAATGTAATTTGAACCTATTAACATCCACCACTAGCAACAAAAATATCCATCACAAGCGAGAGTCGTTTGCAAGCTTTTGCTTTAGCAAAATAATCCCTTTTCAAGTGGATCCTTACACAGAATTCTGGTATAAAATTCAGACTGAAATGAAGCCCCTCTAGTGAACACCGATTTGGGGCCCTGACCATGCCCATCCTCCTGGAGGCTCACAGGGAACCTTTGTGGAACCTGGGCTTCCGTGAACCACAGTTCCAATGCTCTTGGACAGAGTACAGTGTGAGCCCCGGGTTTTAAGTCCCAGCTCTACAGGTAGCTATTTGCATGATATTCAGAAAGTTGTAGCATGATGTTGATGAATTACATTAACTCTGGGGTCTCCTCTGAGTCTGTAATTCTTGGAAACTGTTTGACTAGAGTGGACCATGCCAGTATGCATTTTTGTTTTCTTTTTTTTGAGATGGAGTGTCACTCTGTCACCCAGGCTGGAGTGCAGCGGCACTCACCACAAACTCTGTCTCCCAGGTTGAAGTGATTCTCCTGTCTTAGTCTACCAAGTAGCTGGGATCACAGGTGCCTAACATTACGCCTGACTGATTTTTATATTTTTAGCAGTGATGGGGTTTCACCATGTTGGCCAGGCCGGTCTCAAACTCCTGATCTCAGGTGGTCCACCTGCCTCAGCCTCCCAAAGTGCTGGGATTACAGGCGCGAGCCACTGCGTCTGACTGCTAGTATGCATTTTTTAAACTATCAAATGGGAATCTGAAATATGGCAATGGGAATGAAGAAAAATCATCTTTCTTTATTTAGAAGTATCTTCAAACACGAGCCCTCGCGGCTGAACACGTTACTTCACAATGAATATAGTCTTCAAACACGAGCCCTCGTGGCTGAACACGTTACTTCACAATGAATATAGGCTGCACTTTTGTGTTCCTCAGCCAAATGCCTTTGTAATTTTTTTTTTTTTTTTTTCAGCTCTTGCAACAAAAGAAAGCAGTCACACCACTAGTTTGATGGTTAATTTTATGTGTCAACTTGGCTGGGCCATGGTGCCCAGATATGTGGTCAATCTTTATTCTGGATATTTCCGTGAGGGTATTTTTGGATGAGGTTTCCCTGATGTGGGTGAGCCCCATCCGATCTGTTGAAGGCCTGAAGAACACAAAAAGCTGACCTCCTGCAAGTGAGAGAGAATTCGGCAGCAAACAGCCTTCAGACTTCATCTGCAACCTCAGCCCTTTCTGGCTCTGCACCAAACTGTCTTTACACTCAAACTGCAGCTCCTTCCTGAGTCTCCAGCCTGCTTACCACCCCCATCAGATTTTGGACTCAGCAAACCTCCACTGCCCCGTGAGCAAATTCCTTAAAATATCTACCTATCTATCTCCTGTTGGTTTGTTTCTCTGGGAACCCTGACTAATACAACCACCTTTATCATAAACTCGGAAGAGAATTCTCCATGAGTCTCACATTTCTGTACATCTTCTGAGTGGAGGCAGTGAGAGTCTTTGTCCTGGAGTATCTTGTCAAAGATGGTTAAGTAGTGGACAGCTCTGGAAGACAGAGACTGTGTGTCCTTCAAAGCAAAGGGCAGCTATGCCTACTGCTTCTTGTGAAAGGCGGCCTCCCATCCTCCAAGTTTAGGTTCACCTCCTGAAATGCAATCCACTGCATGTGCAAATGTCGCCTGACCCCCCTGCAGTCACCCCGTGGGAGTCGGGAGTAGGAGAACTAAAATTGCTGATACTCTGCCTACTGCTATTGCTTGAGTCATAAAGTCCTTTTGGTCTTTGACCCAGAGCACTCATGTCTTCTGTCAGCATTCACAAACTGGGACAGGCTAACTTGGAAGCTTACAAATAGCGTAAAACATGAGATCCTTCCCAGTTTCTTACAGTCCACATAAAATCTGCCAAACGGTCTATAATCAGAATCTCATCAAATACATTGTGTGGTGTCTTGAACATACATCTACAAATCCTTTGACAATCCTGCTTTGAAAAGGTGGGGTTCAATTCTGCTCCCCTGAGTGTTAGCTGGACTTTGTATCTTGCTTCTAAAGAAATAGAATGTGGCAGAATGGGAAGCCAAGGTGGAAGGATCCCTTGAAGCCAGAAGTTTGAGACCAGCCTGGGGAACAGAGCAAGACCCTGTCTCTACAAAAAAGTTTAAAATTGGCCAGGCATGGTGTCTCACGCCTATAATCCCAGAACTTTGGGCGGCCAAGGTGAGCCGAATCATTGGAGGTCAGGAGTTCGAGACTAGCCTGGCCAACATGGTGAAACCCTGTCTCTACTAAAAATACAAAAATTAGCCAGGCGTGGTGGTGGGCGCCTGTAATCCCAGCTACTCAGGAGGCTGAGGCAAGATAATCACTTGAACCCAGGAGGCAGAGGTTGCAGTGAGCCGAGTGTGCCTTTGCACTCCAGCCTAGATGACAGAGTAAGACTCTGTCTAAAAAAAAAAAAAAAAAAAAATTGAAAATTAGCTGGGCTCAGTGGCGTGTGTGCACCTGTAGTCCCAGCAACTCAAGTGACTGAGGAGAGATGATAGCTTGGGCCCAGGTGTTGAAGACCGCAGTGAGTCATGATTGCACCACTGCACTCCAGCCTGGGTGACGGTGAGACTCTGTCTAAAAACAAACAAACAAAAGCAGAAAACAAGACACAGGAGCCATTCTATGGATGTCTTCAAATAAGCAACTATTTACTCTTATTGTCTTTATATGTGACAATATCCAAAGGGCAGCCTATTCACTCTGGAGCTTCTTACATGAGCAATTATACAGTGAAAAGAGCAAAAAAAGAAAAAAAAATTAAAACCCTGAACACAAGCTATGGAATCAGAAATGTCTATTCTGTCTCTTACTAAGATGTGACCACATCCAAAGTCATTGAAGCGTGCTGATTTTTAGGTGACTTTAAATGACTAGTGTAGTGATACCTAGTTGTCTGGATAATTTTGATGATTAAATGAGAAACATAATAATAGCATTTGTTATCTACTAAACATTGTATAAAGGAATTTAGAGCTGTGATATCTTTTAACATATTCAAACCATCTAGAATTGTGCCTGGCACATGTTATGTAATTCATAAACCTTGGTCCCTGTCTTCTCCCAACATAGAAGATTGATACTTGATCATGTGCCTATGATCTCAGTTTATGTGCCTTAAAATAAAATCCATTACTTCCTCTTGTTGTGATTATGGCAGACATCTACTTGTAACTGTGCTCTAGTTAAAAAAAAAAAAGTAATACTTCAACTTTTATGATTACAAAGCAATACACATTAAAATGAATCATTCTCATGAAGATATCAAAGTTCCTGCTATCCAGCATGACTCTACTTCAGTGATAAAGAAAAGGTTCTCATATAGCCAGAGTTATCACAGTGGACAAACAACTTCACTTGTTTTTCCACTGAGCGCTTGTGACACCACCTCAGGTCTCACAGATGGGCTCAGGGGTCCCAAAGGTGAGGTGCACACACAGAGGGTCTGTACAGAATGATATATTGCAATACAGGGAAAAGAACATTAGAGCTTCTATGCACATTTATTTTTAGCTGATTCATTTATTACGTTTATGTTTCTGTGTATCCTTTATAATGCTCAAAATATAACAGAAGACTTACCTGCCTCTACACTGTTTGTTCCTATCACTGTCTAGTTGCTCATGGAAGCCACGCAGCAGGAAGGGTCTGTCCCTACTGGTTTTACACATCAGTAAATATTAATGTCTTTATATGTTCATGATCAAAAACTTTTTACTGATGAGGTGTGTATCCTCAAAATATTTGGAAACCTCTACTCCAGATCATCATTCAAATTAGAGTTGAAACTGACACTTAGCATTCAGATGAACTAGGACCAATTATGTCACCCATTTAAAACAAGAATATTTTACAAAAATAAAACATAAAATGGCCTGGCGTGATGGCTCATGCCTGCAATCCTAGGACTTTAGGAGGCTGAAGCAGGTGGATCGCTTGAACTCAGGAGTTCAAAACCAGCCTGGGCAACATGGCTAAACCATATCTATAAAAACCACAAAAATTAGCCAGGTGTGGTGGCACGAGCCTGTAATCCCAGCTACTTGGGACTAAGGCAGGAGGATCACTTGAGCCGGGGAGGTGGAAGCTGCTATGAGCCGAGATCACAGCTGCAATCCAGCCTGGGAGACAAAGTGAGACCCTGTCTCAAAAACAAAAACAATAAAACCCATAAAATAACCAGATTTAAGGGTTGCTATAGCAATGCTTCTACCTTTCAGATATGTCTATGTAGTAGTGATCACCATGTGTGAAGTGGTAGTTAGCAACAACCAGCTAAAACTGTTCTTGAACTAGAGACTAATACAACTTACTTTCAGAACGTTATTTGCATGATGGTTTGGAATATTTTCTGTCTTTGCTGCTGGTTGAGTTCTCTGACAACCTGGGACAAGTGTCGAGGAACTGCTTCTATTTGGTCTCTAACATATGTCACATATTTCTGGGAAACATGATGAGCAACAGTACGGTCCTCGTGAGAGATGGTGTCACTCTTTCGTTTGTGCCAAGATGCATGTTTCTACTGCACTGCAGACAAGTGGGAATAGCTTGAGTGTACCTTACTAAAATGGTGAATGTCCTGGGAGAAAGCAATGTTCAACCAGTAACAGTTTGCCAGGAGTCTGCTAAACAGGATGTCTCATACAGATTGTAGTATGTCAGGTTTATTAACTTAAAGATCCACTTTATCAGAGCTCCTCTGTCTCATCACTGAAATGATCATTCTCAGATTTAACATAGAGTTCTCTATCTATATTTTCACTACTGTAATAACATATTAGAACGACTCACTGGTAATTCTTAATTCAATATGCGAAAGTAAAAAACTGGTAGCCTTATAAGCACACATAACCTAGATAAAGTTCTTATATTCTTTTTTTGGTGCAGAGATGGGTGAAATATTATTATTTCACAATTATTCTGTAGACCAGCAAAACTGCCATCCCAGGAATCATTTGGTTATAGCAGACCAAGAGGTTAAAGGAAAGGTGAATTATTCTTTTTTTTTTTGAGACGGAGTCTCGCTCTGTCACCCAGGCTGGAGTGCAGTGGCCGGATCTCAGCTCACTGCAAGCTCCGCCTCCCGGGTTCACGCCATTCTCCTGCCTCAGCCTCCCGAGTAGCTGGGACTATAGGCGCCTGCCACCTCGCCCGGCTAAGTTTTTGTATTTTTAGTAGAGACGGGGTTTCACTGTGTTACCCAGGATGGTCTCGATCTCCTGACCTCGTGATCCGCCCGTCTCGGCCTCCCAAAGTGCTGGGATTACAGGCTTGAGCCACCGCGCCCGGCCAAGGTGAATTATTCATAGTATCCTTCACAATTATAGAACATCCAAAAGGAAACCATGAGAAGTATTAGAGATCTTTAATTATTTTTAGTGGCACATTGCAACTTCAAAAAGTCTCAGAATGAGTCAAATTTCCATTGTGGTTGCACACTATGGCCTCATCACACTAACTTTGGTATTTTAAGTTACACATTGAGAATTTCCTCTATGGAAAATAAACTTATGGTAATGCTATGCTCTGCACAGTAAAATTAGACTTGAATGAATTGTTGAAAGAATGATATTGACTCTAATATGTTATAGTATATACGAGCAAGTGGTTTTGCCTGCCGACAGAAAATTAGTTAACAAGAAAAGCTCTCAAAACAAGGTAAAAGCTATATTTAAAGGAAATCTAAGTCAATTAGCTATTAAATACAATTGCCTTACACTACTTGTGATTGAATATTGAAAATATGTGTGTTTAAATTCTATAAACGGTAATAACTGTTTTCATCTTTATGAATAAAACTGAATATTCTTTAATGATTTGAAATGCTAAAGTCACTACTATGCAAGAAGCACATTCCCATGATCATGAGTATTTTATACAAGCTGCTTATACATTTTTATACTCCTTTGAGAGTTCTATGGAGGTCACAAAATAAAATTTTGCATTTTGCTTTCCTGTTATTTCAGGTAGGATATGTAGTAGAGTAAATGTACATCCTCCTGGACTTTTTTTTTTTTTTTTTTTAAGATGAAGTCTCACTCTGTCACCCAGGCTGGAGTGCAGTGCCACGATCTTGGCTCACTGCAATCTCCACCTCCCAGGTTCAAGCAATTCTCCTGTCTCAGCCTCCCGAGTAGCTGGGATTACAGGCATGCACCACCATGCCCAGCTAATTTTTTTGTACTTCTAGTAGAGATGGGGTTTCAACATGTTAGCCAGGCTGGTCTTGAACTTCTGACATCAAGTAATCCACCTGCCTCAGCCTCCCAAAGTGCTGGGATTACAAGCATGAGCCACCGTGCCCGGCCATCCTGGAAATGTTAAGTATAACAAATGGCCTTCTCTCCTCCACTATATATATATAAGCATTTCACCTCCCCAGGTGTGTCTGCTGCTACCCCTGGGCTTACGTTTCCCTGAAAGCCAAGCCCCTTTCTCTTGCCAGTGAGAGCCATGGGCTTTGCCAACTCGGAGGTGGGGTGTTGCTCCAACTTCCATCTCCAATACCATGGGGCTGTCCTCCCCTGCCCCACACATCCATTCAGTCTGTGGGACTCTTCTGGGAGGGCTTATTCTCTATTTGTCCCCTGTGACCTGCATCCTGAGGTGACTTACTGTTTGAGTTATTCCTGTGGCCTTCAGCTGACGATTTGCCTTCTGTTATCCCCGCAGGCGTCCTGGGCATCACACACTAGACATGTCCCTGGAAGTTCTTGCTGGGACTGGGTTATGTTTTAGTGATTTGGAGTCACTGTATGGCTAGCGGATTCGTTTCCTACGCTGCCATAACGAAGTGCCACAGACAGGGTGCCACAACAACAGAAATGGACTGTCTCAAGTTCTGGAGGCTGGAAGTCCCAGACAAAAGTGTCGCAGGGTTGGTTCCGCCTGAGGCCATGAGGAAGAACCCGTTCCAGGCCTCTCCTTGCTTCTGGCGTTTGCCTGTCCTCAGTGCTCCTTCCTTGGTGTGTAGAAACATCATCCCGATGTCTGTCTTCATGTTCACCTGGGCGTGTGCCTGTGTCCTAATCGCCGTTTCCATAGGGCCATCAGTCATGCTGCATTAGGGCACCTAGGACCTCGTCCTACACCAATCACATCTGTAAAGATCCAGTCTCCCAAATGAGGTCTCATCTTTAGGTATTGAAGTTTAGGGCATCAACATATGAATTTGACCCAATTCAACCCATAACACCTAATGACGGCTGTGTGCTTAGAGGATGCCTCCAAATCCTGCAAATGGCTCCACTTGCCCTTACAAAAGCCTCGCTGACCAATATGCCAACATTTTATTTATTTTTATTTTATTTTATTTTTCATTTTTCAAGACAGGATCTCACTCTGTCACCCAGGCTGGGTGCAGTGGTGATCGTGGTTCACTGCAACCTCAGCCTCCTTCGATTAAAGGAACCTCCTGCCTCTGCCTCCTGAGGCGTAGGGACCACTGGTGCATGCCACCATATCTGGCTAATTTTCAAATTTATTTGTAAAGACAGGTTCTGGCTCTGCTCTCAGAACCCCTGGACTCAAGTGATTCCCCCACTTTGGCCTTCCAAAATGCTGGGGTCACAGGTGTGAGCCACCATGCCCAGCCTGCCCACATTTGGATGGATTTTAACAGGCTCTAATGGTTTGAAAAGCCCAACTCGTGTGCGTGTGATTTTGTTTGCATGATTTTGGCTTAATCCGTTTTCTTGTTTCTCTTCATTCCACCTCCTTCAAGATGACAAAGGCAGAAATCATGGCCTTTACCTTCTCAATTATAAAATGACTCAGCAGGCGGGCACAGTGGCTCACACATGTAATCCTAGCACTTTGGGAAGCCAAGGCAGGCAGATCACTTGAGGTCAGGAGTTCAAGACCAGCCTGGCCAACATGGTGAAACTCCGTCTCTACTAAAAATACAAAATTTAGCCGGGGATGGTGGTGGTAGCCTGTAATCCCAGCTACTCGAAAGGCTGAGGCAGGAGAATCGCTTGAAACCAGAATGTGGAGTTTGCAGTGAGCCGAGATCATGTCACTGCACTCCAGCCTGGGCAAAAGAGCAAAACTCCATCTCAAAAATAAAATAAAACAAAATAAAATAAAATGGAATAAAATAAAATAACTCAGCAAGATAGTAGGAGTGCTTGTTTGCTTTTGTTTTTCAATCTAACAGCCAATTTTAACTGGCAAGCCTAGCAAACTGAGCACTACATTTTTTTTTTTTTTTTTTTTTTTTTTGAGACAGGGTCTTGCTCTGTCACCCAGGCTGGAGTGTAGTGGCATGATCTTGGCTCACTGCAGCCTTGAACCTCCCAAGTTCAAGCGATTCTTGTGCCTCAGCCTCCCAAGTATCAGGGAGTACAGGTGTGCACCACCACACCCAACCACTTTTTTTATTTTGTAGAGACAAGGTTTCACCATGTTGGTCAGGCTGGTCTCGAACTCCTGGCCTCAAGAGATTCACCCACCTCGGCCTCCCAAAGTGCTAGGATTACAGGCATAAGCCACCGTGCCTGGCCCCAACAAGAGAGGTGAAGTCAAGAGAATTGTCTTCTACTTCTCACTCTTTCAAAGTCATTATATTAGGTAGAATAAAATAAAGTACTTCTGGGTTTTTTTTAATTTCAATTTCTTTTATCTAAGAGTTAATGAGTGCACCTGGGTTTAAGGAGATTTGTAATGGATTTTTAAACCCTTACTATTATTATTTTTATTATAATGGGGTTATTAATACTGAGCTAAAATGTCCTTCGATATGCAAAATGAAGTGATAAGTACCATTTAGCTTTTAAGAAGTACATTATATAAGGAGTCCATTATGAAAATAATCTCAGGTTATAGCCGGCTCTCAAAAGACCTAGGAAATAAGGTTTTTAAAACTAAGGTATTGCACGCCGTTATAACAAATAAATTTGTAAAACATAAAATCCCAGCGTAATAAATAAGTGCTCCTTAGAGAACAGTGACAAATTGTATTAACATTGTATTTTCACAAAAGTAAAAAAATAAAGACCCAGTCCCTTGAGGTGGCAATGAGTGATATCCGGGGGATGCCAGTACCAGAGCTGCCTGTGTACATCCTGCTGGACAGGAGGGACTCTGGGCCCTTGAAGTTAGGGTCACCTGATGGCCATTTGTTGACGCCCCTAAGAAGTGACGACAGGGCGTGGAATCACCCCTGGGGTTCTCCTTTGAGCGAGGCAGACAGCAGCCTCCAATGGCCAGCAGTGCTGAGTGAGATACTGTGGAAAGAGCAAGGAAAACACTGGAAATGCTCTACTGGAAACGATGCGGATAATGGCAACCGAAGAATGCCGCAGCAGGAACCCCCGGGAGCGCTGAGGGCAGCTCATGAGGCTGTGGCCGCATTGGCCCCGGGGGACGTGCTGTCACCATGCCCAGACAGAATGTGGTCAGTGGGGGAGACGAGCTGAGGCAGCAGGAAGAAACCGCTGGACTCGCTATGAGGGCCCGGACGCCTGTGACGGTGGAGACACAACTGTCAGGAACGGAGCGTGATCGCTAACTCGCACTGTGGCGCCAAGTGCTCAGGACAGCGTGGGGACTCAGTCCGATTTCCGTGCAGTGAGAGTTAATGTTCACCAGCAGGGATGGGCATGTGCTGAATGGGATGCCAGGCCAGGGACAATGAAGTCACAGAGTGTTGTCAAAAATAATAACAAGGGCCAGGCGTGGTGGCTCACACCTGTAATCCCAGCACTTTGGGAGGTCGAGGCTGGTGGATCACCTGAGGTCAGGAGTTCAAGACCAACCTGGCCAACATAGTGAAACACTGTCTCTGCCAAAAATACAGAAATTAGCCAGGCGTAGTGATACACGCCTGTAATCCCAGCTACTCAGGAAGCTGAGGCAGGAGAATCGCTTGAAGCCGGGAGGTGGAGGTGGCAGTGAGCCGAGATTGTGCCACTGCACTCCAGCCTGAGTAACAGAATGAAACTCTGTCTCAAATAATAAAAATAATAAGCATACTAGACATTTTGCATTCTGAAGTGGGTTTCCCCTGCAATCATGTAAAGTCCCGTGTGTGTGTGTGTGTGTGTGTGTGTGTGTGTGAGAGAGAGAGAGAGATCTATTTATATATAATCCAAAAAATGTACTTGTTTTGGTTTTACATTAATTTTTTAAATGGCTGAGTAATACAGTCACACGGTTTAAAAATTTAAAAATGTACTGAAAGGGAATCAGGAAATTCCTCTTTTGGAAATGTTTTCAGATTTAATTCATTACACAAGATGGGCAGGCGCATGACTTTAGAATCACACTTCAATGTTGTTGTTTTTATCAGAGTCAACATTCCCCAGATTAATCACCAGCTCTCAGTACGAATGAGCCAAAGACAGTGCCTCAGACGGAGGTGAGCATACCACAGACCCAGAGGCTGCGAGGACTCTGAGGGGCACCCAAAAGGAGTCTCCAGACTGTTTTGAGCAAGGGACCCACCCTTGACCTAGGAGTCAAATATTCTGGAATCTTCTCAAGGTGGTTGAAGATTTAGGCAAAAGTTATCATGCGGCCTATAATATAAATGTAGCCTTTGGCAGAACGAACCATGCAATGACTTCAATCCATTGTAACTGGTATTGTATTATTTACTGCATTACTAATTTTCTCGATGACAGTTTTGAGTCCTCCAACGAAAGCAGAAAATACTGTGTGGTTCTTACTCGCCCGTGGAAATGAAGAGGTAGGACAGAGTTCAGACAGCTAGGATCAAAACAAGACTGTAACCTCAATGGTTTGTTTCACGGTGGCATACAGCAGTGGAAAATTGTGACAAATAGCCAGTTGAATTAATGTATGAAACTTTGCTCTTATCTGTGTGTAATGTGACAAACATAGTGATGTGTTACCGGCTTAGTGGGTCTTTCCTCTTCTCTGCACTCACTGAAACCTCAACACAGGAAAGCAATCATTTCTACGGATCATTTGGAAATGCTTCTTAACCTAAGAGCAAGAGAGCCAGAAATACATACATGTACATACATTTACATGTATTTGTACAGATATAAAAATCATATATAATAAATACATATAAAAGTAAATATTTTTATATATTTTATATATTTATATATACTATATAGTTATACAATATAAATATATATTTATAATATAAATATATAGGTATTTATATATAATATATTATATATAATATAAATATATAATTATATTTAAATATAATTATATATAAATATATAAATTTTATATATTTATATATTTATAAATTATATAAAAATATATAAATTATATATTTTTATAATTATTTAATATAAAATATATATAATTATATATATAATTATATAATATAAAATATGTTTATTTAATATTTATATAATTATATTTATTTATATTATAATAAATATACTTACATATATTTATTATAATGTTTAAGTTATATACATTATATATGTATAAATATATACATTTGTATAAATGTATATATATGAACTTTTGAAAAACATAAAAGCAGGTATTTATCTTAAGTGTCTTCTGGAAAGGCCAAATACAAATGTATGCATTTTAGTGCCTTACAAACATTCCAATACATGCATTTAAATACAATTATTTTTAATGAATTCAGTATTATTTCTACTATAAATTCTTGGCACAATTGGTGAGGATTTTGTGGAGGAGATTTTGTTCTTGCTCTCCGAACTCTGTGATGTTCTGAAACGTCTTAAAGAACAGGAGGAATAAGACTAGGAGTTGCTTTAAAGGCTGTCTTCATCTCTGCAACTTTACGGCCCAGAAACTTTTGGCATTAGAAAAAACTTAGTTCAAATCCAGGCTCTGCTATGCTTAATAGAACACTAAATGGGCCTCTAAGCCTCTCGGAGCTTCAGTCAAATGAGAGCAATAATACTGACCTTACTGTGAAAATTAGGTTAAATTAGGAAAAACAATTAAATGGGATAGTGGGATTGAGTGAAAATGAGGATAACTCTTACTCTAGTGGAAGGATTAAATTAGATAATGTCAGACCAGGTGCGGTGGCGGCTCGCATCTGTCATCCTAGCACTTTGGGAAGCCAAGGTGGGTGGATCTCTTGAGTCCAGGAGTTTGAGACCAGTCTGAGCAACATAGCAAGACTCCATCTCTACTACTACTACTACTAATAATAATAATAAATTAGCTGAGGGTGGTGGCGAGTGCTTGTAGTCTCAGCTACTGGGGAGGCTGAGGTGGGGGAATCCCCTGAGCCAGGAAAGTCGAGGCTGCAGTGAGCTGGAATCACACCACTGCACTCTAGCCTGGGTGACAGCGTGAGATCCTTCATAGACATTATCTGATTTTTTTTTTTTTTTAAAGAAAATAAAATTAGATAATGTCCATGAAGTGCTCAGCTCCCTGCCTGGCTGTCGTAGTCGCTGGAAAAGAGACACATGACCCGGTGGCACTGAAGGGGACTTTCGCCGAATGGCAGCGACTGAAGGGGACTCTCGCTGAATGGCAGCGATGCAGCTGGGGCTGGGCTTCTTTGGCCAGCCTAGTTAGGATGGCCCCGAGCAGGCTGCAGTAACAACTCCTCAGCGTGACCTCTGAGGACAGCATAGGCAAAGAGAATGTCCTAAAGTCTCCAAGGAGATAAAACAGATTTTCTAGGCAAAATTGAAACCAGCGTGACTTCAGACTTGCTAACACCAGGATGTGGAAAACAATGAAGCAATGCTGTCAAAACCCTAACATTCTACACCCAGCCGCGTCGTCACTGTGGTGTGGGGACAGATTCACGACCTCAGCCCCTAAATCTGTCTACTTCTCCTGCACCCTTTCTCAGGAGGCAAGTGGAGGTATGGAGGGCCGCTTAAGGAGCAGCCCCTGTCTGCACCGGGAGCTCATGGCCAAGTTCGTCTGAGACCACTCCTCCCAGGACTGCTCCCAACCCATGGCTGAGTTGGGGGTGCAGGGGCGCTAAGGCAGGCCTGCTCCTGGGACACCTGTGACATGGCTGAAGGATGGCTTCAGCTCACACACATCCCACCGCCTTATCAAATGTTCCTGAGGACCACACCGAAGTCTCAGATGATTTCTGCCTCCCTCTCTCCCCTCTTGTTTTCCTTCCTTGTTCCCCTTCCCCCGTTTCCTCTCTCCTTCACTCTGAGTTACACCTGTCTTGCCACCTTCCCCTGCCCAGCCTCTCAGACTCCCTCCCTATGTCCTTCTCGGGTGTTTCCCCTGAATCCACGTCCTGGAGTCAGCTTTGTTGGGAACACAGGCTAACACAGATATGCTCCACCAAACTGAGGGAGTTAACCGAGAAAAAGGACAGCCAGAATCCAGAAAATAGAGGCAAAACACAAAAGTGAGAAAAGGGTCACTTCATGATGATGGTAAAGTAAAATTCCAGAAAGAAGTTCTTCAGGAAGCCTGGAAAGTAACCCATGCAGAATGGTGCCAGCCGAGGACGGGGTCTGCTGGGACAGCGTCCCCGTCCCTGGGAAGAGGGTGAGGCAAGGGTCTTTAACAAGTGTGAACATTTTGGGAGGAGACTCATCAACCAGAGGAGAGTTAGGGAGGAATTGGGTTAAATACTTAAAAAAACTAAGCAAAGTAGAAGCAGACATGTAATTATTAACTGCAGAGAAAAGGGTGAGCAGAACAGTAAGATCCCACCGAAGGCGTCATTACAGACGGGAACAATTCCTCCTCTCCCAATGTGGGACTTCAATAGATGATGCCTAGAACTGGAAACTCAAAAGATAGTAATGCCAGGATGGCTTTTCGAGCTGTGTTAGAAATACCAAGAGAATGGCCGGGCACGTGGCTCACGCCTGTAATCCCAACACTTTGGGAGGCTGAGGCGGGCGGATCACCTGAGGCCAGAAGTTCAAGACCAGCCTGGCCAACATGGTGAAACCTCATCTCTACTAAAAAAAAAAAAAAAAAAAAAAATACAAAAATTCGCCAAGCATGGTGGTGCGTGCCTGCAATCCCAGCTACTCAGGAGGCTAAGGTTGGATAATTGTTTGGACCTGGGAGGCGGAAGTTGCTGTGAGCTGAGATCATGCCACTGCATTCCAGCCTGGGTGACACAGCAAGACTCTGTTGAGACAGACAGACAGAGAGAGAGAGAGAGAGAGAGAGAGAGAGAGAGAGAGACCAAGAGAGCCTGTTAAGAGATTTGAAAATAGTTACCCCTAGAAGGAGGAACTATTAGAGCAAGGCTAGAAGCGAGTCTTTTTTCATAATAGACCACGTAAAACAACTGTTTTCTTTCATACTACATGCATGTAGGACTTTTATTAATACAATTAATTTTTAAAAGACCAAAGAAAATCGAGTGAGTCTACATTGTGTTAGAATGTCTTGCTTCAAATCCCATTTTCTTAACTAGATCCGGGATCACTAATTCTCTGAACTTCAATATCCTTATCTTTGAAGGGATCACAGCAGCGCCTGCTTCATGGAATTGCTGTAAGGGTTTAGGGAGAAAACATTGCTCAGCACGAGACATAGCATACATGAGAGGTCATCTAGCAATCCGAGCATGCTTTTCCGTCTCCTGCTTCTGCCGATATTTGAATTCCTATTTTGAAACAGCTCACGGAACTATCGAGCTCTCCGGTAAGGACGCCCGGTGGGAGGTGGCCACCTGGCTTTGAATACTGACCCATGATTTCTTCGGGCCTGTAACCTTGGACATTGGCGTAACTTCTCTGTAGCAGGTTAAATTATCTGTGAAGTGGAGAAAATAATGGAAGCTATAGCATAGGGCCGCTGGGAAGAAAAAAAAGTACATACTGTGTAGCACTCTACGATCAGAGCCTGCCATGCAGCACACAATTACATATGTGCCATCATTTTTATTTCTATTTTATTTTATTTTATTTTATTTTATTTATTTTATTTTTGAGATGGAGTCTTGCTCTTTCACCCAGGCTGGAGTGCAGTGGTGCAATCTCAGCTCACTGCAACCTCTGCCTCCCAGGTTCAAGCGATTCTCCTGCCTCAGCCTCCCAAGTAGCTGGGATTACAGGCGCCCGCCACCATGCCCAGCTCACAGGCATGAGCCACAGCACCCGGCCTGCCATTGTTTCTATTATTTTGCTTTAGAACTGTAGGGTATATGTCTATTATTATTATTAACGGAGACAGGGTCTCGCTCTATCACCCAGGCTGAAGTGTAGTGGTGCAATCTTGGTTCTCGCACCTCTGCCTCGCAGGTTCAAGCAATTCTTGTGCCTCAGCCTCCCAAGTAGCTGGGATTACAGGGGCCCACCACCATGCCAGGCTAATTTTTTATACTTTTAGTAGAGATGGGGTTTCACCATGTTGGCCAGACTGGTCTTAAACTCTTGACCTCAAGGGATCCACCGACCTTGGCCTCCCAAAGTGCTGCAATTACGGGCATGAGTCACCGTGCCCTGCCACCATGTCTTTAATTATTAAAAGAACTTTCTGTTAATATATTGACCAGGTCGGGCAACAAGAGCAAAACTCCATCTCAAAATAGATATATTAATCCATCATTATATATATAGTAATATATATAATTTTATATATAATCCATCATTTTATATATATAAATATACTGATTTATGTATCTTTTTATGTATATTATACATATATAAAAATATTTTAGAATACAGGTCCAGTTAGACTCATAACAGTGGTACCAATTAACTCTCCCTTCAACTTTAGAATGATTTTTCTTAGAGTATACATGCATTTAATTTATCTACCAGCCTCTCTGTCCAAAAGAAGAATGCCTGTATCGGAATTAGGCAGCCCGGGGCCAAAGCCCAGCTCTACCACTGGCCAGCGGAGTAACACTGAACAAATCGCAGAGCTTCTTTACTTCCCTGTCATTCTGTGTCCGCGTTTGCACAATGCACATAAAATAAAGTCGGCCTCATCAGGCTGAGGAAAGGATTACATCTGACATTGCATGTAAAGTGCTTCTTTTCATTCCCAGCACATGATACATTATCGATAAATGTCAAATGTTAATAGTATCATTAGCATTAGCATTATTGAAATATTTCCTGCCATTCAGGACCTTGATCAAGGGATACATTTTCTCTAAAGTTTTTCCAGAAAATTGATACTGTTACTGATTTCCGATTTTCAAAATGTGCACTTATTTGATATGTTTCATAGAGAGGGGTCCCTGATCATTTGTTGATAGCCCAGGGCAATAAATGCATTGATCATCTTAAGTATGTTAACCAGAATGTAATTTTTAATCACTTACTCTTTTTAACATTTTTAAAAAATATTTATTGATATATTATTGTTGTACATATTTATGAGGTGCATATATTTTGATACATGTATACCATGTGTAATAATCAAATCAGGATAACTAGGATATCCATCAGCTCAAACATTTATCTTTTTTCACATTATTCAAAATAGTTCAAAATATTCAAAATATTCAAAATAGTTATTTTGAAATACACAACAAATAATTCTTAATGATGAGGTTGGTGCAAAAGTAATTGCTGTTTTTGCCATTACTTTTAATGTTACTTTTAATCTGTTCAGTGTCACTTTTAATGGCACCAGCCTAATATAATTTCCCTGCCATACTATCAAATACTGGAACCTATTTCTTCTATTTCCCTGTACTTTGGTGTCCATTAACCAACATCTCTCCATCCTCCTTTCCCTGCTTCCCTTCCCAGCCTCTGCTAACCACCATTCTACCCTCTGCCTCCACGAGGTCCGCTTTCCGAGCTCCCACAGACGAGTGAGAATATGCAATATCTATCTTCCGTGTTTGGCTTAACTCACCTAACATCATGACCTCCAGTCCCATCCGTACGACTGCAAATGGCAGGATGTTGTTCTATTTTGTGGCTGAATGATACTCCATTGTAGAATGCAATATTTTTCTTGTTCTTTTTCTTTTTTTTCTTTCTTGAGACCAAGTCTCACTCTGTTGCCCAGGCTGGAGTGCAGTGGCATGATCTCGACATACTACAACCTCCACCTCCCGAGTTCAGGCAATTCCCCTGCCTCAGCCTCCCTAGTAGCTGGGATTACAGACATGCCACCACACCCGGCTAATTTTTGTATATTTAGTAGAGAGAGATGGGGTTTTGCCGTGTTGGCCAGGCTGATCTCCAACTCCTGGCCTCAAGAGATGCTCCTGCCTTGGCCTCCCAAAGTGCTGGGATTCTAGGTGTGAGCCCTTGTGCCTGGACGAGAATGTAATTTTCTTAAAGGAAAACCCCAGAGCACATGGCTCTAAACAGATTGTAGGTGCTAAGAAGGTAAGTGCTGACTTTTTCTCTAATTGACAAGCCCTTTTCCTGCGTCTATCTCGTACAATGGAAAATAGCAATGACAACTATAGTCTTTTTGAGCACTTGCTCTGTCCCAGGGGTCTCACAGTCTTGCAGTTCCTCCTAGTAGCAATATGGAAAAGTGGATGTGTGTTTCCGTTTTCTCCCGCTGCCCCAACGTTAGTAGCTTAAGCCAATAATACCTGGGTATTTTCCACACACCTGTGAATTTTCTGCTTAGACCTGTGTGTGAAGCCTGAGCTCACACTGCGGCTGCAGTCAGTGTGCTGGCTGGCAGGGACGAAGGGCTCACCTGCATGCTGAGTGCATCGGGCATAGCGGATGCTGTTCCTCTTTCTTTGCAAGATCTTTCTCTCCAAGATTCTTTACAGAATGGAGGCTCACAACTGTGTCCCAAGCAGCCAGGCTCTGGGGTCTTGTGCTCCCTCCCTTGAACAATGTTTGCATCCTGCTGGCTGAGCCGTGTTTGCATCATGTGTTCCGAAGTCCCGCTGGCCAAGCCCAGATTCAATGTGGATGAGAAACACACAGCAAATGAGAGCTGAGCAGGGCTATTCCTGGAGTGTCTTCATCTACTGGGGCTTCTATAGCAAAATACTTCAGACTATTAGGCAATTTATGAACCACAGAAATGCATTGCTCACAATCCTGGAGGCTGGACAGATCAAAGAGGCAGCAGATTTTCGAGCAGGTCAGGGCCTGTTTCTCATAGATGGTACCTTCTCTGCATCTTCTCATGGTGGGAGAGGCAAACACCCTCCCTCAAGCCCTTTTATCAGGGTACTAACCCCATTCATGGGTACCTCACCTTCATGACTTCATCACTTCCCAAAAATCCCACTCTTAATCTTCATGGGAGTTAGCTTTCAAAATATGAATTTTGGAGAGAAACATACCTCCAGATCATAACACGCAGTCATCTAACAAAGTGCAACCTTAAGTTTACAAATAAGGAAACTGTGGCTCATAGATATTAAGAACCTTGCCTGGCTGGGCACGGTGGCTCACATCTGTAATCCTGGCAATCTGGGAGGTCAAGGTAGAAAGATTGCTTGAACCCTGAAGTTCAAGACCAGCAGGGGCAACGTAGTGAGTCCCTGTTTCTATGATAAAGTAAAAATTAGGCTGGGCATGGTGGCACATCCCTGAAACCTCAGCACTTTGGGAGACCAAGGCAGGTGGATCAGGTGCTTGAAACAACCCCTTCTTCGGCAGCTCAGGCTGCTGAAACAGAACACCGCAGCCTGGGCGCTTCAACCAAAAGAAAAATGCATTTCCTCTCAGTTCTGGAGATGGAAAGTCCAAGATTGAGGTGCCAGCAGTGTTGATGTCTGACAAGGCCTCTCCCCTTGGATTCAAAGGGCCACCTTCTCAGTGTCCTCACATGGCCTTCCCTTTGTGTGCGTGGGAGAGAAAGAGATCGCTGGTCTTCTTCCTCTTCTTGTGAGGACACCAGTCTTGTTGGATTAGGGACCCGACCTTATGACATCATTTAACCTGAATGACCTCCTTAAATGCCCTGTCTCCAAATACAGTCACATTTAGGGTTAGGACTTCAATATATGGATTTGAGGGGACATGATTCAGTCCGTATTGTCTAGGAATGTATTGTCTAGAGGAATACAGGCCGTATTGTCTAGAGGAAGCTTGGCAAAGAGCTGGGCTGGTATCACTTGAGCTGTGTGAGGTCCAGGCCCTTGGAGGCCACTACTCACGTCCAAGCCTGAGTCTTGCAGGAGACCCTCAGAGGCTGACTTCCAGCTGCGGCACCCCTAAAATGTGTTCCCATGCACTCCAAGCCTTTGTTTTGCATTCAAACAACTAAAAACAGCAAAAGAAAAAAAACCAAAAAAACACACAACAAATAGGGACTAAAATCTTTAAGACTTCACACACACACAATTTCAAAAGGCTGTTTGTTAGTCAAGAGCTACTAGAAATGACTTTTCTGTTATTGTTATTTATTTTAAAATTACTATACATCAGGGATCTCCTACATAGCTCGCATATACATTCAACTGACATGGTTCTTCCCCTCAGCTCTGCACTAAAATCCAAGCTCACAAGAGCGGAGATTTTGTTTGTTTACTCATGTTGCAATCCCAGTGCAGAGAACATATTGCTCTGCACACAGTAGGCGCTCACTAACTGCTGTTTGGCTGGAGAATGGATGAGTGCAGTGCAGAAACGTGCACGTGCCTAAGTACTTTCTGATTCTGTGTCTCTTAAGGAGATAGTATTTTGCTCTTGTATTGAAAATGACTTTGCATGTTTAATTAAAATGATATGTTCAGGCAGACGCACGTTCATGTTGCTTGGCAGTGAAACACCCGTGCCTAAATGTGTTCTTAGACATTTGTTGAATAAAATGATGGGTGAAAGAGTCAATGAGATTGGAATAGACTAAGATGAGTGGGAAGACTTTCACTAAGTGACATTTTTGAAGCAGCATTTTAAGACTGACCGGGTCACTGTGTGCAGAAGTCTTGAGAGACGGAGAGGGGAGAGCATGACTGGAGGGAGGAAAGGTTGGAGGCAGAGCCCAGACCTGCCTGAGGCAGGGAGGGCAGAAGCGGGGCAGCGCCTGGGAACACCCAACAGAGGGGACATATCGGGGTATCACTGAGAGGGCGAAGGGGAAAGTCGTCTTGGTTTTTGAGAAGAAGAAAGTATTTAGGTCGAGAGGAAGAAAGCAAACTTTTTTTTTTAGACGAGGTCTCGCTCTGTCGCCCAGGCTGGAGTACAGTGGTGCCATCAAAGCTCACTGCAGCCTCGACCTCCTGGGGGCAAGAGATCCTCCCACCTCAACCTCCCTGGTAACTGGGGCCACAGGTGAGCACCACCGTACCTAGCTAACTTTTTAAAAAATTTAATTTTGTGGAGATGGGGTCTTGTTATGTGGCCCATAGGCTGGTTGCAAACTCCTGGCCTCAAGTGATCCTCCCACCTAGACCTCCCCAAGTGCTAGGATTACAGGCATGAGCTACCTCACCAGGCTGGGAACAAGCTCTTGAACCTCAAGTGTGAAGCTCGAGGGAAAGCGAATACCATCAACCCGTTAACCAAAGGGTGAGGCCTTGTTTGGGCAGTTACGGCTCACCTGCCTACCTCCATCCTCTCATACGGGGAAGCTCTGCTGGCCTCATGATGGTGTTTGTCAGATCACACTGAGATTTTTCTATGCTGAGCAAGGCTGTGAAGGTCTACGGTTAAGGCATGGATTGCAAACCCAAGTGCTATGGACTGAATGTCTGTCCCCAACCCCCCTGGGCCAAAGGCCTATGCCGAAGCCCTACCTCCTGAGGTGATGTATTAGGAGGTTCCGCCTTTGGGAGGGGGAAGGTTTAGATGAGGTCAGGAGAATGACGGCCTTGAGATGGGATTCTAAAGGAACCACAGGAGGCTTGCTTCTTTCTGTGCCACGTGAGAAGACAGTGGGAAAGCAGTCATCCCCAAGCCAGGAACAGAATCCTCACGCAAAACCCACCACACTGGTACCCTGTTCTCAGATTTCCAGTTCCAGAAGTGGGAGGAATAACTGTCTGCTGTTTAAGCCACCTGCCTCAGGTATTTTGTTATAAGATCCCAAACCGATTAAGACATCAAGACCCAGGAGACTGGGTTCTGAGTTGATAGTCTCCGGCTGTGTGAGTCTGGTCAAATCATCCTAGTTCACCAGCTCATATTTCTTTTCTCCTCTGTTAAAGAATAGACTCTCTGTATCAGAAGGTTGCTACGAGAACTCAAGGCAGAGGATGGAACTTGTGTAGCACACTGCTCAGCACGTCATAATTGGCAGCCGTAGTTATCAGCCTCTCAGACTTTAAATTTAGGTGGCTCTGGAGAAAAAGAAGCCTCAACATCGTTTTCTTTTTCAGATGATCTAGGAGTCAGATCACCTGAGTCCTAGAGCCCAACCACCCTTGGAGGCCACGTGGTACAGAACAGCAGCCAGGCACCAAGGTACCTGACACCAAGACAATACTCCTGATCGCTATCATGAACCAATCTATGCCTTATGGACGAGCTTCCATGAGCCTAAGGAGGAACCACAGATGTGAGCTGGCTCGTATACCTTGTCCATTCCCTGCCTGAGGGACCTCCTCTGAGTGCCCAGGTGAGGAACTTCCTTCACGTTCCCTTCCCTTTTCAACATCTATAGGCATTTATGCGCCAGGCATCTGAAATCCCAATGCTTTGGGTGGCTGAGGCAGGAGGATCACTTGGAGCTAGGAGTCTGAGACCAGCCTGGGCAACATAGTGAGACCTTGTCTCTACTAAAAATAAAAATGAAAAAAATTTAGCTGGGAGTGGTGGTGTGCTCCTTTAGTCCCAGCTACTCAGGAGGCTGAGACAAGAAACTCACTTGAGCCTGGGAGGTCGATGCTGCAGTGAGCCATGATTCCACCACTGCACTCCAACCTAGGTGACAGAGTGAGACCCTATCTATCTCAAAACAAAGCTAAAAAGCCTTTACACATCTCTCAGTTTTCAAATGAACGCTTATATAAAAGCCTGCTGTGTAAAGCAGATTTAAGTAGATCTGCCCAATTTATGCACAGATCAGTGAGGGACAGAGCGGGGAACAGGGTGGCCGGGAGGAAGACACGGATACACGCACCTTCAGTCCTAGCCGCTGTCCTGGCTGGTGAAGGATAAGGCGAGGTTGAGACTCTCAGACTCCAAATTCGGAACAATACCATTGGTCTCTGATTTGTTAGGGTGAAAAGAGAGAAATACAACGTGACCAATCTATTCTGGGCCCACAATGTATCAGCAATTATCCTCCTACCACCACCCTGCAACACAGTATTCAGACTAAATTTCCCTGGGAGAATAGACCGCAAGCATGGAAAGCACCTTTTACAAAATTAGAGACCTGTGGATTTCCAGAAGCTAAAAATGACAACGGGCTTTTATCAGGGGTCCACAACCACTCCTTAAAAGTCTTATGAGTTTGCAGCCCACGTTGGCATTCTGCAAAGAGACCTCTGTCCCCAGGGCATATTCCTTTCCCAGAAGTGGAGTGGACGGTGCTAGGACCCAACGGCACACATTTGCAAAGTGTTTGGCCAATGTTCTGGAACGCAGCCTGTGGCTGTTCAATAAAACTTTCCTCAGAGCAAACAAGCAGGTTCTAGAGGTAATCACACATAGCCTCTTATTCCCATTAGCAACCCCAAACAAGCAAGTGGCCTTACCTAAATAGTAGAGAAGCCTAGGTTATTTTTAAATGTGCTCACTTGAATGTGTTTCACAATTTGTGATTTCCTAACAACAAAAAGCATGGTACAACTGCTGAAATGACAGGAGAACTGTGAAGCAGACAGAGCAAGTAGAGAAAGAGGCAACCTAGGGCAAGGCTCACATTACAGATGAAGGCAAAGAAGGAAGCCCTATGTAGAGGAGGCTCTTTCTGTCTTTGGAAAGTCCGATGAAAATCGGGTCTAGAAAACTAGCGATGACTTTGGAGATGAGCGGAGGAATGCATTAGGCGGCTTTTCTCTCAACGTCTTTGGCTTCCTGTATATTTAAAAATAAATGTCTGCCGAGCTAGCTTTGAGGAGTGCATCTGCAAAAGCAGCCCGACTGCAAAGCCCAGGAGGTTGCAGCAAGTCAGGGAGGTGGAGGCCTCTTGGTTTTCCATCATATTTCTCTGAAGGCTTCAGGTGCTCCAGGAGGTCACCGCCTGCTGAGTCGGTTCAAGTCAACATGACCCAGCTGGAAACCCCACAGCCCGGGCAGTTGAGCCACCGCAGTGTGGTGGGAACACTGCACGCCTCTGAGCTCCACCACCCAGCCTTCTCAAGCCGCGCTGCCACCCTCCTGCAGACCTGGGTGAAGAGGGGCACGAGGCTATCCTACAGAGACGCTGGGGGTGACAGCTGCAGAATCTCCAAACCTTGCTTGGCTGAAAACAAAAAGGAAAGCAAACGTTAAGTCCACATTTTAATAAAACAGAAATTTCAATCTTCTGGACACCTGATTATACAAGTCGAGCTATTTCTTCTGAATCGCATCTGAAATCAGCAATTCTCACATATTTCAAGAGAAAATTGGACCGGGCTTTAAATGTATGATATTATTTCATAATAAAATTTACTTTTTAATATACCTAGTAACTGACAACCTAATGTTACAGTCCACCATGCTTTAAAGAGACTCTCGTAATGACCTGAAGGAAAATTCCCCTGGGAGATTGTCATTTCTTGGACAACTCCTTTCATCTGTAAAGGAGGAAATGAGTCAGCTTTGCTAAGCATTATCTCATGATTGGTGTTTTGTTATTAAGTAGGGAGAGAACACATTTTGTTAACTATAAAGCCTGTTATTACCAAGGGTACAGGTCACTAGTGAAACCTCCTCTTCAAACAACTACAGGTTCTGTTGTCAAAGATCTTAACAGGCTCTGATTGGAAAAGCGCCTGGCTGGTCACAGGACTGCATGACTCACCGCTCTGTTCGGCATTAGCTAAACACAAAGCCAAAAGAACAGAATCAGCTTCATGATGTCACTTCTTCTCTATGTGTCTTTACCATCGCTGAGATATGTTAGCGGTTGTTGAGTAATACACGAAGCTTTCAAATAAGAAGAATGTGTGTGAGATACTGAGGGTGAGAACACATTTCAGGGTTATGTTTGAATACAAACACAAGACATGCTCCAGGAATTCGGGGTTTGTGTTACTTGTTGATACAAAGTGTTCTGCAAGGTTGTAGAGCGTATACACTAATCACCTAGGTTGGTTAAAGCTTAACTCAACTGAAATATTTTGGGCTTAAAGAACCATTTAAGAATATCAAGTTCTCAGAACCGATTGAAAAGAAAGAGCTCTCATCTACAGTTACCTGAAACTTACCAAAAAGTTCCCTGCAAAGATCCTAAATGTGTCTCAGAATCAAGGAGAAATATAAACACTGTTTCTGTATAGGTGGTGGGATACGTTTCTATCTTCCTTCTATTCTTTTACGTATATTTAAAGAGCAGGCATTGCTTTTCTAGTTTAAAAAAAAAGTGGAAAAAAAAACTTTTTCGCTTTTCTCAGAGTTACCTCTCTATGGTAAAAAACTCAAAAGCCAAAATGAAGGACAGAGTAAGTCGACAGCCACCTTAAATCTGTGTTGACACCTTTCTTTGTAATGTCAGCAAAACTGTGTGACTGAAGATGAGATCACTGTTTACCTAGCTCTGCTATTGGTCTGAAACGAGCCAGTGTGAAAGAAATTCCCATATTTATCTGTTGGTGTAACCCTTGCAGCAATCTCTCCTAAGATGTTGAATCACTCATTTTGGTAAGACCCAGCCAAAGATGAAGAAAGTGTATCTAATCCAGCTGATGAAATGACTTAACTTAGGACAGATTTATTTGGAAAGTTGCATACCGGGGCAGGGCAGGGAGCGTTTCATTTGGGAAACGTTTGGTATCATGTGAAAAAGTTATGTTTCTTTCAAATTGAGCAAATCGTTATTTAACTTCCTTTTTCCAGCCTTGCCTGTTTGCTTCTGGGAGGCCGTAAGAAAATATAGAAGGTGTGTCAGACTCAAAAGAGGAAGTTAAGAGTCTGTAATGAAATGCCACATTCCCCTTCCTTACTCCCAACTAATATAGCTTGTTTTTTAAGAAACTTGCTTCTATACACACTGTCCAGTTTGTTCTGTGAAAGTTGTAGGGTTCAAATAATGGGTATTTGTCACTGAGTTGTACTTTCATGGAAATATCACTTGAGCAATAACTTTTTAATTTTGGGTTTTTTTTTTTTTTTTTTTAGACAGGATCTCACTCTGTAGCCCAGACTGGAGTACAGTGGCACCATCTTGGCTTACTGCAGCCTTGACCTTCTAGGCTCCAGCAATACTCCCACCTCAGCCTCCCTAGGAAGTGGCACATGCCACCATGCCCAGCTAATTTTTGTAGAGATGGGGTCTCACCATGTTTCCGGGGCTAGTCTGGAACTTCTGAGCTCAAGTGATCCACCTGCCCTGGCCTCCTAAAGTGCTGATATTATAGGCATGAGCCACCACGCCCCACCCAGCAAGAACTTTTGCCCTCTCAGTCTTCCATGATCAGACAGAGTTCTGAGTCACTTTTATGCCCCATTCACGCAACTTCACGTCGGCTGTTTTTCCTTGGGATATAGCCTCTGCTCCGTGCCCTGACTCAATGCCAGTTCCCAACTTGCAATTATGTTCCTTGGTGTGACATCCTATATGCTGTATGTCCAGGGAGAAGTGTGGCTCACTGTAACCCTGACTAATTACTACAAAATAAGTCCTCACAACCTAAGATGGGCATCATGTTAAAAGACAGCTTTCAACACAATCCACGTAGCCCCAAGGGTAATACCAGGTACACCAGGTGTTCCCCATGTGTGCTTCCAGACAGATTCCAACAGTCAGTCATGACCAGACAAATATGTTTCCAATACGGACGTAGGCTTGGGATCACTCTGAAAAGCGAGGAAAATTGTATCACAGCACGTTTATATAAACTGATCTTGGACTTAGGACAGTTTAAAAGAGATGAAAGCATCAACTAGAGTAACTTCATTTTTTCTTGCAACTCATTCAAAATGTATGTATTTTGCAAAAAAAAAAAAAATTTTTTGAGACAGAATTTCACTCTGTCGCCCAGGCTAGAGTGCAGTGGCCTGATCTCGGCTCACTGCAAGCTCCGCCTCCCAGGTTCACACCATTCTCCTGCCTCAGCCTCCCAAGTAGCTGGGACTACAGGTGCCTGCCACCAAGCCTGGCTAATTTTTTGTATTTTTAGTAGAGTCGGGGTTTCACCATGTTAGCCAGGATGGTCTGCAAAATTATTTTTATGTAGACTTTCATACAGGCTACAAAAGACCTTCGCAGGATTAGAGGCATTCCTCCTCTCTAGCGGCCCAGTGAGTCTTGGTCTCCCCAGCCCCTCTCTCTGCTGCTCCCCCACTTCACCCCATCAATGGTGGGTCCCCTTCTTACTCCTCCAAGGTCCACTGTGTGCACAAAGCGTCTTCCCATATTCAAACCGGTTTCCAGTCAAACAGGTGACAAATTCATTCCAATGAAATTATCTGTGACCATTCACCTCTCCCACGTGCACCAACATCTTAAGCCGGAGAAGCAATACTTGTTTGACTCCAGTGAGTAATAAAAGATCATTATAAATGGAAGAGAGAGGGTCTTCCCGCAGCCCCAGAAGTTCAAACACGGATTTTCCAGCTGCTTCTGCCACTTGAATGCCACATACATATTTTTCTGAATAAAAACCAGACCAATTATTTTTTCAGGTTAGTAATTTTACCTATATATGAAATGCCTTACAAATGTGTAACATTTAAATTGCAGGTACTATACATTCAATTTTCTTTCATCAAGTGGTGTAAACTCACTAAAAGTCAATATTCTCGTAGAAAACACAAAAGTCCTAGTAGTCATCCCAATCAGTAAAAGGGATGGCCATGAAAAGGGGATGTGGCTATAAAATCAGCAATAGCATTTTCCTGGCTTTATTGCCCCTCAGTGAAGCTATGCTGCAAACCACCCTCACTGACATGTGCTCCCCTGTTTCAAAGCAAACTTCAATCTCCTCCGTAACCATGCCCAGAAAAAAACTTTTCTGTAATGAATGGTATATTTTTTTGCAATTTAATATAACTATATGTATATATTTTTAAATATTCAATATCTCATTTTTTGTTGATATTTTATGTCACATTCTCAACGCATTTGGCACACCTACTATAAGAGTGAATGCATATTTTTTTTTAAAAAAAAAAGGAAGAAAAGGAGGAAGGGAAGGGAAGGGAAAGGGAAGGGGAGTAGTGGGAGTGGAAGGGGAAGAAGGGAGGGAGAGAAGGAAGGCAGCAATCTTCCAAAGAAGTAAAAAGAGATATTAACCCCTGCTGGTAATGCTAGTTGACACATTTTCAAAAAACTGAATTACCATAAAAGTCACTGCCAAAAAAGCTACTGATATGATTTGGTTCATTTTTACTTATTAGAAAATGGGTTGAATTAGAGTGAAATCACCTCAAATGTCCATGGCAACTCTGAGTCAGGCTGCTTTATGCTTTTATCATTGTCTCATTTAGTATGAAACAGAGAACAGTTATATATATATATATCTATACATGTGTGTATAGATATATAAACTATATATAGCTACATATAGAGTTATATACACATATATATAGTGTATGTGTATATATATAGAGAGAGAGAAAGAAGTAGGCTTTTTATAAACTATCTTGAGCTAAAAATAGAAGTATAACGCTATTCTGTGTTTGAAGAAAGACCATTCTGTCATGCCGTGACACCAGTTAAATATTGTGCAATTATTTTTTCAGTGAATTTGAGACATCTGATGATTATTGATCTCCTTCCAAATATCTCAACATCAACATCAAACAAAGCTGCTGAGAGGCGGTGATCCAACTTCAGAGCCTTGTAGAAGGCTGACTTCTATCTGGTCATCCCATTCTTAAATCACAGCAGTGGATTCTGGACAAAACTGTAGGTTTCTTGTCTTTTGAAGCACATGGATCCCATATAACCAAGCCTGTAAGTTTCCTATCAGTTAGAGACCAGGCTGAAATAATAAGCAAATTAGGGAACAATTAGTGTCTTCAGGTACCTACACAGTAGCATATGTGTGCAATTTCATATTCCAAGGACACGATCAGAATTTGTGAATCACTCAGGAGTTACAAAAAGTCAAATCACAAAAGGCATGCTTTGCTCTGCCTTGCTTGCTTACGAAATCATAGTTTCTTAGAAGGATTAAAAATATTGATGTTAACCCACAGAGTATGTGAGGTAGACTTACCAAAGCAACAATGACATCTATCAAACAGACACACTCAGTACAGGCATGAGACTGCCTTTAAACATTATTAGCTGATGTTGAAGATAACACGCTCACTGTGTCCCATTTCTAATTTATTTTTTGAAAAGGAAAATGTATTTGATATTTGATCATTCCTAATGATTATATCTGGTTAGGTTACCACCACATTGCTGAAGAATTTTGGTACTTGCTGGTGTCTTAAAACAATTTAATATTCCATACTTGAGGTGTAGCTCTAAACTTCAGATTCTTTGTTGTCTGAGGAATTAACTCTTAAAAAGAAGAAAATAGGCCGGGTGTGGTGGCTCATGCCTATAATCCCAGCACCTTGGGAGGCCAAAGCGGGCAGATCACAAGGTCAGAAGACTGAGACCATCCTGGCCAACATGGTGAAACCCCGTCTCTAGTAAAAGTACACAAAAAAATAACGGTATGGTGGCATGTGCCTGTAATCCCAGCTACTCAGGACGCTGAGTCACGAGAATCGCTTGAACCCAGGAGGCGGAGGTTGCAGTGAGCCAAAATCACACCACTGTACTCCAGCCTCCAACAGAATGAGACTGCGTCTCAAAAAAAAAAAGAAAAAAACAAAAAGAAGAAGAAGAAGAAAATAAAGTTATAGTCTATTTGTGCAGCCCACTCAAACTAAGATGCAAATTTTGTGGTGAATGATAAATATTCTTAAGTAATTTATAACACAATATTTAAATATACTTCATAATTAAGAGCTGGAATAAAATGACAAAGGGAAGAATCTGCTTCGATGTATTCTGTCCATGCATTCAAGTTCTTTGGAAAATCGGTGTTTCTGATATAGGAGATAATAATTCTCCTCTGTGTGGATTGATAAAAAGGAAAAACCCCAGTTCTTTCAAGTTATGGTCATATTTGTTTGGTCCAAATTAAGTTAAAATCTTCTTTTGATAAAAAAAGTTAGATGAGTAGGTAAAGCATATCCCTTAAGCATTATGTGATGAGGAAATAGACTGAAAAGGATAAATGCTAGCCATAACATTTACTGTATCCAAAAGCCACATCAATTAGCACAGGCTTATAGCACCAATGAAATCATGTAACCTGGAGAAAATAAGACATTTTGATAATGATAAAAATATGATTTAAAAATTTCTGGGTGACTAATGTTTATAAGAACAACTGGAATCTCCACTGAAGTAATACCAAAGGCAGATTGACAGGGAGAAAAACTTGCATAATGATCATACACAGTGTTCAATGCATCATCTCAAATGCACGTCTTTCAGGGTTTAAGAGTTTCTAATTTCCAATGAACAGTAGCATTGATAATCCAACCCTTTGTCCACTAGCAATTACAGTCATTGGTAATGTGACACATCTAAAATAACCTCAATCACCCCAGAAACTCAGCATTCATGGCTAGCTCAACAGCAGAACAAATGAATAGCCTAGAGAGTTGACTATTCTACTGAGCGTTTCATTAACCCAAATATGTCTCAGGACATAAAAGAAGAAAGAAAAGTCTACAACTAAGTAACTCTCAAGGGACTGATTAGACAATAAAGTGCTTTAAAATTTCTGAGTAAAGCAGTTATTACACGATTACAAACTTAATAAATCTGCCTAATGTACTGAATAATTCTGCCTTAAAAAATCACCAAAGAAGCAATAAGAAAATGAATTAACTTTAAAATGGCATCAAAAATATTTTCCAACATCCAGGAAGATCACGCGGCTTCAATCCAGTGACCATTTTGGTTGAAAATATTGACAAATCATTTTGTATGAAAGCCACTCGAATGAGATAATATTTGCAAACAAAAATTAAAATGTGGCTTCTGTATCATCTGTCACCCAGGCTGGAGTGCAGTGGTACGATCTGAGCTCAATACAGCCTCAACTTCCCAGATGTATGTGGTGCTTCCACCTTAGCCTCCTGAGTAGCTAAGACCACAGGCCCAAACCACCACATCCAACGGAAAAGTAATTGCGGTTTTTGCCATTGAAAGTAATGGTGAAAACCACAATTACTTTTGCACCAACCTACTAATTATTTTTTTGTTTGTTTTGTTTTGTTTTGTTTGTTTGGTAGAGACAGGTTTTGCCATGTTGCCCAGGCTGGTCTCAAACTCCTGGGCTCAAGTGATCCATTTGCCGCAGCCTCCCAAAATGCTGGGATTACAGGTATGAGCCACTATGCCTGGCAGGTAATTTTAATCCTATCCAACTTTTAAATAACATAGTATTATTATTAGATATTCTTATTTAATTTAATAATGTAGTTAATACAGTATTTTTTACATCATGATTACTGTACACACATACAAGTATAGATATGTATATAAACATAGAGACAAATTTAATTTTCAGAGTATAGACTTCCTGCAGACAAACATTCTTTCTGGCTTACTCAACACTCTATTCCCAACACCTAGCAAAATGCCTGGCACATGGTCAGTCCTTGAAAGTATTTGGGGTGAATAATATATATTTAGGACTTGCATCTATTTGAACAGCCCTAAAAGTGGAATTAAAGTTGTACTGGAATCTCAGCACTGTAGAGCCTAGGAACCAATGTCTAATGCAACCTTGGAGGATCCGCCATACCCTCTAGATCCTCATGGGTGAAAGCGCCATAAATTCTGCATGGGTTCTGTGGTTGGGGAGTGTTTAATTGAGGTTGTCTTTGGACAGTACAATTGATTGTGTGTCTTCACGTCTTTGTACCAAATTGCATTGCCATGGGGTCAATCTCTGTGGATTAGTGCCTGACTGGCCAGGAAGATGACTGAGAACATATCTCCTTCCTCAGCCAAGGGAGCTTCCACAGGGAGCAGTTGGAGGCTGTGCCAAAAGTGATTGGGAAAAGAGGGTATTTTAAACTGGAGAATCAGCCAGCAAGGGACACACTGTGAACTTGAGACTAAATTTCTAAGGACTATGATTAAAGAGCTTTGTCCATATTTTATGGACAAATAGAATACTTCAATTCTTTTTCAAAGATCAACAATATTTTCCATAGCAACTATTTGTGCTTTTGATTAAGAATTATGTATTTGTCAGTCTTTTGCAGGCGCACTAAGCATCGTGAATATCATCACCGCCAAGACACAGTTCCTATTTCGTGGACTTCCTGTGCGTGCAGGGCCTACAAACAACAGCCTTAGGACAATTCTAGCCTGCTGCCTGTTTTTGTGTGACTGTGATCAAAGAATGAGTTCTATGTTTATAAATGGTTAAAACAAATCAAACAGGGATACTATTTTATGGCATAAGCATTATATAAAATTCAAATTTCTGTGTGCAGAAATAAAGTTTTGTTGAAAAATAGCCACATTTGGTTTACATATCGCCCATGGAACTTTCTGCTATAATGGCAAGGTTGAGTACTTTCAACAGAGACTTTATGGTCCACGAAGCCAAAAATATTTACTATCTAGCACTTTGCAGAAGAAGCGTGGTGACCCCTGGAAAGGTTGAAGAGATAGTTATGTAAGTGATGAGTACAGTTGATAACTCTTCACTGTTTGTTACAGCAGCAAAGACCACCTAGTAAGAATTCTACAAAATTTTACTTCAGCCTCACAAAACTAGAAGATATGGCATGCCTGTATATTTTCCGAAGATACCTGACTTTTACTAATTCAAACAGATTGTTTTCACTTTTCCTAAATAGCGAGAAGCCATCATCACTCAAATCACATGATTGACTATAGATCCATCTCTATTAGGTCATCTTTGAGGTGACCCAATAGTGTTCCTCGTTTATATTACCCAGTGGTTTGATGATTGACCAGCAAATATGCAACTGGAATCAACAAATAGATATATTAAAACTAAATTAAATATCATCCAGGAATAACATTTTTCAACCATCAAGCTTATTGTAAGGACCATATACAAAAATCGGCTCAAAATAGATTAAAGATTCAAGTTCCAAAACTTTGAAATGACTAGAAGAAAACACAGAGGAAATTCTTAAGAACATTGCTCTGGACAAAACAGTTATGTCTGAGACCTCAAAAGGAAACAACAAAAGCAAAAATAGACAAATGGGATTATATCAAAGTAAAAGGTCTGCACAGCAAAGTAAACAATCAACAGAATAGAGCAGAATAGGAGAAAGTGTTTGAAAACGATCCATCTGACAAGGGATGAAATAGCCAAGAAACAAATGATCCCATTAAAAAATGGGCAAATAAGCTAAATCCCTCAGAAGAAAACATACAAATGGCCAATAGATATATGAAAAAATGCTCAACATCACTAATCATTAGAGAAATGCAATTCAAAACCACAATCAGATATTTGTCTTACCCAATTTAGAATGGCTGTTATCGAAAAGACAAAAACTATTAATAGCAAGTTGACAAGAATGTGGAGTAAGGGGAACTCTTATACATGCGTAAGAATGTAAATTAGCACAGCCATTGTGGGAAACAGTCTAGAGTCTCCTCAAAAAAACTAAAAATAGAACTGCCAGAGGACCCTGCAATTCCATTATTGAGTATATATTCAAAGGAAAGACAATTAGTATGTGGAAAAGATATCTGCACTTTCATGCTGATTGCAGCACTATTTACAATAGCCAAGATATGGAACCAGCTTAAGTGGATGGATAAAGAAAATGTGACGCGTTTACACAATGGAATCCTATTTAGCCATAAATGGGAATTAAATCCTGTCATTTGCAGCAACATGGATGAGCCTGGAGGACATGAAGTAAAATAAAATAGGCACAGAAAGAGAAATACTGCATGTTCTCACCCAGATGTGGGAGCTAGAAAAGTCATCTCACAGAAGTCGAGAGTAGAAGAGTGGTTCCAAGAGGCTGGAAAGAATGCTAGGATGGGGATGATGAGAGGTTGGTTAATGGACACACAATTATACCTAGATTAGAAGAGTAAGTTCCAGTGTTCTATAGTACTGTAAGGTGACTATAATGAATGACAATTTATCGTTTTGTTTGGTTTTGGTTTTCAGATGGAGTCTTGCTCTGTCATCCAGGCTGGAGTGCAGTGGCATGATCTCGGCTCACTGCAACCTCCACTTCTGGGGTTCAAGTGATTTTCATGCCTCAGCCTCCCAAGTAGCTGGCGTTACAGGCATGCACCACCATGCCCCACTAATCTTTGCATTTTTAGTAGAGACAGGGTTTCACCATGTTGTCCTGGCTGGTCTTGAACTTCTGACCTCAGGTGATCCACCCCCCTCAGCCTCCCAAAGTGCTGGGATTACAGGCGTGAGCCACCACACCTGGCCTGTATCTTTTCAAACAGCTAAAAACGTAGATTTTGAATGTTCCCAACACAAAGAAATGATCAATGGTTGAGGTGATGGATATGCTAATTAGCCTGAATTGATCATTACATATTGTATCCATGTATCGAGCTATCACACTGTACTCCACAAATACGTACAATTATTACAGGTCAATTAAAAATAATAAAAATGTAAAAAAAGAAAATAAAGTAAAAACAACTAAAAATAACTTTCATAAAATCTTTATTACCGTGCCTAGCCCAATGTAGGTCCTTGATAAATAGTCACAGTGATGGTGATGATGATGATGGTATGAGTATGGTTGGTTATATAAAATAATTCATGAAAAAAGCTTGGGCATAAAAGGAGACAAGGAAAAAAAGAGAAGATAGCAAAGACGTTCCAAATGTAAAAATAACTATACCATGGAATATTTTTCACTGGAAGCAAAGAAGGGCTGTGCACTTAGGGAACGAACCGGAAGACCTGCTGGAGAGTTTTAATGTCTAATTTTGGTAACTTTTATGGATAATCAAAAAACATCTTAACATTTCTATAGAAGGTACAATGGAAAACAGTATTTTTCTCTGAAACTATCATATAACTCTAAGAAATCAATAGAAAAATTAGTAAGTCCTTCATTAACATTAAAAACTGAAAATTCTTTAGTTTTTCAGTCTGATAAAAACACTTTTGCTTGAGTCTAAGAAAAATTCTTGAAACTTTGTAACGAACTCGAACCCCCCACTTCTCCCTTTGATCCCTGTGCGTGAATTACAGCATTGATTTGTAGTTGTTTTTTTGTCTTATATTCCTGTATATTTAGCTCCATCCTATAAATTATTGTTAAATTAGATTTTTCTAAAACTCCATCTCATTATTATGAAATTGTTATTTATTAATGATGAATAATTATTAATATAATTAATAATACTTTAAAAAAATTTTTTTGAGATGGAGTCTCACTCTGTCACCCAGGCTGGAGTGCAGTGACGTGATCTCAGTTCACTGCCGCCTCCACCTCCCTCCACCTCAAATCATTCTCCTTCCTCAGCCTCATGAGTAGCTACAACTATAGGCGTGCACCGCCATGTCCAGCTAATTTTTGTATGTTTAGTAGAGACAGAGTTTCACCATGTTGGACAGGCTGGTCTCGAACTCCTGACCTCAAGTGATCCACCTGCCTCGGCCTCCCACAGTGCTGGGATTACAGGTGTGAGGCACCCCGCCTGACCTAAAACTCCATTTCATTATGCAACTCTGCCATTCCAGAATTTCCATGGGCTTTTATGTTGGTTGCTACACTCAGTTAACTTCTTCATCACTTCCTATTGTAACTTAACTTACAATCTTTTCCATTATTCAGCTGTTGCTCCTAATGAACCTCTTTCATGTTAACTCTTCTTTCTACACATGATTATCACTCCCAGAACCGTATTTTCTCTGCCATGTTCCTCTGGGTGGGCTCCACCCCCACCGTTTTCTTCTCTGCACAGGCATTTCCTGAGCCACGTCTTCCACAACACAACCTCTCCAATGTTGGTGCTTTTAGCATTTGTTTTTCTCAGTCATTTCTCCTCCTGTATTTCCAGTAACACAGTTTCAACTAGGAATGATCTCAATGGAAAGTTACATCTTGCTATCTAGTGAGTATGAAAAGAGTGACTCAGTATCATTTACTCTGCATCATCAAAATTAGTTCTGGCAAATCACCTCCAGCACTTTTCTTCAACAATGCCTTTAACAAGTCCCACATTTAGTTAACAAAATAATAAGTTTTGTGTCTGATTCATCTTGGAGGGCCCTTTGAGGCAAGTATATTGCCAACAATTAAACATTTTCTGAGTGCATGATTCAGGGATCTTGTTCTCATTTTTAGGAAAGCTGGAGCGAATTGGCAATACCTATTTTGAAAAATCTCCATTTGAAGATTATTATAGATATACCTCCTAGCTTGACTGTTGGGGCCATGGCCACCCATTTTTGTTTGCTTGTTTGTTTGCAGTGGTTCTCCACTGGAACATTAAATAGTCTTCCAGTTAGGCAATGTTCTAGTCAGTTTCTTCATCTTCATAGGGAAGCATAAATCTTGCCTTCTGTTTTGATTAACATAAAAGTAAATAGAGTTCTTATTAGCAGAAGAGAATTTGTGCATGCTAATATTGCCAGATAATATAATCACTAGTTCTCTGCTGGTTGTTATGAAAAGGCAGACGCATTGGGAATTCTGGGAAGATATGGGGTAATTCTATCCCTCCAGATATTCTAAGCCATACTCTGAATACAGACGATCAGAAAGCTGTACATTTGAGCCATATTATTTTGCATTTTTTAACTAAATTATGCATGATTTTATTTCCCTGCCTACATTGATGCACAAGAAACAGGCTATTGTTCATTGACAAGAGAATGGAAAATAAAATGTGCTCTATTAAAACACCAAAATACCACACAGCAGTGACAATGAATGAACTACCACAGTCAGCAACATAGGTAAATATGAAAATCTTAATGTTGAAAAAAGAATTAACAAAGGAATACAAATAGACCAATTTCATTTATATGAAGTTCAAAACTTATAAAAGTAGATAATACATTGTTAAAAAATGCCTGTGAAATAGATAAAAAATATTTTATAAGTCAAGCAAATAATAAGCACAAAATTTTAGCAAGTGTAAAGGGGCGTGCTATCAGGGAAGGGAAAACTAAAGACCTCAAAATATTGGCAAAGTTCTAATTTTTATGATGCATAATGATATACTTTATCAGTGTCTTTGTGGCTTTCATATATATGTATATATTTATACCATAACATTTGTATTTGTATATATGTGTGTGTGTGTGTGTAGTATAATGTAATAAACAAGAAGACCGAGGTTTCTCAAGCAATCTGCTTTGACGTCACCCATGGGGGTGTTTGGGGGCGCTGTGCTGTTATCCCACATCCGCTGTCGGAGGCCTGTTGAGATGCTACTCACAGGTCTTAGAGCCAAGAAAAGTTAGTGACTCTACTGAGCAACAGGTTTGTTTTGAACTCTTGAACTCTTACAATGACACTTATTTCTTCTTTGTTCTAGTCAAAAAAGGAAGTTCAGAATCAAATCTATGGTTCCTTATAATTAACAGAACAGGATTGTATTGTGTGCACTTGCCACACCGACCTGAGTCTGGCTGAGTAAACAAGAGCAACCCTTTGCCTTGCCTGTCATGACAAGCCCAGGGCGTTTGGCCCTGTGGAATATTCAGGCTATAGTTTTTTAATGTTAAAACGTTTTGGAGAGACGGGGTCTCCCTAAAGCTGGTCTCAAACTCCTGGCTTCAAGCGATCCTCCCATCTGGGCCTCCCAAAGCCCTGGGATTATGGGTGTGAGCCACTGTGCTGGGCCATTGAACTTAAATGACCTTCGTCCTCTCCTCTTTCCCAGAGAAAGAGCCTCTTCCCACTTTCCTTCCTCTTCTTCCAGAGCAGGTTGTGTTAGGTTCTTTGAAAGCTCTGGGTTTGTCATGAGACACCTGGGGGAAGAGGCTGCAGACAGACTCTGCGACTCACCCTTGCTGTGACCTTGCATGAATCACCCAGCCTTGCTGCTGTGCATCAGTTTCCTCATCTGCAAAACAGGAGGGTTTTAGAGGGTGTAGAGCTCTTCCTCATACACCGATGAATATTTAAGTGAGGTGTGTCAGGCAAAGCACTCAGGACAGCCCCTGACCAGCCTCTCCTGGTCTCCTAATGGTCCCATTGCGTCTTGTGTACATGAAGCAGTCAGTGCCCCAGTTCCTCAACACCCATTAAGTTGCTATTGCTGCAGCATTTCAGTTATTTTAATCTTTGTTGCACTTTTCTAAAACATCAGTCGGGTTACACTGCATCTTTGCATATAATCCTGCAAACGCTGCCCGTCCTCAAGATCGAACCCAGTCCTTCATGGCCCTCAGTCAGCCACATCCCGCCTCTCTAGTCTTGGTGTGGGTTGTCTTCCTTAGGCTGGCCTTGGGTTTGAGCCTATCAATGAAATGCACAGAGCCCTGAGGGTGCCAGGCCTCTTCAGCCACCCTCAGGACAGCTGCGCACTCTGCCTTCAGAAGCCTCGCCCACCCTCACCCAGCCCCCACCCCGGCAAATCCAACCCCAGTAATGTGCTGTCAGCTCCCGCAGCCCACAGCCCCAGGGCAGCGTTTCTGTTCCTGTGCCCCTCGTGTTACGTTGCACCAGCTCTTCGTATTTTCTCTCTCTTGGACTAATCTTGCTTTGTTTGTATGTCAAGTGGCCGGGCCAGGCTCAGCCTGCATATCCATGCTGAATGAAGAAATACACTGAAAGGCACAAGATACTTACACAAAATGTACATATTTGCAGCACTTTAATTATCTCAGTCCATTAGCATAAACGCTGACAAAATTATAATAATGCCATTTAAGCATTTTGAAGACACTAGAAGCACAATGTATTCTTGTTAGACTAATGTCACCATTATACTTCATCTAATGTGCATTATCTGCCCTCTCACTTCTCTGAGTCACTAACATGCAGCTTGGAGGATTTGCGATGCATCGCATTGAGAAGAAATAATGTTTAAAGTGGGGTGAAATGATGCAGAAATGGCTCTGACCCAAGTGGACAAATACATCATTCTAGAAAATCGTGTCATTTCAGAACTGGACCCTGAGTTTCTTTTGCTTAAACCAAGAGAATGAATGGCTTTGAGGGCTCCCAAAATTATCTGTGTGACTCTTCTGTCTGGGAGTTAGAAGCTAGACGAAAATTCCCAGAGAATCACTTAGGTTTGAGAAGTGTCGAGAAATTACTGCAGAGCACTATTAAACTAATAAGAATGATTGACACCATGCACAGATGTCAGAAACACACCGTCGGTCACAAACACATGAAACAAATATGTTACATAAAAATGTTCAAGTGATGTGATTTTAATTTAATTTTTAAACCGTTCTGAATAATTGTGAGATGGTGAGTTTGTTTGTTTTTTTTTAATTGGGGGGGATGAAAAACCAACACAAACACAGCAATTACTATATGCCAGGCATTGTTTAGTTGTTTTGAATACACTAACTGATTCCATCCTTACAAGAAATCTAGGAGGTAGGTGCCATATCTTGTGTAAGTAAACTGAGGCACAGGGAACTGAAGTATGAACAGGTGAAGCAGGGATCTGAACCAAGCCCTTGACTTGAGAGTGTTTCCCTTCTCCGAGGAAGTGTCACCCTCAACAAATACTGGAAACAGTTGAGTTGGCAACTTAGTGCTTCCATTAACTCCCTGTGGCTGAAACAGGGTTGGCAAATCGTCAAAGAAGGTAGAGAAATGGTCAATTACATGTGAGACTTGTGCATATGTGTGTGTCTTGTGAGTGTATTATTTTGTTGGGGGAAGAAAAGAGCACTAAATTACTTAGCTTGACAGTTAAAAAATACAAATAATATTAACAAATAACAAATGAGTGTGTATGTAAGACGGCTCTCAAAGGAAAGATTTATTTCAGTGTGAACATAAGTATTATAGAAATGTTGCATTATGAATGCCTTATTTGGTCAGGGTGAGACTGAGTTCTTTTAGAGTGGGATTTTTCCCTGGGTAATTGCAAACCACTCATCCCAATTGTGAGCACTGAAGGACTTGACAAGTTGTGTGGCTCTGATTTTCAATTTAACACAGTTGGATCAAATCCAGGAAATGCAGAAATGCTATTTTCCATGAAGCTAAGATTGACGACATTCCTACCCATGCAGTTTTAAAACAAAGTGAAAAATATCAGACAGTTTCACATTTACTCTAGCTCTAGATAGAAGCGCTTTACAATATAAGAGAGCTAGAGATACAAATGCATATGAACATAAATACCTTTAAAAATAAGTATGAGTTTTCCAGAAAGTATTTAGGCAGAGCAGGAATACAAGAAAAAGACTGAGGCCACACTGTAATCTGTACAAATTGGGGAGAGAAAAGGCAGCACCATGCTGTTGTTGACATGTATTGATGAGAGAGTAGCTGGCATGGTGGAATTCTGTGGCACGGATTTAAACACCCTTGAGTCCCATAACTTTTAAAGATGTATGGGGTCCGCCATATACACTGAACCAACCAGGATGCTCTGAGAGAGTATCAGTAGCAAGTCCAGCCACTGCTGCGTTGTTGGCAACAGCATCCATGCTTCGAGGGAAATAGTCAGCTGCCAAGCAGGAACTTCCATGGGGAAGTCCTGAGAAGCAAGCAGAGTGGGGCCTCTGTGTTTTCCTGCTTTTAATGGAGTAGCTTATCTCTGCCCCATTGTCCTCAGCCTGTAATTTGTAAACTTGCTTTTGCTGATTGTCATCCTCTGTAGAATAGGCTCCTGCTGGAAGCTTCTGCCTGCCTTTGACAAGCAGCTAACTAATGAAGTGACTAGTTTATTTTTAACTAAAAATCACAATTCAATAACTAAACAATCTCAAAAAAACGACTTGAAAATTCAGAAAGTAGTTTGGTGTTGTAAAAAACCTGTATGTATTTTCTGTACTGGAGGAAGCAGGAGGGAATTGTTTATTTAAATTTTGTTCTTCTGAGAAGGAAGTCCCAGTTAAGTTGGTGTAGTTTTCAAATCCCTCATAGAGGAAACACTTAAACAAATGGTTTAATATTACTCAACAGGTCAGTCTATTTACATAGCTATTAACACTTATCAGCAGACTTAATACATTTTTTAGAGATTTAAAAAACAATTGGAAATTATTAATTTGAACGAGTTTAAAAATCAGTTTTACAGATGTATGACTGATGCTAGAATAACTCACAAAGATTCAATTATATATGTATAGAATACAATTTTCTTAAGTATACAAAACATTTATAAGAGGAATATATGTAAGACATTTTATGTCCATATCATGGGCAATTTTCAGTTCAATATAACAGATATTTAAGACAGATTTAGCTCAAAGTTTTATTAATTAGAATAAAAAAGTTAAAATGTGTTTAATACTAAATGACATCATTAATTCAACCAATTTAGTACCTATTGCTGAAAACTGTTGACTAAATATGCTAATTGTTTTGTGATTCTGTACAGCTTCATTGAGGTCTCTTAAGCTTTTGATCTTCATTTTCTTCAAAGACTATAAATCATGATACTTTTTAGTAATTTTTAAATTTTTACCTAATCTTTTTAATTTTAAATTTAATCCAATAGCAAGAATGTTTCCTGAGGGTGCAAATGAAAAAGAGCTGTGTGATATGCACATTTACTGAAACAAAGATGAATAAACCCGATGGCTTCCCTGCACAAGATTATAATCTAGTCTGCAGAAATTGGCAACCTAATATAAAATAGAGCAGATGATAATTTCACCATAGAGATGTCAATGTTTCGTGAATAGCTATCTATAATTCTAACCATTTTTTTGACCACAGTCAGGGAGACAATAAGACCTAGTTTTAGGAATGGTTCTTACAGATAATGAAAACTTGTTTGACATCTATTAAAGGAGCATTTATTAACCGCCTCTGGGTGAGGTGGAGACTGGCCCTGGGATGAAGATATGATGATGACAAGTGTGGTCCTATCACATGAAGGACAGTTGTACAGAGGAAGGGTGAGAGCCAGTGCCAGCATCTCGACACCATATGTAACACTTCTTCCTCTGCCCCAAACCAAGAAACAACCGCCCGGGTTCCTTCTCAGGAATCTCAGACAGAGGGATCAGGTGTTGCTGGGGAGGAGGGATACACAGAATTCAAACACAGATGCATTTAATCCTTCTCAAAGTCTTTCCTATGAGTTCCTACGGTATGATGGCTGGATGTCCTCAAGAGCTACTCTAGAAACCGTCTTTGGATCTCAGAAACTACCAGGGATCCAGCTGGCCCCATTCTCCCCTGCTACCCTCCTGCAGATGTACATCTGTGGATGACACTTAGTTTTCCCTGGACTGAGGGTGATGTAATACTTACCTCGTTGCATTAAACTGATGACTTACTGATACAGCATCAAAAACAGAAGCCACTACAGTGAACCCTTCTTAGTCCTGGGTGGAGAGTCGTGCATTGTACGCGGGTTGGCTCCTTTTGTCCTCAGAATAATCCATGAAGTAGATAGTTGCATCATCCTCCCTGCAGGTTGGCAGCTGGAGTTCACATGGCTTTAAAGAAATAATGTGTCCCAGACTATACCACGTGTGGTGACCAAGTGGAACCCCACCGGGGCGGCCTCTCTTCAGGTCTTGGGGTGTCACTATTACTCCCATTCAGAGGCTACAGGACAGCCCTGGCAGCATCCTTGGGGCGTAACAGCTGCTCAGAAGAATCCTTGTAATCCCCAGCTCTGAATGAAGGATTACTGGAGCAGTTCAGGACAAGCTGGAGGCCTTCCGAACTGGTGTTGGTCTGAGTCAGGGAGCCTTGGGAGCACTTTAGGTAAACTCTGGAATATCGTTGTTTGGTTGGTTTTTTTTTTTTTTTCTTTTTCTTTCTCTTTTCTTTTCTTTTTTTTTTCTGAGACATGGTCTTGCTGTGTTGCCATGGCTGGAGTTCGGTGGTGCAATTGCAGCTCACTGCAACCTCAACCTCCAGGGCTCAAGCAATCCTCCAGCCTCAGCCTCCCAAGTGGCTGGGACTATGGGTGGATGCCACCGTGCCTGGCTAGCTTTTAAATTGTTTTGTAGAGACAAGGTCACACTATGTTGCCCAGGCTGGTCTCAAACTCCTAGGCTCAAGCAATCCTTCCACCTCAGCCTCCCAAAGTGCTGGGATTACAGGTGTGAGCCACCACACCCGGCTACTTCAAAATATTTGATAGCACCTGTGCCCACGACATCTCAGGGCACCACCCTCCCTGACAGACTCTCTGGTACAGGCACGAGATGCCTAAGGGTTTATTTTCCACCTGCCAGCTGTTTGATAGTCTAGCTTTCCAGGAACGCGGCCTCCCGTCTGGACGCTGCGTGTCTTTTCTAAACTGTTCCATTCATGTCAGCTCTGGTTGTCTACAGACCTTTATTTTTCTGCCTCTATAAAGATTCTGTCTTTCCCAGTGGGATTCTCAGAAAATGTCTTGTCTCTTTTTCAAGACTAGCCAGACACTGTCTTCAGAAAAAAAAAATCTCCTTTCAATTGATTTCAAATAATGCTTTATACTTTGATAAGCATCTTTAAAAGAAAGACATAAACTTGCCTCCAGGCTCTGCAATATTAGCCAGTGTTTAGAGAATAAAGATACTGACAGAAAGAGTTTTGTATTTCAGTGATGGTCTATTACATTTCCTTAAACATCATCCTCATCCACTTGATGAGTGGTAAGATATTTTCATCTCTTTCCTTTCATAAACTATGACCATTGAATAAAGTGAAAGCATTGAACAAAAAGATAGGATATTTGGCTGTGGTCTTCATCCTGAAGAAAGTGATTAACCATAGGACACTTTTAAGTTTAATTCAATGTCTCTTCTTCCGTAAAATGGGAGTTATAGTACATGAACTTCTTCACAGAGTAATTGTATGGAAAATGATTAATTCACACAAAAGTTATGAAAATGGAGACACTAACACCAAACTGTTATATATGAAACTCCTTTCTTTCTCTTTTCTGTTTCTGTTTTATTTTTGTTGTTTTTGAGATAGGGTCTTACTCTGTTGCCCAGGCTGGAGTGCAGTGGTGAGATCTCAGCTCACTGCAAACTGTCTCCTGGGCTCAAGCGCTCCTGCCTCAGTCTCCTGAGTAGCTGAGACTGCAGGTATGCACCATCATTCCTGCTAATTTTTTGTAGAGACAGGGTTTCACATATTGCTTAGGCTGGTCTTGAACTCCTGGATTCAAGCGACCTGTCTGCCTCAGCCTCTTAGAGTGTTAGGATTAGAGGCATGAGCCACCACCCCCGGCCGTTCCTTAATTTTTGAGGAAATTGGCTGTCTGGTCACTTTACTGTAATTACAAATTGATTCTCATACTTCCATTGCCTTATACCTTTGCTGAGCAGACATTTAGTAAGCGCTTACTAAACAAAACGAAGCTGTTTTATTTCTATGGTATGTCGTGACTTTTCAAATGCAGCCAGGCAACCTAAAACTGCTCCGACTACAATTTCTCCCAAAGCATACATTTAATTCAGGTTCAATTGGATATGAGAACAAATATGAGACTTAATTTTTAACATCCAGAATTCTTCATGCTGTTACCTAAGTTCGTGGCAGGATCATTAGGCCACCAACAAGCGGGGTGCAAATAACAGATTCTAAAAGTCATCACAATGATATGATTGCCTGTGTCCCTATTATGTCATTCATCCGGAGAAGGGGCTCTTTTGTACCCTGTGTAATTTCTCCACGTAGAAACAATATGTACAAGACATCGTGTTAATGTAATGCTCAGTGCTGTTTAGAAAATGTTGATGTAGATGTTCTTTCAATAGAAAACGGGAAATTCTCTCTCTTCTGTCCAAGCCTGATGCCAAATGAAGGCATGTTCCCCGCCTTCATTTTCTGTGTTTCCAGGTTCCAGCTAAATCATGGCAGCGGAATACAACAGAAGTAAAATTGGTTTATCTTCTGAAAGAAAGCTAATCTCAAACAAAATAACCGCTTTTGCAATATACAGCTGATCTTTCCAAATATTAAACAAATAGGAAAAAATAAAGCTGTACATTTCAGAATGTTGTTTTTTCCCCTTTCATCGCCTGTTACAAAAGCCCGGGAGTGGTATTAAAATCAGTTGGCATTCTGTGTATGGAATGCTATAAATAGCTAATCTGCAAATCCCTATTTAGGATGCAGATAAAATCTCTTTACAGATACTATTTGAAATAGGAATTGCTTATAATTTTTGGTGGCATTTTGCAGAAAAACATCTCCTTTTCTGGGGAAGGGGTTACTTCTGTAGAAGTAACTTCTGTGTAGAAGTTCAAACATTTCTCCATCATTTTGAAAACAGATTCAAATCGAATCTCCCTAATGGAAAAAAATTGATGTCCTGATTTGCATGCCCCGCCCTGTGTGTGTTTGGCTCACACACTGTTATCAGACTCTAAAATTTCACTGCAGGACTCTTCTGAGCTCAGTGCAAAGGACGGCATTTCAGATGAATGTGTTGTTTACTTTTTGAGTGTGCTGGGGCCTGTTGTCTGGAACTCTTTGCTAATTGGCTCTGATGCTTGAGTCAATAATAGAAAAGCAAACAAAGGGCATATTAATATTTTTAAATAGATGATATTAGATTCCTCATCTAGATGACAGGTGTTTAGAGGTGCAGACAGCCAGTCTGAATGCCTTCATACAACTGGTTAAAAAAAAAAAAAAAAAAGCCTCTTTTATCAAATCCATTTTAGCATTCTCTGCAGCTCTGTTCCCTGCCGGTATGTAGTATACGACATGATTACTGTGTTCTAGGCATTGTGCTGGAATTCCCACGTGTTGTTTCTACCTGCTAATCTTATCCACATGTTGCTGAGAAGGTACAATACATGCCAAGGGTCAGGAGGTGTGGGGAGCCTCAGAGGCGGGACGCAAACCAGGTCCAAATTCAACATCCTCTTAGGTGAGATCATGACGTCACTTCCTCCTCTTCCACGGGAGCTGCTTCCGGGGGATAAGAGGTGTTTTATTTTTATTTTTATTTTTTCGGAGACAGAGTCTTGCTCTGTCGCCCAGGCACGATCTCGGCTCACTGCAACCTCCGCCTCCCAGGTTCAAGCAATTCTCCTGCCTCAGCCTCCCGAGTAGCTGGGACTACAGGTGTGTCCCACCATGCCTGGCTAATTTTTGTGTTTTTAGTAGAGATGGGGTCTTGCCACGTTGGCCAGGCTGGTCAGGAACTCCTGACCTCAGGTGAGCTGCCAGCCTTGGCCTCCCAAAGTGCTGGGAGCCACCAGGTGTGAGTCACTGTGCCCAGCCAAGAGGTATTATTTTTTTTAAACAGTTCTGCATGGTCAATGAATATGGGAAACACTAACTAAAACAATGTTTAGCAGGCTTTTGTGAAATCTTAGAGCCCCAAAATATGCCAGGGGCATTTTGAGTTTCTAAGAGAGGGATGAGCTAGGGAGTAGTCCCCGGTTCATTTTCTCCACCCCTGCCTCCCCCACCTCACCCCCTGCAGAGGGCACTCACTTTGAGAATGGCCTCAGAAGGATATTCTCCCCAGAAGCACAAGGCTTTGATCCTCAGCCCCCGAGACGTAGGAAACCACGGCCCAGGGGGCCACGTAACTCCAGCACCAAACCCCTGGGCCTGGTTCATAGGACAAGCATGGATTCACTGGCTCTTTCATATCACCTTAAAACACCAACCAGCCCCTTTTGTGTCTGGTCCTGCTTTAGGCACTGGGAACCAAAGAAAAATCATAAGGCCCTCAGCCTGGGGCGGCTCATTCCCCTGCTGGGCAGTTTTCAAGTCCAAATTAGGGATGAACGTGGAGTTCTGTGGTGGCACAAAGGAAGGCCAGGCATCTGCCTGGGAGGATGGAGGCAAAGTCGGTCCCCCTATCTTCAAGTGCCACGCAGCAAGAGAATCTTTGAGCTACAAGCTCAGGGAGAGCCTCTCCTTGGAGACTGAGGCATCCTAAGCATTGTCAGGAAACAGCCTCCTCAGCCCAGCTCTCAGTCCACAGGGACACAGAGACCCCAGACAGTGCTGAGGAAGTGAAGAGGGAGTGAGTGCAACAGGACAGGCCCTCCAGAAGCTTCCACGTGTGCCTGGTCCTATCAAACACCAAGCTCAGGCACTGAAAGACACCCTCATGGGAAGCTCTTGTACTTTCTTGTTTTGTTTTTTGAGAAGAGAATACGGTTTTGTTTGTATGAGTCTTTTCTATTGAAGTTCCCAGCCAAACGCAGTAGAATATAACTACTTTCTAAATATGGTGCTTAGCGGCTAGGAATATACAGAGGTGGGTGTCTGCTTCATATCTAAGTCATTTTGACATTCTTTCAAAATACATTCATGTTCCTTAGGCCTACGGTGTGAATATGAAAATGCTAACCCCCCTTTAAAAATCTCTATACATTTATTTTTTGTATTTCATATCAATATAAACTAAACTAAGATTTGATGTCAGGTTTTGCATATATAATATTTTCTTCATCGTAACACTATTGTGTTTTTTGACAACAGTCTTCAGAGTTTTTTTTTTTTTTAACGGCTTAAAAGACAAATACTGACATCCTTGAGTTTTTCTTCATTTCAGTTTCAATTCTGATTGTAGTTTAAAGGGAAACAAAGAACTGCCCATAAAAACTTCATGTGACTAAATGAAAGGTCAGAAGACTCACTAGTCATTTTTTTAAAAAGACGGGGTGGGTGCTGAGAAGTTTCCTTCCATACCAAGTTTCTTAAGGGATGTCTGTTATTTTAACATCGAGTTCCAGCAGGAACAGCATTCTACAGATCTTTGCCTAGTCATTGTTTTATAGGTTGCTTTAAAACAGGTTTTTGTTAATGTTTATGAATTCATTCATTACATTATACACAAAGTGGTGTAGCTTTATGTCAAAGCAATCCTGTGTTTCCGGTTGAGGACAGCTTCACTTATCTACTACAATGGACGTCAGAATCATTCCAAGAACTCAGAGAACTCGTGCCCTGCGGTGAGATGTTTGCATGTTTCCAGAGAAAATGCCGCCTTCTTCTACCTCCTCCCTCACCCCATGCACACACGTAGTGACCCACACGATCACACACACACACACACACACACACACACAGGTACACACACAGAGTCTCACACAGACACACACCTACATATACAGGCACAAATATACACAGATATACATATGGCCAAACACATGTATACACACACACATTCACACAGACACGTGCACATGCAGATACACAGTCACATAGATACACATATGCACACCCTTATACATACCCATGGACATACATCTATACACCTACATACTCACAAAGACACACACACATACACACATGCACAGCCATACACACACAGACACATGCACACATATATACATGAACATACATACAGAGACATACAGCAGTACATATATACACATACACACCAAGTACACACAAACACACATGTACTGTACACACATACATACATACCCACATGCACATGATCACATACATACCCCCAGAAACATGTGTGAACACAGGCACATGTACATGTACACACGGACACACACAGGGTCACGCACACCTAAACACATACGTAGAGACAGAGAACCACACAGACACACATGCACACGACATACAGGAACACACACACAGAGGTTTCCTTTGGGGGTTGGAGGTGGGGTGTTGAGCTCCCCCTACTCAGCTCTCCAACCAGTGCTTCTCCCGATGCCTCTGGCAGGATGGCCACCAGATGTTACAGTCCAGTTGCTCTGAAACAAGGACCCTGTTGCTGGAATTTCCCAACAGAAGATAAGTCTAGTCGGGAATGAAGAGCAAGGAATTCAGGAATCAGATAAAGAGGGTTTGTTGAGCCAGCGTAACGCCAGAGTCTCCCCTCTCTCAGACTCACCTTTCCTAAGGCAGGGAATACTGTCGTAATTATAGAAGCAGCTCTGTCGTAAGCAAAAAACAGCAAAGATGAGTCCTGAAGGCAAGTTAGCGTAAGTTAACCTGTGTCCATACGGCAGCCCCTGTGGCCCTGACGCCTGCCTCTGTATAGACAGGCACGCAGACTCGGGAGTGAATTCCTGTGCCACCAATCACTGCCCTGTGTCCCCAGGGAGGTCACTTGCCTTTCCGAACCTAAGTCTGTTTCTTAATCCATAAAAGGGAGATGATAGTGCCACATACCTACATTGCCTGAGTAGGCCGGCTCCTTTCCCTTCACCCCTTCCCTCTGCGCCCCGAGAATGTTTCTGGTCCCCTTCCCTCTGCACCCCGAGAATGTTTCCGGTCCCCTTCCCTCTGCTCCCCGAGAATGTTTCCGGTCCCCTTCCCTCTGCCCCCCGAGAATGTTTCCAATTGCGTGGGTGCTTCTCCTCAGAGCTGGCCCACTTTCCAGCCTACTGTCTTCTTCCATCTCTTCTGTGACAAATTTCTCTCTTTTTTACTGCAACCTTGTCCATGGAGGCCACAAAGTGAGTTCGTGTGTGTGTGTGTGTGTGTGTGTGTGTGTGTGTGTGTTGGGAGGAGTGAAGTGGGGAGGAGTCTCACATCACGTGGAAATCAGCAAGCCCATCCTCACGTTTCCTAAGGAACGGATAGTTTTCTCTAACAGAAAGCCTCACTCCCCCAGCAGTCAACTCACACCATGACCAGCTTCAAGATATTTTTAAAATAAAATATCCTCTTATTGCATATGATTGCTGACAAGCTCCCCTTTCTCCCTCCCCGTTACCATCTCTTCCTATGTTTTAAGAAGGCGGCAGTCAGTTTGAAGTGTTCTTGAATCAGTCGCGCAGGGTCCTGGTGGTACCGGAGGTGCTGTCATGAGACCTAACGGTTTTAGTCTGGTTTTTAACAGGCTCCTGGACACCAGAGGCCTGGGAAAATGTTATCTGGAGGCAGATCTAGGGTGAAAGGAAGACCCTGGAGCCCATCTGCAGGATGGCTTGAAATCATGAGCCTGTCTCACGTGGCTGGGACCCCAACCCAGAAAGCACTCGCTGCCCTCCAAAAGATTCTAGTTTCACAAGAAATCCCACTGTCTCAGGTTTGGAAATTTCTAAACCTGAGAAAACTGAGAAACATAAGTACCTCCTACCACCAAACTGCCAGGATGCCAGCATGAGGCTCCATATTGTTCCCACCAGGGTCCACAGCCTGCCTTCAGTTGTGAGACTGGAAGAAGCTGGGGTTGATAAGCAGTCCTGGGGGAACCAGCTATAAACGCACACATGGAGACAGAGGAGCACACAGGAAAATGGAAGAACGTCAAGGCCAGTTTATTTGTAACCAGAGCCAAAGCTTTGAGCCAGCTATGCCGGCCAATGGTCAGCTGCAGTCGGCCTCACTGCCCGGCAAGAGCTGTGCCCACCACATCATGGAGGAGTGGGAGGGGAAGGAAGGAAGAAGGAGAAGATGAGAATCAGAGCCAAATCCCCGTGGCCCCCCCAGGCCGTGAGGACGCGTCCCTGTGGGTCAGTTCGAGGCCTGAGCATCCCACATTTATTAAAATGTCCAGTTACTAGAACACATGTGTGTCTGTGCTTAGAGGGTACATTATAGACCGTGTGTGATGAGCCACGCGTGGACTCCACACTCATCACCAAGGTGGTCTTAAGCAAAGGTTTGGGAGTGTAGCCTTCTCCGAAACTTCTTTTAGCACAAAGCCACTTACATAGGTTGATCGGGTTCAGGGGTGGTGACTTGGTATAATTTTCCTATCATTGCATGATTCTATTTTATGCCTTTACATTTTGTAACAGCCCCCATTTCCCCACCTTACGGAATTTCTTGATTCCATTCCAGAAGGCGCTGTGATTTGTACCTTTTCTACCATATCCACTCTGCATTCTTCAAACACTTCATTTAAGGCAAATTGATTCTCCCACTGCCGCCTCAGGTTAAGTCTGCTGAAGTCAAATTGCTCAGTCCAAATTCCAAGGTTTCTCCTAATCCTTTGCCACACGCCCTGCAACTTTATCTCTCCCTCGGGCAAGAGGCTTCCTCATGACCTCACGGCTGGGGCATCCGCTCCTGGGCTTTGCTCAAATCCTTGCAGACATGGGGCAACTGTGCAAGCAGGGAGTGGCCCTGTTTCGAGGGCCTCGGAATCAAATTCCCTTTCTCTAGTGATTGTCTGTTGGGTAGAGATCGAACACCAACATGGTAATAGAATCCAGCCATAAAGGCATAAAATAATACAGCCTATTTTAATTATTTTATAGCTCGCCAATATCAATATTACACACATATGCCAGTCATCAACATGTTTTTTAACTAAAATTTCTTACCTTAAATAAGTCTCATCCTCCATTTCTACTAGATTCTTGTCATGCAGATAAGAATAAAATACTCAGCTTGTACCTAAACAAAAGTATAAACAAAAATAATTGACGTTTTAACCAAACTGTCTTCTGAAAGACTAGAACTGTCTAGTGAAAATATTACTGGGGGAGAAGAATGAGGTCTGTGGAACTGCATTTCAAACTCCTTCTTAAAACATTTTCAGCTTAGGTGAACAATGACAGTTTCTGTAAGTGTCCAGAATTGTAAAATTTACAAAAAAAAAAAAAAAAAAACCGAAATATAAAAACTTGCAAATATCTAAATACAAAAATATGTAAATATTAAAAAGGGTGGCCATTTTGAATATTGTTCTTATATAACAGATTTAAATAATACAAAATTATAACCTGGATTCCAGAACCACAGGATAGATTTGTAGTCAATAAAGACTGCTGTGTGAGACATCATTAGGCACACCTTTTAGAAAGTTCCTCCTTCGATATACAAAAGCAACAATGGAATCACCTTTCCTTCTATTCATACACAGCTACAAATAGAATCTATTTTTTTAAATATTTGGACTATGTGCCACTTAGAGAAGGAGAATTAGCAGATCTAATTGATCCAACTTCAAATTCTGCACTTCACCAGCCAAGTGGCCCCAAGGAAGTCACTAAATTTCTCGGGCTCACTGTATTCTCTGCTGTCTCACAGGTAAATTGTCTGCTTAGACATCTGCGCTGCTCTTGGGAGTCTTAGTGAGATAAAGAGGTTGAGAGCACCTTGAAAACATCACCCAGGAAACATAAAGACCCTGTCACATCCCACATTCATTCCTAAAAATCTTCATGTCTAACCTAGAAAAATGAAATCAATGTTGGAAAGATGAACCAAAGCTCTGTGCTTTGAGATTTCAACTGATGTTAAGACTTTCTTAATATAGGTTGGTATTAAGAAGAATTCAGGTGGGTCACAGACGCAAGATTAATCTTCATCTCTGTTGGGAGCCTCCATTGTGATCTAATTTTGCCTCCAATTACATGGCAGTGTTTTATCACCAGAACACCTTTCTCTTCATCTAGACTGTTTCTCTTTGAAGATCACAGGGCTGTGACTTTAGCTTGATCTACAGGTTTGGCCAACTATCTAATCAGTGAGTCTGATAATGTTTACATCATCACCTTGATAAAGAGGAGAAAAGAATAGCTGCATTTCCCAGAAACCAAGTCTAATTAAAATAAAAATGTGTCACATTCCTCCTCTTTAAACAAAGGCCCAAGCAAAAGAAATGGTGTTGATACCAAGAGAAGTAACGCTATGCCTGACTGCAAGAAGAAAAGCCATATTTGACGTTGTGATTCCTACAACATGGTATGACTATTGAAATGCCAGTGTTTTTCTGTTAAAGTCTCAGTAACGGCACGATGAAGGATCTTGTAATTTTTAATTCACACCAAACATTGTGCATATTTTAATTGGTCAAATGTAGATCAACAAACAGAACTGCTAGTCAAATGGGAGATGAAGAAGTAATTCCAATTACGTCATGCCAGGAGTGTGGATATATACAGAAGTGGTTCAGATCCCTTCACATCAAAAGTGGTGATAACTTGATGTGTTCAGAGAAAGATGGCTTTTTTTCTTTCTCTTTTTTTTTTTTTTTTTTTGATGAGGTGGGGAGGGAAAAAGACCCATATATGTTCATGTAATTTTAGCAGTTTACATCTCCACCTTCTCTGACTGCAAATCCCAGAAAGAGAGAGTCAGGGAGGCCATTCTCTGAAGCTGACAATTAAATGATGTCCAGGTATTCTTCAGGAATAGATATCGTCCTTGGATACTTTCCATGGAATTTTGAAAAAAACACACATTTGCATAAAATACAAAAATACTGAAGGCATCACAACATCACAGAGCTGGTTGTCTTCCTAAATACATGGGGTTATATCATGCTGTGAAATGGAAGGCCCTGCAGTAGGTTATCTGCATGTCAGCATGCATTCTCCTGTCCTGTTACTAAATCTGCCTCTGACTGTGTGTCTCCTGACTTGGGGTGTGCATGGACACTGCCTTGTGACCCTTCAAGAAGGAAGTTGACTTACAAAACTATTACGTTCGCATCCATCTAGCACAGCATTTCAACGTCACGTTGAGTCTACCTAAAGAATAGCCATGAGAAAAAATATCTTCATTTTATTGATTTAATATATACTATAAAATTTTAATACATTTCCCCTCAGTGGCATTTAAGAGAATACATTTCAAAGGGAATTATTACACCATTTCATGGGAAAGGGATTCTCATGTTGACCCCAGATCTATGGAGAACATGAACTCAAGTCAGCTTCCTGCTGGGCTCTGTCCACAGTTAACCAGAATCATCAATTCCTTAGCTTGGAATTCGCTTTGTTATGGTTGTCCGGTTGTCTGGTCTTTATCTTAAAAAGATCTCTTCTGCCATAATATAAGTTTGCAGGCGTGGTGTCTGGATTCGTGGTTATTGTAAGTGGGAATGCTAAGGGCCAACATCTATGAATAATATAAATTGAAATGGCCAATACTGGAAACCTGTCTTTCCAGAGATAAAGATTATTAGAATGTATGTGCCTAGCACACAAGGAGAGAAAGTAACTTTTTCATTTTGCTTAGAAACTAGGTTTCAAAATAAGTGAAGTTTGTACTCAGTCATGGATTAATTCAGCAAGCACAATCTACCAGGCACTCGTCTACACAGAGAAGAGACAGAGGTGGCCACAGGACCCCTGAAGGCACTGACCGATGACTTCCCATGACATTCCCCACCTCTGACTGCATCAGAATGGATCTTGCAAATGTGCTTTTTCTTTCCTTTTTTTTTTTTACAGAATCTCCCTCTGTCACCCAGGCTGGATTGCAGTGGTGACATCTGGCTCACTGTAACCTCTGCCTCCTGGGTTCAAGTGATTCTCCTGCCTCAGCCTCCCAAGTAGCTGGGATTACAGGCATGTGCCACCATGCCGGCTACTTTTTGTATTTTTTAGTAAAGATGGGCTTTCTCCATGTTGGCCAGGATGGTCTCAAACTCCACCCCTCAAGTGATCCACCCACCTTGGCCTCCCAGAGTGCTGGGATTACAGGCGTGAGCCACTGTGCCAGGCCAGATTTGCATTTTCAAAGATGGGTTTGAATGATCTGAACCTTGGCAGCAGAAGTGAGATTGGCTTATGTGAGGCAGGACCTTCCATCTCCCTATCCAACACTCCTCGAGGATATGAAATTTCTCCTCATAACAGCGTCACTTGAGAAGCCTTCATAGCTACCCACAGCCTCCACGATTAGACCCCAGCCCTTCCGCGGGACAGAACCCATGCCTTTAACATCCGCCTCCCTTTAGCTGAACTGGCCTGGGCGTAGCAGAGAGGAGAGCACGTGCTGAACGGCTCAGCACCGCCAGCCATGCTGCACCTGAGCGGCCGGGGCATCTTCTCCTTCCTTCAGTCACCACCGTGCGCTTATCAAGCCGGTATGACTTTTGCGACCAGTACTGTGGAAGTGTAATTTGTTTACTCTCAAGTGCATTTATCTTCAGGGCATGGTGTGATGAATTTTTTTTTTTCTTTTTCTTCTTCTAGATGGAGTTTCGCTCATGTCGCCCAGGCTGCAGTGCAATGGCGTGATCTCGTCTCATGGCAACCTCCGCCTCTCAGGTTCAAGTGATTCTCGGGCCTCAGCCTCCCAAGTAGCTTGGATTACAGGCGCCTGCCACCACACCCGGCTAATTTTGTATTTTTAGTAGAGACGGGGTTTCACCATATTGGTCAGGCTGGTCTCAAACTCCTGACCTCAGGTGATCCGCCCACCTCAGCCTCCCAAAGTCAGTGTGATGAATTTTAAGAAATGCATGCCCCTACCCCTGCACAGCCATCCCCAAATGTGCAGCCAACACTTCTGCTAACACGGGGCCTCTGCATGCAGACTCTTCCTGCTCTGCCTCCAGCAAGCCCTGATGGGGTTTCTATCTCTAAAGATGAGTTTGGCCTGCTCTGGCTGTTCAGGCAGTGAACTCAGACCCCACCTCTCTTTGGTGTCTGGCTTTTTCTACTCAGTGTGAGACCGAGATTCAAGAGCCACTGGTATGCATTGGGTAATTTTCCCACCAGATACTGCTGTTTCATCAAGTAGATTCTGAACATTTTAATTACACTGAAATTCCATTCGTGACTTAAGAAAACAAAACTATTTAACATAGTAGACACTGGGGTGAAAACTTCCAGTTTAACTTACTAAATGGGTAATCATCTAGCAATCATTTTGCAAATGATGGAATATTAGAAATATAACATTTAACGTCAGAAATAACCATCTAAATCTTAACCATATAATACTTGCTGAAAGACTGAAGTTTCAGATCACATACAACTCTGCCCCCTTCTTATTCAGCTCAAAGAAAGCCTAAGATGAAAACACATAAAATATATGCTTTTTTTTCTTTTTAGAAATGCAAGTATGTGGAATGAAACAACCTCGAGCTCACAGGAAGGAAATAATGATGGCGGCGGCCGTCAGCACGGCCTGACCCAGGGTGGAAGGCGGTGTGTGGGCTCCCAGCGGGAAAGGTGCTGCTTTTATTTCCATTTGCAGTGAGGAGAATGGAGCCTCACTCAGGAAAATAACCTGATTACAGTGGCAGAGCATCATGGTCAAATAAATGTCAGCAACAAAATAAATTCTAATCTGGAAGCCCAGTGTATGCGTATGTGTGTTTATGTGCACATACACCCGTGCATGCATGTATGCACACGCACACACCTGGGTGGACTAAATCCAGGCTCCTCTCAATGAATTTACCAGTAACTATTCCACGAGGGGACCTCCCTCATCAGCACTAGCTGGGATCCTGGATTACAGAAATCGTAGGCTTTGCCCATGGAGGCAGAAGACAGCAGGATCCCAGACCCCACGGGATCTGAGGAAGGGCCCTGCCTCCCTCTGGATGACTTCTCAGGCTCAGGCACTGATCTCTCCTGGGGTTAGCATTGCTTTCTGCCCTTACATTCAGCATCTTCCAATCTAAACTTGTCAGCGAGTTTGTTTGCTTGTTTTAACATGATTTGAGCAGATTTTGTTTTGTTTTGCAACCAAATATCCCACACCAAGTCACATGCTCAGCTGATAAAATGGAATTTCTTCCCTTCTGCAAGGGAAGACTGTGGGGAACCACTGTTGTTCTCATCACGGTCACACTCTCTCCCTGACAGAAAGGTGCCGATGCTGTGGGATTGGAGCTCCTGTTGAGGGTGTGGTCTCTGATGCCAGGCCGTCACCACTTGGAAGGCTTTTTTGAGTAATCCAAGAAGAATGCAGCACTGCAGATAATTCTGTGCAAAATTAACAAAGCTCAGCAGCCCCCGCTCTAAAGATTAAAGGAGCATTCAAGGGTCTTGCATCATAAACCCACTTACCTAACTGCTATCACCTCTGAAAGCTTGAAATCATTTTTGTCCAGCTCTCTACTTCTCCCATTGTGGGTTGGACCACGGGTCACCATGGTGTTGTCCTTACAGATTTTGCTCTGGCTGAGCCACGTTTTGAAGGTGACATCAGATAATGATCATTGTGATTGGACCTGGGATCATCTCAGTGCAAAGATAGTTCTTAAACACACACGATGACAGAGATAAATGGTGTTCACCAATGGAGGTAGTTGTGATTAATAGTACTTCTTAGTGCACTGTCAACAAAGCTGTAAGTTCAATAGATTCCAGTCAATTAGGAAGTAATAGTGATAGATCCAGGCAGCCTTCCAATGAGCGTGAGGGCAGCGTGTTCACCAGTATGGAGTGAATTTAAGTGTTTGCCTTAAGTCTGATTGAAAACTTTCTTTGAACCTTCCATCAGGCCTCCATGCAGTAGGCCTGCCAGAGACAACCAGCCCAGCCAGGCCCTGTGACACTCCACAGATGTAGCTTCAAAATATGCAGTCAATATTGCTAAAGAGTCATAATGAGCTCTAGACTATATTTATTATGGAGATAAATGTGCTGGAAATCCCACTTCACTCCAAAAGGAGCATAGGCGCTCCCTGTGAAGATGTTATGAAGCCATGACATGAGATAAGGATGTGAGGTATTCTAGAATGTTCTTAGGTGGGGCTCTTTGGAATGAGATGGTGTATACCCCTGAGAGCATGAAAGTGTGATCCGAATGGATGGTGGATGGCTATTTTCCTAACCATTGTAATTTCCATTAGTCTTCATTCTCTTGCTGAGCAGTACAGTCTGTTGTTTTTATTTTTTATTTTTTGAGATGGAGTCCCTCTGTCACCCAGGTTGGAGTGCAGTGGTGCGATCTTGGCTCACTGCAACCTCCACCCTCCAGACTCAAGTGATTCTCCTGCCTCAGCCTCCTGAGTAACTGGGATTCCAGGAACATGCTACCATGCTTGGCTAATTTTTGTACTTTTAGTAGAGATGGGGTTTTACCATGTTGGCCAGGCTGGTCTCGAACTCCTGACCTCAGGTGACCTGCCAGCCTCGGTCTTCCAAAGTGCTGGGATTACAGGCATGAGCCACTGCCCCTGGCTGGAATCTGTTATTTTGCTGTATGTTTACAGATGTCCCCAAATTTCCGTGGGGAGCTGTGACTTTTTATGTCTAGAAACTTTGTGACCACAGGCACATGGGGATGGCAAACAGTGGAATCCCTGAGTGTATTTTTCAGCATCAAGGTCCTCATGGATTACGGCGGAATCACACTTTCTCCTCCTTGTCCTGTGGGAGAATGGAGGACTTCAGAGTGAGAAACGATGTCACAGCGGCCGGACAGCTTGAGGATCTAATGATCAGAAACCTTAGAGTGGGAGTGGGACTGTGCTTAATACAAAAAAAAGAAAAAGAAAAGAAGAAATGAATGAACACTTTTTTTTTGAGACAGAGTCTTGCTCTGTCGCCCAATCTGGAGTGCAGTGGTGTGATCTCAGCTCACTGCAACCTCTACGTCCCAGGTTCAAGCATTTCTCCTGCCTCAGCCTCTCAAGTAGCTGGGATTACAGGTACATGCTGCCACGCCCAGCTTAATTTTTTGTGTTTTAGTAGAGATGGGGTTTCACTATGTTGGCCAGATAGGTCGAGAACTCCTGAGCTTAGGCAATCCACCTGCCTTGGCCTCCCAAAGTGCTAGGATTACAGGCGTGAGCCACCGCGGCCATCCTGAATGAACACTTTCTATGTGTCAAAAGTCCACCCACCCCATTTCCCCTGAGGTGATTAGTCCTCATCACATGCCTGTATCAAATTTTCTCATGTAACCCATAAATACATAGGAGAATAGCTTGAACCCGGGAGTCAGAGGTTGCAGTGACCAGAGATCGTGCCACTGCACTCCAGCCTGGGTGACAGAGCGAGACTCCATCTCAAAAAACAAAACAAAACAAAACAAAAAACCAACAACAACAAAGAAGATGTCAGGAAAGACAAGGAACAGGCAACAGCTGCCTTATGCTTCAATCTTTCCTTAAAACTCAAGTCTATAGAGGGGATGGCGTGAAACTGGATCTCTGTGCACTGTTGCTGGAAATGGAACACAGTAGAGCCAATGTAGAAAACAGCACGGAGGTTCCTCAAAAAATTAAAAATAGATTTATCATATGATGCAGCAATTCCACTTCTGGGTATATATCCAAAAAAATCGAAAGTAGGGTCTCGAAGATATATTGGTGCACATAAGTCTACAGCAGAATTATTCACAAGAGCAGAGAGGTAGAAGCAAGCCAAATGCCCTTCAAGAGATGAATGGATAAACAACATGTGGTACATATACACAGTGGAATATTATTTAGCCATGAAAAAAGAAAGGAAATTCTGACATATGCAACAACATGGATGAACCTTGGGGACATTCCAGTAAGTAAAATAAACCCATCACAAAAAGACAAACGCTGTATGATTCTGCTTATATGAGGTACCTAGAATAGTCAAATCATAGAGACAGAAAGCAGGATGGTGGTTGCCAGGGGAGAGGAAACGGGGCATTACTGTTTAATGATATGGAATTTCAATTTTTCAAGGTGAAAAGAGTTCAGCAGATGGAGGGTGGTGGTGGTTACACAACACTGTGAATGTATTAAATACCCCTGAACTGTACACTTAAAAACGATAAGATCGTACATTTTGTGTCAGGTGTATGTTACCACAATAAAATATAGTATTTTTTATTTAAAAAAAAAAAAGCTTTTAAAAAAAAAAACCCCAGAAACTCAAGTCAAAACCTGGACAAGTACCTGAGGCTTCAGGAATAAAATACATGTGGATGTATGCGCAAAAAGGAGTGAGGCTAGTAAATTCTACTTCAATGTTCATCTCCCAGTAGAAAAGTGACTCTAGGGCTGTCACGGAAATGTTCTCTAAAGCGAATCCATGAGACAAGTAATTTATGTTTACCGTCAAACGCCTCCTACATAAAACTGAATTGTAATTAGCAAATACTGACCCCCCCCAACCTGACACATGTGTCATATCAAGAAGCAGTACCTACCAGTCCAACAGCCCCGAGTGGACAATTGCCATGGCTCATAACAACAGGCTCTGATTATTTCAGTTTTGGTATGCAGTCCTTATAGTCAGTTTCTGTACAGCAAGCGTTTGACAAAAGCTTAGGTCAAAAGTGTGCAAGGAATTCAGCTGAGTAGAAGTGGAAGTTGGTTCGCAGACAAGAGAGACCAGGCATCATGGAGCACTGGGCAGGTCATTGCACTTTTTGAGCTTCAGTGTCTGTTCGTTGGAAACAGAATAGTCTGTACAACCCTGAGTTGGAGTGAGAATCACAGAGATAACATACTTTTCGCGTTCTTTGTAATCAGTGAAGTGATATCAATGTCTCATTATTCTGTGAGCAGAATTTCGGTGGGTGGGCTGACATGAGAACACATCTCCACACACTAATGTCAAGTTGGTCACTTAAAAAAACACGTAGTTTACTTTGGAAAGTGCACAACATAATTTTCTTCACAACTGCTTAAAAAGTACCAAATTATTTGATAATTCTCCCACTGGCATATAGGGGTCTATGATTTTTTTTTGCTTTGACCCTGGCTGGATGTGTGACTGCTTCAAACAACAGACTATGTTGGATGTGACACCGTAGGACTTCCAATATGAGGTCAGAAAAAGCTGTGCAGCCCTTATCCCGCACATGATATGCTTGAGATGTTTGCTCTGGCAAAAGCTAGCAGTATATAATAAGTCCAATGACCTTGAGACCACCTTTCTGGGAGGCTGCTGTAGGTGCTCCAGTCAACAGTCCCAGCCGAGCTCCGGCCAACAGGCTGCATCAGATGCTCAGCCTGTGTCTGAGCCACTGTCCAGCCTTCGGATGACAACAGCCCTGAGAGACCCCAGCTAAGAACTATGCACTTGAGTCTTTCCCATGGTTCTGACCCACAAAATCGTAAGAAAAAATAGAATTGTTGCTTTAAGTTACTAAAATTAAGGGATAACTTGTCATACGGTGTCTTCGTTTGGTCTGCTATAACAAAATATCATAAACCAGGTAGCTGATAGGCAGCAGAAATGTATTTATCCCAGTTCCAGAGGCTGAGGAGTCCAAGATGAAGACACTGGCAGGTTCTGTGTGGTGAGGGCCGAATTTCTGGTTCATAGATGGTTCCTTCTCACTGTGTCCTCATATGGTGGAAGGGGTGAGGCTGTCCCCGTGACCAATGTTTCAGAAGGGCACTTATTCCATTCACAAGCACTCCACCCTCAAGTCCTCATCACCTTCCAAAGGCCCCACCTCCTAATACTATCACCTTGGAGGTTAGGATTTCAACATAAGAATTTTGGAGGGGACGTAGACACTCAGGCCATACCTCAAAGCAATAGTGACTAGTATGGGTTAGCATCATAAACATAAAAAACCACAGGAGTGCAGCAAACATCTTTCCTTAACTTAGGTTTTTCCAGATGCCAGTGGGAGACGGGTACAGATACTATCCAACTTCTTGGGATTCCTTTTAAAGGAAATGTGGAAATGTGGAAGAAAAAAATTAAAGGTAACAGATTCAGTGCTATTCCTAGAACGTGTTGCTATACCCCCGGCTTTAATTCCATATCCACATGTCTTAGAGCATCACCTTGGATGATGATGCCCTGAAAAAAAAATAGAATAAAAAATATATATATCTTATGAATTGAACTACTTCTGGATCACCTTAGAGATCACCCGTCAAGGTGATCTGTTGAGGGGTTGGGTTTTCCTTCTTGTCACTCTGTTAGTTTTGGGCTGCATCCTGATGAAGGTGGAATAACACTAAGCCCTTTAAACTGTCTGAGTGTGTAGGAGCAGATGCCATGTCACTCACACAGCTGTGCCTTTCACCATGCATCTCGCACTGTGCTGATGTGAAGCAGCAAGAACTCAAAACACAGAGTAGTTGGTTTCAGGGAGTTGAGATCGTGCCACTGCACTCCAGCCTGGGCGACAGAAATGGACTCCATCTCTTAAAAAAAAAAAACAACAGAGTAGTAGATTCTTTTCAAATAGCTTTGTTTTGTTTTGTTTTGTTTTGTTTTGTTTTTGCTCTGTGTATTTGCATAGCCAAAAAATAAAGCAAAAGAAACACTTCTATTCACCGGTTGCACGTGTGACTATATTGCAACAATAGTAAAGATGTATAAGGGACTTCTCAGAGCACATCCCAGTATGCTAAAATATTCTACACCAAAAACCACATCAAAAAATATCCTATGGGCTGGGTGCAGTGGCTCACTCTCAGCACTTTGGGAGGCCGAGGCAGGTGGATCACTTGAGGTCAGAAGTTTGAGACCAGCCTGGTCAACAGGGTGAAACCCTCTCTCTACTAAAAATACAAAAATTATCCTGGCATGGTGGCAGATGCCTATAATCCCAGCTACTTGGGAAGCTGAGGCAGGAGAACCACCTGAACCCAGGAGGCAGGGGTTGCAGTGAGCCGAGATAACTTTGCTGCACTCCAGCCAGGGCAACAGAGCGAGACTCCATCTCCAAAAAAAAAAAAAAAAGAATGAAAAGAATATGTATATCCTATGGATTGAGCTATTTCTGGATCATCCAAGACTGTTTGCATGCAGGAGCCTCTAATGTTCTGAGCATTAAAAATGAATCTAGTCATTGTGTTTTAAGTGCTTAAGTGAATCTGGCCAATGGGACAAAGTCAAGCGGTCAGAGCTTGTGTTATTTAAGAAAAAGAAGGTGACCAAGGCTCCCCCTCAAGATGCACCCCTTATGTCCTGGTGGAGCTGGAGGGGAGGGGAGGAAACCATCAGAGACAGAGACGACGGGCTGTGGAAACCAGGCCTTTGGCCTTGGGAGTCAACTCCCTGGAGCTTGAATTCTGATTTTGGACTTTACCAGCTACGTGACTTGGGGAAGATTTCCTAACTTCTCTTAAGTGTTGGTTTCCCTCACATATAAATCGGAAATAACAACAGATTAGAGAGGAACATATTTTAATTTCAACAGCAGTGATCCAACCTCATTTCTCTCCAACCTTCAGTGTCTATAATGAAGGTATGAGGCATGAGTGAATAAAATGGACACAAAACCACTGATCTAGAAGCCTCTGTTGAAAACTCTCCGGATAGTGACCTACACAATGGCCATGTGACCACACAAGAGAACCAGAGTGTTAACAAGCAGAACCCAGATACCAGTGTCCTTTGGGATCTAAGGTTATGCTGTTACCTTAACCTGCAATTTCCCTTAGAAGAGGAGTCAATGTACCTTCATTTGTATTAATAGCATTCATCAAGATACTTTGCACATTGTAAATACTTATATATTTATTGTCTAAAAAACAAAATCAGTCGCCTGCATTTTGAAGTTGCTTCAGAATTGTTCACGTCCTTTCTTGGTCTCCCTGACTTTCCACGACTGATACTCACTCAAAAATCCTCCGTACGTATTCACTGATACACCAGTATGACTGACTTTTTCTTTCCTCTCCAGCTAGGAAGAAACTGATAGGCTCACACAGGCTGAATATTGCTTATCTGAAATGCTGCGGACCAAAGGGTTTTGAATTTCAGATTTTATCAAATTTTGGAATATGTGCATTATAAAAAGGCCGTGTGAGCAACCCAAGCCTGAAAATCCACAACCTGAAATAAGAGAATGGACACCTGCAAGGCCACGTGCTCTGAGCACTCACAGCGGTCATTGCATCCGCGGGTTCTGCAGATCACGTTGTCCATTAGGGAAAAGCATAATGTTTGTCTCCCCCGCCCCCGCCCCCCACCCCCAGGGAGCCTCGGCTTCACAGGAGTTCGTTCTGGCTCTCATCCCCTCGGCCAGGCGCTTTTCTCAGCGACCAGTTACATTTAGGTTGTGATTAGAGGTTAATTTGTAGGATCTTCTCTTTGTTCAGGTATATTCTCTAATTTTTCTATACCAAATAAATATCACGACCTAGTTTTTTTTTTAATTGGGCCCTGAAATGCCCTTGTGCTATTTGTCAACCCCCATCAGCACTGCCTCACTATCCCACAGAATCAGAGTTGTGATGTTAAGTCTGGGGTTGAGAGGGCTTGGCAAGGTCCCCTATGTGATCGCAGTCATGTGTTGCTACTGTGGGACCTGTCTGGCAAGTCGGTTGCTGTCTGTTAACGTGACCTGAACAGCACAGAATCGCGAGCTGGGTGGAAATCACCAATGGGCGGCTGCAAGCAATGAGAAAAGCAAGTCAGGAATGTACAGGACAAGTCCATTTCTTATTGACCAGGAGCATGGGCTGATCTGGATCTAAAGGAGGTGGCTCTGTCTTCCTCCAAATTCTTTCAAGCAAAAACAATACAATTTTGTTTCTTGCCTGGGTGTATGGCTAACAAGATATTAATAAATAGTCTTTTTGTCTTCAGCTACACGGGAAACAGTGTCTGGGGAAATTACCTAGACCACAAATATGCCTATCCCGCTGGAAATGTACACATGTAAAGTGACAAGATAAGATTCTGCATAGAGAGACGAGGTGGAAGAGCAGTGTCATGAGGGTGACACTCTCAGCTTTCCACGAAATGCTAATGTTAATTAATATGAGATCAACTCATGTGCAAGAATTCACCGTCAAATCAATGAGATAGCAAATTCCTGGGATTTCCATCTATGGTTCCGTATTGTGATGGCATCAGCCCTTTTCATCTGGCATAGCTACGACTGCATAACAAATTATCCCTCAATTCACTTAATGACTTAAAACAACAAATATTTATTATCTGGCAGTTTCTGTGGTTCAGGAATCGATATGCAAGTATATTTTTCTCCTATTTAACTGAAGAGAGTACAACCTTTTTTAGAGCCTTTAACAACGTAAGCGTACTCATTTGAACTGTCTGGACCTCAGATATTTTTCGGAAAGCAAGTGAATTTCAATCTGCTCCAAAACACACACACGGAAAGAAAGCTGGGTCACAGAGCCAAACCATGGTCGCAACTGAGTGTATGCTTCCTGCTGTCAATTATCTGTGACAATCTGTGGCCACCATCCCGGATGTTCGCCCTCTACCAAGAAACACGCCAGGAAGAGTTAAAGCCAGTTCAGAAAGACGGACTATGTAAGGACTTGTGAGAAGATGCAGTGGCTACATTTAAAAGCAACATAAACTCATTTTATCACTCTGATATCATCCTCCTTTTCTCTCGTACATGGGCTTCGAGGGCTGGGGAGGCTATAAACACAGGTGGATGGGTTGTGTAGAGCAGGCCTGTAGTGCTCAGTGACAGCAGACCCCTGAAAGAGAGGCCAGAAACAATGATCAAAAAGAAGCTTCCCGTGTGCAGAGTGACGGACTCCTCTTAGGCAGTGCTTGTTCTTTTTAGACATCTAGAGACATCATGATTGCCAGCACAGTTGAAACCTGGGAATTATAAAAGGCAGCAACAGGAGATAGATGTGTTTGGGGGGTACTATTCTGATGGCAGCATGATACGGTTTGGTTCCGTTTCTGCCCCAAATCTCAAGTCAAGCTGTAATCCTTATGTATCTGGAGGGAGGTGATGGAATCATGGTTTTTCCCCATGCTGTTCTGATAGTGAACGAGTTCTCACGCAATCTGATGATTTAAATGTGTGGCACATCAATTAAACTTCTCTTTATAAATGACCCAGTCTCAGGTAGTTCTTTATAGCCGTGTGAAAATGGACTAATACACAGCACCAATCCAAGAATAAGGGTGAAGAGCCACAGAATGAAAACCAACCCAGCACATGGGATCCTGAGTGCTTATGAAACTATCATTCTCATCTACAACAGTGAATCAATTGGCTTTCTGTAGTGCTCAGCGTAACTGCGAGGAGGGGGCAAACGAACTCAGGGGCCCAGATGACAGGTCAGCACACAAAACGTCTCTGGGCAAGATGTATCAACACAGGGCCCCTTCTGTAAATGAAGAGGTCCAGTTCTTACAACTTCTATGAAATGGAAGGAAATGTTAGTTCTTACTATCTATAAGTTTTAGATTTATGGGAAAAGGGTTTTTAAAAATTAATTTGCACAAGTATGTTATCATTATGTGCAACAGTACTTCGTGTTCGAGGAGTCTGAAGTAATCTACATTGCAAGTGGTGTCCCAACGAGGCCAGAACTCGGGGAGGGCTGTTTTCTCAGATGAACTCTTTCTTTCCTCTCCAGCGAGAAAGAAGTTCATGTCGTTCTGCCCCATGAAGTGGTCCTTGGCCTTGGTGAAGAATTATTGCAGGAATGAGAAGTGTTACTAACGAAGATATGAGGCATGAGTGAATAAAATGAACACAGAACCACTGATCTAGAAGATTCCATTGATAAATTTCCTGGTAGTAACACAAAGGCCATGTGACCACCCAAGAGAATCAGAGCATTTACAAGAGGAATCAAGTGTCTTTTGGGAGCTAAGATTATGCCATTACCTTAATCTGCAATTTCCCCAAGAAGAGGAGTCAATGTACCTTCATTCATATTAACAATATTTATCAAGATACTGTGCACATCATAAATACTTCCATATTTACTGTCTTTAAACAATCAGTTACCAAGCCAGGTGTGGTGGCTCATGCCTTTAATCCTAGCATTTTGAGAAGCCGAGACAGGAGAATCACTTGATCCCAGGGGTTCAAGTCCAGCCTGGGCAACATGGCAAGACCCAGTCTCGGAAAACAAAACAAAACAAAACAAAACAAAAACCAGTTATCTGCATTTTGAGGGTACTTCAGAATTGTTGATATCCTTTCTTGGTCTCTCTGACTTTCTACAACTTGTACTTACTCAGAAATGCTTGGTACATATTTGCTGATATATCAGTGTGGCTGACTTTTTCTTTCCTTTCCAGCTGGGAACAAATTGATAGGTGTATATAGGTTGAGCATTGCTTATCTGAAATGTTTGGCACCCAAGTGTCTCAGATTTCAGATTTTATTGGATTTTGGAATATTTACATCATAAACATACCATTCAAACATGCCAAATCTGAAAATTCAAAACCCAAAATGCTCCAATGAGCATTTCTTTTGAGCATCATGTTGGAACTCAAAACGTTTCAGACTTTGGAGTATTTTTTACTTCATAGTTTTGGATTTGAGATGCTTAATCTATACTATCTTCTAATTATTATCATAGACAGGTGAATGACGCTCTCAAAAGTCTGTCATAGATATTGACTAAGAAGGCCCAAGTCAATGGCCTTTGTGACTAGAATTTCAGCACGGGTTATTTCTACATTTCTACATTAAGGAGAAAAACTTGAATTAAGTCCTGCCTCCTTCTAGAATTTGAAGTATACAACGAGAGTTTCTTTCTTTCTTTCTTTCTTTTTTTACAAGGAAGCGTGTGGTGTGCAAGCTGCATTCTTTCAACAAGGGCTGAGCCTCAAGGAGCCCTTGGATGCATCCCACGTGATTTAGAGTAGGAAATTCATGGTGGTCTTTGGAGCAGCCATGCCTGTGAATCCTGGAGATGGGGGAAAATCACCTTTAGAGGGAGCAGCTCCCTGGCAGGCATGACCACCACAACTAGGGGAAATGTCAGCAGAGAACATGAGTTGAGGACTCAGTGGAGAACAGCTAGGGGGGAGCCAAGAAAGCTGTTGGTGGATGGCGGAGGGAAGGCTGTGGTCTTTGGGGGGCTTGGCTAAAGACTTAAATCCCCGAGATTTCCATAGGAACTATGGCCGAGCCATTTCCTCCAGTGCCTCACAATGCTGCCCGCACTGCACTTGGAAGCTTCTCCCCACTAGGCAAGCGGAGGTTGTCCTGAGTGAGAGGGTGTTGAGCTGAGTTAGGAAATTGACTTCTAAATACTCAGAGTCCACTCCTCTCTTCCACATAGGCATCTCTGAACAGATGATTTTTGACATTTGACAAAATTGATGGCAGAGAGACAGCAGCTGAGTGCTGAATGGTGCAGTGTTTCTCTGCACCCAAAATGTCACAGTATATGAGTCCCGAAATGTGTGGGCATCTCATCCGCAGGGAAACGTTCGACGTCACGGCTGCACCTATGCCTTTTATAGCACGACTTTCTACCCCAGCCCCTGCAGGTTAGCAAGCCATCTGGAAACTAACCGTGACTCAGCACCATTTTAGAGAATGTTTTTCACTTCTTAACAACAACAATAATAATAATAATAATAATAATAATAATAATAACTCCGCCATGGGGCCGTTCTCCGCACAGCTCTGCACGCCGAGTTCACTGACATTGTCTGGCTCTGTCACTGCTGGTCATGGTAATTTCCTGCTAGGAGTTTCGGTTTCTGTTACAGACCGCGTGTGCCTGAGGTTTGCTTCTCTTGGCTGCTCTTCCACAGTGGAATGTTCTTTTTGAAATCGATGACTTTCAAGGTGATCATTAAGTACCAGAGACCCCTGGAAGCTCCTTCAAAACACCAAACTTGGACTCTTCCCCAGCTCCTGAACTGGCTGTCAAGGGTGTGAGCTGACAGTTTAGATGACTAAGCCAACTGACAGCATGCCAGAAAATGCCACAGTTTAGAAATTCCTGTCAATGCCCACTCCTCATTCTATGAGGAAGGCCATGTGCAGTTTGCCAGAAATACTACTGAGAGGCACTAAACAGCATTGACGAGTCTCCATTAAAATGAGACAACTTGCTATACATTTCTTAACATATTTACGATTACACAGGAAAAGCAAAACCATTTGACATTAGTAAGACTTTAATTTTACTCTTTGAGCAAAGCAAGTTATGTAACTAAGCTAAGAGGAATGCAAAGACAATTTGCAAATATACAATTGCTTTAAAGAGTCAACGTAGAGAATGATGCTATTAAGCTTGTCATCAGAATTCAATTAAAATTTCACTAGGTTTTAGTTATGAAGAAAGAACACATCCAGAAGTGCTGTGCTCACCAACTGTTTAATATTAATTAGTGAAAGCAGTATTTCCTGATTTCGCCCTGAAAGTTAGTACAGCATTTCATTTCAAATAAATTTTTATTGAAAGCAAATTTTCAAACTACCTGGAGTTGTGTTCAGCAAGCCTTGGGAATTTGAACTTTTTCACATACAAAAGTTTAAACCCTTTTTTTTTTCCTGTTGTGTGCAAAAATCTCCTTTTCTTTGTCCTCCTGTGGAAATTGTTACTTTCACCCATATATTGCTCCAAAAATATAAACCGTCTTAGAGCGGCTGTTGAAATTATTCACTCTTGGCCTAGAGCTAATTGTGGCTTTTCAGTCCTAACAATATCTTATGAGAAAGTTGTAAGTGAAAATAGGGTCAAAATGCACATATGAAAGCTGTGTAGCATTCTCAGAAAAACCACACACGGAGCTGGTTTTTTTTGTTTTTTTTGTTTTTTGGGGAATATCTGTTTATCAAAAAGCTGCCCGTCGTGATTCAGAGTCACATTATTCATCTGTGTGTATGTACTGGAGAACTTTGACCACGCTTGCTGATTTCAAAGCAAGGCAATATCTTTTCGATGACATCAGCTTCCACTCCCTGTACCGGGAACTCACCGTTCTCTGAACTGAAAGTTGGGAGCTGGTGCCAAAGGTTGTCTCACCTGTGAGTGCATTTCCTGTAAGCCCAGTTCACCCCGGCGTGGGCCTGGCCGATTCCGATAGTGACACACACCTCTCCAGTTCTCACAAGCAACAGCCCCAAGACTAACTCTTCAATCATCTCCAGACTATGACCGAGGCCATGGAGGGCAGCCACACCTGGAGAGAAGCCTGCCCTTGCTCTCCTGGGCTGTCCTGTCACTGGCAGTGAGAGTAGAGCTGTTTTCCCTTCAGAATCACCGAATGATCAATAAACACACTGATCCTTGTGGGTGGGAAGTGAGCCTTGTAGGTTAACATGTGCGTGCCGCAGCCAGAAGCCCCCGCGCCAGCCCCTCTTCGTGACATGGTTGGGGTTGCAGCTCCTAGGGACACACACACATGAGATTCGGGGCCACAGGAGACCCCTGCAGTGACACGACAAAATGCCTCCTTGTGCAGTTCAGGCAGCGGACACAGTGTGATAACGAAGAAATGGAAATAAAATGACTGTGTTTTTTTTTTTTCTGTCCCGTAGCAGGAGAGTAGATGCCCGCAAGGCAGTGCATTTCAGAAAGGGTGAACGACAGTGGATTAAAATTATCTCAAGGTGTTAATCCCCACATTTACATTGTGCTTATACTGTATTGACAAACTTCTTTAGTAAGTATAAGGAAAAATTCTCCCCTGGGCTTCAAAGGACCAGCCTGCTCAGAAAACAGAGGAGTAGATAAAGAATGACACACAGACACAAGACACACATACACACACACAGACCATACACACATACACACACACACAGACCATACACACATACACACACACACAGACCATACACACATACACACACACACAGACCATACACACATACACACACGCAGATATGCAACAGACACAGAGACACCTACAGAGAGACTCACACACATGCATACACACAGACACACAGACACACATACACACACAGACCATACACACACAGACCATACACACACGCAGATATGCAGCAGACACACAGAGAGATGCCTACAGAGACACTCAGAGACACACAAACATATACAAACACACACAGAGCATACACACACACACGCAGATACGCAGGCAGTCACACAGACTCACAGACACACATGTATACATACCGACACACATATAGACATACGTGCACACAGACACACAGATACACAGACATACACATATATACACATGTACATACACAGATATACATACTTACATGCAGACATACAGGCAGACACACGGAGACACACACACACATAACATACACAGCCATAAACACATGTACACACAGACACTGGGATATATAAGTACATATAGACACTGTAGAATGATCTTAACAATTCCTCTCTTCCTCCAATAATTCACATTTCTAGGTGACTGATTTTCTTTAGCTTTAAATGAAAAGCAAAATGCTTTCTATTATACCTCTTTGTTTGAAAGTATATTTTTAAAAAGATTCTGAATGGAAGATTTTTTTTTTTCAAGTCCTCTCATCTTTTACTTTTCCGCTAGTGATATCCTCACGGAGTCCATTTGGACAAAGACTGTGGACAAGCCATTGGGCGTGACACCCGGCTTGGAGCCTGCCCTTTCAGAGCAGGTCAGCGCCGAAATAGACAGCAAAGGAGAACTAAATCCAGGTTGAACAATGCCGGCCCAAAAATAGCAACAGGGTTTATGAGCACAGCAGCAGGAAAGGCAGCTAATCACTTGCCAGGATCTTTTATTTGGATTTGTCACTATTGAGCGACACTGGGGACTTGAGGCCCCTGTTGAGCACACAAGTCCAGAATTCCAAATATGAGACTCTAATAATAATATCTGGTGCAGAACCGTCCTTCCATAGAGAACTAAGGAGCCAGCGCCTCCCGTGATCCCCAGAAGCTGGCGGGAGGGTTTCCTGAGCATCCGCTCTGCAGGGGCATCCCACCATGCTCTGGTATGAATCCTCCATTCACCCTCACAGCTCCCGTTGGGAGCTTTCAGTGCTCCATGCTACCAATGAGGAAACTGAGGCCCAGAGAGTAGGACGGCCCAAGGCCACACAGCTGGAAAGCTCTTTCTGTCACATCACGGATCTCGAGTGTTCTGTGCGGTAGGGAAACAGTCACCTTAGACACTCTTAACTGCGGAGGGTGGTGCAGCCGAAAATGCAGATCGCAGGGTAACTCTTCAAGAGCACAGCCACGGAGTGCAGGAGGCAAGTAGAAGGGACAGAGATGCATCCCCTCAGGGACGGGTGGACGGAAGTGGCTCTCCCTGGTGGCCTGAGCTCTGTGGAAGGGAGCACCCTCAGCAAAGGCAGCCAGCAGGACAGTCAGTCCACATAACAAACAAGCCAGAAGGACAGAAGTGCGTTTACAGCTCTTGACCACGCTGAGGGCTCGGATGCAGACCGATATGGCTGGAGCTATGGGATGCTATAGGGAGGCAGAGCTAAGTGAGCCTGGAGGGGGCTTGAGGTTTGGCAATTCACAACCAAGATTCCGAACCAAGGGATGCTGCCTGGAGGGATGAGATCTTAAAATGGGAAGTGAAAGCAGTGTGCAGGCATCGATCAATCTATGGAAGGAGGATTATTCTCCTGAAACACAGAGCAGACTGGCAGAAAGGGGGCCTGGAAAGGAGGAGCAGCTGGAGACAACTGCGAAACTCAATTATCGGTCTGATTTGAACTGAAGCAGGAAATGGCCAACCCTAGTTGATATCTAGCCACAGACACTTCATGAAACCAAGCAATTCAGGAGTAGACGCTGCATTTCTTGCGGTCTTCATGGGACCCAGAGACCCTAATTGGTTCTAATTGGTAGGGAAGGATGAAGACCCTAATTGGTAGGAAGGATCAAGTCATTCTGAACTGATGGAAACCCCGACGTCAGCTTGGGTCCTCTCCGGCATCCTCGCATTGGGACTGACCCGTGGTTGTGGAGAAGCAGAGTGCAGGCTCATTCCCTGAGGCAGGTGCTTCCTCCAATACTTGCAACTCTCTCCTTGGGAACATCAGCTTGAGCAGCAAACAGGGCATTTGGAAAGCTGTCAGTGGTCACATAGCAGGATTATCTTCAACAGGTTTATGTAATTGAGTTTCAAGTAAAGCAAGGTGACCAGGCGGGAGTGTTGGAACTACTCACAGGTCCACAGGACCGTGATGCATGAGGCCGGTGGCGATGGCTTCACTGATTCAGCTGCAGTCACACATAGTTTATAGAGAAGGCAACCCTGGGCTACGACAACAGGAAAACAGGGCCGTGCCCATCTTATTCATTCTTTATAACCAACGGCAAATATTTACTTAGCAATCATATGACGCCCATCACCAGATTAGACACTTATATAGAACTTAGAATTGTACTGAATGCAAATAAGATGTTAATTATTACAACTGAATGATGCCTTTATCGTTAAGACTCTAGATGCATTTTTAAGATACACTTGAGGGAGAAACATGGCCATAATGTCATTCATTATGAGGATTTTCAAAGAGAAATTGTTGGGACCCATATGCTTCCATATAAGCAACAGGATTTTAAAATTAGGGCAAAACCATGACTTGGTTTTGCTCTAAGATTCCTTTTCACGGCAGGAAATTCCCCTTCCTTCTGATAGGATGTTGTTTCCTTCTGGCTCTAAAGGGAATGTGACACCCAATTATTCGCCCAGTGGCTTCCTTCAGGACCCGGAAGATCCCTGAAATGCCTCTGGTTCTACTGAGAATCTGACCCAAACCACACACACCTCAGAGACAGCGTGGGATGGTGTTTCAGAGGTGGTCAGACCGGAGGCCCCAGCCCCCTTCCTCCCAAGCTCTCCCTCCAGGTGTGTCTGCAGAGAGCCAGCTGATGTCTTCCGGCCGCTGTTACCAGGTGCAGGGTCTGGAGTCTGCAGCTGCTGAGCTGGAGCTATTTGTAAAAAATGGTAGCAACAAGACAATAGATAGACATCTTGTCCTGAAAGCAGCAGGGCAATGACTCACACGGATGAATCATTTTAAATTAGTCCAGTGGGTCTCAGGGGAACCAAGTTCTAAATTCAGGAAACATCAGGCTCTGACCAAGTGAAGACTGCCAACTCAATTTCATAATCCTACAACAAGAATTAAGAGAGTTTTTCGCTAGAAGAAAGCATAGAGAACATGTTATTATTCAATGGCATAATTCTGTAGATGTGAAAACAGAAGTCCAAGATCCAAAAGTCACTTAGCAAAGCCCGACAACACTGCCGGTCTTCTGATTCTCGGCTTGGGTGTTCTCTCTGCCATGCCATTGGGGCGCACTGCTCATGCTTTGGAAAACCACTGCACAAGCGTGTGAGAGCTTTGGGGTGACATGAGCAAATTATGAATTCCCCAGAGAAAACTGAGGCATTATTTTATGTAGCCAGGCAAGCATTACCCTGCCACTGGAGAAGCATCGGTTACAGCATAAATAATCAACGAGGCCACAGCCATAGCCAGAACTGCTCACCGAAAGTTTCTTTTTTGGTATGAAAACTATGAGTGTATTTTCCCTAAGAACTTTCTGGCAACATGTACAAATAAAGCCACATCCACAATGACAAACTGTGCTGGTTAGAGTTTAGCAGATGACACTCTTGTTATTGAAACAGGAACTGACTCAGCCTCAGCAGCTACAGATCATATATTTTATTCCGTTGTGTTGTCTCATTTGAAAAAAAACCTATCACATGGCAACACTGTTTGTTTTCTAAATAATACATTTTCTTCAGAGAAACATGTAAAAGAGAGATAAAGCCTTTGAGATTTTAATTAATGTTTTCGAGGAACCAGGAGATAATTTCTCAGTTAATACGTCAATATTTAAATACTGCAAAATATGTTTTCACAAATATAATAAAATCAAATGAGTATTTTTCAATGAAAGTAAATACATGTTTAATGTTTTTGAAGGACATAGATTCTAGTGTTTGAATCTGACTGTAGAACCTTTTATAACACTGAATAGTAGTAGTATTGCTATTAACTAAAAATGGATTTTTTAAACACATTATAAATTTTAAAGATTTTATTAACTTCAGAAATTTTGTTCATTATGACCAGGGCTGGGCTGAAGTTTTTCCATTAAGCCTTGACATCTACACAGTGCAAACTGATAATCTAAAAAACGTATCTCAGGACAAGTGCTTAAAACACTGAAATTTTTCGGTATACACCGAAGGCAATCTGCCTGGTGAATACTGAGACTCTGTTTACAGTTCACGGGCTACTCCAGAACAATGCCTCTGCTGCTGAAAACTGCTGAAAATAAATAGAAAAAGATTCTTTAAATTCTATGAGTAGATGTTCGCTAGTACACCCACCCAGACTTAAATGATTCAAACAGAAAAGCTTTCCTGTCTCCGCAGTGAGACGTGTGACATTTCTTGCAAATCATGGGCTTCCCTGGTGAGATAAGTCTCTGCCTGACGTACCATTTATTTTGTAAGGGGGTCTCCCACTGCTGGAAACTACTGCAAGACCACAAAAGATCAGAGACCCAGGGAGGTGATGGCTGTGACCTCTACGCACAGAAGCCAAGAGGCCTCCCTGAGGCTAGACTGGGTCAGAACCAGGCCCAAACCCACGGCACATCTTCCTTGCCCGCCGGCTTCTCTCTGTAAACACCAGCTCCCTTTCTGTGGCTCAGTTATCTGCAGCCATTAGAAAGACATGGCCTTTTTTTTTTCCTGCTTTTCCCTCCATAAATCTCAGAATGAATAGTTTCCATCTGTAATTGTTGGTTTTATATTTTTAAATAGTGAACTAAGAAACATAATGTCTCATTATCTCTGAAATGATTCGAGCATTTGCTGCGTGCAACTCTGTCGATAACAGCACAATACAGTCATTTTACTTTGTCTGGGGGGAGGGGAGACGCTTCAAGAAAGTTCCCTTTTTTTTCCTCTACTAACTCTGTATTGCTAGTTATCTGCTGTTTCCACACTCTGCATAGATCTAATTTAGGTATTAAAAAAAAAAAAGAGATACTCCAGACATTATCCTGGATTGGCAGTTCAGAAAACACATGTGGCTTCAAGCCTCCGTTGCAGATCTGAAGCAAATTATTTCTGTAAATGTGTGAAAATCTGACTTTCCTAAAAAATGGCTTGTGGTGCATATGTGCTCAAATCTATTCAGAAAAACCACAGCGCCTGACATTTCTTCTCCATTATTTCCCTTGAGACATGAAGAGTCTTGTATAATTTTAGTTTTGTGAAATGACAGGTTCCGTCAATTTGCTTTTTGGAGTAACATGTTTTCTTGTGCTCTGTCATGTAAGATTTTACCTGAAAGCACTGAGAAAGCAGCTATCTGCCCTGCCATCTCGGGAGGGCTTCTCGACTCATGACAGTGACTCGGGATTTCTCACCACGGAGGCTGGAGTCATTGTGGGAATGTGCTTATTTCATATAGGGCCAGTCACACCTTAACATTTTCACGGTACTATGACAACATGCTACTTTAAAGCACCTTTTTTTTCTCCCTTGGTCAGGCAGTTCTGGGATTTAACTCCTAAGCACACGCTGCATTTGAACAAGATAACCTTTTAAAATAGTGTTATAAATAGCACATCACCAAGCGGATTTTCTTTCAATCGCACGGTATCTGAGGACAGGAAATTCTAGCCAAATGTTTACTGTCTACTCAGTCCTGAAAGTTAATCGTTAAAACTTAAGACCTGGCATGTTTTTATTAATCTGTTAATGACAACAATACTTTATTTGAAAATAAGTCTAAAGCTATCAGGTTGGCGCAAAAGTATTTCAGGTTTTTGCGTTAAAAGTAATGGCAAAAACCGCAGTTACTTTTGTACCAACCTGATAACTCACTCAGGATGTAATTTGCCTTCATCCAGCTGAAAAACTCCAGCGTCTCATGAACCAGTGGCCACAGTAGCCACGAGGCCCTCTTGGGTGTGAACAAGTGTGCTTGTGTTTGTGCCTGTGTCTGTGTCTGTGACTCTGTATGTTAGTGTGTGTGTGTCTGTGTGTCTCTGTGTCAATGTGTGTGTGTCTATGTATATATGTGAACATGTGTATGTGTGCCACTATGTGTATGTGTTAGTGTGTCTCTGTGTGGGTAAGTTTGTGTGTGTTGTGTCTGTTGTGTGTGTTGTGTCTATGTGTGTGAACATGTACATGTGTGCCTCTGTGTCAGCGTGTCTGTGTCTCTCTGTGTAAGTCTGTGTATGTTGTATGTGTTGTGTCTGTTGTGTGTTGTGTCCATGTATATGAACATGCGTACGTATGCCTCTCTGTGTGTTAGTGTATGTTTCTGTGTGTGTCTGTGTAAGTTTGTGTGTGTTGTGTCTGTGTATCTGTGTAAACATGTATATGTTTGTCTCTGTGTGTGTCAGTGTGTGTGTCTTTGTGTGATTGTGTGTTGTGTCTGTTGTGGGTCTGTGTGAGTGTGTGTCTCCACTCCCAACCAAGACGTGTTCTAGGGGAGGGGGAAACCAAGCACAGAAGTCTGTGAAGATAGCCTATGTTTGAGACCAGGTGGGAAGAACAAGTGCCGAGTCAGAAGGAGGCATTGAGTGGAACTTCGGGGACACGATCCTGCTAACTGACCCCAACCCAAGACCAGGAAGTCACTGCTGTTGAGAGGGACATTTTGGTAGATCCCTGGGGCTTGTGGGCATCTCAAGGACAATATGTGACCCGGTGGATCAATAATCCAGTAGAGATAGAAATACAGAAAACAGAACCAAACCAAGTGCCCGTCCTCCAAGTACTCACCCCAGCTCTTCACCCTTATGCCACCCAAGGGAAGAAAAACCCACCGCTGTCAGCGGGTGACACCTCCACCCAGTTTCACATCTGCAGGATCTTCCAGAGGAGAATTTGTCACCATGCTGTAAGAAAGCAGCAAAAAAGCAGCATTTGTATTTAGTAGAGCTTCTATTATGATCTGACCATACATCATCTCACTTAATCCTAAACCAATCCTGTCAGGTCAGCGTGTCCTTAGAAGAAATTCAAGAGTTGGGAAGCATGTCTGCCCTTGGGCGGCTGGTCAAATGGCAAAGATCAGGCTCAAGGCCGGGCTGGTCTTCAAAAGCAGGTCCTGTTTTGATGGCACTGAATGACACTGAATAATGACATCAGTTTAATGCCTGTTATGAGAGGTGATGGATCCCAGGCCCCATAGGCGAGCTTCCAAGTTCTATAACAGTCAATAGGGAATAGCGAAAACTCCTCAAGCCCTTTACTGTCAATTATATTTCTGGGCCATGATGCCTGCAACTCTCATCTCAGGCCATCTTTCCTCCAGAGCCCTTCAAACATGTCAAGGGATCCTGGAGGTGGGAAGGAGACACATGATTCCCCATCAGCTTCAACTTTGCAACTCAAATGTCGCTTTGAGATTTGGAAATGACCATGTGGACATCAGGGTGTTCTGGGCTTTTGTGAGACCCACTGGACTCCAAACTGTGAGGGTTTCCGTGTTTGTGTCCAGTCACAATGAGACAAGGGAGGATCACGAGTGAATCAGAAAAGACCCGAGCATACACTTCCACAAAACCTGCACCAGCCTAGCTTGTGTTTGGTCCAAGCACCAGAGCTTTGGCGCCACAGAGGCAAACCCTGGGGGAAGTTCTGGGAGGAGGTACTGGCCTCTCTGGAATTCTGTTTCTAGGAGAGCTTCCAACAGGACTTGGGGTGTTCTAGGCTCTTTATCTGATCAACAAAACTGTAAAACGGGGATGTTGTAGTGGCTGTAGGATTGTAAAGTATACGAGAGCTGAAGGGGCTTTTGAAGTGGTAGAAACTGCTCTGAGCAGTGGCTGACCCGCTCTCCTCCATCAGAGTCAAGTACTCTTTCAAAGCACTGGAATAGAAGGCCCTTCCCATGCACGCACGAATGCTGTGTTTTAGAAAACTTATTTCTTCCAAGAAGTTCTACATAGGTCCTCATGACCTCCTGCAGTTTATATTTGAGGTTACCTACAAACAAATGTTACCCAATAAAAAAATTGCGATGTGTACATAAAGAAATACCTCAATGGTTATAAAATCTCTAAATATCTTTTAAAATTAAGACTAAAAAAGAAACTGTTTATCATGTTGATAACTACATCCTCCACACGCTTCCTGGCAGATAACACTACACCTCACTTTCAGCCATGGCTTCACTTTTCACTTTTCATTTTTAACTAAAAAAAAAAATCTGATCGGGCCGGGCGCCGTGTCTCATGCCTGTAATCCCAGCACTTTGGGAGGCCGAGGCGGGTGGATCACGAGGTCAGGAGATCGAGACCATCCTGGCTAACATGGTGAAACCCCATTTTCTACTAAAAATACAAAAAAATTAGTTGGGTGTGGTGGCGGGCGCCTGTAGTCCCAACTATTCGGGAGGTTGAGGCAGGAGAATGGCATGAACCCGGGAGGCGGAGCTTGCAGTGAGCCGAGATTGCGCCACTGCACTCCAGCCTGGGCAACAGAGTAAGACTCCATCTCAAAAGAATAAATAAATAAAATCTGATTGACACCTAATAATTGCATATATTTGTGGGGCACACAGTGATGTTTTCATACATATGATGTAAGGTGAGCGTATCAGGATAATTCGCATAGCCATCATCTCAGACTTTTATCATGTATTTGTGTTGAGAATATTCACTGTCCTCCTCCTAGCTATTTGAAACTTTAGAATATATAGCTGTATAGTTTCAAATCCTCCTTCTAGCTATTTGAAACTAATGTGTACTTATATAGTTAACTATGTATAGTTATTATATAACAATAACTATATCATATGTGATTAACTATAGTCATCTAGGACAGAACACTAAAACTTATCTAGCTGTAATTTCATATCTTTTAACAAACCCTTCCTTGTCCTTCCCCTCCCCCTCCCTTCTCAGCTTCTAACATTCTCTTTTCTTCTTACTTCAATGAGACCAACTTTTATTTAGCTTCCACATATGAAGGAGACTATGCGGTGTTTAACTTTCTGTTTCTGGCTTATTTCACTTAACATAATGTCCTCTAGTTCCATCCATGCTGCCATGAATGACAGGATTTAATTCTTTTTTATGGTTGCATAATATTCCTTTGTGCATATGTACTACATTTTCTTTATCCACTCATCTGTTGTCAGATACCTCAGTTGATTCCATATCTTGGCTGTTATGAATACTGCTACAACAAACATGGAAGATTCAGGTGTCTCTTAGACATGCTGATTTTCTTTCCTTTAGATAAATGCCCAGTATTGGGTCATATTTCTATTTGTGTTTCTGAGGAACCTTCATACTGTTCTCCACAGTGGCTGTACTAGTTTACATTCTCATCAGTAGTGTACTAGAGTTCCCTTTTCTCTGCATCCTAGCCAGTATTTGTGATTTTTGTCTTTTTGATAATAGCCATCCTAACCAGGGTGAGATGGTATGTCACTGTGGTTTTGATTCGCCTTTTCCTGATTATTAGTGATGAGCATTTTTTAAATATATTTCTTGTTCATATATGTGTTTTCCTTTGAGAAATGTCTGTTCAGGTCATTTGCTCATTTTTTAACTGGATTGTTTACTCTTTTGCTGTTGAGTTCCTTGTATATGCTGGATATTACGCCCCTAGCAGATGAATAGTTTGCAATTGTTTTCCCATTTTCTTTAGGTTGTTTTTTCACTCTGCTGATTGTTTTCTTTGCTGTGTGGAAGCTTTGTGGTTTGATGTAATCCCAGTTGTTTATTTTTGCTTTTGTTGTCAATGCTTTTGAGATTCATAAAAATCTTACAATCATAAAAATTTATAAGATCTTTCCCTAGAACAATGTCTTGAAGCATTTCCTCTGTTTTCTTCTATTAGTTTTATAGGTTTGGGTCTTACATTTAGGTCTTTGATTCACTTTGAGCTGATTTTTGTACAGGGTGAGAGGTGGGGATATAGTTTCATTCTCCAACACCTCTTCATGATAAAAACTCTCAATAAATTAATTGAAGGACAGTACCTCAACATAACAAAAACCATATATGTCAGACCCACAGCTAATATCACACTGAACAAGAAAGAGATGAAAGCTTTTCCTCTAAGAGCTGGGAAATGACAAGGATACCCACTCTCACACTCTTATTGACCATAGTCCTGGAAGTCCTAGCCAGATCAATCAGGCAAGAGAAATTAATAAAGCAAATTCAAATTGGAAAGAGGAAAGTTAAAATCGTTTCTGTCTGCAGACGATATAATCTTACACAGAGAAAAACCTAAAGATGTCACAAAAATAAAACTGTTAGAACTGACAAATTAAATAATGTTGCAGGATACAAAATTAATACACAAAAATCTGCAGTATTTCTATATAGGAAAAATAGACTAGCTGAAAAAGAAATTAAAAAGGCAGTATCATTTGCAATAGCTACCAAAAAAAATACCTATGAATAAATTTAACCAAGGAGGTAAAAGACCTCTACAAGGAGATTTATAAAACACTGCTGAAAGAAATTGAAGAGAATACAAACAAATGGAAAGACATCTTATGCTCGTGGATGAGAAGAATTAATATTGTTAAAATGCCCATATTACTCAAGCAATCAGATTCAATGTGCTCCCTATCAAAAAATACCAATGACCTTCTTCACCGAAGTAGGAAAAAAATTCTAAAATCTGTATGGAACCATGAAAGATGCCATATAACCAAAACCATCTTGAGGAACTAAAACAAACAAATGAACAAAAGAACACAAAGCTCGAGGTATCACACTACCAGACTTCAAAATAGACTACAAAGTTACAGTAATCAAATCAGCATGATACTGGCATGAAAAAAGACACACAGACCAATGGAAGAAAACAGAGAATCTAGAAATTAATCCAAGTATCTATAGCTAACTTAGATTTTACAAAACTGTCAAGAACACTCATTGGGGAAAGGAGAGTCTCTTCAATAAATGGTGCTGAGAAAACTGGATATTAATTCTTCTTTCTAGACAAATGTCACCTTATCAGGGAGGCCCTCCATAACCATCGTATTTGCTAAGTCCCCTTACCCACCACTTTCCATCCCATCCCCTTCATAGCATTTGTCCTCACCTGAGACATTATGTGCTTACCTGTTCCTTATTTTTCCCTCCACCAGAACATGAACTGTGTGTGAGGAGGGACTTTGTTTTGATCACTGCTGCTTCCGGAAGACACAGACAATGGCCAATGCATAGTAAGTGCTCAAAACAAAATATGCATTTCTTTAAACACATTGAAGTCTTTGTAGAAGAAGAGCAAAGTATTGACTGGCCGAAAAGTGCTACCAGATGACAGATAGAGATTTCTGACTCATCTGGGTGTGCTGATGGAAATGAGAAAGTTGCATGGAAGAAGATGAGATCTTCTGAATTGATCTAAGTGGGATATCTCTTTTATTCAGGAGGGGATTTCAGTTTTCAAGAAAAGCACCACAGAAATTGGGGCCCTGTACAAATTTGTCAGAATCTCTATGTGGGTCCTCTGGTGAAAGGATTCTCATTTAGGGTTCCTCTTGAAATACTAAGAAAGGTTAGAACTTTGCCTTCTCATTTCATCCTTTCTTTCTCTCACTCTTTCTCTCATCCCTCTGTGTTTAAATGTCTTAGGCTTATCAGGCTTTGTAAAACTCAGTACATTAAAATGGAAATAAAATATATATATATCTATTTTATATGCTAAGATAAAAGCATAACCATGAACACAAGTTTAATTAGATCATTTTGGAGTTCTTGAACTTAGTTGTTGATGACATTCAGGGCCTCTGGTTTAAGTTAAAGAACCAGGACTATAATTGTGTCCCCATTCTCTCCAGATCCCACTGAAATAAAAATATAGCATTACAAGAAGAACCATATAACAGGAATTGAATAGGGAGTCACTACCATATACAAGAATTCAACAAGGTTCTAGAAAACAGAAGGTGGGTGGCAGAGGGTTACACAAGGTTAGCAGGCCAAGAAGTCTGCAGCCTGGGGGACACCGTAAGTGGCTTTCAGAAGAGGTAGGCCTCAGTCCACCCAGGAAGCCCAGAAATTTCTGTGCTCAGATCAGCACACAGACTGGAGTATAGGAGGTGGAAAGGGCTGAAGACAGAAGGGCAATTGAAATTCTATCTGTGGGGCAATTGTACCTGTCAAAACCTCACCCTCTTTCCCATTTTCTACCCATCACTCATGATGCTCAGGCATTTATGTTCCAGCAAAACACTCCTCCCAAAAACACTCTCCCCCAAAGAAACTAGAGAAAATGTTGGAGACAATATCTTTCATTGGTTAAATTTGCAGCCTGTGGCCAGCTACCTGCACACATACTCTAAATGATTTGCCCTTTACAGAGTCCTGGATAGAATTCCTACCATGAAGAGATCAGTCAGGACAAAGCCTAGGAAACCATAGACACCCAGGTATCACCAGCATAAAAGAACCAGAAATGAGAAAAACTAACCAGAAAGCCAAGTGAAACACAAAACTGAATCTGATCACAGTGGAATTATCTTCAAAGGCCCAAGAGAAATTTATACCAAAATTTCTATATTCAGTGAAATTATTAATCAAGCGTATGAGAAGATTAAAAAAAAACTGAGAGTCAAAGACTCAGAAAGGCGACCTTCCACACATTCCTCAGGAAGTTGCTACAGGATATATTCCAGAAAAACGAAGAAATAAATCTAGAAAATATGAAAATGAAATCCACAAAAAGTGGGGCACCTAGGGTCAACCTTGACACATGAGCTAAGCAAGCTTTGACTGGTTATTTGTAGTCTAGAGGCCTCTGTTCAACAGTCCAGTAGATTTTCCTTCAACTTCTTCACATGCAATGAAATACAAAATATCTGACATTTCTGAGTTGGCATATAATTTATCCCATGGATATGTATTTACTCAGGACCACATCACACATGCTGAGTTTCCTAAGTACAGACATTTAGAATGTGAAATTAAATCAGCTGTGACTTATGAAGGATAAAAGAGTCAATGTTTATTTAAATTTTTGTATGGGAACAAAAGAGAATGAAAATGAAGCAAAATCATTAATGGATTAAAAAAATTGTGTCACAACCGACAATAATTAGACAATACTTTGAAGTTCCATTTTTAACTCATGGATAAATTCTGTATTCATGCATATCGTCATTCAAGGATTCACTCACTCAGTTAAGTATTTATTGAATAGCTGGGAGAGTCCAGACATTATACTAAACACTGGTTTTAAGAAGGAATACGTACCCTCTTGTGTTCAGGCTGACAGAAGAGACAAGGACATAAAGCAATAACTAAAGCCAGAACTGCAAGAAGGTAGACACACCATGGAAATATGAGTAGGGTTCATTTGTTTATTTAAATAGTGTATTACATACTTGCAGGTGCTTCAAACCTGAAGACCATCTACCAGTTTCCCGTCCTTGTGAAATGTCCTTGGAAAATTTTTAGTGATTGCTAAGTTTTTAGAAGGCATTACTGGTAGCTCATTTTATTTAGAATACAGTTGACCAAAGTAAGATTAAAAGTATTCAGAAGCAAATATAACCATAACTTATTTAATTTACAGGGGTAAACTGTAATCTTACTTGCAATTGTCAGCTTCAATTCTTTTAACCCAGCTGTAATTTTTTTCATGTTCCCTACTTTTTTTTTTTTTTTAACAACTTAATACTCAATGACGGGTTTTAGATTTATACCAAATGTATCAATCACCAATCTTTGGCAATCTTCCCTTTTCTTTTTGCCCATAAAGTCTAACAGTTCTGAATCTTAATTTCTAAAGGCTGCTTTATAGACTAATAGATAACACTAGTACTTTTTAAAACTCTTAAGGTGAGTGCTTGCTGACATTTGCAAAGGGAAGAAAGATGCTGAAGACTCAATTACTATTTCCTAGCAACTGAGTCTAGGAGGGAAGAGAAATATTCACAAACAGCTGTAATACAAGACATAAAAGACAACAGTACCCCTATAGACAGGCAAAAACTCAGGGAGTTTACCTCCCAAGCACCGTTCTGCAGGAAGTTAAATGAGTTGCATTTCCGACTCAAGCTATCAACTCTGTCCACTTCTGCACGTCCCATAGTGGCAATGGGATGTGGAGATGGAAGTCAATCCCTTCCCTTAGAAGCTCACAGACCTAGGAGGAAGGCAGAGCAATCCACCAAGACTGCAGGATCCATAGCGCCCAGGGAGACCAGTGCAGAATCCTCAGGATCCGCAATGAGAGCACCACGTGGTTGCTGCAGAAAGTGAGGGAGGACAGCAAGGGGGGTGATGCTCAGGGCACTGGGGAAGTCCAAGGGACAGGTGCACAGGCTCTCAGTGAATACAAGGGAAGACACACTCCTGGCTAACTTAGAAGGGCATGGAGGAAGCAGCGGCATTCAGATGAGTGACCATCCCCATAGGGGTACCACAGCACTTCCTAGTGCCAAGGGCATCTGGCCCGAGAGCACAGTGAAGCACTAAAGTGTCCTCTGCAGGACTTGCAGCCCACTGCGGCCTCCTTGGAGACAGGACCATGGCTTACCTCATCTCCCTGGTACCAAGTTCTAATGATAATCCTTGGAAACAAGTCTGCAACCTTCTCTTTCAATTTTCTTGGTTACTATTACACAGCAGTGGCTGTGCCTCAGCCTCTGGGCTCAGAATCCCAGGTTCAAATCCCTGCCCGTTACTCTGTCCAAGGCTGCAGAGCTGCCCTGTGAGCTCCTGGACTCCCTCCTCCTCTACCGGCCGGTCAGTGACAGTCAGTGACCTGACAGTCAGTGACCTCTGGCATGTTAGTTCCTCTCCCCCACCTCAGTTTCCAGGTCTATACAGCAGAGATTATGGTGGCATTTATCTCAGAGGGTTGCAATGTGGAACACCCACTGAGTGTCACCTTTCCTTATGACCTTTCCTTAACAAGGCTGGGTGGCTGAGCCAGATAAATACTTCCTGTGCCTCGGTTTCCTCGTTACTTACAATGGAGGTGGTGGGGCCATCCTGAGGATTACATTAAATAATCCATATCAAGTTACTGGGAAATGCTGTAGTCTTCACACTTGTTTCCACTGAGTCTGGCTTTATGATATCAGCTTAAGATTTACTGTGATTGTCCACAGTCTTCTTACCTCTTGCCTATAATATCTTGCAATATTTAATCCATTATTCTACTGCTAAGCACTATTGAACACACGTTAATTTATATGGTTTTGCTGAGTGTGGCAGAACAAAGAGATGGCCTCCCCGAAGATATCCATGTTAAGTCACTGGAATCTGTGGACGTGGCTTGACTTGGAAAACAGATCTTTGCAGATGTAATTAAATTCAGCAGGTTGACAGGGGCGTATCCTGCATTATCCAAGTGGCCTTATGTCCGATGACAAGTGTTCTTATAAGGGAAGTGAGAGATACATTTGACACCTATAGAAGGGGAGGCAGCAACATGACCAGAGGAGAGACTGCAGTAATGCGGCCACGAGAAGCTGAAAGTGGCAAGGAACCGATTCTCCTCTGGAGCCTCCAGAAAGAGCATGGTCCTGCCCATGACTCAGTGTAGATTTCTGGCCCCCAGACTCTGAGAGAATTCATTTCAGTTGTTTTGAGCCACTAAGTTTGTGGTGTTTGTTACAGCAGCCACATGAGACTAATACACTCTATTCAAGTACAAACTTTCTACTCTGACTCATTAGATGCCTTAAATCTGCATGCTATAGCTATAATTAATTACAAAGACAGGGATTCTAAAGTTAACTCCAAAATAACCTGGCTTTAAGTCTTCCTCTCAACATCAACATAGGTTTCAACAAAATGGTTCAGTCGAAATTATGAGGCCCTGAGCATGGTGAGCAAAAATGCCAAGCCTGGAACCAAAGGTACCCCAGACAAATCCTGGCTCCTCTCTTCATCTCCCTTTCAGCTTCAGTCTCATCTGTACAGCAGGGTGTTCAATAGAAATGGCCTCCATGGTATGCTGTTAGGAGGAATAACTTAGTACCAAAGAAGGGCCTGTAGAGTGCCTAGAGAGCAGGTACAGGCAGCAGGCATAATTTTTAGCCTATCTTATAGGCTAGGAAACTGAGGTTTAGATGTGCTGGATAACTTACCCAAGTCCCATGGCTATTACGTTTCAGAATTTGGAGCCAGATCTCATTAACCAAGGTGCACTGCAGCAGGGCACCTAATGTTCCCTGCTCTAGCATATTTCCCCCCAACTTTTTATCAGAAACGTTTTCAAATATAAAGAGAAGTTTAAAGGATCAGTGAACACCCAAACACCCTCCACTGGGATTCGAAAATTACCATTTTACTATATTTGCTTTGTGGCATATAAATCCATCCACCCATGCATCAATCACGGATCCATCCTTCAAGCCATCTGCCCCTCCCTCCTCCTCCTCCTCTTCCTTCCCCTTTTTCTCTCTCTCTCTCAATTTCTTGAAGTTTCAAAGCATACAGTATGCCTTAGCATGCTTCCCCTCTGAACACTGCAGCTTGCATGTTATTACTGTGAGTTCAATATTTGTCTATGGCTCTCTTCTTTTTGGTGGGGAAGAGGGAGGTAAATTTGCAGAAAGTTAAATGCACAAATCTTAAGTATCAGCCAATCAGTTTGGGAAAAATGTAATCTCCTGTGTAACCCAAACCTTTATCCAGACATTAAACATGCCCACCAGGTCAAGAGAGCCCCCTCATGCCCTTTCAAGTCAATCTCCACCCCTGCTCACCATGGCAACTGACATGCTGGTTCTTTTCTCTAAACATCAGTTGTGCATCTTCTAAAATGTAATCAAAATGAATCTTGCAGTAGGCATTCTTGCATGTGAGGCCAAATGCGTCTGAGACACACTCGTGTTGCTGCAGGCTCTTCTGTTGATGAGCAGCCACACATCGTACAATTCACCACATCTTCCGGTCATTGACTCCTGGACAGGCTCCAGTTTTTGACTATTGCGGATAAACTGCTATGAATGAGGTTGACCAAATCTCTTTATGGCCATATTCTTTTAATTCTTTTAGTTAAATGCCTGGAAAATGGAAGAACTGAGTCAGAGGATAGGTGAATGTTTAGTTTTATTAAAAACAGCCAGACTTTTTTCCAGAGCTGGTGGCATTTTGCCCTCCGACCAACAGTTGAGGAAAGTTCTGCTGGCTCATGACATGTCCTTGTCAACACTTGGTATTGTCGAAGTTCTTAATTTTAGCCACTCCAGTGACTTTTATTTCACATGTCCCTGAGGACAACAAATGTTGAACAGTTTTAAGTGCTTATGAGTCATCTGCATATCTTTTTTTGTGACGTGTCTGTTCAAATACTTTGCTTATTTTGAATTTTTTCAAAATATGTTTATTATTGACTTCTATATGTCATTTATATATTCTGGATACTTGTTCAATACTAGATGGATGTTTTTTGAAATTTTCTCTCAGTCTGTGACTTATTTATTCATGTTCTTAGTGTTGCCTTTTGATAAAGTTTTAAATTTGATGAAATCTAATTAATCACTTTTTAAAAATTTTTGCTTTGTGTTTCCCAAGAACCCCCCGTCATTATTTTCTCCCTTTTTTTCTTTTCTGAAACTTTTGTAGTTCTGCTTTTTTATGTACTCTATCATCTGTCTTTACTTACTTGTATGTATAATGTGAGGGGGTAGGGCTGAGTTTCTCTCTCTCTTTCCCTCCCTCCCTTCCTTTCTCCTTCCCTTCCTTTCTTCCTTTCCTTCCTCCCTCCCTTTCTCCCTCCCTCTTTCCCCCTTTCTTTTCTGTTTTCTTCTTTCTTTTCTCTCTCTTTCCTTCCTTCCTTTCTGCGTGTCTGTATGCCTCCTTCTTTCCCAGGTGTCCCAGCATCATTTGTTGAAGACTTTCCTCTCCCCATTGGATTTCTCTGGAACTCCACTTCTGATGTATGGAAAAAAGCCACAAGAGAACATTGCTTCCACCTCATTAACAAGAAAAACTCAGCTACTCTACAAAATCTTATTTTTCTTTAGCCTATTAAAGAGTCAAGGCCACAGGCACCCAAAACATGTGAAGGGAAATGGTGCCACAGATTGTTTTGCCTTTGGAAAAGTAGGAGGAGGAAGCAGCTTCCATTCTAATAATCTGTTAATGGGTAAGCCTGGGCTGGACCACAGTTTGGAATAAATGGGATCCCATTCTCACCTATAAGTTCTTCTCCACAGGCTTCTACCAGGTGCTCACGGGGAAGATCAGCAGGTAAGGCAGTAGGCCCCAGAGCCCCCACCTGCATCTCTAGAACCCTCCTCTAACGAAGACAAGCCTCTCAGTGCAGAACAGCAGGATGCTCCCTCAGGCCCAGGTCCTACATGCCAAGAAGCAAGGGTCTTCTCTTCCCAGGAGAGGGGCAGGAAACTCCCTCCCACCTACCGCCTGTCCTCGGACAGATACAGACAGTTTGGCTTGGTGAAGGAGAGGAGGCAGGGACACTGAGAAAGCTCTAGCCCCAAAGCACAAAGGCACAGGGCCATCCTCAGATCAGAACTGAAAACCCACCCTGCCCTCTCCAGGAACCCATCTCCTTCCCCACACACTTCCATCACAACAGGTGTGCAGCAATGGCCAAAGCAGGTGTGCAACAGGAGCACTGAGGGGCACCCAGGCACCCCAGTCTCCATGTTAATCGCAAGGCAGCAGCAGCCCAGTGCTGGAGAGTTTTAGCAAGTCTCTCACGCATGGAAAGGAACTACAATGACAAAACCAAAACCTAGCTCAACTACTGACTGACCAGGTGGACCCGATCCCTACACCAGGGATTGGCAAATTATAATCAGCCAGCCACATTTGGCTTGTCACTTGTTTTTGTAAATAAAGTTTTAACGGCAGACAACCATGGCTATTCACTTACTTGTTGTCTGTGACCAGCTTAGGGCTACATTGGCAGAATCAACAAGTTACAACAGAGACCCTGTGGGCCACAAAGCCTGAAGTATTTACTTATGTGGCCCTTTACAGACAAAAGTTTGCCAGTTCCTACCCTATAAAGACAGCTAGAGAGAAGGGATGTGCCCATTTTCAGGAGAAATTTCTACTTACGTAAGTCTCTACTATTCTGCTCAACATATGTTCAATTTAATCAAATGTTAAGAGCCACACAAAAAGCAAGGCAAACAACACATTGTTAAGAGACAATCAATAAAATTCGGCCCAGAGATTAACAAGATACCGAAACTATCAACGAGGACTTTAAAATGGCTATGATTAAAAGATTAAAATAATCTAGTGGGGAAAATGTAGACAATAAAAAGATGGGGAACTGCAGCAGAAAGAAACTATGAGAAAGAATAAAATGGAAATATAAGCAATATAACAAAATACTATCGCATCTAAGGAATCCCTTCAACGGTCTCATCAGCAGACAGGATTCAGCATAGGAAACAATCAGTGAATTTGAAGGCAGGTCAATAGAAATTATAAAAAAGAAACATATTCAGGAAAAAAAATGAAAAAATGAAATGGAGCATCTGAAATCTGTGGCACAATATATCCAACTGTTAAGCACATGTGCAACTGGAGTTCCAGAAAGAGAAGAGAAGCAGAATGGGACAGAAGACATATTTGAAGTTGCAGTGATCAAGAACTTTCCAAGATTTAATGAAATACAACAAACCACAGATACAAGACCTCAGTAAACCACACAGGGATTGCTTTAGTACCTTTTTGAATTTTTTTTTTAAAGTGTGTAAGAATGATGGTATTTCTGAGCTCCATATTCTGTTATATTGATTTAACTGTATCTACGCCAGTGTCACACAATCATGTTCAATTTTGCTTTAAGTCTCGAAACACATAATATAAAACCTTCAGCCTTCAGGACTGGTTTAGATATAGCTCTCTTCAGCATTTTCTATACATTTTTAAATCAGCAGGACAACTTCAACAAAAAAGCCTGCTGGGATTTTGATGGGAAGTGTGTGGAATGCACAGACCAACTTGTAAAGAATGGATATCTTAACCACACACGTGGTATAGCTTGTACCTGTGGATATTTCACAGGGAGCTCCTTCTGGAGCCACTATTGTGAGGTGAACTTTACAGCTCTCCCATTTTACAATTATATTTTTAGAGAGGGCTACTAAAACTAAGGTCTTAGATAGAAGTTCTCCCCGAACAATGCCCTAGAGGTATCCTGTCCTTGTATTTATTATCTTGCATATGTTGATAGTAAAGTTCAACATCTTTTGAAAACTATCAATAGGGCATTTTCCTTCATTATTCTCAGCACAAATTGTTAAAGAGTGAATCCACTACACCTTACACGTTATGTAGTAACCCTTTTTTTTTTAAGTAAAAAATTCATCTACCTCCTAAAAAATGCTACAGAGAGAAAAGGCAACTCACTATTTAAACAGAGCTACCTGCAAATGAGACAATTAAGAAATGAACATCATGGGGCCAGGTACAGTGGCTCATGACTGTAACCCAGCACTTTGAGAGGCCGAGGCAGCAGATCACTTGAGGTCAGGAGTTCAAGACCAGCATGGCCAACATGGTAAAACCCCATCTCCACTAAAAATACAAAAATTAGCTGGGCGTGGTGGTGCATTCCTGGAATCCCAGCTACTTGGGAGGCTGAGGAAGGAGAATTACTTGAACCCAGGAGGCAGAGCTTGCAGTGAGCCAAAATTGTGCCACTACACTCTAGCCTGGGCAACAGAGGGAGACTCCATCTTAATAAAAAAGGAACATTTTACACTTACATAGGACCTATCATGTAAACAGAAATACTTTCTTAACAATTGTATTTTGCACACCCAAAATAAACAGATGAAATAAAAGGTTAGTTTGCTCCAGAATAGGCAATATACTGGTACAGACAGACACCAAAACCAAAACAAAAAAAAAACCAACAAAACTGGCTTCTTGCCCCAAAGTTGGAACATTCTCTGTCAGTATAATTAGGGGGCATTATTTGGAATTATCCTCAGAACAGATTTGTAAGACTTCCCCTAAGAGTCCATCTTGAATGACCTAGAGCAGGAAAATCAAATGTACTCAATACCAACATGTCATCCCATTAATTTTTAAATTACATTTAAAATTAGGTTTCAAATGTATACTTTTATTTTTGAGAGGCAGCAAAGAGAGCTTCCTGGTATGAAATAAATGAGTGCAGCCCGGAGGCCTAGGAGGAAAGGGAAAGACAGTGGAGGAGAGCAGGGACGTGTAAGCGGGGACTGAGGAAGTAACACCGGGGTGCAAGGGGGGTGAAATGGCCCCCAGGAATGTGTAAAGGAGCCACCGACTGTCACCCAGAAGAATCTTTACCTTTTGAAGACAGTGGCAGAGACTGGAGCGGCTCAAGGTGAGCAGAGAACGAGGGTCACGCCCAAGAAATGGAGCTGACTATGTTCTCTCCAAGACTGCGAGAGTGAAAACAGAGCAAGGATCTTCAGCGAGGAGCAGGAGGAGGAAGCACCTGGGGGGTTACTGGACAACTCGAGGTCCAACTCTGTCTCTGATTTGCTTTGTGGCCTGCAAAGTTGATTTCATTTTTCTGTCTGCATTCACTCATCTGTTAAAAAAGGGGCGAGGGATTATCAAATAATTATCAAGAGCAAACTTAGAAATGGCTAAATGTTGATCAAGTAAACATTGCCTTCAATTTATTGAATGACTATTATTTGCTACCAAGCAGGGATTTTAATCCATTAATTCTTCTGATTACACCAAACTCATTCTAACGGCCATTTTAATCTCCTATTTAAATAACGTGACCAGGGACATGCGCACAGGTGGATAACTAGAGGGTAAAGTTCATCATCTTTTTATATCCTGCCATACTTCCCCCTTCTGAATTAATCTGGTCCTCTGTGATTCTTTGTTGCTCTTCTTAAAAAAAATATATGCAATGCATATATTCTTTGTCACATCAAAGAAAATATTTTTTCACCAACTGGTTACATCCAGTTGTGGATGTAAGGTACTAGCAATAAGGACTTTTGTTTTCAAACATCTGCACTCTCCTGGCAGCCTACCTGTGCCTGTTTTGTAAATTTCTGTGTACCAATACCTGGCCAGTCATAGGGTGTGACTAATATGTGTTAAATGGTTAATGAGTGCAGCACGATGCCATGGGATCTATTCTATTTGAAATTTAGTGTTCATACGTACCATGTTTTTAAATCTTTTTTTTTTTTTTTTGAAAACGACAATGCCTATTGTACTGTATCTGCATTATGACTAATCAGGTTCCCTCTTGTAAAAATAAACGATATAATCTTCATACTGCCGGACAAGGTATGTTAAGAGACAAGGATGAATTTAAATTTTATACGAATGTGGATTTATTAAAAAACATTGACAATTAATAATTAATTGTCCCAAAGATAAGCTGGGACACCCGCTCACCAGGACGCCCACACACCTTGCAGAGGCAGCCATCCTGGCCTCTCTGGCCCACACAGAGCCTTCCCCTTCATCTCCGGCTCCCCCTGATCCAGGGTGCCTGGCCCTCAGCGGGGGACTTGCTCCACACTCCTGCTTACTTTGGAACTAGTGGGGCCAAGGTCACAAGCGCTAATTACTGAGCGAACCCTGCCCCCAACACAACGGCTGCCCAAACGCTCTTGGCTGCCAGTTACTGGGGCCCGGTCAGTGGGCACTTGGGTAAATCTGTAGATGGTTCAAAACAAAGCCATTTGCATTCCTGGAAACAGTTAAGGTACAGGTCCCCAAGGAGGGCTGGTCCTGGCTGTCGGTTGCTGGGGTAAATGTGATGAACACTGGCCAAGAACACTGTCAATGCACTCTGCACAATCTTCACAGCCCACATACCACAGGTACAAGACAAACCAGCCTTCTCCACTCCAGACTCACTAAGGTCCCCACCTAGTCTTAAGCCACAGGCTTCTGCCGGACTCTCTAAAATTAAACATACAAAACCCTTTTTTTTTTTTTCCTAGTCCATTCTTTCAAAATGTTTAGTGTCCGTTAAACTCTTATTTTGAAACAAAAACTATAATACAGTTACAATTCAGTTTCCCATTTTGGATTTAAAAATGCTCTGGTTAGCGTTCTCGACATTTTTCTTAAAAATCAACATGACGGTATATTTTCGGAGATAATTTATATGGAAAAACACACACACACTAAATGTCGGCTTCCACCTAATTTAAATTGTTTACACATTCATGGGAAAACGTAGCTGTTAACCTTGGTGAGGGCTGAGATCGCCCTCTACAAGATAAACACGTTTCTCCCAATTCCAAGGGGAGCCTGCGTGCTCCCCTCCCCCACTCTGGTGGACCTGAGGACAGAGGGGAGAGAAGGGACGCAGGAATCGATGGGGACAGAGAGGGGCTCAGGGATGGAGGGGGACAGAGAGGGGAACCCCAAGGTTAGAGAAGAGAGGGGGACCGGGGGATGTAGGGGAACAGAGCGGCGTAGAAGGGGACAGTAGGGGACGGGGCGGCCCCACGCGTAGAAGGGGACAGTTGGGGACCGGGCGGCTCCGGACGTAGAAGGGGACAGTTGGGGACCGGGCGGCCCCGGGCGTAGAAGGGAACAGCTGGGGACGGGGCGGCCTCGGGCACAGAGGGGGACGGGGGAACGGGGCGGCCCCGGGACCTGACGGCCGAGAGAAGCAGGACGGGGCGGCCGCCCGCTGGGTGCGCTGCCGGAACCGGGACTCGCGCGGCGACGGGGCCCGGCTTGGTGACCCGGACGGGCGCGGGGTGGCGGGACCGGGCAGCAGGGAAGGGGGACTGGGACTGGGGACGGGCGACGCGGCCCGCCCGGGCTCTCCCAGCCCCGGATCCCTCAGCCCCGGCCGCAGGCGCAGCACAGCGCTCGGCCGCGCACCTCACAGCGCGGACTCCTCCGGCGCGCCGCCGCCCGCGCCTTATATACCCTGCTAAAAATAGCCTGCGAGGCCACTCTCCAATCAGAACGAGCAGAGTTCGAATTGAACCAATGGTGCGGGCCGTGATGGAGAGTCTCGGTCACGCCAGGCGGGGCCGCTGTGTGTCGCCGCCCGCGATTGGCCGGAGCTGACATCATCGGCGCGCAGCCCCCGGGCCGGGAGCCACGGGATTGGGCCGCGCGCGGGGCGGGCACGGGGCGAGTCACGTGGGGGGAGGGGGAGTGGGGGGAGCCAGGCGGGGGCGGAGGGGGAGGCTGGCAGCGGAGCTTTGAATAGGGAAGTTTTGCAGGGGTTACGTTTGCAGTCAGTCCGGTGTTTGCAAATATTGTGTGGGCTCCGCGCGCTGCGGGCTGCGGGAGGGTCCGGCCGGGCGTCTCTGCGAGCCTGGAGTTTGCATGAAACTTTCACCTGCGCTCCGGGGAGACTTTCGGCTCCGGCTCCCACCGCGCGCCTCGCCGCCCTCGCGACCGCGGGCTCAGTCCGACCCGGCCCGACATGGACGTGCTCCCCATGTGCAGCATCTTCCAGGAGCTCCAGATCGTGCACGAGACCGGCTACTTCTCGGCGCTGCCGTCTCTGGAGGAGTACTGGCAACAGGTAAACGCAGCCGGCCGCGGTTCCCTGCGGGCGCCGGGGCAGGGGGCGCGGGCCGGGGCGGCTGTTTGGGGTTCAGACCCGGTGCTCCCTGCGGTCCGCTGGGCCCGGGCCCCGCGCTGTCACCGGGGGATCGGGCGCAGCGCCCCCTCCGATCGATTCTTCAGCCCGCGAGCAGCGTCCGCCCAGGGAAGCCCCAACTCCCGGCGCAGCCCGGCCAAGCCCCTGGCACGAGTTCGGAGCCTGTCCCTGCTCCAGACGCCACAGCTGGAGCTTGTCATGGGGACCAACTTGCTCTGCCTGCCAAAGTTTTTGTTTTTTGTTTTTTGTTTTTTTTAAGATTTTGTTTTTGTTTTGCTTTTTGGTGCTTGTACATAACGGCTTTTTTTAAAATATCACATTTTGCCAGCAGAACGTAGACCAGCTCTCTCATTTATTTTTAATTTTTTTCGTTTTTTAAAACTCTAGACCATTTCCAATGTGTTTTCCCCTCTTTGGAATGCCTAACATTTCCCCTAGATCTGCCTTATTTGTCTTACGTGCTTCTCTTGTTGACCAAGAAAAATAAAAATAAACAAAACTGTGTACACTCCAGTGACTTGTCAGTCTTGTGACAATGAGCCCGTCCAAACTGCTTCAAGTCTTAGCTTGGGAAAAAGGACCTCGGTTTCCGACGTTGTCGTAGAACTGGAATTTGGGGGCATTGGAAATTTTAAGAAACTTACCATGTCCCTGTGCTTATCGGTAGCATCGCCCGAGGGGAGAGAGACTGACACTCGTCCCATTGTCTCTCCAGCGATCGCAGGAGGGTTTACTGTTGTCTCCCTGCCCTGCTGTGCTGTTTGTTTTTCGTCACAAAGTGAATTGCCAGATCAAATAGAGGCTGTGGGTTTCCAAGCCTCGAAAGCTTTAAGGAGGATGAAATGCAGGGTGTTGCAACCTTCACACGCCTGCTTAATTGTTCACAATCCTCGCCTGCCTTTTTCCCCCTCCCCCTCTTGTTTTTTTTCTCCTCAAAGAAGCTGCTCCCTGGGACGTGATTGAAATTGATCTAAGTAGTTTCCTTCGGGCATTTGGGATTTGGGCAAACGGCCAGACCTGGCTCCTGGTCGCCTTCGGAGGCTTTTAAACTCTCCCAGAGCTTCGTTCAGGTCCCGGGTGCTCATCAGCGTAATGGAGATTTTAAATTAGCCGGATTATTAAAGTTTAACAAGATCTCCATAAATGTGCTTTTCTTTTTTCTTTGGAAAATCAATTAGATATATCGCTGCTGCCCCTCTTCAGAACGCTGTAGTGTGCATTGTAACTCAGACGCCTAGTTTCGGGGGAAAGGGGAAACCATGATTTTCCCGTGTGCTTGCTCACACTGGCTGTGTGCGAGCCTGGGGAGGGGGAGGGATTGCCTGTGGCAGGAGAGAGGCACACAGCTAAGTCAGCCTGAGCCCCCGGGGTGGGCTGTGCTCAGTATAGTCCCTGCCCGGAAAAATGATGTGCTCACCAGAGCAGAGTGGTGTAGAAACTGAAATTTGTAGAATTGCCAGTAGTATAGACAACCTTATATGGACATGCAGGCAACTGATCCTCGTGAAAATCAGGGCAGACATAATTTAATCCTAAAATGTTTCCTACCATTTTTCTTTTCCAGTGGCTAGAAAGTTTGAAATGGTGGGGAGAGGGGATGCTGATCTCGGCAGTTGTAGCTTCTTGAAAGGTTGGTTGCGGGGCTGGGGAAGGGGCGCTGTCCATGCCACACTGCATGTCCATTTGAACTGGGTCCTTATTGGGCTGCTGATCAGAATTTCAAAAGGAAGTCTCCTTTGGCATTGCGTGAAAGAAATCAGAGTGATGACTCATGCAGTTGTACTCTTGGCCAGTAGATAAAGTTCTTGTTCATTGTGGGACTCCCAGCAGGGCCGTGGAGTAATTTCCCCTTGCATCCTTCACAATAGCAGATGGCCATGCTGGAATTATTTCTGCACTCCTGTTGTTGAAGTTCCTTGTTTTTCTCTGACCACTGTAGAAGTAATTAAAGTTCTGTGTCATGCAAGGGCCTGCACTTGGGAACGGCATTCTGTGAAAACATAGGCGGTCTGGGTTGCACGGGAAATGGGTGGTTTTTCTGCAGCTCCATTCGATGCCCCTGAATACAGACAGCTGCTGTCTCCTCTCCCCCGAGTGTGGCCCTGCGTTGTCAGACGTGTCCCCAAGGGGGTCCCTCAGAACACGCTGTGTGCCGTGCAGTCTTTTTTGTCCTGTTGTGTGGGTATCTGTGGGGTGTGAAGGGTGAATGGCTGGGGCTTTCCTTAAAACACATGGTTCTTGACAATGTCAGATAATCTGGTTGAACCTGTTGGGGGGGTATGTGTGTGGGGCCGGTTCTCTTCCTGTGGTTTCATGAGAAACATCAACACTGGTAACTACAACAAAAAAAAACCGGCTTAGTAATCATCACTCATTGTGGCCGTTGACCCAACATTGGGAAAGCCAGGAGAGGTTTCGCCCTCTGACTTTTCCTCTGAATTCTTACCATTCTAGAAACAGATTTCCTCTAACTTCCGTAAGGACATGGATGCTTAATTATGAAAGGTTTTGCCCCTGTAGTGATCGGGCAGCAATGTATCTGTCCTTCATTCTTGCATGTTTTTGGAAATTGCTTTTGCTTTTACTTTTGGTTGCCATAGCAATCACGTGCCTTCTCTGGTTCATTTTGCACAGACCTGCCTGGAGCTGGAACGTTACCTCCAGAGTGAGCCCTGCTATGTTTCAGCCTCAGAAATCAAATTTGACAGCCAGGAAGATCTGTGGACCAAAATCATTCTGGCTCGGGAGAAAAAGGAGGAATCCGAACTGAAGATATCTTCCAGTCCTCCAGAGGACACTCTCATCAGCCCGAGCTTTTGTTACAACTTAGAGACCAACAGCCTGAACTCAGATGTCAGCAGCGAATCCTCTGACAGCTCCGAGGAACTTTCTCCCACGGCCAAGTTTACCTCTGACCCCATTGGCGAAGTTTTGGTCAGCTCGGGAAAATTGAGCTCCTCTGTCACCTCCACTCCTCCATCTTCTCCGGAACTGAGCAGGGAACCTTCTCAACTGTGGGGTTGTGTGCCTGGGGAGCTGCCCTCGCCAGGGAAGGTGCGCAGCGGGACTTCGGGGAAGCCAGGTGACAAGGGAAGTGGCGATGCTTCCCCCGACGGCAGGAGGAGGGTGCACCGGTGCCACTTCAACGGCTGCAGGAAAGTTTACACCAAAAGCTCCCACTTGAAAGCACATCAGCGGACGCACACAGGTCAGTGCCCACGCGGGCCCCGGAGGGCGGCCGCTGGTGGGCGCCACTGCACTGCACCAGCCCTGGAGGGAGCCAGGGCTGGCTCCACGGGATGTGGTCAGAGCAGACAAATCCTCACTTCCTCAGATGTTTTCCACCAAAGCATTGGGTCTTTGTGGAGCTCAGAGTAGAATCCTAAAGACTGGACTTTTGAGTTGGATAAATGCGTAACAGTTTTCAGATTAAACAAACAAGAGACTAGATCCTTTTCTCCATGGACACCCAAACCTCCACCCCCCGTAGCAGTGCCCGGGTTCCGAGGCCACTGCCCCTTCACCGGTGCACACGCGCGAGGCTACCTCGAGTTGCCCTTGGGTTTCCTAAATGGAACTCGGGTCAGGACAGAGGGTTGCTGGGCAGCATGGAGTGTGTGGGTTTGATGCTGATGACCCGAGGCCCAGGTGGGACCGGCCTGCTCTGTTAGCAGCAGCATTGATCAGCGGGTGTTTCCTGAGAACCTCTGTGTGTCTCATGCAGCCTTTGTTTCTGATACCGCTTGAAACAATTTCTTAATGAAATGCCGTACCTTAGGTGAAAGTACTATTTTGAAAATACCTTGACATATTTCTAGGATAATTGGTGAGGAATCAGAAAATTTAGAGCTGGGAAAGGTCTTAACGATCACGTGATGCAGACTCTTCTCTTATCAGTAGGAGAGCAAATTGCTGCGAGTCAGTCCCAGACAGGCTTGGTGACAGCTGAGATTGAGATCCAAGTGGCCTGAAATCCAGGCCCAGGCCTGTCTCAGCATACCCTAGGATTGGCTTGGCAACTTTGTTTTCTCAGGTAGCACTTGTAGTAAATTCATATTTATGATTTGACCAAGGAATGAAGTGAACCCGGTTGTTGGATTGCCATTTAGAGAATGATTCCAGGGCGTTGCGCTGGGGCTTTCCAGAAGCTCCTCACTGCAGCTTTGTAGAAAGGTGACTGTCCCTGAGGAAACTGCAGAGACTCATTCCATAGGGAAGTGAGTACGAAACAGAAGTGTGTTTGGGAGAAACAGTTACCATAGAGAAAGCAATAGCTCTGCCTTTGCGGGGGCCGTGGGTCCGGCAGGCTGACACCTTGTCCCGCAAGCATTTTGCTGGTCTGAGTTGTGGTCATTCTTCACGTTAACTTTGATTACAGCACCACAGGCCTTGCCGAAGCCGTGTCCCTTGGACAGCAGTGGGAGGCCTGAGACTGGGTCAGGACAGAGCTGCTGTTGTCTCTCCGAGGCTGCCAGTTGTAGTCCTTCCTTGAAGTGTGTTACCAATGCCAGAAGCCACTGGGTCCCTGACCTCGCATCCCGTCACTGCGTGTGGGGTTGAATTTCCCCCTTCTGTCTGCGGGTCAGTGAAGTCACGGGCCGCTTGTCCTGTGCTCTCTCCGCAGGAGAAAAGCCTTACAGATGCTCGTGGGAAGGGTGTGAGTGGCGTTTTGCAAGAAGTGATGAGTTAACCAGGCACTTCCGAAAGCACACCGGGGCCAAGCCTTTTAAATGCTCCCACTGTGACAGGTACGTGCCTGAGGACGGCGCTGGGCAGGGAGCGTGGGGCCTTGGGAATGTGATGACCAGGGTTATGTAGGCGTGCAGGGCACGTGGGAAGGAAGGCACACGGTTTCCCATGTGTGAACGTTTCTTTTCAAGCCTGGGACTTTTTAGAAAGTTTCTGGTGTGCTCGTTGGCCGTGGTTAGGAAGAGCTGTTCCAGGTACACCTGACACTGGAGTCTGTTTATTGATAGTGTTTGGAAATTGGCCTTTCAACAGTTTTCGTATTTGAAGAATTAGAAATGAAGTCCGTTCAGATTCTCCAGAGAACCTCCGGCCACTGATGGGAGACATTCTTAATTCACATTCCTATCAGTTGGTGTCTCCTGTCCCTGAAGACACTGATGAGGCTTGGGAGGAGAGTCACATCTTTCCCTGCAGGGGGTTAGGCTGGGCAGGGAGACATTCTTAATTCACATTCCTATCAGTTGGTGTCTCCTGTCCCTGAAGACACTGATGAGGCTTGGGAGGAGAGTCACATCTTTCCCTGCAGGGGGTTAGGCTGGGCAGGGCAGGGAGGTGAGGGCGCTGGTCCGGAACACTGGCGAGGGTTGGAAACCTAACTTCTGTGCTTCTGATTTGCCCTTGCAGGTGTTTTTCCAGGTCTGACCACCTGGCCCTGCACATGAAGAGGCACCTCTGAGGGAGCAGAGAGGTGGATCCTGTAGGCTAAAAGGCTTCCAGGCTGAGAGCCGGCCGTGGAAGGAGGGATGCGTGTTCCAGCCAAAGCATGCCGTTCTGCACCCTACCCAGTTGCCTCCAGGGCCTCTCCTTGGAAGGTCTTTTGAGGGCTAAAACAGTCCTGTAAGAAGCGGCATAGCACCCGTGGTGCATGGTATGTGGGTGATCCTGGACTCGCCACTGGTACCCGACCTTCCAAGTGGCGCCTAAGCCTTTGCCGTGAGCATGCGCACTGAGAATGTTAATGGTTGGGTTGATTGTATGTTGAGGATCTATTACTGACTGTATGATGAGGCCAACTTTTTTTCCTTGTGGTTAGCAAGACTGCAAGAGATGGAAAAAAAGTAGTTTGAATGTTTTGTGTGTAAGGAGTATACCATGAGATGAGATGACCACCAATCATTTCCGGGGGTGGGGGGAGGGGGTGTCTGCACCTTAGAAAAAAACAAAAATCAAAAAAACAAAAAAACAAAAACAAAAAAAGGAAAATCTTGGAGGGTGGGCGTGGGAACTCAGGACCCCAGAGTGGCGAGTGGTGTGGGGAGGGAGAGCCTCTCTCCCCGTTTTCTGCGTGAGAGGAGCTCTTAGTGTCTGGTGCAGCTATTAAATGTGCAATGTGTCAAGTAGCTTGTTCTACACGCTACAACATAGCTCATTTGTAACCCATTGTATAAGCTGTGTATTTACAAATATAACACAACCATTTAACTTTTCCTTAGAATACAAAAAGTCATGCATGGTCTGGGGAACTATATGCTTTTCCATTTTTAAGTCAGGACTGCAATACTGATTCCAGTTAATGAGCAGCTAAGATCCAGTCTGTCTAATACAGTGACCCCTAGCCATCCGGGCCTGGCAATCTACAATTTTTTTCCCCTCCGAGTTTGTAACACTCCCCTTCCAGAAAGGCATTGTGCAACACAGGATTATTTTTAAATGCTTCTGAATTTGAAGTAACTTTTTGGAGAATTGTGTGATGCCCTTTGAAGAAATTGGACACGTATTAAGTGTCACAAAGCTGGGGCCGGGAATTGGTCTAATGTTTCATTAGGCTAAGAACCTAAAATTTTTCTCAGTTGGGTGGATAAAACCACTAACGCTTAGAAACTGTTTTCTCATGCAGCTATGTTTCTCTTATTTATGCCTTGAGGACTAATTTCTGGTTTTCTAGCTGTTAATGCACTGTTGACCTTCATAATGGTGCCTTACGCAAGCGATCCCTTATGTGGGGGTCTCATACAGGGGTGTGGGCGATGCATGCTTAATTAAGGCTCTTTTTTCACCTGGCAGTGTACTGTATCAACATATAACACAGAAAAAAAAAATCTCTTTAAGGTCCTCCTTCACAAAAACATAGAGTGAAACTCCCTTTACATGTCAGTATTTGTTCAATACTTTAGACAACTTGACTGTCAGTGTTCAAATGGAAAACATGAAAATGGAAAAATCTGACCAATTCTGCCACCTTGAGACTTTCATATAGACCTTGCACAACAATTGTATAGATCACACACCGGCTGTGTTTAATATGTAACATTTTCACACATATTAAAGATACAGAAGTATAAAAAAATAAACCCAATGTTAATGTATTTGCTTAAAAGGCACAAGTTTCACATATCTGTCTAGCTATCTGTTGGTAATACAGAAAGTATACTACTTTTTTTAAAAGTGGGCAGAATTCTTGTGTATGTATATTTGTGTGTATAGTATGTGTATGTGTGTGTATATATATATATTATATATATAGATAATATATAAATATTTTTTTTAAGGAGAAACTAGAATGTTTAGCTAGAAAATTCCACAGCCTGTGAAGAAGTATTTCAAAATGGCCATAAAGGAGGTAAAAATGAAAACTATAACCTAACTTTTATAGAGGCTTTATCTTTAATTTAACAATGTACGGAGGACTTTCTTGCTTGAATCTGTTCCGGGCTGTCCGCTCTGTCCATCAAATGGGCAGGTCTGGAATGGGGCACCTTTGGCCGTTCAGAAGGGGCCTGAACAGAATGCTGGAACCCAGGCTGGACTCGGACACACTAAGGTTTTGATTTTGAATTTCAGCCTTACTAGATGATCTAACCTAAGAGTGAGCTAACCACAGGGATTCTTTTGTAGAACACTTTTTATGCAGAGGAAGCTATTTTTTCCAGCATGTAGATTCTTCCAGTTTTTCCGAGGGGTAATTTCCCCGAATTGGCATACCACAGCGTGGACAGCTGATATTTCACCCAGCTGCAGGCTTGTGGGTGTGACTCTTTGCTTTATATATATATACACACATGTGAGTCTGGCTGGGCTGGTATTTTGTTTGATCTTCCTGGAAATGAGCAATGACTAACGCTCACATAACTGGTTTTTTTTGTTTTTTGTTTTTTTAAATCTGAGCTGATGAATACATTTACCTAAGGAACTCATTTCATTTTGCTTAGAGGGGAAGTGCAGTTTTCTTTCAGCAGTTCGGAATCCAAGCACTTGATTTGCTGGGTTTGGAAAACTCCTTTTTTGGCCTTCTGTGTGCTTAGCCATAACAATTCCATTAAGCAAGAAGGTAAACAAAAGACAAAAAAAAAAAACTTGCACTGGCTTGTCTCACTTATGAAACACGTCGGAGCCGTTTGCCTGGGTGGGGCTGGGTACCGTACCTGTCAATGCCTGTGATTTTCATAATTAGCACGTACATAAAGAAGTACATTCTGTTCAGGTGATAACTGAGCCTCAATCAAGCAGAAACTTTTTGCTTGAAATTAAAAAAAAAAAAATTTCTATTAGTGAAATTTCTTTTTTTTTTTTTTTTTTGGAAGCACCCTGTTATCTAAAGAATCTTTGTAAGATTTTTGTAAAATTTTGTTTTACAAGATTTTATTTGAAATTGTTTTTTGCAAGATTGTTATATTTCTGTATGAATGTATTTTTTATTGGAATAACATAAAAGAATTCTTATCAGCATCTTGAGTCTGGTTGTTTTTTGGGGGAAGGGGGTTGTTGGAACAGATTCCTGCTGCATTAATCACCCTGGGTTCCTCCTCAAATCTCCATCGTGCAACCCTGAGAACCACTCACCTACCTCAGCCCCTTCGTCTCACTTTCCAAAGCCTGCCCTGGGAGCTGGAGAGGATGTCGGGCGAGCCTGACGTTGCCCTCCCTGAATGCATCGAAGACTGTTCTCCAAGGACTGACAAAAACAGCCCCCAGGCTGTGGGCACTGTAGAGAAACAGGCCGGGTTTTATCTTCCATTGCTCAAGCCAGGGAATGCATTGCAGAGGCATCTGCGCGATGACAAACTTGAGTGGTTCCCTGCCACTTCTGTGCCCCCACAGCCTGCTCGGGTTCTGCAGCTAGAGCTGGGCCTGCCTTCCCCAGCCAGACCTGCCGCGCACCTGGCTGAGGCATGTCTGGGACGGGTGGAGGAGACAGGGACTCCAGGCCAGAGGGCCGTTCTCACGACCTCAGCCCACTGGCAGTGAAGGAAGGCAGAAAGTAAAAGATGGTATCGTTGCCAAATGAGTTCATCTCTTTTTTTTTTTTTTTTTTTTTAGGCCAATGAGATATATTAAATGTAGAGTTTGTTTGAAAATAGGCAGCCTTTAGTTATGTAGAGCAATGTTTAGCAAGTAGCCTCAGCTTTGCTTTACTGTGTGGACCAGGACAATTCGATCCTTGTAGGAGTCCATTTTCAGATTACACCAAGCCAGCCAGTAGCAATGGGGTAAATCAATGTGTTTCCGTGGGAACCAGCTTCTTAGTGTGACAACAAGGATACTCTGGGTGGCTTAAGTGCTCACTCCTCTTCATAGCTCTTCATTTTGCTAAACGCGGGGAGTTTACAGTGGTTGCTTTTAATTTTATAATTAGGGGATGTTAAGATGTGTGCCCAGATTAGGAATTTTAATTAATTCTCTTTCTATAACTGTGGTAAAAATGTCAGCAGTTTGGAGGGAGCTGTGGTAGGGCAGGACGTGGGGAGCAGACGACAGTATTGCCAGGATTCATGGGTGTGTTCTACCCTGAAGCACATGTTAACATGACTCACCGTTGGAGTGCCCCGACTGTACAGTCTAAATAAAGTCCTGATAGTCATTCTCGGCTACTATTAAGACTTGACCACTTTGTCATGGAAAGACTATGCGGGACAGCTAGGTTATGTTCAAATAAGGCTGTTAGGAGCGCTGCCATGCAAGGAGTCGGCTGCAACCCTAGGGTATTTATAGAAGTATAAAAAATTTCAGTCTGCTTAACAAATTTTTTGAAACCTAGCTAAAAGAAAGGAAATGTTCTAGCTTGAACGAGCTGTGTGCTTTGGACAATTTGCTGAGCTACACCGACCCTCAGTTTGCTTATTGCTAAAATAGTTAGGGCTAGGTCACATGTATCCAGCATTCTCTACAGCACTACAATTCTGTGGTCTGTAAGTACAGGGTGCACTTCAAATTACACGTTCGCCATCTTCAGAGTGCTGGCCTCAGCTCGAGAAAGCTTTCTCTTGTGCTACATGAAAGAACTGTTGAGGAAAACTGTGCTCACATGGAAAATAGGACTTTCTCAAATTGCCCTTTGCCCCTCTAATTACAGTTAAGTTATTCAGACAGTCGTTGCGTTACAGCATACCATTTTTTAAATTAAAATCACCATTTTTGAAAAGTGCTATTGTAGCCATAAATGAACCCAAAGTCTCGCGTTTCCCCACTTTACCAGCTCCATTCCCTATCCAAGCTGACCTGAGTGCTCAAAGGACAGCAGAGGCACTTGGAGGAGAGTGCCTTCCTTTTGTGCTGTAATTGCTATGGAGAAAGAACACAGCTTTCACACCTAACTCCCCTCTTTTCTGTTAATATTATGCCACCAGGAGCTACTTTTAAACAACCATCCTTGCCAAACGGAATTACTTTCCTAGCAAAATTTCATGATGATGCAGATAATGATATCTGCGTCCTACTTCTTGTGCTGTAGATTGCGGATCCCCAACTGCCAGGCCAAGGATCGATACTGTTCCAAATCATTGGTGGCATTAGCTTCTTAAAGGAGCATGAACCCTACTGTGAACTGTGCATGTGAGGCATCTAGGTTGCATGCTCCTTCTGGGAATTTAACGGCCTAATGCCTGATGATCTAAGGTGAAACAGTTTTATTCCCAAACTGTCTCCCACCCCCATCTATCCCTACCCTTCTCCACCCCCACATCCCACCATCCCTGGTTGGAGGAAAAACTGTCTTCCATGAAACCAATTCCTTGTGCCAAAAGGGCTGGGGACTGCTGCAGTAGATGTTATATCCATTTCACAGATGAGGAAAACTGAGGCCCTAAGAGACAACACAACTTTCCTGAGGTCACAGCTAGGAAGCAGCAGGCTCAGCATACTGGTGCAGGTCTCTTAGATGCCAAAGACCGTGCTTATTGTCACCATCTCACACTGCGGTGTCGCCCAACCCTTGCTGTTCGATCTGCAGGAGCCACCATAATATGACATTACATGCATGAAATGCAGACAGGGCTTTCTCACAATTCAGAAGCACTCCAGCTACAAATTGTGCTGTAATCCTGAGAAAACAAAAGTATCCATTTTGAATTGCTTTCAAAATATGAGACAGATGGCACGTATTTATTTTTAATGTTTAAGAAGATAGAGAAAGCAATTGGAGATGTGACATCCTGCATTAATTGGCATGAATCACCTAATGCACACAGTTAAGATACAGAGAGACGAAAATGAGGCCCATGCATCACGCAAATGAGGCAACACAACAAAGTGTGTTTAACTAGATTTATTTTATAACAAGGTCTTTCTGTTTCTAAGTAATTTTAACGAGAATTCTCTAAACGTCTGTGGATGAAAAGAGACAAAGAGGAGAGCAAATATGGGTTCCACATGTCCTGAGAGAAGCCACACTGGGCAGCACGGTCACCACAGAATCTTAAAAGACAGATTTAACCAGAATGCCCATTGTCCTACAAGTCCCTTTCAGCTCCAGTTGCTAAGTTGCATTTACTTTCCTTTACATGATCTGTACAAAAAACTGTGTGTGTATTTGTATTTAAATATATGTGTATGTGTATATATAAAATGTACATACATACCCACATGTGTATTTGTGTGTATGCATGTACATTTTATATATACATACACAAAAAATATATATATATACACCTCAATCATCACATGATCTCTAGAATTATTTTTTAAACTACTTTCCATTACATGATCTGTACAAAAAACTGTAAGTGTGTGTGTATTTGTATTTAAATATATGTGTACATGTATACATAAAATGTACATACACACGTGTATTTGTGTATGCATGTACATTTTATATATACATATACAAAAAATATATATATACCTCAATCATCACATGATCTCTAGAATTATTTTTTAAACTAATTACTTTCCTTTGCATGATCTGTACAAAAAACTGTAAGTGTGTGTGTGTATTTGTATTTAAATATATGTGTATGTGTAGATATAAAATGTACATACACACATGTGTATTTGTGTGTATGCATGTGCATTTTATATATACATATACAAAAATGTATATATATGTACACCTCAATCATCACATAATCTCTAGAATTATTTTTTAAACTAAGAGCCCCTGATTCAGATCCGCTATGAACAAACAATGAGCTTCTTTCAAAGCTCCAGGGCTTGGCTAACGGGTAACGGAACACAGGGTTGCACGCCATTTTTCCAAGATTTGCCCTTTGTTGACGACAAGCACATTTATGGGTGACTTGCATGTCTCAGCCAAGTGCAGCTCTGTTCCCCTTGATTTCTTAAGTTTCGCTTTACCACATGTCATTTGGTTGTGCAAGATCTGCTTCCAGATGTGCGAGATAGTTAATGACATGCGCCGACATCAGTTAACTCACTCTAGAGCCAGGCAGCGTGACCCAGGTGGCATTTTTCTGTTGCTGAGGAGACAAGAAAGCGGGGTGGTTGGGGCTGCAGTGGAATGCAGCCTTCCAAATCCTCTTTCAGATGGAAATGGGAGAATCCTTCACTGCCACCCCCGCCCTCCCTGTGCAACGTACTATCCTCCCCAAACAGGTGATTTATTCACAAGTTCAGAAGCTAGAGCAAGTGGGCTCACCATGACACATATGTGTGTTTGCTGGGTTTTATTTATTTTGTTTTAAATCTAACTCCTCATGGTAAATTGCCTTTGAGCAACATTCAAATATATAAATAATTGCGTTCATGTAAATTAAAGAGAACTTAAGGGTTAGCTACTGATTTAAAACAGTCAGCTTAGGATCCAAACTTCAAAGCCGTGCATTCAAAGGTCATCGTGCCCTGTCATACAGCAGAGACAGGAGACAGGAGCTGCCCCAGGATGCGTAGGGCAAGAGACCACTAGAAAGTCCCCCATTTCTGAGGCGGCTCCCAACAAGTGCCCCTAGAGCTGATGGGAGGTACAGTAAGATCAACGGATGCTGAACAGAGCCTCCGCTGCATAGAACAGTAACGTCCACAGATGGTACCAAAGAATGTGGCACAGACCTTCCGGACTTCTTCGCTGTGTAAGCAGCTCCTTCTCAAGGCTCAAGGATGGCAAGGGGAGGGAGCTGTGGGAACAGGGCCAGTCCCATTCTCCACCCTATGAGAAAGGTTTATGCGGTTTAAGAGGGGAAGGCATGCCTGCAGCTCCTAGGTCACCGTTAATCAATTGTACCCACTGAGCTCCCTGCACTTAGGGAATCAGAAACCTTGCCTTTTAAGGAGGCCTAGGCTTAGCAACTGGATCATGAAATAATCCATACAACAAACCCCCGAGACAGGAGTGTACCTGTGTAACAAACCTGCTCATGTGCCCCGGAGCCGAAAATAAAACTTCTAAAACCAAGACAAGGCATAAACAAACAAAACAAATCAAAAACTTTAAAGATGACATTCAAATAACTTGGGTTTATCCATTTAAAATATTACAATATTTGCAACTCTGTAACTTGAAAAAAAAAAAAAAAAAGGGTGGATGTATCTTCATGACCAGCCTAGGGTAACACCTGGAAGAGAGGCTCCTGGATAAGAAAGTGGGGGAAGCTCTTACCCAGGTACCCCACGGCCATTTCTTTAAGCTTGTGAGTTTCCTTAAAACCTTTCAGCAGTACTGCAATCTAGGAGTTACTGTTTTTAAGGAATTGCTAAGAATGACATTTGCAAAGAGTTGACATTTACCCTGTTGTGTTCTGAGCAAGCAATGAGGAGTCTTCCTTCATGGAACCTACAAGTAAAGATTGCAACAATTTCTGGCTTTGGGATTGTTACTCAGAACCTTAGAGCTGTGTTTTTCTTACCTCTAAAATGGGGGTAATGGGAACCTGTCCAGGATTATTGCAGGATGAGAGGTAAGGTACGCAGAGGACTGAGTCCATGGCCCCAGACGTGATAAATAAGCCGTAGCGGATCACAATTATTATGGAGTGGTGGATATTTACTTCTTAAGAAAATAATTTTTGTTTTCCCATTGAATTCAGATGAAAATGGATTTTGTTTTTAATTTGCAATACGAAAGATTCATTTGCATTTACGTTTCACAACATAATTTTCCAGTAAATTCAGGGAAGGACAAGCAAAGAACACGATGCTGGGTTTGTATGATTTATAAGGTAGTTTCCTTTTGCAATGCTTGCTGCGCTTCTGAAATCTTGCAGGAAGGAAGTTCTGCAAGTCTTTGAGTAAAACTCTCTGTCAAAAGCCGAGTCATACTGACCAATGGCGGAATTGAATTGATCAACAGATTCAGTGAGTTGAATTCCCTGTGATTTTGACAAAAGACAAGGAACCCAGATGTCCCAAGAGTTAGTGCAGTTTTCATGAGTGGCTGTAAATCCAGAGATTCACTGCAGTTTTCATGAGTGGCCGTAAATCCAGAGACTGGTCTAATTCTTCTGAATCAGGGCATTCTGCTTAAGTCACTGCCAAATAGATGTCTCACCATGATCCTCTGTAATAATTGCATTATTTGTTACATTCTTTGCAACTAAATGAATTATGTGGGTAGAACACCGCTTACATCACAAAGTATCAGTCTGTGTGCTAGAAGCCAATTTGATTTGGCAAAGGTTTGTCCAATGACAATTATTACGCTTACATTCAGATACGCTGGTTGGCTCATTTAATTTTTTCCTGTTTTGATTAATTGAATTTTGTTTATTTGTTGGTTTATTATTTTCATCACCTTTTTCCCTGTGTACATAACTCCCACAAACATGCCTTCTACGCCATCATTATCCTTAGTGGAAATGAAATCCCAAGTATTTGTGGAGGGATTTATGTTGTAGTTATTGTTGCTTTCAGTTGCTATTCTTCACTTGTTTGTAAAATAGTCTCACTGGCTGTCTTCTGGCTTTTTGTTTTTTGGTTTTTTTGGACTAATAAGTGCTTCCTCGGGGCTTGATGCAGGCGGCCCATCTGAGTAACAAGAGTGCTTGCTATGAACCTGGGAATAGCTCTCGCCTGAGATGACCCAGGGTTGCACAGGGCAGTCATCATTTTTCTCCTTGTGCAGGGGTGAACCCGAGACACAGCCAATTAACCCACACAACCCTGCAAGAAAGAGTTGGAGTTATAACCAACTCACCTTTTCAACTGCCATAATATACGCTGTTTAGCCATTTTATCAATTTCTCAAATTATGTGCTACAGAAGTCACAGGTACACCTTGATAAAATATGTGGCCGAACCACATCTATGTCGTACTGTCTTCCAGTGGAGCCCATACTCACTCTTTCACCTCTGAGCAACGGAACACTGTGCCAGCCAGCGATGGACGATTCTGGAGCCAAGTACGCATTTCCTTCATTCACCCGTGCAGTAAGTATTGGTTGTCTCCATGTGTCAGGCACCATGCTGGGAGCCCCTCTGTCTCTTCTTGCACATTGGCTACCTGTGGAGCGTGAGCCCAAGTGTGAGACGCCTTTCGGCTTTTATGTATTGTTGACAATGCATGACGAAGGACCTGGTCGTTTTGAAGCAAATGCTGTGTGTGTGTGGCCTCAGCCCAACATCACAGTCTTCATACAGAACTGGGCTCAGTAGCTGCTTTCTCACAGTGGTGACCATGATGGTCAGTGTGCCCATTCCATGTCCGTCTGTGGTTCCTTCGCCGCTGCCTTCACTGGCCCTTCTGACTGGTGTGGGATCAGTTGAGTGAGAAGTCACCAGGGCCATTCATTCTGGCCCCAGATCACAACTTCCCTGCTCAGGAATGACACCTGCGAGAGAAAGAGGCAGCGCAATGTCCACACTTCTGGGCAAGGGTTGAAGTTTCTCCCACAGAATACTCAGGGTAGAGCTGAACAAGGTACAAAGAGCACTTGTTTTCGTTTCTGCTGCGTGGCCGTTGAGCAGTAGTGAGTGTCTGGCACAATCTCACTGAAGCATAATGACATTCCAGAAATGGACGGAATGTCCTGGGAGAGCCGGTGGCCACCTCTGCTCTGAGCATCTTCACCCTTCTCCCTTCCTACCTGGAGGATGAGTCCTTTGGACAAGGAATTGTGCATACGGTTGTCCCCCTTATCCCAGGGGAACATGTTTCAAGACCCCCGGTGGATGCCTGAAAGCATGGACAGCACGAAATCCTATATATATACTATGTTTTCTTCCTATACATAATACCTGTGATGCGGTCTCTATCTTTCTCTCTCTCTCTCTCTCTCAATTTCTTCTTGTACTCACCTATTTTGAGACCTCACCTATTTTGGGACATCAGTTGACCACAGGCAACTGGAACTGCTGAAGGCAAATCCACAGATAAGAGAGGATTACTGGATAAAATTTAATGCCTCTTGACTCCTCAGCCCCTAGAAATGCTCAAAGAATGAATGAATGAATGAACAATGAGCCTGATGTTGTCACTACTTTGCTCTCTTCTCCAACAGCATGGAGACATAAATTCTAAGCTGGATCTCTAAGTAAAACCCAGCAACTCATTTGATCCAAAATATTAGACCTCCTCTGGTTCCTGTTTTGCCTAGAAGGGTTTACATAAGACCAATCACACATTTTCCATTTCATTGTCTTCCTTCTCCCCTTTCTAGATGGAAAGGCTGTGGGAAAGACGACGTGGTTAGACATCAGAAGAAAATGACCAGGGACGTCCACACACCTGTCAATTGCGTTCTCAATAGTACAACACCAGCAAGAACCCCCACCTGGGAGAGAAAGGACCTTTGAGCGTCCTTTATTTTGACTTCATATTAATTGAAAGGATACCCCTCAAACCGACAAATGCATTTAATGCTCCTAGAAGATTCACAGGCCCCTGAACACAGCTGCTCAGGGAAATGAAAGTGAAATCTTATTAAAGTAGGTTTCTTGTTTGTCATTAAATTTTAAACAATTGGGTGTTTCAATACATCACTTCTACGCTAAATGCAAAACCTTTGAAATTCCGGATGTGAGTCTTTTACACACAAGACACCCGTTGGGTTTTCCCAGATGACTCATTAAAACGTCTACAAATCCCAAACCTCCTTTTTCACAAAGTGCTGCCTTTCCCTGCTTTTTACTTGCAAGCCACTTGATGTTTATTTGACTACATTAAAACAGAATGGTCGTCTTTTTTTTCTTCAAGGTCAAGCAGACAGTTAAGCTGTCACTGTTCATCATGTATCCGTCTTAACGCAGAACATTGCAAAGTGCATGTTGTATTTTTCCAGTTAGAGGTAATGTGTGATGCAGTCAGGGTCGGAGACGGAAAAAGGGACGTTGAATCCCTTTCGGGTGATCTGCATCCCATCCCAGCGCAGGCTGGGTCTGCTCCTCCTCCGCCAGTGCGGTTCCCTGGGAGGGGCTGTGGGTAGTGAGTGAGGAGGGCAGGGCCGTGTCCAATACAGCCCTGACGAGCCCCTGACCTCACTCCACTTTTACCCCAATGGCTAACTTAGAGGCACGTTGTTTTGTTTGAAGTCCCATGTCCACCATTCCTTTTAGTAACTCTTTTCCATTTCATCAAGCTTTTGTAATCAGTCACAAGGAAATATTCATTCAGATCTCAGCAACAAATTAAATGCACCGAAGCTCGGAGGCCTGGGTCCCAGACCCCAGCTCCCTCCTAGCTCTCTGATGTGGGCCAACACACTAGTTATCTGAAGGAGAAATTCTCATCTTCCTAAATTCCCAAGTTGGTGTGGAGCTCTCAAGAGCAAATGCATGGAAAAGCACCTTTAATGGCGAGAATTGTGTTCAAATAAGACGCGGCTGCTTCATCATCTCCCTCTGCTTCAGTTTTCTCATTTCTAAAACTGGGGTTGAGGATAGCAAATGTGCTGGATAGTTGCCAGAATTAGAAACTGTATCTGCAAGGAGCTTAGCCCCGGTCCTGGCACAAAGGTGGGTGATGTATGTCACAGCCCCATGAGATCCAGATTATAATGGTAAATTCTTCTTTGTAAAACACGGAAAATGATTTAAAAAACTACCCTCCTACCCTTGTTGCAGGTGTACAGGACTCAAAAACAGAAAGACTTTGGGTGGGTGGGAAGCAGACACATGCACGCTGTTGGCATTCTCAGGATGTCTTGAGCCCTTCACTGTTTCTAGAAGGTGCCTGTGCTTTGCCGTCCCTGCCACCTGCTCCGTCTCTTCCAGCAAGTTACCCGAAAAATATGACAGGCAGAAACGAGGACTGCTGCCTTTGGCCATGAAAACATCCGCCCGCTTCCGGCTCGCAGGGAATAACTTGTGGTTTCCTCTGCTGCACATGCAAGGCATGAAGACGATTTTCATCTTTGCTTCATCATCAGTCATAGCTCTTACGATCTGCCTACTTCTGAAAACCCTTTTCTTAGAGAGGGACAGGTACTGCTGGCAGAGGAGGAGCTCTCAGCGAAGAAAATGGCATTACTAAGCATTAGTTGAATTTTGCAGTGACCTCCTTGTTTTGAAATGACCAAATCAATCCTTATTTGTGTCACTCAGGAGTGCACAGTGAATTGCCCACACGCTGTCACTGTGAGGGTCCATGCTTGCTGTGGTTGAGGGATGAAGAAAACTTTGGATATCAAGTGGCTTCAGGGCAACAGAACAGTTTTTCAAAGACACTGTCGCCTTTCCCTAGCCAATGACAACAACAGTGGCAGCTACAAGGCAAATACGGAAATGATCTTTGGTGTGCACAGATCAGAAAGTTTGCAGCTGCACAATCAGCCGGTTACGAATTTGGAGAAATTTCTCTCTTGCATTCCGACTGTTCTTTCTTAACCCACTACCTGTGTGGTGGCCCACGCCAGCAGCCTCTTCTGTCCTCTTTCTACAAGCACAGGGACGTTACCGACAAGCCCAGTCTTACACCCTGTATGGGGAAGTGCCTAGCACAGGGCTTAAATGAGAAGACAGATGTGCTTCAGAGTCCAACAGACCTTCTCTCAAATGCCAGCTCCAGAAGTTTCTAACCATGAGAACTGATTAACACATGGGAGCTTTAACCTTCCTGTTTCTAAAGTGGGCATGGGGATGTCTACTGCTCAGGTCTACTGAGAGGGTGGATGCAATTCTGTACTTGCCGTTCAAATCCAGGACAGCCCCGAGGCTGCTGCCCCAGATCCCAGGAGCTCAGGGTACCTCTGTCTGCAGAGGCCGGAGAAAAGTTTACCTCTTGGCAGACTCAGCACTCAGCGAACATAGTATTCTGCTTCAGTTTCCAGTTCAATCTTGAGTTCTAGTATCTTAAAGACAGAGACCTGAGACTGTTCAGATATTGTGTCTAACTCCTGTAGAACTTAGAATCATAAAGAGATCCTACACAACAGGTTCTGTTCAGTCCCTTGGCCAATTTCAGCATGGTGACTTTTTCTCTGGCTACTCATCTAAAATACGATTGTTATTTAATCTTATGTAATAAGATCACAGTGTCAGCATCAGAGCTGAGAGGAGAACTCAGGATTCTGGCTCCCAGTTCTGCTTGCTTCCTACTGAATCATGTTCATCACAGTTTCTGTGACCTCAGAAACCTCAGGCAACTCATGTATGGGGAATGAAGAACCGATTGCAACAATGTCAGCTCTTACCTTATCTACCTGAATTTTTGACTTTCATTGTTACTTCATGTTTATACCTTTATTTCCCCTACCATCATCCCTTCCCAAATCAAAGAGCCTTTACCTTGTATTTTATGTATATCCCAAACATAAGCTAGCCTGGCTTCTAGAAAAATAGTGGCTGTGTACAAACCATCCTTCTGCGTGGCTTTCAAACTAACTAGGGAATCCTCTGTTCGGCTACTAGATTTTTGACTTGATCATAGAACATTTGAGATCTTCAATAAATGAATGGGTGTTACTTGAATTTTCTATGTTTAAATTTCTTTTTACACCGAGAAGCTGACTTCAAGCAAGACGTTCACGTGCTAACTATTGGGTGCAGTGGCAGGCACCGCGAAGAGAAGCAGCAATTCTCCTTCAGGTACTGGGGCATGAACAGAAAAAATAGTCATTTGCTTAGTTGTTTTTCTACATTAGGGTTTGGGTATCTGCTGCTACACCTCTTTGTCCAAACAGCAATTTTGATTTATCTTTATAATCTCTGATTTCTCTTTATAATCTATAATCAGAGGCAGATTTTTAGCTTTCGGTGGCCAGGAACAGTGCTGGAAGCTTCTTTCTGCCGGTGCCTACCGCACCATTGAAAACGGTCATCAGTTTCAGCTCCCGAAGGTGAAGAACTGGGCCCACAAGCTGCCCAGACAATGGCTTGAGGTAGTGCTTTCTGCCTCACCCTCCAGAGGCACCAAGCCGTGAGATTTCTCTTTCGGGATAAGATTACAGGCTCTATTTTTTGCTGGGCCATCATATTGTTGGGCTCGCCATATTCACGTTAGCGAAAAGAAATGCCACCGTGACGGTACAATGGCAAGGTCCCCAGAGACCCACCCACTAGCCACCCGAGTGAATTTCAAAAAGCCAGCAAAAGAGAAGCAAGTGGTCGTGGGGTGGGTTTAGCAAACATTCTTGTCTCGTGAAACAAAAACCTTGAAGATGTCAGTGACATCTGTGCCTTTTTGTCCCCAGTGGGCAAATCCAAGGAGCCCCTTCTCGGGTTAACATGTTTTTACGAAGCATGCCAAGGTGCACGGAGCCCACGCTCCTGGGCTCCTAATAGAGGTTTTGAAGAGGGGATGGGAAGATGTTAAGAGGATCCTGAGTGGTTAATGGTTTAAAACAAAAGAAATCAACTCTGAATAACATCAGATAAACAAACAACAGCAGTGAAAGCTAACCTCACTGTTCCACAGGCTGCCCAGATGGTTCATTTCTAGTGTTTCTGGTTCTTGGTCATGCTACTTCATTGACCATCTCTACATATCAAATACTGTCTTGCTTTTTCCTTCCCAAATCCTGTGAGGGCAGTAACTATTGGCCGCATGTTAAGATAGAGTTCCCCAGTGCTCAAACATGCTAGTATCACCAAACTAGGAGCCAGACCATCATCCAGATCTTTATTTGGGTTACATGTCTGTGACTCTGCAGATCGCAGATGACCAGGATTTTAGTCTCACTGAAAGCAGTGGAGTTGCTTTCATCCTGGAGCAACTTTTGGGGCCCAGGAGCTGACCTCTGCAGGGGGATTGAGCAAGGCTGCAGTGACTCACCTCCCTGCACTGGCACCCACAGATGGTCCTGAGTCAGAAGCCTGGCACCTGGGTCGGGCTGTCGGGTAAGAGTGTGCACTTTCATGGCCTATTCATCCTCGTCCTGGGAAAATCTTCCAGCCTGGGAAATGGCAGCCTGACACGTTTCACCAGGACTCAACTTCCTGAGCAAGCACAGAAAACCCCACACCCTTCACCTTTATCGAACAAGGAGGGAGCCCGATGAGACTTGCCGAAGAAACGCGGGGAGTGTCCCGCACAACCGGATGGGTGTGGGAGGCAGCACTGGGGAGTAGAGTGGCCTGGGGTGGAGGAGGTGCCTGAATTTGCGGGGCTCCAGCGGCTCAAACCATCCGAGTCTTCAGTGCAGTATCTGTGAAAAAGAGAAAACCTTTGTGGACATTCTCTGAAATCAGCACTGAGCAGATACCCATTTCCTTTCCTTTCTCATTTGCAGAATTCAGTTTTTCTAGGGGTGCAGAAAGAATTGGTTGGGAAAAGGTTGTTAAGGAAGGAGGTAAGTAGACAGAGACGGGGTTTGCTGGAAATAATGAGGAACAAGCTCGGGGCCACTCATGAACCTGCTGTCACGATTCAGCTGGACCTTCCGAATTGCACAGACCCGAAGGACAGCCGTGCTGTGTGCGCCCTACGAATGACCATTTGCTAGAATAATGTATTTCTGGAATAATTTGTTTAGGGCCAATTTTGTATGTGTGTACATAATATTCACAAATGTTCTATCTCCACAGTTAATTCAATGAAGGAACTGTTAGCCCTTTTTTACCCCAGAGAATTTGAGACGGACCTAAGGACTCTCCGGCCTCCACTCCTATTGCCACACAAGCTTCTGCTGAGGCAGGAACCACCGGCTTTCCAGTGACCTCCAGTCAAAATCAACGAGGTCTGCAAACAATTTCAACTGTAGTATTGTAGGCCCAATAAATAAAGAGCGCTTATTAAAACATACTGACTCAAGAAATATTTGACGTGGTGTGTTTGTAACAGGAGAACGGGAGCTCAGGCCTTTCTTCTCATTGAAAATACCTCCACTCACCTTGTTCTCTACAGGGAGAAAAACAAATGAACAACAAACAGATCGTGAAGCCACTGTCCTTTCTAACAGGCAGGTCGGTGGGAGGATCCTATGCAAACTGCAGGTACAAACCCCACCCCTACTTTGCAGGACTAACCTCAGGGCCCAGAGTCATTCTTCAGGAATTCCAGCTCAATTATTAGCGTGAAAGAGAGCACTGAAGGCTGGAAATGGTCAGCTCCTTCTTTTCCAAACTGCACAAAAGCATACACCTTTGACCTCCTAATGCTTTAGAGAATGGGTGTGAATCAAAAGGTCGACATCCAAGGAATTTCAACGTTGTTTGTGTGTGTGTCCTGCATTTTCTAACCACGCTGGCTCAGCAAGTCAGGGGTAAGAACCGAAGGATAAAAAGCTTAGCCAGCTGGGCAGGGATCTCTCACAGATTACCTCGGCTTCCAATCTTTTGTTCAACCCATTTAGCCTTGAATTTTTAATGCACTTGTCAAAATTTTTTTTTCCTACCATTTCTTTCAACAGAGTCAATGATGACTTTATCTTGGTGTACTTTTTTTTTAAAAGCCCCAAAGTGTTTGGCCTAGAAATGGCACAAAATGTTAAGGTTTAAGGTGCTTTTTGCTTTCTAAAATGTGCCAGAATATCAAGCTAAGTAACTTCAAACTAAGGTGATGTCAGGTGAAGAGCCCCGGAAGTGGGATATTTTGTACAGGAATATCTTCCTGGTGAGTCCATTACATGCAAAGCAGAGGAATGAGGTGTTTTTTGCTTTTAGAGTCAATTCTACATCAAGAGATAGAAACCAAGATGACTCAATAACTCTTGAAAAAAAAAAAAAAAACCATCTCTTAGAGAACCGCATGGTTGTCTTACTGCCTGTGTGGAGGGAAAGCTGTGATGAAGGACCTATAATTTTTATTTGCAGACTTTCACTTCTGCTCTCATTTGGTTGCAACCATTGGTTCCGTCTTTCATTTCCTATACCAAGTGCATCACTGAGGCCAGCTTCTGGGTATTTATTTGTAGTCCTGGTTGGCTGGGGTTCTGATGCACGAGGCCCTGCCATCTTCTGTGTGAGAAGTGTGGGATGGTTTCTGGATGGAGGACTCAAGCTCATTTTAAAGGGCTCTCTTAGAGGTAGGGGTGAGTGCTCCAAGGGTGGAACATGCGTGAGGAATCGGGTTGCTCTCCCTCAGCTCTGTGCATAACCAAAGGTTTGATACCAAATGCAGAAGTTGCCAATGGAAGAAAATGCCACTTCAACTGCATATGGAACTGTGGTTTTGAACCCAAGTGAAAATCAGAAGATTCTGGGGAACTTGAAAGTTACCCGATGGGTTTGGCTCAGGGATTAAAAATTCAACTTCTCTTCATTCTAAATGCAATACAGAGTCTGACTCCTGCACAGGCTAAAGAAAGCAAGAAAGAGAGAGAGAGGAAGGATGGAAGGAAGGAAGGAAGGAAGGAAGGAAGGAAGGAAGGAAGGAAGGAAGGAAGGAAGGAAGGAAGAAGTGGGGGAGGGAGGGAGGGAAGGCGGGAGGAAGGAGGGAAGGAAGGAAGGAGGAAGGGAGGGAGGGAAGTCAGAGTCTGACTCCTGCACAGGCTAAAGAAAGCAAGAAAGAGAGAGAAAGAGAGAGAGAGGAAGGAAGGAAGGAAGGAAGGAAGGAAGGAAGGAAGGAAGGAAGGAAGGAAGGAAGGAAGGAAATGTATGTTTTTCTGCACCTTGAAGAATAAAATGCTGGCCAGTATTAGCCTCCACTATTCTCCTTAATGCTAATAATTAAGCACAGATTCCTTAGTTAAGCATAAAATGGTTGGAAAAAAAAAGTGCTGGGAGCTCAGAGGTGGGGATGATGATCTCAAAAGTTCTCTGGACTGTGCATCGCGCTCTCACAGCCTTTCATTAACCATCTCCCTCTCACCTTCAACAGGTCTGAGAGGTACGAGAACACATGCTGTTTCTCGGGTATTTCTGAGAATTGTCTAGGCATATTTGTAAAAGAAAACAAAAAGCCCCTTTTATGCTTACAGTGATCCATTATCTCCAGTGTCTAATTTGGGAGCGGGACCAGGAGTAAAGTTCATGAAATCTTAGCTGGGCCAGAGGCCACTGAGCCATCCTCTGCCTGACAAGGGCATCCCGAAACTGCCTCATGCCACGCGCTGCATCCGGGTTCTTGTCCTGGGAAAAGAAACAAAAAGGGACTCGAGAACAGGTGGCAGTGTCAGCCGATGACGCTGGCCCCGGGCACCCAGAGGCCTCCAGAGTAGCTCAGTCTAGGGACCTCCTCTTATCCAGATGGTGGGACCGTGATGCTCAGAAACCACTCTGCTCCAGAAGGACCCAGGAGCACTGGGAGCCGGGCATCCAGAACGTGGGGTTTGCACAGATTCTCCCCTTACTTCTCAGTCACATCTAGGGCTAAAAACTCTTGTCAAAAGGAACCAACCTGGGGACTACTGCAAGGAGGCACCTTTTCATCTTTGACTCTGTTGTCCTTAAACCACAGACCTCCCACTTTCCCTTCTGGCTCTCAAAGTCACTTGGTCCTGCCTCCACCCCTTCAGATTCTGCTAAGGATTGTTTCCTACAGAGCCTGAAAATCGCACAGGACAGAAACCCTTGGACTCACCTCTCAGAGCCTCCTTCTTAAGAGATGGGCCGTGTCCCTGATTTGCTTTTGTGGAAATCTCCTTTTATCCCACAGTTAGAGGAGACAGAGAAGGTTCTCTGGGCACAACTGGTCCTTCTAGGTGGAGACAAAATCTGTTTTGCTAAATCAACTTTCTCAGCACTCTTCCCTCCCTCTTCTTCCCTGTCCTTCCTTTTTCTTCCTTTCCTGCCTTCCTCTCCCTCCTTCTGCTCTCCATCCTTTGCTTTTGTCTTTTACTTCATTTCTCTCCCACCTATCCTCCCTCTCCTTCCTCCTTTCCTGTTCTCCTTCATTTTCCTTTCTTTCTTGCCTGCCTTCCTTCCTCTCTCTTTCCTTCCTTTCTTCACTTTTTGACTTCCTTCCTTTTGCTTCCTTTCTCTCCCTCCCTCTTTCCTCCTTTCCTGTTTTCCTTCCTTTTTCTCTTTCTTCCTCCCTCCCCTTCTCCCTCCCTCCCTAGTAGCATGTGCACGGCTGACAGATTGCCTGGACTTGAATCTCAACCCCGTCACTTACTGCATGCATGAGCTTGGGCAATTTGCTGAAGAGCGTACGTCTCTCTTTCTTCATCTGTAAAATGGGTTAACCATTGTGTTCACCTCACGCAAGAGAAGGCCTTAGAAGAATGTGTGGTCCATGAGAAGCTCTCCATAGAGGGTGGCTATTACTATTAGCTTTTTATTCAGCCCCATCCTGGGCATATCTGTCTGCAAGGTGTGAGATGAACACAGTGGTTTCAAACTTTTGTTTGTTTGTTTGTTTGTTTTTGACACAGAGTCTCATGCTGTAGCCCAGGCTGGAGTGCAGTGGCGTGATCTCGGCTCACTGCAGCCTCCACCTCCCAGGTTCAAGTGATTCTCCTGCCTCAGCCTCCTGAGTAGCTGGGATTACAGGCATATGCTGCCACATTCGGCTAATTTTTGTATTTTTAGTAGAGAGAGGGTTTCATCATGTTGGCCAGAGTGGTCGCAAACTCCTGACCTCAAGTGATCGGCCCGCCTTGGCCTCCCAAAGTGCTGGGATTACAGGTGTGAGCCATCGTGCCTGGCCGAGATGAACACAGTGGGATGATGGCCTGGCCTTGCTCCCTGGTGAATGATCTGGGAGGTGTGAGCAGGCATCCTCCATCCCACCCCTCATCCCAGCATACTCCATCAGGAGGCAGGGGACTCTGTCATCCGAGGACAATCCCAAAGTCTCTGAAGGAGGAGGCAGAGGAAAGGGAACCTTGCCAGGCTGCAGGAGCGTTCTGTTCCTTTCAAGGTGTGTTGAGTTGGATGGGAGAGGGCAGGGAGCAGTGTCCCTGATAGGCTGTGCCTGATTGTCAGTACAGGTGTTCCTCAGACAGTGAGACCAGTTTTGACTGGAGAAGAAAGTTTGCTGGGACAGAGTGGGACAGGATGCAGTGAGACCTGACCCATCAAGGTCCCTGGGCTCCTACTTGGGGAGATTTTCAGTCACCCAGGGATTTCCTTTCTTTATCTGCAAAATGATGTCTGGTAATACTGAGCTCTTTGCTGCCGGTGGCACGTTAGCTTTGTCCTGATAGAAATGGAGGGATTGGGGAGGGCTCTCGGTGTTCCTGAGTTGGAGGAAAACACTGACAAAACAGGTATTTTAGACACATGTGTCCATCTGTGGTATACAAGGTACACACAGGGAAAGAAACAAAATAGGCACTTATTTCACTTATGAAACCTGTGAAAATCCCCTGAAGGGAGGTGAGATTAGTCACAGCTTGCACATAGAGAAAACAAGCTGCAGAGAAGTAAGGAGATGGGGCTGAGGCCACCGGCTTGCAAGGGACCCTGCCTGCAGCTTCCACAGCCCAGCAGCTGGGCCATGCGGGGAGGAATGGACTGGCTGGGACCTGGCATGGGTCCAGTCCTGCCACCACTTTGCTCCTGGACAGGGTCGTCTGTGCCTCTTTTCATCCGGTGATTATTGCACTTATCTAATAAAAATTAGATGAGACGCTCTAAATAGAAGTTCTGGATGCGGTAGGCCCCCATAGGCATCAGCTCTGATTTAAGCCACAGGGCAATGGCATGACTTCTAGGAAGAGGGAGGCAGTGGCGAGGCTGTTCTGGGGCAAGATGAGCTCTGAGCCAGGCCCAGACAGGTTGCCCGTTAAGGCAGGAAAGGTGAGTCATCTTGTTCTCGAAGATTCCGAGAACATGTCCTTAGGGTGATTTTTACAATGTTTCTTTGAATCACTTTTTTCTGCTAATGATGACAAACTACACTTTTAGAGATAATTTGGGTGTATTCCCTTCACTTAATAATCCAATTTGTTGTTTTCAGGGCAAATAAGATCGGACGATGCAGGAATCTCTAGGACTTTGCTCCTAGGACTGCCAGGGAATCTTGACCCATCGCTAAGTAAGATCACCTTTAAGAACACAGGTGAGGCCGGGCGCGGTGGCTCAAGCCTGTAATCCCAGCACTTTGGGAGGCCGAGACGGGCGGATCACGAGGTCAGGAGATCGAGACCATCCTGGCTAACACAGTGAAACCCCGTCTCTACTAAAAATACAAAAACTTAGTCGGGCGAGGTGGCGGCGCCTGTAGTCCCAGCTACTCGGGAGGCTGAGGCAGGAGAATGGCGGGAACCCGGGAGGCGGAGCTTGCAGTGAGCTGAGATCCGGCCACTGCACTCCAGCCTGGGTGACAGAGCGAGACTCCGTCTCAAAAAAAAAAAAAAGAACACAGGTGAATTTCCTGTTTGTAGGGTTGTCTTGGCAAGACATGGTTCCATGAGGACCAGTTTGCCCAGGTGCAGATCTGTGGTTCACACACGTAAGTGACATCTATCAGACCATGATATTGCTCAGAAGCACTGTGGGCATGGCTGAAATTAAGCAGCCACAGGGAGACTTTTAGCTTCCTAGAGAAGTCCAAATAACATAAGAGAGACTGGTGTTGACCTTAGGTGACAAGGCCGAGAGAACTGAGCCAGTATCTCTGCAGCACAAGCCAGCAAGGCCACGGAGAAGAGGAGTCTGTTGATGCTACTGCTGCTATTGTTCTTTTGCCTGAAAAACACAGTGTTCTCTGTTCTTCATCTCCCTTTACTTATTTATTGAATTTTCTACATTATTCCATTTGCTTAAAGTTCCAGAGAGTACACATAATAACACCATTGATTGAAATAATTAAAACAGATAGCTTCAATAACAGCAAAACTGAACAGCAATGCAGCAGCTGATTTCTCTTTTGCCATTCTCTTGGGGTGTGGGTTGTGAAAAGCCAACTTGACTCCAAAGTTTTTCAATATGCTTTGCTGTTGGAAATGGCTATGCCTTAAGGAAGTTAAGACCAGCTTTGTTCTCCTTAGACTAAGAGACCTGAGAAAGGCACCTCACTGGCCCTCACCTGTGAAGGGGACCCGGCTGCTCCTGGGACTGTTATGAGAGTTTGCATCCTAGAAGTGAGGTGCATAGCACCATGCTGGATGTGGTGTTTGCTTTTTAGTAAATAGGTGTTCTTTTGTTCACGCAAGATGTTAGAGAAATCTGTTTTCATTTTTTAGGGGAACCTCTGAAAGGAACAAAAAGTCCTTATTTACTCAACCTGGGACTTCAACTTTATGGAAGAAGAAGAAGAAGAAGAAGAAGAAGAAGAAGAAGAAGAAGAAGAAGAAGAAGAAGAAGAAGAAGAAGAAAGGGGAGGAGGAGGAGAAGGGGAGGATGAGAAGAGGAAGAAGAAGGAGGAGGAGGAGGAGAAGAAGAAGAAGGAGGAGGAGGAGGAGAAGAAGAAGAAGGAGGGGGAGGAGGAGGAAGAGAAGGAGGAGGAGAAGAGGAAGAAGAAGGAGGAAGAGCAGGAGAAGATGAAGAGGAAGAAGAAGAGGAGGAGGAGGAAGAAGAAGAGAAGAGGAAGAAGAAGAAGAAGAGGAGGAGGAGGAGGAGGAGGAGGAGGAGGAGGGGGAGGAATGCATTCACCTTCTGTATGGAAAAGAACTTTCCGTAGGCAAAGCTAAGATACACAGCTGCAGGCCTGACCGAGGACAGCTGTCCATTTCAGGTCCCACTCACGGAAATAATGACCCGGGCACAGGCAGCAATTGTAGCAGATGCTATTCCTTTTTTCCGTGTGTGCATCATTTTTGTTTGGTTTGTTTCTTACTCTTTGGTGGGAATTTCTGCTCGATGCTCCCACAGGACCTCAGTTCAGCCCGATCAGTGGAAAACCTGTACAGCTTGTCCCTTTATAAAAACTCCTGGTTACAGTTTTTCTTTGATATTTACTTTGGAATACCTAGAGACTCTTGCCACCCACATCCCCCTTTCCAAAACATGGCTGTGTTGGAAACAAAATTCGGGAGTCCAGAACACTGTGACTATGGGAAGAAATGTGGTCGTTTAGGAACCCGGGACTCCTTCTTCCCAGCGCTCCAGACCCTGCAAAGAGCTGTTGACAAGAGCCTTAGATGAAGGCCCTGAGCCATAGCCTAGAGCAATTCTCCTTTGCCTATCTAAAGAGCAGGACAGGCAGGATTAGCGAGGTAAACAAAACTTGAAGGACTACTTAGTAGCCAGACATCTGAGGCCCTTCAGAACCACTTTGAAGATCGGGGGTGATACTGGCTGAGGCTCCAGGTTTATCATTTGATTTGTGACTTTCAGTTCAGGCAGGAGACAGACAGGAGAGTTCAGCAGAGACAGGTCACTTCTGTTGCATGAGTCACCATCGCCACACAGCTGCTTGTTCCGGAGCAGCTATGATGGGGACATTGTCTAGGATCCCAGAAAAAGTGAAAACAGTGACCTGAATGTTTTCAGCACAATGAATGTGATAACAGAGAATGAATAAGTGGAAACAGCTCCAACACAGCCAAGGAGATGTTGCTTTATGAGAGCTGACTTTCCCCAGAGCAGTGTGCTCCCATCACAGGGAGGATTAATTCATACATTTCAAGGCCTAAATGATAGACGATAAATGTGTGTAATTATGTAAGTGAGCCCATTGTGTTGGTACGCATAGGTGACCACTTTTCCTGCATCAGATATCGGCCCTCTTCCATGTCAAAATTCAGAGTGACAGCTGCCAATCTCACCCCAGCATCCTCATCTGCTAACCAGGTATCTGTACTCACTCAGCGTGCTTGCTCGGTGAATCTCAGCTGAGTCAGTTACAACAGGTCCCCTTTCAGACAGGTGATGATTAGAAGGTTTGTGACTCAAAGAGCATGACGTGTTCCCTTTCCTCTGCAGCAGGAAGATACTCCCTGATATCGTAGCTAGTGACTCAGCCTGCCAAGACAATCCGTTTCATTCTTGTATCATCCTTGCATAAATCACGGCGCAGAAAGCTTGGCAAGATAATTTTTAAATTTTAAACTCGATCAAGAGAACTGTTGAGAAAATAAGACTTCACGTTTAAGTACGTTTCCTCTCCTTGGAAGCTTTCAAGAGGCGATGCTGTGTGAAGGTTACTCCATGGTAAATAAATGAGACTGTACTTCGTAGTAAATAGGAGCTCAGTGCTGATTCAGCCGGTGGCAGGCCATTCCTTCCTGAAGAACTCAAAAGCTGTTAGTATGTAAGGTGGGTTCTTCCACAAGGTGACAGGTCAATCAAACTCTACCATCTCCCAAACCTCTTTGAGACAGGGTTCTATCAACACATACCCTCTTTGTTCACTTTCCAGTTTGGGGGGTGAGGAGAAGGGCAAGAAAAATAACTCTCATTGGAAATAATATTTCATGTTTTAAATTAGCTCAAAAGATCTTGTGTTAATATATTCTCTTCGTGAATCGTTCTGAATTTAGATTCGTTTCCGTGTAATAATTCAGATACAAAGCTAAAAATTGCAAAAATGATAGCAAATACTCATTGAGGGTTTATTATGCACAAAACACCGAGATATGTGTTTTGTATTATTTAATTCTCTTGGAAACGGAAGCAGATACTGTTATTATCACACTGTCACCGATGAGCAAACTGAGGCCAGGAGAGGCATCCGAGGTTATGCAGAACCCAGTCCACTGATACGCGGCTGCACTCTTTCCCTGCGAGTCACGAAGTTCGGCTTTATAAGCCAGGACTGCCTTTCTTTTCACTCTGACCAGAGAAAAACAGTTCCAACACAGCCAGGACAATGTTGTTTTACGAGACCGGACTGACCCCAGAGCGGTGGGCTCCCATTATGAGGAGGACATATTTAAAAGCCTAAAATTATAGTTCTATAAATTCATATCCTTTTATTATGTATTTATCTGAACTTTTATTTTATTGTTATTTATTTACTTTTGAGATGGAGTAGCATTCTGTCACCCGGGCTGAGATCGCTGCAGTGAGTGACCTCAGCTCACTGCAACCTCTACCTCCTGGTTCAAGTGATTATCTTGCCTCAGCCTCCCAAGTAGCTGGGATTACAGGCAACCACCACCACACCTGGTTAATTTTTGTATTTTTAGTAGAGGTAGAGTTTCACCATGTTGGCCAGGCTGGTGTTGATCTCCTGACCTCAGGTGATCTGCCCGCCTTGGTGAACATTTTCTATATATGTAAAATATTGTTATATAATTTACATTTTAGTTTAATATATCAGAGTCATTTCTTTGCTTTGTGTCTTTGCCATTTGAGCTGCTATAACAGCAATACACATGGCTTAAACAAGCATTCATTTCTCACAGTTCTGGAGGCTGAAACTCCAAGATTACGATGCTGGTAGAATCGGTGTCTGGTGGGAGCCTGTTTCCTGTCTTGTTGAGGGCGCCTTCTCCTTGGGTCCTCATCGGTGAAAGAGGGGAGGGAGCTCTCTCTGGTCATTTTTTCTAAGGGCCCTAATCCCATCCTTAAGGACACCATCCTCATGACCTCATCACCTCCCAAAGATGATGTCTCCTTATACCTAACCTAAGAGGTCAGAATTTCGACATGAATTTTGAAGGAACACAAACATTCAGTCCATAGCACCTTGCAGAGAGTTTAGAGTATGTGTTCCCAGCCTCAGCTCTGTTGATATTCTGACAGAAACAGTTCTTTGTGGTAGGAGACTGTCCTGTACACGGCATGTTCAACAGCACCCCTGGCCCTCACCCACTAGATGCCAGGGGCATATCTGCCACTTGTGACAAGCAAACTTACCTCCAGACATTGCCATGCGTCCCCTGCTTGGGTGGGATGTGGGAAGTCAAGTCAACCCCAGGAGAGAGAGCCACCGATGGAGACGTTTCAGGGCAATCTTATTCCTGAAGTCCTGTGTCTTAGTTAGAAACATAAAATATGTGAGTGACAAACACTCCAAGACTTCCTTGCTGAACAGCAGGAAATCAGTCCCCTGTACCCCACTCCTCACCTCCACTGGGCGTGACTAACCTTTTCAGTACTCAGCGGGTTTTCTTTCCTCTTCCTTGGGACTGTGTAAGGATTCCTGACGTATCCACCAGTCCCTAGCCTGACACCTGCTCCTCATGGCTCAGGACGCTGCCCCTCAAAGGCCTGGCCCAAAACAGGAGCTGATAATCTGGCATGACTTCTTGTAATAAGCCTTCCGTTTCTCTCTGATTCGATTTATTTTCTTCTTCTCCTTGGGATGGGAACCATTCAGAGTTTGACTCTTGATTTGCCCACCACCCCAGGGTTGTGTCCCACATGGCTTCTCTGGGGTATTTAGAAGAAAAATCCTCCTAGTAAATCAACAGTGAGGGCCAGGAGCAGTGGCTCACACCTGTAAATCTCAAAACTTTGGGAGGCCAAGGAGGGCAGATCACTTAAGGTCAGGAGTTCAAGACCAACCTGGCCAACATGGTGAAACCCGTCTGTACTAAAAATACAAATATTGGCTGGGCATGGTGGCACACACCTGTAATCTCAGCCACTTGGGGGGCTGAGGCAGGAGAATCACTTGAACCTGGGAGGCAGAGGTTGTGGTGAGCTGAGATTTGGCCACTGCACTCCAGCCTGTGTGACAGAGCCAGATTATGTCTCAAAAAAAAAAAAAACCAAAAAACAAAAAACAAAAAACTGTGATAGAGTATGGTTTTCTCTAGTCCTCAAAATGTTTTTTATGAAATAGACCCCATCAAATGAGACCTGCTGCATTCATGATGTCAGAATCATCACACAGAGGTGCACACTGGTGTATTTAAACTTGGGATATGACATGCTTGCCACTGTGCAGAGTGTACATGCCGCCTTCCACTCTCTACGGGGTCACTCTGAGGCCACCAGGGGCTACGCTGACAACACGCAGCCCTGCAGGAAGCAGAGCTCCTCCTGGCCTCCCCAACACCCTTGGGGCAGAACGGGAACTTCTCCAAGCACCTGTCCTCCTTCTACTGTAATTTCTCCTTCACCTCCAGAAATTGTCTTTATATAATGTAAAGCCTGAGTTCAAGGGCTTGTCTCCAGAATGGTGCCTTATGACATACAATTTTCTGGGAAAATTTTTACCTCTTTCCCATTAAAACCATGTCTGTGTCCACAGTGACACGTTCCTGAGAACGCTGCGGACAGAAGACGCAAATGTCTCATACCTGAACGTAGCCCACGTGGCTCCTCTGTGTTTACTGTGTTTTTGTTAGAATCGGGATGTGTTCATTCTAAGTGTAAAAAGAACTCAAATTAAACAGGATATAAGATATATAACTAAAACCTTTTAAAACTAATATTTATCTGAAATAAGACATTCTGTGTTATTTTTAGGTGAGGTGAGAAAAACGTCCTATTATAAGATATATAGTTGCTTATAATGGAAAGAAACATACATATTTCCCATTAAATAACCTCTAAAATTATTTTAACATTTCCACCAAATTTATTAATGATAAATAGAAGTCAAGAAATAGTGCCATTGAGAATATCCTATATTAAAGAATCTTGTTTTATAAAGCATCTTCCCATACAATGATAATCAGTTACTGTAATATCTTTTCGAGTCATACCACTCAGAAATATTTTAAATATTATACAACTTTGTGTGTGTATATATATATTTATGCATATTTTCTTTAGTCAATGATGTGATGCTTTACACAAGTCAAATATGATGTTCATAATCTTAGAAAAGATCTCATAAAGAACTTGATAACTAACTTAGAGTGTATGTGAGACTCTTTTAGGACACTCTTAAGAAATCACTTTGGTATTGTATTCTTTGCTTGAGTATAACTTGATCATACGAGTCTAGTCTGTGTTTCCATGTTTCTGCATTTGAATGAAACTAAACTGAAATGCTTGGAACCAGTGTGTTTCTTCTCTGAAGGCTCTGCAGCATGGGCCATGTGACTGACCTCAGATGTTAAAGGAAGCCCAACTCCAGGAATCGGACCTCACTCAACTGAGCAAAACACGTATCACCAGCCTATGTCTCCACTCACCCTTGAAAGAATGGAGGGAAAAGCTTCTCCTGCTGGGCTGTGTCCTGCAGCCGGGAATTCTGGCGGGAGGCAGAGGCCGCTGATGCACTTCCGATGGGTGGGTGGGTGGTCCGTGTGTGCGTATGTGCGTGGGCGCGTGTGTGTGTGTGTGTGAGAGATAGGAATGTGTCTTCCTTATCAGAAGCTGTTTCCTGTGTTCAAACGTGATTTCTCTATTTATCTACAATCTCAACTAGAAGCATAGAAAGCATTCTCACTCATGTTTAGGAGGAAAGAAGTCCAGCTGTGTCTATGAAAGCATTAATATTATTTCTCCCCCATCCCTTCAATATCTTGCCCAAAGCATTAGACATTCACGTATGTTTAGGCTAAATACTTTATTCTATTTAGCTGAGCATTTCCAATATGTTAATAGGAATATGAGAGAAGCCATATGCTTGAAAACATCACAGTTAAGTCCTCCATTGCAAGATAGAGTGATTGATTGATAGATGATGGATAGCTAGACATAGGCAGATAGATGGATAGAGAAGCATAATAACTTAAGTGGAAAATGGTCAGAAGTAGCAAAGGTTAAGAGGAAAATTGCCTTGAATTTCCCCACTGAGCTACCTTTGGCAGTGTCTAGGAGCCCCAGGAAGCACTCAGCACACATGTATTAATCAAGCATGCCTTAAACATTCAAGCCTGGACACACAAAGCAATTTCAGTTTTTTTGTGAAATAAATATCAGCTATTAAAAACATACTTGGACACAGAACTGTTTTCAGTCTTCAGACAAAGGCCAAATAATCTGAGACGTGCGCTGGGGGAGAAAAAAGGCGGGCTTTCAGTTTCCTTTGGCATGAATTCGATTTGTGCAAAGTGCTGAGCCTCCACATCCTGGGAGAAGCCTCAGCCTAAAGCGCCCCTGGGGCCATGCTGGTTCCCTTCCCTGGTGGCTGGACCTGGGTCCTCTCAGGGGCTCCCCAGCTGGCCTGCAGGGTCAGCTGTCAGCCCTAAGTGGGCCCTTTGCTTCAATTGTCTCTGATGTCGCTAAGCTGCTGCAGGACTGGAGATGGATACAATGTCAGACTCCATCTTAAACCCCAAGGACTGTGTCAGGGCCACTGTCATTTCATTCCTCTCTTTCAAATGTCTTCACAAATGTAATTAATGCGGGATCAGCTGTCAAATCCATCTTTTAACAATCAAATCTTAGGTGGCCAGATTCGATTTTGCTTTGGGTTTCCTGATGGTTCAGAATGTATTCCACGCAGCTTCCCCTCCTTCTCAGCCAGTTCCCCGACCAGCTCGGGAACAACTATTTTTAGATCCAGGCAAGCCCCAGAGCGTCAGACGGTGAATTATTAGCTGTGACTTTAAAAATAGTCATGGAGACACTTTCGAAACCTCTGATTTCTCCATAGCATGTGGACTTGAATTTACATCCCGCCTTTACAGCCCACATTCCTGCGGTGTAGAGAGAGGCAGGCCATCAATGCAGTCCACATCTGATGTTCCTGTTTTTCTCTTTTTTTTTTATTGAGGTGGAGTCTCGCTCTGTCTCCCAGGATGGAGGGTAGTTGCATGATCTTGGCTCACTGCAACCTCCACCTCCCAGGTTCAACTGATTCTCCTGCCTCAGCCTCCTAAGTAGCTGGGATTACAGGTACTCACCACCACACCCAACTAATTTTTGTATTTTTAGTAGAGACAGGGTTTCACCATATTGGTCAGGCTGGTCTTGAACTCCTGACCTCAGGTGATCCACCCACCTTGGCCTCCCAAAGTTCTGGGATGACAGGTGTGAGCCACCGAGCCCAACCTAGGCCTTATCAAAGCTCTGAAACTACTCATGGGATCACACTGGCAATGCACAGTGTCCTTGGATCACGTGCCCGCGTTCAGGAGCAGCCCCTGTGCTCTGCACACCCCACTGGGGACTTTCACAGATGCTTCGCCCGACACACACAGCCAAGGACAGGGCAGCGCTCAGAGCTACTCCAACAAGCCAGAAACCTACTTGCTCTACCTTTTGCTCTTTCCTTTATATATATTTTTTTCATAATGTGGAGGTCAGAGGGAGGCAGCATATTAAATCTTAGCACTGGCCTGAATGCTCCACTGGAGCAGGGTCTAGGAAAGCAAGGTCTTCTGTAAAACGCCTGCTGGCGATTGTTGAATATGATGTTTCATAAACTGGAGAATATCAACACAGCGTCATTCCCAACTCCTTATTTTATAGAAAATAAATGGAGGCCTGGAGATGCTAAAGGACTTTCAGCAGGATTATGACAAAACCATAACCCTGATGATGCCTGAAGTGTCCAGACTCCCAAATTCATGTGGTTTGGAGAACTTTCTGCCTGACAGCAGCAGGGTGTTGTAAGCAGCGTTCAGCACCACCCAGAAACGCTTGTGTGTCGGATCACCCCTTCCACAGAGGGCTCTGCAGAGATGAAAGCAGACACGATGGCGAGGAAAAGGTTAAACGCTTCCATTCTCTAGGACTGCCTGGCATAATTCTTTGCACTCACGGATCTCATCTTCAAGATTCGCGACTGTGGGCAGGAATGTGCAGGTGGGGGAGTCAGCACCAGTGACATCCTATTAATTCATGCCAGCCAGTCACTTCTGCTTTCAGGAAAAGACTCAGATTTCCCCCAGTCTTAGGAACATTTCAAGAAAAAAAAAAAAAAAAAAAAAAGAAGAAACAGCTTTCGGTTTGGTTTTTTTTTTGAGGAAACTGTCTTTCATACTAGATTTAAAAAGGAAGGTGTTTTAGAAGCGACAGATGCAAATATCCCCCACCAGTGTTTGTACAGCTTTGGGCAAGTAAGAGGTCAACCTCCAGTTGTTGACAGGGAGAGGTTTTGTGAGCAAAACACCTTTATCACGAAATATTATCTTGTAAAAATATTTACTAGGGTGTAAGTGCAGAACATTGTGCTTCTAATGAGGCACACGAATTTTGAAACCGTGATCCAGTCCCACAAAACAATACCCAGGAAAAGGCCGTATTTTTCTCAGCCCTTGCCGTACATGTTGTTTGTATGGAACTGCTCCCGGACTGGCTCTGCCTCTTGTTTTGAAGTTCTGTTTTTACGGTTGACCATGCTTCCCGGTCACATAGAATACCTTTTTATTACGACCCCTGATTTTAGTGTAAAAGAAATTTGAGTTTATGTCATAAAGTGAGGGTCACTCCTAAGAACCAAGCTTGAGAGGAAAATTGTGTTCCTATCTGGCAGACATTCTCATTTCCCTCCATCTTTGGCACGGCCATCCTCTGTGGTGTTCAGAGTGAAACAGAGTCAACCATCAAACCTGAGGTGTTAGGACACACTGGAGCGTCCTGGTAGTGATAAAGACATGTGTAGCGCGGATGAGGTGCCTTCAGGGGAAAAACAGAGCCATCCTCTGTGTCTTCGGAAAGTTCCAGAATCTGTGTATTTGGGCTTCGGGCATGCGCAGTGTGCTTAGGGACTGTGGCTGCAGGTGGTCAGATACCTAGGACCACGGGAGGAGGAAACGGAACTTTGGGAGCAATGCCCTCCCCAACTTTTCCTGTAATTCAGAGCCATAAATAGAACTGGAAATGAAGTCAGGCTCCACATTACCCAGCACATCATTCTGTGGGGATTACAGCCTTATTCATGCCTGGATTACTGCAACAGCCTCTGAGCTGCGTCCTGGGCCAACACTGTCCACATTCCATTCAGCTCACACACTCGCACCAGGCTGAGCCTTCCTGGGTGCTGCTTTCATACCACCGTATGAAAAGTGTGACGATGAGCTGGAGAGTCTGGCAATGTGTCTAAGAACAGTGTGGTTAGGGTGGGTAGATATACAGGTTTAAAAAATCGATTACTCCAGATTTTACAGCCATAAGTGGACTTAGCGTCTGCATGTTCAAGGTGGAGAAATGAGCTCTAATGGTTAAATGACTTTCTTACATGTCTTGGCAGCAGAACTGGAGGTGAAACCCGGGCATGTGGCCCCCACGCAGAGTTCCCACCGCACTGCAGTGCTTCTCTGCATTGCATTGCACTGTAGTGTGAAATTTATACATTTAAAAATGTTTTAGTCTATACAAAAATCAGCTGAGTGTGGTGGCACGTACCTGTTCTCCCAGCAACTCAGGAGGCTGAGGCAGGAGTATCTCTCGAACCAGGGAGGCAGAGGTTGCAGTGAGCTGAGATCGTACCAACTGCACTCCAGCCTGGGCAACAGAGCGAGACTCTGTCTCAAAAAAAAAAAAAAGTTTTTGTCTAGTTGTAAAATATATATTTACTATAAATATTAGACTATAGGAACAAAGAATAAAGAGGAAGGAAGAAAACAATTCACTATCCAGCATTACACATAGTTACTGATCCTGTCAAGTTCTTGTTCGTTCTCTCCTTTTCCTTATGTCTTTACATCAGAATCCTATCTTACATATTGTTTGAAAACTGACCTTTCTCATAAAATATATGAATATCTTTTCAAATTAATAAACATCGATGTACACAACAACTTTTAAGATTGACCTGGCATCCTACTACACGTCTGTAATCTCATTCTCTTGATCATTTCCACGTTGACGCCATCTGGAATACTTCCAATTGCCATTACAATTTTAAGGCAGGTATTTTCCTCATCAATTTTACATTTGTGTTTCCTTCACTTGTGACAATTTCCTGAGACCTTTTGTACTGTGGCACCCTGCTGAGAGCAGCTGTGGTATTGCAGAGCGTCATAGGCTCGTCTCTAATTCTAATGCTCTTTCAAGCAAGGGACTGTTTTTTAGGAAGGTGCAGCACACTTTGATGAGTTGGATATCAAGGTCTGCCTCTATGCTGATATTTATTTACTCTTTGGTTCCTTCAGTGCTTGTTTTTAGCCCAGTGTTCCTGCTGTTTCATGGTGATTGGCAGAAGTCACACTTCTGACAGATGGAGGAGGGATTCTTCTTCCTCTCTCATCCCATCACCTGTTCCAGAAGGCAGCTGGAGCAAGATGCATATGGTGACAAGACTGTTAGGAGGAAGGAGGAATTCTAGAAAACAATGTGACATCTTCAAAGGTGAAGAACTTTGCAGCTCATGGAATTACGGTTAACTGAGAACCTTGGTTCGAATGAGTGGATGGATGACTATTGGAAATAGAATAGTGACTTTATATAAACTGAATAATGGGTGGAGATAGCTTTTGGACATGTGAATATTGAATGCACGTGTGTTTTTGTGGATTAGAGAGCGCGAGAATGTTCTGACTGCCTGGTATGGTCCAACGGAAAATAACGAAGGGTAGTGATTGTAAGACTTTTAGGAGTAAAATTTAATATTTTTATATCATAATATAATGAGAAGCTTTATTCAAAGCCTGAGATTGTTTTATTTTTAAATTTTTAGTAATGTATTTGTTTACTTTATTTTTTTATTTTTTTGAGGCTGAGTCTCACTCTGTTGCCCAGGCTGGAGTGCAATGGTGCCATCTTGGCTCACTGCAACCTCTGCCTCCAGGGTTCAACCAATTCTCCTGCCTCAGCCTTCCGAGTAGCTGGGACCACAGGTGTGTGCCTCCACTCCTGGCTAATTTTTGAATTTTTAGTAGAGATGGAGTTTTACCATGTTGGCCAGGGTGGTCTCAAACTCCTGACCTCAGGTCATCCATCTGCCTTGGCCTCCCAAAGTGCTGGGATTGCAGGTGTGAGTCACCGCATGGGTCCTTGTTTACTTTAGAGATAGAGTTTGCTCTGTTGTCCTGGCCTGAGGGCAGTGGTACCACTGGAGCTCATTATAGCCTTGAACTCCCGTGCTCAAGGGATCCTCCCACCTCAACCGTCTGAGTAGTTGGGATTACAGGTATGAACCACTGCACCAGTTTGGAATTGTTTTAATATGGCAAAGGATGGTAGGAAAAGGAAATATTAAGCTTTCAGTCCTCAAGGTCAAGGACAAAGTCATGTTGATCATCTATCAGCAACATGGGGCACAGAACTGGTGAGGGCCAGATAAAGGTTTCCTGATGCTCCTTGAATGGGATGCTTGTCCTTCCTCGCTGTTCATTGCAGCTACTTTATTGCTCTACTTAGTACATAGTTAATCCAATCAGCACTATTGATAAAGAGATTATGCTAGACGCTGTCTTTGTTTTAACCTTCTTTCTTTCCTCATAAATTGTGACTCTGATATCGACGGTGAGATTTCAAAATGTCAAATACTTACATTATTCTAGTAGTTAATTGAGAAACATACAAAGATACAGAAAATAATAGGGAAAAGTAAAATATATAGATAATGATTTCAGGGAAGCTTAATAATAATTAAACACACACACACACAACAGGAGTTACAGCAAAAAGAAACTTGGAAAAACAGAAATTATAAAAGAAATAAATCAAGAACATTGTTCAAAGCTAAAGAATATGAACCTTTAAACCAAAAGGCTCACAAAATGCCAAACATTCAAATTAAAAAAAGAATTGCATTTAAACACTTTTTTGGGAATGTTATGTAATCAAGGTTAAACGAAGTAACAAAACAGTTCAAAATTGAGAAAGAATCACTGAAAAAATGATAAAAATTGCTTTAGCAGCATTGAACAAAAAATGCAATAAAGCAAAACCTTCAAATTAGTGACAAAAGTTATTTTGAAACACTACTTCTTTCATTTAGTAAATCTATTTTTTAATAGGCCTACACTAAGGAAGATATTTGTTATTTTATACATTTTTAATTTAACTGACAGATTTAGATACAATATTGCTATTCAATCTGTTTCCGGTATTTAGAGCTCTTAGAAGAGAAATCCTAAGCAAATGATCCTGTTTATTTTCTCTCCAAGTTTCACATATACAGGAGTTAGTTTGGATAAAGAGAACATAATATTCTCATTCTGGGCTTTTTCTTTTTCTCGAACAAATTTTCATTCATCTGTTGATACATATATGACAGTCTTGTTTCAAAAAGTTATAAATTTCATGGTTTCTTTTAGGCAGGTTAAAATATTTTTGCTAACCCATTCGTTCATGCATTTGTTCAGCAAGCTTTATTGAAAGCATATCATATCCCATGCATTGTGATAGGTACAGGAGATGTAAACAACAGCTGCATTGTTTGTCTTCAAGGACACACACACACATATAAACACACACATATATACACACACACGTATATATACACATATACATATATATACTGTATATGCATGTATAGATGCAAATACATAAAATGTGCATGCATGTGCATGTGCGTGCATGTGTGTGTGTATAGTTCTTGTCTTCAAGGTCCATATATATATTTCTTTTCTTCAATGACACACACACACTAACACACACACACACACACACACACACACATATATATACACATATAGATATATATGCTCTACATGCATGTATAGATGCAAATACATAAAATGTGCATGCATGTGTGTGTGCGTGTGTGCGTGTGTGTGTGTATAGTTCTTGTCTTCAAAGTCCATGTATATATATTTCTTGTCATCAAGGATACACACACATGCATATATATGACAAAAAGTGTATATGTGTACCTTGAAGGCAAAAAAAAAAAAATAATAGGAGTTACAGCAAAGTAAACTTGGAAAAATAGAAATTATAAAAGAAGTGAAACAAGAATATTGTTTAAAGCTAAAGAATATGAGCCTTTAAACCAAAAGGCACACAAAATACCAAACAATTCAAATTAAAAAAGAATTGTATTTAAATACTTGCTGGTGACTGTTACATAATCAAGGCTAAATGGAGTCACAAAAGTGTTACTATACACACACATGCATACATGAACACACACATGTATATATATGTGTGTGTGGGTGTGTATATATATAGAGAGAGAGAGAGAGAGAGATTGACAGAACTGGCTGATGAGATGATGAGGACCTAGAAGTCTCATAATCTGTTGTCTGCAAGCTTCAGAGCCAGGAACACTCGTGATGTGGCTCAGTCCCAAGTCCCAAGTTCAAATTCGAAGACCTAAGAACCAGAAGCTCCCACCGTGTGAGGGCAGGAGAAGATGGATGTCCTGGCTACAACACAGAGAGAAAGTTCACCCTTCCACTACTTTTTTAATACTGTTTGGGCTCTGAAAGTGAAACCGCCTTTGCAAAATTATGACTGAGACAGTGAAAAAGATCCAACTTAACCAATTCCATCTTGCCGCTAACCTCCAAGCTGTCCTTGTTCATTCTTGGCATAGGCTGAACTAACTTTCAGAGAAACTTAGTTCATAGTTTATAGTTTAAAACAAAGACGCTAGCAGCCCTTTCCCAAAACAAACCTCCTTTTTGCCTGGGGACTAGGCTACTAACGTTAGCCACAAGATTAGAAATTATGGTTTTGGAGTCATGCAGCTGGAGGCTACAAGATTCTGACCCTCCTTAAACTGCTTCTGGAATCCGTGCTTGAGATGCTTTGCAGACCCTGCACCTGATGAAACAGCTGGCCCCATACAGAAGGATAAACTGGCCCATCCGATCTTGTGACCCCCACCCAGGAGCTAACTCAGCCCAAGAAGACAGTGACGTGCCATGATTTCATCTCCAGCCCAACCAATCAGCACTCCCCGACTCACTGCCCCTCCCCACCCACCAAATTATCTTCAAAAACTCTGAACTCCAAATGTTCAGGGAGACTAATTTGAGTAATAATAAAACTCCAGTCTCCCACATAGGCTCTGTGTGAACTACTCTTTCTCCACTGCAATTCCCCTGTCTTGATAAATCGGTTCTGTGTATGCAGCGAGCAAGGTGAACCCACTGGGAGATTACAAAAGGACTGGATCATGCCCACGCACGTTGGCAAGGGTAGATCTTCTTTACATCCATTCACCAATTCAAAAATCAATCCCATCAATTCAACTGAAATGCAAATCTCTTCCGAAAACACCCTCACAGACACACCTGGGAATGGACTTTTACCAGCTACCTGGGCATCCCTCTGCCCAGTCGAGTTGACATAAAATTAACTATCAAAAAAGTCTTTCTGAAAAGTTGATTAAAGATCTTAGTTTTACCAATCAAGTAAAAGTATACATTGCAATATAAAATATTCTTTTGTGAATCTTTTTCTGAAGATTTAAAAATTATCCAATAAATATGTTTAATCTAGATTTTATTATAGCAAAAACCACTATGTCCGCTGACTGGTAAAAAAAGCAAGGCCTGTACAATAAGGACCACTAAAATGTGAGCTGGCGGAGGACAGGGTTTTGGCTGCATTCTTATAGCTGTGTCTGTGGCACCAGGGACATGTTTGATTTCAGTGGGTGACTTGGCACTTAGTAAATGCATTTGCTGGCTGAGTCGAACACTTACTATGTGTCAGACTCTGGATTTAACACACACTCTCTTACCCAAATTTCACAACTGCCCTATGTAATAGACATTACCCTGCATTCATAATACTGATAAAACAGAGGTATTAAGGGCTTGAGTAACTCGCCTGCAATTCTCTAATTAGTGAGTGATAAAGTCTGAATGTGAATCTTTACCTAAATGCCTCACTTTATGACCAACCTGTGAAACAGCTACTGGTATCTCATGTGTACTGAAGATGAGGTTTCCTGGTTCAGCCGTTAAGTCACTCTTGTCTGTGGGGACCTACACATTGGGATGATTCAGCTTTAATGGACTCTGCTCCCTTTAACCTATTCTGAAGGGTTACATAATGGATTTTTCTCTTTTACTAATGTGTATCATTTTATTAGTGTTTGAAATCTTGTAAAAGATAATATCTGAAGGGTGTAAGACAGCAAGGGAGAAGAAACGCTCAGAAGAGACTTTGAGTAATGCTGAGTAATGTTACCTGAACTTCCTGCTCGACCGGGGTCCTTCTTGTACCATATAGAGAGTAAAGGGTGAAACGAAAATCTTATCTCAACATCCTGCCCCTGTGGATGACAAGTAAACTTTGATATTTATTTTATCATTGATAGTAGTGTGTCCATATTTACAAAGGGAGGAGCTCTTACAGGAAAGTATTTGTCAAATACCTAATTACAAAATATATTGACCCTCATATTCTAAGTCAAGTGATATATTTTGTATCATTTTCTGCAGAATTATGACAAAGCAGGGTGTGTATAAAGTCAAGTTACCCATTATTCTAGCACTGTTAGTGTTTATATGAAACATGTCAAACATGAGAATAACCCCCATTTGAAAATGTATTTTTTTCAGTTACTTAGAGCTACATTATTTTTTTCTTTTTTTTTCTGAGACGGAGTCTTGCTATGTTGCCCAGGCTGGAGTGCAGTGGCATGATCTTGGCTCACTGCAAGCTCTGCCTCCGGAGTTCACGCCATTCTCCTGCCTCAGCCTCCCAAGTAGCTGGGACTACAGGCATTCACCACCATGCCCAGCTAATTTTTTGTATTTTTAGTAGAGACAGGGTTTCACCATGTTAGCCAGGATGGTCTCAATCTCCTGACCTCGTGATCTGTCCATCTCAGCCTCCCAAAGTGCTGGGATTACAGGCATGAGCCACCGCACCCAACCTATTTTTTTCTTCTTATAATACATGTGCGTTGTAGTACATTTGAGAAACACAGAAAGGAACAAAATTTAAAAAAAAAATTATTTGAAAACTTGCCATCCCCAGATGGTGTCTATGAATATTTTGTTGTATTTCTTCCTGTGCCTATATGTCTATTATAACAGGATACAATTTAGGTGATGACTTTTTTCCTCTTAGCATTAAATCACTGATAGTGTCTGATTTTACTTTATCATTTCCAGATAGTAGTAGTAAAATCCATAGGGGATGGATTCAAATAGTACTCTATTTAGACATCTTGTCACTTAAGAGTCTCACAATTTTCTCTCATCCTCAGTTTTTTCATGTGAATAATAATTGTCACAATATTAATTCACAGGTTTGTGGAGAGAATCAAATGAACTCATGCATGGTGAAACATTTGATGTAATGTATGGCTCAAACTAAATGTTCAATAACAAGTTACTATTTTAAAAACACTTAGAAATTCTAATGATTGCACAATCGTTCATTATATCGATATACTTTTATTTATTTAGATATTCTTTTTAAATTTTTTTTCAATTTAAGAGAATTCTGGAAAAACAACAGTCTTGAGTCAATATTCCGATTATATCCTTAAGATAGATCAACAGGAATGGAATCACTATGTAAAACACTGTCGTCTTTTAAGGATAGTGAAAGGAATTTGAAAATTGTTTTTAAGAAAGGCTGTAGCCAATTATACTGGCATCAGGATGCCTGTTTCACCACAACCCCAAGGTGCCAATTAAAATATGTTTTCTTAGAAAGTAATCAACATTCTTATAGAGAAATTAGACAGTGTGGATGAGAACAAGAAGAAAATAAACGTCTCACAATTCATAATCACACATGAAGACTATTGCTTTTTTGTTTATACACATTCTGATTCTTCCTTGCATATGTAAGAATTTTTGTTAACAGCATCATTTTATTAAAAATCCATACCAAATAATTATATTACTTTTACTTATTTATTCTAGAAGCATTTACTTTTAGTAATAAAGGAATAACTATCTTTTGTCACATAATAAAAAATCTAAGGGCATAGCACATGATTATTAAAGGAAAAATAGCCCACATAGATTAACACAGAAAAAATTAAAATAATATAAAATTCCACCATTTCAGAATAACTACTTTGCTGTGTATACTTTTATGTGTTTTTTAAACTATATTTTATACATAGTTGACCCTTGAACAATGCAAGGATTGTAGGCACTGACCACTTGTACAGTTAAAAATTCATAATATGGTTTGGCTGTGTCCCCGCTGAAATCTCATTTTGAATTACATTCCCACAATTCCCATGTGTTGTGGGAGGGACCTGGTGGGAGATAATTTAAATCATTGGGGTGGTTTCCCCCATACTGTCCTCATGGTAGTGAATAAGTGTCACAAGATCTAATGGGTTTATTGGGGGTTTCTGCTTTTGCTTCTCTCTCATTTTCTCTTGCCACCGCCATGTAAGAAGTGCCTTTCACCTCCCACTGTGATTCTGAGGCCTCCCCAGCCACGTGAAACTGTAAGTTCAATTAAACCTCTTTTTCTTCCCAGTCTCAAATGTGTATTTATCAGCAGGGTGAAAATGGACTAACACAATTCACATATGACTTTTGACTCCCCCAAAATACTGATAGCTGACTCCTGACCTGAAGCCTTATTGATAACACAAACAGCTGACTAACATATAAGTAAGACTAGTATCTACATGTATTTTATGTATTCATGGCATACTTTTTTCTTAATTTTTTCAGGTTTTTTAGGCTAAGCAGTTCATCTGCAAGGTTTTTCAAATTGTTACAATCTCCAAAAAATTTTTCAATATATTCACTGGAAAATCCACACATAAGTTGACTAGAGTAGTTCAAATGCATGTTGCTCAAGGGTCAACTGTACATATAAATATTTGTTTCCACAAAAATGGGGTTATACTGTGTATCATTCTGGTCACCAGATTGCACAAATATTTGATCAGATATAAACAATGACCATATTTAAGTTAAATCTTTGAGTATATCTATAATTACTTTATTATAATAAATCTTTCCAAGTAAACTTATTGGACCAAAGAATGTACTTATTTTAAAGGTTTTTTAATAGGAATAAGCTAATTAGTTTACACAAAGGTTGTATGAATTTGTTTTCCACCAATAGTTTAGGAGGCTGTTTACTTCCTCATATGTGGGACAACATTGGATGATATAATTTATTTTTAATATTTGACTTTTGATGGGTGAAAATAGTATCTGGTATGTTACAGTTCTTTGAATGCTATTGAGGCTAAATAATTTCATATATATATATTTTTTTCTTTTTTTATGACCATATGGTTTTTTTTTTTCTACATTACTTGCTTATATTCTTTGCCCATTATGCTATTGAAGTGCGTGCCTTTTCAAATAATGTCAGTCATTTATAGTCTGAGAATATTAACTTTTTCCTATCGTGCATGTTGGAAACTTCCCTCAAATGTTCTGTTTGCCTTTTAGATTGTTTATGGAATTTCTAGGTAAAGGAAATTGTAAATTTTAAGCCTCTTATTATTTCTGTTAAGTCAACTTTCAAAATAGGCTTGGGAAAGTAAGTTGGTGTTGATCTTTAAAAATAAAACAAAAAGAAAATCTCATTGGCAAATAGCATGTTGTAGGTTGAGAGTTTTTTATTCTTATTTTTAATCCTCTTTCAACATTTTTAAATGAATAAAATCGGTGCAATAGACAGTGTGTGGGCCCCATTCCCCTCCAAATTCACATGCTGAAATCTTAATCCCCATTTAAGAGGTGATTCGATCATGGGAATGGAGCCCCCAGTGGGGATTAGTGCCCATATCATAAGGCCCCAGATGGCTGCCTCACCCCTTCCGCCTTGTGGGGACACAGTGAGCAGGCACTGTCTATGAACTGGGGGGCCAAACTCTCACCAGACACCAAGTTTGCCAGCGCCTCGAGTTTGGACTTCCCAGCAGTTTGGTTCCCCCAGAACCGTGAGAAATAACTGTGCTGTTTATGGTCCATCCAGACCATGGTAACAAACTAAAATAATCAGGTAAAATAAACACCACTGATGGAAAGATGGCAGAGGTATTTTCTGAGCTGATTGTATAACTAGTACCCTCCCTTCTTTTGGTTTTAGCTAATGAAGCAGGCCTCTTCTCTCCTTGCTTCACCGCCAAATCAGTCAAGAGCTTGAGTTCCATTGTCCTCTTGGGGCAACTGGGAAAAGGCACAGACCCTAGCAAGGGGTGTGTGTGTGTGTGTGTGTGTGTGTGTGTGTTGGAGAGAGAGAGATGTCTGTAAAAGGCTGGTGACATAACCCCAAGGTATAGACATCTACATGCCTGTGTGTGATTACTTGGTGATTGCTTGGTTCTTTGAATGATTTTAATCATAATTTCCACGTTAGCGTGCCGGCATTATTATGAATTAAGTCATTTATTTTTAAGTTGCTTCTGCCATCAGGTAGGTCGAGGTGTGGAAGGTTCCTCTGGTTTGTGCCCACATGGAGTGGGTGATTTTGTAGGTTAGAGCCCCATCTCTCCTCATCGTAATGACTTCCAAACTGGGGTGCCACTCTTGTTAGTCCCAGGGATGGATTTAAGCCAAAGTTTCAGGAACTATGAACGGGTCAAAATGAGGCTCTTTGCACCAAATCAGTTTCTCCAGACTTGCTTTATTAGATGGTGTTATAATAAACTTGAATAGTTCTGATTATAAACAAACTACCCAAGCCCCTCGTCTCCCCACTGTCTGATACCGAGTTATTTTTCCTACAGATGTTCCCCAGCTGCCTCCTCACAGCATTTGAATTTGGTCTTGGAGTTTGGTCTTATGGTCTTATAGACGTGGTGCTCAAAGAGGTGTTAAAGCCAAAAACATGATTAGAAGAGTCAGAGCAGGTCATCAGACAAGTGGAGGTGCCCGGGGTGGGGGAATGGGGGCTTGACAGGACAGACAGCCCGGAGAGACTCACGTAACTCTGGAATGAAGACTGCCGAGAGGGACACCTTTGAAAGGCCAAGATGGCAACAGGTGTTCAAAGAGGCAGGGTGAGCAGGGGGCAGGCAGGCGCATGGAGCAACAGCCTGCACAGTTGCTGGATGGGCAGGCTGTGTCCGCAGTCCCTCCTACCAAGGCGCTTTGGGGCGTCACTGGCATCTCCAGCCTGGGACAGACTGTTGCGTCCTGCGGGGGGGCCAGACTGTTCACAGGGGTCATGGGCCCAGGGTCAGTGTGTGGCCTGGTGTTACCTCCATGCCACTGTGGCAAAGCTCCTGCAGTCTCACTGGGATTGTGAATTCCGGGCACCCCTGTGCATCCGTGGCTGCATCAGAAACATCCCAGGAGCAGCAAGGCAACGTCCCCAAGACCTGAAACCCCCATCATCCTAGTTTAGTGAAAGAGCATTACTGTACATTCCTGCAGGAGATGTCTTGACAAGGGGAGAAGCAGTGAGTTCTGTGGCTTCTTATTAATGAAGTTTTCAGAAGAAAAAAAGAATAGCAAATAAGATGGCCTAGTGACATTGGTTCTAAAACATGGGTGTGTCAACAGTTATTTCTATAGCACTACTAGCTTAAAGTTTTATTTTAAATGCAGCTTTAGGAGACTGTCTAACAGTTGTGTATCAGTTAACTGTGATGGTAACTTAGTGGCTGGAAGTCACCACTCATTTGATCTGCTCGGGAATCTGCCACTGGGTCAGGGCTAGAAATGGCAGCTTGTGTGTGCTCCGCGGCACAAGCAGGGGTGCTGAGTTCGAAGGGGTTCACTTCCAAGATGGCTCAGATACAGGCAGGCAGCCAGAGCTGGCTCCCAGAATGGAGGCTGGATCTCAACAGCAAATGCCTCTAGAAATAGGAGGTGAAAAGCCCTATTTCCCAAGGCAACAGGCCCCATGTCACTTCTGTACGCCCTGTGTGTATGACCATCAATGTGAGGGGACAAAGCTTCACCTCATGATGGACTGAGTGGCAAAGGATTTTGGAGGTGCTTTTAAAACTTACGACTATGGGCTGGAGTGTGGCTGAGTCTTGTAGCCAGGTACAGATGCTGGCTCTGCAACGACAGCCCTGTAATCGGCTCTGCTTCCCAGCTGTCCTCTGCAAGACCTGTGTTCTCATCTGAAAAATTCTTACACTAATAGCACCTAGCTCGTAAAGTTGCTGTGAGAATTGAATGAGATCATCCGGCCAATGGGCTTCGTATCTGACACATTGCAAGCCTTCACTATATCTCAGCTATTCTAATTTTTAAACAGAGATGGATAATTTGGTAAATGTTTGTTAAAGATGATTTGTTATTGTGGTTGCCCCATTCTTATTCTCTCTCTCTCTCTGGTCCACTGTCAAGTTCTGTGAGTAGAGAATAGATGAGGCCAGCTGATATGTGCGATTTCTCTTTCCTAAGCTAGATGTAAAAAAATGTAGTGATGTCAAAGCTTCTTTGACAAATACGTATTAGAGTGAAATGAATTATCTTTAGAATCTGTATCATCCAATTCTTAACATTCTTAACTGGGCCATAAAATCCTCACACTGTTGGCTGGGATGCTTTGTGTGTGAAACCGAACAATGATGAATAATTTTACACCTCATAGAACATAAAATTGACTGGGCGTGGTGGCTCGCGCATGTAATCCCAGCACTCTGGGAGGCCAAGGCCAGTGGATCACCTGAGATCAGGAGCTCGAGACCAACCTGGCCAACATGGTGAAACCTTGTCTCTACTAAAAATACAAAACTTAGTTGGGTGTAATCCTAGCTACTTGGGAGGCTGAGGCAGGAGGATTGCTTGAACCTGGGAGGCAGAGGTTGCAGTGAGCTGAGATTGTAGCACTGCACTCCAGTCTGGGCTACAGAGCAAGACCGCCTCTCAAAAAAAAAAAGAACATAAGCTGTATGTTTTACAGATTATCTTTATCTGAACTTTTTAGTAGCACAGTTTAGGAAGAAAAAAAAAGACATTTCTAGTAAAAAAAAGTAGTTAAAAAAAAAAAAAAGCCAGAAACCACAAATACAAACCTGTAATTCTAAGTGCGCGTTTCCGTGAAAGACAGGGAGGGTCAGATTTAGTGAAGCACTTGGCATGTCATTGGCTGGTGTTAGTATATCTAGTGATAACTGTGAGACTGGAGCTTCTAAAATGTTTACAATTAAAATTCCCTGTAATTTAAAATATGAAAAAAAATAAAACCACATATTTCTACTGGAAATATCAAGTTCATTTCTAGAGGGCCATTTTTCCTAAAAGGTTTATCTCCACGTTTAATTTGGGTGCATAATGAGGGAAGAAATGCAATGATTCTTCAATTCATGAAAAGTTGAAGGAATTAAGCCATTTTTTGCAAGGGCAGCAGTTCCTTCTCTGCATTTTATTTTCTAGAAAGCATGACTCTCTGATGCCGCTTTTCTGTATTTATTCATTCTTAAGAATGATAAGATACAAAATGGCCCTAGAAAATCTTTGTTCTTTATATTATTGAATTTTAATTTCAAATAACATTTTTACTCTGTAGTCATCTCATCTGGTAATTATCATGCTGTTTTTATTGATTGTATTGTGATAATACCTAGTCTGTGAAATTTAAAAGGACTTTCTGCTACGACATCTGCCGGATAATGAGGTAGCACCACATACATAGAATATTTCTTTATAAATCATCGTTCTGATATTTGGGAAAATAATCTATATTGAGCAATCATGTTGCCTAAAGTAGTGATGATACAGAACACAAAACACTTGCTTTTCCCTCTGGGCTGATAGCTTTCCTATCAGCATGTACAATTCAACAAGAGAGAGAAGGGAACTAGGTAAAGGACATTCAAAATTGACAGGGGATTTTTAATTGAGTAAATGAGAGAGAAATTTCTGGATGGAAATTCAATATTATAAATGTATTAGTCTGTTTTCATGCTGCTGATAAAGACATACCCAAGACTGGGCAATTTACAAAAGAAAGAGGTTTAATGGACTTACAGTTCCATGTGGCTGGGAAGCCTGACAATCATGGAGGAAGGCAAGGGGGAGCAAGTCAGGTCTTACATGGATGTCAGCAGGCAAAGAGAGAGAGAGATTATTCAGGGTAACTCCTCTTTATAAAACTGTCAGATCTCGTGAGACTTAATCAGTATCATGAGGACAGCATGGGAAAGACTTGCCCCCATGATTCAATTACCTCCCAGCAGGTCCCTCCCACAACATGGGGGAATTCAAGATGAGATCTGGGTGGGGACACAGTCAAACCATATCAATAAAGGTATAATTTTCTTCTATATTATGTCATATGTAATTTTAAACAAGATCTAAGTGAATTTCCTTTGGAATCTTTATAAATTAATTTAAAAATATACCTTGAACATAAGTGAGTGAGAATAGCCAAGTGAATCTGTGAATTTTAAATAGAAGAGCAAGAAAGAGGAATTTAACCTACCAGGACACATAGACATGTGAAACATATTCTCATAAGACTGTTTAGACAAAAATATAATGTAATGCATGTAATTATTGTAAGGTATGTTAATGTAACACATAACCCCCAAATTAACCCTAGTACATGGAAAAATCTAATATTTTTTTCCTTTTGTTTATTTATTTATGTATTTGAGACTGAGTCTTGCTCTGTCACCCAGGCTGGAGTGCGGTGGCGCAATCTTGGGTCACTGCAGCCTCCGCCTCCTGGGTTCAAGCGAGTCCCCTGCCTCAGACTCCTAAGCAGTTGGGATTACAAGTGCCTGCCACCACACCAGGCTAATTTTTGTATTTTTAGAAGAGCCAGGGTTTCGCCCTGTTGGCCAGGCTGGTCTCAGGTGATCCGCCCACCTCTGCCTCCCAAAGTGCTAGGATTACAGAGGTGAGCCACTGCACCTGACTCTTCTTCCTTTTAAAGGTTTTTAAAATAACAAGTCCGAGTCCCTATTTTCTATGAAGAGGCCTAATCATTGATTAAGTCTACACTGATGCTGATGCGTGCGAAACCAATCAGGAGGGCATTTGGTGTGAATGTGGAGACAGTTTTCAGTTATGTGAGTGTGAGCATTATGTACATGTATATTTCAGACCCTGAGCTTGAATTCTTCCAATTATCACTAAATCTTCCCCCAAATAACGTGCATCAGCGCGCAGTGAACGGTCCTGTCCTACCGAGCCTGGTAAACTTGGTTGCTACGTTTGGAACGCCCAGCGATTCCTCCAGAGTGGGAGTGCCTTGTATTCCGGATGAGCCCTTGTCATCACTACAGCGTCCTCCTGGCTTCTTCAGCATTGTTCCTGTGTCCACACACACACATAGCAACCTTAATATGTAAGTGCTACAAAATTACTTATGTACATGTATTTCTTTATTTTGATATATGAAGGTTTTTGCTACAGGTTTCTTGACCCAAATCTCTGAAGTGAAAACCCAGAAGAAGTTGAGTATGCATTGAACTATATTTTAATGCTATATGAGTCTCTTTGGGGCCCAAGGAGACATTAAAAGGGCATAGGTACTGAGGCAGTAACTCACTAATGAGCCACCCTGGCAGTGTGCAAGCCCATCTCAACCCCTTAACGGGCTCTCAGGGAGCGGCTGAAGCCCAAGAAAGGTCCAGCTCATTATGTGTGGCCGCTAGCTCAAACCATTTAAGTCCTGTTTATTTTATTATTTACGGGAACTTACGCTTTTGCAATACTAAACAAAGAGCAACATAGATACTTAGCAACTTCTAAGTAGAAGAACAAGTTTACCTGCCATATACACACCACAGGCCATAAATCCTAATTGACCTAGAGGAGGAAAATAGAGACGATAATTTATTCACCGATATGCTCATTTGTTTCTTCATGATCATTTCTGAAAGCCGAATATATTCCCGGTAGAAACTGAAGGCGAAAAGGTGAATAAGACCGCCCACTGCCCAACCACACCCACTGCCTTGAGCGAACAAAGCAGTCCACTGCAGAGTATTTCAAGGGTCCAGCACAGCCTGATGAGGATGGCTAAGTGTGGGAGGTTAGCTGCGGAGGGGAGGCTTCCGAAGGGGACGTGATGAAGGCTGGGCCAATGTTAGGACAAAGTCAGGAAAACAGTGTTGTCTGGGTAAAGAGGGCAGTGGCTTTGCAGTAAGGTTCACCCTGGTTTTTCTCCTGGTCAGACCCAGGACACCTGGCCTGCGGGGCTGCACCCAAGGCTCTCCTCTCACCCACCCCTGGGACATCAATGTGAGAACTCTGGCTCCTGCAAGTCTTTCAATTTCATGGTGCCGGGAAGATAACCCAAGGACCCTACTTAAAATCGCAGCCCTGCCACCTCCTCTGCCACACTTGACGCCTCCTGTCCGACTCTACTTTTTGTTTTTCCAGAGTGCTTACCAGCTTCTCCCGTACCATTGCGTGCATTCATTACATTACATATTTACATTTGTCTTCACTGGCTGTAATACAAGCCCCTGAAGGCAAAGGATCTTCATCTATTGTATCCACTGATGTATTTCAGGCTCCTCAAACCTGCCAAGAACATGGTAGGTACATTGCAAATATTTGTGGAATGAATGAATACAAATATTAGATAGGTCAGGAAATCTAAACAGCTAGAAAACATGGCTTGAATACTACTCAGCTAGAACCAAAAGAGACGAAAGAAATGCCAGTATCCAGTGCTGTCATGGAAACACACGCTGCTGTGGTGACTGCCTGGCTGGGACTAGGAGCCGCATCCCCAATGCCTCCACTGAAGGCCCCTTCACCCTCATGCCTGCAAGGAGGGGCAGCCATGTGCGGCGTCCACCTCCTGCTCTTTGCCAGCTTGTGGGTTGATGTGCCTGTCTGAGAGAAGCTCAGTGGTCTGAGTCATCTCAGCGGCAAGAAAACCTGTGAAATGTGGTTTTGAAATCTCCAGACTCTATAGGACCAAAAGTCAAGGAGAAAGGGCGAAGAATGGGAAGCCAGTGAACCAATGCCTGGTCTTGCGGCCGCATAACTTCACGTATCCAGCGAGACAAACTTTTTCTTTCTAGGGCATTCTGTCGGTTATACGGCCAGGTGATCTCTATTTTCTCAGTCCATTTTTTTTTTTTTTTTTTTTGAGAGATGGAATCTCGCTCTGTCGCCCAGGCTGGAGTGCAGTGGCACGATCTTGGCTCACTGCAACCTCCATCTCCTAGCTTCTAGCAATTCTCCTGCCTCAGCCTCCCTAGTAGCTAGGATTACAGGTGTGTACCACTACACTCAGCTAATTTTTTGTATTTTAGTAGAGATGGGGTTTCACCATATTGCCCGGGCTGGTCTCGAACTCCTGAGCTCAGGCAATATGCCCCCCTCAGCCTCCCAAAGTGCTGGGATTACAGTCGTGAGCCACCGCACCCGGCCTTCTCAGTCTGTTCTTACAGCATCTTAAGGTATGAATATATTATTATTAGCATTTGATAAATAAGAAATTGAAGCTGAAAGACGTCCTGTGATTTCTCAAGGAGAAATGATCTAAGTTTGAACTCACGCAATTTCATTTCAAAGCCCCTGCAGGCTACCCATGCATATGCAAGCGACCCAGGTCCCTGCTTTAATTTATTTGTAATAGGAGAAGAAAAGTTGACACACGTTTCCTAATCAAGCTATGGGGCGCTTTGAGTTTCTAGGCTGAAAAATGCCACGCAGAACCAGCCAAGTCTAGCCAAAGTCCTAAAGCTGGCAAAGTTTATTTTGCAATCACTTACTTATCTGTGGGACTCTGTACCCCTTAGGGTTGGGCCCAGTTGTAAACGTGGTATTGACAAGGGATAGAGAAATAGATGATTGGGATTTGATTTATTCCTTTTGTAGGAGAAGACTGGACTATTTAGTAAACGATAACTTTTAACCCCTGTTCATTCATCCAGAAAACAAAAATGAAAATGAGGAAATTAGATTTCCACTTCATATCGTGTGTAAAAATCAATTCCAGACTGATTAAAGTCTTAAATGTAGAAAGCAAAATTTAACAATTTTTTTTTTTTTTTTTTTTTTTTTGAGACAGAGTCTCCCTCGGTCGCCCAGGCTGGAGTGCTGTGGCCGGATCTCAGCTCACTGCAAGCTCCGCCTCCCGGGTTCCCGCCATTCTCCTGCCTCAGCCTCCCGAGTAGCTGGGACTACAGGCACCCGCCACTTTGCCCGGCTAGTGTTTTTGTATTTTTTAGTAGAGACGGGGTTTCACCGTGTTAGCCAGGATGGTCTCGATCTCCTGACCTCGTGATCCGCCCGTTTCGGCCTCCCAAAGTGCTGGGATTACAGGCTTGAGCCACCGCGCCCAGCCAAAATTTAACAATTTTAAGACAATATACAAAACAAAAATCAATATGAGTATGGGATTTAGGAAGTATTTTTAAACAAGACAAAAAATACTCAGCATTACATACGTGTGAAAGATTGATATATTTGACTTTGTGTAATTTAAAAAACCTGCTTCTCATAAAAAATGGGAAGACAAGTCATAAAATAGAAGAAAATATTTGAAACATAAACCAATAAGTGTTTAGAGTACAGCATATATAAATATATAGATACTTACATATATGTTATATGTGTATGTTATATTTTTAGCATGTATATAATTTTTATATAAGAAAAATACATATTCTATTAAAAATAAGTGAGAAAATGACAGTCGAGGAGGGGGCAAGTGCTCGGCAGGTTCTCTTCTGGCCATCTGTGGGCCTCATGCTCCTTAGATGGGGTGAACTCTTGACAATCAATTATCATTAACAGCTATAAACTTTAACAAGATACAAAACAAACTGCCCTCTCAGAGCCGTGGCAACCGAACAAGCTCAGGAAGGTTTTGGAGGGAGCCAACCCCGAAGCGTGCAGAGGACAGAGAATGCATTTGCATTTTTCTTCAGTGCCTTTATCTTACAGAAGCTTCCACTGAGGCAGAGGGCACCAAGCCCACCGTCTCCTCCACTGAAGGCAATCAGGGAGAAAACCCCAGAGCAGCCAGGAGGGAGAGAGGGAGAAAGGACAGCCTTGGAAAGGGGACGGGGAAGGGGCACATCTGATTCTGAGCATACATGTCCCCCCCTGCCCCCAGCTCTGGCTACTTTTTGAACCCCACATGCATAGATCAAACTGAAAGTGGCCTGAAATGATGGCTGAAAGAGCCAAAATAAAGTCTGAGCCATCTCGTCTAATGCTGGCGTAACTCTCCGCACAGAATCCAGTCCAATTAATTACTTACTAAACAAGAATATCCACATTTTTCTGAGCAATAACAGAGAATCCAAAGTCTAACAACATAGTAGATATTATCCAAGATTACTCAACCTACAAAAAGCCTAGAAAATGTGACCTCATCTCAGGGGAAAACATAGTCCATCGATATGAGACCTGAGATGACCTCTGTTGGAATGATCAGACAAGAACATGAACAGTTATCAAAACTACGCTTGGTGTGGCAATTCGCGCATGACAAATGAAAACATAGGAAATGCCACTAAAAAATACAGAAAACGGCCCGGCACAGTGGCTCACACCTGTAATCCTAGCACTTTGGGAGGCCGAGGCAGGCGGATCACCTGAGCTCAGGAGTTCGAGGCCAGCCTGGCCAACATGGTGAAACCCTGTCTTTACCAAAAATACAGAAATAAGCTGGGCTTGGTGGTGCGTGCATGTAATCCCAGCTACTTGCGAGGCTGAGGCAGGAGAATCTATTACAGCCCGGGAGGCGGAAGCTACAGCGAGCCGAGATCAAACCACTGCCCTCCAGCATGTTCAACAGAGTGAGACTCTGTCTCAAAAAACAAAAAACAAAAAAAACAAAACAACAAAAAAGAAAACATAAAAATGACCAAGTGGAAAATTATGAGTGCATACACGAAACGTCTACAGGAACAACTTCACTGGAAGAGCTTAACGGCAGAGCAGGGCCGGCAGTAAAAAGGGCCAGTGGACAGGAAGATGGATCCATAAATGGTACGGAATCTGAGGATGCGAAAAAGAAAAAAAAGGATGGAATTTTAGGGAACCCTGAGATGATTTCAGAAGTCTAGCTTAAGTGAAGAGGAGTCTTGAGGGAGAAAGGGCTAGAACATGAGGGACCCCAGGACACAGGAGAGAGGATGAAGCAGAAAAGATAGTGAGGGAATCATGCTGAAAGTCATCCCAAATGGGGAAAGATGCAAATTGACATATTCAAGAACATTAGTTGAGTCAGGCGCTGTGGCTCACGCCTGTAATCCCAGCACTTTGGGAGGTCGAGGTGGGCAAATCACCTGAGGTTGGGAGTTTGAGACCAGCCTGACCAACTTGGAGAAACCCCGTCTCTACTAAAAATGCAAAATTAGCTGGGCATGGTGGTGCATCCCTGTAATCCCAGCTACTCGGGAGGCTGAGGCAGGAGAATCGCTTGAACCTCGGAAGTGGAGGTTGCGGTGAGCCGAGATCACACCACTGCACTCCAGCCTGGGCAACAAGAGCGAAACTGTGTCTCAAAAAAAAAAAAAAAAGAAGAAGAAGAACGTTAGTGAACCCCAAATAGGATAAAATAAAATAAAAAAAAAGCTTTGGCTAGGCATATTATGGACAAACTTCTAAAACCAAAGATAGTGAGGAAACCCTGGGGTTATCAGGGAAAAATGATAAATTATATACAGGGGATTGATGATCTTAATTATTATTGAGTTCTCATCGGAAGCCATGGAAGCAACAAGATGGCCCAAAAACTTTAAATTGCCCAAATTAAAACAACAACAACAACAACAAACGAAACACCTGTTAATCCAGAATTGAAAGTTCAGTAAAAATATCCTTCTTAAATGAAATACAAATAAAAACACTTTCCAGGAAAAAAAAAAAATGAAAGGAATCAGCAGCCATTAGACCTGCACTTCCAGAAATGCTAAAAGAACTTTTTGAAACTGAAGGAAAGAGATATGGGAGGAATTGTGGATCTTCAGGAACGAGTGATAAGCATCAGAAATGAGAAAACTGTGAGGCAAACTTAAAAAGCATGATGTTTCTGTTTTTAAAAAATCATATGGCCATTCCAGCCCGGGCGACAGAGCAAGACTCCGTCTCAAAAAAAAAAAAAAAAAAATCATATGGCCATTTAAACAAATCTAACAAGGTCTTTATAATATATATGTAACAAGGTGGGATTTATAATATATGTCATATGTAAGATGCCCTTAGGATATAATAGAGGTGGAGAGGGTAAACGAATTAATATGTTTGCAGATTTCACTCTCTTCCGTAGAGTGGTACAGTATTAACTCTAAATAGACTATGAGAAGAGGTATATTGTAATCCCTAGAACAATCATTACAAAAATGCAAAGATACACAGCTAAAAAGGCAACTGATAAGTTAAAATAAAATTTAGGTCGAGTGCAGTGGCTCACACCTGTAATCCTAGCACTTTGGGAGGCCGAGGAGGGCGGATTATGAGGTCAGGAGATCGAGACCATCCTGGCTCACATGGTGAAACCCCGTGTCTACTTAAAATACAAAAAATTAGCCAGGTATGGTGGTGGGCGCCTGTAGTCCCAGCTACTTGGGAGGCTAAGGCAAGAGAGTGGCATGAACCCAGGAGGTGGAGCTTGCAGTGAGCCGAGATTGTGCCACTGCACTCCAGCCTGGGCAACAGAGCAAGACTCCTTCTCAAAAAATAAAATAAAATAAAATAAAATAAAATAAAATAAAATAAAATAAAATAAAATAAAGTTTAAACACAATCTAAAAGGAGGTGAGAAGGAGGGAAGAGAGAAACAAAACACAGAAGGGTGACAAAAAAATGATAAAATGGTAGGCTTATTTCAACTTTATAAATAATTCAATTTTGTGATAATGGACTGAACATTCCACTTAAAAAGCAGAGATTATACAGGGATACCTGACCATTTGCTGTTTATAAAAGATGATGTACTTTAGTTATACACAGTAGTTCAAAAATTAATGAATGGAAAATACACTATCTAAACAGGAAGCATTTGAAGGCTGAAGTTGCTGTATTAACAGCAAACTCAGTCAAAACCATTACCAAAGATAAGAAAATTTCAAATTGATAAATAGACCAATTCATCAGAAGGCTATAACAAATATAAATCTGTATGCACCTAAAAATAAAGCCTCACAACACTTAAAGAGACAATAGTATTAGAGGGAGAAACAGAAAATTTCACAAACATAGTAGGAAATTTAAAAACCCTTTTTCAAGCAACTGATAGAACCAACTGGAAGAAAATTAGTCACGACAGAGAGAATCTAAATAACTTTATTATTAACCTGGATCTAACTGATGATAGAACAGTATGTCCCAAAACTAATTGTATTATTGAGTAAAGCCGTAGTTAGTTGGAAAGTTGTAAGTTTAACTGTAAATACAAAAGACTGAAAACAAGTAAGCTGAATTTTAAATTCCAAAAGTCAGCAAGGAAAAAAATGAGCATCAGATTAAAATAAAAAATAAGAAAGAGAAATGTGTACAGAAATCAATACAATGGAGAAGTACAGGAACACGGTGGCAGCAGCCACGGGAACAACCGATGACCACAAAAGAGAATAATTCAAAATTCCAAAAGCTGAGTTTTTGAAAAGATTAATAATATCAAGGCTGATGAAGGAAAAAGAGAGAGAAGATGAGAAAGGGAAATGGAGAGAGAACAGGAGGAGGATGAGGAGCAGAGAGAGAGAGAGAATAAGAACGTAAATAAGAGTCTGGAGTGAGAAGAGGAAAATCATAGTCACCGAAGAGAGTTTAGTCAATAAGAGAAAATTTAAACATCAGAAAATCCATCAAATGGTTTATCTCAGAAACTACAGCACAAAAGTCTTAGGATAATCTTGATAAAGAATATACACTTAAGTTCAAATTTATTTGTCAGAAAAAACTATCAAAAAACTAGTAAGGAATGTTTTTCATTTGTTTGTATTACTGAGTGCCAACTATATTCTAGCATTCTTTATACATTGAAATATAGCTTGGAATTTTATTGCTTTATTTTCATGCCATATTAATATCATTTTAGAGAGATATAACCTTCATAGGGAACATAGTATATCCATTTATAACCATTTATATAAACAGCTTAGGAATTGGCAAATTATATAACTGCCTCTCTCAGTTCAGAATCCTCTGTCATGCCTACACATAATAACTTTGCTTTTTGTTTCTTTCAGCGTTTATAGGTATCTGCAAATATTAGTGCATGTATTGAGTGTTGTCTCAGAGTGCTAAATTTAAGACCTGGAGTTATCAAGTGAACTACGGAATGACAGATCTTAGATTTCAAAAGGTGTAAGGTTTGTGTATATGTGCGTGTGTGCACATGTGCACATCATGTGTGTATAATTTGTTTGTAACTTGACCTTTCCTTTCCTTGAAGAAGGGCACAGGAGACAGTCCTAGACAGGTTCTCCATATTTTCTTCGTTCAGAAGTGTCTCAAATCTAATTTTTTTGCAGGTGCTAAATAAAATCAAGATGAAGCTAAACAGATGGTCACACCTCCCTCTTCTCATCTCAGTTAGTCAGCCTGATTAAAATGGTCATTCTTCCAAAACTTGCATGTCTTATGCAAATGCTTCAAATATTTCCACAAACCATATGTCCGATATCCTAACTTGAGGGTAAGTAGATTTATGTGAAAAGTTAGTATCGACACCCACTCCAATAATGCATTCCCAGAGATTTCAAAGGAATTCCGTTGGGGTATTTTGGTTTGGCAGACACCGATAAAATGTAGAAATTTCTATTCAAGTGGTTAAAATATTCAGTCAGTGGCGTCTTTAACAAGAAGCAATCTGTACCCCCGAGTAGTTAACTGTGAACTTGACATACATTAAATGCTTATGTCATGTATAAGAAAATGGCATTTTAGCCTTAAGTAAGAATTTAAGATGTCTTCATAACTTAAATATAATTATATTTCATTTCCTTTATTTAATCTGAATTTAAGACCCCATTTTTTGCCAGATCCATGTTGAAGAAGAATGTCTGGAGTTTTGAATGAATGAGTTAGTTTTCTGTTTACATTCTGTGGCCATGGTACTTGAAGTGAGTTGACCGGTGTAGACACAGTTGTGAAGACACTAGGCTGAAACCACTTCTACTTCCTCCCTTTCCTCCATAACTGCAAAGACACGTAGCCTGTTTCAGAGACACCCACCTATGTGATTACTATGCCCACTTTGGGAAGAAACACTACACAACATGATGCTGGGTTTAATCAGGCTTGTCTATTTTAATATTCTATATAATTTTAAATATAAAGAGCCTCAGGAGAAACCCAGAGCTCTGAGTCTATCCCAAATTAACAACGGGAGCATAAACTCATCCATCATCTAGGAATATAGTTTGAATTGCTATTGCCAAAAATGTCCACTGTGTTACATTCATTTGGAACTACTTTAAAATATTTTGTGGGTACAAAACACAGGTTAAATGAATAAGTAAATAAGTGAATTCTTGCTTGCTCAGTTCCGCTGTCATTTCACAGAGAATGTCTTCCTCCATCTAAATTGGAAGTTATGGGAGGAGGAGGTCTGTGTGTCTTTTTTCTGTCCTTTGTCTCACACTGCACTTCTCCCACGGGGTGACCAGCCTTCAGAATTCTCCCACATGTTCCTTCCAGCACCTGTTTTTTCTCTCATGAATCCTCCTGCCCTGGTGAGCCTCCCTTCCTAGCCATGTTTCTGGGCAGGGTCCTCTGAGCAGGCGGGTCGAGGGGCAGGTCTGTGGTTACACCTTCAGAGGGAGTCCTGGCCCACTCCCCATTCTGGACAATCACCTGAGCACTTTGAGTAACTGCAGACTTCAAGAATTGATTACCTAGGTATCTATCTATCTATCTATCTATCTATCTATCTATCTATCTATCTATCCATCCATGTATCTATCATCTATCATCTATCATCTATCTATCATCTATCTATCATTGTCTATCATCTATCTATCTATAATCTATCACCTATCTATGTACTGTCGATCGATCTATTATTCCATATCATCTGTCATCCATCTATCTATCATCTATCATTTATCTATCATCTATCTATCTATCTATCTATCTATCTATCTATCTATCTATCTATCTATCTACCTACCTACCTACCTACCGACCTATCATCTATCACCTATCTATGTATTGTCGGTCGCTCTATTATTCCACTGATGTATCTGCTACTCACCTTTCTATCAACCTACTTTTGGGACAATCTCTGTCATCAGCACTACTTGACCATCAATAAGGCAGCAGTAAGCCAGGTGTAAAGGGAACACTTCTTGTCTTTGCTTGGGTTTGATGTGAATGAACCATGATGTTTTTGGCTAAACCCTCCCAGAAGTTTGCTTCCTGGAGGGAGCCATAAAAAGCTCTAGAACCCCAACCTCACTTCTTCCCGGCTATGAGCACTTCCCCCCAGGGGTGACCAGCCTTTAGAATTCTCTCATAGGTCCCTTCCAGCAGCCGTTTTATCTGCCATGAATCCTCCTGCCCTGGTGAGCCTCCCTTCCTAGCCATGTTTTGGGCAGGGTCCTCTGAGCAGGCGGATGGAGGGGCAGGTCTGGGGTTGCACCTTCAGAGGGAGTCCTGGCCCACTCCCCGTTCTGGACAGTCACCTGACGGCCGAGTCCCAGGTTCCATGGCTGTCATGGTGGTAATAATATCTCACTCTAGGGGAGTCTGTGAGGATAAACTTCGGGGACCCGTGTGCAGAATCTCTCAGAATTGTGAGGTGCAGAAAACAAGACCCCAAACTATGGCACCAGAGCCTGCTGAGCGCTTTGAGCCGGAGGAAATGGGAAGGCCGCCTAGACCGGGTCTCTCCCACCGTCTCCTGCCCTCCTGTGTCTCCTCTCTTCCTCCCCTAGAGTGAGTCAGAGAAAATAGAATTCCCCTTCCTAAGGCGGGTCATAGGCACTAGAACCCCTCTCCCTTAACACCAGCAGTGAAACCAGAAAGGCCACTCCCTCTCTTCCTCCTCCAGGACGCTCATTCCAGAGGAGTCCTGCCTCTGCCTGGGAGGAAGGAACTCAAACCAAGAACAGGAACAGGCGGGCCTCGCTGGGCTTCGCCTCACTCTGTCACCGTCAGATCACAGCCTTTTATCCCATCACATTCCTGCATGTCTGTCCATGCTTCCATCAGTCCTAAGTGTAAAAAGACACAGGTTGCCCTGGGCCTTTGATTCTTCATTTCTGAAGGATCTCATGTCATGTAACACTTGCACTAAATAAGCCTATGATGCTTTTCTCCTGTTAATCTTTTTTTTTTTTTTTTTTTTTTTTGAGATGGAGTCTCGCTCTTGTTGCCCAGGCTGGAGTGCGATGGTGCAATCTCGGCTCACCACAACCTCTGCATTCCAGGATAAACTTTGGTAACCCGTGTGCAGAATCTCTCAGAATTGTAATGCTCAGAAAACAAGACCCCAAAGTATTCTCCTGCCTCAGCCTCCTGAGTAGCTGGGATTTCAGCCATGCGCCACCATGCCCGGCTAATTTTGTATTTTTTTTTTTTAGTAAAGACGGAGTTTCTCCATATTGGTCAGGCTGGTCTCGAACTCCCGACCTCTGGTAATCTGCCCGCCTCGGCCTCCCAAAGTGCTGGGATTACAGGCGTGAGCCACCGCACCCAGCCGTTAACCTGTCTTTTGTTCTCGGAGTCTCTGCTATGACCCTTATGATGGGTAAGGGAAGGTATCCCACCTTTTGGACCCTGCAGAATGCATGCTCAGGCGCTCCGTGAATACCTTCTGTCTGTAGGAATATTGATAAAATACTTAATTAATCATTTGCAGAGCATTTACTCTGCACATGCAAAAATTGAAAATGAATACGTTACCACTGAATTCATTGATTCTGGCTTCGGAACACTTCTTCAAGAAGCTGGTTAGAGTAGCTACCTACATTCAGAAAATTCTTAAGAGAAATCAGTGTTGTATGGGGATTCTTGATTATCAGGTTAATTTGGACTGTAAATACTCTCTTAATTGGTCTGCAATGAAATTACCAATGAATCCCAAAGCACCGAAAATGTGTAGTTATTCACACATGCACAGGTCAATGACACAGGACCCTCTAGGAACATTGGTGTACTCCCTTTATTTGCAGAAATTATACATATGCTCTCGATTCAAGCCTGAAGGCTAATTACTGATCCTCCTTGATTAAAAATGTGAAATTTTCAATTAAATCTACATTTAATCAACTATTTCATTAAAGTAATTTTAAAATGTTTTGCAAACTACACTATTAACATATTAAGAATGTTATACAATGTCCACCTTTATTAACTCATCAATTAGTCAGCATTTACTGCCTGGGTGACTGCTTTCCAGCAAGAATTGTCAAGCCTCCAAGAGTTAATGATGGAAGTAGGCTGCAGGAAATCAGCTTTTCACTTTTCTCATTTTATTTTCTAACTTCCTGTCCCTAAGTCAGGTTCTGTGGTACACTTTTGAATAAGAAGATTATCACCTGAGTAAGAAAAAAATCATTTTGTTGTTACTTATGTCTAGTTATTTATTTATGTGATAAAATAGCTCCTTTATCAGTTGAAAGCTCCTGGAATTAGTTCTGATTTAAAGATTATAATCTCTTTTTCCTCCCAGGACTGAGCCTCATGGCTCACCATGCATGCACACCTTTCACGTAACTGATGTGTTCAGTGTCATCAGCCTGTTATTTCGTAGGGTCTTCTAGAGTGGACCACCTCCCGAGCCACTGTGGCCATAGCTATGGTGAAAATTATCTGGTGGTTGTCCTTTTGCATGGTTCATAGTCAATAGAGATGGACAATTTTAGTCGTTGAAATTGTACTGCTAAGCAGACATACCAAACCCATGAACTGGATCAGAAGTGAAAGCTAGGATGGGTGTAAATTCAAAACACCCACACTTGTATTATGGTGGCACATTGAATACTAAGGGGATGAATATTTTTGAGGTACAAAATGCCCAAATTGGGGATTTCAGGAACCGATTGTGTCTCTATAATACACAAGTAGTGTGATGAAATGGGGGTAGTGTGCTTTGATGGTTTTATCCTCCAGAAAAAAATGGAGGCTCCTACCAGACCTCGTAACATACGTTGTCATGAACCAATCTCACCTTCAATTTATTTTCTGTATTTTTGACCTACTTGAGGCTCTCAGCTCTTTATTGGCAGACTAGAGTGTCTCTCCTTAGCACACAAACCAGGCAGAAACACTCAGATTGTATCTGTTTCCCTTCTAAATGGAAGACTGCTTTATCCTTCTCTCCCCACTGCCCATTTTCCAAATGATTTCCATGATTCTCTCAATAGGACCCAGTCTCTCAGACTTGGAATGTTCCAAAATCTCACCATCCTATGGACAGAAGTAGCACTTTGCTTTCCGGCTCAGTCCCAACCCCAAAATTCCGCCGCTGCCCTTGGCTGCCTTCCCCGGGGAGGTCTTCTCCTCTCTACAGTTTCCGGGGGAACATGGAGCCGTATTCATGATGGGATTTGGGCCAAGCCATCAACACCCGTAACACTGTCAGTGTGTCTGTGCAGCTGAGATGTGCATTATTTAGAAACCACTGGGCATGTCAACTGGAAGGCCATGTGTTTGGGCTGTTCAAATTGGCAAGTGACTGTCTGCTGAAACTTCCTCTGCTTCCTGTAACAGAACTCAACTTCTCCTCCCGCGCCCTGTGCAGAGCGACTTACGTAAGAGCTGTGCGCCCAGAGTCAGCCCCTGGCATTTCATAACTCAGCTTTGGTAACCGTGTGGTAACATGATTCAGATATTTTGCAAGCTGGTAACCTTTACTGATAAGTGGTATTAATACCTCCTACCAGAGCTCTGCATTTACCGCTGAATCAAGTAAACTCCTTACTCCCTTAGAGTGTCGAACACAACAGCAGATTATTGTCAAATAAATAAATAAATACAGTTCGAGGTGGGCTTTACTGAACTGAAATGAAAATCTGGCATCTTTAGCTGTGGCTGGAAGTTAACCTCTACCCGGTCCTCCTCAAGGGGGTTTCTTTCTAACTATGCTCACTGTCCTGGGCTGAGTCTCCAGTCCTTGTGTGTGTGTGTGTGTGTGTGTGTGTGTGTGTGTGGTTTTTAATGACATGAAGAATAATAAATTGGTTTGGGGGATGAATCACTATTTTAATAATTGTGTTTTTTTTTTTTCTTAAAAACCACTGTATAAATGCCTGGAATTCTGAATTTCAGATGAACGATCTCAATTTCTTCTGGTGATAAGCATTTGTCTATACCTTAACCAGGGATACGTCTGCACTGGCTCAGGTCTGTTCACATTTGGGGCAATCTCTCTTTCTCTCTGTCTCTTTGGCTCTGGATCTGTGTACTTGCCTGTCTGTCTTGGGATTCATGACCTCATTCTTCTCTTCATTCCTCTTGATCACATTCCTCCTGAGAGAGAGGCTGCTTCTCCACTCTCTGATGTTTCTGCCCTATTCCTGCTCAGGTGGCTTCTTGGGGAATCCCCGACGGCTCTCCTCCTCCCGCCAAGGACTTGGCAGGCTGCAGGCTCAGGTCCTGTTATGGAGTTACTGGTTCCCGGGCATGGCCACGTCCCAGCAGAATAACTCCTCAATTTCCAGTAGCACCCCCTCAGCTCCTGAAATTCAGAAGACGCGAAACAAACACACAAGGAAGTGATTCTGCAGGTAGAACTAGAAGCTGCCCAGTTGCTCCGTTCCCAGCCTGAGAAAGCCACCCAGGAGGAAGGGGACATCTGAGTCACACGAGGCCTTTTGTGACCAGCAGCCTGATGCCCGACCTGAGCCCTTCTCTGTAGTCCCTGGACCCCCATTGTCAGGTGCCCTTTCACAGCTCACAGACCCTGGACAGGTCCAGCCTCCACTCACCCTTGGGCCCCAGGCCAATATGACAGCCCCTGTCTCCAGGTCCAGGCCCCTCCTTCCACCCCAGGGTCCTGCCTTTCCCTGCTGGGCACCAATCTTATAATCAGTCTGGCCGCTGCCCCACAAGGCTCTCCCTTTCTCTGCTCCCATCTCTCTGAGGACCAGCCTCCCTGCACCCAACCAGCCTCCCTGGGCCTCCCTGTTCCTGAGCTCCTGTGGGTTGACTCCTTGTTGGGTCATCTCCTGATAATTTGCCTGAGGCTTTCCTAGCATTCATGCCTTTAGCTCATGGTGCTGCTTCTTAATCTGCTCCCTTAGGAAATGAGGGGAGGTAGAGAAAGAGCTCAAGACTTGGGGGCAGATGGACAAGGTTGAATCTCTGGGTTTGACCCCTCTGTGTGCAGGATTTGGCTAATTTATGCCAGCTCCACCTCCTCACCTGCAAACCAGACCCGATAGTGGCCATGTCATGAGGTCGCTGGTAAAGGTTGGATAAGGCTCTGAGAGCAGCTATGACACAGTGAACACAGATTAGGAACCAGTAGGCATCAGCGGACTTTCCTTCCTGTGACTCCTTGGGCCTTCTCTGGCAGTCCCAGCTCCATGCGTCAGCCTAGTCTCAGGCTCACCCATGTTCCCGGCCCATCAGAGTCTGTGGTCTCTAGAGATAATGTTCATTATAGGCAACATGGAGCCCTTGCTGTGAATCAGGCACAGTCCTGGGCACTTTGCAGGCATGATCTCACTCAGTCCTCTGCACAGTCCTGCGTGTTGCTATTTGCAGGTGAGGCCTTGAGGCTTGAAGAGGTGGAGCCGCTGTCTCACTGCACCTGTGGTCAGGGTCAGATCCCACATGTGTCTTCAGGACCATCTGTGCCCGTGGAGTTCATACATTTCTCTCTTAAAGCTCAGACCTCTTCTCAGAGCTTCAGGAAAGTATATCCAGTGAACAAGGGGACGGTTCCACCTGGGGACATCAAAGGCCCATCAGCCATGGCCTGTCCAGAGCAAACCTAGCAATGCCCAGAGCAAGACCTGGCTCCATCCTCCCTAGACCCTGGTTCACCTCACTTCCTCTGGGGCCTCCATCACAGCCAGAACAACGACGTCTGCCCAGTTGTACACGCCAGAAATCTGGCAGTCATCCCTGGCCCTCCCTCCCTGCTTCCCTCCCTTCCTCCTCCCTCTTTCTTTCTCCCCAGCCCTGCACGGTCCATTGCTAACCCCCCGAAATGTGCTCCCTAGCCGTACCCTGTACATCATTCTCTGTCTGCATGGCTGTATTCACGGTGGAACCTCACCTTTTCTCGTCTGTTTCTGGCACTCATTTTCATCCCATACTGCACTTGTACCTGGAAAGAAAACTGCTTTGGTGGCTTTTCACTGATCTTTTGATGAAGACTCAAATCCTTAACGTGGCGAGGAGGCCCCACGCCCTCTCAGTCCGTCTCTCCCTTAGCCTTTCCTTCTCATGTCCTGGTTCCTTCTCAGGTCCTTCTCTTGGCTCCTTGGGGGGCCTCCTCCCGCAGGGTCCCTTGCTCTGTTCTCTGGGGCCCATGTCACTTAAGGACGGCAGACTCTGCAGATCTCAGGAAAATGCTGCTCTCGTGGCAGCCCAGACTAGCCCAGGCCCCCGTACACTGATGCCACAATGTGTGTGTCTTGACTTCAGGGGCTGGTTGTCTCTGTTTGTAATTTTGCACTGGCACGGTGTGTGCTTTGCCTTGCCCCGTTGGTAAAATCAAACCTCTTAGGCTCAGGCATGGGCATTCCCCTGTGGATACCACCTCTCATGTTCTCCATGATAAATACTCATCCTGGCTTCTAACCTGGGGCCTGCCCATGGCTGTGATCTCATTGGTATGTGTTGACTAGATGAACAAATCGATGCAGTAATAGATGAGAGAAAGAGGGGCGTAAATCTGTTCAATGGAGAATTAAGGTACAGCAAGATTTCCTGTGTGAAAAGAGCCTATGTCTCAGATTGATACCGTATCAACTCTCTGTATTTATTAAGAAATATTTATTGAACGTTCCTATGGATCAGTTGCTTTCATGGGTGTCTCCTCTGGGAAAATACACCCCAGTTAAATCCTCAAGCCATACAAACTTAGCATCAGATGTTTTCTATGACTGATTCTACACTGCAGAATCCCTGGGAGGGAGCATAGCCACCCATGCCGTCCCCACATTTCCTGCTGGTCCAGGGCCCTCCATTGGTGAGGGATGCATGAACCACAGAAAGGGGAGAGGGTCTGAACCCATGAGGCTGAAGGAGAGAAGCACCTCTGCCTGCAGTGTCCTTCTCAGAAGCGATGTTTACAAGATGAGAGTCAGCTCCAGACAGCTGAGATTCGGGGCTTCTCTGCGTCTCCAAGGGGCAAGACATTCTCCTTCTTTCATCTTCACCCTCCTCTTATTTCTGAACACCATTCCCAGGGAGCAAACGCTTTTTAGAGGTGAATTTGGACCCAAAGGAGGATTTCTAGGAAAAGGAGAAATCATTCTGAGAACTGGGAATTTGATAGAGTTTCAGGAGTTTTTGAAGATTATCTCTGGAAAAGTGCCATGGCTGAGGTCCAGTTCTGCTGGCTGACTTTTCATGCGTCTTCCAAATCTGTCCAGGTCACATCTTGAGAAGAGCAGATCAGTACTTTTTTTCATCCATTTATCAGCCCTCTCAACTCTCAATGCTCCTTGCTTTGGTGCCTCGTTTCTCTGAGATGAGTGAACATTCTGCGTTGCTTGCTGTGTTCCGTTTTGAAGGTAATACTGTCTAGAACTCCCTTAGACAATGAGTTTACCCAAGTGTTAACCAGACTTTGGGATTTAGCAACACAGACACAGAGGCATGCATGGGTGGATGCATGCATACATAGACACATTGAAAGCCCCCACACAGAGGTTTCTTCTGCAGGCACAGACACAGGTTGTAAGTGACATGGAAGTCTGACTCAGTATTTCATCACCTACGTGCATCCGTCTCTTTCTATCAGTGCACAGGTGGGGATATTGTTTTGCTTTAACATATTTGCAGGTTGAATGCACGTTCAGATTTTTTTTTTTTTCCAGACAGTTTTGCTCTGTCACCCAGGCTGGAGTGCAGTGGCACGATGTTGGCTCACTGCAAGCTCCGCCTCCTGGGTTCACACCATTCTCCTGCCTCAGCCTCCCGAGTAGCTGGGACTACAGGCGCCCGCCATCACGCCCAGCTAATCTTTTTGTATTTTTAGTAGAGACGGGGTTTCACTGTGTTAGCCAGGAGGGTCTCGATCTCCTGACCTCGTGATCCGCCCGCCTTGGCCTCCCAAAGTGTTGGGATTACAGGCGTGAGCCACTGTGCCCGGCCCGCATGTTCAGATTTTAACAAGAGCATTTACCAAGCACCTTTACAGGACACACCAGCTTTAAACATCAGAGCCAGGTCAGGGTGCCTGAAGGTTGGGTTTCTGATGCTCCCTTGACAGAGCCAGGATATTCTTAGAGAGGCTGTAACTGGTTTCTGCCTTGCCACTCATGTCCATTTCCAATCTGGGAAATGAGGGTGTTCTTTGTTTTCCACCTGCCCATACTAAACATGATTCTCCTCTGTTGAAAATATAAAATCATGGTCGGGCGTGGTGGCTTCCACCTGTAATCCCAGCACTTTGGGAGGCTGAGGCAGGCAGATCACCTGAGGTTAGGATTTCAAGACCAGCCTAACCAACATGGTGAAACTCCCATCTCTACTAAAAATACAGAAGTTAGCCGGGTGTAGTGGTGGGCACCTGTAATCCCAGCTACTCAGGAGGGAGGCTGAGGCAGGAAAATCACTTGAACCTGGGAGGTAGAGGCTGCAGTGAGCTGAGATCACACATTGCACTCCAGCCTAGGCAGCAGAGCGAGACTCCACCTCGAAAAAAAAAAGATGTAACCACAAAAATATGCTAAGTGTAGAAAATGTAGAAGACATAGGAAAAACAAGGAGCGTAGGTTTTAAAAAATCATTAGCATCCCACAGTCACTCTTTTACTTAAGGAGGATTCCACACCTTTAACTCTCTGCTAAACAAGGGTGATGTGTCTCTTTTATGTCACTGGCACCTTACTCAGGGCATAGTCGTGCTGATATTACTCACCATTTTTCGTATCTGCATGGAGACTAGCACTCCTGCAAATACACAAAAAAGCCATGAATCGATCTTGAAAACTTTGGTATCTAGTGCCAGCATCTTCTGAACATTTTTAGATAATTGGTCGTGTAATTGTGAGGTCGGTTTAATGGTCTCTCGTTTGCTTCTCTTCCTCTAGGGCATACAAAGGGAGAGAGTGGTGATACCACACTTACGGCAGATATTATTAATAGCCTGGTCGAGTTTAAGAAATGTATGCATTCTGAAATTAAAAAGACCTATTCTGAGAAAATCGTAAACAGAATGCATTCCCTATGCTCTTAAAAAGCAAAAACAAAAAAAAAACCTGATTAAACTTTGGTCTAAGAGATCAAAACTTCTTCCCCCCACTTTCTGGTGGAGGCTTATTATGTTTATATTTGACTTTCTCTTTGCTTGTCGATAGGCATGAACATATATTCCAAGTGGGTTTTGAGCTTTTAATAATAATTTTTAAAACGGTACATTTAGGAAAAGCAATGGTGCAGAAAATTCTTTTCCCTGGAAGAGAAATGGTGCATATGCATTTTCTCACTGTGCACTCCAGTCATCCACTAATAGGCATGTTCAGGTTCTGTTTCACAATCCTCAAAAGCCTCCTGGTGAGACTCGTCTATATATGGTTTAAGTAAAAGTAGGACGCAGAGTTTATCTTTTTGCTGAAGAAAGTAGCTGCAGGCAAAAACCCGAACTGTAAACCAGGCATTGCCATTTAGAGGCATGTACTGTGTGGGAAGACAGCTCTGTACTTAGTAAAAGTGAAGCTCTTTCTTATTTTCTACCCTTGTATTTCTTTCATTCCACAGCAGATTTGACCATCACTTTTTTTTTCCAGGGATATTTGTTTTTGAAGTTTTTTTGTTTTTTGTTTTAGAGAGTACCAATTTTCATTTTTAAAAACAACCTTATAGAAGAAGCAGAACTGAACAAAAACATTTTTAATTAAAAAAATACCTTATGGAAGCAGCAAAACCGTTGCTGGGGTTAATCTTGTTGTAGAAAAAGGAACTCAAGATAAAACTGATACTGTAAGTTACTCATGTGTTGTCCAGAATCTTGTATTTTGGCTGAAAGAAAATCTAGTTGTCTTTCCTGGTTCTGAGCTGAATTGCTACTGATACTGTAAGTTACTCATGTGTTGTCCAGAATCTTGTATTTTGGCTGAAAGAAAATCTAGTTGTCTTTCCTGGTTCTGAGCTGAATTGCTATTTTATGTATGTGGATGGCAGAAAAAAGAAACGGCAATGTATTCTGCAAGCAATACTACATGCTTTAAAAATCTACCTTGGTTTATTGCTGCACCTTGTGGGCCTTCAAGTGAGAGAGACACTGATCTCCTTATTCAATCTGAAGACACATCGACTTCCTGGAAAAACAGCTCTGAGGGCATCCCCTCTAAATGGCGATTGTCCTGGTGTTCCCTGAGCAGTAGGCATGCACCACTATGGCCATCCTATTGCAGGAGACACTGAATTTGTACCAGAACCAGTCCCAGGAATAATTCTCATGACTTCTGCTAATATAGCTGCAGTATCTATCCATCTTCAATTTGGACAGTTTGAGTTCAAAATACTCATTCACCGTGTACTGCATCTGAATCAGGAGAAAGATGTATAGTGCTAATTGTTACTAGAGGGAAAATAATAATGCAATTATTCTACCCCTCCCCACGTGTTTATTTTTCTTTAATCTTAGAGTAAAAGACCTACATACCCAGTGTCATTCATTCATTTTGTATTGTATTTCTGTGATATATTAGGTGCTTCCTTCCTTATAAGTAATGTAATTGTTGTGCTCATAAACATGGCAGGGTTAGTTAATCAGAATAGAATCTATAAACAATAATCCTAATCGGTGTTGGCAATTTAGCATTGCTTTATTACCATGAGAGATGATAGCAAGAGTTTTTGATTATTAAAATTCGTGGAGTTTGAGATATTAGTGGCAAAGATTCATGCAGAGGAATGCTGCCCCTTTATAAATAAGGCCTAAAACTCAGCCAGCTGCTGTCCCTGTCATTGGTGCAGGACCTGAGGTCAGAAGGTCCGGAGACCCACGGTCCTATCTCTCTGCACCTCTTGGAAGGCCTTGCTCTGCACCTCTTGGAAGGCTGTGGGGCTAAACTAACCCTTGAGTAAGCTATTACCCAGATTACCAAAACTTAAATGAAATTTCATAAAAATGAAAATGATCTGCAATAACTTAACTGTATGCCAGAACAAAGGCCAATACTCTTTAAAGGAATACAGCAAAAGAGCTGGTTAGAATTTTTTGTCTGATTCAGAGAAAACCTTCTGTATACAAGGCTCATGAGTGCACTTGAAGTCAATGAGAAAGTCCTTTCTGGAAGATAGATACTTTGTATGACTATATGTGTGTCCTTTCAAATCTCTGTGTGTGTGTGTGTGTGTGTGTGGCATTAATTATGCTAAAATTTACATTCATTAAAATGATGAAGCATCAAGACTACAGGAATGCCCTCCTGGTATAACTGTATGAAATATACACAAAACAATGCTCTTCAGACATTGGACACCTGGCGGCCCAGGGTAGAAATTTCTGGGAAAAGAGAAGGTGAGCTCTCAAATTGCCTCAGGTCAGTGCCTGAAAGTAGTTTTCAGGTCACCTTTTAAAGAACAGAAATTGAAACAAGGCCTGGAGATTTTGCTGAATGGCGAAGACCCAGAAATGAATTCAGGATGCTAAGGGGGCCAAAATGTGTGAGTCAGTGCTCTTCAAGGAAGGAAATACCCAAAGAGAGTTTCTCAGATTATCAGAGGATCCCCTCTCATTTTTGTTGGAGAACTGACCTGTACACCCTTCAGTCTGAAGAAACTGTCTCCAGAAAGCAGCTAACTAAAACAATTTCCAGGCCTTACTCAGGGCTGGGAAGAGTTTGTGTGGACTAGAGTGTAGAGCACTCGTAATAGACAAGGCATTGGTTAGGGTTCTAGGAAGGGACATACCTTAGCTGTGGGGCTAAAGTAACCCTTGAGTAAGCTATTACCCAGATTACCAAAACTTAAATGAAATTTCATAAAAATGAAAATGATCTGCAATAACTTAACTGTATGCCAGAACAAAGGCCAATACTCTTTAAAGGAATACAGCAAAATCCAGCACTCAACAGTGTAAAGTTCACAATATTCAGCATTCAATCAGAACTTACAAGGCATCAAAAGAAGAAGAAAAATATGAGTCATAAAGTAATCAATAAAACAGACCTAGAAATGGCAGGGATAATGAAAATACCAGGAAAACCTTAAAATAACTATAATTAATCTTGACAATATACTGAACAATGTAAAGGAAAACATGAATATAATGAGAGAAATAGAAGATATAAATGAAGACCCAACTGGAACTTTTAAGAATGAAAAAACTTGGTATTTGGAAGCCAATTTGCAGAAGTGGAAGACAATACTCCCGGAGATGTATAATATTCGGGATAAAAGTATCATTATGACAAAACAACTGAATAAGCTCAAGTTGATCTCTAAAAGCTCTGTTCGTCCTAGATACGAACTTTGACTTGTTACTGAAGTCCTCTCCTCCTCAATCTGGCCCAGCAGACTGGAGAGGGTTAGCTCCTCTGATCCTCAACTGGGTGAGCCAGGCCTAACTGCTGCCAGCAATGGTAGTCTTGCAATGTCAGTCATTTAGGAATTACACAATCATAAATCACAACAGGCAAAACAATTCTCATTTCTCTCTTTTTTTCTTCAAGACAGGGTCTTGCTCTGTTGCTCAGGCTGAAGTACAGAGCGTGATCACAGCTCACTGTAGCTTCAACCTACTTCTCATTTTTGAAATCCAGTAAACTTAAGATCTTTCAGAATAATGCTCTCTATCAATTTATCTTCTCTAAAAGTGTAGATTTTTATGTCTCAAATATCCAAAATGATCCTCCGCCCTCATCTCTGTGTGTGCATGTATATGTGTATGTCCATGTTGTGTGTCTATGTGTGTGTTTCATGTGTGTTTGGTGTGGGGGTGCATGTGGATTGATATGTGCATGTGTGTCATGCACCTTTATGTCACATCACATGCATGTGTTATGGGTAGCACATATACATGTTGCATTTGCATGGATATATTGTGCACACTGCATATGCATGCGTGTTGTAGGTACATGATGTTTGTGTGCATGTATTGTATGTCTGTGTGTCTCACATGTGTTGTTTATGTATGTCTGCTGCATGCATGTGTAGGTCTGCTGCATGCATGTGTATGTTGTTCAAACGTGTGTGTTTGTGCATGCATGTGTGTCAATTTGCACATCTGTGAAGACGTGTTTGTATACATGCATGTTTGTTGCATGTACATGTATCTATGTACCCATTGTGTGCATGCATGTGTTTGCATGTGCATTTGCATGTTTGTGGTAGGCACATGCATGATGTGTGTGTGTGCATGTGCATTATGTATATACCTGTTATGGGTGCATGTGTTCGTGTGTATGTTATGTGCATACATGTATTTGTATGTGTATATATGCCTGTGCTTGTGATGTGTGCATATGTGTATGTGCATGTCTCTGTTGTGTTTTCATGTGCATCATATGTGTAGATGTTGTGTGTGCATGGGCATGTATGTGTGTGGGCATGCCTGTGTGTTATGCTTCCTGGGCTCATTTCCACTTGCTCTTGGAGGTCGCCCTGGACTTAACCCTTTTAACACCATCTACTATCTTGAGCCTGGATTTGCGCTATTCTACGTATCTATCTCACACACTCCCTACTTTCTCTCTTAGAATTCATCACATTTCATTCTAAATGCCTAGTTACTTGTCTGTATCACAGAGATCATGAGCTCTTTTACAGGAATAATCACACTGATTTTGATACCCCAGGATTTTGTGTCGCATGTTAAATATCACCTGATGTTCATTTTCTTTTCTTTTTTTTTTTTTGAGACTGAGTCTGGCTCTGTCGCCCAGGCTGGAGTGCAGTGGCCGGATCTCAGCTCACTGCAAGCTCCGCCTCCCGGGTTTACGCCATTCTCCTGCCTCAGCCTCCGGAGTAGCTGGGACCACAGGCGCTGCCACCTTGCCCGGCTAGTTTTTTGTATTTTTTAGTAGAGACGGGGTTTCACCGTGTTAGCCAGGATGGTCTCGATCTCCTGACCTTGTGATCCGCCCGTCTCAGCCTCCCAAAGTGCTGGGATTACAGGCTTGAGCCACCGTGCCCGGCTTGATGTTCATTTTCATACTTGGGTCATTGCTAGTAACCCAGAAGTTTGGCAACACAAAATTCTATTTTGAATCTAGAACAATCAAACCTTGAACAAGCACTGAGCAATGCTAACATTCTCTTGGATGGTGATGTCAATGTAAGGATAAACATGGGAACAGGGGTAGAGTTGTATTTTTCATAACACTTTCCAGTTTGATAAATAGCTGCAAAATATTCAATAATATTGTATGCAAAGTGGCCCATTTAGTTAATTTTTAATCATCTTTTTCTGGTTGAATATAATTCTTCTTAGCACTAGATGTGTTTACGTTTAAGATATTTACTGAGAATTATTTTAGTTTATTGGCTCATAGACCCAGATGGGAGGTTTATTTTGTTATAATATTTCCAGTTCCTTTAAAATATTGGATTCAGCCAATATATGATGCTGTGTTTGGCAATCTTTAAGCCAATTTGTTTCTGAGCTTTGTTAGTTTTCTCCAAGGCCAGTCATGTATAGGGGTTTGATATTTAAGTAGTGACTTTTTTTTTTTTTTTTGCTGAAACCACTATTGCCAAATTCACATTATCATTAGCATCACAAACTCTTTGTGTGCAGGTAGCTCATGAATGACTATTGCCTGAGGCTAAGACTTAGCAAGCTGGCTATCATTCCCGAAGGAAAAGACCAGAAAAATCATTTATCACTTTATCTTTTTCCTTATCAAGGATTGCGTCTCACAGAATGAGGCTTATCCCTGGGGCTGCTTGGAAATGGACAATTCAGGAAGAATCAATGGAGAGCTGCATTTCTGATGGATGAACCATTAGAAAATTCTACGGCATTTTTCCCATGACCTTTCCTGAAGACAGATGAATAGCCTTTCAAAGGTTGCATTTTATTTCATGTTCAAAGAAGAAAAAAAAAGACAGGAAGGAAAAAAGAAAACCTAGCCAGACAAGGCATATTAAAAACAACACAGTCAAGTTAGGTTCTTTCTCAATGTAAGACACAGAAATACAGGGAAAAGGAGGTATCCTATGGAAAATCAAGAGTGATTAGCAAAGATGGCAGAAGAATCAGCATAACTCGAGGAAGTTCTGTTTCCTGGAAACAACTTCTAACCAACACTCCCACTCTGTGAGTTATTTTCATACTTAATAAAACTAATTCAGTTACTGTCCTTCTGGGACACAGCTTGCATCAGACTGTTATCTATAGGGACATCTGTGGCTTCATGGCCCATGCAGTATTACTAAGGAAAAAAAATAAATAGATCCAGACGACAGCAATGGACCAGCAATATGATGGACGGTATTTTAAAATATCAAGATGTAAATTATGGAAGGGCAGGCCAGATGAGAGGGATGGTGATAGCAAATGAGTCAGTAGGCATTTCCTAGAGCTCCTTAAGGGATTTGAATGTGGAAATGGAAAGAAAAATCTCTAAGAACCTAAATAATGATATAGGCAATCAGTGAAAGCTCTAGAATGAGTGAAGTCCCAGTTTGTGGGCCGTGAGAAATGTGGTGCTTCGGTGGGAAGGGCTGATGGAGAGGGGAATAGGACACCTGACCACAGGGAGGGCAGCTCGGACCATTCATGCATTCTATCCCCATGTCTTTCCCATAGTCTGTCAGGTTAAAATATCTTGAAATAGTCAAAATATAATTTTATGTAACTGAAAGTTTGACGTTTGGGTTTTGGTTTTATTTCTTTGTGTTACTTTCATAGAATTTAGGTAAGCAAGAAAAAGAAGATTAATGATTCTACTACTTGTGATTCTAAATCACAAAGTAGATTTGTCACTTACATTAATGCCTCCCACCAGAATAGCACGGCCTCTGTTTATTGAGTGATTACTATACTGTGTTAGCTACTTTACTGGCTGTGCCTTATTAATTCTCCAAACAATCTTAGGCTGAGTGAACTGTTATTTTGTCCACTTTATAATGTCAAGCAGCAATGATAACAATGACAAAAAGTGTTTTAAAAAACTCTCAGGAGGTAAGTTGATAATACATTTTAGGTTCTAATTTCGAGAGATTTGCTATCAATTGTTTTTATATTTGTCACTTGTCTTGATAAATTCATTACCAGCAAATCACTACCAGCCACTTTTACATTAAAGACACTGGCTATGTCTATAAAATCCTAAAACATTCAGGTGAAAGAAAACATCAATGAGCTTTCCAGTAATAAAATGAAAACCCCAAAATAAAAATTCTTAAGAACAGTGAATATTTTTTCCAATTGTGACACCAAACAAGTAAATACCTGTGACCTGCTGAAGCAGCATCATGTTTTTTATGAACAATTTAGTTGAAAAGAATAAATTAGGGAAAAATTCTCCTCTAAGTATAGGTATTCACCTTACTAATGTTTTCTCTGAGCCGTTAACTCAGTAAAACCCACTTTGGCAAATGACAATATTTTCTAGAATTTCAGAGAGTAGATTCTGCAAATTTCAAATCATCACTCTTTCCATCTTTGTGAAGTCCTCACTGAGTGTGGATTGAGCGAGGCACTGAGTAAAAAGAAGTAAAAATAAGACAAAAGGCATTCTACTTAAGGGACTCAAATCTAATTTAAAAATCGAGTTTACAATGAAACGTGCTACACTGATATGACGTATATGAAATGCTTCTCATTGTGGGGGAAGATTAATGCTTACCTTACAGACTGACAGCATTATTGAAATTTTCATACACTTAGGCTTCAAGAGATATTACTTGATTCTCTATAAATGTGGTTACAAATAAGATATGTAATAATCTTAAAATTGAAAGTAATTGTGAAGTTAAGAATACCTGAAACTAGTCTTTTCTTCCATAGAGATACAATACGAAAGGAGAAACTAAGGGTGAGTATAAGATTTACTGGGTTACATGTTCCAGGCTTGGGTTCAAAGATAGTAGGGAAAGAGTTAAGTCCTCCTTACTATTTAGAGATATTAACAATTCTGTCACTTTCTTCACATAAAAGATGTCCCTGAAGAGACGGACAGCTAGAAGTGGGAAAGAGGAAACTGCAGAAGTGTAGCGGAGCCCACGTGGACCTTCACACTGAGGAAGATATTAGATGGCTGGTGTGGACTCCAGAGTCTCAGGGTCCCCTGGTCTCTTATTGAGACATCTCGTCAACATCCATTTAAAGGAGAAGGTGCAGGACGATGTGGGAGCGTGGACCAGTCTGCCCTTCTCTGAAAGACCTTCTGTTATTGTGGAGCAAGTTCCTCAGGGCTCTCACCTCCCACTCCAGGTGCTGTTGGAACTGTCCTTCCAGCCCCACCTAACGTTCTCTTCCAGGGCACTTTGGGTGGACAGGCTCTTCTCTGCTCAGGACACTTCTAGTGCTCAGTCACTGTCCCGACCTTTTCCCACCCCTTTATATTTGCTCCCCGAGAAGTCACCCTGATGACCTGTCCTGAACCCACCTCTCCAGCCAGCGCTGTTACAAACAGAAATTGCACATATATATATTTGTATTTAGTGTGTTTATTTGTTTATTTTTACTTTTTGTTTCCATAGGTTTTTGGGGAACAGGTGGTATTTTGTTATATGAGTAAGTTCTTTAGTGGTGATTTGTGAGATTCTGGTGTGCCCATCACTCGAGCCGTATACATTGAACCCAATTTGTAGTCTTGTATCCCTCAACCCCTTCCCACCCTTTCCTCCTGGTTCTCCAATGTCCAGTGTATCATTCGTATGCCTTTGCATCCTCATAGCTCAGCTCCCACTTGTGAGTGAAAATATACGATGTCTGGTTTTCCATTCCTGAGTTACTTCACTGAGAATAATCGTCTCCAATCTTATCCAGGTTGCTGTGAGTGCCATTAATTCATTCCTTTCTATGGCTCAGTAGCATTCCATCGTGTATATATGTGTATACATATATATATACACCACAGCTTCTTTATCCACTCGTTGATGGATGGGCATTTTGCTTGGTTCCACATTTTTGCAAAAAATTACATATTTTGAAACAACAACATTTTCTAAAATATAATTCTTGGAACTGTAACTTTACAAAAGCTTAATGTTTCCCTTTACAACATAATAAAGAAAAGCGTTTTGAAATAGCTGCATACCACTTTCTTCTTGGGTGTTTATAACGTACATTAACATATACAGGAGTGTGAGAAGTCCTCCAGTAGAAACAGAATCTTTATTGGCTCTCTAATCATTGTTAGTTCCCACTTTTTACATAGCTATAGGACCACAGAATAGTTTTTTCAAGGCATATCCTCAGCATGAGTTCCAAGGATTACAGATTAAGAAATGCTGCATTAGACTGCTCCGGTGTAATAACATGCATACATCCTCACAAGAAATAAATGACGTTCTAAAAACTGGGGAAGCTGTATTCATAGTTTAGAGATATCCAAAAAGCAGTGAGACTATGAAATATTCAGATTTCTTTTGTTATTAGACACCCTCCTTCCAAGCCTTTAGTATGCTAAGGTAACATGAACGCCCAACGCAATGTACATCAGAGGTTGAATATGGGAATGAGTAACATAGAGGCCTGATTGGGCCACTGGAGCTATTGGGGAGGTTACAAAATGGGAATAGCAGAGAATCCCCAACAGTCTGGAAGAAAAGATCAAGAGAAAAGTTTTAGGGATATCTTTAATTAGTTAAGGGGCCGTTATGATGGGTTGCCTGTGGCAGGAGATAACGAGATGACCTCCCTGGGTCTTTGCACTCTGAGAGCGTCTATAATTAGCTGCAGCCAAGTTAAAACATTTTTTCAGTCCTGCTTCATGTAGTGTGACTGACAGCTTGGTTCCTTTGGGTAAATTCTATTTGGGGAAGATGATGAAAATCAAAGTAAGTTGAATTAAGTGGGGAAAGTAGTGTGCTTCTCCTTGAGCTCGCTGAAAGGCCACTGCCCGAGCTAAATTTCAGGTACTCTTGCCTGGGATGATGGCTAATCCTTATGTGTCACTGGGGGCAAAATACAGTTTTATCCTTCTTATGGTTTGATTTCCTTTGGAATTATAGGATATGTCAGGAGATTTCTGGGTGGGACTTAGAGGACAGTAAAAGGAAACCCATTAGCTCTCTGAGGACATGAAACATACATCCTGTAATCACTTTTAAGTACTACCCAGCAATCATATAATCATCCTGTCAAATAGCTCTTCCGATGAAACTAAAACATTGGAACATTTGCTGTTAAGAACAAATACTTAATGCACAGTGATCTGTAAAATACTTAAGGCATGTGTCCTGCTAGACAGCATGGCCCTTTGTAAGCAAAGGGATCTCTCTGTCTTCTTCCCACTGCTCTCCCAGCAAAATTCACTGAGCACTTGTCACATGCCCTTGAGCAATGCCCCTTCCTTCTTCCTCAAGGTACCTCTGCACAGGGCATGATGACTCTCATCATCCCATACTAACAGGCAGGAACCTGCAAAAGTCAGGTAGCCCACAGTGGCAGAGTCGAGTGCTGCCTCCAGACCAAGAATGGTCACTCCTGCTCTATGGGGGCATCTCTTCTATCTTGTAAAATACAACCTGGCAGAATAAATGCATCACACTTCTGTTTCTAGACCACTGACAGATTCTTCTTCTTCTTCTTTTTTTTTAGATGGAGTCTCGCTCTGTCGCCCAGGTTGGAGTGCAGTGGCACGATCTTGGCTCACTGCAACCTCTGCCTCCTGTGTTCATGCCATTCTCCTGCCTCAGCCTCCTGAGTAGCTGGGACTACAGGCACCCGCCACCACGCCTGGTTAATTTTTTTGTATTTTTAGTAGAGATGGGTTTTCACCGTGTTGGTCAGGATGGTCTCGATCTCCTGACCTCGTGATCCACCTGCCTCAGCCTCCCAAAGTGCTGCGTTTACAGGCATGAGTCATCAAGCCCGGCGAGATTCTTCTTATTTGTCTGTGTTTGTCACAAAATAGCTCCCAAACCAGATCCCATAATATTAAAGGTAAAGTTTAGCCAATGGCTAATTTGTTTAATGGTTATATCTAATGCTGTTAAGAAAGCATAACGTAAAACATTTGGAAACTCATAATAATTTTTTAAAAATTCAGAAAGAATATAGCATTGTTTTATCATGGCCAATTTGAGAAAGTATTTTTTGTTTGTTTGTTTGTTTGTTTTTGACAATCTCTGTTAGAGTTTGGATTGTTGAAGGGATTAATGGAGTATTTTATAGGCCAGTTTAAGATAAGGGATCATATTGAAAAAGAAGTAAAGGAAAGTGCCTGGTCCTGTTTAGGCAGTATTCCTCTGCAGGCTGGTGTCAACAGTAGCTCTACGTGTCCATCACACCATATTAGGGAAGCTGCAAAGTGCGATTCACATTTAACTTCTAACCCAGAATTTGATAATGCAAAGAAACAGAGCTGCTTGCTGTACGCTTTTCTTGTTTTCCTAAGTGTTTTGCAAGAAATACTGTTAAAGATTAATTTGCCAGGAGCAGTGGCTCATGCCTATAATCTTAACACTTTGGGAGGCTGAGGTGGGAGGATTACTTGAGCCTGAGAGTTCGAGACCTGTCTGGGCAACAGAGAGAGACCCCATCTCTACAAAACATACATTTCAAAAAAAAAATTAGCTGGGCATAGTGGTATGTGCCTGTAGTCTCAGCTACTCGAGGGGCTGAGATGGGAGGATCACTTAAGCCCAGGAGATGGAGGCTGCAGTGAGCCATGATTAAACCACTGCACTCCAACCTGGATAACACAGCAAGAGCCTGCAAAGAGAGAGAGAGAGAGAGAGAGAGAGAGAGAGAGAGAGAGAGAGAGAGAGAGTTTTTTTCACTGAATAACTACAAATGAATTTTTTCCAGTCCTGAGGGAGGCGGTCTAGTATGGTGGTTAGCGCTCTGGGGTGTGACCTGGGTCGACATTCCTGCCCAAACACACGTTAGCTGTGTTGGATGAGCCAGGTCCTCAGCATCCTCACCCTCATTGGGAAGAACAATGTAACTGCTCTGAAGACAAGCAGGACCATGAGCCACAGCCAGCTCTGCGAACACCCCACAAGATGAGTGGTCGCTGTAGTACTGTAAGGGCCATAGGACCGGGGCTAGGATTGTGAGTGAGAGCACGCTTTTCCAGGTGTCTGCTAGTTAACAGGCCTGTCTATGGCAGTTGAATTCTTTTTCACAGAATCATCCTAACATTGCACAAATGGAATTGAATGCATGACATTTTATAGTTTTTCTTAAAAATGTATTCATGTTTAACCCATTTCAGAAAAATAAGGCCCATGCAACCATTCACTGTCCAATTGCTCTTGTTTGTCTGTACTCTTTCTTAATGATGGAGATAGTTCTTGATGCTCTATTGGTTTTCAAAGTTTAATTCTCTCTATCCAATGATAGCTTCTTTACTATGGTAAATAATTGTCTCTTTTCCCATAGAGCTGTCTTCTTGGGTGCTTTTCTGTGTTTAGTTTTCTTAGTCTGACACCTCTATGCCCACCTTGAGAAAAGAATTTCAGGCAGCTGGCCAAACTACACGCTGTTTGTCTATGTCAATATTTATGTTGCCACTTCTCTGTGTCTACTGGAGTCTTTCTCCTTTGAAATTAATTATTATGTTCTTAAAGAAAAATTTTGGTTTGAAAAGTTTGTTTTTATAAAAAATCGATACAGACTTTTTAATTTACCAAAGAATAATTACATAAACATTCTGAAAATATCAAAAGTGTCCTAATGAAAAAAGAGAAAACATGGGCTCAATTCCTGCCTCACTAAAATAAAAATCATTCTGTGGTTATCTTTTTTTTGAAAAAAGAAACTCTGTTCACTTTTGCATGGAAGTTGACGGGGCTGTGATCATCAGGCAGGTTGTGGCTACGGGGGGTCTCTTCCCTTTCGTCTGCAGGCCAGTCGTGGTCAGCCAGCCCCTAACGTGGGCATGGAACAGGGTCGAGGACCTGCCCAGAGCGGATGGGATATGTTATTCCCCGTGGCTTCAGGTGGTCCTCTGTTAAATGGTGAAGCGACGTCCACTTCTGGACGCTGATATGAGGGTCACATGAAGCCCTGCACCTAGAGCAATCAGCATGACGCATGCCCCTGGTAATCGTGCCACCATCACCCTCATCCTTCAAAGCAACCCCTCATTTGCATCCACTGTTTACAGAGGGCAGAGTTAGACACTGCGGAAAATACCATCTAATAAGCTCTTCATATGTTCTTTTTTTCTTTCAGGAGATGAGGTCTCGCTCTATCACCCAGGCTGGAGTGCAGTGTGTGATCATTGCTCACTGCAGTTTCCAGTTCCTGGGCTCAAACGAGTATCTTGCCTCAGCCTGCTGAGTAGCTGGGGTGATAGGCATGTGCCACCACACCTGGCTAATTTATTTTTGGTTTTTGTAGAGATGAAGTCTTCCTATGTTGCTCAGCTCGGTCTTGAACTCTTGGATGACACAGCAAGAGGCTGCCTCAGAAAAAAAGAGAGAGAGAGAGAGAGATTTTTTTTTCACTGAATAACTACAAATGAATATTTTCCAGTTGTGAGGGAGGTGGGCAGTCTAGTATGGTGGTCAGAGCTCTGGGGAGTGACCTGGGTCGGCATTCCTGCCCAAAAACGCATTAGCTGTGTTGGATGAACCAGGTCCTCAGCATCTTCACCCTCATCGGGAAGAACAATGTAACTGCTCTGAAGACAAGCAGGACCATGAGCCACAGCCAGCTCTGTGAACACCCCACAAGATGAGTGGTCGCTACAGCACTGTGAGGGCCATAGGACCGGGGCTAGGATTATGAGTAAGAGAAAATCTCTCTCTCTCCGTTTTTTTTTTTTTTTTTGAGGCAAGCTTTTGCTGTGTCACCCAAGAGTTCAAGACCAGCCTGGGCAACATAGCAAGACTTCACCTCTACTAAAAATAAGATAAATTAGCCAGGTGTGGTGGCACATGCCTATAGCCCCAGCTACTCAACAGGGCTCAAGCAATCCTCCCACCTCTGCCTCCTAAAGCGTTGGGATTGCAGGTGTAAGCCACCGTGCCTGGCTTTCCTATGTTTTTGAGAATGATCTACATAGGAAGTCATTATATGGGGTCACTGTTTCCTGACAAGATAGGCGTGGCATCCCATCCTATTTACAATGCATTATCATTTTTATGTCATTAGAGGAGTCCTCTTCAGACCCTGTCGTCTACATGGAAAACATGCTTCTATCTTCCACTTAAGGTGAAGAGCTCTGTCTACAGAGAAGTCAGCGGCCTGGGGGATTCATCTGCTTTAATCACTAATCTACTTCCAGGAGTCAAAACCTGTCTATACACACACACACACACACACACACACACACACACACACACACAAACACACACACACACACACACACACAAACACACATACACACACACACACACAAACACACATACACACACACACAAACACACACACACGCGCACACACACAAACACACACACGCACACACACACGCACACACACAAACACACACACACAAACACACACACACACAAACACACACACAAACACACACACAAACACACACACAAACACACACACACACACACACACAAACACACACACACAAACACACACAAACACACACACACACACATACACACAAACACACACACAAACACACACACACACAAACACACACTCACACACGCACACACACGCACACACACAAACACACACGCACACACACAAACACACACACGCACACACACAAACACACACGCACAAACACACGCACACACACACACACAAACACACGCACACACACACACAAACACACACGCACACACAAACACACACACAAACACACAAACACACACACACAAACACACACACAAACACACACACAAACACACACACAAACACACATACACATGGCAAGTTAAGCAAAATTAATACCGTGTGTAAATTTTTAGCACATGGAAACAGTGTAGGTTTACAGAAAGACCAGACCTCTCCATAAGGAGTGTGAGATGTAGAAATTAGAAGAATGTCCTTTATATCCAAACAAATGACTGAAGTAATGAAGATCAATCTCTTTATTACACTTTCTTGGAATCTTTACATAGAACATGATTTTAATAGACTCCTGGTACTGTCAGTCAGTAACTAGTTTTCTTAGCCTGGTGCTGTTTTAGATCCAATTTGACCACAGAATTATGGGCAATTAAACCACCATTTAACGCATAGGCAGCCAAACTCTTTCTGTTTAGACATTAATGCTCTTTACAAGTAAATACTATAGTCTTATTCATTCTTCATCTTTATGTTACTCAATTCCAAGTTTACTCTAACTTGTCTGTCTTTTCAGAATAATTAAACTCCCAAAGGAACATAGATTTCATGCTCAAATATAATCCAATTACTAATCACAATGTACAAAGCTTTCAGATTTAGAGACAGAACCCTGAACAAACTCATAGAAGGAAAGAGAAAAATACTCGGGGTTGAATATTTCAGAAATACAATATGTGCAGGGGAAAGTTAAGCATTACAAAATGTGTGAATTTCTGAATTTCTGACTCTGGTCAGTAGAGTGGAATTAAAGGCTGTGATGTGTGGTGTGAAAAGTCCTAGGCTGATTTTCTTTGTGATAGATGACACTATGTTAATGACAAAGCCTCCTTTTTAGCATACTAAGAACCTCGCAACTGTCTCCCTGCTACTTCTATTTCGTCATCCCCCAAGCACACAAGACAAATAAATAACTCAGGAAGCTGAACTCTTCCATGGAGCTCTTGAAGACGCCTGATGAGGCTGACGCCTCATTTACATTGGAGCAAGCTAAACGAAAGTGTCCTCAGTGGCTAGGCAGCAGCGAACTGCCTCTGGGATATGTATTATATGAATATAATCACAGAGGAATCAAAATCAAACACACGCAAAATAAGCTTTAAAAATGGTAAGCTATTTGGTTTTTGGAGGAAAATACTTGGTACATGCAATGTTTTGCTATCCTCGGTAAACACCCAGTCTGGCTTCTGCCCCCAGAGTTTCACCAAAACAGATCTTGCAAAGGTCACAAGTTCTCTCTATGTCACTAAATTAAAGAGGTGTGTTGCGTTCTCATTCTCTTATATTTTCAGCAGCATTTGATGCAATTTGTGACTTGCTCCTTTCTGAAATGCTTCCTTCCTGTGGTCTCTAGAATATCACACTTTTCTGGTTTCCTTATACCACCTTGAATAGTCTTCCTTAGACATGCTTTAAGAATTTTCATTTCTACATAAACTTTATTTGTTTATTTATTTATTTATTTATTTATTTAGAGACAGAGTCTTACTCTATCTCCAAGCTGGAGTGCAGTGGCACAATCTTGGCTCACTGCAACCCCTGTCTCCCTGGTTCAAGCAATTCTCCTGCCTCAGCCTCCTGAGTAGCTGGGATTACAGGTGCACACCACCACACCCAGCTAATTTTTGTATTTTTAGTAGAGACAGCGTGTCACTGTGTAGGCCAGGCTGGTCTCAAACTCCTGACCTCATCATCTGCCTGCCTCAGCCTCCCAAAGTGCTGGGATTGTGACCCACCATGCCCGGCCCTCTACATAAACTTTAAACGTTGAATTTCCATTAAGTTCATGTTTGGGTTGAGGGTTTCAACTGCCATCGAATTGTTGATGCCTTCCCACTGGAGATTTCTGGCTTGTAGACTTATGCATTCAAGTGTTTGTTAGACATTTCCCCTTGGATATCTCAAAGAATATTAAATTCAGCAAGTCCCAAATGGAACTCTGGATTTCCATGCATTCACCTTGTGCCAGAACTAGCCCCTTGTAAAGTTCCATAGTTGAAGAAAGAGCACCTTCATCTTCGTGCTTTCACCAGATGTTTGAGGAAACCTTGCTACTCAGTGCCAAGGTAGACCATGGCTATTCCTCCAAGCTTTCCCGTAAAGGACCTGTGAGCTATTAATGAGACAACTGTGCTTTGGGGAGTGGGAAATATTCAGTTTCTCAAGGGGATATTAGATAATAGCTCTGATAAGATGAAAATCCCTACAGACACAAAATATCATTGTGGCTTCCTGGCCAAAGAGATGCTTAAAGCAGCAGGAGTTAGATGGACTCATGACATGAATCTGTTTCACAGAAGGTCTGGTTGAGCCACTGGATTATCTTGTGGTTGTTTCCAAAGTCCTGGAGGCTGTAAATATATTTAACGATGGTCAGAATCCCAACAAGTTTTCTTACTATTGGAATAAGGACTATTATGGTCAGAAGATCTCAAATGGAAGTCCCTGGAAATGCCTTCCTCCTCAAATAATAAATACAGTTTCCTGGGACAGTAGCAGAGATTCATGCCTCCATCAAGATGTCAAGATGCAGAGGTAGGGATCCCTATCACACCCCCATTTAACTTGCTTGTTTGGCTGGTAGAAAAGCCAGATGGATCTCTCAGAATGGCTTGGATTATCACAGACTTAATCAGCGGTGATAACAGTCACAGCTGCTGAGCCAGATGTGGTATCTTCATTGGAATAAATCAACATAGCCTCTGGCTGCCATGCACCCATTGATTGAGTAAATGCTTTCTATGTAATGCCTATCAATAAAGATAATCAGACACAGTTTACTTTCCTCTTCCAAGGAAGCCGTAAACCTTGACTGCTCTATCACAGGGCTATGCCCAACCTACTGCTTTTTGATACAATGGAGTCTGGAGAAGCGCTGACATTCCAGATATCCTACAGAATCTCATAGAGCTTTATGATACTTCATGTTGAACAGACCTAAGGGAAAGCATTTACAAGCATCCAATTTGCCAGCAGAAAGGGATAATCTCTGTGGACATTCAGGTCTCCGGCAAGTTGGGGAAGCTCCCAGGGACTCACGTGTCTGGGAATGTGGAGACTTCTCCTAAAAGTGAGAGCCCAGTTGGAAGGACATAGCCCCCCAATAGGTGTCTGTGGATTTTAGCACAGCACACATGACCTTGGGATTTGCTGTGCTGAGCTGCTCTTCCAGCAGCCCTCTAGCTGGCCAGCTTTGGAGCAAGAAGACTCAGTGCAGATGAAGGGAGGGTGAAAACTGCCTTGCCACTCGGACCTTATCACCCAGTGGGCTCAGTGACACAGAGACGTGTCCGTGGCAGAGAGAGATGTTTTTGGAGGTTGTAGGAAGCTCTGATAGGAGTATTACACGTAAACTTGGAGACGTGGAGAAGGATGACGATACTCTACAGGTAAGAAGTGACTCCTGGTTACCTCCCAGACCCTGGTAGAGACTTATGCTCTGACCATGGGATGTCTGCAGTTATTTGACAAAACCTGTCCCCCTGGGCTTTATATGACCTGTTGAACCACAACGATGCACATGCAGAGAAACATTTCATTATCATGTGGGCATTGCATATGTGAGATGGGAGCTGAGCAGGCTCAGAAGGCACATGTCAGTCATCCAAGGTTGACTCCCATGGGGCCTCCTTCTGAAGCTCTGCCAGTGATCCCTCAACCCACATTAAAAGGAGTCAAAGGGAGCTACCAGAGGAGGAGAAAGCACGGGCCTGGCCAATAGTGCATCTACACCAGCCTGAGTGGATGGGGGCTGCATCCCAGCCACCTGCAGAATGCTCCAGGTGTCAGTGGGCAGAATTTCCAGCAGCGTATCTGGTTGTCTGCTTCATGCAAGGAAAGATGGCCCCATGCTCACGTCTACTTTCAATCTGGGGTCATGACTAGTTGGAGGATGGGTGACCAGGGGTCCTGGTGAGGAGGAATGAGGATGGACCTTTCAGAAACAGTTATAGAGAATAAAGCTATTGATACCTAACATAAACGTCAACCAGAGAGCACCCACTTCAGAGGAAATCCTCAACAATCAGTGAAAAAAGTGTTCTCTCCCGTAACAGATCACTCACCTTTCCACATAGGAGCTCCGTGAAGGCACAGGGCACCCTTGAAGTGTCCATGATGGCAGCACTGGGATCACCCTGAGCTTAGCAACATGGGCTCCTTCACCAGCATGCTGTGGCTCTAGCCACCTCTGATGGCCCAAGCTGCCCACGGAAGATGCCCATAACGAACCTTTGTCATGGCACCACTTTTCAGAGAAAACAACACTTGGCTGCGTATTGGATATTGAGTATATTAGAACTGATTTACCATGGAGTGGGCAGTCATCTGTTCCTATGGGTATTCTAAATGTATATTTGCCATCCCTTCCCATAAAGCTTCTGCCAACACCTTCACTTGTGAACACTGAGTGACTTATCCATTTGCAGATTATCAGGGAGACCATGACCTCAGACTAAGGAATTCACGTTTTCACAAAAGACAGAGGCAAAGGGTTTGCTGGTCTCCCCATCACTCGGAAGCAGCCGTCATGATACTAGATAAAGTGTGATGAAGGCTAAATTATGGCACCAATTAGGAGACAATTCATTTCAAGGTTCAGGCTTCTCCTGGGAATATTGACATGGTTTTGCTGAGTCTGAAGCTAAGGCTGCCTCCTAGCCAGCGTGGATTCCTCATTTCGCTGGACCATGGCACATACTAGGAGGTCGTCACACTACTGGGTGTGACTAACCTCAATTACTCAGGGGAAGTTGTGTTGGGGGAAGCATCATGGAAACTCCGGGTTCACTGTGTTGCCACTGATCCCTCCTATGCCTCATCATTACTGACCAGCGGGAAACAACAGCAACTCAATAAATGCAGGGCCACTGAGTACGTGGAGTCTTTATTTGTAGGATTGAGGTAACCCTAGTCAGCAAAAACAAACAGAAAACCTCATGAGTCAAGGTGCCTGTGGGAGAAGGACACAAGGAGGGTAGATTTGGGGCTCACTGAGGAGGGTCTTAACATCTGTGCGGGGAGTTTGTCCCTCTCCCTGACACCTGATTTTGTTTCTGCCACTTTCCACGAAGGGCCCTGGAGGTGGAGAAGATGACCATTTTGCTCCTTGTGGGACTATAATGAAATCGCCGTCATCTCATAAGGATGAGTGGTGTGGTTGATGGGAAACGAGTTTTCCTGTGTTGGTATTTTTCCAACTAAAGGAAGAATAAGTTGGATACAAATCAGTAATAAGGACAATTTTGCTGGTGATCTTCTTCACATTCCTTCAAATCCATTTCCCACTGCTTTCTGCTCTGTTCTGTGCTCTGAGAGGTTTCCCTCCACGGGCTGTGTCTTCTTGGCCTCCTTGATGAACACAGCCTAGAGCAGGCATGGAAGGAGAGGATGGGGGTGTTCATCCCACTCCCATTTCTCTGCTGGGCCATGGCCTGACAGTACTGGTGCCTTCATCCCCAGCCCTATAAACAGAGCCTTCTCCATGGCTGTGGCCATGATTAGGTGCCATCAAAGCCCACATCAGGCCAAGGGGTCATGAAGTCTATTGCTTGCCTTTGGTGCTTCCTTACCCCCGTTGGCTCTTTCAGCACTTCTTAAACCATTGTCAACGTTCTTTTTATTCACCATGTTCCTTAATCCTCCTTACTGTACTGTGGGTACTTTCTGTTTTCTGCCAGGACACTGATTGATACGCTTCATAAATAGTTTTGGAATCTCTCTACTTTTCTGGTTCTTTATTATTATCAACTTAATCCAACATTAGCTTCACCTTGACTCTTTCTCCTGCTCCTAAGTGTGCATTCTACTCTGATCACCTTCCCACTCTAAACATGCTTTGTAGACAATCACAGCTTCCAAGCACCACTTCCTCTGGACGGGAGGTTATACAATTTGCAGTGTCTCCTGGTAGTGTACACAGAGAGGGTAACCTCTTTTTACTAACTTGGCATTTGGCTGACAGCTTGCTCTGGCCAATGAAAGACTAGACGATGGACATTCATAGAGGCTCCACACATGCTCACATGGTTGGATCCAGCCACTTGCACTTATGCCATTCACATGAGAAGAGCCAGCCCTGACTGGTGATGAAATAACACAAACATGGCATGGAGCATTCTACAGCCTAGAATCAAATCCAGCTGATTTCAGCAGAGGCATACTGGCTTTTCAAAGTGGATAACTAAAATTTACCAAATTTCCAGCAAAAATAAGCACTCTTTAGGAGTGCTTAAAGAACATGTTAACCTGTGTATAATACTCAAGGACTGTCGTACAACAACGATGGTTGTATAAGCATAGGATGGTACCCTAACAGAGAAATCTGGCTTATGGGCATGCCAGTAAGTGAGCAGGTTATAAATAATACATGCAATACAGAAAAGGCTACATTTAGAAAAAAAAAATTGGAAAAATGAAATAAAAAATGCTAATAGCAGTCACATTTTAAAACTAAATAATATTCCAGAATTTTTTCATATTTGAAGCAACTTAACAGGGCAGAAAGACTGAGGACCCTAAAAATCATCCAGGCCTGGTCTTGAATCTGGCTTGGCCAATCATTAGCTGTTTGACTTTGGTGGTTATTGAACTTCTCTGAGATTCTACTTTCTTATCAGTTGTTATGTCTTTAACTTGCTTATCTCAAAAAACTATTGGATAGATTTACGAGAAAACGCATATAAACACCAGCAATAAGTTGTCCCTTATTTTCTTCCAACATCACCTGCATTTTATAAATGTATATTTAAAAAGAAAAAAATAGAGGAAAAGAAAGGAAGGAAAAGAGAAAGGAAGATGTTTCCTTGAATGAAGTAAATTCTTTCTAGGAGAGCCTGACTCGGTGAACACTTTTGCAGGGATTATACCCTCTCTCTAAGCGATAAGAAAAATACAAATGTTTTATTGAACTGGAAATCCAAGAGTGGCATCCATTAATCTACATTTTTAAAAAAAGCTCCCAGGTATTGTAATTAGCAATCAAATGTGGGCATCACTGATCCAAACTTCGTAAGAAATACTATTATTACCGGAAGTTTTAAGGCAAATTCAGCAGTAAGTCCTGGAAGTTGGTTTGAGTGCATAAGTCTGGCTGTAGTATTTTAATTCATCTCAAGTTGCTTAGAAACTTCTAAGAAAGCCGGCTGATCTTGTCTGCATATCCATTTGTGAGAACGAAGACAAAAGGAAAAAGAAGATTAAATCAAGAATGAATTCAAAGGGCTAGAATACCCAATCTATCCTGTTTAAAAAACAAAACCAAAAACCAGATGGGGCAAGTTGGGCTCTTTTCCTGAAAACTGCCACTTGTGTTTTACATTTTCTGTTCTCTTTATATAGACAGACAAATATGTTGCTGTGTAAGACATCTATCAGTTGGGTGTTTCATGACTGAGTTTTCTGATACCTAAAGCTTCAGTAGCCACTGGGTAGCCTATTAAATGAATTCTGGATGAAGACATCTGACCCACACCGAGGAGGGTGTCCACAACCAGCAATCACTCTGCCCAGTGCCACCCCATACTCAACAGGGTGCGCTGCCTCTGTGGAAGGTAGAGTGCCAGTGAGGGCTTCGGGACCACTCGCAGGAAATGGGGAAGGGAGCGCGTGCCAGGCATACACACGGTGTCCTCCGAGGGACCTGGCTTGCCAGGAAGGATGGCACAGAGGCAGGCAGGCAGAGACCAGCACTGCCCATTGCCTGTGACAAGAGGTGACCACACAGACCTCCTGAAACACAACCCCAGCACGCAGCAGGTGCAACCACCCGCCGTGCAGCAAGAAAATGTGGGTGATTCCCGGAGAAAAAAGAAAATTCCCCCATGAGCCAGAGACTAATCTTGTGAGCAGCAGGTTTTTGAGATGTTAGCTCTTCGGATGGGTTTAGCCCTGTGAGTCCCCATCTGTTGGAAGGTCAAAATTCCTCTAGCCCTGTAAGAGGCACTGTGGAATGCGAAGCAGGATGTGACTAAAGGGAGGCGGTGTGAGTGAGGTCTAGCGCTTCATATTAACTGGCTTTCAGTAAGCCTGTTACATTGAAAATATTATTAAAGGGAAGGATTTGACTCCTAATGCTTCTAACTAAAATTGCCCAAAGACTTCTTTAAACACTGTGACTTAAATAATAAAATAAGGATCTGAGAAATGTGATGAGTTTCTTACATATGGCTTAGAGGTCACAAAGATAATCAGATGTCTAATCACTCAAATTTGTCATTGCAATGGGTAAACTGCCTTTTGTGGATGATTTTAAGGATGAAAATCCCAAGGATAAATTCAGTGGTTTGAGATAATAACAACCTCTTGAGAGATATTTATCTACGGAAGCCCTTCTTAGTCACAGTCTATAGGTTCTATCACTCGTGGATAAGCCAAGAGTATTCTAATCTATCAGAGCCTCTTTGGAGCTAAAATTTCTGTTGTTCAGAAAGCTGCTTTTTCTCTTTTTCTTTTTCTTTCTTTCTTTCTTTTTTTTTTGAGACGGAGTCTCACTCTGTCGCCCAGGCTGGAGTGCAGTGGCACGATCTCAGCTCACTGCAACATCCACCTCCCGGGTTCACGCCATTCTCCTGCCTCAGCCTTCCAAGTAGCTGGGACTACAGGCGCCGCCACCACGCCCGGCTAGTTTTTTGTATTTTTAGTAGAAACAGGGTTTCACCGTGTTAGCCAGGATGGTCTCGATCTCCTGACCTCGTGATCCGCCAGCCTCGGCCTCCCAAAGTGCTGAGATTACAGGTGTGAGCCACCGCGCCTGGCCAGAAACCTGCTTTTTAAGAGAGACACAAAGCCTTTTGATTCCTCATTTGAGAGAATTATTGGTCTCTCTGGCTTGTTTTGCAACTCCCTTGAAGACAAAGGTTGCTGTGACATTTCTTATCACCCGTGCCTCTTGTGAATATTTATCTTCAGTTTGAAGGAAACACTGAGGCCTCTCTGCAGAGTATTCTGACCTGGAAAAGCCTCTTCCCAGCCAGGCTTTCATCTTCCTGCAGCCGAGCTGGCTGAGTGACTAAGAGCTGGCCACATTTCATTTCCTTGCCCCTCATCTATTTGCTGTCTTCTCAACTGAAAATAAGCTTTATTAATTATTTAAAACATCACCCCAGACACAAAAACACAGGCTACTTGGGCCAAAAACCTGACTTAAAAAAAAAATACAGAAAGGAAAGTGAGCACTGACCAGAGGGAGCCTGCTTCAAGCTTCCTTTAGGCTGGGCCTGCCTAGGGCCATGGAAGGTCAAAGCATTTATTTGAGTAATTTAGGATCGAGGCATGAAGAGCTTTGGCGCTGTCACTCTGATTGTCCAGACAACCACTTCAGAAAATCACCTAACTCTTAATTTTTTATTGTAGACAAAATATATGAGTTTGGAGGAAAAGTAATGTATTGCTGATGAACCCTGCATTTTCATCTTTGGCGACCAGAGTGGTGAGACATCAAGTTGACGTCAATATTTTGTTGCCACTTCTTTCTACTCTGGGAGAGCAACACACTGTCTCCCTGGAGGGCAAGGGCAGCCTCCCCCATGGTCCTAAGAGCACGAGCCCCAGTCTCTGTAGCCACCAGCACCAAGTCCAGCATGGAGGCATGTGTGGCCTGTGAGAGATGCAACATAACTCCAGCATTAGGAGTTCTGAGCTCCAACACAGACTTGCCACAATCTGCTCCATGGCAATTCACGCCTCTCTTGCAGTTCAGGCCTCCTCGAGGTTCATCCTGTCCTCACAGAGCATTTTAGAGATGAACTGAAGCAACACACTGAGCACCTGCAGCTCTGGACCTGCAGGGAGTTGTCCACAGAGGCCATCTTCTTCTTCTCCTTCCAGTACACACACACACGCTGTGGATTTCTATGGTTTTGTTCATGTCAGTCTCACTAATAAGCATTCATCGAGTGCCTTCTAGGACTGCCAGGCACTGCATGGTCCGCTGGAGTCACTACAGTTGCTGGGTTCCAAGTTCACGGCTTGGTAGTGGGAGAAATCATTAGGCAAAAAGACGATGGTGTCAACAGGCAAGAAAGTTGATGCCCAGCGTTTTATTCATTAGCACCCTGCCTTCTCCTCTGCCTAACAGCGATTTCCTTTCTCTAGAGTTCATTTAAATCAGGCACACAAACCAAGCCTCATTTTCTTTGCAAATTATACGGCCGGCTCATCTTTGTCTTGCCTCATGGATTACACATGTGATATTTGCTGTACTTTGATGTACACGGAGGTTTTGAAATACTTGAAACAGGTGCATTTTCCATGTGTAAAGTGCCCTTGCTCGTAGCACGACAAAGTTGCATCAATGAGTGAATGAAGGTATTGCTGACCAACGTTTTGGATCCTCTTTAAATGATGGTAAAAACACAGTTCAAAATTTTATTCTCACCCATTACTTTATCTAATAGAAACTAAATTGTTGGTGTCTATTTTCTGAACAAGAGTATTACTTTGTTTCACATCTTTAGCAATATAGCCATATATTTTCTAATCATTTTGAAATTATGCATTTTCTGTATATGAATTTTATCTTTAAGAGCTTCAAATATTTCTAAAGCAAGGGAAATTTTATGATTTGCTTTACGTGAATGAGGGCAGCTTTGTGTAGAGGAAGCAAAGTCTCACTGAGGCTCCAAGACTGGCTTCAAGATCTGTAAAGCTCTGTAAGTCCTGGCTTCTTTACAGGTGGAATGGAAGAAAAACGCCCCACCTGCCCAAACACCTCACATAGTTCTCTGAGAATGAAAAAACATAGGTGAGAATGCTTTGTAAACAGTGAAGAACTGCCCAGCTATCGATTATTACTATTTGCCAATAAAATTCGTGTGGAGAGGACAGTCATCGATTGCGTGCCATAGATACAGATTTCGGTTTTCTACACATGGACGTGACCCGGCAATTGCATATTATTACTTCTGCTGTAGAACTGTGTTGCACGTATTCTAGAGGTAGAATTATTTCTGAGATAAATACCAGAACAAATATATTCCAAAGGCAATGTTAGTAAGGACACAATATTTTTAGAACAACTGAGCAACTCTTCTCACTTTTAAAAATGAGCAAACTCTTTACTAGAGTTCTGTTTATCCAGTGACACATGTCAAGAGGAGCTATGTGCCTTGCACTCAGGGACCTCAACAGAGATGGCCTCTATTCCTGCTTCTGGCTAATAGGAAGATGTCAACAAAATTGAATTCCAATTGGCTTTCCTCAGGTTAGCTACAAAAAAATGCATTCAACACAGACCATAATACTTAAGCAGACATTCATTCAACAAATATTGACTGTCAAGTATAGTCCAGCTTGAATTTGGGAACTAGGCACTCAAAAATAACATGCACACAGCCTTTGCCCTCCAGGAAGTCTCTGTCTAACATTGAAAAGATGATGAATAAGATGTAAATGAATCATACAGGTGCAGTGCAACAGATATTCCAAGCAAGTATGGAGAGAGGGGTGGGTGGGCACAGCAAAGGCAGTGTGGGTTGTGCTCCCTGAGTCTTGATAAAATCTGTCAAGGAAGGGAGACACCACACCTGGAAAAAAAGGGAGAGGAGGACGTGCGGACTGAGGGAGCAGCGTGCGGGATGTTGGGAGAATGATCCATGTTCAGAAATGGGGCTGGGGCTGGAGAGGACCTGGCGGGAGCTTGCCTTGTGGTCGGGGCAGCCTTGTGGATGATGGGCAAGGGTTGCTAGGCAGGCTGATGGAGCTGGAATGTGGTCCTACCATTCATTCTACCGTGTTGTGAAAATGGGGCCATAGACAGATGGACTCACCCCATGAGAGCTCACGTTAGGAAACTAACTTCCTCTGGAGTCTGATGAATAGGTAGAAATACTAAATGACGAGCACTAGGCTCTGTTGGGATAGACCACATCGCAAAAGAGGGGTAAAGAGAAATCGGATAGTCAGGGGATGAGCACACACGGACTCAGGACTGGACTGACGTGACGACCCAAAACCTGGCTCAACACTCCACAAGACCGTAAGCAAGTTATTAGAATGCTCTATGCCTCCGTTTTCTCACCTGTAAATGGGGATAACAATACATATTGTCATAATTCAATTAGTAATTTATTAATTATCAATTTCATAAATTAATTTGTCATTTGCTTAACAGTATAAAAGTTAGTAAATTAAAAAAATAAAACCCGCTAATCAGTGTCTGAAACACCAGGTGATTTTTATGGACTGAATTGTGTCACTTCCAAAATTTATATGTGAGAAGCCCTAAACCCCAATGTAACTGGAGTTAGGTAATTTAGGGAGGTGATTAAGGTTAATTGAGCCATAAGGTGGGGCCATAATCAGATAGAACAGGTACTCTTAGAAGAAGAGAAAGAGACATCAGAGGTCTCTCTGTCTCTCTCTCCTTGCACACAGGCAAATGGCCTTTTGAATTAACAGGGAGAAGTTGGCTGTCTGCAACCCAAAGGGAGAGGCCCTACCAGATACTAACTCTGACAGTATCTTGAGCATGGATTTCTAGCTTCCAGACTGTGACACAATAGTTTCTGCTGTTTGAGCCACCCATGTTGTGCCATTTTGTTTTGGCAACCCTAGCATTCTAAGAGAGAACCATATAAGTTGTATCTACTATGATTACTAAGACAGTCAGAACAGAAATGGAGAAGACAGGCTGAGTGTGAAGAACACCTCCGCCATCCCAAATTTCAACGACTTTTATGTCAAAGATCGATGTTGGAAACTGGTCCTACAACTGTTTGACCATCTATCAGTGATGTGACCTCAGGAAAGTCAATGGAGCCCCAGTCTCGGTACATTCATTAATAAAGTGGGGCCAACACAGGAGGCGGCCTTCAATGATCCTTCAGCATCTTCTCACATCAGACAACATATCTTCTACATCTACTTACAAAACACGTCTATCAAATCTTTACTTTTTAAAAAAGTTATTGGTATTTGTTGTATCTGTTACAAATCTTAGCCACTAGCCTACTAGGTAGGAAACCAGGACAGTTAAATAAATGTTTTGCTGCCACAATTCTTATTTTTATGGAAATAATTCTGAATGTCTTACCACCCACTGAAATAACAAAATTCATCACGTTTTCATAATTAAGATATTTTGAGGTTATTGCAGACACAACTGGTAGCCAATAAATTCACCCAATTCTTGAGACTTTTATCCCAATTCTGTAGAAGTCTATTCATCCAAAATTTTATTTCTTAAAAATTCAACTCTTTGGTGGGCACTATTTTATATGGTTGCTATCACTTCTGCGGACTTCTCAACAAGCATCGTCTATGACTTTGGCATGCAACAGCTTGTGTAACAGGGATGTGAACTTGCTTGAGTGGTTTTAAGCCATGGGGAAATTGGGTTGGATATCAATTACTGCCACATATGACTAATAAATCAATGGCAGCATTTCAGAAAATTGTTCAAAATTCGATCTTTTCTCATTTGCTCTTAATCCTCTTCCTGTCCCATCTTTACCCCTGTGGAGTGAGTTTGAGTGTTTCTTGGTAAGCCATCCTTGTAGATGATAATTGTTTGCAGGAAGCATCACAGTGGAATTCTCAGCTCAAATTATTGTGTCAGGCTGGTCAATTTCAAAATACTTTAGAACTGTTTAGCCCTCAATGTTGCCCTGAGAAGGCATCACTTCCTTGGTGACACTCCCGGTCACCAGGTCTTACCTGAATCACTCTAGTGATGTTACTACACATGACTGAGGGCTCCACAGCATGTTTTCTCCCTCTTCTAGATAACACTGCTTAAAATAGCTGAGGACAACATGTGTACTCTGATCCCTTCTTTTTTTTTTTTTTTTTTTAAGATGAAGTATCCCTCTGACGTCAGACTGGAGTGCAATGGCGTGATCTCAGCTCACTGCAACCTCCACTTCCCAGGTTCAAACAGTTGTCCCGCCTCAACTTCCTGAGTAGCTGGGACTACAGGTGTGCACCACCACGCCTGGCTAATTTTTGTATTTTTAGTAGAGATCGGGGTTTCCGCACGTTGGCCAGGATGCTCTCGATCTCTTGACCTCGTGATCTGCCTGCTTCAGCCTCCCGAAGTACTGGGATTATAGGCGTGAGCCACGGTGCCTGGCCGATCCTTTGTTTCCTAAACTGAAGATGCCCAGTTTTTTCAACTATTTGTCTAATGACTCGATTTATAGATTCTTTTAGCCATCCTAGCATGTAAAACTTATACTTTAAAATATACTAGGATTTCTTTTGAAATGCAGTCTGTTTATTAAGAATATCTAACACAAATGATAAAAATCCAGCTCAAATTGATAGAAGCACATAAAAGCAAAACAAACAAAAAAACCTGGGTGGGAGATAGATGTAGAAGCTACCAGTTTCAGGAGTAGAATTGTTTTCAGTCACAATTGAATCTAAGGGCTCAAGCGATGTCACAGGGAATAGATCAATCTTCCTATCTCTTTCTTCCAAGTAGATTAATTCTGTGGTCTGATATCTTAGTAGAGAGATGGCTACCAGAAGATTCAGACTGTCACTTGGCAGCCCCATGAAAGAATGCTCATCCCCTGATTGTCCCTGTGAAAGCCATGGTAGTTAGTAGAATAGCAATGGGTTGTACCATATACCCAAGAGAATGAGCTCTTAGTCACATGCAGAGTCTTAGAAGTGAGCTGGAATTAGACACGTCCAAAGCCCATGGAGCAAGGGTGAAGAAGCAGCAGCTCGACTACCAGCAAAGGGAGGGATGAAGGCGAGAAAAGCAAAGCAACACATGTCTACGAAATCTAGCATCCTCTTTAAACACTCATCGTAACACATATATGATAGGGAAGCATTAACAATACCCGGGGAGGTGGTGACTTTTTCAGAATTTGAATCCCACTCATCCCAACTCCTTTGTAGTCATCAAAAACCTTGTACTGGCAAAGAACAAACCCCTCATATCCCTTTGTTCCGAAAGAATTGTACACAACTCATAAATGATTAAAACGGCAAACCTAGGAGGAGCATGGAGAAGCTGCTGTCATCTAGGTCTCCGTGTCATTTTTAAATCCTAATTTAGAGCTTTAAAAGGCTGTTTTGAGGCCTTGGTGGATCACTTGAGGTCGCGAGTTTGAGACCAGCCTGACCAACATGATAAAACCCCATCTCCACTGAAAATACAAAAATGTGGTGGTGCGCCTGTAATCCCAGCTACTCGGGAGGCTGAGGCATGAGAATTGCTTGAACCCAGGAGGCGGAGGTTGCAATGAGCTGAGATTGCACCACTGCATTGCAGCCTGGATGACAGAGCAAAACCATGTCTCAGGTAAAAAAAGAAAAAACAAGGAAAAAAAAAAAAGACGGAATGGTATGATTTCTTTCACTTGTCCTGGCTTTTTAAGCGTCTCCTCCTGTGCTTAACCAGACTCTCTCTTGCTGCAGTTTAAGAAGGAGGTTTGGTCCTTTGCATGGCATCATGATGTCCAACTTCTTCTTTAAAATATTTTAGATACTAGAAATAACAACCAGTCTTTACCTCCCAGGTTTAACTATAATCAGTCATCATATTTAATTATACTTTACTTTTTTAGTTTTTAATGTTTTCCTTCTTTTCTGAACCCTGTCAATCTTCTTCAAACTTTTCTCCCCTTCACATAGGAGGACACAATTATTTCCAATGGTTTTCTCCAGGCGAGGTATCATGGAAAAGTTAGTTTGCATCAGTCTATGTGTATCGTTCTTGATATTTCCAGATAGCATGGCCATGAAGACATGGGGGGAAATGAAAGGTACCCAAATATCAACCTCTATGGACCAAGAGAAAACACAAGGGCAGACGGTGCATTCCGGGCATGCAGATGGTGCAGCAGCTCTGCAGATCTTCAGCAACAGTGAGCCGTCTGCCATCTTCTAAACATCGAATCATTCTCACTATATTCCATCAGAATTTGCAATAAAAGATTGAGACTGCATTGAAATGACCTTCCTGGTACCTACAACCAAAGCACTTGCTAAGTAAACAAAAAATTCAAAGCAGGAAAACGTTTTCACTCTTTAGAGAACAAACTGTTTGTTAGTGCACAATACCTTAGATAACCATTTAGAAATAATTTAACGTCTGTGTAGAAATAAGTTGAGCCTTTTCTTAAAACAGGAACCTGTTTTTCCCAGGTATCAGAATTCATCCCTGGTCGGATCTTAAGCTGGTGTACCCGGGGACGTAGTTTTTTGTCCAAGCAGCTTCCAAAAATACAATTTTTCTACCAAGGCGGCTACTCCTGGCATACCATTCAGAGCTGAACCTCTCCAGGCTCCTAAAAGAAGTTGAGGAGCCTTGTTAGATGGTGATGAATCGACCTGTCAGAGTTCCGCGATAACAGATGATAAGTCACTCTGACACCAATGCCCAAGTGAACAGCAGGATATTGAAAGTAACATTCATCTCTGAATTTCCTGAGCCTTTATTTTCCTTCACTTCTTTCCTTCTATCTCGCCTCTCCTTCTTACCCTTTGTTTTCTGTCTTTAGTTTATTTCTTGAACTATTTTCTCTGAAATACCTTTAAGCCCAGTAACATGGAACAGAAGTGAGTGCAATATCCATTCTATGTATTGAATTACATTTTATACCACCTGCTCTTATTTTAAACTTCAGCTGAATTTAATATCTAAGTACAATCGTTAAAAACGTGTGCATTTATATTTTTGTTAATTTCTATTTTGTGGATTGGTAATTTTTGGGGGTAAGTACATTCCTTCAAAGCATCGCCATCTCTTGCTAACACTTGGTTACATTAGAGAGGGCGTCTGAAAACAGTAAAATAAATTTAAATAACTTATCATTCGAGCCTCAAATAAACTCAGTCTGACCACTGTCCATGTTGACCTCTAATTGTATGATCAGTTTAATGGAAGATTCAGATAAAATTGATCGGATCATTAAAACTTTCCCCTAAGGTAATAGAAAACCGGCTCAGTACTACCCAAAGCAGGACTGAGTGTAGGAAAACAACGGCTGAAGCTTAGAACACATTTGCAAATGTTTTTTTTTTTCCTTTTTTTTTTTTAATTTATTTATTATTATTATACTTTAAGTTGTAGGGTACATGTGCATAACATGCAAATGTTTTTGAAGCTACGAAACTCTTTCTTTCACATTAAGTCTTACCAAAAAGTGTAATATCTAAATTACGTGACAGGGGGTCATGCTGATGGGCCCTGGGACCCAGCCAGCTCCTTCTCTCCCCTCAACCTGTCCCCTTCTACATGTATACAGACCCCCGAATATCCCCCAGGCCCTCCGTGGAGCACCAGAGAGCCCTGAAGCATAGTGTGTAGATGATCTCCTTTGAGTGAGGTGGTTTGAGGTTAAGCCTGATGAAGTCAGGAAAATTCCGCTGAGCCTGAGTTTTGCCTTCACAGCATCCGTGTGGTGGACCAAGGCAGAGTCTTCAACTGCAAACAGCTCCCTACGGCCAGGAGTGAACAATGAACCTTGGGGTACAGTTCCCAACAAATACGGTTTGCTACGTCCTGGGGCCTTGAAAACTACACTACAATACATACTTGAATTGATACAGGGCCGGTATTAGCATTATGACATTTTAAGAGACATTGATCTCAAGTTTCTTTTCAAGGGACCTTTCTGGCTTTTTCCATTGAAAGACAGCATCTCTTGCTCCTGATATTTTCTTTCCTTTTTCATGTATTTTTAGTGGTATGTGTCCCTGATTCAACCCTTACTCCAATATACAGAGGCAGACAGAGACCCCAGGATGCACGCATCGTAGTATATGGTAGTCCAGCCTGGGCGTCTGCTCTAAACACCACAAACTATACAGAACGAAAACATTCAATCAGTCAGGGTTTTATGTCGCTCTCTGTTGCAGCCGTGAGTTTTTAACGATGCCCAAGGAAGGGCTGGCTCCAGGCAGTGCCATTTCCACTACCCTCCACCCCACTCTGTCCTTGATCTTGACCTTTGTGGCCATGACCCACTTGCACCCACTGCCTGCTTCTCTACCTGGCCATCAAGTCACCATCCTTGGCCACCGGGAATGATGCGTAACCACAGCCACCATACCCAATCTGGTGTCCTTGATTCTGTCCCTGCAGCGTCTCGCGATGGATGGTGCCCCTGGTTTCTGTCTGCACCTGCCTGCTGCAGCTCTAAGCTCTGCCTGCACAGGACACACCTGTCGTCTAGAATCCCATCGTTCCTGCCTTTGCTCTTTAGCCTTCCCTTTCAGTTTCATCCAGAACTAGCTGTGACCTAAGCACCCTAACCCTGCCTAGGTGCCACTCCTGTCACCAATTGACTGGAGGGATTATAAAACATATGCCAGGAGATTACATTAAATTTGCAGAAACTTGCCTCAAGGAATTGACTTTTATTTTCAGTTAGAAACAACTAATGTCAATCCTCCAGTTGTCAAAACAAAAACTGGTTAAAACCATGCCACTTGCTGTCATCAAACTATCGAACGCCAAGAGCATTTTGAATTTTTGCAGAGACAGTCATTGTCCTCAAATGTATATTTAGCTGCACCATCCAGACCAAAAGAACACCCATCAATGTGTGATGGGAGAGGATTTGGTTCTATTGGGTAAACACTGGGTGCGTGTGTCAGTGAATCGTACTGAGTTGCTGAAGTTCTTTTGAGTCATATAATTATGTTGTTAACAGTGCCAGTCACTCCTGTAGCTGGAAATGACTGTACTCAAATCGTGTTTTCCAGAAACACAAACTTTGTGAGCTGTGGAGGAAAACATCTCCATGAATTAAAGAAATCCACCTAAGTTCTTCTCTTTTTTACTCCTTAAAATACATTAAGAGGCAGTCAAGATCTGAATTTAAGATCACAATGTGTTGTATTCAACAGAAAATGCAAACAAATTTTTTCTTTAATTTTGCCAATATATGGAGACAATCACTTTGGTGGCAACCAGTCTGTTTACAGGTTTTGGGTTCAGTTGTAATGCGCTTCGGTCTCCTGGGATTCCATGGAATGAAGTTTCAGAAACTTTGCCCCTACCATTCCCGCTGGGTACAATTGAGGCAAACGCAGTTTCCCCGATTTTAACCAGATACTACCCTTGCTTTCAGCGTTTCGGGCCCCAAATGCTGCTGTCCATTGGAGGCAGCTCAGGCTGTGTGTTAATATGCAGACCATGACTGCCTCACCAATGAGACAGAGCACAGAGGATCAATACGTCTCTGCACATCAGCTCTGCACACCCACGGGAAGCAGCTGCCTGCCTGCTGTGCGACTTGCGGGCTTCTCGGTTTTATTCCCTTGTCACTGCCTCTTGCTCCAAGACACACTTTCCATTTCATGTGTTCTCTGCCCCTTCTGCAAATGAAAGAGCCAGTAGAAAAGATCAAATGCTTCATTGCTGAGCTCCACTACCTGAGCCACGGCTGGCGAAGACACAGCCCAGGGCACGGCTGTACAGAGCTGCCCCTGCGCGGGGACTGACCACTGAAGCCGCTGTGAAAATGTGGCCAGGTCTCAAATCAGAACTGGGAGCCAAGGAGGAGGAAAGGAAAAGAGAGGCGCTATTAGGTGGGGAAGAAGGGACTGTTTATCTGTTGCTTTGTGTCTGTTCTCTTAATTCTATTACCATTATTAGTGTTAATGTGATTAGCGCTGTGTACTTTGTTTGGATGAAGCCTCGGAGACGGAGACGTTATGGGTAAGAGCAACAGGGAGTCGCACTTGCTAAACGCAGCTGCCTGGGCTCACACCCAGATCTCTTAATTATAGGCCTAGTGGTAAGAGACAAAAGCCTGTTCCACTGCAGAGCCCACGTGCTTGACATTTTGCCACTGAGGAGGCTCCCTTTATTTCTCTCTTCCTTTCTGAGCTCAGGCCTCCTTAACTGCAGTTTTCCTACAGTTTTCCACACGTTAAGATCCTTCTTATGTAAAGGTTACAAATGGAAAGCACCTTGTGATTTTTCCAGTGGGCTGTCATCCTGACTTCAAGTTTAGAGAAAATCAAATCAAGAGGGCGGCAATTAGTGGAAGCCTGTGACCTGCATCCTTCCCCCTCCGCTCCTGAGTTCTTAATGGCGTTTCCCCCGGGGGACCATGGCCTGCGGACTCATCAATGACTCAGGAAATGGCATAAACACTCCTAGCCTGCCCTGCTGGAACCCACCGCAGTCTCCTTTGTTAATTGTTGAAAAGTTCTGTGATGGTATTCCTACTATTTTTTAATTAAATGCAAGAAATATAAAGATGGCATTTTAAAAATGGGATTAAATTAGGTGGCATTAATTGATCACATCTTCTGCCCCGATGTGAGTTTGATGGCGTGAATATCGGGTGTATAATGCTGTGTAGAAGGGGAGTGGCTGCTTTCAGGGCTCATGGTCTCCAGGGACATTCGCAGGAAAGTCTATTCAGACAGAGGATATTGTGTCAGGAACAGCCAGGTCGCAAGGCAGCCACGTCCTTGGGGCTTTAACATGTTAACACAGGCTGGATCCTGCGATAGCAAAGCTGCAATTGCTGGTGACAGAATGAAGACCTCTGAGCTCACTCAGAATTCCTGGCAAACAAATCGAGAGCTGTGTGCATCGCCTGGGAGGCGTTACACATTCAGGGACACCATTAACTGGTTCCTAAACTCTGCCTCTTGATAAATCCCCAGTGGCTTCCTGAATTGAGTTCTTAAAGTACTAACATCTTCAGTGAACCTCAAACAATAACAAGAGTGGACTATGGCAGAGGGGATTATATATCAGTTTAATTGATTCCTAACTATGCACGTACAGTTGATATTTTGAGGTCATATACAACGTTTCCACATTCATCACCAGTAACATAGAGCTGAGACTGTTAGGTGGGTCATGGAACAGCTTATCATAAATTATTACTCCTGTTTACCGACTTACACATTCACTGAAGAAGAGAATTTAGTATATATGGTAGATCTATCTTGGACCTTATTCAAAGATAATCATGCCTCAAATATAGCCTTTGAGCACCTGCTATGTGCTGTGTCTGAGAAGCTGTTCCAGCATCCTGGGTCGGCCCAGGGCTTGAAATTCATTGTTTGTGATTGTCCTGGGTTGGGCTCTCTGGCAGCCAACACTGAGACAAGGTGCGTATTAGGCATCAAGATGCAAGTTGTGTAATAGGGGTGCACATTTGGGGTGCAAGGCATGTAATAGGGTTGTACATTGGGGTGTAAGATGTGTAATAGGGGTGCACATTTGGGGTGCAAGGCATGTAACAGGGATGTACATTTGGGTGTAAGGTGTGTAATGGTGCACATTGGGGTGTAAGGTGTGTAATGGTGCACATTTAGGTGTAAGGTGTGTAATGGTGTCTATTGGGGTGTAAGGTGTGTAACGGTGCACATTTGGGTGTAAGGTGTGCATTAGGGGTGCACACTGGGGTGTAAGGTATTAGGTGCACATTTGGAGTATAGAGTGTGTATTAGGAATACACATTTGAGGTGCAAGGTGTGTTATAGGGGTACCCATTTATGTGTAAGGCATGTAATGGTGCACATTTGAGTATAAGGTGTGTAATGGTGCACATTTGGGTGTAAGGTGTGTAAGGGGTTCATATTTGGGATGCAAGTTGTGTAATGGGGTGCATATTTGGGGTGTAAGGTATGTGATGGGATACATATTTTGGGTGTAAGTTGTGTAATGGGGTGCACGTCTGGGGTGTAAGGTGTGTAATAGGGTGCACATTTGGGGTGTAAGGTGTGTAATGGGGTGTACATTTGGGGCACAAGGTGTGTAATGCAGTGCACATTTGTGGTGCAAGGTGTGTAATGGGGTGTACATTTGGGGTGTAAGGTGTGTAATGGGGTGCACCTTTGGGGTGTAAGGTGTGTAATGGGGTGTACATTTGGGGTGTAAGGTGTGTAATGTGGTGCACATTTGAGGTGCAGGGCATGTATTAGCTATCAACATCTGTGAAGGGAAGGAGTGAGAGCAGGAAGTCCAACTGTCAGGTGTCCTCACCTGGGTGGTCCTGGGTCACCAGGGGCTGCCCTGGGAGTGTAAGGCCGGGTGGGCTGAGCAATGTGTGACGATCTCACTCTTTTCTGGAAGGGCGGGCTCTGGCAGCTGGTCTCTGTGTCCACACACAAAAGGAGGTGAGGAGAAACCTGAGAAAGCACCGTCTAATTGCTCAGGAGTTCAGAGCAGAGGCACAGGAGGAATTCACTCAGGTGAGGTAGGGAGGCCTCAAGGGGATACCTCATAGAGGAGGCAGGATTTTAACTGGCCCAGAAGGAGGAGTAAAGTTAGATAAGGAGAAAAGTGAACTCAGCACTTCCCAGGCAGAGGCAAGGACCTAAGGACAAGTTGGGGATGTGGGAATGGAAAATCACATTTGAGAAATGGAAATAATTCAGACAGGTCCAAGATATTTGAGAAGAGAAGGAAAAGGGGGCTTGTTATGCTCTGAATGCCTGTGTCCCCCAAGTTTATATGTGTGACCCTAACCCCCAAGGTGATGGTATTAAAAGCTGGGGCATGGGGGAGGTGATGAGGTCATCAGGGTGGGGCTCTTGCGGATGAGATTAGTGCCCTTCTTGGAAGACACCAGAAAACTTGCTTCCTTTCTCCACCCCTCTGCCAGGCGAGGACTCCAGATGACCATCACCTGCAAGCTCAAAGTAGGCCTTCACCAGATGCCTGATCTGACCTGGGACTTCTCAGCCTCCAGAGCTGTAAGAAATAGATCCCTGCCGTTTACAAGCCACTCAGGCTGCGGCATTTTGCTACAGCATCTCCCCATGGAGGAGGACAGGGTTCAAGGCTTTGGAGGAGGACAGGGTTCAAGGCTTTAAGGGCACAGTGAGAAGTCTAGAACTTGTCGGGCTGCAGAGAGCTCTGCAGGAGTCCTCACAGCTCAGAGGTGTGAGGGACAGGTCACTCTGGGAAAAGGACGACAGTAATGCTGGTCCCTGGAGCATGCAGGAGGCATGTCTGATGCAAAGTCATAAAGCACCTGAAGTTATGTTCTGTGGACACAGCATCGAGGGTCTTGATAGGCACTCCATGTATCTCTGCAAAGTGTGCGACCACATTCAGAAATGGAGAGGAGAGATTCTCAGGAGATTATTTAAATAGTCAAGGAGTGAGATAATCAGGTCCTCATCCTAGACGGAAAGGTGAGGTGGAAAGGGCAGATGCATGGAAATAAGAGGACCCTTCACTGAAGTGTTCACAGGACCTGACCCTCACTGGGTACGAAAACGGGGAGGGAGTCGGGAGAGGAAAGAACTGGAGTCACACACAAGCCGGACCAGGACCACCCTAAGTTGCCTATGACCTGCTGCTCTCAGCCTCTCTCCGCTGGTGAAACTCTCCTTCCTGGTTCTGGAAAAAATCCCCTATTTTGTTTCTGCCTAAGCAATGCTTCCGTAACCTGGTCACAAACCCTGGAGAACAGGGATGGTGCTGTATTAGCAGGAACTGGGATGCCCAGCAGGGGACCGGGGCTGTGTGGGGCTGTAGAAGTTTCATTTAGGAAGACTGTGCTTTGGATGCTTCTGAAATTTAGGCCTGAATCTCTCAAGAGAGGCCAGGGTCGCCTGAACAGACCTGACACCGCATGCCTGAAGGCTGGAGACTGGCTGGGCTCCCCCAGCGCCCCTGCTTCCAAGCAGTCACCAGGTATCTTCGAGGAAACTAAACTGCTCCTGTTCAGCGGGGCTGCTCTGATCCCGAGCCCCACCCTCGCTCCATCGCTGTAACAGGGGCACCAATGGTCTCTGCCTCCAGCCTCTCCCTCCGCATAGCCTTCCCCATCTGCGCCAGTGTTTCCTCTCCTCCTCGTCTGAGAACGCCCCTGACCTGCCTAAATCCTAAATGCCCCGGGAGGCGCCCCTGGGCTCTGACGTCTCCCTCCCCTCCTTCCTCCCGCCTGGGCCGGGCCTCATCGTCCTCAGGATCTGCGTTGCTGTCCTTCTCTGCACCTGTGCATGGCCGCTCTCTGCAGGGAGTGCATGTCCCTTTCTTCACCCGGGCAGCTGCTCGCACACCTCCGTGCCCAGCTGGTCCTCATTTCCTCACGGCCTGCTGGATCTCGAGTCCTCAACAGGCTCCTGTTTTGGGCAAAGCATTTTCCATGCTGGCTGTAGGATGGCCTGAACTCCCCAGATGTAAGACGAGAGGCAGGGACAAGAAATGTGCAGGCTTGAGAGGAACATCCTGTAGACACAGACCCAAGCCGAAAAGGCAAACGGCAAACCCGAAGGAAAACAGCAAGGGGTGAATTCACCTGTCAGTAGGTCAATTTCAACCCGTGGGACACATGAGGCTAACACTTGCCTGGGCGAGGCCCCCACAGGTTCCTCCACTAGAAAGTGGATGGGAAAAGGGAAGAACCACGCAGGGGATGAGCACGGGCCTGCGCTGTGGACCTCGGTGGACGTGGGGATCCGAGGACACCAGAGGTGTACTTGTCAAAAGGCAGGGAGAGCTTGAGGATGCCAAAGAGGATGGCCAGAAAGCAAAGGAGGAACAGTTGCCTATGTAAAGTGGATAGAGAACCTGGAAATCCACGCGGCAAACCCGTGTGATAATGATTCCCTGATGAAGAGCATAAGCGTTGTATGTTTAGCTTTATAAGGAATTGCCAGTCTGGTTTGCAAAGTGGCTGTGCTTGTTCCATGTCCACACCTGGACTTGTATCTTCATTTGCTTTTTTATTTATTTATTTATTTATTTTTGAGACAGAGTATCGCTCTGTCACCCAGACTGGAATGCAGTGGTGAGATTTTGGCTTATTACAACCTCCACCTCCCTGGTTCAAGCAATTCTCCTGCCTCAGCCTCCCAAGTAGCTGGGATTACAGGCATGTGCCATCATGCCGGGCTAATTTTTGCATTTTTAGTAGGGATGGGGTTTCGCCATGTTGGCCAGACTGGTCTGAAACTCTCAGGTGATCCGCGCACCTTGGCCTCCCAAAGTGCTGGGATTACAGGTATGAGCCACCGAGCCAGGCCCATTTGCAGTTAATGCTGGTCTTGGGCCACTCTGATGGGTGAGGGTGCTCTCCCACTGCGGTTTTGACTTGCAACTGTCCAGTGACTGATGGCAATAAGTCCTGGCCACTTGTGTCTTCTTGCAGTGAAGCATCTGTCTGATCACATCTCTCGCCTTTTCTGATGGTCAGACATATGGATTATAAATATTCTATCTATCTGTGCTTGTGTTTTCCTGTCTTAGTAATGCAAAGGTTGTAAATTTTTATGAACATCAACTTATCCATTTTTTTAAATTTTGTGTTTTTCTCTCTTGCATCTTACCCATAAAATCTTTGCCTATGACTGAGTCAGATTGAGTTATAGCAACTCATTTCTCCTAGGAGTGCTTTTAAAGTTTATTAATTTTAGGTTTTATGTTATGCTATTCATTTGTGTATAACGTGAGGTAAGAGTTGAGGTTCCCCCTTTTTTTTTTCACTTGTTATCCAGCTATTCCAGCACAACTTGCTGAAAGAGTATCTTTCCTCACTGAATTCATTTAGCACTTTTGTCAAATTACCAATCAGTCATACATATGAGGGTCTACTTATAAACTTTCTATTAGTTTCATTATCAAAATGTTTATCTCAGTGTCTCATAGTCAATTATGGTAGCTTTCTTTTTCTTTCTTTTTTTTTTTTTTTTTTGCAACAGAATCTTGCTCTGTTCCCCAGGCTGCAGTGCGGTGGTGCGATCTCGGCTCATTGCAAGCTCCGCCTTCCGGGTTCACACTATTCTCCTGCCTCAGCCTCCAGAGTAGCTGGTACTACAGGCGCTGCCACCACGCCCAGCTAATTTTTTGCATTTTTTTTTTTTTTTCAGTAAAGACAGGGTGTCACCGTGTAAGGCAGGGTGGTCTCAATCTCCTGACCTCATGATCCACCTGCCTCGGCCTCCCAAAGTGTTGGGATTACAGGCATGAGCCACCAAGCCCAGCTTTCTTTATAGTAAGCATCACATTTGGCCAGGGTAACTCCTCCAACCCTGTTTTTTTCTCTTTCAGAATTATCTTGGCTAGTCCAGGATTTTTTGTTGTTATTGTTGTTCCCATGGAAATTTTAGATCAAGCTTGTCCAAGTCTATAAAACGTCCTAGTGGGGCTTTAATTGAAACTGTGTTAAATCCATAGATCAATTTCGGGTAGGATAGCATCTTTGAAGTACTGAATTATCCAATCTATGAACATGGTATAACTCTTCATTTATTTAGGCCCCCTATAATTTTTCAAACAACAGTTTATGCTTTTCAGTACAAGATCTTACACATGTTGTTAAATTTATCCTTAAATATTTTACTTTTTTGGATGTTATTGCTAATGGCATTAAGACAAACATATTTCAACAATTTGTTGCTAGTGTATAGAAATGCAATTAATTATTTAATATTAATCTTCTATCCTGCGAACTTCTAAAAGTATTCATTTACTAGTTTGAAAATCTTTTTAAAAAGAATTCCTAGAATTATCTTTACAAACAGTTATGTTGTCTGCAGCTAAATGCAGTTGTAATCCTTCCTTCCCAACCTGCTTGCCTTTTATTTATTTTTTTCCTTGTCTCTTTGCACAGCCTAAGACCACCACTAGATATTGAATAAAAGGCCTGAGAGCAATTTTTCTTGACTCGTTCTTGATCATATGAGAAAATAACTCAATATAAGACAGTAAATATGACGTTAGCTGCAGGTTTTTCATAGATATCCTTCATCATATTGAAACGTTTCATTTTCTTCTTAGTTTGTTGATCGTGATGATTACAAATTGATGTTAGATTTTGTCAATTGCTTTTTCTGTATCAATTGAGACAATCATATGGTGTTTATCTTTTTTCTATTGATATGGCGAATTACACTAATTTTTGACTAATGAACCAATCTTGCATGGTTAGGATTAATCCCACTTGGTCATGAGGCATTGTCTTTTTTTTTTACATGTTGATGGATTTGATTTGCAAATATTTTATGAAGAAATGTGCAGGTACCTTGTAAGGAATATTAATCAATGGCTTTTCTATTTTCTTGATCTAATCTTTTTATAAAGATAATTAATAAAATAGGTTCAAAAATAATCCCCTTTACAAGATTTTCCACAACTTTTTGAAAGAGATTGCATAAAACTGATATTACTTCTTCTCAAAGTTTTTGCAGAATCCACTGATAAATCAATCTGGGCCTGGACTCTTCTTCATAGAAAAATTTAAATTAAGAAGCCAATTTAAAAAATAAATATAGAGCTAGTCATAGTTTCTATTACTTCTTGCGTCAGTTTTTGATAACGTGTCTTTCAACTAATTTCTCAATTTTATCTAAAATTGTTGAATCTATTGGCATAATGCCTACATATTTCTTTGTATTTCTTCAGTGGTATACTAAGTAGTTATGTTATTGTAGTTTGCAACAGATCACTAACTTCTTGACAAAAAGAAAGTTTGAAGAAACTTCTAGATTCAGATTTTAAAAGAAATGGCCGGTTAAAAGTCAATTTGAAATTTTCATTTCTGAAAGTTGTTTGTAAATCAGTTAAATAAACAGGATTCAGGCTGGGCATGGTGGCTCATGCCTGTAGTCCCAGCACTTTGGGAGGCCGAGGTGAGTGGATCACTTGAGTCTAAGAGTTTGAGACCAGCCTGGGCAACACGGTGAAACCCCATCTCCACTAAAAATACAAAAATTAGCCAGGTAGCCAGGTATGGTGGCAGGTGCCTTTAATCTTAGCTACTCAGGAGGTTGAGGCAGGAGAATTGCTTAAACCCAGGAGATGGAGCTTGTGATAAGCTGGGATCGCACCACTGCACTACAACCCGGGTGACAGAGCAAGACTCCATCTAAAATAAAAATTTAAAAAGATAGGATTTTGTTTGCAAGAAGTTTTGTGAAGATTAAAAAAAGACAGTGAGGAAGGACACTGAAGGACGGACGCTGCATTCCAGGGAACAGCCTGAGTCCCAGAAGCTGGTTGCATGGCCTGCTCACCAGTTTAACTGAATTACAGGAATCTGGTATAGTGTTAGTGGGAGATAGTGCCAAAAAGAAAGACCTGGATCAGATGTAGAAAGCTGCAGTGACCAGGCCAGAGCAAACTCCGCTATCAGTGAGGACCTCTGCAGGCATTGGTTATGCCTTGGGGACGGTGATAATTTGTTCTATAGATACAGAACCATATACATTTTGTAGGACAGTGTGCCCCAAATAGTGGTGTGCCCACAGGTGAATTCAATGGCACCTAAATGCATATTTTTATTTTAACATTTATGTGTTCACTTAATGGGTACAATAAATATACAACAAACACACCAATCATGCCATTTAAGGAAACAAATTGATTCATGTATAGCACCAATAATGAACAACTTTGGGTAAAATAGAAAATCATGATGGTGACAAGAAGATGGCATTTCAGGGACTTTACTGCACTGACTTTCAGCCACTCCCCGGGAATCAGAACAATAGTAAAAGTGTCTGATACCCACATAAACCTTGCTGTGCATTAGAGACTCGTAGTGGTTCTCACTACAGTCCTATTTGGTGGACACCACTGTTACCATCTCACTGGTCAGATGCCAGGGAGCAGCGAGGTGAGGGGACCGGCCCTGCAGCCTGCGTGCTCAGAGGCCATGCGTTCAATGACACTTGCTTAGCTGCCTTGAATTCCACCCTCCCGAGGTCTCTCCGCCACCTCTTCAAGCGAGGAGGAACTTCTTCCCTTGGATTTTCCAGTCAGAGTGTTCTCTGCTTACAGAGCTTGTCTGATTTGTGGGGGGGTTTCATGAACGGGAAATAAATTGCAAAACTGGTCTGGAATCTCTTCTTATAGCGTCTGTTGTAATCTCTGTGCCAATAATCCCCATCCTAAAGGGCCAGATTATAAATATTGCTCCATGGCACAGCAGGGAACTTCCCTCTAATTTACTGAACACCCTCTGTCTTTTCTCCTTTCAAGCATTCTTTGTACAGAGTCATGATAAGTACAACAAATAATACAAGACAACAGCGTTGTCCACAGCTACAATGTAAAACCGATTTCTCTGCTCCACCCCACTCTCCTTATCGTCCCCATGCCCATGGCACCCAGTGCCATCTACTTGCTGCTTTAAAAGGGCATCATGTTGTCCATGGGAGCTACAGATGCTGGAGGTATTCCTGTCCCAGCTCTGGATGAGAATGTTTCTGGGAGTCTGTCCAGCCCTGAGTCCCCCAGACCCCCAGATAGTTCTCCCAGACATACCCTCTGAGGAGCATCCTGGCTGTCCTGGGCTTCAACTTCCTGGCTAGGGCCATGATCCAGGCGGATACCTGAGTCATCGTGAGCCAGTGGATCTTCTGTCCTAGAAATCAGGAATCAGCACTGGGTGACTTGGCGTCCTGCACTAGGGCGTGTGCAGGCCCTGGTGTGTCACACGGTGAGCAATGGGCAAGTCTACACATGACTATTGACTGGGAGCAATATTGACTATTTGGTGGGAGCATTGGGACAGCAGGGAGAAGGGGACACCAGCTGTAGAGAGAGAATACTCTTCAAAACCCTAATAGATTTCCATTTCCCAGTTCCATCTCCTTTGCATCCCCCAGTAAATACTCTTTATTTTTACTTAAGCTGCTCTTCTTGACCCCATTGACCCCATGAGTACCTTTGCTTGTGAGTTCTCGGAGTCCCTGATGGACACCCTCAGCCTTGTGCTCCCTGGGGATTGTGAGTGAATTTTATACGTTTCATCTTACTGAGACCGGCCAGAAGCTCTCTGACCTCTGGCAAATTCTGCTGCAATGATTATTCTGACTCAATGTGTTCATGTTTAAAACTGCCTTCCTGTAAGGCAGGGGAAGACATCACAATTCAGATCTCCCTTTTTCCTCTCGCTCAATGTCGTGTTGTCTTTTCTAACTTTTTTCTGCCTGCAACACATTTCATGTGTCCATTCATTTGTTCCTTCCTTCCTCTCTTTACTTACACATTCAACAAATACTGATCGTATGCCCACTACGTGTGGCATCCCACGGCATGAGGGATCCAGTGAGAACGAAACACATGCGAGTCTCTGCCTGGTGGAGTTTGCGTTCTTGTTTGGGGAAACTGACCAAACACAGAAGTGATGAGGAGCAGCCTGTTAGAAGGTGAATGGTGCTGCGGAAGAAAGGAATAGCAGGAAGGAGAATGGAGAGCGGGAGACAGGAGGTGAGGAGGTGGAGAGAGGAGCTACGCAGATACACAGCAAGATGCTCCAGGCAGGAGGGTCCCCTGTGAAGGCTGCAGAGCCTGAAGACACACAAGGAGGTGGCTGCATCCAGGAGAGCAGGAGGAGATGTTGTCAGAGGGACGGAGTGGTGGGTCTGTGGGGCATCCGAAGGCCAGTGGGAGGACTTTAGCTTTTGCCCCCAGAGACATGAGGAGGCCTTGGGGAGTGTGAATAGCAGAGCCGCATCTGAATCGTGCTTTCTCTCTTCACTCTGACTGCCGTGTGAAGAAGGGGGGTTGGGGTTGAAGGCTACAGTGGGGTGAGGTGAGGAGGTCACAGTGTGCCAGGCGACCCCTCCCAGGGAGGCAGCAGCAAAGGCGCCAAGACCTAGAGCTGTGGGTCCCTGTGGCAGGCAGATCCAGAGGGATGATTGTGATGGTAAGAAGGCAAGGCTGGCAGTGAGAACGCTTCCAACCCCATGTCCCCTCTGGGACGGCATGAAAAGGTCAGACCAGGGATGGGCTTGGGCATCATGTCAGTGTCTTCATCTAGTAAATAACGGAGACAGCGGCAAGTAGTTCCATGTGCACGTAGTTCTTAGCACCCGCATACCTAACCTGACCTTTGTTTTGTTTTGTTTTGTTTTGTTTTGTTTTTTTGAGACAGAGTTTCGTTCTGGTTGCCCAGGCTGGAGTGCAATAATCTCGGCTCACTGCAACCTCCGCCTCCCGGGTTCAAGTGATTCTCCTGCCTCAGCCTCCCGAGTAGCTGGGATTACAGGCGCCTGAAACCACACCCAGCTAATGTTGTATTTTTAGTAGAGACGGGTTTTCACCATGTTGGCCAGGCTGGTTTGATTCTCACTTTGATTTATTTGAGGAAGCTTGTATTATCATTCCAATATAGAGATGAAGAAACGCGGCAGAGTTTAGTTGACTTGCCCAAGGCCACATAATTTGGATATGATGTCAGGATTTAAACCCAATGTGAGGACTGTCTTGCAGAGTTGCTGTGAGTAGCTGAGAAAAACGCAAGCGACTTCAGGGTTTGAAAATATTACACATGTTTGTACAAAGATGTGCTATTTACAACATACGCTTGTTTCTCAAGGTTATTTAGCAATGCTACGTATGTTTTTTTCTGATAGCCGTAAGAACAGGAAGGAACAGATGAATAAAGATACCACAGGCACATCTGATGTGTAGTATTTCCATCTTTGGGGATGTTACAGCTGTATGACTATCTATTTAATTCTACATTGACATAACTTTACTTGACTCAGAAAATCAATAGACTATTTTTCCAGGCTGCAGTTTGGTAACGACCTATGGCCTGAGAATTGAATTACTTAGAATCAATCCCGGTTTCCCCCGCTGGCTGAAGTGCAGCCTCTGGGCCGGCGACCTGCAGAGGTAGAGCCATCTCAGTCCCGGGCCGGCCTCACTTTCAGAAGGTGCGCCCTGCCACTGTGTTTCCAGACCACACAACACACACAGGGGCGGGGCTCTGCAGAGCGCGCTGGCCTCCCTCACGTACCATCTGAACGCTAAACACTTACTTCTCCTGTATTGTGTAACTTCCCCAGAAACCTGCGTTCAGCAAGCCTCCAGGGATAAAAATACAATCGTACTGTGTAAAAATATCCTTTCTTCTCTGATTTTCTCTACCCTTTCTAGAGTTTCCCCCAGGACAGCTGCGAGGGGAGCACTCTCGTGGGCTCAGCCTGCTCTGTCTCCCTGAACCGAAGCCTGCTGGACAACAGAAGGAGATTGCACAACGCCCCCGCTCAGCTGCAGCCCCCGATCCGGAAGCTGCTGAAGAGAGACATACCTTGACTTTCATCTGATTCTCCAATTCTCCACACTCCAGAAAAGCAACTCAAGATCTAATTTGCTTAGTCATTTAGTTGAAACTGCAGTAAGAGAGGTGGCAGGGAAAGTGAAGCAGTAGCAAAATTAGATAAGGAAAAAAAAGTGAAAACATGTTTTGTTTTGTTTCTCTAGGACTCGAATAAAAACCATGTTTTTTGTTGTTGTTGTTATTTTTATTATTTTTGTTGTTGTTGTTACTGCTCAGGAGTAATTTCCCTACAGTTTAAAATGTCCACAATAGGCCAGGCGCAGTGGTTCACGCCTGTAATCCCGGCACTTTGGGAGGCCAAGGTGGGTGGATCACGAGGTCAGGAGATCAAGACCAGCCTGGCCAACACAGTGAAACCTCGTCTCTACTAAAAATACAAAACTTAGCCAGGCATGGTGGTGGGTGCCTGTCATCCCAGATACTCGGGAGGCTGAGGCAGGAGAATCGCTTGAACCTGGGAGGCAGAGGTTCCAGTGAGCTGAGATGGTGCCACCACACTCCAGTCTGGGCAACAGAGCGAGACTCCATCTCAGAAAAAAAAAAAAAAAAATGTCCACAATATGCAGTTTGGGGACAGAAATGACCCCGTCCCACCCCTGCATTCATTCCTTTATTCTCCTTTCACTCGGAGGGCGGGTATAAAGTCCTCACAGCACATGGTGCCCTGGAGTGGAGACTGCATTTCCATGGAGATTTAGGGGAAAATGCCAGTTAGTGTCTGAATCTCCTTATCTCCGCTCAACGTAATGAAACGAAACAGGCATTCCCCAAGTGCTGTGGTACTTATGCAACGCCAACCCCTAGTTTGGGTAGAGCAGAAAAAAATCTGAGAACAGAGAAACCAAGTCTCTGTCTCATATGGTTTGTTATAAGAGAACAAACTTCACTTTCTGCCTCGACAACTTGTGGGCACGCAGAGGGGAGGCTACTGGGAATCTTCTGCTGTGGATTTTCACCTGAGCTGTAGGTGTGAGCATCTCCGTCATTCGTGCTCGGGCTTGGAGCGATCAAACCTTGGGCTCTCCGGCATCACCGAGACGAGAAAAGCTTTTCTCTGTTGGGTAAATTATTAATCGTGGCGCCGTATCCCCCTTGACATCAATAAAGTCACCACAATCAATTTGTCATGGTCCAGTGTGTGCTCATGACCGACTTGCCCTGTGACGGAGGTCAAACTTGGATTTGCTGCTCTGATAACCAGAGATATGGGATGGAAGTGTGCTTTCTTCTGGTCCCGCAGAACATGGCTTCCACATCTGAAGCTTCGGGAGGCAAAGCGCCTTGGCAGAGCGGGGAACTCGGCCCTCGAAGCGGGGCAGAGGTGCCGCAATGCAGGAACTTACTATCCACAGTCACTGCCACACCGCAGTGGTTGCACCCAGGGAGGGAAGTGGAGAGGAAGGCACGGCCGGCTTGGCACTCCTGCTTCTGGTTCCGTTTTGCTGCATCAACAGGTGAAAAATAAAATTTCTTCCTCTAAGGAGAGAGCACCAGAATAGAAATAGTGTATCCTCCAAATATATTTCAGAAAGAGGGAAAAAAGGAAAAATGCTTAATCAATTTCTCTTAAAAAAAAAAAAAAGAAGAAGAAAAAGGAGAGCCACCAGCAGGCAAGTGCAATTGAGAGTGACTGAGCTGGCTTTTCCCCTTTGCCGGGCTGCCTACCTGTGTGTGTCGGAACCAGGGCTGCGGTGCAAAGCTGGGCGGGCAGGGCCTACTCCTTTTGAGCAGCAAGCCTCGTGAATGGCCCGGCAGGGGAAAATAAGCCAGGTGTCCATGGTGAGGCTTCCTGGGCACACACCTGCCCCCATCTGCTGTGTTCCGTGCACTTTGAGGCTTCTAGGTGTGCAACTATTTGAAGCCACTCAGACACCAGGGTTTGCCTCCATCTGCCATCCTGGGGAGACACTGGCTGCTCCTGACATGGGTGCTGGGTCTGCCTGGAATAGCCAGAGGCCTGGCCTCACCAGCGTCCTCTGAGCTGGCTGAGTTGCAGGCAGGGACTCATCTGTAACCAGTCCAGAAAGCAGCAGGATACGCCTGGGGGAATGGCGTGGCTCTTCCGCACCGAGCCTCTGTGCATTGTCTGAGACCCCCTCCACTGGGGGAACGGCTTGGAAGTCAGCCAGACTGCATTCAAGTTTGGGTCACCACTTAGCAACTGTGTGTTTTGGGCAGTTTATTTAATCCTGTACGTCTCAGTATCCTCATCCGTGAGACGGGCACCTTGATGTGTGTAAAGGTTAGTTGAGACTTAGTTGAGATAATATGAGAACTCCCAGGAATAGGGTATTTCAGTGACCATGGCTGAGTAATCAGCCATCCAGGAGCCCAAACCTACAAGACACAAACATGCATCATGTTCTGCTCGCAGGTTCTGTGGCCAGGAGCTCCCGCAGGCACAGAGCGACCACTCCTCTCCGGTCCTCAGGGTCTGGTGGCCACAGGACATCTGCACATGGATTTGGGGGGACGTGATGCAGGCGAGCGGAGGTCCCAGCCCATAGCAGCATCCTGCAGCCACGTATGAGGTGGGCAGGTTCCTGCAGAAGAGTCCTGCCTCACGCTGAGACTTGCTGGTCAGTGCCACCGTCAGTGTGTGGCCACCTGATGCCAGTGGAAAGCCCTAAGAGCCCACATCCCAGGAGCGGAGACTGCGGTCTCCTCGCTGCACCCTGTGTGCTCAAAGGAGCGATCCTGAAGCACCCTCCAGATGCCATCATGTGCAAAGCTCGTTGTGCTTCAATAAAGGCCCCGGCAGCATCCATCAGGAGATCTCCAAACACCCTCAGGACAGACACGGAGGTCATTGGTGTCACCCAGCTCATCCCACCCTCAGGGCAGACACGGAGGTCATTGGTGTCACCCAGCTCATCCCACCCTCAGGGCAGACACGGAGGTCATTGGTGTCACCCAGCTCATCCCACCCTCAGGGAAAACCTGGAGGTCATTGGTGTCACCCAGCTCATCCCACCCTCAGGGCAAACCCGGAGGTCATTGGTGTCACCCAGCTCATCCCACACCCCTTTAGGGAGGCTGATCTCCAAGCAAAGGTCTTCCTTCCTTACTGTTGTAGAACATGGATTCACTCGCTCACTCCATCAACAAGCAGTTATGGAATATCCATGATGTGTCACCTACTGTACCAGGCCCAGAGTAGCAGACAAAAATGCCACTTTTCCCCTCCCACAGAGCTTGTAGTTGAATGAGGGTGCAGACTCTATAAAATAAACATGCAACTGCATTTATATTATTTACCAACGTGTTATAAATTATGACAAGTTTCTCTGAAGAAAATGACTAGATGGGAAAGAAGAGAACTGATTTATTATAACTGAAGAATTTCAGGCATAACTTCATCCTTAATTCTTTCTTTTTTTTTTTTTTTTTGAGACACAGTCTTTCTCTGGAGTGCAGTGGCACTGTCTTGGCTCACTGCAACCTCTGCCTCCTGGGTTCAAGCAATTCTTGTGCCTCAGCCTATCAAGTAGCTGGGATTACTGGCGCGCATCACCACGCCCAGATAATTTTCGTATTTTCAGTAGAGACTGGGTTTTGACATGTTGGCCAGGCTGGTCTTGAACTTCTGGCCTCAAGAGATCTCCCACCTTGGCCTCCCAAAGTCCTGGGATTTCAGGCATGAGTCACCACACCTGGCCCCCTTGATTCTTAAAGAAAACCATTATTCAGAGTATTTACAACACTCCTACTCCACTGACCAAAGGGTAGGTATAATTAAACACACAGTTATAAAGTACACAACAATGTACACAAAGATACACCACAGTGTTCTTATGGAGAGGAAGTCAGATGGACTGACCCTGCAGAGAGGGAGCAATGCTGCGGCCCCATCCGTGGAAGGTGTGGGGCTGGGGCAGGATGCACACTCGGCCTGGCCTTTCCTGGAGGCAGGAGCTGTGCACCCACATGGATGCTGGGACACAGGCAGACACAGATGATTCCAGCCAGACAAGGAGAAACCGAGAGAGAGGTTCAGTAGAAAGATGCCAGCTCAGTGTTAGCAGGTGTCAACGTGTTTGAGGATCAGCAGGACAGGTGTGCTAAGGAAAGGGGCTAGAGATGGAGGAGAGCAAGTGTAGAAAAGAGGCCAAGTGTGGTGGCTCACCCCTGTAATTCTGGTTCTTTAAGAGACCAAGGAGGGAAGATCACTTGATCCCAGGGGTCTGAGACCAGCCTAGGCAACATAGTGAGACCCCATCTCTACAAAAACTTTTCAAAATTAGCAGAGAGTGGTGGTGCACACCTGTGATCCCAGCTGCTCAGGAGGCTGAGGTGGGATCCCAGTAGGTTGAGACTGCAGTGAGCTGAGATCATGCCACTGCACTCCAGCCTGGGCTAAGAGCAAGACTCTGTCTAAAAGAAAGAGAGAGAGAGAGAGAGAGAAGAAAGAAAGAAGGAAAGAGAGAAAGAGAGAAAGAAAAAGAAAAGAAAGAAAAGAAAGGAAGGAAGGAAGGAAGGAAGGAAGGAAGGAAGGAAGGAAGGAAGGAAGGAAGGAAGGAAGGAAGGAAGGAGAAGGGAAGGGAAGAGAAGAGAAGAGAAGAGAAGAGAAGAGAAGAGAAGAGAAGAGAAGAGAAGAGAAGAGAAGAGAAGAGAAGAGAAGAGAAGAGAAGAGAAGAGAAAAAAGAAAAGAAAAGGTTGGAGATGGAGGTCATGAGGAGTTCCAGGTCTGAGTGATGAGAGATCTGCAGCAGGTCTGTGGGGTGGGTGGTGAGTGGCACTGAGGGATGGAGAGCCCTAGACATGGTGTCCTTTCTTCCTGGACCTATGAGCAGTGCTGGGCAGAGTTGATGACTCCCCTCAAATCGCATTCCTCCCATGGCTTCTGATGCAGCCACCCTCCTGGTTTTCCTCCCGTCACTTGGGATTTTCCTTCTCCAATTCTTCTGCTGGGGCCTCCTCCGGTCTCTAAGGTCTTAGGACAACACCCCAGATCTCTTCTCTCTTTTTCCTGGTGGTCTCATGCATTCTCGTGGCTTTTAGTGCCTCCGCAGCTGCTGAACCTACAGGGATACAGCCTGCTCAGACCTCTCTCCTGAAGCCCAGATCCCTACATCCATTTGCCTACTTTCATTTCTACTTTAATCTCTTGTGGCTCACACTCGATCTGTTCCAGACAAAATCAGTCTTTCTCCTGATGTCTTTGTTATCCATCACTGTATAACAATATTAATACCAACTTAGTGACTTAAAACAATGTGTTTTTGTTTTGATTGTTCACTTTTAATTGGCGAGTAAAAATTCTATACATCTATGGTATATTACATGATGTTTTCATATATGTGTACACTGAGTGATGACTAAGTTAAGCTATTAACATGTGCATTACCTCATATAATGTGTGATGAGAATGCTTAAAACCTACCCTCTTAGCAATGTTAAATCAAGTTCAGGGCAAAGCTGCCTCCTTCCATATTTTAAGTTCGGCCTAAAGGTTTCTCTGTACATAGTGAACTAAAACCTAAATGGAGATGTAAACAGACTGTAGCCTACTCTTGTGCCAATCACTGAGCTTTTGTCAATCAAAGGGGAGCAACTGTTCAAACCATATGCAACTAAGGCAAATGCCACACTGTAACCAACGCAGCTGTTTGCATACCTAACTCCCTTTCTGTTTTCTGCCCATAAATCTTCTTCCACCCCATGCCTGCACTGGAGGCTCTGAGCCTCCTGTGTCTTGGGAGGCTGCCCGATTTGTGAATTGTTCTTTGTTCAACTAAACTTGGTTAAATTTTATACGGCTAAGGTTTTTCTTTCAACAGAAAATTTCAAGTATATAAGATATTGTGATTAACGATAGTTACCATAATGCACAATGGATCTTTAACTTATTTCTCCTGTCTAGCTGAAACATCATACCTTTTGACCAGCATCTCTCCAATTTTCCCTGTACCCGTACCAGCCTCTGGATTCTCTGCTTCTATGAGTTCAAGTTTTAGATTCCACATACCAGTGAGATTGAGCGGTATTTATCATTCTGGACCTGGCTTGTTTCACTTAGCATCATTTTTAATTCACATAGCTTATGTCAATTAGCATAATGTCCTCCACATCTGTTTATGTTGTCACAAAAGACAACACTTCCTTCCTCTTCAGTGCTGAATAATATTCCTTTGTGTCTATGCACCACATTTTCTTTATCTTTCATCCTTTGGTGGACTCTTAGGTTGATTCCATGCCTTGGCTGATGTGAATAATGGCACATGTGAGTGCAGTTATTTCTCTGACATGTTGATCCCAGTTCCTTTGGGTATATACCCAGTAGATAGATTGGTCAGTCATACGGTAGTTCTACTTTAAGTTTTTTGAGGAACCTCCATACTGTTTTCCATAATGGCTGCTCACAGCATGGGAACTTGCTTCTTCAAAGCTGGCAGGAGTGAATTTTCCAACAGGATGAGCTACAGTCCTATGCAGTAAAATCATGTATGCATAAGCATTTAGTCCTGTCACTTTTGCCGTATTCTGATGGTGAGAAGAACTCACAGGTCCAGCCTACAGGGAAGGGGGAAGGGAAGTGAATCACACAGCAGGAGACACCAGGCAGCTGCAACCACAGGCAACTCTGGAAATTCCCAAGCCCACATCTCCTGCAGTGACCACCTATGTGGGTGGAAGCCAGACCTTCTGGTTTCTCAGGTCAAATCACTCATATCCCACATAAAGTCTGCCAGCCAACCCCACTGACACTAATTGGGACTGCGTAGCACCTGGCCACCACCCCCAACCCCTCACCACTCCTGCTCTAGGCCAGGCCCTGTCATCTCCCACCTGGAGAGCAGTGATTGCCTCCTGATTGTGTCCTTGATTCTGCCTTGCCCCCCTCAGTGTCCTCTCAAAATAGCAGACATGACGACAAAAAAATGTGAATCAAAAGCAGATCACACAGCCCTGCGCAAACCCACAACGATTTCTATCCAGAGTTCAAGTCATCACAGAAACCTGCACAAGCCCCCACAGTTAGGTCCTCCACAAGTTCTTGCCCCCATCTGACCTTCAACCTCCCTTTCCTGGGCTCTCTGAACTCCAGCACCCGTCTCCAGTCTCCATCTTTTTCTTTTCTTTTCTTTTCTTTTGAGATGAAGTTTCACTCTTGTTGCCCAGGTTGGAGTGCAACGGCGCCATCTCGGCTCATGGCAACCTCTCTCTCCTGGGTTCAAGAGATTCTCCTGCCTCAGCCTCCCCAGTAGCCGGGATTACAGGCATGGCCACCACGCCTGGCTAATTTTTGTATTTTTAGTAGAAATGGGGTTTCACCATGTTGGCCAGGCTGGTGTCGAACTCCTGACCTCAGGTGATCCACCCGCCTCGGCCTCCCAAAGTGCTGGGATTACAGGCGTGAGCCACTGCACCTGGCCTCCAATCTCCATCTTATATCACTGGATGTCATTTAACCTCTCAGCTTGCCATCTCTCCTCACCTGGATTTGTTTAAGAGCTGGTTGGCTGCACCCTTGCTGCTTCTGCCTTCTCTCTCTTCCATCCAGCTAGCCAAACCAAAATGAGCATTTGGAGTCCTAGACAACCGTCTCTGTTTCCTTCATGGGTACTGTTAACCCTGAACATTTGAAACAGGTCTCAGTTACTTTAGAAAGTTTATTTTGCAAACGTTGAGAATGTATACCCTTGCATAGCTTCAGGAGGTCCTGATGACATGTGCCCAAGGTGGTCGGGGCAGAGCTTAGTATTATACATTTTAGGGAGACATGAGACGTCAGTCAATACATGTAGGAAGTACACTGGTTCCCTCCAGAAAGGCAGGGACAACTCGAAGCAGGGAGGGGACTTCCAGGTCACAGGTAGGTGAGAGACAAATGGTTGTATTCTTCTGAGTTTCTGATAAGCCTTTCCAAAGGAGGCCATCAGATATGCATCCATCTCAGTGAGTAGAGGGATGACTATGAATAGAGCAGGAGGCAGGTTTGCCCTGAGCAGTTCCCAGCTTGAGTTTTCTTTTTAGCTCCCTGATTTTGGGGGTCCAAAGCACTTTCCTTTCACAGGACACATCAGGTCTCCAGCCTCACCAACTTTCCATTTTGCTTTGCAAATGGCCCCAGTTATTCACCTGAAATCTCCTTATTACCCTTTAAGACTCATGTGGGTGTGGCCCCGCCAGGTTCCCTGGACTGCATATGACTCCCTCAGGGATGTGGCCCTGAATCTTCTGTGTTATAAGCTGTTAGCTCTGCCAGTCTGTGAGTTCACTGAGGAGCATAAATTAAATGAGTCATTATTGTTAACGTGCTTGCCACGGTGCCCGCAAGTAGTGAGCACTATTTAATTGTTAAAAATTAATTTAAATGAAATTGAAAGGACTGTATATAGTTCGTCTATGTAATACATTCTTGGGGTCCGGCCCCAGAGTGGGCAGTCATTGAAGAATGATTCAATGAATGAAGGAACCTGACAAAATAAAGATGAACAGTAACAAAGACAGAAGTCCTCGCAGGATCACAATGGCCTGAATTTTAGAACACAAGTGCACATTGACCGTCCTCAGCATTGCCTCCAGGTCCCCACCCCAGCTCCCCCACAGCAAAGCCGCCCGGGGATTTGCTTTCATGAATGGAGGGAAAGAGCTCCTGTTTACAAAGTGACTTCCTGGGATTTTTTGGCCTTCCTCCAAGCAGAAGCAAGGATACAGAGGAAGGCCCAGCCAGGGTGAGGACCCAGAGTCCTACGGGCAGTGGAGGGATAAACGCCCTAAAGAGATTTCCCAGAGAGGGATCCCCAGAAGTCTCTAAACAGCCTTTCTCTTCAATGGCAAAAGAGCTGGTAAAGGGGTGAGTCTGTCCAGACAGCACTTCCCCAACAAAGGGTCCAGGCAGCTCTTCACTGGAAGGCAGGTATAGAGTGAAGGCCTCTAAGGTGACCTACAGTCTTGTTTACCCCATTTATTTGCTTATCTAATGATTTTTGCAGTCCAGGCCTTGTTGGAATTATCACAATTTGTGAATTAGTGGGATCTGAAATAGTAATTTCTCAGTATCTTTAATTATACTTAGGGATGGAAGGATAATTCCGTCATTTAGAAAAGACACAAAGGGAATTAATTAAACACAAAAAAAATGAGACACCACGGTTAGATACAGGAAAGGATTTCCTGCCTATGAATGTGGTTTTACATTTAAAACTGGACAGAGGGAGTGAATCCTTGAAAAATCTTTCAAAATAGGTCCTGTTTCTAGTTGTCTGGCCATGTAGGTTTTTGTGTCCTAAGGGCACAGGTTATGGAAAATCTCTAAAGACTCTGAGCTTCTCCAGGTTTGTTATTTTATCACAATCATTTTCTGAAGGGAGGAATAGTGAGACTGTGTTGTAATTATCTCCGGCTAGAGAAAGGGCACAGCGGTGGCCCACCTCTAAATGCAAGGACTACAGATAATTACTCTAGGAGTTATCAGCCGCTTTTATACTCAATTGGCTTTAAATATATATATAGGCTTCCTTTCACATCTAAACATACTTTCTCATGTGGGTTTAAATTTTCTCCCCAGTCTTCTAATGGGCATTCATGAGCACACCCGTCATTATGCAAACGCTGCTTTTGAAAGAAAACGAGGCACCATTAGATTTTGCTCAATGAAATGTTCTTGACCTACTAGGCATGTGAGGTTGGGTCATCATTTCTTTGATGACCACTCCCATCTACCCAGTTCTGGCTCCTACCAGCTACCTCTGCCCTGTGTCCTACTGGTTTTGAAGGCTGAATGTTGACATTTCTGACCAATGAAGACTTTACATGGAACACAGGATATTGAGAGCCTGAAATTGGCCATGGTCGGAGTCTTCCATCATGGAAACTGGCAAAGGCTCCAAATCAGAGATACTCTCCCACCCTCAGAACATCCACCCCCACACCATGGCTCAATCCCACCTACACACTGCTCCTCCCTCAGAACTTACCCTGAGTAAAGACCAAGCAATGAATCAACTGGCAAAAACCACCTGTACTTATTATTGAAGAATAAAATTTGCTTACAGGAAAAATGAGGGAGCATTTTAAAGTTTTCTAGATTATTCTATATAACGCAGATTGCTAAGGAGACATGACATCCCCACATTTATAAGCTAGCTAGGAAGATGCAACATTCTCCATCAAAAAATCAGAGATCAAAAGAGTCGGGTCTAAGAATCCAACACATTCGTCTTAAAGCATGTCCTAAACCCATAAACCGCCATCCACATGGGAACCAGGCTTGGAGTTTTTGTGTGCTAACACCTCCCCAAGGCTGATTTACATCTTTAACTTGCTCGATTTTCTGGAGTGAGTCAGTCAGTCCTGAGGCCAAGGCCACCAAAAATTGTTTTCATAAGTGTTTTTAACCAAATGATCATTTTGGAATGAAGTTAACAGGCTATGCTATCTAGAACAATCCATGTAGTCTGAGGCGCTGTTTAAATTCCAGCTCAATGGCCCAGGATTGATTTCTTTCTTGTCCCTTAGAAAGAGACATGTTCCCATTGACAACTCTAAAAATTAAAGTTTTCTACTCTTTTCTCTAAATTTCTCCCATATGTTTTACTCATTCTTAGTATTTTAAATAGGAAATGAGGGAGGGATGGATTAAATGATACAGGGTCCACAGCATCTCCCTGGGGTCCATGCAGCCTCCTCCTCCTCACCATCCCCTCCCTCCCAGTTTCACTTTGCAGTGTTTGCAATTGTTCCATTCCTAGAAAGGCATTTTAAACTTAAGTACAGGAAAAAGTGCTTGTTCACGGTAAGGCGGGAAAAGACAGCTCCATTAATACTTTGTAAACGTATCACCCTCTCCCCTAATTAGGTGCCTGCAATACCTTCCTGAAAAACAAAACAAACCGACAAGCAAAAGCCTACTCTCCAACAGGCAGAATAGTTTAGAGAGGAATGTGATAAAGTGTTTGGTACCTACTCCTTTTTAAAAGAATTGTGCTGCAACAATCTCTGCTTTCTGCACAAAAGACATGGATACATCCATATTTATCACTGCCATTACATTTCATTGCTGTTAGGATTGGCAAAAGGACAATGACATGAATAAAGCCGGCTGGTGAGTTAGACGAGTGGACATCCTTGACAGCTCACAGTGTTACCGAGCTCTGTTCGGCTCTCAACACCGACCTCCTGCCCCTACTGTCAATGCTGGTGCGCCCAGGGCTTGGTTCTGGAATCCCTGCTTTTCTCCACTTACCATTTTTGATTCTGATTCTAAGGCTTTAAATACTTTAGAATTTCATGACTCTCAAATTTCTCTCTCTACTCCTGACCTGCCTGCAAACACTTTCATCCAATTGCCTACTTGGCGTATCCGTCCAGATATTGATGGGCGTCTTACACCTGACATATCCTTAACAGAATTCTATTTCCCCTCTGCCTTCTCATTCCAGTAAATGTGTCAATGTCTACCGTTATTGAAGTGAAAGACCCTAAGTTGGGAGCTTCCAAAACCCAGCTCACATCCTGCTACCTCCCTCCGTCGTTCTTTCCATCACAGCATCACGCTTGCGCCACGGCACTGGCTTTCCACATGGCCTTTCTTCTCTGTTCGGTGTTTTCCATACAGCAGTTGGGGGGAGCTATGGGAAACTTTAACCCAGCGGTTTCACTCTCTTCTCACATCCTCTCAAGGAATTCTACCTACCCTGACCTAAGGAGGCGCCCTCACCACCCCCCGCTGGCTGGCTTAGCATCCACCCTACCCCATTCACACAGGGCTTCTTGATGTTTCTCAAACAACTCTAGCTTGTTCCTGTTTCGGGGTGGTTGCAGGTGTTTGCTCTTCTTTAAGTGACTTCATTCCATTTTTGCACATGGCTGGTTTCCTCATCTCAGCCACATCTCGGCTTATCTGCGGCTTCCTCAGAGAGGCGCTTCCTAGTCACACAGTCTAACGTAGCCTTTGGAATCTTCATCATCCCATCGCTCTGCGGTGTTTTCATCACACCGCCTCTCCCTTTCTGCTGTGGAAGGTTTTATTTGTCTGCGCTGTCCGTCTTTCTCCCCTCTCATGGAAGTTCCACCAGGCTCGAGGCCTCCCTTGTTCAGTAGTGCAGCGCTTGGGTCTTGAGCCGTGTCTGATTCGTACTAGGGACTTTGCCAGTGTGTGGAGAATAAAAAACTAAGTTAATGATGATTTCTTCAGTTTAAGTGAAATCCAGAGTTGAATAAGCATAAGAGAGAAAGAGTCTTCACTAAGTTCTGCTTTTGCCAGAGGAATATTCAACTCCAGCTAAATCATGTTCTTTACCTCTCTCGCTCTCCTTTTCTCTCTTATACACACACACACACACACACACACACACCCCATATATACACAGAAACACACACACTCTCTGAAACATCAACAGGTTAGAGATAAAAGAAAGGGCTGCCAGAGAGGAAAAAGAAGAAAAGAGGGCAAAAAATTCTTGCTTTTCAAAGAGCAAAGAGTGAAATTGGCTGCCTGGTTCATTTCCTCTCCCTTTCCTATCTGAAACATTTCCGGAAACCTTGGGATTTCACAGTTACGTTCTGTGCTTGGAAACTCTGAATGATATAAATAATTCTCAGTAGAAAATAAAATGACTGATATACCTAAATAGGGAAGAAATGTTCTTGGATGTATAGATCCCAAAGTCTTCCAAACCAGCTTCCCATCTTGGCAAAAGAGCATAGAATCAGAATTCCCATCAGCTGACTCACACCAGTTAGGGCAAAAAGAACAGCGGTGGCAACCTCTGCTCACACCGCCAAACATGCAGATGATCTCTGAGGATTTGGCAATATTCACTGCAAAGGGAAATAATCAAAACATAACATTTGCTGCAGAGGTATGGGAGAGAGCATTTTAGGATGGAGCATTTCATCATAAGGTCTGCAGGAAAAATAAGAAAACAAATGACCAATAGTCATAAGAAAAAGCCATCACACTGGCTGGGGGTGGTGACCTCCTGCCTGCAATCCCAGGACTTTGGGAGGCCAAGGTGGGCAGATCATCTGAGGTCAGGGGTTCAAGACCAGCCTGGCCAATATGGTGAAACCCCATCTCTACCAAAAATGCAAAAATTAGTTGGGTGTGGTGGTGCATGCCTGTAATCCCAGCTACTCGGGAGACTGAGGCAGGAGAATCCCTTGCACCCAGGAGGTGGAGCTTGCAGTAAGCTGAGATCACACAACTGCACTCCAGCCTGGGCAACAGAGCGAGACTCCATCTCAAAAAATAAAATAAAATAAAATAAAGAAAAAATGTCCAGGCGTGGTTGATTATGCGTGTAATCCCAGAAATTTGGGAGGCCGAGGCAGGCAGATCACTTGAGGTCAGGGGTTCGAGAGCAGCCTGGCCAACATGGTGAAACCCTGTCTCTACCAAAAATACAAAAATTAACTGGGTGTGGTGGTACATGCCTATAATCCCAGCTACTCGGGAGGCGGAGGCAGGAGAATTGCTTGAACCTGGAAGGCGGAGGTTGTGGTGAGCAGAGATCGTGCCGTTGTACTCCAACCTGGGCAACAAGAGTGAAACTCTGAAAAAAAAAGAAAGAGAGAAAGAGAAAGAGAGAAAGAAGAAGGAAAGAAAGGAAGAAAGGAAGAAAGAAAGAAAGAAAGAAAACAGGAAGGAAGGAAGGAAAGAAAGAAGAAAGAAGGAAAGAAAGAGAAAGAAAGAGGGAAAAGAAAGATGGAAGGAAGGAAGTTAGGAAGGAAGGAAGGAAAGAAAGAAAGAAAGAGAGAGAAAGAAAGAAAGAGAGAGAGAGAAAGAGAGAGAGAGAAAGAAAAAGAAAGAAAGAAAGAAAGAAAGAAAGAAAGAAAGAAAGAAAGAAAGAAAGAAAGAAAGAAAGAAAGAAAGAAAGAAAGAAAGAAAGGAAGGAAGGAAGGAAGGAAGGAAGGAAGGAAGGAAGGAAGGAAGGAAGGAAGGAAGGAAGGAAGGAAGGAAGGAAGGAAAAGCAAGCAAGCCACCACAGTTAGATCAGGGCTCTTCACAGACCAATCCCTCTGTCTGCCATGGAGATGTGACTTCTTCCGCAATGTAGAGAAGTATTGGATGGAAAAATAGTAGAGGGAAGAAAAATCATAATCCCCTTTCTTAAATTTCCCTCATAATTCAAGGGTTACTTTTTCTGCAACATACCATTATTCTTAATAAAAACCTCACTTGGAAACTTTGAGGTTGGAACTGGAAATAAATTCTTGTTGGAAAATGAAAGCTAGAGATCTCTGCAAGTCTTTCCTGAAAACATCGCTGCTGTGGTGAAGTGATGTTGCAGAGGAAAGCGGAGCTCACTGCCCCTGGAGCCTGCGCAGCTGTCTGGATGGGGCAGGGGAGCCGAGTCATCTAACAGTGCCAAACCGTATCTGGAGTGCCGTTTATCGAAGTAAGTCGATAAAGTTGTTTTTGTCTTCCCGTGATCTTATCTACTACTCTGTGTCAACGTTTTTGTGTAGGCACCACCACCATTTAGATTTATTCATATATAGCCATCAAGTGCACAGAATATGAAAGGAAAGAGGTTTAAAGTAAGGTCTTTAATTATTATATTATTAAGTATATATAATATATATTACATTATAATATTATATTTTATCATTATTTAATATTTACCCTACTTTGGAAAAAATGTGAGCCAAGAAAGCAGCAAGCAAAGCTTACCGAAGAATAACCATGCTACAACCACCTGCTTGGCGTCCTGTGCTCACAGCCAGTGTCTTTTGCAGAGGAGATTAAAATTAGAGACTCAGAGCTCACCTATAGACTCACAGCTCACGTGTAGACTCAGCTCATCTGTAGACTCACAGCTCACCTGTAGTCTCAGAGCTCACCTGTAGACTCAGAGATCACCTGTAGACTCACAGCTCACCTGTAGACTCACAGCTCACCTGTAGACTCAGAACTCACCTGTAGACTCAGAGATCACCTGTAGACTCACAGCTCACCTGCAGACTCAGAGCTCACCTGTAGACTCAAGGCTCACCTGTAGACTCAGCACATACCAGTCAGAGGTAGTTGCAACAGAAAGCACCTCTGACCAGTGGGAATGCAGGATCCCTTGGTGCCGGGCCCACTCTGATGCTGCTCCAGGGATGCCATACCAGGCTCTGCCTTGCCTTCTGGTGGCCTGGCTCTGCCTGGGCCTTGATGACTCTGCTTCAGTTGCTGGGCCATTGCAGCTGCACACTTTGCATTGGTCCTTCCTCCCCACCCTCAGCAAAGAGTCACTGTTGGCACTGCCTGTGTTCCAGTTCCTGTGCCAGGGTCTTCACCATTTCCCAAGTGCTTGTGTATGGGATGGCCTGCAGGCCTTGGTCATTTCCACACAATCAACTTTACACTGATCAAATCTCAGTTAGGCCAACTGCTCTGCATAACTTACATGCAATGCAGCCTAATGCCAACACCAAGGGTCAGAGGGAGTCAGGCAGTGATGCGTTCAGGACAGGCTACCCCAAATATGGCACCTTGGCATTGGAGGAAGCAGCAGAAGCAAGAAGGTCAGTCTCCGACCTCGTCTTGCCCTTCTCCCTGAAGCAGAGCTTTCTCCATAAGATCTGGAGAAAGGGAGCATCCCTGCTTCTGACAACACAGAGACACAGAGAAGAATCTGAACAAGCAGGCCATGCCGTGTTCTTACTGAAGAGAAAAGTCTTGTAAATCACATAGATACTTTCTACCTATATGCTACACCTATACTTGTTCTCATATGTGGTTTTGATTCAGATCAATGTCCGTATTTTAGGGAAGCAATTTTCGTTGAACTTCAGGTAACTTAGATATTGAGCCCTTGAACTGAAGAGGGTCATAAGGTCTGTTGGTTCTTTACAAGGTGTCCCCCAGGAGGTGAATGGCGACGTTAGAACAGGTTGATGGGGATGGACTTTATTTCATAACCTTACTGATGTTTTGTGTGTATTTTTAAACTGTCCTAGGATAACATGCTTGATGACTCTAATAACAAGTGGCTACAATGGTGCCCGCTCACCACCAACGAAGTAGGTGCCCATTCAGCCCCCACAAAGTATTGAGTTTGTTTGTAAAGAAAGAGAAGTGAAAATGGGTGGCGGTGGTGAGTATTGATCATCCATTTCAAAACAAACAGGCATCTGTAAAATTTACCAAGAGGCACAACAAAACAAGCATGAAGACCAAAAATGATGTACTGAATTTTCTTCTTTTGCCTAGAATATCTACCAGTGTTATTTTGTGTGTATGTTACTAAGAAAAAGAAAATTATACATTTGTTTTGACTGAATGGTTGTGATTAAGTAATTCTCTCTCTCTTTCTAGACAGAAGATAGATAAAAGATATAGATAGATAGATAGATAGATACATACATACATACATACATACATACCTGCAAATTGTTTAACGAGCATCAGAGTGAATCATTACTTGTGAAACAATTTCTCACAACCCCATCTATAACCAATTGTGTATACTCTAGGCAAGGAAGACTAATAAGATACTAGCACAATGGCCAGCCTGTTTTAACTACACAATAGTGTTAGAAAATAAGGCAGGAGTTATTATACAAAAAAAAAAAAAAAGGGTAAAAATCTGGACTTTGAGCTGAGTGAAGGGAATCTTGAATGACTAATTAGAACCCTTTAATCTTATTCTGGAAATCAAGGTGACACATAGGAAGTTTTCAAAAAGGGGAATGAGATAAAGAGACCTTTGCTTGTGGCACAACAGTTCACTTAGATGGGAAAATGAGGTTCAGAGCTGATTTGGGGGAGTTCGAGGACGTGTTGAAGGCTCGAATCAGAATGAGGACAGTGGAATAGGGATGGCAGAATGAACTGATGAACAGCACCGCAGGATGCGTTGTGATTGGGCTATTTGGCAAAACAGGAAATACATGTGATCACTTGGAGATTTCCACCTTGGTTGTTGGTAGTCGGTGATGTTATTGACCACATCAGGCAATGCATTGTGAAAACCAACTGGAGGGGAAGCTTCGCACATGTCAGATTTGATGTGCTTCTACTACATCCATTTGGCCAAATCTTGCAGGCAGATAAGAATATGGTCCGAATTTCAGAGGAGCCATTAGGGCCAGCAGTGTAGATGGTTCTCAGCTGGAGTTATTGAGAATGTTCAGAAAAGATTGAAAAAGAGAAGAGAAAGAAAGAACCTTGGGAAATGCAAGCTTTTAGGGAGCAGACAGAAGGCTCAAGATCGGAGGGAGAGGAAGGATCAGAGAAAAGGAAAACCAAAAGAAAGTGGAGAAGAGAAGAAGGAACGGAGGCTTTCAAGAGGGCAAAAGGGGATTCCATGCAAAATAGAAGGAGGTGGGGATGTTACCTAAAGAGAAGGTTGTTGAATCGATTATTAGTACACAGACAGTGAAGGTCGGTTCAATAGAATCGTGGGGACCGAGGAGTGAACGAAGGGTGAGGAGAGAGGGCAATGGGATATAGCTTTGCTCTTTAAAACAGTTTATAGAAGAGGAAGCGTCAGGGCAGTAGACTGATGATTAAACAGCAGTTTTTCTTTTGTAGGACAAGGTTCATCTCACCCACCTTGAAAGACTAATGTGAAGTTTAACCAAAGTTAGCTTTAACAAAACCCATGGTGCAGGGCCTAGCTTGTAGCAAGTCACAAATTTCAGCTTCTATTTACATTAGTTTTCAGGGATTTTAAAATTATGAATAATTTCATAAGTTTCCTATTTGTATTAATTTTGTGTTTTTTCTAATATTATAAATTAATAAAATTAACAATAAGAAAAAATTATGCTGCAGGGTAAAAGGGAAGACACGTGAGCAGAGGAGAAGACCACAGATACTGAGGACCGGCGTGCGAGTGGTGGGGGCAAGGGCCCCGTGGGGAGTGGAGGGGAGGATTCAAAAAATCGTGGTCATTAATTTGGGAAGGAAAGAGTCTAAGTGCTTGTGTGTGTGTGTGTGTGTGTGTGTGTGTGTGTGTAAAATTGTATAATTTATTTAGGGGCAGGGTGAGTTTGGATAAAACAGAAAATGGAAAAATGTTAGTTTGTAAAATTTAGAAAAACTATATTAGAAAACCTAAAAAAAAGGTCCAATTTTTCTGTCACGCTGCTCTTTTACTTACTTAAAGTACAAGCTGTTATTTCAGTGCATTGATTTGGGGTACTACAATGGTAGAAATGTATGATGTATAATAAAATTTGACTTACATAAAATATTTATGTGTAGGCATCCACACAAATTATCACATAAAGTGGTAAGTTGCATCAAACAAAATAATCAGAGAGGATACAGAAGATGAATGACTCGAATGCCTTGGCTTAGTTTCATTCTGGAGACAGTTTTATGAAGATCCAGTGTGAATCCCATGGTAACTTGTCAGGACTGGCTTCTCCTGGATTCATGTGCACCGAGGATCACGATTGTGATCTGGGTTGTGAGCAGCAGTTCTCTTTCCAGATCTGGTATTGCACAGGTTTCCTCAGTGGATACTTGGTGGGTGGGTGTGCATGTATGTTCACACATGTACGTGTGTGGGGGTAAGGTGTGCATGTAAGCTTGAGTGTGTGCATGTGTCTGTGTGTGGTGGACACAGGTGTGTGATGTCTGTGTGTAAGTGCATTTAGGTGTGTTTATGGGTGTGCATGTGTCTGTGTGTGGTGGGCACACATGTGGTATGTGTGTGCATATATGTGTGTGTGCATGCACATTCAGGTGTGTGTATGTGTGTGCATGTGTCTGCATGGCATGCCTGCATGTGTCTGTGTGTGGTAGGCACACGTGGTATGTGTGTGGTGGGCACATATGTTGTATGTGTGTACGTGTGTGTATGTGTGTGCATGTGTCTCTGCATGGCATGCATGCATGTGTCTGTGTGTGGTGGGCACACATGTGGTATGTGTGTGCATGTGTGTGTGTGTGCACATTCAGGTGTGTGTGTGTGTGTATGTGATGTGTCTGCATGGCATGCATGCATGTACCTGTGTGTGTGCATGTGTGTGCATGTGTGTACATGTGAGGTGAACACCAAAGGCAGGTTTTAATTTTAAACGTTGACCTCCGCATTACAATGGAAACTGCACCACATGGCTACATTCGCGCAAATAATTTCATCAGTATGTTTTCTAAGGACTTCTTTCTTGAGCCTTTCTTCTTGGCTGAGCACAGCAGCAACTACACTTGGATTTCTTTTTAATCACATCTGAAGCGGGGTGATTAAATAGGACACAGACCTCAAACTGGGAGCGTGTTCTCCCACACCTCGTGAATACTCACTCTCAGCAGGGTGCAGTATTTCCAGAGTAACTTCAGATTTACGCAGATGCCTTATTGTGGACAGGCAACTTGAAGGAACAGGTAAATCTAATAGAGAAACCATTTAGTGAGAACGTATTCTTTGAGATTATTTGTATTTATGCCTGAGGTTCATGTATGAATTAGGGTGGTCCCTGAAATAAATCAGTCTGTGAGTTGTTCGTGACTCAGGGAGAATTTTGTCTGTAATAGAAAGTGCTAATAGTTCATACCAGGAAATCGTATCATCTAAGTATTTTTTTACATAAACTTTTTATTGCAATTCAACTTAGCCACAAAATGTGCATATGCCTGGCATACCTGCATATGGCAAAAATTCTCAGCCTTCTTATGAACCTTCTTTAGGAGTCTGACAACACTCTTCATTCTAGAAAATAAATTTTCTTTTATAAGAAAAATAATTTTTGCTTCTCAGAAGATTGATGATGAGAGAGGGAAAAAAACATTCAGTCCTTTCGAGGGGTGTGCCCAAGACTCGCAACAGGGGCAGGGGGCAAGGGCCCCACAGTGCGTGACTTCAGTGCCCCCTTATCCAAGAGAGATGTGCTCCTAGACCCTCAGCAGATGCCCCAAATCGCGAATCATACTGACCACTAAATAGAACGTGTTTTTTCTATACTGCACATAGCTATCTATGATAATTTAACAAATTAAGCACAGTAAGAGATCAGCAACAGTAGCTAATAATAACCGCACAATTACAACAGCATGCCGGCGTCATTACTCTTGCACTTGGGGCCATTACTAGGTAAAATAGGGTGACTTGAACACAAGCACTGTGATATCATGACAGTCGATCTGATAACTGGAGTGGCTACTAAGGGACTAGCAGGCGGGTGGTGTAGACAGTCTGGATGCACTGGGTAAAGGGATGGTTCACATCCCAGGCAGGACAGAGCAACTCAGAACACGGCACAATTTCAAACTTATGAACTGCTTATTTCTGCATTTTTTCCTTTAAAGCTTTGAGCCCTCGATGGGCCTTGGGTAACTGAAACTACAGAAAGCAAAACTGCGGAGAGGGAACTGGTGTGCCTGATATGACTGTGCATGGTATCAATGTTCTGTTAGTTTCTTGATGTTGATTGATATATATCTATATAACCTGCTCATGGTTCAAAATGCAAATATCTCTACAAAGCTTATGAGGAAAACAGCAGTGTCTCAGCATTCTCCCTTTATATCTCAGAGCAGGCAATTTCCAGGTTTTTCTGGCATTCTTTTGTGTATTTGCTTCCTTCCTTTCTAATGAAAATGCGTGTATTCCTACTTTTTTATTTTTTCAGATTTAGGCAGAATCTGTGAGCTAGCCAGTCTGGAAAATGAGCATTAGCTCTCTTGAACCCCAGCATTCAACCATGTAAAATCTCCCGGACCTTCCGGCTCATGTTGGTTGTGTCAGTAGTGTGTGTTCCGTTGCTGTGGCCACTACCCAAACATTTTATTATTATTTTCCCTGTCATTGTTACCTTCTTCTTGATTTCTTGACTATATTTATAGTTTTCTCTTTGTTTCTGGTAAGTATAGGAACAAATTATGATGTATTCCTATTATTGTGTTCATATTAAGACTATGAAACTATTTAGGACTTATTCAATAAATATATACTCATATCAACCATTTGTTGGGCGCTGTGCTAAATGCTGGGAATACCTAGGAAGCCAGACAGAGTCCAGGCAGTATTCGGACCTCATAATTTAACTGAAACTTCCTGTCACTTGTCCACATCTCCCCTTCTTTGTTGCAGGTCCATCAGGTCATCTGGTTTGTGCATCTCGTCAGTGTGGTCGCTGGGAAGGAAGCCCCTGGAGCCTTCCCACCTGCCTCAGAATATGCTGGACATGGTCAGCACCTGGCTCCTGTCAATCTTCCGTCTCCGTCACTGGCCTCTGGAGATTCCCTACTCCCATGTGGTGCTGGAACTCTGTTTTTGATCCATGCATCCTTCTTTTGGAGAGCTACACCCTTCAGAACTTACCAAGGAAAGATTCTCTGGGGGTAACTACTGAGAGCTTGCATGTCTAAATATATGTTTATTCTAATCGCGTTCTTAATTAATAGTTGGGTTGAGCCTAGAATTCCAGGTTAGGGATCAATTTCCTTCAGGGTCTTGAAGGTACCTTTATCATCTCCCAGCTTCTACTCTTTCAGTTGAGAACTGTGAAAATGTTCCATGTTTTCTGCTTTACGTTGACTTGTTTATCTTCTCTGTGAAAGAGAGCAGGACTTTCTCTTTTGTTCCTGCTAAGCAGAGGAACAATTTAGGATTTATTCCTATTATGATGTTCATATTAATACTATGAAACTATTTAGGACTTATTCAATAACTACATAGTTATATCAGCTGCTTGTGGTGTCAGAGGTGTTTGAACCACAGGGACTCCATCTTCAATAGGGGCTGGGTAAAACAAGGCGAGACCTACTGGGCTGTATTCCCAGGAGGTTAGGCACTCTAAGTCGTAGGATGACATAGGAGGTCGGCACAAGAGACAGGTCATAAAGACCTTGCCGGTAAACAAGTTGTGGTAAAGAAGCCAGCTAAACCCCACCAAAACCAAGATGGTGACCACAGTTACCTCTGGTCTTCCTCACTGCTCGTTTTACTCTAATTAGAATGCATTAGCATGCTAAAAGACAATCCCACCAGCACCACGACAGCTTACAAATGCCATGGCAACATCACAAAGTTACTGTTATATGGTCTAAAAAGGGGAGAAACCCCAGTTCTGGGAATTGTCCACCCCTTTCCCAGAAAACTCTTGAATAATCCACCCCTTGTTCAGCATATAACAAGAAGTAACAATAAATATAACCAGCTGAACGGACCATGCTGCTGCTCTGCCTATGGAGTAGTCATTATTCCTTCACTTCTTTTTAAATTTGTTTATTTATTTTTTTTTTGAGACAGAGTGATGCTCTTGTCACCCAGGCTAGAGAGCAGTGGAGCGATCTCAGCTCACTGCAACCTCCTCTTCCTGGGTTCAAGTGATTCTCCTGCCTCAACCTCCCCAGTGGCAGGGATTACAGGTGCCCACCACTATACCCAGCTTATTTTTGTATTTTTAGTAGAGGCAGGGTTTCATCATGTTGGCCAGGCTGGTCTTTAACTCCTGACCTCAAGCAATCCACCAGCCTCGGCCTCCCAAAATGTTGGGATTACAGGTGTAAGCCACTGCGACCGGCCTCCTTTACTTTTTTAATAAACTTGCTTTCACTTTACTCTATGGATTCACCTCAAATTCTTTCTTGTGCAAGATTCAAGAACTCTCTCTTGGGGTCTGGATCGGAACCCCTTGCCAATAAGAGTTGGGCACTGTGCTAAATGCTGGGAACATCCAGGAAACAAGATAGAGTCCAGGCGGTGTCCAGACCTCAAAGAAGTACCATCTAGTCAGGATCAGAAATGCTGCTTCCTGACTCTGAAACAATTTTTTTTTCCAAATGTGTTCTAGACAAACACCCTAGAGAAGTAACTAGAAATCTACAGAAATCTTCGGCTCCTTTAGCTGCATACCTTGCATTTGCCAAGACTGTTTCCTGCTTGACACATAGACTTTGATAAAAACAGTGCCAAAATGTGAAGTAGGGAAATGTAGAACAACTAGGCCAATAATCAAGAAAGCCCTGACAGTAGGTTATAACAAGTTTGTTTCCTAATATTAAGGAGGGATAACTGTGAATCTCTTGTGGTTATCTAATGACAATAAACTAAGACAGATTGGATATGAGTGATGACAGAGCTACACCATAGGACCTGATTTGAGGGGTTTGCTCCTCTCTGTCAATTGTTTCCTGTTCCCCCAGAATTAACCACCATTCTCAGTAATAACCAGGAGGGCAGCTTCTTCATCATTCAAATAAGCACCTGCTGATACCAATGGAAAGCAAAGTCATACACACCTCATCCTGCGTAACAGAATCCTGAAGGGATCTCAGTTTCTATGTCCAAAGCTTCCAGATGGATTAGTAAATCCCATGTAGGAAGTAATTTAGCCTAACTACGACTTATTAGCTTGTTCAGTAGTAGCATTTTTTTTTTTCAAAATAAAAATGGGGGATGAGGTTGGGAAAATATAAAATCTAGAATTGGCCGGGCACAGTGGCTCACGCCTGTAATCCCTGCACTGTGGGAGGCCAAGGCAGGTGGAACATAAGGTCAAGAGATTGAGATCATCCTGGCCAACATGGTGAAACCCTGTCTCTACCAAAAATACAAAAATTAGCCGGTCATGGTGGCGGGCCCCTGTAGTCCCAACTACTTGGGAGGCTGAGGCAGGAGAATGGCGTGAACCCGGGAGGCAGAGCTTGCAGTGAGCCGAGATCGCGCCACTGCAGCGCGATCTCCAGCTCAAAAAAAAAAAAAAAAAAAAAATCTATAATTAATGTAATGCGCAAAGTGTTAGCCAGGGAAATAAAAGTAAAGGAAGAGAAATGTCTAGGGTTCACCTGAAACAACCCACCTTTGTATGGAATGAAAAGAACACAAAATGCAACCTCAAAGGAGAACCAGGAATCAAGACAATCACAGGAACCCTGGACCTTTACAGATATTCAGAGGGCTGTATGCATCCGAATCTCCCAACTTGCTTCTTCAGGAAGACACATTCCTGGACTCGCTCTCAGGTATGCTTTATCAGAACCTACATTTCAACATCTGCCCTGATGATGTAGGTGCGCATGATCGTCTGGGAGACACTGCTTGACCTCGGCTTCAGTGCGAGATGCAGCAGAGATGCACATACGTTACCTGCTTGGAGGGGAAACCTCACTAGGAGGGAGTTTTCATATTACAATTTTGACTCATATTCAGAAATAGTTAGTAAACAGCAAAGGTCTTTTCCTTCTCGTCTCTTACCTCTCCCTGTTCACAGACAGACTTCAGGATGCTGCGGTATTAGTTTTTCCTATTTTAAGGCTGCTGTGGATGTTCACTTCAATCTGATTTTACTGTTATTAAGTTACACGTGTGTGTGTTTGCTCAGGTTCAGTAATTCCTGGAAGCGAATCCTCTCAGTCTATGATGAATACGAAGAAAGACTTCTATTTAATGACGGAGGGAAAATTATAACTCTGTGTGTGTGTGTGTATATATACATATATATGTGTGTGTATATATATGTGTGTGTGTGTATATATATATATATTTCTTTTTTTATTTTGAGATGGAGTCTTGCCCTGTCACCCAGGCTGCAATGCAGTGGTATGATCTTGGTTCACTGCAACATCCACCTCCCGGGTTCAAGTGATTCTCTGACCTCAGCCTCCCGAGTAGCTGGGATTACAGGCATGCACCACCACGCCCAACTAATTTTTGTATTTTTAGTAGAGACAGGATTTCCCCACGTTGGCCAAGCTGATCTTGAACTCCTGACCTCAAGTGATCCACCTGCCTCGACCTCCCAAAGTGCTGGGATTACAGTCATGAGCAGCCACGCCTGACCACGTTTTTATAAGTAATTGAAAATCTTGGAAGATTTTTTGAGCTGGGATGGAGATCATAAGACAGGTTTGAGGCATACTGATTTAACGAGTGGACAGCAATTCCTGTGAATATTTATCTGCCAGGTCAAATGGCAGGCAAGCCATCATCCTTCCTGCACAAGGCCTAATAGGACTGAAGATACAGGTCTGATTGTCACCTACCAGACAATGCCTGAGTGTGCCTTGGTGAGGCCTGGGTCTGAAATTGGAGACATGAGGGAGAAACACCACCAGCAACAACGGCACTGATTTGTACCTCCTCTTCTCATCGCAGAGCTGTGTTTAGGAACTGAGTCAGAGGAAAAGACAGAGGTTGAAATCCGAGTTCCGTGGTCTAGCCAGTACACTGGTTGGAAGTGACAGAAATCCAGCTCAGGCTAGTTTTGTGGAAAAAGGGAATGAATCCTATGGAATGGAAAAGGCCAGGAATGGAGCTGGCCTGGCAATTTTGGAAAAAGGGAGTACAGGGCTTCTTCCTTTCCTCTCTCTTTTTTCACTGTGATTTTATTCTCCCTTGAGGCAGATGTAGGTGAGCTAATGGTAGGCATTGAGAGGAGGGTTGGGTTGCAGACAGATGCAGTTTAATCTCATCTCAAGAATGCCATAAGAAAGAGAGAAAGGACCTTTCTCAGTGACCCTATATAAAATCCCAGGGAAGGCATCTGATTGTCTAGATCAAAGTCATTTGTCCATCTCTGAGCCAATCAGCATGGCCAGAAGGGACCCATGATTGACCAATCCTTGATCTTGTGCTCACCCATGTGGTTGGGGTGGTGATGGGGGGCGCAACTTGAATCAGAAGCCCTAGAGGAGTGGGAAGAGATAAGTCCCTAAGCATTAGCAGACTAAGCGGGAAAGAAATGTTGGACAGGTACAAACACACATTATTGTCTCTTACTGGCTTTGCAACTTTGGCAAATTAATTTCTCTATGCTTAGTAGGGTTGTTAAAAAATTTGAGATAAATTATATCAAGCCTTTAGCACATAGTAGCTACTCAATCCATAGCTATTATTATTGCCAACCAGTTTTCTTCCTAAGAATTTATAAACTATACCAGTCTATGGACATAAATTTCCAGGATTTCTAGTTTAATCACTTTATGGGATGCCAATGGGACCAAGACCAATACCTGCCCCGGCAAGCTGACCCGGTTAAATCCACCAGTTGTGCAACAAATTGTTATGTGTCCTAAGCACAGTTCAGATTTTAAAACATTAAACCTGGAAAAGTTCACTTGCACTAACACAGTTTTGCGATCTCACTTGGCAAACTACAGTGCAAGTCTGAGAGATGGAGCGCTCTGTCTGGGAGCCCACAGACTGGCTAGAGGTCAGCCTGGCCCTGAAGTCAGGGGTGTCCTCAAGAAGAATTGTAGGCTGCCCTCACACACACACACACACACACACACACACAAAGCTGAACCTGCTTAAGCTATTGGATTATCTCCGATTACTGAAGGCTGTTCTGCAGTTCCCGGTAATGACGGATGTGCTGCTGTTTCTTTCCAATCAGAGGATCCCCAACAGCAATCACTCAAACTCCCAATGCCAAGTGGCTCCCAGACCCTTTAATCCCAGTGCCAGGTGGATGGATTTGCACGCTACCCAGGTAGTTCCAATGCGCAGCCTGGTTTGGGAACCGTGATCTTGGATGCTCCCAGGTATGCACAGGTGGTGATTGACCTGCACACTGCTGACGACCCTGCTCTTCCTCCTCCAGCTCAGCTATTCTTAAACTTGGGCGCACATGAGACTCACTAGGAAGACTGACTTAGACAGATTCCTGGGCCTCTCTCCAGGGTTCTGATTCTGGGGGGCTGGGGTGAGGACCAGAAATGGGCAGAACTAGAAAGTTCTCAGAAGATAGGGGCTACAGGTTGGAAATCACATCCTGGGAACCATAGCTCCAGCTGGTTCCTCTTTTAAAAAAATGTGGCCACGTTATAACCTAGAATGAAAGGTCCCATGCAGGAAAAAGAGGTGAACTGGACCTGGAATTTCCCTTGGTTACCTTAAACATATATTAGAAAAAAAGACTTCTATTCTAAAATTATAGCTGCAGACTTAGCCAAATTAGAGGACATCTTCATTTGAGAATATCATTCATTAATTTTGTTGGTTTTAGGGTTCAGACTCAAAGCTACTTGAGTTAAACCTTGGTTTGGAATTCACTAATGATGTAACTATAGGAAAATTAAACCTTTTTTTCTCCTAAATCTCAATTTCAGATTTATAAATTAAGGATAATAGTATGTTCTGGAGACATTATTTCATAAAATTAAAATGAGATAAGTTGAGTACAACGCACAGCACAGAGGAGGTGCTTAGCAAAGGTGGTGGCAGGTGACTCTCATCAGTGAAGACCAGGACTCACAGAATCCTATAGCACACAGAGGTGGCAGGCATTCATTTGGATCTTAACATGCGCGGCTTTGCTCATCACACACAGTTTAGGAAGAGATTTCCAGCCAGAGGCACTAAAGCATTTGGAAATTCATGTTATCATTAATAAATACTAAACATTTTAAACAGCAAATATACAAAAAATAAAAGTAAAGAAGATAGAGTCCAGGCACCTCAGGTCGGTGCGTGATGTCTGTGAGGCTGGACGGGCAGATTTGAGCCACTTTGAGATGTGCCTTCCACTCCATGACAGGGAATTTGGCCTCAATTCTGTGGGTGATTAGGAACCACTAAGGGAGTCATTTGGTCAAAACTGTCAAAACTGGTGTTCTCAGTGTTCCTGGGTGATGCTTTTGATTTCAGGATTCTTTCTTAAGGCCTGTATATCAACTGTAGAAGGTTCTTTGCAAGATTTCTCCATCTTAATTGGTTACTTTAAATTTGCTTATTTGAGCTCACACCTTTCTTTTTCAAAAGTTGTGTCCTAACAACTATGCGATTTTGTAAGGACCTGCTGCTCTTTTTTTCTCAACAAGTCAAGTCGTTCTCTTTCCATTTGAGAGTGTGTAACAATAACATCTGTTGGGTAGAAGATTTGCTCTAGCCCACAGAGATTAGACGTCTGTAGCAGGAGATGGGATAATTACCAATTGTGGTGACAACAGGCACCGTCCCCCAGGTGTACCTGACGGTCTGTGTGAGTGGAGTGAATCGTTGTCTAAATACCTCCTATGGTTGGGAACTTTGGAGTCAGATAGGTTTGGATTAAACCTCTTCACCGTCACTCACATGCTTGTGATCTGGGACCATGGTCACTTAGCAACTCTAAGCCTCAATTTCCTTCTATAAAAACTGTCACATAATGTCCACATGAGAAGGCTGTTGTTAAATTCGATTTTAAAAAAAAGTTTTTCATCTGCTGAGTATATAATAGGAGCTCAAGCAAGGATCTCCCACTCCTACTGGAGATTCAGTCGACTGAGCCTATCATCTCCAAGCAGGTCTCTTGGTATAAAGCAAGTGCACTTTGGATGAGCCCCATCAAGACTTTTCCCATCATTAAACACCTTAAGATTCGCATTTCTCTAATGATCAGTGACGTTGAGCTTTTGTTCATATGTTTGTTGGCCGCCTAAGTGTCTTCTTTTGAGAAGTGTCTGTTCATGTCCTTTGCCCACTTTTTAATGGCACAGCAAACGTACACGTCCCGCACATGAATTCTGGAACTTAAAATCAAATTAAGTTAAAAAAAATTACAAAATGAAAAAAAAAATCTTAAGCATTGGGTGGTTGTCTGAGACTTTGTAAAATAGGGAGACTCGGTTCCAGGGATTACAGCTCAAGGCAGGGACCCCCGGCGGTGGGATGCGGGCACAAGGAGAGGAGGCTGGCCCAGCTGCAGTGTCATCGTGGAGTGGGCCATCAGACTCCGGAGGAACCCTAGGTCCTGGGAGATGTTCCAAAGGGGATGAAGGAGACAAAGGAAGAGAGATGAACTTGGAATAGGGGGATCACAGAGGGAACATCCCCGTGGCAGACCTGCAGAGTCTCCCCACAAGGCCTGTGGTCACGTCCTATGACATCCCACCGCAGGATTGCACCTCTGGACCTGTGGACACCCACAGAAGAACAGGGTCTGTGAACCCCAGGGATGGAAAGGTGGAAAGGAGCGACTCTCCACCGCGGATCCCTGTACCCAGACAGCAGTCAGTAGCTCGGCAAACTCTCTCTACTCTCGTAGTTTTGTTGGAGGAAGGACCAGCCCCACTCTTGCTGAATGCATCTACTTCACATTGACAAGAACTATATTTTTATGTACTCACGATATTGATGGAGAGACAAAATATATGAGTGGAGCTTGGTCCTGATACTTATCTAAGTGTGGACAATGGGAACTTACAATATTATACTCAAGGAGTTGCATGATTGACGGCTCTTCAGGAAAGAAGGAAGTCATAAAATTACTTAAGTATTGAGGGTTTTGTATTCAATTTTTTCCCAGCGTATCTCTAAACCCTTTGCAGGTTTTATATACTTCATAGAGGGGAATTCTGGTTCTTGTTTTCAAAAGAACTAAGTATTGCTGGGAGGAGTGGCCTAAGGAATTCAGAAAAATAAACAGAGTGAGTGGAAAACTCTGCATTCTAAGGCAAATGTTTATGACGAAGCATGAACCGTCTCTCCATCTGGGCGTGACATTTTCATGTGACTCTTTTGGTACCAGCATTTTCACCCCAGGGACATTTTGACATAACCTAAAAAGATATCATGAAGCTTTCAGCTATTTTTATTCTAAGTAATGTGCTCAGTAAACATCCTCCCCTGTCCCCCGGGTTTCAGTCCTTCGGAAAGTTCCCCACATCCCATCGAAGGAGGATTGCAGGGGGAAGGTCAGAGAAAGAATAAGAAATCTGGGTTGTCTCATTAATGACACAGCTTGTGTTTGCATGTTGTATGTACGCAAAGGACACGGCGTCATTACAGAGAACTCTCTTGAAATGACTCCCACAAGAAAACAGTGAGGTCCAGCTCACCATGGTACCATAGCTCGCCTTAGCAACAACTCCACTTGGTTCTTCTGAGACTCAGGAAGGCCTTAAAGTGTGCAAAAAGATGACAGAGTAAGCATGGAAATCTACCAATCACAGGCGTCTAGTACATTTAGTGCTCAGACTCCATTCTGCCTTGTCATTTGAGAGACGTTGGAGGCTGCGTTGTAAGAAAGAGTGGTTGACTGTGGAAGTACATTCATGTCCATCCCCCTTACCACTTTTGCGATTAATTCCCTATGTTTTATTTTTCTCATGAATAAAGCAGAAATCATAACTATGGAATCATAGGGTTACCATAAAGGTAAAATGCTATAAACTTCTGTAAAGCTATTAATTCCTGAGGACTACATCTTACTCATCTTTGATGTTGGTTTGTACGGATCACATTGCCTGGCACACTGGAGATTTTCAGCAAGAATCTGTTAATAGAACAATAGGTATTGAATTGGTGAACAGAGTCCCAGAAATTGGGAAATAATCCTACTGCTGATCCTTTTCCCTTCGCAGCCACTCACCCCTTCCTGGCAATCAAGAAACTGAGAACCTCCAGTGTTAAATGGCTTGTCTAAATTTGCGACAGAAATTAAACTTGGACCAAGGTTGCCAAATTTAACCGTATTAAGCAAATATGCAGGATGCCCATTAAACTGAAACTTCAAATACACAAGAAATAATTAATCATTAGGACACACTACTACTAAAATAAAAATTGTCTCCCTGGAATGGCACCGTAACTGGGCATCTGCATTTTATCAAACAGCCCTGGTTTGGACTGGCATTCTCTGACTTAAAGTCCCAGGCTCTTTCCTGCTCATCCTGCTTGTCTGGAGAACAGAAATGATCAGAGGTCGGAGTGACAGGAGCAGGCAGGGTGGGAGGAGTGGAGAGAGGGAAAGGCCGATGCAAATATGTGTATGTCGGTGTGGTCAGGCATCCTGTGCCAGGACTGCCAGCACTGCGCTGCCAGATTGCGCATTGAAACCCTCTGGAAATACACCACACCCCTGCCAGATGGAAAGAGATGTGCCTGGATTGGAAGGAGCACGTGACCCACTCAGAAGAATATGCAACTAATTGCTAATTTCATGTCTGGTTGGCAGCTTGCCATAGTCCTTGCAGGTGTCATGAACGCGGATCTCCAAGGAGCCTGCGCCGTCCATCATCTCGGTTTTGCTTTCATTCTAGGGCTGATCTCATCCAAAGTAAGCGATTCTGCACGTTGATCCATTGTACACCATGTGGTTAGTCTGGATTATTTACGAATGAAGTTGCGAGGCTACATTTTCTCCTTCATTGTTCAAATCGTTCCTTTATGAAAAATACCCGCCAAAAAGCACAGGTGTTGGAGAGTGGCTTCAGAATGTGTCTCCTGAGTCACCCTGATGAAGGTCGAAGGTGAACCACATAAAAACTTCTCTTTGAGCCAGGCATGGTGTCTCATGCCTGTAATCCCAGAACTTTGGGAGGCCGAGGCAGGAGGATCGCCTGAGGTCAGGAGTTCGAGACCAGCCTGGCCAACATGGTGAAACACTGTCTGTACTAAAAATACAAAAAACCAGCTGGTCGTGGTGGCTCATGCCTGTAATCCCAGCTACTTGGGAGGCTGAGGCAGGAGAATCGCTTGAACCCAGGAGGCAGAGGTTGCAGTGAGCCGAGATCCACCATTGCATTCCAGCCTGGGAAACAAGAGTGAAACTCCATCACAAGAAAAAAAAAATCTCTTTTGTCTTCTCCTGTGACACACTATTTCTATTCAATGCAAACCAACACAATCCTAGTAATACCATGCTATAAATCCTTTTCAGAATCCTCTATGAAATTAATGGAGTTAGACCTAGAACCAGGGATGACTTTGCCCCAAGACACACCTGTGAGTGAAACTGTCAGGCTGCCAGGGGATTCATGGTAAAACAGGGTTGCTCTGAACCGCAGAGTTAACAAACAAGTTAGTGCGTGCGGGAGCCATCGAAACTTCCCTCCTGCCAGGAAGGATAAGCAGAAACTATGAATAGAAAAAAAAAAAAAAGAACTTCAAGGTAAATAGGAATGTTTTGGTTTGAAGAAAGGATGATTGTTTTTACAAAAATCCCCACAGACCTGGCAGCAGTTATTAAAGAAGTTATTACTGAGGGTGAGGGAATGAAGATTTCAGATGAATATGCAAAAGACTAAAGTCATGTTTAATGCAAAGAAGTAAGCAAACAGTAGAAATAATTAAAAGCTGTTAAGGCATATGTCTGTTTGGCTGACACATATGCTATTAAAAAAAAGAGACTATATAGCCAGTTGCCTCTAAGAATCTGTCTTTGCTGCAAACCATTTCAATGAGTAATAGTGTACAATCGTATTTTACATCCACGAACTGCCTTTCATCAAACACGCCAGCGTCTATACTCCGTCTCGCTCTTCTGCAGACAGACACGGCATTCATCATGGAAGTAATTCACCTCTGGCCTTATCAGAAATGGCTGGCTTTGGTTACCTGTTCCAGCCAGCTGTTAATTATCTACAGATGGATTTGGTGACACAAGAGCCCATTCTCCACCCTGCCAGCCGGACACCTGGCTCACCACCCCTTTGCTTATTCCTGGCCCTGAGTGATTGAGTGGAGAAACAGTTACCAGCCTGATGGCAAGCTGTCCTTAGTTTTCTCTTTTTCTGTTTTGTACTGTCTTTTTTTTAAAAAAAAATTTGGCTAAAGTTGAGGTAAATCATTTGAGGGGTGCCAGATTAAGTTTCAACCACCTAAAATGTCAACCTGTAAGGGATCAAAATCAGTTAAGATTAGGTTTGATGCAGAAATACCATTTGGCCTAGCAGTCCCATTACTGGGTATATACCCAAAGGAATAGAAATTATTCTACTATAAAGACACAAGCACATGTTCATTGCAGCACTATTCACTATAGCAAAGACATGGAATCAGCCCAAATATTCCTCAATGATAGACTGGATAAAGAAAATGTGGTACATGTACACTATGGAGTACTATGCAGCCACAAAAAGGAACAAGGTCATGTTCTTTGCAGGGACGTGGATGGAGCTGGAAGCCATTATCCTCAGCAAACTAACACAGGAACAGAAAACCAAACACTGCATGTTCTCACTTATAAGTGGGAGCTGAACAATGAGAACACATGGACACAGGGAGGGGAACAACACACACACCAGGGCCTGTTGGGGGATTGGGAGGAGAAGGAGCATCAGGATAAATAGCTAATGCATGTCAGGCTTAATACCAGGTGATGGGTTGATAGGTGCAGCAAACCACCATGGCACACTTTTACCTACGAAACAAACCTGCATGTCCTGCACATGTATCTTGGAGCTTAAAATAAAAAAGATTAGGTTTGATGGCAAATAAGAAAAACTCAATCTGACAGTAGCTTCCACAAGGTGGGATTTATTACTCTTATGAAGTCTATGAAGTGGAGGTAGTCATCCCAGGATTGTCTTTTTTTTTTTTTTTTTTTTTTTTTTTTCATATTTGTGGAGAATGGGGACTTGCTATATCGCCCAGGCAGGTCTTGAACTCCTGGGCTCAAGCTATCCTCCCACTTCTGCCTCCCTAAGAGCTGGGATGACAGGCATGGGCCACTGTGCCCGGCCCATCCCAGATTGATGTAGGGCTCCTTCTATCTCCAGGCCCTGCTGTGCCCAATTTTGGGGTTTCCCCTCTGTCAAGATGACAGCTTGGCTGTCTGTCCTCGCACCCACGTTCCACCAGCTGGCAGGAAGGTGGGAAGAAAAGGGTACCCACTCCACCTAAGGGAGTCGTTGGAAGCTGCACCCACACTGCCAATCATTGCCGGGAACTTCATTACCTGGCAACCCTTGGCTGGAAGGGAGGCCTGCAAATGTGGTTTCTACTCCAAGCGGCTGTGTACCTTCTTGACAGTCAGGAACTCTACTACTAAAAAAGAAGAAGACTCAGGAGGATTCGCCAGTAGGTCCCTTGAGCCCAGGAGTTCAAGACCAGCCTGGGCAACATAGAGTGACCCTATCTCAGACAAACAAAATAGGAAAAGAAGGAGAGGAGGAATATTGGGAAGCAAGTAACTGCGTCTTCACCAGGGCCCTAAAGCATCCCAAAATAAGTTGAGGATAGATGCCTGTGGACCTAGGTAGCAACAAATAATGATTACTATGGAACTTACAGACATGAATATAAGACAATCCCTAATATAAGGGCATCCATTCATTTTCCCTGGGAGAGATAGAAAAATAGAAACTTTTAGAGCTTTAGATTATATTTTTCAAAATATGAGATTTTCAGAATGTAAGTTTTTAAAAAGTTTTAAAGCCTTAGGTGATATATTTAAATATATACTTAGAATCCCTGATTAATGAATTTGGTTACTAATTTATATTTAAAAATTATTTATTATACAAAGTAATGTATTGATTTAGATACACTGCTGTTTTCCACTTACATTCTATACAACAATTATTAATAACTAAGCTGTTCACAAATATACTTAACATGAATCTACCTTGAACTAGAGTTTCTATCAGCATTGATGAGGTTTGCCTTCTAATTATCAGTGGTGGTGCCATTGTCCATGGTTATTGGAGTCTTCGCCACAATCAGCCACCACAGTGGAAGTGGTCATGATATATAAACGGGTTTTACATTTAGGTAATAAACTGTTACATGAACTTTTTGTTCTTGCCCAGTGAATCAAGGGTCACTGAAGATCAGAAAAGAAATTTGTCCTAGTACCATTATCACTCCGAAAAACAAAAGGGTGCTGGTGGTCTGTTCCTTCACGCTATGTAAAGAATGGTGCACTGAGACTTCATTGCATGTAATTCAGTGTTTTGCCTCCAACAGGGGTTTCAGAGGACATGCTAGTTCACCCTATCAGTTGCTCTTGATCCAATCATTCTAGAAATTCTAGAGCTGAGAGAAGCACCAGCATTCAGAAATTAGAATCTCTAATTTTACTATATTCACTTTATTACATTTGGTAGATTTTATTATGTAAGTGGTTTAAAGTGACTCCGTGGCACTGCCCATTAGACAATGGAGAGTAGTAATCTTCCAGTCTGTCTACATATCATCATAGGCTGGGCAAATTCGTTTCAAAGGGCAGATTCTTGAGCCCTATTTAAGAGGTCTTAACCCATTGAATCAGAATTTCTGGGACAGGACCTTGGAATCTCTATTTTTCCAAAGCTTCTAAAGAGACTTTGAGGCAGCCAACCTGACAATGTTCCTTGGACCAAGATTTGGAAAATGTTGGCTAAAACTTCCAAAAATATCCTCCCCAAAGTTTGGAGGGTGGGGACAAAATCTAGGAGTCGAAGCTTTTAGGCAAAATTGGAGAAGAGGACACCAGAATAAATAAAAAGTTATTTAGAAGACTCATGACTAGGTTTGTTTTGTTTTCTGGGTTTTTCCCCCCCCTTTAAAATGTTTTCATTACAGCAAGCAGCAAGCATATTCAAAGTGATGCTTCTAGTCTCAAAGTTTCCCAATATCTCGGAAAGCTTTTCCTTTTTTTCTTGTGCTCCCTTCAGTGAGTAGGTCCCTAGCTCTAGTGCATCACACTGTCTGCTGTCGCTTTAATAAATGCACAATTGAATCTTTGGATCATGATATAAGACTGAAATTTAGCAGAGAGTTCAACAGCTCATTTATAAAGCATGCAGGTTATCAGGTAGATCAGTTACCTCATATATCAACATCTCAGAAGGTACTCCCACCAACGCCCACACAGTGCCTTCCTTATTTTAATAGTATATCACAGTTCAAACATAGAAAACGGTGTACTGAATGGATGGGAAATTTATGTAAGATGATCTTATTCTATTTCCCAAATTAGAATGTACTTAGAGTACAGTCTACAAAACTGCTGGATTGAAAATTTTACTGTCAGTGGGTTACAGAATTTGGCATTTCATCTTCATCTAGTGATAAAGTATCTCTTGGTATAACTCACGGTTGAGAGACTGTCATAACAGGGTAGGAATAAAGCTGTGAGTATGGTGGACTATAGAAGCTTAAGGGACATCTGGGTCAGCCACTCTTTTGAATCTTGTAGAATAAGACCATAAGCTTATTTGGATTTGTTCCCCTTTACAAAAGAGACAGAGAGAGACAGAGAGAGAGGAGAGAGAGAGAGAGAGATAAAGAGAGAGAGAGAGAACGAGCATGAGTCTACATTTCTAAATCTCTTCTCTTCCTTTCTCCTTCAAAACCCCCAGCTTCTCTGAGATGCATTATAATATCTCCCACACTTAAGAACATCTCCCTCTCACTAAAGACTGGCCCCTCACCTGGAAAAGCTCTATTTCTGGTTAAACCCAACCATGTTCCCTCTCTTTAGACCAGACAGCTGGTCATGGGAGGACAAAGTCATCCAGGCTTTCATGTAAAGTCATACTCAAAGATCCCACCTGGGTGATTCCCACCGCCCAGCAGCCCTGTCTTCATTTCCTGTTGCCTTTATGGTCTGTAAGATCTTGCAAACAAAACGACCTACCTTGAAGCTCCCTCCTGTCCAGCCCACCTTCTCTCCCCGACCATCACGCAATCATTTTGGAATGATGGGCTAATCTTGCTGTGTCTCCCCGCCAACTTCACACCCCTTTCCAGCAGCATCTGGCCTGCATGCTCACCATCACTGAGACCTTCACCTGAGCATTCTCCATCCGCATCCTGCTCTCTGGCTGCAGCCAGCAATCAGCACCAGTGGCCCCTCTCTCACGGCCTCCCACTTGAGCCCTCGGTGCCCCCTTCTGTTCCTCGACGGTGGGATCTGACCTCGCACAGTCTCTCTTGCAGGCTTCTACTCCACCCAGCCCCGGAGTTTGGTCTTGGGACCACCTATCTTTCCCAGCTTGGCTTTTTTCCAAGTGAATTTATCCAGCCCTGTTGACATCTCCATCTATGTGACTAAAGGACATCTCAGGAATGCGATTCCCAGGTGGAACTCTCAGTTTCCCTCCCCACAAAGTCACTTCCATGGTTTCCCAGGTGCCCTTCCTGAGCCACCAAACACATATTTTTAAAGATAAAATTAGATTATATATAATAAAATAGTTAGAAATACACCTTGAACGAACTTTGAGTTGTGTTAATATGCCCCAATCTCAAGAGAGCTTTGAGTTTTTTAATGGGATATAATTGAGTTCCTTCCTGAAGGTTTGATGATGATGCTGGGTCTCTGCTGTTCTTTGATAATCTGGTTTCAAATACCTTTTCCCCTTCTTACTTTAAAAGTACGATAAAATAACAGTGATGGTTGCCTTTTATGTCATGATGAATCATACTCACTGATGACCAGATACTGAGGAAAAGTTAGAGGACAGGAAAACAGGAGAAGAATTAACATCATGCACCATGTGACGCAGAGAGGCTGTGGCAGTGATTGCTAATTTGTGGCATCCACATCCACAGAGGCCTTAAGAGAATGTATATGGGGATGAGCGGATGCATTGAGTTAAAAAGGAGGCCATAAATTAATACGTAATGTTGAATAGCTCACACGCATGTTTACCTCTCTACCAGTACATTTCAAAGTGCTACAAAGTTTATAGTTGTATTTGGAAATTGTAAATTTTTTCAAATGATAATTACTTAACAATTGTAAAAAAGGTAAATACTCTCATGAATTGTTTCATGAGATTGTTGAATGTCCTTCACAGATAAATTTGAATTCCTACCTCATGCCTTAGAGTAGAATAAGTTTCAGATGAATCCAAGATATAGATGCAAAACATAAATAAATCTATAAGAAGAAACTACCTGAAGATACTTTTAAAGTAATCCTGGAATGAGGAAGTCTTTTTCAATGGAATATAAAATTTGAGTTATGAAAAATAAGGATGATTGAGTTGTGCTACATAAAACAAAAGCTATTTGCATGCTTAAAACAGCCATAGTCAAAACACAAATGATAAACTAGAAAAAACACTTTTAACTCATTTTACAAAGGACTCTTTTCATGAATATATAAAGAGTTCCTGAAAATCAATTAGAAATGCCAACAACTCAATAGATAAAAGGGCACATTTTATGATCAGATTGTTTAAAGACAGGAAATCCAAACAGATCTTATGCAACAGAAAACATACTCAAGTTCATTTATAATAATAGAAATGCAAATTAAAACTCATGGAAGTATATTCTATTAACCATATAGGTAAAGAACAAACAGTTTAATACACATAGAGGAAATAGAAACTCTCTTACATCACCAATAGAGTGCAAATAGATGCACCTTTAGAAAGAAAATTTCATAATAGCATAAAAGTCACAAATATTGTATCATTTTACCTAGTATTTTTACTTTTAAGAATTTACCCAATAGATGTAATTCATACACATTTGAAATAAATTATCTAGAAGATTATTTATTGCAACATTCTTGGTGATAGCAAAAGACTGGGAATAATCTAAATGTTTATGACTAGGTTGGTATTTAAAGAAATTATGAAAATTACAAATACTATGTAGTTATAAAGAATGTTTAAACTATTTATATTTTGGTCAAAATATAAAATTATCTCTTATTTTATACTGTTAAGAAAGAAGCATTATGCAAAATAGCAAATATAGTATACTACCATTGTGCAAGAAAGGAGAAAATAATTGCCTTCTTGTGTAGATAAAGTAGCTCTGAAATGGTAAACAAGAATCCGATAATATTTGTCACCTCTAGAAAGGTGTTAGCTTCTGGTAAAATAGCCCAGTACATTTTGACTTGCTGCATTAAAGCTTGGTATCCCTGTGGTTTATCCAGTTTGGAAGTACTATTGCTGAAGTACATCTCAAATTCCATAAAACGCAGTGCTTCACAATGCCCACCGTCCCGTAACATTATTTTTTAATCCATTGTTTGTTGCAATGGTTAATTTTATGCATCAACTTGGAGGGTGTTTTGGGATGAGATTAATACTTCAATCAGTGGACTCTGAGTGCAATAGATTGCATTCCCTAATGTATACATTTGTCTCATCCAGTCAGTCGGAGGCTGAGATGCTCATGAGTGGGACCTGAGCTACGAGAATGCAAAGGCATAAAAATGACACAATGGGCCGGGCGCAATGGCTCATGCCTGTAATCCCAGCACTATGGAAGGCCAAAGTGGGCAGATCTTGAGATCAAAAGCTCGAGACCATCCTGGGCAACGTGGCGAAACCCTGTCTCTACTAAAAATACAAAAAATTAGCTGGGCGTGATGGCACATGCCTAAGTCCCAGCTACTTGGGAAGCTGAGGCAGGAGAATCATTTGGACCCGGGAGGTGGATTGTGCCACTGCACTCCAGCTTGGCAATAGAGCGAGACTCCATCTCAAAAAAAAAAAAAAAAAAAAAGATACTGTGGACTTTGGGGACTCAGGGGAAGGGGTGGGAAGGGGGTGAGTGGGTGAGATACAAAAGACTACAAATTGGGTGCAGATTGGGACATGGGTGCACCAAAATCTCACAAATCACCACCAAAGGACTTATTCGTGTAACCAAATATCACCTGTTCCTCTGAAACCTATGGAAGCCGAAAATGAAAAATAAATACTTTTCAAAATTGTAACCGTAAAAACATATAAAAATTACTCAAGTCATTAGTGTATAGCCTGACAAACTATCACCAAATAAGCACAATGGTATAGCTACCTTTATGGTCAAGAAATAAAACCCACCCACGCAAGAGAAGTACTCCTTTCTTGGCATTCTGTCCACCTTGCTTCCAAAAGGTGAGCTCTGGTCCAGGTCTCTAATGCCCTAGTTAGTTTTTATCATCTCAGACTTTATGTAAATAGAATCACCTAATATGTAAAGCTTTCTTTCTGGCTCTTTTGCTGAATGCCATGCTAGAAAGCTTCACTCATGTTGCTGGATGCATCTTGAGCATGTTCCTTTTCATTGGTGTATGGAATTCTATTTGACTACTCTTTTTGGGCATTTGAGTTGTTTCTATTTGGGAGCCATTATGAACAATCTTGCTATGAATATCTGTGTTTGTGTCTTTTGGTGCACATACGTGCCCATTTGTATGGAGGATAAGCCGAGGCATGCAGTTGCTGGGGCACAGGAAGTGAGTATGTTAAAACTTAGTAGATAACGCTAAATGCTTTTCCAGAATACTCGCACCACTTTACAGTCTGAGAGGCAGAGCCCTAGCTGCTTCACATTCTAGCCAACACCTGCCATCTTCAGGGTTTTAAATTAAAGATGTTTTGGTAAGGATGCGAAGGGATAATATGATGATTTCAGTGTGTTTATTTTCCTGAGGATTCATTATTTTGAGCTTCTTTTCATAACGTCTTTCTTTTGTTGTTGTAGTTTCCGTTTTGTTTTATTCTGCGCCTGGTTGCTTTGATATGGTGCTGAACATGCGTATGTAGCAATATCCTGAGGCCTTGAATGTTACTGTACTCCTCCTAGGATGGCTTATTTTTGGTTTCTGACAAGCTGGATGTTTGGGAGCACTTAGCAAATGGAGATGATTTAGACAGGATTTGCAGCCATGGAGTGAGCTGGACCTCAACCCTCCTAGGGCAGCGCAGCCTCCAGTTGACCCTTGTTTTAGTTTCCCAAGGCTGCCATGACAAAGTTACCAAAACTGGGTGGCTTAGAACAGCAGAAATATATTCTATCTCATTGGCAGGGCTGATTTCTTCTGAAGCTGTGAGGGAGAATCTACTCCAGGCATTTCTCCTGGCTTCTGGGGTTTTGCTGACACTCTTTGATGTCTGGAAGCCTCACCCCATCCCTGGCTTCATCTTTATGTGGTGCTCTCCCCATGTGCTTGTCTGTGTCCAAATCTGCGCATTTTATAAAGACACCATAGTATTGGAGAAGGCCCCATTCTGATCATCTTAACTTGATCGTCTGCAAAGACCCTATCAGCGAAGAAGGTCACATTCACAGGCTACAGGGATTAGGACTTAAATCACCTTTTGAGGATGCAGTGAAACTCACAGCACTCCTTATTCCTAACACCTTAGCCAAAGGAGTGTTGAATAAAGGCCGTATTCCTTGGTGGGCTGGCACAGTCAAATTGTGTTCCTTGAGTTCCACAGGTGTTTTGCAATCTCACTTGGCCTCTCTGGTTCTAAGCTGCCGTGCTTAGAATCAACAGGTGCCTTGCAGGGAAAATAAGCCCTGTCTGTCAGGATGTCCTGAAAGGTAGCCCCTCAGGTTCTTCCTGCTTTGCTGTAGGCAAATGTGTGCCACTAAGTCACATTGAAACATAAGGGAGATAGCTAATCACTCTTTTTTTTTAATTTATTTTTTATTATTATTATACTTTAAGTTCTAGGGTACATGTGCATAACGTGCAGGTTTGTTACATATGTATACTTGTGCCATGTTGCTGTGCTGCACCCATCAACTCGTCAGCACCCATCAACTCGTCATTTACGTCAGGTATAACTCCCAATGCAATCCCTTCCCCCTACCCCCTCCCCATGATAGGCCCCGGTGTGTGATGTTCCCCTTCCCGAGTCCAAGTGATCTCATTGTTCAGTTCCCATCTATGAGTGAGAACATGCGGTGTTTGGTTTTCTGTTCCTGTGATAGTTTGCTAAGAATGATGGTTTCCAGCTGCATCCATGTCCCTACAAAGGACACAAACTCATCCTTTTTTATGGCTGCATAATATTCCATGGTGTATATGTGCCACATTTTCTTAATCCAGTCTGTCACTGATGGACCCAAATGTCCATCAGTAACTAATCACTCTTGACAAGTGTCCCATGCGATATTTGGAACATATATATACTAAACATTACCTATTGCTTATCTGAAATGGAAATTTTAACTGGTGTTCAGTTTTCTTAATTATGGAATCTGAGGTTTGTACTTTGGGAGCGCTGTAGTTTCAAACAGATTTTAATTGTGTGTGTGTATCTGTTGATACATTTAACACATAGTATGTTTCATTGTTTTGAGTTGGAAGGTGAGTCAGAAGCCAGCCAGTTGGACATTGCTGGAAGAAGAATTCTCTGTTTTGACAAAAATTTTTAACTGTCTAGGGATTCCTAGAGGACTGGGCATACCTCTTTGCCCTCTTGCCTTATACAAAAAGCACAGAATAAACACTGGCCAGATGGAAATGAACTAAGTGATGCCCTTCATACTAACACGCACATCCATTTCACAATGCCATGGACCGACGTTCTCATCTCAGTTATGACTTTACTCTCTCTTCTCCACGAGCGAGGGGCTTGAGGAACACCTTAGCCTTCAACGGAAGAATTCTCCTGGGATGACTTTAAAGAGTGTAAGTCTATTTTATTTTATAAATGTCCCAAGACTTGCAATTGTTGAGTATTGAATATGTTCTTAATAAATGATCTTGTCGTGAACGAGCTAGCCTTCTTTATTTTGTTCTATCAAGAAGCAGGCCTATGCTGTCAGGCCTCCTTGCCATGATCTAACAGAGGCAGAAGCGTGGGCGTATGCTAATAATCTATGCATGGTTCCACCCATTGTAGGATGATGGCTTGGGCAGCCCGGGCTATTTTATTGTTCTAAAGAAATAATAGGCTGAGGACACTTTACTGCCAAGAGAACAGAATGATCATCAGTAGCTTAACTGAGCTGAACATAAACGACCCTATTTAAATCTCTTAAAATCTGGAGAGGAAACAAATCTCTCCCTTGTTGGATGTTAAATGAAAACAAATTGTTAGATAATTTATCTGTGTTCATTTACCTTCCTTCCCCCATGCTGCCAAAATCAGAGAAGGAAAAAAAAAGTCGTACAATTTAAAAAAGGTCTCGATGAGTAAAATACTTAACATGATGGAAAACTCAAAGTAAGTTTTCTTAAAAATAAAATAAGACATTTTTGTTCTAAGATTTGGAAGGTCCTGAAATACCCAGTAATTAAAATTACTCAGAGAGAATTACATAATCTAACAGATGCAATTTTTATATCTGTGCTTCATTAATCTAGTGTTCCTTGAGCACACACTATCACATTACCATTGCTGAGGACACATTTCAAGCTGTCAAAGATTAATTAGGTAAATCATCACTAGTATTTTAGGATAATAATTTGTTTTCTTTATTCTCTCCTTAGGTAGCTAAATGATAATCTCCATTTGTCTTTTTCACAAGACTCAGGGCTAAGTTTTTATTTTTTTTATTTTTTAATGGAAGCCTAGAACTCTGGAATAATTACCAGGACTTCTCAAGATGCCTGCTTTTCCTACAGCTGACTTGCAACAATTTATAGAAACTTACAAATAAGCTACATACCAGGGCAAGCTCTGTGCCCAACACACCGAAGCATCAAATAAGCTTAGTACCAGTGAGACTCTGTGCCCAATATACCAAAAAGTACCAAGTCTGGCTTCAAAAAGTGTAACATCTCAAATCAATGCCTGGAGCATTTAAAGGCATTGGCTTTTAATTTGGGGATTTTTAAAAAACTTTTCTTTTCCCCTGAATGCTAGGGAATTGGTCTGAGAATCCTCATCTCAATGGATTTCCCAAGGAATTCTTTGGGAGCCAGAATTTGTCAGACTTTAATGCAATTGGTGGTGCCTGCAGTTCTTGCCCCCTGTTTGTTATTCGCTTTAGTATAATGTCGACGTTCAGAGTGTGCTTTGGTAGGAATTTAGTGGCATTTCCTCCATGCCTCAGTATGTGAGTCAAAGCCCCATGGCTTTTCAAACCACGTCAGATCTTCCACTTGCACGTCTTCCTTGTGCAAAACCTTTTTCCCTCTTACTCAGTGATTCAGCCTGTTCCCATTCTATGGCTCTTACAGTGAGTTCCAAAAACTAGTTTCTCAATGCAGATAGAATGGAAAAGTGTAGCAACAATAAAGATTTATCGTTTAGGAGTGTGATTGGAGTTTATTTCATCTCCTCTTAAGCAAACAAAATAGTAAACCAATTGATTTCGTAAATCAAGCAATTGATTCTCATCAAATTATTTTCTATTGTCTTAATGACCTAATATCACTTGTATCATCGTGAATTTGCAATTTTAGCTCTGCCATATAGAACATGATACTGCTGCTAATACGCTTTATACAGTAAGTCAGTGAAAGAGCATTCACGAAGCATGTTTTCAATGTATTCTTTATGGATTCTTCTAGAAGTGAAATTCATGTTTATAGAGTTATATGGTCTCTCATAACCTTTTCCCTCATTCCTCTATTTATAGTGGACAAATTTTGCCAAGCCTGGGTCAAGAACTATGTCAAACATTTGAACGATGTTGCAGTGTTGAATTCCTCAACACAGACCAACTCCTCGGCTTTGGTTTCGTAACTGTCGTGTCCTCATGAATTGAAGGTTTATGCTTCTATTTTGAACCAATCTGTTAGACTCATTAGCATTCTCGTTCACTTGCCCTACATAGCTGGAGCTGTTTCCCTCTTTAGGTGTGAGAGCAACAGCTGTGGAAAATATTCAAATTCTACTGGTGACCTTGTTAACAAGGAACTTGCGAGCACATTTGCCGCCACTGGAACTGTAATTTACAAAAATATAATTTGGCCACAGAGCTAGTAAAATGGGTTAACAATTATTTTTTATTGTGTAGGCCATTTTGTCGTTTCATTCCATATTTGTTACTGAAATTACAATAATAAGAACAAAGCATTTTACCATTCTCATTACATGCCATATAATGTCTAACCCGAGCAGTGATTTAATGAAAAAAAATTTGAGTGCAGGATGTGATATTAGCAAGGAGTTTCTTTTACGAATGAAACAAACAGATAGAAAAGTCGGTTCCTCTCTCTCCACTTAGGTCAGAGCACCTCTCACCTCTGCGATGCTGACATCCTCCTGCCACTCTTTCTGACTCATTATCCAGTTCCCTGATTTATCTAGAAACCTTGCACCATGTTAAAAATATTTTGCTTTAGATACAACTGATGTCGTCTCTTTCTGGCTCAAAAACTTCCCACTGGTCCTTTTTTGCCTTTTGAAAAGCAGATGAATCCTGTGTGGCTTTAGAGGTTTCCTGCAATGTGGTGCAGACATTGCTTCTGTACAAGAGCTCCCAGGCTCCAACAAACAGAGTGAGTGCTGCTTCCCCTAGCACCAGCCCTTCTGGGCTATCTGGCCTCAGGTACTGGCATTGCTCATCCTTGGGGATCTCTTCTCCCGGTGACCATCCACCTTGAAGGATCATCTGAAGGCCGACTTCTCCATTAAGAGCTTCCCGTGCCCTCCCACGGAATCCCCTGTGTACCCCACCGAAGGCTCATTCATTATGCGTCTCGTTTCATCTGAGCTCTCTGGCAGTCCCTTTTTGTACTTCTGTTGTGCTTCAGGCTTCATAACTCTTGAGGGCAAAGGTTCTTTTACTCATCTGTCCCTTTACTCTGTAAGCTAGGTCCACAATAAATGGTCATTAACTTAAATTCTAAAACTTCATTTTGTTGGATAATGAATAACCAGAGAATGGAGAAGAAAAAAATCTCACCTACAGAATATGATATTTTCTCTCTTCACCAGAAGTGAATTGCTCCAAATGCACTGAGTGTGTTGGAGTTAGGACTGACAACATTTTTCCAAAAACACAGCACAGATGGGCTCAAAAAGCAAAATAGGAGACCAGCAATCTATTCACAGAGCACTTTCACCTCGGACTTCTTAGAACTCTTGACTGCCACCCACTGCTTTATGTTGTTAAATTACCCTTTGCAGCTACGGTCACGCATTGCTTAATGTTGGGGACACGTTCTGGGAAATGTGCTGTTAGGTGATTGTGTTGTTGTGTGAACATCACAGAGTGTCCTTGCACACATCAAATGGCATAGCCTACTACATGCCTAGGCTGTATGATGTAGCCTGTGCCCCTAGACTACAAACCTGGAAGGCATATGACTGTGTTGGATACTGTAGGCAATTGGAACACAATAGTATTGGTGTATCTAAACATATCTAAACATGTAAAAGATACAGTAAAAATATGGTATTAGAATCTTATGGGACCACCATAGAATATGCAGTCCTTCACTGATGAGTGATCGTTGTGCAGCACATCAGTTAGTCTGTACCCTCTCTGTAAGTCAGGCGTTTTGTCTCATTGCCTCTACGTATCCCCTTCCCCTAGCAGAGTATCTTGTCTATAGCAGGCCTCAGTTAATACTGTTGTTTTGCAATCCATATTGAAGAGGCCGAGTACAGTGCTTGGGTTTGCACCTGCCTGTATTTGCTTCTGCTTTGCCTGTATTTGGCTCATCCCCTCTGTTCACCAGCCTGACCCTGCACTGGCTGCTCTTCCCAATGTGATGCCCTGTCCTGACCAGGGGGTCCTCTTGCTTCATCCCTTTCATGGGCTGCGTCACACGAACCCAATAAGCTTCCTCACTTGCACCTACTGATACTGCTCCTGTCAGCACCCAAAATGTAGCCTGGTCCCTGGCAGTACCAATTGTCCCTATTTGACTACCTGGTGCAAAAAGGAGCTACAGGAACTTATTGCTAAATGATCAGAGGATGCTACTCCTTGTTACTTTGAGGACTCAGCTTGAAAAACCACTTTTGTCTGAATTTCCATTTTTTTTTCCTAAATCTTTCTAGTGGTCTCAAAAGGTGTGGGTGTAAGGAATATTAATATAATCTTATGCATATGGTTTAAATGTGCACAGATATTCATGGGAAATAACTTTTTTTTTCAATAGGTTTTTGGGAAACAGGTGGTGCTTGGTCACATGAATAAGTTCTTTAGTGGTGATTTCTGAGATTTCAGTTCACCCATCACCTGAGCAGTGTCCACTGTACCCAATGTATAGCCTTTTATCCCTCACTCCCTCCCACCCATTCCTCCAAGTCCCCAAAGTCCTTTGTATTATTCTTATGTCTTTGTGTCCTCATAGCTTAGCTCCCGTTTATGAGTGAGAACACAGGATGTTTGGCTTTCCATTCCTGAGTTACTTCACTTAGAATAATGATCTATAATTCCATCCAGGTTGCTGCAAATGCCATTATTTCATTCCTTTTTATGGCTTAGTAATATATATCACATTTTCTTTATCCACTCGTTGATTGATGGGCATTTGGGCTGGTTCCATATTTTTGTAATTGTGAGTTGTGGTGCTGTAAACATATTTGTGAAAGTATCTTTTTCATATAATGACTTCTTTCCTTTTTTTTTTTTTTTTTTTTTTTTTTGAGACGGAGTCTCTCGCTTTGTCACCCGGGCTGGAGTGCAGTGGCCGGATCTCAGCTCACTGCAAGCTCCGCCTCCCGGGTTTACGCCATTCTCCTGCCTCAGCCTCCCGAGTAGCTGGGACTACAGGCGCCCGCCACCTCGCCCGGCTAGTTTTTTGTATTTTTTAGTAGAGACGGGGTTTCACCAGGTTAGCCAGGATGGTCTCGATCTCCTGACCTCATGATCCACCCGTCTCGGCCTCCCAAAGTGCTGGGATTACAGGCTTGAGCCACCGCGCCCGGCCTAATGACTTCTTTTCTTCTGGGTAGATACACAGGAGTGAGATGGTAGATCGATCTACTTTTAGTTCTTTAAGGAATCTCATGGGAAATAATTTTCTATTACTGGTCTAATGCTTGTTCAAGTCAGTTTTTCAAATTAGTTTTTCTTTCAGATGTTTAATATGTTGAGTGTACATTTTAACAAGGACAGATGACCTGGACAGATTTTAAGAAAAATGGATTAGAAATCCTGAACCAACATGTCCGTGAAGGAAGGAAAATGTCACACTACTGTTTTTTGTCTTTTTGTTTTTGTTTGTTTGGTTTTGGCTAGATTCCTGCTGGTGATGTCTCTATGAAAGTTTACAAACCATTTATCTGCCCCTGCCAGCCAGGTGCCAAGCCCTGTGTGGATTGCATCAGTCTTTTCCAGAGAAAGAGGGCACCATGTTTTGATCCCTCCCCTTGCATCTCAACCACCTCACTTGCTCTGCTGCCTTCTTTATTGTTTCAGCTTCACTCCCAGACATTTCAGATTGCTATCTTACAGAACTCTTGCAGGGTTAGTGATGAGTTTTTTCTTTATACTGAAACACACTGCTTGGAAATAAACAGAGTAGCCATTTTTTCCACCACTTTTTCTTCTTGGAATATTTATGTGGGCATGTGTTGGTGCATATATGTGCATGTTCATGTATGTGTGCCCTGAACATGTAAGCACACATGTGTGTTTTGCACCAGTAGAGAGGATGTGGTCAGACTCTATCAAATAGCTCATTCAAAACTGTTAGGTTGGCCGGGCGCGGTGGCTCAAGCCTGTAATGCCAGCACTTTGGGAGGCCAAGACGGGCGGATCACAAGGTCAGGAGATCGAGACCATCCTGGCTAACACGGCGAAACCCCATCTCTACTAAAAAAAAAACACAAAAAATTAGCTGGGCGAGGTGGCAGCGCCTGTGGTCCCAGCTACTCGGGAGGCTGAGGCAGGAGAATGGCGGGAACCCGGGAGGCGGAGCTTGCAGTGAGCTGAGATCTGGCCACTGCACTCCAGCCTGGGCGACAGAGCGAGACTCCGTCTCAAAAAAACAAAAAAAAAACAAAAAAAAACTGTTAGGTTAGTGTTTGACACATAATACAAAATTTAAAAGAAGGAGCAGAAGAGGTAATGGTCCTATTAGCATTAGAATTTAGTTAAAGGAAAACAGATATTCCTCAACTTGAAGTGATTTTTCAAGTATAGTAGCCATGTTTAACTCTCAGTAATTTCAACCTCAAGATTTTAATCTAAGGAGTATTTCTCAAAGTAGGTCCGCCTGATGTTAATAAATTTTACTGAAAACCAAGGACATATTTAAAAAACATTCCATGACAAAAAGTGTCTGTAAAATATTGGATTAAAAACAATCAAGATGAGTTCTTTTTAGCAGGACTTGGCAGGGCTTCTCACCTGCTAAATTGCTCTGTGACCTATGGTATGAATGATAGCCCATAATTACTTGACCGTGGAAGACTTTTCTAGGACTAGTGTCAAAAGTCAAAACAAAAACAGAAACAAAACAAAACTAACAAAAACAGACACTGGAAAATGCAAACGTAGGGAATCCAAAATTTGGAACAGTTTTATAGGACTTGTGCAGATGAAACTCAGAGCTTCTCTCTCTCTGATCCCAACTTAGAAGCCACTTGCTGAATTTTTTTTCATCTGCGTGCTCACTTAGATGTAACGTGAATTTAGGTTTGAGACTTTTTCCACCTTCTTTCTCTAAAATCAAAAGGTCACATTTTTCCATAACATAAAGCTCCCTAGGAATATATTGTCATTTCACAAGGGAAACTGTCTAAATGGTAGTTTCTCCTGTATAAGTTCATCAGAAACCAATGGACTGATGAGCTGAAGAACTCCTTCAATCTATAATTTTATGGAGGATTAAAAGTGGGATACACAAATTTGCAATAAAACCAACACAATTTATGGTCACATTTCCTATAAGAATTGTTAAGAGAAGACAATAAATCAAGGATGTTTCTCTTCCATTGCAGCTCTTGCAGCTCAATGGGAGCTGTCATGCTCTGCAGAGCAGAGAGGAGCCATTATTATTCAAGGCCACCCTTACCTGGTCTTAATAACACCTTGTAGCAAAATTAATTTACCTTTAAAATTCCTGTTGCCATAACAACTTGGTGCAGCTGTTCATGTGACTTAATGAGATTCCAGAATAAAAACCATTTTAGAGAGAAGACTGAATAAATGGAGATCAACTGCCTTAAATAATTTTATTTAAACATTAGTTGATTGCTGAAGGAAATGCTTACTGTGCAAGAGGAGGCACAGGTCTTTGCCTTGGTGTCTGCCTTTATTTTCTTTACTCTTTAATCCCAAGGCAGCTGTTTCTTCTTTTCTTCTCCTCCTCCTCCTGTTTCCAGGGTTTCCTTGGTTAGCTATAGACCATAAGTGTGGGTTAGGATAGTCTGAAATAAAACAGACGTTCTTTTGATTATGAAAAATAAAGATTACTTTATATACAAGTATTTCTCCTTTTTAAAATGCAGCCTGCTAGTGAGGTCAAAACATATTAGATTTGGAATAGAAAATATGTGCACAGTGCATTTCCCTTAGATTATCTTTGCATTTGTGTTTCTTGAAACTGCACCCTGTCCCAAAATATGATTGATCAAGTGAAAGCCTGAGGTTCAGTCAGTCTTGTATTAAGTCAAACTTCACTTCCCTCTCAAGGTTCACATCCCGTTTCTTCGTAAAGTGAGCATTTAAATATGACAAAAAAGACCATTATGGTGATTCATGCCTGTAATCCCAGCACTTTGGGAAGTCAAGATGGGAGGCTCACTTGAGCCCAGGAGCTCAAGACCAGCCTGGGAAACATAGTGAGACTCCATCTCTAAAAAAAAATCAAAAATAAAAAATTAAACATGATAAAAAAATCTAAAAAGTTTTTTTAATGATCTAAAGAATAAAATCAGCAATACTACTCTGAATTCTCTTTTGTGCCTGAGTCTGATGTGTTTACTTGATTTATTGATAAGTGGGAAAATAGTGCAGGATAATTTTTGAAAATTTGGAAGATACAGAAAAAAGATAAAGAATATGCAAATCTCCCATAATCTCATACTGTGGATACAATTACATGCTATAATGTATTACTGGTCTCTCTGGAATAGAACCTGTCCTTTTTACTTAACAATTAAATATTCTTCCATAAAATGTCGGGTGATCCCAACTTTTAAAAATAAACTTTTGAATATGTTTAATATTTTCCAAAATAGAATACTGTTCATGAGTGTGAGTGTATACCTGCACTCTCATACACAGTACACGTGGAGAGATAAGGGGAGAAGAGAGGAGAGGGAAGGACAGAAGGGAAATTTTCTGTTATTGCAAAATGAGTATTTTAATCAATTTCCTTTATTAAATATTTAGAGTATATCTATTTCTGTTCTTATAAATAATTCTGTAAAATGTGAGAATGCCCACAGATTTTAAGTGATTCTCTGTTCTGCAGCTAATTTACTATTCCCAAGTTAACACACACAGTTATGTTTAAGATTTTTGATACACATTACCCAATTCTTTTTACAAAGTTGCAAATGTACACTTTCAGCAGCCAAGTAGAATAGGGCTCTGTCCTCTCTGCCCTTCACTCACACCCATACTTGATACTATCACTAAAATGTTCTTCCTGACTCTGATAAGTCAAAAGTACTTGCTTTATCTTGCACTTCTCTGATGATCAGCACTAAGTTGAACTTTTATTGGTACGCTGCCTCTTGAGATCCACCTGGCCCTTTGAAGCTTTGGTCAGCTTGGGTAGAGCTTTTTCCAGCCCACCTCCTTATGAAGTTAAGTATATTTTAATTGGTCACTTCTGGCCCGAGTTCCATCCAGTCTCAGTCAACTTCTCTGATTCTATATGCAGGGACCCAAAAGCAGAGGGTAGGTTCCACTTCTATTTATTCAGGCTCAGGCATCAACTAGGACAGCATTGAGAAGTATGCATAGGCTTGTGGATGGAGTTCTTGTGGAAGAGTTGGGAAGAAGATTTACAATGCACTAGTGTAAATAAATTAAAATAGAATATTTTACATTCTTGTTGTAAAAAACCTTTTAGTCCCTCTTCCACTGGTCACAGCCAGCGCCCTCTTTCAAAGCTCCCTTCTTTCTTCCTTTTATGATTCTCCAATTTCCTCTCTGTTGTTACATGGAGCAAATAAAACCCGTCTAATCTACGCTCCATACTCAGTCCCAGGTTGCTTCTTTCCCTATATTCGAAGACGCTTGGTGTGCCCTTTTCCATGAAGAGCTGTCCTCCCAGCATTCCATAGCATCAGAATGTGGAAGGAGTGGCATGGACATTTCCTTTTCTCATGAAGCATTTCAGCTTTCTTAGGGAGCAGAAGCAACTGAAGCTCCCAGTAACACGTTTACTTTGTGTGTCAGAGAGCTGCAGTACCCTGGAAAGCATATCAACAGGGGTGAGGACAGATTGGTTCCTTAGAGCCACACCAGGATGGCATCTAGGATAATCAAGAACTTGAGTTGTCAGTGATCTAGCAGAATAGTCCTCCTGAGAAATAAATGCTTCCTTGGGTGTTCAAGTTGCTATTAACCACTGGTTCTCATTCTGCTGAAAATTTTATACATAAAACTATACAGTAGTTAAAGGCAAAATCTATAAACTTACTAAGAAAATTGCCTATTAGCTTGAAATGTAGAACAAGATCAGCATTTCCAGGGTGCTCCTCAGAATATCAGTTCTAAAAGATGCTAAATGTGACTGGAAAAAAAAAAAACAAAACAGGCTGAATGCTCCAAAAATCTGGTAAATACCAAGTTGAAGGATATTGACCTGGATTTTATATCAGAGCCCCTCTCACTGTGCCATGTGGGCTAAGAGCACTGCCATGCATCCTAGACTTATTTGACCACGTAGCCTCTTTTCAAGAAGACCCTCACAAACTCAGTTTTCCACAGAAAAGACTTTGGGGACAATTAGGTAGCACAGAACCAATAGAAAGTATGTTGACAGTATTGCTGTGTCTAGCACCACACTTAGCATTCAACAGTCTGCAGGCCCAGAAAGCTTTGCAAGGTTACAGTCTTCAGCCTTGGGCCCAGGGGTCTATTTCTCCTTCAGGTGGAAACCCTACACATTCATTCACAGTCCTTCTATTCTGTCTTCCCTGAGGATGCTGGACATGTCCAACTTACTTCCCCTAGTATTCCCTAGTTCAATTCCATTAGCAAATACTTGTTTAAAAGACATTTAAACCATGATGTTGGTAGATTTTTCATTTCATTACTCAGCATCATTATAGTTTGTTCCTTTATTCATCATTGTTATTATTCAGGCTGTATGATTTGACCTAAAGTATGAATTTGTTGATGCAATAATAATCCATGTTACAGCAATGATCTAGTCTAATTATTTTAGTCAGGTTTACTATTTCTTGTTAATAACCACTCAGCTGGCAGGTTAAAATATTTTACATATCATATGTTTAATACATCATATCATTTCCCATATATAGCTTTAAAATTGTTCAGTGTGCATGGAAATTCGTTAATTGTTATAGAGCTCCTCTCATTCCCAACCTTCATTTGGTTTTAAAACACCTGTGTAGTGACTACATGCCAATAGAATAAAATAGATTTTTTTTCTGATATTTTCTACATAGTGTTATATCTGTCTTATATTGGAAGTTAAAGCCAAATACTTACCCTCACATTGCATCTAAGTTACAGGAAACTTTAACAACGTCATGATTTGGGGCTGGTAGTGGTTTCTACCATTAGTGGAACTGGGACTCTGAATATAAATTAAACTTAATTATAGAAAAAGAGAAGATGTTTGTCTTACCCCTGAACTGTGTATCTTGATACTTGGACTTGCTGTACTTGGGGGTCATCTGAAATTTCTTAGATTCTTTGTGAAACACATTCTTCTTTTTGGCTGGTGAAACCCTAGGCTAGGATTAGAGCCCATATCATGGCAAATTATAACATGGTACAGAAGCACAGAAGAAAGATGCTGTCTGTAATAAGACCAGTGGACTACAAAGAGTTAAGCTTAAAAAATACTGCAGAAATCAAAACCGCAGTGAGATACCATCTCACACCAGTTAGAATGGCAATTATTAAAAAAATCAGGAAACAACAGGTGCTGGAGAGGATGTGGAGAAATAGGAACACTTTTACACTGTTGGTGGGACTGTAAACTAGTTCAACCATTGTGGAAGACAGTGTGGCGATTCCTCAAGGATCTAGAACCAGAAACACCATTTGACCCAGCCATCCCATTACTGGGTATATACCCAAAGGATTATAAATCATGCTGCTCTTAAGTCACATGCACACGTATGTTTATTGCGGCACTATTCACAATAGCAAAGACTTGGAATCAACCCAAATGTCCATCAGTGACAGACTGGATTAAGAAAATGTGGCACATATACACCATGGAATACTATGCAGCCATAAAAAAGGATGAGTTCGTGTTCTTTGTAGGGACATGGATGCAGTTGGAAACCATCATTCTCAGCAAACTATCGCAAGAACAGAAAACCAAACACTGCATGTTCTTACTCATAGGTGGTAATTGAACAATGAGATCACTTGGACACAGGAAGGAGAACATCACACATCGAAGCCTATTGTGGGGGGGGGAGTGGGGAGGGATAGCATCAGGAGATATATCTAATGTAAATGACGAGTTAATGGGTGCAGCACACCAACATGGCACATGTATACATATGTAACAAACCTGCACGTTGTGCACATGTACCCTAGAACTTAAAGTATACTACTAATAATAAAAATTTAAAAAATACTGCAGAATGCTTGAAACTGCTGGGAGATTTGAAGGATATTTTGCAGAGAAACATAAAGAAGGCATGAACACCTTCTCACAGTTTGCATTTAAGATTAATCTGTGCCACTGGGTTTTTATCCAAATGGAATTTCCTGGAGATCAGAACATAGCCACTGAGTCCACCAAAGCAGAGGAACCCTGGCATCATTCTGCCAAACCGCTCCAAGCCCTAATATGTCCTAAAATTGGAAGAGTAAGGTGCCTGCAAAGATTCTGGTCTTGGGAGGATGATGTTTGCCTGCACAGCTTGTGTAAGATGATGCTATTCAGGGAGATAGACAGAGAAGCACATTGGCCCTTCTGTTTGTATTGCTTGCATAGAATCCAAGCTTTGCATAGGAGAAAGTCACCCATGGACAGAACCCACACATGGTAGGGCAGAGGTGGACTAAGGTGGGCTAAGGTGTGCTTATACCAAAACAATTATGCAATTCTACTCATTTATTTCTTTAAAAACTTTCATCTTCCTTTACTTCCCTGAATACACACATAGTTTACTATGACGTGCATATTCCTGAATAAATATCATTTCCTTTTGGATAACTTCCCTCTGCTTGTTATTTAGGTTGACGCTTTCACAGGTACCACAAGGACTGAATCACTTTTCTTCTCTTCCAAAACTATCCTTTCTTTGTCCTGCATTCAAATTGAGGCAGACAACACAAAGAAAAGTGCTTGGGCTTGTCAAATTTCAGAATCATGATGTGCCTAAGTCTAGCTCTAGGGCATTCTTTTTTTTTTTTTTTCTATAGCTACTGTTTAATGATTTTGTTTCCTATTAAAAACAAATCTAGGGAAATATAAAAATATTTTTATGTAATAATGTGTATTATCAAGACAGAAGATCTGACAGGCGCGGTGGCTCACATCTATAATCCCAGCATTTTGGGAGGCTGAGACGGGTGGATCACCTGAGGTCAGGAGTTAGAGGCCGGCCTGACCAACACAGTGAAACACCATCTTTACTAAAAATGCAAAAATTAGCCAGGCGTGGTGGCACATCCCTGTAATCCCAGCTATTTGGAAGGCTGAGGCAGGAGACTCACTTGAAAAGGCGGAGGTTGCAGTGAGCCGAGATCATGGCATTGCACTCCAGCCTGGGCAAGAAGAGCAAAACTTTCAAAAAAAGAAGAAGAAAAAGAAAAGAAAAAAGACAGAAGATCTGACTTATTCAACTGTGGGAATAAAAAATCAAAAACAGGCTCTATAGGTTAATGAGAGTTAAATGCTTACTTATTTTTTTCTATCTTTGGAATTTAATAATATTACACAGTAACTTGGCATTTTACATTTCAAAACAGCTTGGAGTATATTTTAATTCACTAACACAGAGCAGAATTTTTAAAAAATGTATTATGAATTATAAACTGTGATAGTTCTTTTTTAAATCATAAAACAAACCATATTTTCAAGTTTGTAAAATGCTCAGACCTCTTTTCTAAAGAATACAAATGGACACGATATTATGAATAATAATCCCTAATATTTTACTCCCAAATCTCTTTACCAAAGGCAGTTTTGGAATGGTCCTAATTTCTTGAGCTGTATGATCTTCATAATTCAGAGCAGAAGAAAAGTCCAGAGAAAATGATGTCTGCACTTCTATTGGAGGTTTATTGGTGATACTATTTTTTGCAATGATGATATCTCTTAATGTTTTATTTATTGTTTCCCAGGGTTTCTTTATAAAAGGACACATTGAAGAGTTCAGGTTTAACTGCTGTGATTTCATAACTGCTCATCAGCTATGTGGGAAATACAGTTGCAGGCTTCTGGTCCGTTATCTGTGCTTATGAAAGTTGACAGAACTGGGCAGAGAAATTTTTTTTTCCAAAATTAACCTGTAAGGAACCGTCTCCTGTTTCATAACATGCCCTTCGCCACTCCTCGATTAAATCACATCTCAAATTCACAGGAAGATATTGAGATGTAAGAATATGATAATCCTTTCGTTCTATTCAACTGGTGTCTTTCTTGTCCACACAGATAATAGAATTTTTCAAAAATGCCCCCAACTTGTACCAAATGCTGCTCTGCTGCTCCACTGAAAGCAAAGCGCCGCTCCCTTCTGGTACAGTTCTGTCGTAAAGGAGGTAGTTTCCTTTCCTTTTCAACTCACTGGAAGCTAATGCCTCTCATCCTTTCACTCAGTCCACGTTTCAGGATAAAATTTCCACGTCAAGAAAATCATTTCTTTGCAAATTTGGTTAACCCGTGATGGGTTTTAAAATTTCCTTCAGGTGTAAAAGAAGACGAACATATATAATCAAATGAAATAACTGGAAGACTGTTTTTATTGTACTTTCTCAACCAACCCTTAGTGCAACACTGTCAAAAAAAAAAGGAATCGTAATACATGTTGTCATGGTAACAAAAATACTAAGCACTCTGGAAGAGAAAATGCTCGGAAAAATCAAAGATTGGAGTATAACATTAGGATGGCTTGAAGATGATGTGTATACACACATATATATCTATGCATATATATTTCTCTTATTAAAACTTTTTTATAACAGCCTTAAATAAAATAAATATTACATTGAATTTAATAAAAAATAAATATTCTTTATTCTAAAATTGTGATTTCTGTAGCTTTAAAATTTTGTGTATTTATTTTTTAAATAATTTTAACTTTTATTTTAGATTCGTAGGGCACAGGTGCAGGTTTATTACCTGGATATATTGCAGGATGCTGAAGCTTGGGGTACAACTGATCTCATCACTCAGGTATTGAGTGTAGTACGTGATAGTTTCTTTTTAAAAAAAAAAAAACCCTTTCTCCCTTCCCTTTCACTCCCTCCAGAAACTCACAGTTTCTATTGTTGCCGTCTTTATGTGCATGACTACCCAATGTTTAGCTCCCAGTTACGAGTGAGAACAAGGATATGGATTTCTGTTCCTGTGTTAATTCTCTTAGGATAAAGAACTTCAGCTGTATTCATGTTGCTGCAAAGGACATGATTTCCTTCTTTTTCATGGCTGTGTAGTATTCCACGGTGTATATGTACCACATTTTTCTTTATCCAGTCCACTGTTGATGGACACCTTGGTTTATTTCATGGCTTTGCTATTGTGAATAGTGCTGCAATGAACATGTGAGTGTGGATGTCTTCTGGTAAAATGATTTACTTTCTTTTGGATATATACCCCATAATGGAATTGCTGGGTCAAGTGGTAGTCGAAGTTTTGTGAGACATCTCTAAACTGCTTTCCACAGTGGCTGGACTACTTTACATTTCCCCCAACAGTGTATCAGCTGTTCCCTTTTCTCCACAGCCTTGCCCATATCTGTTGGTTTTTGACTTTTTAATAACAGTCACTCTGACTGGTGTGAGATGGTGTCTCATTGTAGTTTGATTTGCATTTCTCTGATGATTAATGATGATGGACATTTTTTCATGTTTGTTGGTCACTTGTATGTCTTCTTTTGAGAAGTGTCTGTTCATATCTTTGGCCCATTTTTAATAGGGTTATTTGTTTTTCGCTTGTTCAACTATTTAAGTTCCATGTAGATGATGGATATGAGACCCTTGTTGAATAAATAATTTGTAAATATTTTATCCCATTCTGGAAGCTGCCTGTTCACTCTTTTGATAGTTTCTTTTGCTGTGCAGAAGACGTTTAGTTTAATTAGATCCCACTTGTCATTTTTTGCTTTTGTTGCAACTGAATTGAGAACTTAGTCATAAATTATTTTCCAAAGGCAATATCCAGAATGTTGTTTTCTTCTAGAATTTTTTTAGTTTGACATCTTACATTTAAATCTTTAATCCATCTTCAGTTAATTTTTGTCTATGGTAAAAAGTAGGGGTCCATATAGCTAGCCAGCTATCTCAACACAATTTATTGAACAGGAAGTTCTTTCTCCTTTGCTTATTTTTGTCAACTTTATTAAAAATAAGATAGCTGTAGGTGTACAGCTTTATTTCTGGGTTCTCCATTCTGTTCGATTTGTCTACATGTCTGTTTTTGTACCAGTACCATGCTGTTATGTTTACTGTAGCCTTATAGTATGGTTTGAAGTCAGGTAATGTAAAAACTCTCATATTGTTTCTTTTTCCTTTTCTTTACTTTTTTTTTTTTTTTTGCTTGGAATTGCTTTGGCTATTTGGGCTCTTTTGTTGTTGTTGTTCCAAGTGAAGATTAGCATAGCTGTTTCTAGTTCTGTAAAAAGTGACATTGGTAGTTTGACAGGAATGCTATTGAATGTGTACATTGCTTTGGGTAGTATGGCCATTTTCATATTAGTTCTTCCCATCCATGAGCATGGTATGTTTTTCCATTTGTTCGTGTCACCTATGATTTATTTCTGCAGTGTTTTGTAATTCCCCTTGTAGAGACATTTACCTCCTTGGTTAGATGCACACCTAGATTTTTGGGGTGTGTGTGTGTGGCTATTGTAAATGAGATTGTGTTCTTGATTTGGCTTTCAGTTGAATGTCATTGGTGTACAGAAATGCTACTGATTTTTGTACATTGATTTTGTACCTTAAATTTTATTGAAGTAATTTATCAGTTGCAGAAGTCTTGGTGGAGTCTTTAGTGTTTCTTAGGTATAGAATCATGTTGTCCACAAAGACAGATTTACTTATGTTCCTTTTTGGATGCCCTTTATTTCTTTGTCTTACCTGATTGCTCTGGCTAGCACTTCCAGTACTATGTTAAATAGGAGTGGTGAGAAAGGGTATCCTTGTCTTATTCAAGTTCTTAAGGGGAATGCTTCCATTTCTTGCCCATTCAGTGTGATGTTGGCTGTGGGTTTGTCATAGGTAGCTCTTATTTTGAGGTTTGTTCCTTCAATGCCTAGTTAGTTTAGTATTTTTAGAATGAAGGGATGTTGAAGTTTATCAAAAGTTTTTTCCATGTCTATTGAGATGATTATATGGTTTTAGTTTTTAATTCTGTTTATGTGGTGAATCACACTTATTGATTTGTATGTATTAGGCAAAACTTGCGTCTCAGAAATGAAGTTTACTTGATTATGGTGAATTAATTTTTTGATGTGCTGTTGGATTTGGTTTTCTAGTATTTTGTTGAGTATTTTTGTGTCTTTATTCATTAGGGATATTGGCCTGTAGTTTTCTTTTTGTTGTGTCTTTGCTAGGTTTTGTTATCAGGTTGATGCTGTTTTATAGAAGGAGGTAGGCAGGAGTCTCTCCTCCTTATTTTTGAAATAGTTTCAGTAAAATTAGTACCAGCTCTTCTTTGTATGTCTAATAGAATTTAATTGTGAGTCCATGTGGTCCAGGTCTTTTTTTTTTTGGTTGGTAGTTTTTTTTTTTATTAATGATTCAGTTTTGTAACTCAATATTGGTCTGTTCAGGTTTTCAATTTCTTCCTGATTCAAGCTTGGAAGATTATGTGTTTCCAGGAATTCATCCATTTCTTCTAGATTTTCTAGTTTTTGTGCATAAAGGGATCTATAATAGTCTCTGAGGATCTTTTGTATTTCTGTAGGATTGATTGTAATGTCATCTTTCTTGTTTCTGATCATGCTTATTTGAATCTCATTTTTTCTTTTTAATTTAGCTAGCCGTCTATCAACCTTGTTTATCCTTGCAAAAACACCAATTTTTGGTTTCATTGATTCTTTATATGGCTTTGGGGTCTCAATTTCATTCATTTCTGCTCTGGTTTTCGTTATTTCATTTCTTTTGCTAGCTTTGGGGTTAGTTTGTTCTCATTTTTCTAGTTCCTCTAGATGTGATGTTAGATTATTAGTTTGAGATGTGTCTAACTTTTTAAGGTATGTGTTTAGCACTATAAACTTTCCTCTTAATACTGTTTTTGCTGCATACCATAGCTTTTAATATGCTATGTCTCTGTATTCATTTATTTCAATGATTCCTTTTACTTCTACCTTAATTTCATTGTTTACCCAGAAGTCATTCAGGAGCAAGTTGCTTAATTTCCCTGTAATTACAGTTTTGAGAGATCTACTTGGTACTGATTTCTATTTTTATTCCACTGTGATCCATGAGTGTGGTTGATATGATTTCTGTTTTTTTGTTTTGTTTTATTTTGTTCTTTTTTTTTTTTTTTTTTAGTTTATTGAGACTTCCTTTGCAGTCAAGCTTGTGGTTTGATCGATTTTGGATTATGTTCCATGTACAGATGAGAAGAATGTATATTCTGTGTTTGATGGGTGGAATATTCTGTAGATATCTATTAGGCACAATTGGTCAAGTGTCAAATTTGAGTCCAGAATACCTTTGTTAGTTTGTTAGTTTTTTGTCTTAATAATCTATCTAATGCTGTCAGTGGAATTTTGAAGTACCTCACTATTACTGTGTGGCTGTGTAAGTCTTTTTGTAGATCCAGAAGTACTTGTTTTATGAATCTGGGTACTCTCATGTTGGATACTCTTAGTACTCTAATGTTGCATATATATTTAGGATAGTTGAGTCTTCTTCCTGAATTGAACAATGTATCATTATGTAATGCCATTCTTTGTCCTTTATAACTATGGTTTTGCTTAAAGTCTGTTTTGTGTGATATAATAATTTTGTGTGTGTTCCATTTTTGTGGTAGATTTTTCTCTAACCCTTTACTTTGAGCCTATCAGAGTCATTACACCTGATGTGGGTCTCTCGAAGAAAGCAGATAGATGCATCTTGGTTTTAGTTTTAGTTGTTTTTTTTTTTTTTTTAATCTAACTTACCACTCTGTGCCTTTTAAACTGGGCATCTGGACCATTTACATTCAAAATTAATGTTGATATGTGAGGTTTTGATCCCATTGTGAAGTTGTTAGCTGATTGCTTTGTACTTTCTATTGTGTGGTTGCTTTATGAGGTTGGTAAGCTCTGTACTTAAGTATATTTTTGTGGTAGCAGGTATTGTTCTTTCATTTCCATGTTTAGAACTCCCTTAAGGATCTCTTGGAAGGCTAGTCTAGTGGTAATCAATTCCCTTAGCACTTGCTTTTCTGGAAAATATTTTATTTCTTCTTCACGTATGAAGTTTAGTTTGGCAGGATATAAAATTATTGGTTGGAATTTATTTTCTTTAAGAATGCTGACAATAGGCCTCCAATCTCTCCTGGTTTGTCAGGTTTCTGCTGAGAAGTCCTCTGTTAGACTATTAGGATTCCCTTTGTACATGATCTGACCTTTTTTCTAGCTGCCTTTAACAACTTTTCCTTTAATGTTAATCTTGGACAATCCAGTGACTATATGCTCTGGTGGATGTTCATTTTGTATAACATATTGCAGGTGTTCTCTGTATTTCTCATATCTGGATGTCTATCTCTTTAGCAAGATTATGGAAAGTTTTTTGAATTATTTCCTTAAATATGTTCTTCAATTGTTTATATTTTCTCCTTCTTTCTCAGGAATGCCAATAAAAAGCAGATTTGGTGGCTTAACATAATCCCACATGTTTTCAAAGGCTTTGTTCATCTTTTTAAAGTCATCTTTCTTTATTTTTGTCTGACCAAATTAGTTCAAAAGACCAGTCTTCAAGTTCTGAAATTCTTTCTTTTACTTGGTCTATTCTATTGATAAAGCTGTCAATTGTGTTTTTAAATTCTTTTTTTTTTTTTTTTTTTTTTTTTTTTTTTGAGACGGAGTCTCGCTCTGTCGCCCAGGCTGGAGTGCAGTGGCGCAATCTCGGCTCACTGCAAGCTCCGCCTCCCGGGTTCACGCCATTCTCCTGCCTCAGCCTCCCGAGTAGCTGGGACTACAGGCGCCCGCCCCTGCGCCCGGCTAATTTTTTCTATTTTTAGTAGAGACGGGGTTTCACCATGGTCTCGATCTCCTGACCTTGTGATCCACCCACCTCGGCCTCCCAAAGTGCTGGGATTACAGGCGTGAGCCACCACGCCCGGCCGTGTTTTTAAATTCTTTAAGTGGGTTTTTCAATTCTAGAATCTCTGATGGATTTCTTTTAAGATGTTTATCTCTGCCTTCATTTCCTTAGTGGCTTTAGAAGTTTCTCTGCGTTGATTTTCAACCTTGTCTTAGATCTCATTGAGCTTCCTTGAAATCCATGCCTAGAATTTTTTATCTATTACTTCTTAGTTTCCATGTTGGTTAACAACTGCTGAAGAGCTAGTGTGATCCTTTGGTGGTGTAACTACATTTAGATTTTTATGTTGCCAGAATTCTTGTGCTGGTTTCTTCTATCTAGAGATGCCGGCACTGTTGGGTTTTGTAATTATATTCATGTGAGTAGAATTTTTTCTTTATCTTTCTTTCTCTAAAATATATATAGTTTCCCTTTTCCTTTTCCCCCTACCCCTACTCCAGGGGATGTGACTGTAGAGCATGGGGTAGGGTCTTTTGACTTTACTCCTGTAGCCTTAGGCAATTCTGTCAGCAGATTTTATATTGTACTGTGCTCTTTGGCCTATAAGCCACTTGATGGTGTTTATAGGTAAGAATCACTTGAGCCAACATGGCTGGGTATATACTTTATCCTTGTTTACTGGGAGAAGCTCTTTTTTGACTTAGGCAATGGGTTTGTTGGCTGCATTCTGGTCTGAACTAACTCCAGGGCTGGAGACCAAGATGGGTGAGGCCAGACCAGAAGAGTCCACCTCCAGATTTCCTAATGGCAGGCGTAAGCACCAACACTGAAGGATAATTCAGTGGGTGACCATCACGTGCCCAGAGGTGTGTCTAGGCATGGAGCTTCGAAATATCCTTGGCTCCAAGTTCTCTGCATGGAGATCTGGGGCATCCAAATGCCTAATCCTGGAGAGTCAGTGGTCCAGAGACCTGGAGATCTGCGTGGGTCTGGAGTGGAAAGGGTCCACCTGCACCAGGATCTCTGCCTTGGAAAGGTGGAGTGGCTCAGTCTGCTGTTTCAGGGGACAGGGTGCTCTGAATACCCAGAGATCTGCTTTGATCAGCCAGATGCTGTTGCAGGGACTGTTTGACCACATTCTCCTCCACAGGTTCTGGGGTGTCCTTCACAACTCCACTGGATTCTCATTTTCCTTCTTGAATTAAAGCTCTCAGAATTCATCTCAAAGCACTGCCTCTCTATTTCCAAGTGGCTGAGACATGCTAGAAGCCTCTATTCTGCCATCTTGGAGAAAGAAAAAAAAAAACCCAGCTTTTAAATTTTGACTGCTTCTCTCAGTAATCTAATTTCCCAGGAATTTATTGTGCTTTTATCATTGACTTCTAACTCATCCAGGTTATTACTGTAATTCCATTCACACTGGCAAGCAGCTGGCCCTGACTTTGCATTTTCTATTTTATTCTCACTTTTATTAATCTTCTCTTGGTCTCTTGCTCCTCTCCTCACCCAAACCACATGGAATCAAACAAACCTTCATCTTTAAAAAGCCGTGCTGAAGGCAGGCCAGCAACCACACTCCCCCAGAAGCTTTTAGTTGGGTTGCTAACCTTAGGTATTTCTATTCTTTACCTCAGATTTCCACCACATTTCCCTAAATATAACACTAATGTACAGTTGAACTAGTCTTCCAATACCATCTTGAGGCCAAGTCCAATATATCAATAAGATGAGGGGATATTTAAGCCAAGTGAATTTACATATTTCTTGTGTGAGCATTCGCCAGATGCTTAGAAGAAAACTGACCCAAGAATGGAGGTAAATTTTTACAAGACATGCTACTCCACAGTTACAAAAATCAGAAGATAGCATACTTCCTGAATGAATCAAATCAAAAGCAGTGCCAAACCCATAGAATCAGATGTGGAAAGAATCCTAACAGTCATGGATTTTCAACCAATTTCAGGTTATTAATACTAGAGCATGCTTTAAAAAGTGATTTAACAAATGCAGTTGACGTGTTTGCCTTGACATGCAAAAATGTATGTGATATATTAAAGTTGAAGTAAGATTTATATACAATGAAATGTACAGATCTTAAATGTGTAAGTCTATGTGCTTTAATAAATATATACCCCCATAACCAGCAACCCAATCAAGACGGGAGCATTTCTATCACCCCAGAAACTCCTCCCTGGGGTTCATTCCAGGAAATTCTCAACCCTTACTGGCAACAACTATATTAATTTATATCATCATGAAATCATACTAAATGTTTCCATTTGTGTTCAGCTTCTTAGATCAACACATTTTTGTGACTCATTCATGTTTCTGCATTTGTCAGCAACTCACTTTTTTAAATTTCTGAAAAGTGTTCTACTGTACAATTATAGCTTATCCATTTTTCTGTTGATAAAAATTTGAATTCTATTACAAATAAGAATGCTATACACCTTCTTGCACAAGTATTTCTGTGGACATATGTTTTCATTTCTCTTGGGTAAATACCTAGAAACGACATGACTGGGCCATAGAATGGGCATGTGTTTAGTTTCCTAAGACACCACAGGTTTTCTAAAGTGGTGGGACCATTTTATCTTCTCACCATTCATGTGTGAAAGGTCCTACAAACTCATCATTCATTACTTGATATTATCAGTATTATTTAACTTTAGGAAGGCTTTCACTCATTGTTTTTTCACTGTTTTTTTTTGATAACTAATAATGTGGAACATCTTTTTATGTGCTGCTGTTGTTTTTGTTATTTCTCTTCCATTTACTGTAGGTGCTTTTGTGCCTGTCTAGAAAATATTTACTTATGCTGATGTTATAAAGTTCTCTCACGTTTTCTCCCAGGAGCATTAGGGTTTTAGCTCTTATGTTTTCTCAGTGGTAAGAGGTAAGGTCTGAGCTCATCTTCCTCTATGATTGAGTTTTTTCTGTTCTTCAGCACTGTTTGGTGAAAAACTTTCCTTTCCATGTTGAAATGTCAAGGTCCCTTTGTGATGGGTCCATACTAGAATTTCTACTATGTTACAAAAATCCATTTTTGATCCTTATGCCAATAACATACTGTGTTGATTACTGTAGCTTCACAAGTCCTGAATTCAGGTAGTTTGAATCTTCAAAATTTGTTCTTCAACCAAATATGTTGTTAAATTCAAAAGAACAATGATCGTTTTGGTATAAAGAAATAATATATAAAAAGAAGCATATATAAATGTATACATTAATATAAATGTAGGGGAAAGCAAGAAGCCATAAGCAATGATATTCTTTGGAGATAGGTACTGTTATTTCAATAAAGAGTCTTGCACTTTGGATTTTATGTCCTTAGTAGAAAATATAGCATTTAATTATTTAAATTCACTCATGAATTAGTTGCATTAAAAATGTTTATGGTAAAATCATAAAATTTTAAAAATATTCAACCATATTTTAAAATTTTAAAAAGTGCTTTTCTCCAAACGAATGTATCAGTTTTTCATTGACAGATGAGTTGATTGATAGAAAGAGGATGGAAATTCATGTGTGTGAATGCTTAGTCTGCATCAATGCTTATAAATTTGTTCTTTCAGCAAGAAGATATATATGCTTGGCTCAAAAGGGCTATTTAACATGTTCAAGGTCACACATTCAGTAGGTGATATAGGTGGGATATGCCTCTGACATTCCAAAGTTCACTCTTTTTCTTTCTTTCTTTTTTATTTTTTTTGAGTCAGAGTCTCACTCTGTTGCCCAGGCTGCAGTGCTGTGACGCGATCTCGGCTCACTGCAAGCTCTGCCTCCCGGGTTCACGCCATTCTCCTGCCTCGGCCTCCCAAGTAGCTGGGATGACAGACACCCGCCACCACGCCCAGCTAGTTTTTTGTATTTTTTAGTAGAGACGGGGTTTCACCATGTTAGCCGGGATGGTCTCGATCTCCTGACCTTGTGATCTGCCCGCCTCGACCTCCCAAAGTGCCGGGATTACATATGTGAGCCACCACACCCGGCCCACTCCTTTAAAAAAAAAAAAACAGCCTGGGCATGGTGGCTAATGCCTGTAATCCCAACACTTTGGGAGACCAAGGCAGGTGGATCATGAGGTCAAGAGATTGAGACCATCCTGGCCAACATGGCAAAACTCCGTCTCTACTAAAAATATCAAAATTGGCTGAGCGTGGTGGCAGGTGCCTGTAATCCCAGCTACTCTCGAGGTTGAGGCAGGAGAATCACTTGAACCAGGGAGGCAGAGGTTGCAGTGGGCCAAGATTGTGCCACTGCACTCCAGCCTGGCAAGAGAGACTCTGTCAAAAAACAAACAAACAAAAAAAACAAAAACAAAAACAACAACAACAAAAAACTATTCCCTCTTTAATTTTTTTTTAAATTATCTGTGTAGGTTCATAGGAATTAAGAAAGAAAATACTACTGCTTCTTCCTGCACATCCTAGATGACTAATGCCAATGGCAAGGACTGTTAGAGGTTCCTCGAAGGACGACCTTCTCCACATTCACGGAGAAGAACAGATCGGAAGTGAGCTTCACCTGCCTGTGGGGAGGGCAGTAGCCCATCTTCTGATCCCACCTACTTCCATGTTTTCAACAGCAAATCCAGGTTTCCTTATTAACAAATCTGCCCAAACTTATTAAACATTAGTCAGCCTCTTTAAACAGTGAAGAAAAGTTTTTAGCATTCTGGGAAAAGACCTGAATTTAGCTTCCAAAACCTGAGTTGGAGAATTTTCAGGATGAGATGATATAGCCACTGTGATGGTCTCATAAGTAAGACACTGGAAGGCCACAGGCTCGGTCAGATGTTTCCAGATGAAAAAGAACATCTGACCCAGCCTGTGGCTTTCCATGGACCAAATACCCAGGGAACTGTCACACGTATCAAATATTTCATGAATCAACTTTCCCAAAAGCTACATAGTGAAACTTCCCCTGTCATCTCAGAAGCTCAGAGCACCCTTTATTCACAAAATAGAAGCAGTCACATAAGGACTTCCTCAATTTTCCATGACCGACTGCACTATCCTGCCAGCCTGTACCCTTGCCTTTTGATAAAGAGAGAAGAGGCCAGGACTCGCTGTGGTGGGGATGTCACCATTCCTCATTGAATCAGGTGATTTCTTCCAAGAAAGATTCCCTTAGGCTGGATAAAGAAAATGTGGTACATATACACCATGGAATACTATGCAGCCACAAAAAGGAATGAGATCATATCCTTTGCAGGGACACGGATGGAGCTGGAAACCATCATTCTCGGCAAACTAACACAGGAACAGAAAACCAAATACTGCATGTTCTCACTCATAAGTGGGAGCTGGAAAAAATGAGAACACATGGACACAGGGAGGGGAACACCACACACTGGGGCCTGTCAGGCGGTGGGGTGGGGGAAGGGAGAGCATTGAGAAAAATGGCTAATGCATGCTGGGCTTAATACCTAGGTGATGTGTTGATAGGTGTGGCAAACCACCATGGCACACGTTTACCTGTGTAACAAACCTGCACATACTGCACATGTATCACAGCACTTAAAATTAGAAGAAAAAAAAAAAAAAAAGCAATGATTTCCTGCCTTTCCAGAATATAGGATCATCCGTATAGCTTACATGCTTGTGATGATGTGTGTCCCCTTAAAACACAATCCCCCGTTGATCCCACTCCCTTCGAACCATCGTGCTGTCTTCTGCTGCCCTTCTTGTAAGTGTTGGCACTCTTGTCTCTACTGTTCGCCTTTTTCTCTCTCAGTGCTGATCCATCACCCCTTTATCCGTACCCACCATTGTGTTTCCTCTTAGCCACATCACCCTGGCTTCAAGTCCCACCTGGTCCATCAGTAAAATCCATGTTCATCCCTCTCAGGTGCACAGTCTCACAAGATGATGCAGACCTGCTGCCCTGGGTTTTAGCTTTAATTTTGGTTTTAATTCTCACCTTAGATTGTAAACTTCTTGAGAACAGGATTTGAGCCTTCTATTTTTCTAAGACTCCCAAAGACTTGCATTTTTATATCCCCATATTGCCTACCTTCATAGTGTGTTTAAAATAAAAGCTTCCTATGTCTTGATTAAATTAGGTATAAATATGGATGTTCTTTTCAAAAGAGAACCTTTCCTTAAGCACGTGGGATTGTCTTGAAGATCATACAGCAGTGATTTATGAAAAATGACTTTGGATATGAAAATCCATGGACCTTTCCCCATTGTTCTTAAATTTTACAATGTCTGCCTTGAACATGAAGCATTTGGGACGACCAAACAGATCCTGCCCTACTTACTTACTCGGAATCCCACCAGGGATGGTTTTATCTGATCAGCCCCTCCAGACAACAAATCTTGATTACAATTGCTCCTTGGCTTCTTACCTAGATCATATTCCTCTCTTTAAAAATATCAGAAGCTGCTTTTGCTGTTAATTTATGGTTTTATGAGATTAACAGAAAGGATTTGTTTGAATTTACTAATCCCATATTACGTGATGGACCATAAGTTGTTTACAATTATTATGCATTTACACATATTTAACAATTAAATGCTATGCTGTGTAAGCCTAATAGTACTACACGGTTCACACTGCCATGCCGGTGGGATTCAGGCTCAGGCGTGGCTGCAGAAAATGCTTATATCTTAATTCCATTGGTTCCTCCTCCTTCCTCATTCTATTTCTGTGTCTTCCTTTGGTTCTTTTCTGTGCCATTTTTTCTAGAATTATTCCTCCTCATTTCATGGTCTTTATGGCCATTGCAGAGACTTCTCTGATATGCTATGAATATTTATGTCCCTTCTAAAATTCATGTTAAAACATAATCTCCAGGCAACAGTACGGGAGATGTGGCCTTTGAGAGGTAATGGAGTCCTGAAGGCCCCACCCTTGAGAATGGGATTAGCCTACTTATAAAAGGGCTTGACCCAGGGAGTTCTCCCCCTTTTACCTTCCACCTTTTCCATGAGAGGTCATAGAATTTTTACCCTCTGAAGGACAGACTCATAGGGCACCAAATGCCAGGACCTTGATCTTGGACTTACCAGCCACCAGAACTGTGAGAAATGAATTTCTATTCTTTATGAACTGTTCAGTCTCAGGTCTTCTGTTAATTGGAGCACAAATGGGCTAAGACTTTCTCATTGCTTTTCTGTCCTTAGGTCTTTATGTTTCAGCCAAAGTCAGGTTCCAGAAATTGGGGGTCAAGACCATCTCAGGCTACATTTGCTTGAAGACACATGTTATTTTGTCCTACACAATTCTTTAACTTAAAAATGTGAATTATTTGTTAACATTTAAATAGTAGGATATTCTACACGACATGAAGTTTTTTTTCTCTTAAAAGAACAGAGACTCTAGACTAGCGTTTCCACAGAACAACAGTTGACAACATTGTCAGAGCAGCTCTGGTCTCTCTCGAGGCCTGGAGTCCCAGGCTGGCTCCCATTTTTACTAGCACAACACCCCGCTGTGATTTTATTTTCTATTTACCTCCTGCTCACCCAGGCATTTGAATTTCTGAATTCTGGCTTCTGCAAAGTTTTCTGATCCGACTGCTGCTGCACTCAGTGCTTATTAAGCCATGAATCCGTGAACACGGTGAGGATGCTTTTTCTCTATGTTCCAGTTCTATTCCTAGTTGTCCTGTAAACTCCTCGAACATAGAAATTGTTACTTTCTCATCACGTGCACCACAAAATGGCTTCTTTGTTTTCCATCATTAGCTGAGTATAGTTTCAAGTATCCCAAGAAAGGAAGGTTTATGGAGCCTGTCTCAGCTTTGGGCAGCAAGAGACCATCTTCCAGGCAGAGAGCTGCTGGGAACACCTTGCCTGCCGTCCGGGTTATGTCTGTGGTACGCTATGGCTTGTGCCCCAGAGGTTGCAGCCACCTGGGGTTTTAGGTTCATGTTCTAAGTGTGTCTGTGAGTGAGAAATACATGTTGTATTTACTTCCAATAAAATTACCTTGTAGATTCTACCAGGCAATGGCTCTCTTTCTTTCTCTTACCATATTTGGTTCCATAGGAGGTAATGAAACCTAATATGCTTTTGCTCGGGCTACGTTGTTAGTCATGATGGCTTCCTGCTATTCATGCTATACTCTTCCAGCCTGAATTACAATAGTGTGGTGAACTATTCAGAGTGTTGACAAAAGAAAAAAATTAAAATTATCCTTTCTGTGAAAAAAGGTTGAATTTCCTTTGAATTCATCAGACATGAAATTTTGACGGAGGTTGCAGTGAGTCAAGAATGCACCACTGCACTCCAGCCTGGGCGACAAGAGTGAAACTCTGTCTCAGAAGAAAACAAAACAAATAAACAACAACAAAAAATTAACCGCCCCCACCCTTGTTTATTTCAAGGACATGTCTGTGGATGATATGTGTCGTTCAGCTTCAGAATTTGGAATTTTCCATTTTTGTCACTAAAATAATATCCTTTTCCCTTAGAAAATACAAGTATTTTTGAGTTTTAAATATGACGATTTAATTATGCACAACCTGAAAACCAGTTTTCATCAGGTTAAGCTCTAATGGCTGACTAAAGTTGGTAGCCAGCATCCTTTACCGCTTCGGAAATATTGGTGTGAGAGAAGGATGCTTAAACTGTGTAATGGGAAGGAATTATAGACTATTGTCATATAATCAGCAAATATGCCTGTGAATATTTAACCTGCAGACAGCAAAGCCCTGTGAGAAAAATACTACCACCCTTGGTAATAAATCCTATTACTGGAATGGCGTCAATCTGCCAGTTCATTAATAACTTCATAAAAAGCATGTTCCTTCTGTAAACATTCCAGATGGATTTTACAGAAGAATATCAGGTTGAGTCAACAGAAGTGTTGTAAAAAGACTAAATAGCATATGCTAATTCCCCTTCTCTCTTCTAAAAGGCAAACTAATCAGGGGACTGGCAGTTTTCCTTCACTTTTCTTTTCTTTTCTTTCTTTCTTTCTTTTTTTTTTTTTTTTTGAGACAGAGTCTTACTCTGTCGCAAGTGCAGTGGCGCGATCTTGGCTCCACCTCCCGGGTCCCAGCAATTCTCCTGCCTCAGCCTCCCTAGTAGCTGGGACTACAGGTGCGCACAACCACACCCCAATTTTTTGTATTTTTAGTAGAGATGAGATTTCACCGTGTGAGCCAGGATGGTCTCTATCTCCTGACCTCGTGATCCGCCCGCCTCGGCCTCCCAGCTTCCTCCACTTTTCTAGTGAGTTCCTGCGCTGTCCAGGTCCACTCAGCCAAGAGCATAAATAGAACTTAAAAATACTAAAGAGAAAAACAAGCAAATAAAAACATATTCAGCACTAAATGCATTCTCGTCCACTCCATCCCCTACTCCCTAAGTTGTAATCACTAAATAAATTCTGACAAATCGTGCTTTAACAACCAAAGGGTTTCTCCATAGCATAGCTATCAGTTGTTACACAGTGCAGCAAGCTTGTAGCTATAACCCAGGAGGGGAATGCCAGAAACTTACCTGAATACCTAGACAGAAGCTCAGAAGGTTGGCAGAAATTTGCACTCCACGAATTTACTCAGCAGTTATACTTGAAACTGGGCGTGAAATAGAATTCCAGAACTGAAAGGTACTTCTAGTATTAGTTGATCCGATCGTTCTTAACTTTGTTTTTGCCTCCAGAAAAACCCCTTCTTCAAGTGAGTTCAATTTTCAAAACAGATAAAAGCAAGGTGGCTTGAATGAAAAGGCCGGAAGGGGGGCAGAGAGGGCCACCCCTTTTGCTCCTCCTCTCACCTGGACAGGGTGTTCCACGATTCTTTCTAAAGGCTTTGTGAAGCACAATTTTTAGGTGACTGCACAGGGCAATTGCATTTTACAGTCATAGTAACAAGGTTTCCAGAAAGAAAAAGACTTTCTGGAGTGTGTTTTTTTCAGGCTAAACTTTTGCTTAAGAAGTTTTTAAAATCATCAGTTCAGTAACAGGTAACCTTGAACATACCTTATTGGAAGAAGTTGAAACTGAAAGTAGTGAAACAACCCACTTCCTGGCTGGGCGCGGCGGCTCACGCCCGTAATCCCAACATTTTGGGAGATCGAGGCAGGCAGATCACCTGAGGTCAGGAGTTCGAGACCAGCCTGGCCAACATGGTGAAACCCCGTCTCTACTAAAAATACAAAAATTAGCTGGCTGCAGTGGCATGCTCCTGTAATCCCAGCTACTCGGGAAGCTGAAGTTGGAGAATCACTTGAACCCAGGAGGCAGAGGTTGCAGTGAGCTGAAATCACGCCACTGCACCCCAGCCTGGGCAACAGAGCCTGACTCCATCTCAAAAAGAAAGAAAGAAAGAAAGAAAGAAAGAAAGAAAGAAAGAAAGAAAGAAAGAAAGAAAGAAAGAAAGAAAGAAAGAAAGAAAGAAAGAAAGAAAGAAAGAAAGAAAGAAAGAAAGAAAGAAAGAAAGAAAAACAAGCCACCTCCTCACTGAGGTTACCTGTAGCTCTGCCCAATTGTAATACGTAGACAGGTATGTTTAAAAGTTGGGTCAATGCTGCTGTTAGCACACAGATACAGAAGCACCCTACAGATCAGAAAATGTTACTGCTTGTCCTGAGTCTGTCAGCAATGAGGGGTGTGAGCTTTTCCCTTGGGTTATTTAGCCTTTCCCTTCTCTCTTTTCTCACGATTTGTTCTCTGACCACAAAAATGAACACAAGTGCATTGTTATTAACTTGAAATTATTAATGGGTATAAGGAAAATGAAAAGATCAATGCTGTTAATGTTTTGGTGTGTTTTTCTTCATTCATGAAAGTTTACATGCATGTGTGCATACGTGTATATTTACACAAAGTTGGCACTTCTGTAATATTGTTATCTTGTCATATGTTTTACTGAATATGAAAATATGAAACCTGCATTTCCATGTCATTAAGTATCCTCTGAAAACACAATTTTAATACATTTCAGTAGTAAGATAGAATCTCAAACAGTTGACATGCCCTAAATGATTAAATCATTGTCTTATTTGGGGTAACTAAGAAATTTTTCTTTCATAGCATTTATTTATATACATTCTGTAGAAAACATCCTCATAAATAAACTTTGTGCACTCTTTGTTAATTTCTTCTGAAGGCACACCTAGAATCATTACATTAGTGTGAAAGACATAACCATGTTTAATACTATATATTCATATTGCCAAATTACCCTGGAAAATCCTTAATATAGCACTATAATTTCCTTTTAAGTCTTTCCTTTTAAAATAATTTAATAGAGCAGTACTCTATTAGTTTAATTTAATTTTTGATGATTAATCCGGGTTGGCTTTTTATCATATCTTTATCAGCGGCTTGCCCTTCTTTTGTTAATTGTTTTCCTGACCTTATTCCCATTTTTCTAATGGATTATTTTACTTTTTTGTTTTCACTAAGGAAGCTCATTTTAAGTTAATTATTTTTATGTTAACCCTTTAAGTTTCAACTACTGAAGCTTTCACATGGTGATAGTCACATCAGTCTTGCCTTTCTCACAGGGATTGCATGGACCAAATGAGAAAAGTACATTACAATGCCACATAAACACCATCATATAAAAATATTAAGTAAAAATAATCCAAAAGCATTAATCATGTCGTAATAGTACTAACAGTTGCTACTTATTGAGTGAGTTCTATAGATATAGTGGTGCTACGTGTTATACATACACTAGCTATTAAGAACTCTGTAAAATAGGAATTATATTCTCAGTGTCTAGATGAGGAAACAGGATGAGCAAGAATAAATAAATTACCCATAGTTATACAACTAGCACGTTGTGGAGCCAGGATTTAAATCTAGGAGTCATTGTCTTCAATGCCTATATTTTTACTCACTATTGTAATAAACCCAACCACAAGCTCCCTAACAACACTCTAGGACCTCCACGGGAAGGGCCTTCCAAAGAAGCCCACAGGAACCATTACAACCGTATCTTTGGGTCCTGATCACCAAACTTCATCTAATAATCCAACCCCTCTTCTCTCCCTTCTCTCCTCCACGAAAATGAAAATTCTGCAGTAAGGCTAAAACAGAAAAAATAGGCAGCAGGGGATGGGGGAAACAGACGTATCTAATAATAATATTATATCCTGAATAGTCATGGCCAGTCGTGTAATAACTGAACAGTCCTGAGAGAGTTGCTGGAATTATTTTTGTTTTGTACCAGGCATAAAAATATATATAAAATCCACAGGGAAGAAAAGACTTCATCGTCTATGAAGCATCTCTGAGCTCGGAGGGTTTTAATATTTTCCCCACCATTGAAATCAAGCCCTGAAAGGCCTCCAACAGCCAAAAAGATAGGCTCCAGATGTGCAGAATCCTGGGAGCCGTGCGAATCTCCTGGTTCCCAAGCCCAGGTTCTGCAGAGAGGGGCCCTCGGCCATTCCAGGGAAGTGAAAATTAGAGCCACAACTGACGTGTTCAAATTACACTGTCTCGTGGTTTCCCCTTGTTTCCTTCTATGGTCATGAGAAGGCAGAATGCAGAGGCTGAACACCCATGGTCCAAACGCTGTGTTTCAGAGATGATTGTTTAGATTGCATCTATTCGAGGAAGTGAATACAAGTTTGGAATTCTATCTTAGTCTTTGTACTTATACTGCCTTTAATGAGAAGGTTAAAGATTTCATGTTAAAATATCACTCAGTGAGATGGGTATAGAAGTCTGTCTTACAGACAGACTCAGAGAAGGCAAATGACTTGAGCCCTGGCAGGAGGTGAGGGATGCGGAGGTGCCTGAGTTAACCTGGAAGCTGGAACGGAGTCCTGGGCCTCATTTTGGTCCTTGGGCTCCATGGCTGGAGCTGGGACAGAGCCCTGGGCCTCATTCAAGTCCTTGGTTCCGTGGTTGAATCAAGACATGAAAGACAGGAAAAGAATTGCTCAATTTTCAGCAACCGGCAAGTCTAGGCCATTGTGTGTAAATTTCGATTTTGTAAATCTAAATTCTGTAAATCAATGCCATTTTAAATAAGCTTCAGAAACGCCCTTTCATATTCATTCACTGGTTCATCAAAACTTTATTAAGCACCTGCAATGTACCAGGTCCTCATACTTTCCAAGATTCTGTTTGCTAATTTAGAAATGTAACAATCCTCAAGTATTCATATGGGTTGTCTAGAACTCTTCTAGAAACTTCTTCTAAAGACAGGTCAGCAATGCACCTGAAAATTGATTACAAGGTTCAAAGCACTATTTATTTTACAATAAAAATGTTACTTAAAAATAAATAACATCACACGCTCTAAATTACCAAGTTATTTAATTGCTACCATGTTAAATGAAATCAGTGACTCATTGACTAAATTGCTAACCTTTGAACTAGCAGGGTGTCACTGATAGCAGAGAATTTGTCAATTTTGTGTTCTTTTGAGCCTGTGGAGAATGGGGCCATAGTGAATTATTCTCCCTAGAGACAAAAGTAGTATTGACTTTACTGAGAAATATTTGTATATGTTCCTTTAATTCTCATAAAATTGAGACTATTTTTCTCAATTTAGTTTTTACTTCTTTCTTGACCAGGGACATCTGTGCTTCTAAAGAACCCTAAATTTTTATATAGACTATCCCTCATTTAGAAACACAACCCAATATCAATAAAATAAATGCCAATTTGTTTCAATATTGTGTTTTTATTTTATTTTACCAATTGGCAAAGATAACACACATTTCTCATAAAATACTTTGGTGGAAAAAAATTATAGAAATCTCTGCATTACATTTAAGATTTTTCAGGATTTAATTTCTTTCAGGATTAAAGAAAGGAAATAAAATATAAATTTCAACTATTTTTGCTCTTATCATTTTACTAGGGGAACAAAATATTGTTTTGTAAAAACATCCGAGACAGTTCCACGTAGTGACATTCGCACTAAAGTTGATACATCTTAGTTGAAGCTATAATAGCTGTTTACAATTATTCTGTAGAATATCTTCAAAGCCTCTTTGGAAGGCCCATTTTCAGATTTTTTTGCTTTTTAATTTTTTACTCTTATTTTTAAAAGGTTTTTTTAGAATTTGACACTAAGGGCTGGAGTAAAATTTTCAGATATTTTTTAACCAACACTTTTTTGGGGAAAAAAACTCATAAAATGATTAATCTTCATACGCAGATACCTGGGCTTGACATTCGTTTTACTCAGAGCAAATCAGATTTCTGCTGCAAGCGCCTCTCCTGGACTTCCCACCCTGTCTCTGAGAGTCCCTGGTTTCGGAGCAGGCATCGCCCTTTCTCCCAGCATCTGAACTCTGCTCTTTTCCTGCTGTGCTTGGAAACCCGGAGTCTTCGAGTCTTCAGTCCCTTCTTGCGCTGCTAGGGACCTCAAAGACCATCTCACTTTCCTGCATGCCTCCTGCAGCTGGAACCATCCAAACTTTTTTATTCTAGGAAAACTTAATTTTGCCCCGTAAGTCCAAGGAACTCTCCACAGACACATACATGCAAATGTATAAAAACACACACATACACATACAGGTATATGCATGTGCACATATACAAACACATTCATGCTCTTTCACACATAGGTATACACACATGCACACCCACATAGACACAGGTATACGGGCACATACTTGTGCATGCATGCACACACCCATGTACACATCCATGCCCCCCCACACAGCACACACATGTGCAGACACATACAGGCACACATGTGCACACACATACAGGCACACATGTGCACACACAGGCACACATGTGCACACACACAGCACACACATGTGCGCACACATACAGGCACACATGTGCACACATACAGGCACACATGTGCACACACACACAGCACACACATGTGCACACACATAAGGCACACATGTGCACACACACAGCACACACATGTGCTCACACATACAGGCACACATGTGCACACAGCTAATACTGCACAGAAAACCTCTCCCACATCTAGTATTTTACCAGAGGAAATATTTTCTGGGCTCTCTGATTTGAAATCCAGAATTCTGTCAATACAGAAACAATATAATAAATAAGGAGTTCTGCAAAGCTACCTGGGGCAAATACTGCTTTGAGACATGTTAGAACACTTAGTGAATAGGTTCCACTACTTTCCTCTGCATCAAAACCCTCCACAGTGGACTCCAGGTCTTAGCAACATCATGACCATTGGTCTTACTCTGTGTAAGAATTAATCTCAATATAAAGAAGACTTTAGGTACAGTGGGTACCAGATTCAGATGGTTACTTTTGAAAAGGCTGTTTTCTGCTTTGGTATGTGTTAGAAATCTTACTCCTGACGGATGAGAAGTAGACGGGGCTTCAGCTCACGTCCCACTCAAATCACACTCCATCCCAATTCTAAAATGAGTGACTCAGTCAGGTAGCTGCACCCATCTGACCCTCGTTTTCTCAACTCTGAAATGGGAACAACATGGAAACGTGCATGGCAGGTAATCTCTCTGAAAGGCTGCCAAGAGATGCAATGCCCCTAAGAGGGAGAGACCGTTCTCAAGGTGCTTCTGCCTGTGTGCTTCCAGGCTGCTGAACACACAACCTGTGTTCTACCGTAACACACGTCTCTGCTAAAGAGATGGGAAGGAGTTATGGTCTGTACGGACCATCACGTATGAATAAGTCAGGTGTTGTGAAGACACCAATGCTGGATTTAACTTTGCCACTCATTAACCCATCTCCTTAGCTGGACCCCCGTGTGTCCTGGAGAGTCCCCCAAACCATCCATTGAGATGCCCAGCTGACTCACAGCATTTACTCACCTTTACCATTTACAGAGAGGGTTATTATTGTTAATAGGACAATAGCTATTTGGATGGCAAGGCGGAAGTAGCTGCATGCCCAGATCACAGAGAGCAAAGTCCACTACGCAATAATAGCTTTTCCAGTACAGGTAACCTTGACTGAAGGCTGCACCCATCGAGATCTTGGGGAATGACTTCGTAGTTCTCTAAAAGGGTGATGGCATACAAGTCTTTGGTTTGCTAAGATTTCCAGGGGGTTGGGGAGAGCAAAGAATTGCAAATCGCAGTGACATCTCCCACTTGCATTTCAAGAAACAATGTCAGTGTGCAAGCAAAGTGATGATGAATTTCACAGCGGCTGCCTCTGCAGCCCTCAGATCGAACCTCCTCAGGACTCCAGAGGTTGGAGGAGTAGCCTCACTCCCCAAAGGGTTCAGTATACCCATTCTGTGGTTGCTGCTTTAAAACAACTAAAAGGAGGGGGCAAGTAACACAACTGTGTGTAATAATAGCAGCCAGAATTTATCGATTGCATACCCTGTGTCAAGCCCTGTGGTAAATTCATTTCAGACATAAATATTTACCATTACAAAAGCTCTAGAAATATTTTCACCTGCATTTCATGGATGAAAAAGCTGAGAGTGGAGTTTAGAGAAATAAATTCCAAATATCTGTTTATGAACACAGATTTATCTGGCTGCAATGCTCAGGTGATTTTATTCTTATGACAAATGGTAAGCCATTATTTGAATTTTCAAATGACTTCTTTAATTAGGCACCTATTTATTTTCTTCCTTTTGCTTGTTTTTTTCCCTGTGGTTCTGAATTTCTTCCTTACTGGTCTGGACTGGGCCCATGGGCAATCTTAGTAGGGAAGATCTTTCTCCTGTCCTGAGTTCCACAGGCCGGCTAGGGTGGGAAGCTTTCCTTCTCCTACCTGGGGAAGGCTGTCTAAAGCCACTCCTGCTATGAGGACAATGAGTCAGAAGAGAGATGGAAGCCACAGAAATGCCATGATGGTCTTCTCTCTGCCTATCTGTCTCTCTTTTCCTTCCTTCCTCCCACCCTCACCCCCAAATATATAACTAAAATCAGTGGGAACTCTTGAATATTTCCTCATGGTAATAATGCAATAATGTATTATATTTTTAAGTATTAAAGGTTCATACCCTTTGCACCAGAATTTCTACTTCATTTTAAGAAAACCACAAATCAAAGCAGGCAAAGAAATACATTCAAGAAATCATCATGACATTGCTTACAAGAACACTAACCGTGAATGCAACATGCGTGCCCAATAATCAGGGTATTGTTAAATCATTGCCTTGCATCCCTGCATCGGTAAATTTGCCGCCATTAAAATAGTTCTAAGAGTAATGTCTATTGATGTGGGAAAATATTTTTGCTTACTAAAAGAAAGCTTGAAAACGGAGTGAATAAAGTAATGTTGGTCCCATAAAGTAAATATGCACACAGAAATGAGCAGAGTGGGGTTCTGTGGAGTGGGATTATAGACGTGCGTGTGCCTTGTGTGTGTGTGCGCACTTCTTTCAGTTTTCTATGCTCTTAGAACTGAGCATGAACACTTCAAATAAATGCAATCCGGCAGGCTCCGTTTACTCTCTGTTACTGCTGTAGCAAATCACCACTAATATTTGGCTTTAAACAACGTGAACATGTTGTCTGACGGTTTTGGAGGCCAGAGGTCCAACAAAGGCTTCACTGAGCGACATTCAAGGTGTCCACAGGACTGTGCTCCCCTCTGGGATCTCCAGTGGGCGCTGTTTCCGGGCTTCTCCAAGCTTCCCGAGGCCACCTCAATCCCTTGCACCGTGGTTCCTCCCTCCATCCTGAAGCCAGCAGAGATGCAGCTCTCTGACTCTTCTTCCATAGTCTCCTCTTTTCTCGGACACCGTTGGGAAACGTTTCTTGATTTTTACAGTGGGGAAAGGTTCCCTGATTTTTAGGGCTTGTGATTACCTTGGGCTGACGGGAATAATGTAGGATAACCTCCCATCCGAAGGTTCTCAATTTAATCCCATCTGGAGGTTCCAGGGATTAGAAAGTGGATATTTTGGGGAATCTTCATGTTGCCCACCAGACAGATGTTGCCTTTCAACAAGTGAGCGTCCTTGGCTTGTGCTATTCATTCTATCATGCGAACTGATCATTTCTACTTCACATGCTTTTCTTTTGGTTTTGCATGACTTGGTCTCCGTTCCTAGTTAGTGTTAAACTGATTGCGTTAAATCCCTTTCTCTTCTAGCAATTCGAATAATTTAGTAGTGACACTTAAAGTTTAAATCTATTTCCTTGTTATTTTCTAGAAGTGTCTAAAGTTAGTTTCTCTCTCCTCTTCCACAAGACCATAGCATGCTGTAATTTTTCTTCAAGTCTCACTCTTCCCATCTCTGTCATTGTTGTCTTCAATTTACTTAGAGTTTTATTTTAACACAAATAATAATTGTCTGAGTGATAAATAATCACTCAGACATTGGAGGATGTATATTTTTTCTCATGAGAGACTGTGGGTAATAAGCTATTTCATACCTCAGATGTCTGAAAATATTTTATTTTGCTATAGAATTTCACGTTTTCAGGCTGGGAGAAGTGGCTCATGCCTGTAATCCCAGCACTTTGGGAGGCCGAGGCAGGTGGATCACCTGAGGTCAAGACTTTGAGACCAGCCTGGCCAACACAGTGAAATCCTGTCTCTACTAAAAATCCAAAAATTAGCCAGGCATGGTGCACACTTGTAGTTGCAGCTACTCGGGAGGTTGAGGCAGGAGAATCGTTTGAACCTAGGAGGCCAAGTTTGCAACAAACCAAGATCGTGCCACTGCACTGTAGCCTTGGCAACAAAAGCGAAACTCCATCTCAAAAAAAAAAAAAAGAATTCCAGGTTTCCAGTTATTTTCACTTGGCACTGGAAAATTATCAGGTGTCAAAATTACTGTAGCATTTTTTTGGTTAATTATTTTATATTCAAAAATAGAATCCTTCTGTCCTTGATACATTGCAGTTTCACAATAACGAATGTGACGTGGATTTTCTGTGTTTTTTGTTGTTTCAGGTTTTTTTAAGAGTTAGGATTTTGCTTTATTGCTCAGGCTGGCCTGAAGCCATCCTCCCACCTTGACCTCCTGAGTACCTGGGACTACAGATGCACACCACCACGCCTGGCTCAGAATTTTTGATTTTATAAGCGCTCAATATTGGATGAGCTTTTTGTATTTGAATGGACACCTTGATTTTAGCTCAGTGAGACCCTTGTCGGACCTCTGGCCTCCAGAACTGTAAGACAGTAAGTTTGTGTTGTTTTAAGCCACATATTAGTTTCTCTAATACCCCAAGTTTTGACTTATTATCAATTTAAGTATAATATCATCCCCTCCCACATTATTCAGTTTTCTTCAATGAAAAGTTTCTCTACCTATCTTGAGCATCCTTTGACATGCGAATCTTCTGTCTACTCATTTCTCTGACCTAGGCTCTCTCTTACCTCCTCAGTTGTGTCCAGTGGACTATTCTTCACACCTGTTGACTTTTTTTTTTTTTTTTGAAACAGAGTTTCACTCTTGTTGCCCAGGCTGGAGTGCAGTGGTGTGATCTCTGCTCACTGCAACCTCCACCTACCAGGTTTAAGCGATTCTCTTGCCTCAACCTCCCCAGTAACTGGGACTACAGGAACCCACCATCATGCCTGGCTAATTTTTATCTTTTTAGTAGAGAGGGGGTTTCACCATGTTGGCCAAGCTGGTCTCAAACTCCTGACCTCAGGGGATCCACCTGCCTCAGCCTCCCAAAGTGCTGGGATTACAGGTGTGAGCCACTGCGCCCAGCCATGCCTATTGACTTTTTAAAACCAAAATTGTTATGTTTTTAATTTATAACACTTTCAGTGGATTCTTCTTCATTGTTGCTTCTGCTTGCAGTTGTTTAATGGATGCCCCGTGTCACTTGAATAATTCATCCATACTTACTTGAACATCTTTTCCAAGTTTCTCGGTTGTCTCTTTCCTGTGGTTTTGGTGTTCCTATTAATGTACGGGTCCCTGCTCATGGCTGTGAAATGCCCTGTCTGCATTGCCCTCTTAGTGGGTACCACCTTGGATGAACATTTTCTCTCACATTAGTGAGCCTCCTTCTCAGAGGGTCGTGATTTTTTCCAATCTCTTTGGGAATATGGCCCTAACTCAGTTCTGGCAGCAGCTGGGGGCTCCTGGTTTCCAGTACCCACACCCATTGATAAATGCAGCTGCTTTTTCTCCTTTCTCCAAAAGCTCATGTTTTTTGGCTACAACCTCAGAAAATAGGCAGGAACAGTTCAGCTTCTGATGTTGGCAAGGATGAAGGTCTCAACCAGCGACTCTACCACAGAAATTCAATTCGAGCTCCTTTCCAAAGCTGTGCATTGTGCAAAAAGTTGTATTCCTGAGCCCCACTGCCTTGATTGGTTCCAGGTCACCATGAGCCTTTAGCTGCATGGTACGCCTCTCTACTTCTGCTCCACCGACACCATCCTCTTGTGTTGGAGGGCAGCTATGTTCTTAGAAGGATTGTCTCTCATGATTGCATACATATTCTATATATATTGTGGATATTCTATAACTACAAAAATGTATCAAAATATTAAAGTATATTAAATGAACATTAAGTTAAAACCAAATAAAGTACAAAGCAATATGTTATTATAATAATAAACTCTAACATGTATGAAGCAATTACTGTGTCAAGGCATCTTCCAAGCCCTTTCTATAAATTAAGTCATGTAGTTCTCTCGAGGATGCCACGGATTATGTGCTGATATTAGCCCCATCTTGCAAGTGAGAGAATGGAGGTGCAGAGAGCTGAAGCAAGCTGCCCAGGGCTGCACAGAAAGGGAGTGGACACACCCATCTTCCTGCCACCGCATTGCGTGTCTCCTCTACTCATACATGCAGGGAGGATAAAGACCAGCATCTTAAGAGATTCGCTCTGGGAAGTGGGAATAGAGGTTTCTAAATTTCCTACAGTGAACCTTTAACACTTTTATAATGATAAAAAAAAAAGTAAGAAAATATTTTTAATATGCCTCCAAAATGCAAGCAAGACCTTCTTTTAGTAACATTCATTGTTAGATAACATTAGCCAAAATAGAGCCAGCAAACGGCCAGACTGCCTGCAATGGGTAGGCAAACTGACCATGGAGTGGAGGGAAGGAAAGAAGATAAGAATAAACGGTACATGAACTGGAGACACGGATGATTTCCTTTGCTCTAACTCCAGGCTCAAAATCCTCTCGGAGGTGTCTGGCCCGCACTGCTTATCTGGTACACACTCTCCGATTCACGGTTAAGTAATCACCTTTCTATGTATTTTAGTTCCAAAGAGTTCAGTTTCTATGGCAATGGATGCTGTTTGAAATGTAGAGACAGGCCACTCTGTATTCTTGGTAGCTGCAATACTTCTAATTCTTGTGATACTTTACTCATTAAAATTCATGTGAAATACCATAATCTCATGCCTTCAGTGTGCTATGAGAGGAAAAGCGAGAAGAGTCGTATGAACACAGAATATGTGGCATGAAAAAGCAGCAAGGGAAGGCAGGGAAAGGGTGGGAACATGGGTTCTCAGGATAAGGGTGGGGTGTGAAAGATGAGAAACCTGTTCGAGAGCCTGTGTCCATGTCTGGCCACAGCAGAAGGGGAAGCCACGAGTCCTGCACTCTCCAATCTGCCCACGACCTTGAGGTGACCCGGAGAGCCCTGCACCAGTGCAGGGGGACCCCACTGTAGAGACTCGGCCATGAGCTACCAGCACAACCTTGAATAAAATCCCACCTGAGATTCAGGGTTCTACTATCATTGTAATGCAGAATGTGTTACATGAGATACATTGTATAGGTGTAAAAATGCATAACCTACTTATGTAAAAGGAGAAATCACACATTACATTTAACTCGTCCTCTCTATGGTCCTCACCCAACCAGCTCTCCCTTTGCACTCTCTGCCCCTTTTCGCTGGCCCCTGTGAGAATATTTAGCAAAGATTTCACATCAGAGGTTAAACCTTCTGCTCTTCCAAAATAGACAACATGATCCTTTAGCATCAGAAGTAAAAGTAACTCTAAAGTAATCATGCATAGGACTTTCTTCTTTAAAATCCCATTCATTAGAGAGAACACAAGCATATCTTTCCCAAGACTTGCAAAGAAGGGCAGAATTTATCCAATTTTCTTATTCCTTCCTATTTTTAAAATTTTTAGTTATATTATTTTGGAGACAGGGTCTTGCTATGTTGCCTTGGCTGGCCTCAAACTCCTGGGCTCAAGCAATTCTCCTGCCTCAACGTCCTAAAGTGCTGGGATTACAGGCAGGAGCCACCACACCTTACCTCTGATTTTTTTTTAACTGTGCTTTCCTTATTCAAAACATATAGAATTTCAATGTCATGATCTTGATTTTCATCAAAGGGACACAAAAGTTTGCATTTGTACGGCAGAAATTTGTGGATCCCATGGAGAACTGTGTAAAAAAAGAAGAGATGTTTCTGCTCAAAGCAACAGGCGTCCGCGATTTTCGAGGACTATGGGGCTGGGGAGAGAAATAATGTGTTTAGAAGAGTCACACATTAATAAGTCATAATATTAGTAACCCTCAAGGACGATGCACTCTAATTACATCTACAACACGGATCGCCAGCAAGACAAGCGGAAGACGTTTCAAGTCCTCATCTTTCTGAAGTTCCCATTATGGTTTCCAAAGAGGTCTTCCAATCTGTCAGATTTATCTAAGACAGCTCAGAAGTTGATTTTCATGTTGCTATAAATGATTTTTACAGTTGTCATCAACTCGGAAACATAAGATGCTGCATAGAGAACTGTGCGGGTTCTAATTAAGGTGTTCCACAGCGTGATTTTAAATAAATGCCAGTTTCTATATCATTGCTTTCTTTCTTTGATTTCTTTTCCCTAAGAAAAAAAAGGGGTACATGTGACAAGGTGCTCATGTGTATTTTCAAAAATCGAGAGAAAAATATGGCTTGGTAGATTTGACATAGACTGAATAAATAAATTCGGAGGCAATTAAAAGGAATGTCAACGTTCCTTATAAAAATGACGTGAACAGAATATATGCAGGGAGCTGTACAGAGGCATTTGAATTGCTATTTTAGTATCTATAATTTTTTGGCATCAGCCCTGGAACTTTGCTAGATCATCATTTGCAATGATAAATGGTTGAGCCTATCTTAGACTCTCCAGAAGGCATTTTTATATTCTGAAGTGTGATAGGGTCTTTATTATTCTTTTTAAGGAGTTCGCAGCCAGCCCTGTGAAGTCTCAGTCTGAGGATGTCAACGTTACCAATGTCTCCAGAAAACGTGTGTTCTTTTTCTCCCTTCATAGTATCCCAATAGGTGGCCAATCGGCCCTAACATAAATAATTGTGGTGATCTGGGATTTTGAAGAGCTCAATTCCTTAAGAAATGTTCTCATTTGTATTAATTCAAGTAATTTTCCCTTTGCATAGTGCTGACGAATAGGTCCAGGTGAGGTTATTAGTGGGAGCACAAGTCAGTGCAGCCTGACTCCTCACACGTGTCAGTTCACGGCTCGGGAGAAACGCTCCCATGGCGTCGAGGAGCCCAACACGTATTTCTACATTAGGATAAGAAATGAACCCCCGAGCGGTAGCTCATGCCTGTAATCCCAGCACTTTGGGAGGCCGAGGTGAGTCAATCACCTGAGGTCAGGAGTTCGAGACCAGCCTGGCCAACATGGTGAAACTCTGTCTCTACTAAAAATACAAAAAATTAGCTGGGTGTGGTGGTGGTTGCCTGTGATCCCAGCTACTCAGGAGGCTGAGGCAGGGGAATCACTTGCATCTGAAAGGCAGAGGTTGCAGTGAGCCGAGATCGCACCATTGCACTCCAGCCTCAGTGACAGAGCGAGACTCCATCTCAAAAATAAAAAATAAAATAAAAAGAAAAAAGAATAAGGAAACGAAGGTGGCCCCAGTGTGTGCAGTTGCACCTTACGCTCTGGCTGCAAACCTGCTTCTTCCAGGCGAGAAGCAGACACCGATGCTGCATCACAGTGGGCAGTGGCCTTGGCCTTCCTGGCCCAGCGGGTACTCCAGGGAGCTCTTCCTGCCTGCGGGTCTCACCGGCTCCATCCTCTCCCACAGCGTGCTCTCTGCTTCATGTCAGCGAAGACTGTGGGCTGCCGGTTGCTGTCCTGGCCTTGCCGCTCTATGTGGATGGTTTCGCTTCCGTGACATTCTGCAGAGGGGGGTGCTGGAATGATCTTTAGCCCAGAGATCTTCCAAGGAAAGAAAATACATTCACACATGCTGTTGGATTCTAATAAAAATGAGTGCCACATTCTTTATGTTATTTCTCCCTCCAGGAAGATGAACATCTCACCACATATGTCATAATGAGACTTTGCCCTCCATCCTTTGTTTGAAACCATTTGGAAGACAAATGGGGTGAGCTGCTACCAATACTCATTTTATGAAATGGATGTGTACACTTAAAGATAGAATCTATGTAATAAAAATAGCCACCGTTCTGGGAACCAGAGAAACCAGGTTCTTGTCATAACCCTTGGGCTATTGTCTTTCTGAATGACCCCGGGCAGGTCACAGAATTCCCAAGTCTGAATTTTCTTGTTGATGAAACTACAAGGGTTGGATTAAATGATGGCTATCTTTCTCTCCTGCTGTCATGTTTCTCAATTCCACTCTTTGCTTGGGCTTATCTGGTATGGAACATCCCACTAGATGACATGAGGTCATTAAAAGGGAAGGGAAGGCTGAAACAGTGTGGAACTTACCACTTAATTGAAGAAAAGACACACGCACATGAGAAAAATACAGCAGCGGGAGTGCCGAGTCCACCACAGACAAGACCTTGAGAAGAGGGTTTGGAGTTAGACCCCGACAGGTGGCTCTGGCTGCGCAGAAGTGGGAAGCAGGCCTGAGACCCCTTCTTAGCAGACGGGGCTGGAGGGGAGAAATGCTCCTGGGAGTCTCGTGTTTTGAAACCGCTCCTCTCAAGAAAGCATGGAGCCCATTCTCTTTAGTGAAGTGAATCACGGACATAAGACCCAGCTACAAGCCTAACTGGAAATACAAACATACATACAGATACATAAACATCAATATTTTCGTAGATATAAAGAAATGTTGAACATATAAATAGAAGAATCAACACTCATGAAAATCAGACTAGAAATGCACGCGTTCTGCTGACATGTCCCGTTCCGGGAAGGTCTGGGGCCATACAGGAGAGCAGAAAGCCGGGTTTGTCTGTGCCCTTGGGAGAGGCTGGGGGACTGAAAAGGTCTGTTGGGGAACATTGCGTGTAGACATGGATACTTACAGATACAGACTCATAATGAACAGAGTAGGGACCAGAGGGACAGGCAGGAGGTGGCAGGAGCACAGCGGACCCCTGCAGGATGCAAGCCCTGGTGTTTAACCTGGAAGAAATAATACGCTTCACGGAAGCCCTGCATTCTCTTCAGTAACCTGAGCGTGGAGCAACCCCTTGTTACAAACCACTGAGATTGGAAACTTATCTCTCCAGGGCAGAGCCACTAATACAGCCTCTAAACAGATGCAGCACAAGCCTGTGTGGGGACCGCAGCAGGACCAGGCCAACCACGCTGCAGGAAAGGGCCTTTCCTTGTG